>NC_067135.1:8579819-10979819 GCF_021347895.1 Acanthochromis polyacanthus | reverse complement strand
TCACTGCAGGTCACATTTAAATGAAAGGCAAATGGATCCAAGTCAGGAGGTAAAGCGAGTTTAAATGAAATGTACACGAACAAAGATTTATACGGGGGATAAATGTGGAACAGCACGTATGGTCTTGCTTGAATAGACTCGCTGTTATCACAAGAGACTCAATAAAGTCTGGATAGAGAGAGACAGAGCTCTCCATTAAAATATGGCATCCCATCTGTCTGTGCACTGACAAGCACAGCTGCTGCACAGCCCACAGCCACAAGTCCTCTGCCTAATGAGGTCTGGGGTTTGTTCACATTGGCTGGGCTGTTGGAGAGCAACACTGTGGTGCTTCAATAGTAGAAGTGCAAACGCTCGACTGTGCGGTGACTCTTTCACCTCCAGGTCGAGACCCAATGCCGTTTACCTGCAGCTGCTGTGATTCAAACCACAAGCTAGCAGCTACCGCCTGCACTCGACAGCTGAGCCACCCGCCCCCCAACACCAAGCACCTGTTGTTTTAATGGCTCTGGTGGGTTTAGAGGTTAGCCTGGCTTCCTCCAGGTTCTTAGTTTACACAAGGCTTCTCTGCACAAGTCTTATAGATGTGAGATCCGATGTTGCTGCCACCGCGTCACGCTCAACTCGAATGCGGTTAAATGGTGTAACGTTCCGTAACAATGGCGCCAAAGCTGCCTGGCTTAATAAAGGGCAGAATTATCAACATGTCAGGCCTCCATGCACATTTTCACTGGATTTTCTCATGAACACAACTTTTCTCTTGACCTTATAAAGAAGAGTTGCAACACTGGCACATTTTATGTCATGGTGCATCTAAAATGTCATCTCCATGAGCACTGGGTTTGACTTTGCAGCTTAGGAATGCAATGTTTTCAAAGTCTTAAAATAAGCAATGTTCGGCAAGCTACACCAACATAGCAAAGGTAGTGTACTACATCAGAAACTACTTTTTCATTTGTTAATTTGATATTTCGTTGTATTCATTTGCTATGACGAGCCATAGACTGTTTATAAAAGAAGGATGTAGCCTCCGTGTTTGAAAAAAGAAGTCGATGCAGAGGTTCAATCTGATGGCCAGGAGGGGTAACCACTCTGGTTGCAAAAAGATACCGGATTGTATATAAGACATTGGCTGTTTTCTACTGCAAGAGCTTCAGCTGTTTTGGGGTGGCCTGAAGCTTTGAGTATGTTCCAACTGCAGGAAATACCCTGTAGAACCTCTTTTGGGTTGTTTTCAGGGTAGAAAAAATGGATCTACTGTTGGGTAGGTACTTCTGAGCAACACTTAACTGCAGTGCATGTTGATTCTGATTGGTACTCCAAGAAGACAACCACGACATGTATCATGCTTGAGTGGCAGTCTTTTCACTCAAACATCCCCAACAAGTTAAAATGCTCGTGGAACTGGAGTTATTCCTATTTGTTGTTGTTTTGGCACACTTGGGGTTGATGTGGAAATCAAACAGCGTCACAATGGGAAAATGACCCTACTTCTCTCTTGATTTGTTGCATCAGTAAACAGCCTCCTCATGAGTTTAAGGCCTCAATCGCTAGTTTTAAGACTTTTTGAAGGTAGAATGATGCTCATTTTCTAAAAGCAGAATCCATCTTAGAGAAAAATAGATGTTCAAGTAGGATATGTTTCAGGGCAGAGATGTCGCTTCCATATCATTGTGTATCGCTTCCAGTGGTTCTCCAGCCAGATCTACCCCTTGTTCATCAGGTCCGGTTTCAAAGGACCAACATGTCAGTGGTTGAATTTCAAACTTGAGGCTTTAAAATGGCAGTGAAAGAAATGGGTAATCTCACAGTGGCTACACCCATGTTTTATATACAATCTATGGAAAGCACTGCTGAAGCCACCAAAATGAGACTGCATTAAATTGTACACCCATGCTTTTTCTTTTTATATACACTGTGCATGCAGTGAGTATACAGCCATGTCATACCAACATTGCGCCACAAGCGTTGACTGTCTTGCTCATATTTTATGGTAGTGTGTAGTAGCAGTGAGTCATCTAAGTGCACCCTTTGTGGTTCAAGCTTGTTTATACTCCCATGAGATGCTGCGATGTACATGATCTACCAGAATGGCCAGAAAAGCAGCAATATGTGACCATACGAAATAGAACATCCTGGAATTCATGCCAAACTACATTTGACAGTCTATGTATTGGGACATCCTAAATCATCCCCTTGTTTGCTATAGTATGGTAGGATTGGATGCATGCTGAGCTTTGAAATTGCCGCACAAGGAACCTTTGGGTGAATCCACAGCGGTTTGTCCGTCTTTATATACAACCAATGGATGCAACCTGGATAATACTGCGGAATAGGTTTGTCACTGGCCTGTTTCAACATTTCAGCATCAGTATCATCGAGACTTACGCCTCATTGACTAACTGCAACTGACTAACAAGAAGTTACGCAAACACAAAACTATAGTTGATGAAGCAAACAAGCTCAATGGTTACAATCATGCTGGGTATGATAACACAAGTTTCCATTTGCTCAATTTTTGCACATATCAGGGCAAACACTTTAAATTATGACAAGCAAAGCAGATTTGATGTAGCTTGAAAGCAGTGGATTTCTTTGAAGCAAACAATTTATCATTTGTTGTCATTGAAAGAATTTGGCCATGACTCACTGTGTTTGACATGCAGAGCATCAAAGAGGTTAAACTGGGTTTCTATTAACCATGAGGTGTCAATGGAACTGTACTGTTTAACCGATGCTCTGATAAAAGGTTAAATGGATCCCTCTCAGGAATGAAGCATAAGCGCTTGTCTTTACTTGATGTATTGGCTGATTTCCTAAAAAATATCTGTACCATCTAAGAGATAGATTGATTTAAGATAGCGCTAACGTTATTTGCCGTCCACACATCTGCCTTAAACTATCTCACACTGAGCTTTGAGGAGACACGCTTGAGTGAAAACAACATCATTCATCTTCTGGTGCATGACTCTTAGAGTGCTACCTTGTCAGATGTCTTCTATCTTGGAGGGTCATTCTGCCAGAGCCTGGCTTTGCAATTCATAATTAAATTTCCACTGCAGCAGCAGCAGCAGCAATGGTGTTAAATTTCCTCTTGTTGATCCCAAAAGGACAATATGAAAAGATGGTAGGCAAACGGTTTCTGAAGGCAAACATTTGTCCGTCCTGCACGTTGACTGTTGCCTCAAGTCTTTACCTACCTGTCAGAGAGATTAGCACATCACAGGCCACACAGTCCTTGGCTTTGTTCGAGTCAGCGTGCATTAGTTGCTCTTTAACAGTCCTTCCTCTCAACACAATGGTGTGGCTGTTGACAAGTTGGGTGGTGGCTGGTGGTGGTGACAACGTAGACAAATATGACAGACGCCAGCATCATTCATCTCAATTATTGTCTCGAACTGATGCATTGCTAATTAGGTGACTAATAAAGATTGGAATGACAGAAAGTGAGTTATGCCACCCCCTCTTTGTTGTTTTTTGCAAGATTACATTCTTCAAGATTAAACTTTAAGTCATGATAACCACCAAATATTACCCAATACATGTAAACAAGAATAAGTCTTGTGGCATTTTGCTTCTTTTACACGTCTCCCTGAGGCATCTTGTTTTCCAGAATAAACAAAAACATATATAACTATCCTCTTTATATGGTAACAATTATATTCTCTGAGTAAACAGTCAAGATGCAAACACATACTTTCCGTCTTCTCCATAACCCGAAATTATGCCAAAGTCCTACTTTGCTCGCAGGAAGCTGGATGTTATCATGATTTACAGTGAGGTTTTCCTCATTACAAGGACAGCTACAGTTCAGCGCACAGTCTCATGTTCCTTTGACGGTTAAAATAAACCTGGAGTTAACCGGATGACATCATGCGGAATCAAATTCCTCCTCACCTTCAGTGTATTTGCACAAAGTAGGATTGTGAGGGCAGATGATTGTGTTTGCACAAACAACATGTTGGACTAGGGAACACCAAACACTGGTATTGAATGTTTGCTGTCGAATCCCTTTAACTGCACTTATTACATGTTAGCAATACAAACAGGGGACTCAGCTCGGGCTCTAACAACAGTACAGAGGACAGTGTTTTTACGACCCAGAGAACTACAGCTCGTCTTTGTGATGTGCAGCAGGTAGCAGGAAGCTGTTGCCTGCTTTAAACACACCCTTACATGCTTCTATTGGTATGTTTGCATTTCGGTAACAGCTTCAAATTACATCACGCGGCTGAGCCTGATAAGACCGAGTGTGTAATCATCGCTTTATGAGCGGTGTGTAAAGCAATGCGGTGACACAGTCGCTGGGGAAATGTTTGCAGAGCCGAGGGTAGGAGAATCACCTGTGTTTGCCCCTGAGAGGTGCACATGTCCGATCCTTGTAAAAGAACGATGGTGCAAACGGTTAAAAACATGGAGACTTTGACACAGCTGTACTGCAATACTAATTTTCATTAGGTATGGATTTATGATATTCATCACCTAAGCAGACAGCAAGACCATTTACTCAGTATTATGAAATATGAAAGTGTGCCTCCCATCGAACTCCCTTCCAAACGCCTGGTTTTAATGTGCAATAATGTTAGATATTTTATGAAGCCATGGAAAGTTTTATCATCACATTATGAATATTTTCAAGAGTTACATTCCCTTGAAGTAAATTCAAAATTTGACCCTTTCAATTTACATTACTTTTTTCCAGCAGTTTTTAGCTCTCATAACTTCACAGTGCAAGCTATTGAATGAAGAGAGAAGATGATATTAAGGGCTAAAACACATTTGATCTCTATTGAAAAAAAATACAACACAATTTATTTTATCATTCAGGTGTACAATCTAATCCACAATGCAATTTGAGCATCAATATTATGGGATATAACATAGTTTCAACAGCAAAACTGCAGCAGTTTAGTGTGCAGGAGTTAGTCATAGAAACCAGCACTGGTACCTGGATGAGTTTCTGTTTCTGACAAGGTATAGAAATAGAATGTATCATTTTTATCTACATTTTGACACTGGACTCATCTTCTGGCGGTAATTCCTTGTGTAAAGTGGGAACTTTTTTCAGATTTAGTTCATTTTATATTGAAAGTCCACAATATGTAGACTTTGACGACTTATTAGACGCTGACCCAATGAGATGTGCAGGAAGCACAAGCAGGGCACATTTAGCTCTTACTTTTGCACAACTTTTTGTTTTTGCATTGTTTGATTGGACTTGCTGCATTCCACTTAGTTTAGCATGTTGGAATGCTAATATTTTAGGCTGATGGAACTTAGTTTTATAGACCAAAGTATTGTCAAAGTATTGGAGATAATGCTACATTGTGGGTCACCAGAGATATTACAATGAATTTTGTCGGCAGCATGAAGGTGGTATGACATTTCACCGTAATGGATCTGATAATCAGCATAAAAGAGATCACAGATATTCATCTAATGGTGGCGCCAAAGGGGAAAAAAATCATGCAGAAACTACAAAAGTTCAGACTAAAATTGTGTCGCTCTATGAAGCTTGCTGCAACATTTCACTGGATACAGTAAATGTTGGTACAAGTCTGGGATCCCTGAAGCTACCGTTATACAAAGACTTCAGAACAGGTTTTTGGCATTAAAAAAACTAAAATTCAGCCTTAAGGGATCTCTAACCTCTAATCCGTCCAATAGCTGTTGAGATATATTCTGAGAACCAAAGCGGTGGAATTCACTTGCATATTTATGTCGCTAGAGCCACACTTGTATTGCTAAACACCAATATGCAGTTACATAGTAAAGGTCTGGACACTGGAACGTGTTTGTTCCACACGTGTTAATGGGGCACATTATTGACTGCCATCTCTCTCTGCGCTTCTGGTTTTAAAATAAGGCATCCTATTGACTTTAAGGCATCATGGAAAATGAGGCAGTGATGAAAACCCATTTGTGCCTCCAGCGCTGTTTGAGCTTATTCTGTTCAGCAAACCGGACCGTGCCATTACTCTGAATCCATACTATAAATAACTGTTGTTTTTCTGAAAGTGGAGCTTGTTCAGGCTCTGACTTGAATGTCTAACATTTGATTCATGTTGATCTCCCTTTATATCTCGAGGATGGTGTTTTTAAAAGCCCCTGTTATCAGTTCCTGAGTACAACCGTGGCTTTAACCCTATTTAAGATTGCCCCCCCCCATTACAATTGCTGTGAAAGTGCTTCAGTGGGGGGGGGTTCGAGAACATAAGTCATCTGGACTGTCAAACCTGGAAAATTCTAACACATACTAAAACGTGTGAACCCGGAGCGCTTTCTTGCAAGCCTCTGATCTGGCATGTTATCAAGCCATTACTTGCATCACACAACGATTATCTCACCTTAACCTACAATTGTTGTTACACCATAACAAAGGCGAGATAAAGTCATGAAGCTCAGCCTTTGGTGGAGCAGCTCATTGCTTCGAGGCCTGAGGTTCATTTGGCAGGAGCATCGCCAAACACCACTCGCGCGCAGCGCGCGCTCACTCTCGGGAATTGAAGGACATTCTCAGACAGGCCCATAAAAAGTACAAGAGGGTCTGGACATAGCAGAGCACAAAGATCCAACAGTGAAGGAAGCTCTGAAAACGCTACAAGCTGTCATTTATGGCAAATTGCGTAACTTTAATTAAGCAAAAATTGGCTGGTTTATGTCAATGTTATCTTCTTGCACATCTTGCACAATAACCAGCAGTGCACAAAGTGCCCAAGAACACGTTTCATGCTTCTAAATACATTGCATAAGCTTAAAAAAAAAGCACACACACGAAGCTCAAATTCCAAAGGTGACTTTCAAAAAGATCTTTTCCTATTTGTCCAGGAGCAGCAATAAATTAAGCAGCTCCGTAGCCTCTATAAAGCACGACACTGCAGTGACAGCACTCGAGGTGCTGCGGCACCTAAAATCCAGCTCTCCTGCTTGATTTATGAGGATGCCCTGCAGGGTGAGGCAGCGAGGGCTTCCATTTGGCTCCAAACGAGACCACAGCAGGCAGATTCGGGCCTCGGCGGTGCCTTAAAACATGTTTACATGTCCCTCACCAGGTGAAGGTATCCTTGCATTTTGTGTCTGGTTTGTGCTGGTTGAATGTTTGCTGCCACTGAACATTTTTCCATTTCCCTTTGAGATCCACATGCCAGATCGTTCTGCTTCTGTTTTACTTCCTTAGTTTAGTCCAAATCTAAACAGGTGTAACGCTGTCCTCGAGTCATCGTAAACATCAGGCGACGAAAGAAAAGGAACACGTTTCTCCACACTGTAAAAAAATGTAAAAAAATGCCAAAAATCTGGTCGCAAGAGTATGAGAAAAACTACTGTAATGTTCAAAAACTGTAAATATCTGAAAAATAATGGCACATATCTGTAAAATATTTATATTTTACCCGTTTTAAAACACACCAAAACAGTGTGATTTTATGATCACACATTGTAAAAGAACAAATCACCATTTATAAAAGTGTCCAATTTTGACTTTTTTAAACATTTTTTATGTATGTAGTTTTTCCTTTCAAATAAACGGAAATGTCTGTGTCTTTTCTATGCTGACATAAATACAGTAAAAAAAAAAATACAGCACAAGATATAACAAAAAAGTGAAAATATATGCTCAGACATGGTGAAAAGAATGAATTGCCATTTCTAAAAATACAGAATTTTGATGTGGACATTAGTTTTGACCCCTTTTTTTACCTTTAAAAAATAAAATTATATTTTTTTCTGTGATTCTACTAGATATCATCTGTGGTCTAACCAAACAGTGAAAAATTTTAACATTTAAAAAATAGATATATTTATATTTTTCAACCCTTAATATACCTTTTTTCTTTTCAAATAATAGCAAATATTTGCAAAATAACTATTTTTTTCAAATTTAAATACAGTAAAAGTGGTGCAATTATACATTCAGACATTGTAAAAAGAACAAAATATAATTTGAAAAAATACACATTTTTGTTGAAGACAATATTTGCAGTTTTTTACAGTTAGATGCAATTTAATAACTAAATGTAATTTAATTAACATTATTTTTTATTTATTTTTCAATGCTGCTTTCATCTGCCATCAAGTGAATGCAGATGGACAGACAGCAGCCAGAGGTTTCGCCCATGGGTGCATTGCATTGATGACTATCTGACACGAGTCTGTCTGACTGTCACACTGATAATAAAGAAAGAAATGCGACGGGGTGACAGTGTCAGATAAGATAAGAACACATGCTTGATTC
This sequence comes from Acanthochromis polyacanthus, assembly GCF_021347895.1. NCBI lineage: Eukaryota > Metazoa > Chordata > Actinopteri > Pomacentridae > Acanthochromis > Acanthochromis polyacanthus. The sequence goes on along the minus strand of NC_067135.1, from coordinate 10,971,586 downwards.
TGCAAAAGTACAGAAGGGGGAAATATTTTAATGAATGGATGAAAATGATAACTGAGGACTTAGTGCAGAATGTGTATGTATTGTATATCATCTTTCTGAAGGACCTCTTTCCATTCATTCATATGCAGCTCCACAGTCATTAAATGCTAACATGAAATAGCTGCATGTGAACAGACACTTTGTTTAAACGCCCGCCTCAACAATAACTAGCCTTCAGCTACTTCTGAGCCTCTTGGAGCTGTTTGTTTAGCAGCAGATTCACTGTGCCTGAGAAAATGTCAAAAAGAAAGCATGAGCAGCCGACAGGAATTCATCTCACCGAAGCTGTAGGGTATTCAAGGAAAAAATGCTTTCCATCCGACTTGCACGAACCTGTTATTGTCATTCAGCTGCACTGATTTATGCTCCCCTGATATGTTGATCGAGTTTCCTACAGGCAAATCAAACAGCAGAGGCGGCACCACTCAGGAGCACTTACTGCAATAAAATCGGATTTGTTTCTGGCTAAATTGCTCCTTCGCTTACAGGATCGCTTTAATGCCTTTCAGGACAAATACAGACATTGTCCCGGTCAATGCTGCTGCTGCAAAACTAATAAAGTCAGCACATTTCTGTTTGTTGACAGGCGCAGAAAGTGAGCTGCCAACAGACATGACTGCAGGGCTGCACAAACACATGACATCATTAAGGGCCACTTTCACATGACTTGGCAGACTTCTTTTCACCTTGGCAACAACAGGGACATGCATTACTTGAAATCCTCAATAAAAACACAATAAGACATTCATATAAATATATATATATATCCTGTTTTACTAGGATTGCTGCTGCTCCTCCAAAACACATTGTTTTTTTAAGCAAAAAAAAAACCAGAACATGACTGTCATTAACACTTTCAAAGATTTCAAAGGCTACAAATCAGCACCCATGAGCCAAAACCAGCCCACCAGAAGGTCCAATCCAGGGACGACTTTGCAAAGTGTAAAAATTACAGATACGACATTAACTGCAAACTGTAATTTTAAATAATTTCGAGACCTTGACAAGTTGTTTTCATCACAGAATTAAATACTATATTGCTCAGTTCCAGATGCCTGTGACTGTTGTGCCTTCGTAGATACACTGTAATCTGTAATGTGTTGCAAAAAGAAAGTTCCCTACTATGTACTATGCACTTTTTTGCACTAAAACAAAGTGAAGATGTCATTATTGTGCTTTGATTTTACTGGTCCGTCCCACTTGAGATCAAATTTCGCTGTGGCCCCTTGAACTAACATGAGTTTGACACCTCTGCTATCAATGATATTTGACTTTCAAGTTGACTATAGAAGAAGAGAAATGAACAGCAGGAATCAGATTACTGCAGAAGAATAATTGCATTGTTGTAAATCCATGTCAAAGAGTCAAATTTGTGAGAGCAGAATCTGCAAAAACATCCTTTTCCAATACACTTAAATTCAATTCAAACAGCATTCAATACATGTCCTTTATTCAGCTTTCACGTCTGAGGTAAATGATTTAAAATGCACCAAATGTGTGCCTCTTTATGGTAAACCAAATGAAATCAGTGCATGTATCTGCACAGAAACAGAATTTGAAACTCCATTGCACATATGCAGAGGAAACCTCCCCATCACAGGCCACTAACCCGAACATACCAAACGTTTACGGTGCTAAAAAATGTTTTCATGTGAGGATGGAATGTCAGCATGAGTACAACAACAAAACATAGACTTTTACAAAGCCTTGCAGCCGCACATCTATCATCCCACTGTTTTCAGAAGTGGGCTACAGTGGAATCCAGGCTATGTCGCGTCGCTCGCCAAGATCCAGAGATTCCTCACAAATGTTTTTGTTCTCTAACCTCGTAAAAAAAAATGAAAATAAGAAAGAGAGATAGCAGCTGTGCACGCTAGAAAATAATTAAGAGGACCTGTTCCCACCACTTAATTAAAAGCATAGTCGCAAGTTTAAAAAAAAAATCTAATTTAGATTAAACATTAATTTGTTGGGTTGACATAATGACATTAGCATTTGTATCAACTTAATATTGTCTGTAAATTAAACTTCAGTTTGTTTTAATTTTGTTTTCGTGGTTCAAATAGTGTGTGTTAAAATGTACAGGAATGTGACACAGTGTTAATCACCAAGTTTGTAACTCCTTCAGGGGAGTCATTGGTGTCTTAGTGGCCATTCTTCTTAAACTCTTCCTTGTGCAGCCATGCGGTTTTAGAGGATGTCCTCCGCTAGGCAGATTTATATTATGTTATATTCCATCCATTTCCTAATGCTGGATTTAACTGTGCTTGAAGAGACACTGAATGACTTTTCGTGTATCATTCCCTGACTTATACTTTTCAATAACAGAGGAAACTTTTTACCGACTCGCTTATACGTTCTTTTGTCTTCATGTGGCAGTTATATCCAGGAGTACTGATTTAAGAGTGACTGGCCCTTCCAGATACGAGTGTCTTTATACTACAATCACTTGAAACACATTCACTGTGCAATCACTTATTTAGCATTTTATACTTTTAACTAAAATGAATAGTAATTGATAGGAACCTGTTTTCATATTGATATGAACGAGTCTTTTTTTGGAAAGAGAAAAACTTCCAAGGGTGGTGAAATTTTGATTGGGACTCTTAAGTGGTACAGAACTCGCTGACGCTGGGCTCATTTACAGAGGAAAGCCGTAAGATTAACAGCTCCACAAAAAAAGCAAGTAACTGAACATCGAAGTGAGGCTGGTCACCAAGTTGGTCAATTTCCAAAGATTTCTCCTTGATGTCCTCAGTAAATATTCACTGGATCGCTGTCTTTACTAATGGAGAAGGTTAGATTTTTTCCTAAGGAAGCGCCAATATATGAGGAAGTGTTCCTCAAAGGCCATTAGCAGAATAATTTACAACTGAATGGGCTGGTAGTTTTTAAGGCCCGGAAAATGTGCCGTGCTCTTCCAGCACTTTTTACCCTATCAGCAATCTGCATGATCATTTGTCTTCATTAGACGCTTAGTAAAAGTACAACATCCTCTCCTGTGTGGCCACAGCACCGAAAGGGAAGGTGGAGGCAGAACCTCCAGCCATTCAGCTACATAAGCAGACAAGCTGTCAGCGAGCGGTGCAACAGTGATTCCAACGATGATCCCGTACAGGGGCAATCATTAACACATACTGCGCGGCGGCGTGAACACTTTCAGGTCAGCTATCAGTCTCTGTAGCAGCTCTACTGTGGGTTTTAAAGCTGATGTCACCTTGACTGCACTAAGTGAGTCAATACACCGACTTCACAAATCCAAAAGTTATGTTCTAGAAAATATTTTCAGCAGCTATTATTAAAAACTGACAGCAGGTGAATTATGTCACTGTGAAACACTTCCCTGACAGCTGAAATCTCCTGAGTCCTATCAGTAACAGCCAAATAAGGAGCTTAACCCCCTACACCGCCCCAGCACAAAGAGATGTCTGTTAGTCCAGGGAGGCATCCCAGGAGTCGGCCGAGACAGGTGGCTATCCCCACAGGGTATGTATGTGGGGACAGGGGGGCCGAACGCTGCAGTAACCAGAGACAAGTCAAGACAAAAGCTTGGTGTTATTTCAGCGGTGTGGGTTTCCAACTGTTGAGTGTGTGGTGGTGTGGAGAGGACAGCTGGGGAAAATTACTGTCATTTATAATGCAAAATGTTCTGCGTCAATCTCATATTTTTCACCTTTTAATGGGGATTGCACACAAATTATTTGCAAATTGTGCCAATTCGTTTTTAAAAAAGTGTGCTTTGCTTGATGTCGAGGAGAGTGATGCGACCTCTCCTCCCAATAACTCAAATGCTTACTTCATAGGTCTTTTTTCACTGCAATTCTATGGCTATACTAGTGAGTGAATAATCATTATCTCTACCAACAGCCAGAAGAAGCTTGTACATGGCGTGTTAAGTTTAGAAAGACAAACTAGGTTCTCTCACTCAGTGGCAGTCTTAACCATAATTCAACTTTTAACACGCAGTTTGCAGCAGCATGAAAACTGTTGTTCTGTTACAAAGTCGTAACCGTCTGAACCTCAAAACCCAATGGTGGTTTTAAAAGGCATGCTGTTTTTAAACACATTGTCCCATTTTAACCATTTATCAGAGCCAGAAACTGCAAAAACAGATCTTTCTAATGGTCCTTGAACTGCCCACCTCTATCGTGCTGTTCAGTCGGGAAACCCAAATCTAAGCGTGAACTTGAGATATTTCATCAAAGCCACTTTATTTTACATGTCTTATTTTTTAAAAATGCAGAAAATAAACCATTTTTTGTAACCAGATTCTGTCAAAAACAAAAACATGTGCGCTCCCCTTGCATCCTTGAGGCCATTAGCAACTCAGTCACATGACCAATATTTGACTGAACTGGAGGCAGTATTCAAATAAACACATCGGAGACAAGTAGGGAAACAAATTAAAAATCCAAGTACAAAATATCTATTTTCATACCACATTTTTTCCACTTTTGTTTAATAAACGACCAATGAATTCAGCTTTTGGAGGTAGTGAAATACTGAAATAGCACACAAAATATTCATTTTCCCTCCAGTATTGCTAACAAATGTGGGACATGTTGACTTTCTTATTTTTATTTTTATAATAATTTATGGCATTTTAACTGTGTCCTGCTGCCCAGAAGTTATTTTTCAGTTCTCTATACTTCTACTTGTTATTTCCATAGAGGTGCAGAACTTTAAATTGCAGTGAAAAATGAGCTCAGAGTGGAGAGAAGTGTGAAAAAAAAAAAAAAATCTGCTTTGAGTTGAGTGAATTAAACTCCTTGTGCTTAGTTGAATACACTCAATACTGTTATCATTATTCTGACATGCTTATATCTAACAGCACCCATCTTCTCCAACCTGATCATTTCTGCAGGCCCTTACATAACTCACAGCAGTTTCAGTTAGATCTGTACAGATTACATGATATAAAAGGAAACTCTATCCAATTGTTCTCCCGATTTTACACTCCATCTATAAATCTAATTCTCTTCTGCATGCAAACTTTTCAGGTAAACCAAATCTTCCCAAATGACACTGCAGAGTCCAAATCCAACCCAAGTAGAAATGATCTTGTGTTTTCATTGAAGCTGTGGATTTGAATGAGGCGGCTTTAGAGGGTGCCAAGGAAACCTCACCAAGTTTCACATCCTAACCCCCCCCCCCCGGATATTAGAGGTCCTTCACCTCTTAAACCAAAGCACTTGAGTGAAATCTTCAAGGTCCTGTTACACCGGTCTTGAGATGGGATTTCCGTGGCAAGTTTTGAGGTTTGAACTTGGACGGCCCTCAAACCGGACAGGGGATGGACACTGACGGCTTTGTGAGTGTGGGTTTGTGTTTGGGTTTGCTGACATCTAGAAGACTGAGAAAGAACAGAATGGAGTGCGATACCAAAAGCAGATGACAGCTGAAAAATGTGTCTTGATAAGCCACAAAAGCATTGCATAACATTTGTTGTGTCTATTATTTACAGGAAAATCCAATAATGTGATTAATCATTGCAGGCTTCAGATAATAATAGTGCCCAGAGAGGATCAGGGGAGGTTCTCCTCTTGCAGGACAGTGATGGGAGAGTTCAGGAAATTTGTTCTTTCCCAAGAGGATCACATCTCTTTCACATGAAGGATGACAATTTATGAGGGGTGCGGACAGAATGGTTGGGAAAATGGTGACGAGAAAGCTACAACACTGTGGGACAACATGTACAGAATTTATGACAGAAGATCCTGTCTTTAAAAAACAAGAACTCGTGGGCAAAAATAAGTGACTGAAAAGCTTCGGGCAACAGCATTTGAATTATTAAAGTTCTCAGCAGAATTCTTTATGAGCCTTGAAAATTGAATAATAACATGTGGAGCAAACACAACAATTTAATTTTACGTGGCTTTGTAATGGAAAGATGTGGACGAATGCAAACAAGGGCACAGGTTAACACAATAAAATAACACAATCCTGAAATACCTGCAGGCGTGAGAGGAAAAACATGACATACTATCCAGCAGATCGGTCAAATGTCCAAAAGGCTTCACCATGAAGTCATCAGATTAACATTTCTTGACCTCTTCAGGTCAATCAATTGTAATGCTTTCCTGCTGACCACAACCTGCCCTCATTTGACCTGAATGAGTGTCGAGGGAATTACAAAGCAGAAACGTTTTGGGAAAAACCATGTTTGCTGACCGAGGGTTATCCCAGCTTGGCTTTTTATAACGATGCGGGGTCATCTTGTTGCCAGGAAACACTTGAAAAGACTCTTGACCTCATGGCCAGTTGCTGGGAGGCCTTTGCAGCTACACCGGTTGAAACCAGCAAGCAAATAAGAAACGTGAGGATATCTTAATACAGTCTATGCTTATTTCCGATTGCAGAACTGCATTTTTCAAACAACAAATCAGAGTTTTCTCAGGTTTACGATATATGCAGCTGAAATAGCTACATACTCTGAAATGCTTCTGTAAACCTCAAAGCTAAAATAATTTTTCTGCCTCCTCTATGACTCACAACTTGGCCGTCAAAGAGCAAAGTGAAAAGTTCAAACACTCTGACAGGGTCAGTGCCTTCTGTACAAGTCTCTTTGATTCCTAATATAGGCACGGAAAGGCTTCCTGGCCTGGATAGAGAGAGAAAAGGGAGTGAAAAAAGGGAGGATCAAATAGGATAGAGGTTTGTTTTGTTCTCTTCTCTCTATCGGCTGAAGGCTCCCGGCTTGTGTAGCCTGCTTTTAATCTCAGCTGGCTCAACAGTTCGGACCACGATGGTGTGGCCAGGGAAAAGGCCTCCGATCCAGAGATGCAACAGCTAAGATCCAGCAGATAGAGAGATAAAAACAGGAGTGGATGCAAGAATGGGTAGAGAGAATATTAGGGGTATGAATGGAACAGACAAAAAGGGGAAGAATATATCAGGACTGCTGATTAATTATTAAGTCCATTCATTTTAGTGCCATTAATCTGAACTATGTGATGATTTTATCTCTACTTGTGTTCAGTAAAAAGTGACACATTTGGGTCCAGTGATGACTAATTAGCCAATCCCTGCTTCCTGAGTGGCACAAAAGGGCTGTGCAGGAACTTTCATTCACTGGTATACATCATAATAGTTGAGCCATGTGTTGACTTTAGCGGTGGTCACAGTGGAAATCCGGCTCCACCAGTTTGTGCCTTTCGAAAAAATTATTTCACAACCAGCAATCTGAAATTCAACATAACTTTCATGCAAACCTTATTTAAGTTGTTACAAATGTGTAGGTTTCAAATGCTGAAATGCATTCTTAGTTATTCCTACCCTGTGTAACCTTATTTAAGTTGTTACAAATGTGTAGGTTTCAAATGCTGAAATGCATTCTTAGTTATTCCTACCCTGTGTTTTCCATGTTATTCCTCTTTTTTTTTTCAGCCAATACCCATACCAGGATGAACTAGCTTCTTATAAATCCATCTACCTGCTATGTTGTAGCTACTCAAAGGTGATTAGTGTTTTACAAAATCAGGTTGCAATCAACCAACCAAATTCTATACGTTGTGTGAAAAGAAAGTCATTAAAGCTTCAGAAACTGCAACAAAACTTCCAAACAATATCAGTTTTAGGCCATTCCTTGTACATTTTTGGTGAATTTAGGTGTGTTTCTACTTTACTTGGACACCCACAGCCACAATATTAAAATGACTAACAGATGAGTGCATGACATGAATCATTTCGGTACAACACAATGTTCTGTTGGGTAATCTCAGTTCCAGGTATTCATGTGGACGATTCTTTGACACCCACATAAACATTGCTGACGACCAAGCAACAGGACAACACGCCCCGTTACACTGCAAAATCTCCTCAAGAACTAATTGAAGACCTCAACCAAGAGCCCAGGGTGTTGACCTGGCTTCCACTATGACCCAAATCTCAATCAAGGACTAATCAATGGAGCCTTTACAAGACCCAAAGAGACCCCAGCAATGTCCTGGTGTCAGATACCACAGAGGACCCCAAAAGTTTCGTGTTCACAGCTGTTTTGGTGGTACAAGTGGACTGAAACAATATACACACGTGGACAAAATTGTTGGTACCCCTCAGTTAAAGAAGGAAAAACCCACAATTCTCACTGAAATCACTTGAAACTCACAAAAGTAACAATAAATAAAAATTTATTGAAAATTAAATAATCAAAAACAGCCATCACTTTTGAATTGTTGATTAACATAATTATTTAAAAAAACAAACTAATGAAACAGGCCTGGACAAAAATGATGGTACCTCTATAAAAGATTGAAAACTATTTGACCAGAGTGACATGATTAACTCAGGTGTGTCATTTAATTGACATCACAGGTGTTTCCAAACTCATAATCAGTCAGTCTGCCTATTTAAAGGGAGACAAGTAGTCACCCTGCTGTTGGTGAAAAGGTGTGTACCACACTGAACATGGACAACAGAAAGCGAAGGAGAGAATTGTCCCAGGACATCCGAAAAAAATGATAGACAAACATCTTAAAGGTAAAGGCTATAAGACCATCTCTAAACAGCTTGAAGTTCCTGTGACAACAGTGGCTCATATTATTCAGAAGTTCAAGACCCACGGGACAGTAGCCAACCTCCCTGGACGTGGCCGCAAGAGGAAAATTGATGACAAATTGAAGAGACGGATCGTTGGAATTGTATCCAAGAGCCCAGAGCAACCTCCAAAGAAATTAAAGGTGAACTCCAAGGCCAAGGTACATCAGTGTCAGATGGCACCATTCGTCGTTGTTTGAGCCAAAGTGGACTTCATGGGAGACGACCAAGGAGGACACCACTGCTGAAAAAAACTCATAAAAAAGCCAGACTGGAATTTGCAAAAATGCATGTTGACAAGCCACAAAGCTTCTGGGAGAATGTCCTTTGGACAGATGAGACCAAACTGGAGCTTTTTGGTAAGGCACATCAACTCTATGTTCATAGACTCAAAAACCAAGCATACGAAGAAAAGAACACTGTCCCTACGGTGAAACATGGAGGAGGCTCAGTAATGTTTTGGGGCTGCTTTGCTGCATCTGGCACAGGGTGTCTTGAAAGTGTGCAAGGTACGATGAAATCTGAAGACTATCAAGGCATTCTGGAGAGAAATGTGCTGCCTAGTGTCAGAAAGCTTGGTCTCAGTCACAGGTCATGGGTCTTCCAACAGGACAACCATCCAAAACACACAGCCAAAAACACCCAAGAATGGCTGAGAGAAAAGCGTTGGACTATTCTAAAGTGGCTTTCTATGAGCCCAGATCTGAATCCCATTGAACATATGTGGAAGGAGCTGAAACATGCCATTTGGAGAAGACACCCATCAAACCTGAGACAACTGGAGCTGTTTGCTCATGAGGAGTGGGCCAAAATACCTGTTGACAGCTGCAGAACGCTCATTGACAAATACAGAAATCGTTTAATTGCAGTGATTGCCTCAAAAGGTTGTGCAACAAAATATTAAGTTATGGGTACCATCATTTTTGTCCAGCCCTATTTCATTAGTTTGTTTTTTTAAATAATTATGTTAATCAACAATTCAAAAGTGATGCCTGATTTCGATTATTTAATTTTCAATAAATTTTTATTTATTGTTACTTTTGTGAGTTTCAAGTGATTTCAGTGAGAATTGTGGGTTTTTCCTTCTTTAACTGAGGGGTACCAACAATTTTGTCCACGTGTGTACGGCAAGTGACCAACACATTTTTCCTCCATGTATGCACAAGCATAGAGAAATCAGAATTAGTAGTATTCCAGCAGGTTAGAAAAAGTGGCAAATACTGGATAATGCTAACCGAGTCAATGTTATTTGCTCATTCAAGCTAATGATAATAGCAGAGTGGTTTGTAATTTGAGGTACAGGTTTGGGTGTGTTGTTAAACTGAAATATCATTGACCATCTTTAAAATTTACACAGTTATCCAACAGCATTATCATCAATCTGCAGTTTTTACCAGACCTCACAATATTATACTCAGAGTAGCATAACATAAAGCATGATAACAAGCGAATGTTCATTTTGTTTCACTCGACTCACTCCAAAGACTTAAATGAATGCAAGGCTGCAAAATAAAAAGCCAATATACTGATTTAGACAAAGAAAGTTGCAAACATTACTTTAATGAGTTGTACTGACATAATTATGCTGTTAATTGCATCAACTCGATATTTTGTGTAATTTCAACCCAAATTTCTGTGTTGGTTGATATCATACTAAATTGAAGTTGATGTAACTTAAGGAAATCGGCTTGATAACTTACATTTTTCTGCACCATCTTAACACCCTGGACAATTTCAGACAGTTAAGACTTGATTGGAGAGGAAAAGCTAATTCCCCTAACTCAGAAAAGCTTCTTGGTGAACAAAATTTCATAAGAAGTTGTGTTGTCGTTACTCAGAAAGATTGATGCAAACTGTTGAGTTAAGGTTGTTGCTGAGGCAAAGCATTATTTTCTTGAATATACTCCCTTGGTTAGGTTGTTGTATTTTGCATTTTTAATGAAAACACAATTTGAAGAGAATCCCTTTTACAGTGTGAACACAACAAATACTGTTAAGTAGCCAACAGTGTGATAGATTTTCATGAGTTAAAAGTCAAAGTGTGAAGCTGAAACTTAAACAACCCAAAGTCCACTGAGCCAGTAAAGCACTAATGACTACAGTGACTCATGTAATTTTGCTGCATCCTGTGGGATTCAGAGAAAAATGTTCCAGAAATGGTCTCAGCTTGTTCAGTAGCTTGTATAGCTGTAAGTACATCTGATAAATAATCAGCCACTCCTGGTGTTTATGGTGACTAGCAATCTACACGAGTTATGACTGGAATGCAGCCTGAGCAGCCTGGAGGGTAATAGGTTCTCCATATGTCCACTCGCTTATTTGGGTTTCTCAGATGTTTTCTGTTTACAGAAGCTTCCAAAGGGTGTTCGTCCAAATCTCAGCTGAGTAATTTAAGAGAGCAGAGACGGCCATTGCTAATATTTGCACTGACAGAAACGTGTCTTCCCAGGAGCAGGAAAGTTTCACGAGGCCTTTTAAAAAATGATTCGCAGACCCACAGTCTGGCAGAAGGCCAACAGAGCTACTTCAAGAAGCTATCATCCAAAGCCTGATGCTTTCCTGATGAATAAATTAGTCAACTTCCGCTTGTGTAATGATCTAACGAGGATCAAGTATTTGCTGAAAATCCCATGTGAAGGACAACATTAAAACACTTGATATTCATTCAGTATTTTTCCTCGATGAAACGAAACATTAGCGCAGTGGGATTTGCCATATTAGGTTTTCCACAGCTTCATAACCTCCAGACATGGACATCCCTCTGCTTGGGAATGTCATAATTCTGATATAGAGGACCTAATGTGCTATATCCATCACAAGCATGGCTGTATATCATACCAAACCATCACACATATCCATTGCAATGTCTTTAATGTAAGAGTAATGTTTATGAAGTTCTCCAGTCTATTTAAAGTTGCTGGAAACAGAGAAACAAACCCCACGCCTGCTGAGAGAGAAGCTAATTAAATCGGTATAAAGAAACTTGACGCATGTTTACTCTGTATCCGAGGCTTCCTGTCTGAGGGGTCCACTTTGTCTCCAGCTCTTTTGATCTCCCCCTAAACCCCACTCCAGTAACCCATATCCCGTATCCTCATTTGGTAGCATGGTGACAGTTTCCCAGATACCAGACAGTATTGGTTTCCCTTCATCTTGTGGCGCGGGTCCAACCCCAGTGTCTAATTTGCTAATGGATCCCTGCTGGAAGCTGCTGTCTCGACTGTACGACGGTGTAATTATTTGTGCACAAGTGAAGTAACTGAGGACTAACTAAGGGAATGAATAAATCATTGTTTTGTACTCTGCCCCCGAACTCAAGGGACTGGAGCTGATTCTCCTTTTGTTTGCTTTCTACTCAGCCTGGATGTCATTCACCTCCAGAATGCAGTGACTGTAATTGCTGTGAGGTTGATTTGACAAACCTGAGTAACTTTACTTCACTGTAATGATTGCAGGTTTTCTTTCTTACTTCCTCAGATACACAATTACACAGTAACATGGACTTAGACATGGGCGCAAAATCATGTGTACTTCCTCAAATGTGACTGGATGCTTTAGTGAAAGACAGCACTTGTCTGAATCTGCCTTTCATGTCGGAAATGTACACTTACAAGGGCAGGGAATGGCCCAAAAGGCAACTCCTGTTCATGTGTAGTGTACCATGCAAGACTCAGGAATTTTAACTCGGAGCTATTACAACACAAACTCACAGAACCTGTTCTGTTGGTCCAATTATTTCAAGGCCACTAGCTCTAGTCTCAACATCTCCCCTCAGCGATACTAGCCATTACTCAACCATTACACAGTTACATATGTTAAGTTAAATTTTGGCTAGTTGGGAGAACTTTTTTTTCTGTTTTTAATTGAATTGTTGACAAAAAGGTCATGCTGCCATGCAAAGATCCCTTTGGTTTAGTGGCCTCAGCCTGGTTCAGCATGAAGGGGGGTTTAAGCTTGCCAAAGCCTCTGGGAGCCAGAGATAAGGGAAGGCAGCATAAAACCAAATAAAGCTGCTTTGCACTTGGAGTGAGACAAAGTTACAAGCATGCTTAATATGCCTGGATAAAGTGATTATATCTGTCTGGACCTAATGTAACACTAAAAGTGCACTTTTGTGTCCAGTCATGCTATTTTACACTTTTCACATGATGAAACAAGGCAGAAAACACCCACAACAATCCTTCATCGATACTAGTTTTAAACAAGATGAGGCCCAAACATGAGACAGGCCTGTGGACAAAGTGAATAATTGAAGACTAATCCAACACGGCTCTATTTCCAAAGCCAAGTCCTCATGTCAGATCCCAGTATAAGAACTACTGGAGGACTGTGGCCTGTGGCCACTCATTCATTTGCAAGGCAAAGAGACCAAGGTTCTCATCTTTCCTATAATGACTTTCCCTGTATACTCCGTCTGGAACTTCAATTATCACATGAAAGATAAGAAGCTAGTGAGCTGCATTACAAATGAGAATAACATAACAGACTTTCAACTATTTTGCATGGTTGGCATTTCAAACTGAGCTCCGTTTCATTTTTGTTTGAGTTGGTTATTTCCAAACTAAGCGGTGCAATCATTCCACTCATGGCCTTCTGGTAACATGATTCATCATCTGTGATAATGCTCGTTACGCCATTATAAATATTATTCCCACTGCTGATAGCTTGGGAGTTTTAAAAGGCACAAATGAGCAGCCATTTGCCAAATTTAGAACCATCTCCCTGTGTTTTGACAAAGGTATGTGACAGAAGGAAATAACATGGGTAATTTTCCATGCCACATTACACCCAACAGCCCAGAGTCTGACTTCATTATTAATAAATCGTCCTTAAGTTTACTAAAAAAGGAAAGCACCATAATGTTCGCTTTCCATCTCATTAAGATGCCATAATGAGGTTTGTTTCTAAAAATTGGATCACTGCCCAGCAGCTCCAACTGTGTTGCTGTTTCTTTGTTTTAAAAACTTCACACAATGTGAGCAAGAAAACAAAAATCACAATATATTATTTCATTTCCACAACAAAGCAAACAATAAAAACAGCTTTTTCTTCCAAAAGCGGGCGTCATAAAATACATGTCAAACAAATCAACATAAGGAGTTTAAAGCTAAGATAACACATTTATATACAGCAATGTATAGCTCTTGTTAAACCCCCTTTTTAACAGCAGATAATTAAAAATGTGCCCACAAAGCAAACATGTGCTTCACATACATCCACCATCAATAACTCTCCCATCTGGTGTTAACGTGGTTTTGCCTCAAGCTTAAATTATCTTTAAGACAATCAAAATTGCTTTGGTTTTCAGTCAAGCGTCTGTGCTTTGAATGTGCAACTAATCTCTTGTGTGTGAGACAACATGCTGCAAATTCTGCTGTTGCTGAGAGGAGTTTAGCTCAGAAACTCCCATCAGTAAAAAAATGATTAAAAGTTCCACATGTACAGTAGGGGGTGCTCAGAATTTGGCATGGACTCAAATTGCACTTACTGTAACACTTAAACTCAAGGCTTTGCCACTTGAAACAGTATAACCTCATGAATCTCTCAGCAAGAAATGTCCAATTTTCCAAATGGCTGCTAAATCCTAATCTACCCCTCTGCTGAGATCAGCTGATTGTGGTTTAACTAACACGAGCCCAGTTTTCCACAGATGGAGGGGGAAATTTGCTGGACAGCTGATGCTGCTACTTTTCTTCAGCCTTTCTTCAATACTTTTAAGCTACAAAATGTGAAAGATGAAACTAGGCTTGAGAGGTATTGGACACTCAATAATAAAAATCATCTGCAATCACCGTAGAGCACCTTTTGAACTGACTTAAATCGGCATGATAAGACAAAGACATTATTAAGATGTTGCATTTAATGTGACTGTCAAGTTGCTTCAAGGTAAAATGTAACATTAGTTGGTAAGACTGTTGCTATAAAAATTAGAAAAATTAAGCGTGTGTAAAAAACAATCTGGCAGCTGTGTGAAAAGGGAAGAATGCTTTTGAAAATGTGTCTTCACAAAACACTCTCTCAGTATCTCAGTAGTGTCTGTAACCACCACGTTTAGCTTATCAGCTCTATCCAAAGCAGTAGTATTCGTCTGATTCCACCCTGAGTTTCAGAGGCGATTTGCTGAAGGCGTCACCGTCGATTACAGTTTTCTCTACAAAACAATCGAGGTCCGTAGGTGAGGGATGATCTGGGAGGTCTTCTGCTAGAGTGTCCAGGTAACTCCCCACAGACAGACCGTCCAGACCGTCACTGTTGCCATCATTCAAACTGTTGAAGCTGCCTCGCAGTGAGGCACCGTCCTGGCTGTCTGACAGGCTGTACAAGCTGCCTGTCAGGCTGCCTTCTTGGCTGGCAACACCTCCTTTGTCCTCTATCATCCAGCGGATGGACTCGATGCCCTCGTTGATGGACATAAGCTGCTGCATCAGCTTCACGTCGATGGCTCGCAGATTTGCCTGTATGGTGAAGGAAAAACCAAGTCAGGTCAAGATGCATAAGGATGATACATGATCTAAAAGAGAAGTTAGACAATTTTAGAAAGTTTATTTGATAAATGGATACCATTCTTATATCTGTCCCGAAATACATGGTTACTATGACACTTTCAAGAAGCTGCCAGGAAGCTGTCAGTTAGCGGAGCTTAGCATAAGGATGGTTAGGTAACAGAATGTGCCTAACCACACAACTAAACATACAAGGAAAGTACACTAGCTTACATATCATTTTTGTTAATTTTTCATTTAAAATAACGTGTAGAAATGAAAATGTGCAGTTTTATTGACAGTTATGGTTCTAGTGGCAGTTAACTTCCTGATCGTACACTTACATTTAACAGACAGATGCATAAGTGCTGCTTCAAATTGTGTTTTGGCAGAAAAGTGAAGGCACACATGTCTCAAAACCCCAAATTTTCATCCCAGTCAGAATATTGCACTGAAGGATAACAAATTATTTAAGGGAGAATTTTGACAATTTGGGGAAAATTTATTTGCTAGATACCATTTCCATATATGTTCCTACATATGGATACAGGAAACTGCCAGTTAGCTTAGCAAAAGAGCGATTAGGTAACAGAATGCACTTAGCAACACCACTAAAGATTACCCAGTTACATGTTAATTCTTGTTACTTAACTTTTTATAAGTGTGAAGATTAAAAATTATACTTTTATGGCTAGTTATGGTTTTGAGGGCAGTTCAGTTCGCATCTGTAGACAAATGTATCGGTGCTGTTTCTTATAAATTTCTGGCATGAAAGTACTTACAAGCATTTCTCAAAAACCTTAACTTAAACATCCTAGTCAGGTTTTGGTACTTAGGTTTGACACATGATTTAACAGAGGAGTTTTGACATTTTGGGAACATGTATTTGACAGATAGACACCATCCTCAGGTTTGTCTACTAAATATACTGATATGGAAGGTGCCAGCTAGCTTAGCTTAGTGAAACATCTAACCTATCTCTGCTGGCAAACAGATCTTGTCTACACAACTAAAGGTTACCAAGTTACAGGTCACACCTTGTTAATCATTAAAAACAAGGTGTGAAGTTGAAAAAGTGTAGTTTTATGACTAGTTATGATTCCAATGGCAGTTAAGTTGGTGACTTCTATTTAATGGACAGATCTAAAAGTGCATTTCCGTAAGTATGCCTGAAAACATCACAGCCAAGTTATGGATGATTTAATGGAGAGGTTTAATATTTTGGAAAGCTTATTTGATAGATGGACACCATTCTTAGATCTGGCCACGTCATATATGATTACAGGAAGCTGTCAGTCACTTAGCATAAGGTTGGGAAATGTGGATAAACAGCAAACCTATAGCTTTAACTTACGCAATCTATCAACCACCACTGAAGTTACACAGCATTTCTCATTAAAGACTCATTTAAAACAAAGCATGAAGACAAAAAAAAAATCACAGTTTTATGGTATGTCATGGTGCTAAAGGGCAGTTGGCTTGGTGCAGTTTTATGGAAAGTTACAGTTCTGAGGGTAGTTGAGAATTAAATTTGACAGACAGGCATGAAAGTGCTGTTTCTCATCTTATGTTAGCAAGAAAGTGAAGAAGTACACTTCTTAAAATCCCAAACTATTCCTTTAAATACTACACTACACAGTATGCCCTCTTCAACAGAACAACCTAGCACATCATTACAAACTAATGTTAGCATTAAGAAAAAGCTCATTCTTGACCCTGGAAACAGCAGTTAAGACAACAAGCTCACCAGCACTTCCATCCGTGACAACTGTGCAAACTTAGCAGATTTACTCCTTGCAACTGCTCAAATTCTTGTGTCGCCTCCTGGCTAGAACACAGTGTGCAGTTTTGTTTAGACTATCTGTCTCTGTTGTATCATGCTAACTATGTGGAACCGGAAAAAGGACTCATGTAGCTGCACATCCAGGAGACAGTCTTCATCCAGAATCGTGAATGATCGGCCTGCTTTGCACAGTGTAGCCATTGATTAAACTCCTCGCCATGACAAACCAAGCCATTGAGCGCGGATGGAAGTGGAGTCATTCAAAGGGATTCCCCTGTGTCTACTGGGTGACAGAATGAAAAAAATGGTACAGCTGCAACATCCTGCCACAGTCAAAATACATTGAGGCAGATGAAGGCAGACAGGGCTGGTACAGTGTTCCAGACAGCTGGCATGACACAACAGCCTTTCTTTGCAGTGGATTTGCAACCGCCCTGCATTTGGCTCATATTGCTGGCGGTGTGTTTGTTTTGCAAGTATAACCACCTGCTTTATACACACACAGAGGCCAGGCAGATGGAGTTACACCGGCGTTTTAGTCCAAGCAGCTATCTTGTGTTAATAGGATGGCACCAGTGGGCCTGTATCGCAAAATGAGTTTCAGAAACGCAATTAGTGCTGTATAATTTTGTCTACACTGGATGGGAACCTAACACAACATGCTTGATTTGTCATACGAAGCTTAAAATATAAAAAAAAAAGACCTTGCTTCACCTTTAAAAGTCTATTTGCTCCTTTGATAGGCCTCTCAAATAAAAGATAATCTAAACACAGTGTTGTCACCACACACATTTGTGTGTCTATCAGAGATGTGTGTACTAAAACAGAGCAGTCTGATAGGATTAGTAGTTAAGCTGTGAAGGGAGCCATAAAACCAAGGAGGCATGGGATGGCCCGCATTTCCAATGAGCTGTCTAACAGTCAGAGGCCACTGATGAAATTACACTCAATTACTTTTTTGGTAAAAAGTCATTCAGCTTTCATACACAAAGAAACTTATGTAATGACACAGCTCTGTCAAGTCAGGTTGGAACAGGAACTAATGAAGCTAAGGTACACATTGTTCAGCTCAAAAGGACAAGATGTGCAGCTCATAGTTCTAATACTGACTTTTAACATCACAATAAATCTAATCCAATCAACACAAAGTCTGCGGAGCTTGGACAGTCTGCTGGCCATGACAGCCCGACTTCAGTCTGCAAAACTCGGTCAACAAGACCATCTGCTCAGGAATCCTAATACCTTTCGTGACCTTACTTATTCAAATTGGAGGGGGGGTGACTCCAGGTCTGACAAAGCTTTCGTCAGTCAGTCTATCCTGCATGACATTTAAAAACTATTTATTGAATGTCAGCAACATGTAATCATGCAAAGATAATTAGATCTGCACAAGTGGAGTAAGTTTGAACCACAAGAGAGAAGAGGTGGATAAGAGTGAATAACTCTCATCTGCTGACTACTTTTTCATGGTACTTTTTTAGTTCAAATTAAGCGCAACAGAACATTTAGCAACCACGTGTTGATATGTGGAACTATTTTACATGTACAAGAATTCACTGAGAGCCTGGGCCAGTTCCTATAAATACATTATGGTAAGAACAATCACTTATTTTGTACTAAACAGTCATATTTAAGGTGTTCTTATTTTTTGCATTTGTTTGACTAACCACTCTTCAGTGTGTTTATGGAAAAATAATTAGCTATAGCAACATTTTCAAAAGAGCCAACTAGCTTTGAAATAGCATAAGTTTACAAAAGAGGCTAAAACTAGCATAGGCTACATTATGATACATTTGTACGATACATTTATATCATAATGTATCATAAATACTGTATTTTAAAGCTAATATATCGTTTGTAACTCTTCAAAATCTACTGTATCAATTCCTGCACAGCTATAAATTTAAAGCAAAGTTTTCTTACCATTTCTTGTTTGAGCAACAGCATTTTGCTCTCCAGTCTTTCCAAATCCGCAGAATTAGCCCACAGTTTGCGGGTGGCTGAATGTGACGACGCAGACTTCTCGTGCTTGTCGCCGGCGAGAGACCGAGCGAGACTGTCCGGAACTTTCCGACCCAACTTTGTCTCTAAATCCTTCAATTCGGACAAGACGCTGCTGTCCTCGTCCATTGCGGAAATAAATTTAGAGCACAACTGCAGAGTTGGAAGTGAATTCCCAAAAGCCTGGCTGGAGGACACGCTGTATCCAAACAGGAGCCAAAGTAGCGCAGAAAGTTGCAACCTGCGCTCATCACAACTTCCTCCAGCTGCTGTCTGACTGATGTGAAGAGCCAGAGCCGCTTCACGGTGGACTGAAGCACCGCTGTCGCTCCGACACACCTCCCGGTCCAGCCTTCGACACGCTGTCCGTGGACCCTCCCATAAAGCTGCAACCGGACACCCGACAGGTAAGGAGACACCAGGGGTTGACAATAAAGAAGTTTTTGTCCTTAAAGACATTCCCTTTGGTTGCCATACAGTCACATATGATGGAAATTTCTTTATTTATATTCAGGAAAACACTACATTCAACCAGGACAGGTGACAATTCAAACTCTAATGGCAGTAAGGCCTGGACCCTCCTAGTGGCGCTGACAGGTATTGACACTTCAGTGACTATATGGTTTTATTTTTCTGCCACGGGTAGTCTCAGGAGCTGCCACTGAAGTTCTCAAACAGCTACATACTGGCAATAAGGTGCCACGGGCTGAAATATACTGCCACTAGTAGGCCACATACTGTCTAAAATGTACCATAAAGGTTCCATATACTGCCACTAAGATGCCATAAAGGTGCCACATACTGACAATAGGTACCACAGGCTGCTACATACTGTCAACAAGGTGCCACAAGCTACCACATACTGTCAATAAGGTGCCACATACTGCCACTTGATAGATAGATGGATAGATGGATAGATAGACAGATAGATAGAAACTTTGTTATATAGATAAAGTTTGGTGCAAAAGGCTGTCAAATACTGCCACGAACATGACACATACTGCCACTAAGGTGCCACAGGGTGCCAAATAGTGTCATTAAGGTGCCACAGGGTGACAAATAGCGTCACTAAGGTGCACAGGCTGCCAATCAGTGCCACTAAGGTTCTTCAGGCTGCCACATAGTGTCACTAAGTTGCCAAATACGATCACTAAGGTGCCATAGGCTGCCACATACTGTCACTTTGGTGCCACGGGATGCCAGATACTGCCACTAAGGCGCCACAGGGTGCCAAATAGTGCCACTAAGGTGCCACAAGCTGGCATGAAGATGTCAAATACTGCCACTAAGGTACCACAGATGGCCACATAGCGTCACTAAGGTGCCACGTTGTGCTACATACTGCCACTGAGGTTACTCATTTATTATCAGGTACCCAAAAATAAATTTCATAAAATATTTTGACTGACTTTGAAGAATGTCATTCATTCATTTGTTTTCAGACCTGGGAATTGGTGTATGTTGACCTTAAACAAGACATCTTACATGAGAAGCAGTTTAAAAGGTTCAAGAACTCCAGAAATATAACTCCCCCAGCCATGAAGTTTCTTGAGGACACAGACAGTATTATTTCCTAGCAAACTGAAATGACTCAATAGATCCAACAGAGGACACATTTTGAATTAGTGGGCTTTAAAATGAAAAAAGCAACATTTTCAAACAAAGGTGCTATTGAGGTCATACAAAAAATCAGAAAAGACTTTGAAGCATTTATTGCTTACCTTTATACGTAAAGTCAAGCAAACCACCACGTGTATCAATAACATTTAATCAATACCATAATTTGACATGCAATGAGATTGAACAGCATTGTATATAAATGTAAAAACAGAATACCATACATTTGAAATTTCAAATATTGGTGTTTAACATATAATTTGGTTTGTAAAAAAAAAAGAAAGGACAGACAAAGAAAGCCTGGCTACATTTCTTCTGAATCACCTGCACTGTTTGCTGTAGTTGCCAGCTGGAGTTTCAGAAAGTGGACTATTGCACCCCCTCGTGGGCACTGCAACTCCCTTACACGTGCAATGACTATCACCTCACTTGTGTTGGCACTATGCAGCTAAATCTAGAATAAGAGAAACACAGAGAGCAGTAACACCTATGAATGTGGCAGAGGTTTAATTATTTTTTGCATTTATTAGTCAGGCAGTATTCCTCTCCCCATTACTCTAAGAGAGTTACAGAACAATGAAGATTGCATCTACATTCTTTATACCTGATCACTTTTTAAGTGAAACATCACACACTAAACTACAGAAGGCATCATTGCTGCCACTGACATGCTATTCTAAAGGCCTGACACACATTTGTTTCAAAGAGTCTCCTTGCAACTCCACAGACTAATGAATAAATCTGAACATTTTCTTTACATAAACTGAGATACAAAGTAACAGCTGACATCTGCACAATTTGTAAAGAGATTTCACCTGTTTCTGATTCATGGAAATGACTGGAACAAAAGGATTCTTTTATTTTTTTGTCTTAAATGAAAGCAGATTTCAACAAACTGCATGGCTGTGTGGCACATTGGTGGCAATCTCAGACCACAGATTGGCTTTTGTCGTCGTCGTAGCGCTGGTACTGATCCCCGAGCAGAGGCTGGAGGCCCTCTGTCTTATATGAACGTGCACGCACAGCGCATGTGGTGGCAGCAAAAATGACCGCCACGAGGACGAGGGCGGCAACTATGGCCATCGTTATGATTTCAGTCAGAGTGAATGCTTGACCTAGAAAGGTAGACACAGATGATTATTACCTTTAAAAGCAGAAAATAATATGGTGATAGACATGAATCAGAATGTGTACCTGGCCATTCAGCTTCATAAGAGTAACCGAGATTTTCCGGAGCAGTCACAAACATCTCTGAGTTGGTCACTGGAGGCCAGAAGGGCACCATGTTGTAGCGCCTGTTGTGACCAATGGGGGCGTTTTCTTCAGGATACACCGCGGCATCTGTTGGGAATGCTTTAAGTTAGCTTAAATGTGGCAAAAACAACATGAACCAAACAGATTTTGCTGCTAAAACACCTGGACTGTGTCTCCTCAACCATTCATCGAATATAGCATCAGTGTACGTGTGGAGCAGGACAAAGATGGGATCATTGGGGGAAAGGTGAGTCTGTCCTCCAGTTCCATTCAGGAACAAATGAGCCAAGTTGTGGAGGCTCCTCACCACGGGATCGTAGTTCCCCTGGGGGGCACTGTAGCCTGAAAGAACAACATGAAAATGCATCAGAAAGTGTAAATGTAGGACCGTATGAAAGAAATGTATTGGCAGTTGCTCACCTTCAATAGTGTTCCTGAAGCTTTCGGAGGAAGTGGAGTAGTAAGGCGGAGTGTCGAAAGTGTTAACCTGCAGACAGTCGGCTACATCCTGAGGCTCCGGGAGACGCTGCACCATCGGCCTGTTCACGTTCCCTGCTGGGTTTCTTCGAATCGGAGCCGTCTCGGTGCCTAAAGGAGACAGGAGATAAGACGTCACGCATGCATTTTCTCTACTCTTGAAGAATAGAGAAGATCTCTGTAAAAATCACCAGCCTGTTTGTCATGATAAACGAACAAAAGGCTCACTGTTGCAGATGGTTCCCAGCGTGTCGTAGTCTTCTACGCTCTCACAGAGGACCCTCCACTGGGAGAAGATGGAATTTGGACTCAGGGAATTCATATCAAAACTGCTCCTGGCTCCCATCAGGTCATCTGTGCAGATGTCACATGTGCTTCCCCCGATGGCAAAGTTCCAGTAGGGCAGGGCGAAGGAGGGGTTCTGCAGCATGTCCTGGTTGTTGGATATGAAAAAAGCATTGAAGGTTGGGTTAGAGAGTATGAATGTGAAGATCAAGACAAAAAAAAAAACCCTAGAAGCGCTGACTTAAAATTCCACCTGCACCAGGCTTTATTTTAATGTATTTCCAGATCAAAGGATTTGGTGTCTGAATGCACGGCATAAATTAGTTAGTTCCACATACCGTAATTTACTTCAAGAGCAGTTGCAAAAAAATCCATTGTCACTGAATGAGTAGATGTGCAATCAATGCAAATTCGTTTGACAAAAGCCTTTGTGGAAATAATTTAAGGGTGCGTTGAATGTGTAAATATATATATATATATGAAGACAAAACCTGCGAATTTATGCAGTGGTATTAGGTGGTGATGGATCTGGAAATGGTGAAACTCTGCATGATGCTTAGAATTTGAGACATAGGTAAAGTAAATGTGTCAATACAGGATTTACAGGCAAGGAATATTCATGAAGCTTAAGTTAGGCTCTAATCATCTGTGAATTACTTTCTACATTAATTCTGTATTAAGGTCTTTAAAAAATACCGTCCTTAAACTCTACACTTTTTGATATGAGACCGGGCATTAAGACACATTAAGAGTGAGCTCAAGACATATTTTTCCTCAGCAGAACAAAATAATCCACGGCACTATTAAAATCCAGGCCTCTGCTCCCCAGATATGATTTAAATGTGGTAGGATAAAGAGCCAGAGACACTTTTTAGTCATCTTAGCTGATATCCAGCTTCGAGAAACGAGCTCTCCCTCGAACTCTGCCAGTGGGGCCGATTTGCAAAAAACAAGCGACTAATTAGGCAGCACAAATTCACCACAAACCCGCACAAGATAAGAATGAAGTTCCTCTGTGGGAGTCCAACACACTGTCAGGGCTTGAAATCCACACAGAAGCTTCATTTTACTTTCTGTGCTTAACTGTGGGTAGCTGCAACACTCACTGGAACTGATAATTAACATTTTCCAGGCGATATGTGCAGGCTAATAACTCCTTAGCTCACCAAAGCTCTTTAGGATACTGTTTTCTCCAAATCGATGGTTTGCAGATCAAATCATACCACAGTGCATGAAGTGTTTGGCCACATTTTACACACCCTTATTAAGGCGTGACACTGCATTAACAGATGCGATTTCCTTGCTCGCACAGTTGTGGGGAAACAAACACGCTACAGGCTATTAGTTGGAGATGTATTGGTAAATTAAAAATGTCGATAAGCAGTCAAGGGCCGATTACAGGCAGGCAACCAGAAACATAACTGATTAGATTTTTTTTTTCCATATTTTAAAACACCCAGTTTCACAGAACTGCAGTGCACTCTGAAAAGCAAATCAAGGGACACATTTCTACCCAATAATTAAATGCATAGCTGCAAGACAAAATCTTTTTTTTTTTATTTAGATAAACCTCTTAGGTTGCAAATATCATTACAACATAAATTCATTAGAAGTTGCTAGAATTCAAAAAGATTGATGCAAACTGTAGCCTCTTTGTTTTGGTCCAAATGTTATTTTTTTACAGTGTGTATGCACTATGCAGTTGCAGCTTCATTCCTTTCATTCTCACACATTATCTCACCTGCATGTCTCGCTCCAGCTGCAGCAGATGATACCGGTGCCAAGTTACGAAACCGGGGCCTTCATGTGAGAAGTCCACTCCCCCAAAGCTGGCCTGTCCCGCGCCCAGGAACGTCTTGCTGACGGAGTAATAGTGGGTCCACACGAAGTAATTGTAGATGGTGATGTTTTCGAACGTGGTGGTGCCGTTCGGCCCGAAGATGTTGGAAAAGTGCCGAGTAGCGATCACCAGGTCAGGGTGCACCGTCCGCTTGGCCTGATCCAGCGCGTTCACAAACGCACGCTTCTCATCCGCGCTGAGCTGCATCACGTTTCTCCTCACTGGGGGATTATAAGGGAGGAAAAATTGGATTAACTCAATCAGTCATGCGTTAACCGGGGATCAGTTTGTAATGACCGAGAAATCAAATTACCTTTTAAAAGTTTCTGGGCACTTTCAAGTGGTTTCATGAGGTTCTAATCTGAATTAATTTTTATTAAAACACCCTGGCTGTGTCAGATCAAATCTGATAACATCAACATTAAACCAGGGGTGAAAGTAAGCCGGAACGGTCCGGAACTGCGTACCGGCAAAAGATCTGGTGGCGGAACGCAGTTCCGGGAAAAGATCTGCTGGCGGTACGCCGCTCTTCCACCGGTATCTATGGGTACGCCGGTACGCCCGCCGCCCGGCCTGCCTGTTATCCATAGATATCGACCGGAGTTCACTCAGCAGTACGTGAGTGCGCATGCGTGTCTACTTCCGTAACACAGCGATTGTTATGGCCAGTCGCAGCCAATAGCAAATAGGTGCGCTTGATTTATTGCACTGGGACGAGCAATAAATTACACCTGAAATTCCACACCTTCTTGTGATTGGCTGAAAAACTTTCAACAGGATTTACAATGGTTAGCATCGACGGAATGGGGTGAAAGTAAGCCGGAACGGCTACTTTCACCCCTGCATTAAACTGATATAATTCCTCAGGCTTAAATGCCACTGAGAAATCCGTACTAGCTCCAAATCTACCTACTTTGATTACAGCCTATCTATATCTCTGCCACATATCTACAATGTTAGGAGGACGCACACTTACCAACAGAAACTCGCTGGTCACAGTTTGGTCCGGTCAATCCGTGCTTGCAGCGGCCGCAGTTATACCCGCTGAAATTTCCGTTACATTGACAAGTACGGTTGAAGTAACGGATGGGCCACCGTTCCCGGTCATCCCGTCCGTCGTGCGGGTACTGAGGCCCGTGAGGACGCGCGTCCACTGTGATTGACACGCACTGTCCGCGCCCGGTGCTGGAGCCGCACGGGTCGTTATTCAGTCCGGAGGGCGACGGGCAGCACTGTCCGCTCCTCAGTCCCTCCGGTGTCACGCACTCTCTGGGGAACTGAGAGCTCACAAGCACCGCGCCCACGAGCACCAAAAAACCGCACCGCCACATTGTCCAAAAATGGTGCCAACTTTTACGCACGGCTGCTTTCTCAAGTCTATTACGCACCGGATACGTACCTGCAGACACACACTTCAACTAATAAATCATCCAAAAACAAATGCGCATCACTTCAACACATCAGGAGTAACTTTCTGTGCCAAATGACTGAGTGTAAAACTCCCTCTTCCATGTGACCCTGCAGGCCCCTGCTTCGATACCCCCCCTCCCCTCCCAAACCACTGAACCGTCGACCTTAAATACCGGATTAGCGCATGACTACCCGGATTTTCTGACTCCCGCGTGATCCCATCACATAACATCATATTTCCTACTGGGGATGGATGCAAGAGAGGCAGTGTGATCCGGTCATGCACAGTTATTCTTGTAAAACAGTCACTGGATGTCTGCAAGTTGCCCGAATAAACGCAACATTGATTTTTTTTTAAAAAAGGCTAATTAAAAAGTCTGAAACACAAACGATGATGAATGACTATGTCCACTAATGTCCTGCAACGTTTCAGTGCGCCTTTATTAACACTGCATGACAATTAATTTCCTGTGAAGTATTTTTTTCCCCCCTGAAATCCCAGCCTTTGGTACAACAGCAGGAGTTTGTGGAATAAAAAAATGTCAAAAAGCACATTAAAGAATTCCCCTCTTAATATATATATAATACCAGGATCATATCTTGTAATTCCTCAGATGTTCCCCTATTTGTCAAAGTGATCATATTTTGGATCATTCTCAAGCTATTACTGCCAAGAACATGGAAACAACAGAACACACAAAAAGTCTGCTAATGGAGATTTCTTTCAAATTGAAGTGGAATCAGCATGCAAAAGGTTCATATTTCCATGCATTTGATGTGCAATAAACTCAAAAGCTTCATTCAAATACATGTGTAGCATAAATGCTTTTACTAGTGTAAACATCCTTGGAGTTCATCTTTCTTCTCTGTTTTTTAAAATCACACAGAATACCATTTTCAACACTGTGGGAGTGCATTTGAACTGCCTATACCGCTGTCTTTTATTGCTTTATGTTTGCCTTGTAGCAAAAGGAGTCAGACATTATCCCAGAGGGAAATATTTGCAAACAGTCAGTACATATTCCACACAAAAACATACAGCAAAACTAGCCAAACTAAAGTGAGCTCATCTCCATGTTAAAGCCCTTCATCTCCAACCAGGTGGTAGTAATGAGAAGTGTGGACTGAGGGGGTGATCA
Organism: Acanthochromis polyacanthus; assembly: GCF_021347895.1. Lineage (NCBI taxonomy): Eukaryota > Metazoa > Chordata > Actinopteri > Pomacentridae > Acanthochromis > Acanthochromis polyacanthus. Next base: position 10,944,724 of record NC_067135.1, on the reverse strand, counting down.
GTGTTGTTTTCTATTTTGGTTACGAGGTGTGTGATGGTTGAGAGACTTAAAAAATCAGATGTCATGTGAAGGTGGTGTAGGAGAGTGTGGTTAATTATTGTGCAACTCACATCTGCTTCAGAAATGTTGTGTATTCCAGCTTACCTTTTCTTTTCTACTGCATCTCTTATTTGAACCCCTCCCTCCGACCGTCCCTCCAGCATGCACACTGTTTATTTGCTTCACTGTTCTGCAGGTGAAAGAGTCAGGGTGGAAACAGAAACCTTTGATTTCTCTAAATGAGCCGATGATAGAAGTAGCAAAGTCTTGATTATTCTGGTGTGCTGCTATGATCACCCCCAGGCAGTGTTGCAATAAGAAAAAAAAAAAGAAAAAAGAAAAAAAAGATTGTTTTTGTTGACTAAACCTACAGCGATAACCCCAAGGACTGAGAATCTAGGGCAGGATCAGCGAGGCAGGCTGTTTCAAAAACATGCAAAGTCTTACATTCTCCCCATAATTCCCTTCAAGCTTTACCCTGTATTGCAGAGAGGGCACTGGATAGTTGTTAATTGTGAGATATTATATAACAACAACGAGTTTATCAGCAATTCTCCAGGGGATCAACACCCTCTAATGAGCAGACACTTTGCAAATTCACACATCAGATGATGGCAATGGGGAGAATTTTCAGGAGAGAAAAATTTGAGTTTTAGCTTAGATAACCAAAACTACTTTCAATTGACAAACCATGGATTTAAGTAACATGCAAACCAGTAGATGACCAGTGTCAAACACTCACGGAAGCAGCAGTATTAGCTCTTAAATCATCCTATCAGATGACAGTCAATGCTGAACCCAAACAGAGATGCAGTAATGGCTGACTTAATATGATCCTTTCAGATGTTAATAAGTTCTAATGTTACGCGTCATTTCAACACTTTTTATTCATAACTAGCCGTGCAATGCACTCTGGTAGGGCCATTTCAAGAGATGCAGCATTGTACTGGCTGCTCCTCATTTGCATCAAGTTGAAATCTCATCGACCTTATGCAAATCAAAGCCTCTGACAATTCAGGGAAAAACTTTTATACTAACCTGTGTTTGAGTGGATGTAAGAGTGTGTAGCCTATATTGTTTTCCTGTTGGAACATTTGTAAATGGTGACACTGCCTTGCATCACACCTATTAAATGGCCCTGTGGACATGAACCATCAGTGTGCCCATCAAGAGGCAACTATCGGGTGCAGGTCCGAATGGGTGCAGTTCAAATGTCCACTTGAGGCGGACTCCAATTGACCCAAATATTAAAATGTCCAGCCTCACAGCATGTATAAATATGTTTACAGTCAAGTACAATAACAGTGTTAGTCTCTGTCACTAATTATCCCATTTATGACAACTATACAGTGGTCATATTTTTGATATAAGTCAGCAATTTAATTTGAGACTAGTAACAAATGTGTGAAGGTAATTTTGTAACCCCTAGATAGGGAATAACTAACCTTACTGTACATATGACAGTTAAAATGAATTTCACTCCAACTAGTTTCAGTAGTAAAATGCCCCGAAGACATTGATGTGTCAGTATCATGATTCATCATGTTTTAATTGCCCCTGATCTGACCAAAGTTATTCATTTTTAGTATGTGTCTACACCCAAAACAATTTCCCTATATAGCTTACACCTCCAAATATTGGTTGCAACATTGTATATTGGTGGTTTGCACAACCTTGATCCTGTGGAGACCAGAGGAGGTGGGCATTTCTGTGTGGGCAAACAGAGTGTTGTAAGGGTTTGGCTAGAAAAGGGGTACAATGACAAAGTCTTCTGTGAGGCTTAATGACCGATATTACCATTATTCCTATAGAGGCAGCCACTCCTGCCGCCTGAAATATGTGCTTTTTGTTTTACCAGCAAAATGCCAGCACATGAACTATACAAAGCTACCTGAAATTCTAATATCAGTTGATCAATTATATCTTAAATTCCTGCACAAATTAATTAATCACTCAAATTTACAACATGCAAAGGACACTGGACATAAACAAAGGATTAGATGAGGCTCTTACAGTCTTAATCCCAACCTAAAAATCAAGCTTGGATCCCTACAAAACAGTATTGGTCACAGGCACATTTGTATGTGGAATTAGGACTGTTAGTTTCTATCATTTAAGTATACTGGGGGGGAACGTATATTGTGCAGATAATTGTAAAGAGAGTATTTTTCTGTTGTTGTAGTAAGGGACATTAGTATTCATTCTACCACTGATAAAAATATTATTTGTCAAATATGTAACAGAGGTTATGTTTGATGCAGTCTTCTTTTGGTTCTGGAACAAAACTGTCGCTCTCACTTTGCTCTTTGAAAGACGTGAGTCAGCTGATGCCATCAGTAAAATAATGTGCATGTGAAGTAATCCATCATTTAAACTCATAAAATAATGTCAAAACAAAGCAGCGGTTTCCTAAAGGGGAGAGACTTTTCCAATGTGATTCCAAACACACGAAAGTCAAAGAATCTTAACCCAGTCACATGCGTTTCACATTGGTTATCATAATTCCAGCCGGGATGTATCGTTTCATAATTGGGGCGTGACGGGGAGGATTACACAAAGCTAGCACTAAGCTCATTCTCATGTAGTACATTCTGAAATGCAGCCACATTCCTTATGTATGCACAGTTCCCATGTTCCCCATGAGAAATGTTAACGAGGCCTGTTTGTGTGGCAAGGTTGTTAGGACCATTTAAATATTTTTTTTCCCTCAAGTCTCAGTCCTTATACATTTTTTAAATGCCAAGATGAATACTGTAATAGTTACAATTATAAATTATTTTGACCTTAGAGTCTTATGTTGGCCCTAAATGAATTTTCTATGATTTATCATCATAATAGACATCTGGGTATTAAATAATTCAAAGCGCTATTGACCTGAAAATGCACTGCAGTGCTTTAAGGTCAAATTGCAGGACAGGAGGAGCCAGCTATTTGCTGATTGTCTTTTTATTAAGTCTATAAAAAGCATTTAACCTGAACTAAACTTTTGCAGAGTTTACTTTGGGCCATACAATATGTAACTACATTCAAAACCAATTCCTTTGTTGCCCATTTGTCCATCCATTTACTACATCAATTATCCTCAAAAGTCTTTAAATGCACGCACATTAGATACTACAAAACCATTATGAAAAGATTAAGTCAACGTTGTAAACAGTGTAATTAAAAGGTAAGGAGTCATGTCGTGATAATTTAATGGCTGGAATGGACATTAACGCAGCAAAATGCGAAGAAGCAAACAAAAAATGCACACAAGGATGAGAAATTTGTGGCTTATTATTGTTTAGAAAGCCACTACAGTGATCCTGTGTGGGTTGGACACGTGTACATATCTGCTCCCCGTGACCACTGCTCAGCCGACCTCCCTTTCATCCCTCACTCTCCCCTGCTACCATTCAGTGTGCTCACATCGGCGCCAGTGTGCGAATAAACCTTGGGCAGGATGGAGGATCATGTGAGAAGATGTGACTCGGGCTTAATGGTAATCCTTGCCTTTGGTAAAAATGGCACAGTGGGAGTCATTAGGAGGGAGCTCTATACGAGCGGTTCATATGACTGTCTGCCTCTCTCCTCCCTGCTGCTCTGCTCTAAGACAATGCCTGCAACTGCTTGTCATTCCCTCTCACTCTCTCATCACAGGTTTTCCTCATGCCGCTCAGCCACTATTCCTTATCTTCATTTCCCTCTCTGTAAATATAAATATTTTGCACTATCTTAAAAATGGTTCCAGCTGGAAGTGTCAAGCGGTAAGATACTATAGCCATGCTAGCGGCTCTGTGAAGCTGCACTCAGACTCAGTGCTCCGAGCTACACAGTGACAATACTAACATGCTGGCTTTAGAGCGTGTTAATTTGCTAATCTTTGGTAATTACTACTTAAGAGAAAAGCTGGTGGGAATATCATTAGTTTGGCAGGTATTTGGCCAGAAATGGAAGGATTACACATTTTAACATGTTGAAGATGATCATCGAAGTAATTAAAACTCATCCACAGCATTTAGTGGCAGTAGTCCAATAGTTTTTCAAGGGATTTCACTCAAAACTGCAAATGTTAACCTCACAGTGAGAATCGACCTTAGAGAGTCAAAAACATCTGTCTAAATCTTTGTGGCAATTCATCGAATTGACATTAGAGACATTGTAGAAGTTAAAAATCAGTTAGATTCATTTTCAGAGCTTCATGTCTGTTCAGAATTCCCCAGCAATCCATCCAATAGTTAACCTCTGAACCCTTAAACCCATTTGTGATTTCTATAGCAGTGTTTTCTTTTAAAAAGAACAAAAAAAAATCCAACCATTTGTCAGAGCCAGAAACTGAAGCAACAGAAAGAATCCTTGGAGTTTGAACTTAGAACATTATACAGAGAGTCCTCAGTTTACAACGTCCTCGACCTATAGTGTCTCGTTGTTATGTTGGAACTGGTTACAGGCAAGTCCTCGGTTTACAACGTACGGCGATTCGTTGTTACATCGGAACTGGTTATGGTGAACTAGTTGGTGAGCGAAGCGGATGAATACGTCATCATGCGGCGCTATAAGACAGCTTTGTTTACATTCACCTGTTCTACACCATCTTGGATTGTGCTACATTCGCTAACTTTTGCCCTTCATTATGGCTCCTAAGTGGAAGTCAGACTCTTCTGATGGCAATGCTTCTTGTAAAATGACTCATATATGCATGAAAGTCATTGACATTCATGATTTCTCCAAAGAACTGATTGATATTGTAATGTATGTAACAGCAAACTTTTCAGACAGGAGAAAAGCATAGCAACAAATTTAAAATATAAGTTGCAAAATATCTACAGTATGTAGAGTAACCATGTGCATAACCATTGTTTGTTATCTGGACTGAAGACCTAATGACTACAAAACCAACAGAACAGGATAATATGTAAACCTAGCCCAAACTGGAAGTTCTATTCAGTTTATTATGAGAGGACTTTATGCTGGAAATAACCTACTGCTGTCCTGATCTATTATTTCTATATTGTGTATATACAAGATAAAGAGGCTGAAAATGAGTCTTTGGGACAGGTCGGGCTGCTATTTCATACCATTCTCCGGATCACCTAAATGTAATTATTCAATTATAAACTTTGTGTGAAAACTCTATCATGCTGAAAATACGTAATGAGTTTTATAGAAACTTCTCTACCTAGTTGAGCTTTTGCAGTGAATGGAGGTCTGTGCTGCAGGACTGTGTGATTTGGGAATGAGTCAACCTCATGACCGAAGCCCCGAGGGTGCAGGGTGGAGGAGAGTGCATTCATTACATACTTTTTGTTACATTTCTGCAACTACTCAAATAGAATAATCTGTATATACCAGCGGCTTAACTGTGAAACTACCAAACCCAGATCCATGAAGAACATATATTTTTTCCCTGCCTCAAATAAAATACTAAAACTAAAGCAAAAAACAACTTTGTGTGTTTGTTATCTCACTCTGACAACATTTCTGATATTTTTGCATTTGCAGTGGTCATGACAGATGCATTTTTGCTGAGGAGAAATCAATTTGGATCCTTGAATAGAGAAACAAAAAACTCCATTAAGCTTCATATCTGGTGCAGGAATACAAATAAGCTGGGGACTAAGGGAATGCATTCCTATGTGCTGGGAAAAGACAACAGAGACTTTTCAAACAATTAAACAATTAATCCGGACAATGAAGTTTTCTGTGATAAGCACATTAACAGTCACAAGCTTGAATTCCAACACAAATTAGTTGCGCTAAGTGGCAGGCTAATAGCTGGCGTAGGTGGGAGACTGACTGAAATGGCTTAATTACACTTCATAGAAATTCTGAATAGGACGCAATTAATAATTAATAGTATAAGTGAAATATGAACAAAGCAAACTCATTAGCAAACCAGACTTTTACTTTGCCCTAAAATGGATCTGCACACTGTTGATGTAATACAGTGGAAAAACCAGCAGAGGACAGTGACATCTCATCTAAAGATTTGTACTTAGACAAGCATCTAACCTGCTTTTACGACAGTTCTGGGTGGGGCTCCATCTACTAATTACATTTTGCACATTATAAACACTAAAAAAGAACTAACTTTAAGCCACTATTTTAACTATGTCTTCATGCTACCTTCTCAGTGAAAATGAGATATTCTGACAAGAACCTTAACTGAACTCGTCATTCTTATTTTCCCAACCATAAGCTTACAGCTATCGCTTTATAGTTTCCATACTCCCATCTCAAACACCTCAGCTTTTACACTGAAAGTGCAAAAGAGGTAAGTGCTTCCACTACAAGCCAGTTCAGAACTTCTAGGCTCCATACTTCACATCAGCTTTGCAGAAACACAGAATAAGCATTTTATGTGTGAGTCAGAGAGAACTTCATTTGTTCCGCCAGCGAACTCCTCAGAATGTAGTGCCAGCTCGAGGTAGACTGACACGCTGACGAATAGCGCGAGTTAGTCCCTCAAATGGAGGCCTCGGCGAATATCGGGATACTGTCTACTTAGCACATGCACCAGCACCCTAAATCTGCTGCTTTCCAATAGCAAAGCACTTCAGGTGATTTACATAGCAATAATTTAAACAGCAGAGGTGCTGTGACCGGGCGTTAGCAATAAAATACAGAGATCTACCGCCCCGACTGCTGCTACCCCTTGATTGCTTTTTAACAGTCATTAGTCTTACGGGAACCTCTTGAAAGGGCATCATTTTTTGGTCAATCCTTTTGCCGCACTTCACAGATTTCTCCCTGATGTATGGAAATGAGGCAGAGTATTGACAGGTACTGTAAATGGGAGAGGTGAGGGTGATTCAACGGGAGCTGACTGTTGCACAGATCATCGCAGACAGCAGTGGTAATTAGCGAAGAACACTGGTCCTGCTCCGGGATGTGGGAAGGAAACAGCTGGGTTGGAGGGCTGTGCCAGCCTCGGCCAATTAAAATGCTGGATGTAGTAGATGATGACAGAGAGGGAGGTTAAGAGCCTGCTCATCGTTACTGGAGGAACACAACACTTTATTAAAAAAGGATGCTGGGGAATGAGAGCTATAAAGAAGCTGAGGGATTTTGTGACTATCTGTAGTCAAAGTGAGGTCAAACCTGATACAGTTTTTACACAAAATGCTGCAGACGTGGATCACATCTGGTTGTACTTACACATAGAGGTTTTTATTTTTGTAGAGCAACACACAAAAGGCATAATTCAATCAAATCTCATTCCAGTTAACCACCGGTGAGACATGTTCTACTGTTCAAGTATTTCGTCGTGTGAGTAATTTTGGCACTGCTGAAACAAAAAGAAGTTTGAGTGTAAAGTCCAGGTAAATAAAAAAAGAAATGACACAAACAAAACAAAATTAATACAATCTCAATAGTAGAAAGTTAAATGATCTGCTTTCAAAGATTTTTTTTAGAACTCAAGGGTGTTGGATTTCTCATTCAAACCACTAGATGTCACACTAGAGCACCAAACAGGCATGTCAGCCACATGTTAACTGTCCAATTTTGTCGCAATGTATTTATAATCTGATAAAGTTTCATACATAAGAAAAAAAGTCCCCAAAAACAGCCACAACTGTTTGCCCATTTTAGCATTTTCAATTAAAGATAGTGATAGTTGCATGTTGTCAATGTGAGTAGCGTAGCTTCAGTGAATTTGTCACTCTGACTTAATGCACACAGTGAGTGAAACAAGTATAGATATATACTATAAAAATACATAAATTAGGTTAAAAAACATATAAAAAATAAACAAATACATTTCTCTTGGGTCAGTCTATTTCATAAAAGTGGGAGGGTCAACAGTTTCAAAGGGAGGGACTCACATGCATGCATGAGCAGATCGGCTGCTACACCAGAGAAACATGAATTACAACACATACATAGAATGTGACCTCATTGTCTTCAATGGAAGCCATTATTCCACAATATATATTTTCTTAATACATAGTTCTTTTCTGCTATATTTTTGTTCAAAATCTCACATGTAGAGCCTTTAAACATTCTGGCACAGCCTTGTGAATCACCTTCTTTTTTGACGGAAGTTTTGATTTTATAGACTAGGACATTATTCAGCAAAAAAAGTGAAATCAAAAGTAAACACATCATGTGATATGCTTCATGATTATGACTTTTATTTTGGCAGTGGGCCATGATTTCAGCTAGCCTAATATCTGACAAATATGCACCACATTTTGTGGATTTGAAAATGTTTGTTCTCTCTTTTGCAATGACCTATTGCACACATTTTTCATTATAATTGGTTGAACAACAGTCAGTCCTACTTCCAGAAACCTCTCATCATTCTTGCAGGTGGTTTTCTTTCTAACAACCAGTACTTTTCTCAGCTCCTATATTGAGTCGCTCAACATGTTGTCATCACCTTGTTCCATGTTCTCTTCGAATGCCAGTCCAGCTGAAAACCTCATTAAGTATCCTCTCACGGGTTGCTTCCCAAGGCAGCTAGCTAAAGCCAATAGTCAACATGAGTGAACAGGATTGGAAAAAAAGACAGAAGATCTAAGGCCTTGGACGAGGATTTGTAAATTCCCAGATCTGGTTTCGACTGCCACTTTACGACAGATGGCTATCACTATTCACACAGTGTATGGAAAAGTTCTCTGAAAGCCCACTTCTGACTTTTGAGCTTTAGCAAAAGACACATCACTAGTAGGTGCTGTAGCCTATACACAGAGCTATTTGGAATATAGACCAATTCACCAGAGTCTGTGGGTGGATGAGAGTCAGGGAGGAGTTTTACAGAAATGGAAACACATTGCCTATCAGGGTAAGTCAGGCATGAACCATATAATAAATCTGAAATGAGCTCCTGCCTCCTTTTCTATTAATTACAACCACAGCTGAGATCTGTACGTCTCTATAAAAATGTCATCTCGCCTTTGTGGCGCGTCACATCTGGGGTGTTAAAAGTTTTACGACGGATACCAACTTTTGACAAACTTACCCTGAATATACTGGTGGCATGTTAATCCACACTCACACTGAATAAACTTCCCCTCATGAGTATGTGCTCGAGTTTTCCTAAAGGAAATTAATTCAGCAGAACTTCTCAATATAGACCCGCATTGATCTGTTGCTGCGGCATGTCTTTGGTTTGACGGAAACTCTGATAACAACCCTAACTCCAAACACAAGCGAAATGTAAAGCTTCTCTGTGGTGTCGGCCTTTTTTCCCCCCTCTTTTTTTTTTCATGAAATCAGCACTTGTTAAATTTCAGAGCACAGTCTCAAAGGAGATCTAGATTAGTCAAGCAAGACGATTTTCTTTCTGTTTTTAAAATTATCTTCCAGATTTATGATACTACAAAGGCAACATACAGAATGACTGACAGGATAGAATACACACACAAACAAAAGAGAAAAAAAAGCACGGTAATGGGGTGGTACTGCGAACAGCAACAAAATAACAGGTCAGGTGTCCAGTTTCCATCCAATAGGATGAGATTTGGATCTGAGACTTGCTCTATAGAAGTGAAAAAAATCCAAAGTCCTCATCTTCCAATTAATCAGTATTGTTTGTTGCACTGAGATAAAGTCTAATCTATATTAATAATTCATTTAGAAGTCACTTTACATAATTTATTACAGTTACACCAAAACTGATTCATACCTAGGGCACATTATGAGTTAAAAGTGAATTTTTATTTGACAAGTATGTTTCTTCTGGCAGGAAATGACATGAACAAGCGTCAAACGACAGTGAGACATTGTGTTCGAGATGCTAGTGATGAATTTGAACTTTTTTTGTTTTAAAAGTCTGAAATTATTCACTTAGTCATCAGTGACAAAGCCTCTGTTTGTCACCACAGCAATCAAGCAGTTCCTGATTGAAAGACTTTCTTGCTACCATTCCAGTCTAGTCTAAGTTTCCTTCATAAATTCTTGACAGGATTCAGGTCTGGACTCTGGATGTATTGCTCAAACTATTGATTGCTTTGGCTGTATGTTTCAGATCGTCGGGTTGTTGGAAGCTTCAATGCTGCCCAAGGCCAAGTTTTTCTGCAGCGTGCCTAAAGTTTTCCACCACAATCCTTATGTAGTCCTCTTATCTCATAATGCCTTTATGCTTTGACAAGGTTGCTTGGCCTACTGGTTGAAAAACGCCCCCAAAGCATTACATTTCCCCAACACGGTTGAGTGTAGGAATAGGGTTCTTGGATTTGATTACTTTTCCTTTCTTAGTCTGAATCCAACAAACTTTTTGTTGCATCTGAACACAGAACTGATGACCAGAAACCTTCTTTGTTGTTGAGGGGAGCTCTTGTTAAGCATTTGAACGCCTGATTCGAAGAAGTGGGGTCCTCTATGGTCTACATCCATTGAGACCAACCTCATTCAGGGTGTAATTGAAGTGTTGTTGCCAGAACTGCTCACATTCATGAGAATGTTCTTGATCAATTCTTCCTTTCTAAGTGTTCGATGGCATGGTAGAAATTATCCGAACCACTGGGAATGTTATAGGAGCTTGGGTTCTCTCAAATACTTTTTCAAGTTTCCAGAGTTTTTTTTCATGTCATTCCCAGCTCGATGAAACCTTTCTATCAAATAAAAATCCATTACAAATCAAAACTTAGCATTGGTATGGACAGCTTTGGGATTACCCATACCGAACGCCCCAGTAAGCCCATTATCGAACATCACGGGGAAGTTTATATCCAGTATTTTGCACAGAAAATCTTTCACATTTACCGCATTTTAAAAGATAGCTTGAACAGCTCAGTGTAGGTTCCCACTGATCTATTGTGAGAAAAAAAAAGATCATTCTCTCGCTGCTATTACAGGTGCGCCACAGTTGGAAAAACAATCTCATGTTTTTAAGTCTGCAATTGTACAAAATAGATAGCTGCAAGTACTGTAAAACAGTTTGAATTGCCGAATCCAAAATTTATCTGAGTTCATGAAAATTCATTTCATCTCCATCCTTTAGTCACTGATCCAGCTTGGCAATATTTTTATTTCACCATATGTCAAGTTTGCCACCAACTGTAAAGGAAAGCTTCTTCCATATTGGACAGCAGGCCACAGATAAACAGCTGATTTTCTTCTGTTTAAGCAACAGCTATTTTAAGGCAAATTTTTGGTGTTTTATTTTTTTATCGGAACACTGAGAAGAGTTTAACAATCTTGTTGCTCTACTCCTGAAAAAAATTTAGTGGGATCTCAGATACTAATCTGGGAAATAAATCCATTTAAACACTTCTGCCCTCCCCAGCTGTAACAATGGTACATTTGTCCAGTTCTAAAAATCTTCTCTGACAGCCTGACAACAACTTGGTACCTTCAAAAATACTGTCAGCTGGAGATCTATTGCTATTTCAGGCCGTGACTTCCACAATATGAGTTGAGGTCAGATGTTCAGGACATGCAAGATTAAAGAGATAACTTCACTCCAAGAAAACAAAACAAAATCATTGTGTTTAATGACCACCTTGTTAACATAACAACATCATGTTTTGATTTTTTTCCCCTCAATTATATGCTGGAAATGCACAGCTGAAATAAACCGTCAATGGCAAGGCTGAGCATTTACATTATACAAACAAACAAACAAAAACAGTTTCTCTCAACTTACAATTTAGGGGTTACCATATCAATATTTCTTCAGAACCAGGTCAAGTATGAATCGAATTACTGGCTGAGTAACACTGATATTCCAATTTATGTTGTAGATTTCTAATGCATAGAGTTGCATCTCAGCCACTTAAGACTTCAAAGGATTATTTTGATGAAAAACATTTCTAAAAATGAAAAGTGTAGCCATGGAGACAAGCTTTAAGGGGCAATATGAGCTGATCATTGTTCTTCTTCAGGATAATGTTCTGTGTCAAACACATATGGATTAATTTTACACTGAGCTATGTGGTGTGGAGTTACGCCTAAGCACTCTTAGGGCATGAAGGTATTATTTTCATGGAAAAAAAATCTGAATATGTATTTTTAGGAGTTTAATCAATGACTAAAGCAGAACTTTAAGAGGATGAAGGACAAGGGCGTAGGTTTGCATCAGGACGGTAGGGACATAACACTACCAACTTTTCAAGAGGGTCAAATTGTCCCCACCAACTTTTAAGCAACCTTATTTGCATTATATAATGAGTTCAGTTATATAGGTAATTTTGATTGTCTTCCCATATGTTGTAAGGATAGAATTGACCCTACCATTATTATGTGAATTATTTTCATTATGTTCAGACTAGGTTCAGACTTACATTTACCCCTTTTCACTTGCTGAATGTGCCGGTCCAATCAAACGTGAGTTATATCGTCCCTACCAATGTTGAGACCAAACCTACGCCCTTGATGAAGGATCTGGACTGGACACTGCAAATACAACATCATCTGCATAGAAGTTAGCTTTAGAGTTGAATTTCAAATGTAAAATATCTGTTCTGTTGTTGTTTTAATAGCACAGACAAGAGGTTATAGTGCAGAAATCATTGGTGAGGCTTGGTATCTTTATCTGATGGATATTAAAGCATTAATGTGACATATGCTAAGGGCTATGGAAGAGGGACTTAATCCATTTTGTGTATATTAGACCAAAACTAGACTGCTTTTCCCTATCAACGGCTCTTATGGCGTTGATTGAGATTGTAACAGCTGGCAATGGAGACAAGACTATTTTCTAATAAGATATAATATAAATACACTTCAGAGTAAATTGCATTATTATCACAGAGCCATTGCGAGTTGGCAAAACAGAGTCAGTCAAGCCTTGCATATTCTATACTTGTGGGATGAGTTATGGCAGTTTTAATCTGATCTCAGCAGAAGCATTCACTACTGTTTCACTTTCCAGTATTTCTCAAAGCTATCCAGGAAAGGATTGTCTGACAAAATTCACACAGAAAGCAAAAATGTCTGCATTCTCACCCCCACATCCCAAATCTGCCTCCCTGCACATTTCGTCTCTCTTTAACACTCCCAGGTGTAATGAGGTGCCGGCAAACTCGACTCACCTGCCACCATCTCCCTGCACCTCGCTCGGGTGGCGAGTCATTTATTAGCACTCCATTATGTCACGTAGCCAAATGTATTTCATTTGTTATGCGTGCAGGGGTGACGAAGGTTGAAATGTTCTTGCTAATTTAATGCCTATTGAGACAGAAAATTGGATCTACTTCAGGGAGCCGTGATGAGTGTCGGGATGCCAGAGCTGCCAATTTCTGCCCAAGATTAATTAAAATGAAATTTCCATGGGACCTGTGACAGTCGCCCATCTCCTGTACATATTTCTTCATAATTGGAATCTCAGTCAGTCTCTGGAGGAAGAAGGGGTTTCTAGGATGTTTCAAGGAACCATGAGGGATTTGCTAAGGTGTGTGCGGGGGAAGCTCCGATTGTACTTGGACACAAAAACACGCTTTGAAACCGAGGATATCTCATTTCCGCATGCAGGATGACTTAAATGACTTACAGTTGTGGCAGACTGAAGGACAATGAAAGACACTCCACCACTGGGCCAGAACCAGCATATCAAAACAAAGACCAACTACAGGGGATCCAAGGCAATAACACAGAGTGTTTAGCTGCCGAGGTGGCTCATGCATAACTAACAGGCTGTAACATGAATAGAAGCCACAATATGCTGGCACAGCATGACAAAACAAATCCACAACAAGCTCTGATGCTTTGAGATTCAGGACAGGTGTGCGTCTTTTATTCTACAGGGTGCTCTTCCGCAGTTACACCGGTGAATCACTTCAAATAGCAGCAACTACAAAACCAAAAAAGTTGTTGCACCACAGGGGCCTCAGTTTAACACTTTTTATTCCTCTGTCAGGCTTTTGAAAAAAACAGGCATTCATCAGCACAGTATAATGAATGCAGCACCAGATTCTTTTTTTTTTTTTTTTTTTTACTATTTTAGAGCAATGGCACCCTTAGGGGAGAATTAACATAGGTTACTGCAACAAGCTACAACTATTTATATTTGGCAGAGTGCTGCCAAAAAATTCTGATTGAAGAAAAAATTGACTCTCAAAAGTGAGCTCCACTGATTTAACACTAGTTACAAGTTCAGTTTATTCATGCGTTGCACTACTCAGTCTGTGAAAACTTATACAATGCTGTCCATGGTTCTGGAAGGAAAAAAAATCCTAATTATCTTAGCTTGGAGACCAAATTTTCAACAGTTACGGCCCAACTGTGTGGAATTTGAATGCCAGTCAGAACTGCTCTGCTGGAAGACGCTAAAAAAAGTCACACAACCACAGGAAATATGCAAATGTATTATGAGAGATGTAGAATCTCGCATTTTTCAAGCTCGGGCTAAAATACTCAACATCTCAGCCTGTGCTGCTTTGATTCCTACCATTTCATCATCCCCAACAATGTGGAAGCACAATACTAAATAGCTGGAGTGGCCTCTTCAATGAGATATGGTTCAACAAAAGCCAGCATGCCATTACTCACCCAGATGATGCCGGATAGAAAGATTTAGAATATGAAGCAATGCAAAGTTGAACCTGTGTGAAGCATCTACATGAACAAGCGGTATGAAGCTGTTTACACATTTTCAAAGTGACAACCAGATGGTATCCAGATGGCTGATGGCATTTCAATTCTTACTCATAGAGTAACGTTGGTTTATTTCAACCTGAGTGTTATTATAAAAGCAATTGCTGAGATCTTAGACGTTGCTACAGGCGTGTTTGCTGGAGCAAGAAACTCGATCTCTGACACAATCAGACAGCTCGAAAATAAATGTATCAAAACTCCAATCTTGAATTAAGACAGACAGCAAATGCACGAATAATTCTGGTCATAATTCCTTATTGTACAAATAATATGTGTGTGCACACCTGTAAAAACAATGGAAATTGCATGGTTACAGTGTAAAATTTGTGAATTTTGCTTACTTTTCCCAAAAGGATTGACCAAAGTAAGGGTTGGTCTGTCTTAAATGAAACTGAGGTCTCTGCAGTTTGTGTTATTCGAGATATAATGCTGCCTACCACTATGATTAGGATTCAGACTATAATACACCTGCACTGTTCTCAAAAGCACAACTGCTCTCGGTTTTTATATTCACTGATTAGCAGTTGTATCACACTGCAGCGAACCACGGTGCAACTACCCAAATAAGTGGAGCACGATCCATCAGTTTTTTTTTCTTTCTTTCATCCATTCTGTAATCCTTAGTCTAAAGATCAAGCTGCTTTCTTACCTTTCTAGGTAGACAGGAGCTTAAGTACTGTCACTGGATGGATTTGGGCTAGACCTGAGCTGTCTGTAAAGTCTGATTTTTTTTCTTTTTTTCTCCCTTCTTACTTGGTCAAAGCTAAAGTGCTCATAAGTTAAATGCAGGTTTCTGTGGGAATTAAGGGTTCTTTAAAAATGACTCAACGTAAAGCAGCTGCACACACACCAACAACACACTCAAACAGAGAGGTAACCGAGCTAAGTATTTAATGAAACGACGGGGAACTTACAAAGAATTGGAATAAAAACCCCTGAAATGCAAACTGCTGCACAACACCATACTGATTAATTACATTGAGAGCTTGGAGTGATCAAAACCAGCAAAAAAGGGAAGAAATCAGCCCTTAGACAGCAAATGAAAACATGTATCAGCTGGAAGCCCTGCTAATTAAGGACCCACATAGCACATGCAGATGCCATTATTTCCTTTCTTTGCCCACAAAAAAAATCTCTTACAAAGCAACAAGCTTAATTATAGATTTAAGATTTGATTTCTCTTTGTTACAGATTCAGAATGTCTTCTATCTTTGCAGCAATATTCTAAGTAAGTACTTGCTGCTACCACGAGGAGTACAGTGCACTGTGATTGTGCTTATTGTCAGGACTCATTGCTTTTGTGCAGAACAAGCTGCTAGGAACCTGTCCCCTGGGTATGACTGCGGTTATGAGGACGAGGCGCATTAGTGTGGCGGCTTCTGAATAGCCCTGTAAGTTCATGAACTCACGTCAAATCCAAAAAGACAACTAACCCCCGTCTGTCCTTGTTCTATTACAACTTGTTCAAAATTCATCCAGTGCGATTTGAGAAATTCTGAAGAGTCTTCGCTCTTGATTAATTCAATTATTTGCGAGAGTATGAAGCTGAACCCCGAGACGTGACCTACAGTGAACTCGAGGTCTAGTTGGAAAACACTGCCCAAGGATATGCGGCGATTTGAGTTCAGCGCTACTTTTTTCTTTGTTTTGTACTGAGAGCAATTTATCTCAGTAGCAGACTGCTACTTGTCTCACAGTAACTGCTGTCTGCAATTTTATCATATCCGATAGCTATTCCTGAGAAAAAAACAAATGCTCTGTTTTCATCAAAAATGTCAGAAACCATGCAGACAGATGCGAATAAATCCTTTTTTTTTGCTGTTGATTGGGATATGTAAAAGACAGAAATGTTTGAAATCTGGATTTGAAGCGGAAGAATGGAGCAACTCAGTGGAGACTGGTGCAGAGGAAGCATGCAGGAATTCACCAAACCTTGGGATCCTCTATTTATATATTAGGGTTCTGAGGGAAATACTTTACAGTGCCCCAGCCATTCATACATCAGACAGAGCAACCTTGATGCTGAATTGAGGCAACAAGCAGGAGGCAGAGCGGATCAGGTCGACATCTTCTGGGAGGACAACACGCTGAGCGCAACCTTGACACCGGAGAAATATTTAAGAAGAGACTGTTCACTGCCTTACACAATGCCATGTCCTCATTTTGCACGTTCTTTCAGGGGAGATGATCAAACGCAAACATGCATTTGAGATGCAAACAACAATGCGATGACATATGCAAGTGAAAAAAACACACTGAGGCACACCCACTGCCATTTGAATAAGAGACAATACTCTGTTCTTCATATTTGGGCCGCTTACATAACTAACTGTCATGAATTATGTAATGCCCCCCCACAATTATTAATTTTTAAATGCATCTCTCTTTGAAGCAACTATAATTGGGCATTTATATGTTTTGTGCCTCCTCTCTGAGGTATCGATGCTCTCTGACGCGAGTTCAGTGGCAGCAAAACCAAAAAAAAAAAATCTCCAAAAGCGGAGCCCACATTTCACCTCATTGCTATGTGGCTCAAGAGTACAGGCGGGATTGCTCCGATTAAAACTAAAGCAGGAGAGGTTTCATGCTGTCACAGGGAATAAAAATGTGACACGCTGCTTTTCTTTCTCTTTTTTTCCCAGAAAGTTTCACAGAGGAACCTTGCAGTAGGAGAAAGCAGACGGAAGTGTGTTGACTCTGTGACAGCTGTCACGAAGCTTTGTCAGCTGTTGTTAAGCCCCGTGTATTTTGATAGCACTGCATTGAAGGCTTTAGTGGCACAGAGCAGGTGTGCTAATTTACACAACAGTGAGGTTTACTCGGTAATGCTCCTCCGATGCTAGCTGCTGTGCTTTGACATCGTGGCACTGCCAAATTAGCCCATGTGTCTCCAAAATGTTCCCTCAGAAAAAAAAAAAAAGAGACTTTGCAGAAGACATTTGCTAAATTCAGGGTCATTTCTGAAGCTATTTTAATAACACTAAAGCTCTTAATTAGGAGTGAGTTGAACAGATTACAGTTGAGAAAACACTCCATTCGGCATTATGGTTAAAATGCTATTTGTGGATAACATCACAGGAGAAATAAAACTTTTAGATTTAAACATTGTTGTGGAAAAAGTTTTTGACAAATGCACTGACATTGAGGCCGAATGCATGAAAAGATGTGTAGCATACAGAGACTAAAAGCATTCCACTCCATAATACCAAAGCTTGTTCAAAAACCTTTGAAATTGAAAAAAAAAAAAAAAATCAACATAAATGAAGCAAAACTGCACTTTTCTTTGGCTGTACAGCAAAATGTGGATATTTGTTTAGAGCCATTAAAGCAAATAGTCTGCATTAGAATCACAATTTTTGGAGTCAACAGCAGGCCTGCATATCTGACCTCTGTGGAATTTGTTATCAGACACTAAAAAAATACAGAAGATATCAAAACTATCCCTTGGCTATGGCGTATTAAGACCCTCGATTATACAGTCCAGCCTCACAATGCACTATGACATGCCTGATTTCCCCAAAGGGAGCAGAGGATCATGAAAGTTTAATCAACGCTGACACAAAGAGAGGCTATATACATTTTTCATCATTCATGGTAATCATATGACGTCAGATGCTTTAAAATTACAAATGTACATATATATGAATCCCTGGCTGGCTTCTCGGCCTTCCACTCTGTGATTAAGCGCTCTCCCTAAAGTGCAGTTTGACTGTAAGTAACTGTAGGCTCATTTAAAGGAGGAAGCCAGGCTTTCTTGCTCACACAGACTGACAGCGAGGGAAGACTCCTCCATCACAGCATTGATCAGAAATGTGCCCGTTATTGTGAGATGCCCTTAGGCCTAATTAAATATTAAACCTTTTATTGGCTTCCACAAAGGTATTTGTAAATACATTTCATGCCAGGGATAGCATCAAAGATTCCAAATTCCCCTCCTGACACAAAGTTGCGGTTATTGCTGCTCATTCTCTCCCCCCAACCCAAACCATTTAGGCGCATTTAGAATGATGAAAGAGGAAGGAAATTGCTGCCGATGGCTTCCAGGGGAATGGATAGTATATACATCTCAGTCTATCTGTGAGAAATTATATGTTCCCGACTTCTATGAGGGTTATAAAACAACGCCACATATAGGACTGCCTGCCAGTTTACAGTTATTGTAATTCTGATTATCAGATAAAAAAAACAAAACAAAAACAGGAAGTCAATTTTTTTAATGAAGCTGGAGACTGGCTGGTTTAACGGATGCAAAAACTGCAGCAGGATAATGCACGCTGTTTTTACTGCCTCGAGAGTAATCACAGTGGAGCGGATTGAACGCAGGATTCAGAAGGAGCTCAGTCAGTCATAAACAACAGGTGACAGTACATTCGGCATGTCTGTCCTGACAAAGCGCCCTAATTGATTGTCTCGCCTGACTTGAGCGGATAAATCACCGAGTCCATCATCAATAGAACTGTGAGCTATTAAGTCATACCCCCCAGTCAAAATAAATGGTGGGAAGCGTGGTATAAAACATATATTGGCTTTGTCTTACTTGATATATCCATAATTCACAGGCATAAATTATCCCGCCTCAGCCTCACTGCTGTCCCTTCTTCGGGGTTGATGTGATTCAGCTGAAGCGCCACATTCAGCATGAAGTTCACCAAAGCCAACAGTAGATGGAGCCCCTCGCATTGGCTTCTTCTTCTTCTTCCTGCAGCCTCCTCCACCGGAAACATTACATCAGTGACTTATTTCTCCCTCCAGCTCCATATCATCATCATTACATGCCATTTATGTCATTAAGGTTGGCGTGTGTTCGCCTCGGTGTCGACACAAAAGAGACACGAGATGCACAGAACGCAGCACAAGCATGACGAAAGGAGTTCAAAAAGCAGCTTCGGAAACGCTACTGCGATTAGTGGTTGATGCCAATTAGTTGCAAACCTGAATTTATACTGTATTTTCCCATCAGATTCCCTTTGGGTTAGTTGATTTCAACTTTTGAACGCTGTCTGTCACTTGTTGGTGCAGTTTGTCTGTGTTTTGGGGCAATTTCTGTCAGGATTTTCCATTGATATATTGTCTAATTTCTCTGTAATTTCTTAAATGGTGTAATCACTATCTGGGCACAGATAATTTGGACTGATTTGAAAGTACACACATGGAATATACACAAAGTAACTAAATGAAGTGCATCCTTTTATCAAGTCAATTTTCCTTCATGTAGCTGATGCTCCAAAGTTAACAAATTAGCCTAGCAAGTTTATACCCAGAAGTGTTATTTATGATGTGATTTTACTTGAAATTAAAGATTGAAGACCTACAAAATGTATATAAAATGCTACTTATGTTATTAAATCCAAGCTTTCTTACTCAGTATTTAATTAGAAATGTTTATTAGTGCTCTTTTTACATCATTGTAAAAATCCCTGCATGTCCACAGACAGATCATCTATCTTCTATCAACCTGTAATCCTATATCTAGTCATAAAGAGCAGAGATGGAGCCTCACTGTACTGCAGCGGTGACAGACCACTGGTGCCTTGATGTTTGTCAGCCTGAGGAACACTATGGGAGATGAGCACGATGCGAGATGACATTTAGTGGGGGAAATAAAAAAATGGACATAGTAGAAGAAGGAGTAGGAAAGCTTCTGGCTTGGGTGCCGAGGCATGGACGGCACTTCTCAGCGCTGATTACTGCCACAGCTGAGGAAACCTGTGGGTGTGTGAGGGGAACCCGTTGACATTTTGAGTTTTTCTTTAGCAAACTGCTGGATAGAGTGGGCGCACAGCTTGTCACGTGCTCGGAGAAATATTGCGCCACAAACAGCTGGAGCTGCACTTGCGACTGGATGGATGCTTCTGCACATACTCCACTTTCTTTGTCCTGAATGTACTCCCATACAAAGGCTTCTTTTTTTTTTTTCTTTTTTTTTAAACTCGCTGTCACAGCCAGACAGTTGCGCACACATGAATATCACCACACATGCATACACACAGCAGCACAGCAGCAGAGCCAGGCCAGATTGCTGTGGCTGAAGATACGTGGTGGAATCATCAATCACGAGAGCCTCCCTCTGGTCAAATCAAGTTTGTCCTGGTGTGAACAGAACGCGATGCCAGCCGAGCAGAGTCGGGCCCTCACAGGATCGTGGGTGTGCGGTTCATGCCAGGGCCTTTTCCCGACATCCGAGGGCACATCAATCTTGCGGCACATGGATGGACGGGTGATGATTAGAGACGAAAATGCTGCTTCTTAAAGCCAACTGGGATGCAGTCTCCACTGGTGACAGACCCTTCTGTTCTCCAATCCACCCCACAGTGAAATGAGAAACAGCTGGATGGAGGGAGAGTACATTGTTCAACCCGCATCTGTTCTCTGCAAAAACCTCTGAAGTAAGACCAGCTCTTTGATTCAGTGTCTTGGATGGTAGAGTTATTTTGCTAGATGATTAAAGTGACCTCTGGTAGCCTTGAAAGTTAAGAATTACTCCTTTTGGTCCAAGTTTGAGGCAGAATCATGCACCTAGACCTTGAAGTGCAGCTATTAAGTATTATCAAGTCAAGGTTAAATCACTGAATATGTGACCGCAAGCTTCCAATCGCTTTTAGAATATTCTGTCAATTCAATCTGCAGCAGCATTCACACGAGCCTAGAGCCACAAAGCAACTCTATCTTCTGTTCGTGAAAATACAGAACCAATGTGGCTCCTACACAGCGGATACTGCTATACACAGGAGCTGCAGAGAAGTTGAAGTACTCCCATGCTGTGTCCATGTTACCAATTCCTCTCTGCATTCTGCTATTTGTCAAGGTCAACTATTTCATCGGAATGGAACGAAAATCTGGGCTATAACCATGTTTGAGCAGCAGGATTCGGGGAAATGAGAAAGCTGAAGTGCAGCTCACAAGTGTAATTGGTCTCCTGGCATCTTCACACACGGCTTGATTAACATCCCTTTGAAGCATTCCAGGCACATTTTGCACACAGAACAAAGACACAGCAGATAATGATGATCAGAAAATTTCGGAATTTACACCAGTTATTGACAGACAAGGTATTGGAATGTCTCGCACATCCGTCTTTGATGTGAATTGATAGATACGCTCGGTTCCTTAAAGGTGCAGCTATCTTCAAAAAGCCAGACGGGATTAAAAAGAAAGTGGGAGAGTTGGGGGTGAGCAGGAGGAACATTAATATTAAGGTTCTGTCAAAGCAGGACAGTGAGTATTTAATGCCTATCATTGCTTTAACCAACCAATAATTGCCTGGATTCTTTGAAAACACACTAATAAGTGCTGATTGATACTAGACTGCTCTACTCATACTACCGTACGACATAATCATTTATTTACAGTGAATCCATGTCAGGATCACTGGAGGCAACAACAGGATCCAATACAAAGGGAAAAAGATAAACTGTCTTCAGTGGAGATATGATAGCTTTGATGATTTGTTCCAGAACTCAAAATGACCTATAACGTCAGCTAAATAAAGAAGATGTAAAGAACGGTCAGAGAATCTCAGAAGTCGATAGGTCAAAATTAAACATACTGCCTCTGACCAAATGTTTATCTTAGATTCCTATCTTTGCTAGTCCCGTGTTGGGTATTGCTTTCACCCCTAAAACCTCATCACTGTCTCAGTGTTACATATTTTGAAATTTTTTGCCTTAGAATAATCGTTTCCTGCCTTTGATGGCTTAAATATTACTCTATGTCTATGGTTCCTGGAAAACGACTCATAGACATAGAACGGCAAGTTAGAAGATTGGAGTAATTTCACCAGTAATTTAATTCAAACTGGAGTCCCACTCTGAAGAAGATTAATGATACAGAAAGCATTACTCCACACATGGACAAATGGTTTCTTACGAATTAAACTATAGTTTGAATTCTGAACATTTAAATCTGGATCCATGTTTTCGAGACAATTTACTGCAGGTTCAAGGGGTTTAATGCAAATTTCGCTCATGCTATATAAAAACACCATATGGACATGATAATGAGGTAAGAAAATGTTCATAAAGAGGTAATTTCACTAAATCATTTCAGCTGCCCAAACCTCATGATAATGGTGGCAGACAGAGGGTTAGTTTTTTTCAGGGTGATAAAAGGTGTTGTGGACTTTTACCTGTCCATGTTGTTAAGTGAGACAAGATTACTCATATTTAACAGCTGCTCTTTAATTATGCTGTATACAGTTTAATTTTATCTTTCTTGTTCTACACACTGTAATCTTGTTTTTCTATTCTGTTTTTTGTGATGACTTCTGTTTTTGTAATGGCTTTGTGATCTTCAGCTGAATCCCACTAATCCAAAGAGCTGCTAAACTGCCTTTTGTTGTTGTTCACAATGATAATAGAGATCTATTCAATTCTATCAATTACATTCGCATTCAGTCAAGTCAGCAACACTCTAAAACGTGTATTTGAAGTGCAGTTTAAGTATAGTACTGTTTTGAATGAATCCCATTTATCTTTCTGCATTGGTGAAGGCAGTTTATCTTTATGGATTCTATCAACACAAAAACAAATCAAATTTCAGAAAAAAATGCAAAAATTAGGTTTACTTTAGCACATGCTATTAGCACTCAATCACCATTTGTTTGAAGTCAGATTACTTGTTAGCTTCATTAGGAAACATTTCATTAAGCTGCATGCTACCAATTGAAGCCATTCATTTAAGCTGGGCTAACAATTCTCTTTTCTCAGTGCAATGCAGAGAAGCCTGCCTTTATTAATACTGCTAACACTTTACTACCAAACAGCTCCTTACTATTTTTTTTTTTTTTTTTTTTTACTGGCACAGTGATACAACCCAAATCATTTGATGTGGATTTTGTCACACATTTTCACTGTAACCGGTGCAACTTGTACCTCATCATGAAACATTTATAAAAATATCCAGTGATCTGTGAAAAAAATCAATGTCATGTACAAACTTTTTTTTCTCTCGGAAAGCATTCAATCAGAGGAGGCTGGCGAGCATGAAAACTCGTTTCAGCGCCGCAAGGTCACTCAGTTACACACATTTGCACTTAGGAGGTGTCTGATTCAGCCACAGCGCTCCGACGTTGAACACTAGAACAGCTGCAACACTGAGTACCTCGCTCGTAGCATTTTTACGCCACCTATTGAAGATAGGAGTGTCAGCCATTGATTTGCTCCATCCAGAGGTCCAGAAATACCACATGAATAAACAGCATTTAATCTATTATTTCCACTTTGTTTTGTGAGTCATCAAAGAATGGTTTCAGTCAAATGGGTCGCAGTATATTTCTTTGCAAATTAGTTCCAAATTCATCTTTTCTTTCTGGTACTGTCTGTCTTGGTTCAAGAACTAAATGTCATCCTAAACCTTGGGTGGCAGATGCCCTACACAAAGTGCCAATGATCACAGCAACCATAATTATCTCATCTTAAACCTGCTGTTTGCTTATTTAAAAAAAAAAAAAAAAAAAATGAAATGGACTCACATCAGAAAGCAGCTCAGTCTCCCCTAAAAGAGGATTCACTGTGATCATATTTTGCTTAGTCAATCAACATAACATAAGCAAATCTCTATAGATACATCTCCACATGAAAAGATATTTGTAGAAATGATTTCGGGTAGTGCTTTTGTCTTCACAAAGACGCATTTTTTTCTTGTTTTTTTTTTTTTTCTCCAGCGAAACACCTGCAAGACGAGCCTCGGTGTCTATTGTTCCTCGCAGAAGGGAGAAATCTGTATTCCTGTTCAAACAAGACAAGAATATGCAAATTCTTTTCTTAGGGTGGATTTTCCATTTGACTCACCATATTATATAACTATCAAAACGTTGCTTTTAAACTGGAAAGCCAATTGAGGAGAGATGGATTTGAAGAGCCACAAAGGCAGTTCATATCAGTCACATCCGATTTAGAATAAAAAAAGAGACACTAAAAGCAGAACTCAGCCAAAACAGATCCTTCCTCTTAATGCACCGTCGATGTCAAACCGGATTTCCATGACAGCAGCTTTTGACTTCATTCTTTTTTAATTTGCATGTGGTGGCAAATGGAAAACAAAGACATGGTGCCATTATCTCCCATCTCCCAAATGCCATATAATATTCAAAAGTATGAATTAACTCAACACTCCACAGGTGGAACTTGATCATATCATTAAAGCCATATTACTGTAAAAGTTTGGAAAATCTTCACCTTCTTTCCAAACAAATCAGATCAAGGCAAGAAAACGAGGTTAACTTCTCTTTGAGCGTCATCCAGTTTAAGCCAGTTCTGTTTTGATCCAAACTCTCCCACAGTATATATCCTTGGGAGTGCAAGTGCTCCTCTTCCTTTGCATGCGTATTCAAATAGAATGGAGGAGAAACAGGGTAAACAATTAAAGAGACACTGCGCATACTTTCTGAATCTGGAGCACAACACTGTTGATAGAAGGGAATTAATGTAATACCATATAATACCCCGGTGTAGTACTCTACAGCGGTGTATCAAATAGGGATGAACAAATGCTGGTGCCAAGCATCATTAGAGGAAGCTTTGTCCTTCACCCTTCTTGGGATACAGCTAACGTTATGTTAAAAATCACAATTACATCAGAATTAATGAACCTTTTAAGTGCTTTTTGTCTTGTATTAATTTCACATCAATATTTCTCTAAATTAAAGTGTGGCTGAGCTGATTATGTCATCCCCGTTGCAGGTCATTAGCTCGGCTGTCTGGGAGGTCAAAAGTGGGGTGTAAAAAAAGGAGAAACTTTTGTGTTACTCAAAGTTCAAAAGATGATTTAATTTGGTTGCCTCGGAGGAAGAATTCATTAGATAAAATGTGATCGGGCGAAGGGAAATGAAATACTCTGCGACGGAAATCCTTCAAGCAGAGTTTATATTCATACAATGGCACTGTAACCAGATAGGCAAAATCTGCAGCTGCATTGATTTTTTTACATTTTTTTTTTGCAGGAGCCTTGATTTTCCTGACATTACCAGTTATTCTTATTCTCAGCGGGCGCTCAGGTGACAGCCAATAAAAAAATCAACATGGTAATTAAGCGCTACATATTTAATTCCAGCCTTGATTATCAACACCTGTGTGACCTATGTTGAGTCAGCAGGCAGGAGAGAGTGCAAGCTAATACAAGCGTGAATCTGTCACAAGAATGAGGCAATTAAAAGTTTGCAGTAAAAGTCTGCCTGCTCATATAGAAATAGTTGTGTCTTTGCATGAATGTCGTCATCCGCAGCATGTTTGATGGCCATATGGGTGCCTAGAGACGGGGGGTTCTGTTTCTGCTTCACCCAAATAGGCGTCCAAAAAGCAAAGGAAAAAAAATGAAGAAAAAAGAGAAGCGAATGAATCATCACATTCTGTTCTTTGGTGGTACAAACGAAGGCAGTGCTTTTGAAGTCACTTAGGAGTTTGTAATTCCCAAATTGAGGACAGTTTGAGTCGATGCTTAACTGTTCAAACAGTAGTCTGAACAAGCCAGATGAAGGGGGGAGCAAATATCAGCAAACCGCACATAAAATAGAAAGCCTCCTACAGCTATTCATGTCTTTGAACAAATTTCTTTAATTCGGAAAAAAATAAACTTTTTTTTTTTTTTTAACACAGCTGGCCTGAATACAGCTCAGATGTGTTTTTGAAATAGTGCTACGCCACCTACAAGTGTGTCCTCACTTGGATAAAATGTCCTCAATTACAAAAGGGCAACATTTTCGGGCGGCCTTGGTGCGTGCTTTACACACTTTCCCCTATCCGCTTCAATATTCAATGAGGTCAATATTTTCTTTTTGTTTCGTGGTCAATAATGCATCAAAATATCAAACAATATTTTACTCTAACGTGCTCTATCTAATGCTGTTTCCATCTTGAAACACTGTCAGTTCTTGGGGAGCTTTTATACCACAGATCAAAGCATCGCAAGGTCTCTGTTTTCACCCGACTGCATAAAAGATCAAGGCACATAATGAGGCAACCTGAAAGGTGATAGTTCAGAAGATGAAAGTATTGGCTGCTTTGGGTATGTCAGAGAGATGTGCACTATTCCGAAACAGAACCATCACGTGTTTCCACTATGATAATGATCGCAATTACATTTAATAGTACATTATGCACTTGATCTCTGCTCATATTCATTACATTAAGTCATGCCGAGTATGTCATCTGAATTGGAATACTGTTGGATTGAGAGTGTTCTTCAAATGATGTGAATTAAACGATTTTTATGCCTTTCAGATGGCATCTCCAAAAATGTTTGATGAGTCAGTTTGTGCAAAGTCATCAAACTCTTTCTGAGCTCTCCATTGTGGCTAATAGTTCAAAACTCTCTCTAAAGTTATATTCAGTGTAAAAACAAAACACCAGTAAAAAAAATGAATACATAAATAAGCAATAAGCAACAGTTTAAATATTTAAACAGATGGTAAACAATAAATAGATTGTAATATAATTCATTGTGAAATATCATCTATTATTCCTTTTTGCATAATAGTTTCACTGGAGTTCCTTTTCAGAGTTATTTTTTATTGGTTTGGTTTAATGTCAAAATGTTTGCTTTACAAAGTTTGGTCATTTTAAGAACACTTTTATTTCATGTCTTTCATTTTATAACATTACTTTTAATTTCATGCTGCAGACTATAATAAAGAGACTGTAAGAGCTAGAAAACATCTTATAATTGAAATTGTTTAGATTTATAGGATTTTCCAGTTACTCAAAGTTAACCCTGAATTACCCACTGATGGAGAGGAAGAAAAAAATTTAACTAAAAAGCCAGCTAGTAATGCACCATATGATCCAAGGCCATTTTTTCAGGGTAATTTCTCTTCCTTCACTATTAAGCACTAACTGTACCTTGGTTATTATAAGGGGTTTCCATAAGTACTGTGCCTTGTTTATAATAACATCAAGACTATCCAGCTTTTCTATCATTTGACATAATACTTGCAGTTTATTAAAAATAAATATTTAATATTATCAAATTATAAAACAAGAAAAGCACTCAGAGAGCGCAGTACACCACCAAGGCTGCCCAGTCATTTATCATTTCTGACAGATGAAATCTTTAATAAAAAATGACCACTGAGCACAGGCGTGTGTTAGGCATGTGTATGTTATGTATGGATACTGAATAGGGTGACCTAAATGTGTAGCGGGCAGCGGGAATTGATAGGACCTGGGAACACCCCACCACTTGATGAATCATTCCTTGCATCATTTCTAACGGATAAGTCCCGATTAGTCCGCAGCGGTCGACTTGTAGTAGGATCGCAATCATGTGATCATCAGCAGGCAATTGCCGTAGTATTCACTTGTTCTCATAGCTACAGTGATACAGAAATCTTTAGCAAATCCATGGATCCAGACTATAAGCCTCATCACTGCCAAAATCAAATCACTTGGTCCTTGTGTCAT
This sequence comes from Acanthochromis polyacanthus, assembly GCF_021347895.1. NCBI lineage: Eukaryota > Metazoa > Chordata > Actinopteri > Pomacentridae > Acanthochromis > Acanthochromis polyacanthus. The sequence continues at coordinate 10,916,771 of NC_067135.1, read as the reverse complement.
CTCTGACCTTCCCTGAAAATTTCATCCAAATCCGTTTGTCCGTTTTTGAGTAATGTTTCACACAGACAGACAGTCAAACGTACGCCGATCATCCCATAACTCTGCCGTGCTCCTTGGCGGAGAAATTATAGTTTTACATGTATCTTATCAAACAATGTTGGCAGTTCTCCCCACCCAAACAAGTGGCCTCCTTTGCCTTTGGCCCCCCCAGAGTTTAGGATCACCTCTGGCTAGTTATTCACGGAGGAATAACTGCGATAATAGTTTCGTGTTGATTTTTCACACAAAGTGTGATGTAATGTCAGAACTATGCTAGACATGATGTAAAAAGTCGCAGTTTATTCTTTAGCACAAAGAGAAGCGAGTAGCATCAGAAAGAGTATGTTGTAGCTATGTGCAAGCCTGACTCTTATGAACAGAGAGAGACTTCCAGATGGTGAAAATAGTTGAAGAAATCTGTAAAGATACCTTTTTGTAGAAATGTGATCCATCTTCACAATGTGATTGCTTCGGTATGTACAAATATGTCACTGAACCACCATATTAACAAAGCTGCAATTCTGCTCTTTTTTGAGACATGACAGCAAAATATAATTGCATTAATATGTTAATATCTATCCAATAATTGCATTGCATTTGATGTATATTCAAAATTCATTTATCGAGACAAAACTTTGTTGCACAGACAGGCCACTAACAGCACTGGAAAAGTCAACTTGTGTTGCTTCACTGCGCTGCAATTAATACATTGTGTGATTCAACCCAGGAGATTAGTTGTGAATTTAAACACAAATTGCATCCATAGGGCTCTAAAATTTAAACAAGATTTTAAGAAAGTTACTTACTGTGTCTGTGTTTCTGTGATTATAGAGTGGCAGCTAGTTAGCTGATTGAAAATTACTGATAAAACTAATGCAAAGTAGCAGCTAACCAAACTGGCTTTGGATATATGCTGAAAAAAATGGATAAATATCAATTTAAAAGAGAAGAAAATAGTGTCAAAATGATAAAATAGCATTTCATTCTCTTGACTTGAGTTTTACAATGTCCTACTTTTTATTTTTGGTTCGTTCGTAAATTTAACATAGATGACTATTCGCTAGGGTGCCATAGTTGGGTTGTACAACATAGAAGTGTCACATTAAAACACCTCCAGAGAACCTCTTCAGTTGGAGTCCTACAGTATGGTGTTAACGGTTTACCCAGACAGCAATCACCTAATCTAGAAATTATCATTGACCTCTGGAAGAATGAAAGGGCATTGCAATCAGGTAGGCCCCACATGGTGATTGCATTCGAGTGGATCATCAATAGTGTGAATAATAGAAAAACTGAAATGAATCTAGTGGTCATGTCGTCAGTCATGCTGGGCGTGGGGGAGACAGCTCACCACCCGGGGGATATCAGCTCTTCATTTTCACTTAACCCTCTGTGGCTGGGTTGTCGAACGAATGATGCAAGTGTTCTCCCAAGCAATATTAAGCTGTCACTCATATGTCAGACATGCCGAAAGTATCGAGGAAACGTCTTGTTAGCGATTGATTTCCACATAAATCCTCCGTAGACTTCAGTCAGAAATACATAAACAAATGTCTCTTCTGACATTGCTTTTTTTTCTTCTTTTTGAGGCTGCCCCTTGAACTATAATGCTTAAAAAGTCAATTGATCCAATCATCTATAAGTCCCTTTGACATCTATCTCACAGCCTACGGGGTCATTCAGTGGTTACCTTGACCTCTCCTCTTCCAGTGTTTGTGAACAATGATTAAAAATTCCTCAATTATTCATGTGGTTTTGAACACAGCGGGGTTCTAATTTGACTCTAATAATGCACACACCCCTATGACTAATTTCTGTGAAGGGCGCAGCAACACATTCAAAATATAGCCAAGAGTCTGAGCACCCACACTCGGAAAAGAATAGCTCAATTGAGGAGGGCCATCTGGAGGAAGCATTACAGCTAAAACCACACCAATAACAATAGACCATATCAGTGTGATCTAATGTCAGAGACTGCCTGGTGTAACGACTAAAATACATTTGCCTCAGAGCTTATTATCACCTGTATCGAGCTCATATGCTTATGCGTTTATTCTCTTAAATATGACATGTTTTAGTTTAAATCACAAAATAGATGTTTTCCTTCTATCATTCATCATCTCATGTTAAGGCAGAGAGGGGACATGACTACGAGGTCAGGCAAGATGAGTGGCTACTAATTTAGTTTAATGGTGTTCATGGTGTCTGTACACTGATAAGATTATGCAAATAGTGGCATAAAAACACTGCTCCAAAAATGACGAGGAAAATGTATCAGAAGAATGAGATCTGGCGCATGTGACCATTAGGGAGACTGTGTTCTAAACACCACATTTATCTGTACAGACGTGCATTTTTAAGCTCATTCTCGGAACTTAATGCATTTTGTGTGTATTTATTCCCTGTGCATTTTTATTTTCCTTCCATTTCCTAACGTAGCACATAGGCTATGTTTTAAAATATTTATAAGGAAGCCTCAACTGTTGATGCAGACTAGTAAAATATTTGGCACAAACAGACGGTCGTGAGACATTCACGACATGAAGGACAGAGAGGATGGGCCAGCGGGGGTCACATATGGACAAGTATGTCTGGAATTCTCATTTGACTTCATCCTCTGTGATGCTTTCCATCCTTTTGATGCTGAGCAACAGTTCTGCTGTCTTTACTTAAGAGGATAAGTAAACATAAGACTGCTATGTAAAATACAGTAACCTTTACGTATAGCAAACTAAAGGCCCCATAGTGTATCAATTTTCAAGTCTCACATGTCTCTAGAATGTGTCTTTCAAATTCACCACGACTATATAACTCTTAATGGGCTGTTTGTAGTTGAAATGCAACTAAGTTGCTGCTGTCCATTTCAGGAAGAAGACTCTTTCTGCAATTGACAATGTGTTGACCACACAGCAGCTGACACAGATGTATAGCCTAGCCGCGCTAGACAACCCACAGCAACGAATTTAATTCTCTGCCAGGGTGGGTCTAGTTACCCTCCATAAGGCTCGAGGTTGGATGCTCCTAAAACTGGCCGACGAATCACCATGAAGTGTAGAGTCAGAAGGCGGGCGTAACTAAGTGACGACAGAGGCGCGACGATTCTGACAGAAACAACCGGAAACAACTACCCTATCCGTGCTAGACAACCCACGGCAACGAATTTAATTCTCTGCCAGTGTCGACAACAAAAACGACAACAGTCATTGAGCTCCATTAGCACCGACTCTGAATAATCTTTCTGTTAACATGTCTGTAATATACTTGAGCTTCACCCATTGACTGAATAAATAAGGCTTCACCGAACTACCGCAACCTCTGATTTCCGGCGCTCTAGGAGCCTATTCGTTGCGCTGATTGGTTGTATACCTACCCAATTGCTGCAGAGTGATTTGATAGACAACCTTTTAGCCCGCCTCCCTCCCTGTCGAGCGTGCCTAGACCCCTGCGTCTTCAGAGCATGGGTCTAGCACGGCTAGGCTAACAGATGTAAGGAAGTATGTGAGACCAGAACTTTCCATCTCCTGGACTTTTTCTTTGAGTCATTATTTGATATGGACAAAGCTACAACCAAAGCTTCTTGTAGCAAAATCAGCCACATTTGCTGCCCAGATTGTATCACTGATTTCAATGCTTTAAATCAAACTGACTGCCAAGTACACATCACTGTGTACTTTATAATTTGGTTTATTGGCCTTGTCTTGGCTTTTTTCACCCAACTCCAAGATTGCATAACGGTAGCTGCCATCTAACACTCAGGCAGTTACTATTGTGCATTTAAATGTATCTACTGTAGTGCTTGTTGGCAAAATATGGATGTAAAAAAACAAAACAAAACTGAAGGCCGTGGTGCGAAAAACACATAAAATCTGCAAAGAAAGAATGCATTTATTTAAAATAAAATTATAAGTTGTGCAAAGCTCCCAAGACTGATCTCTATTATGAGTTGCAAACTGAGAAGTTGTTTCCATAGAAATAATCAAGTGAAAACCTGTGCCTCACTCCATCCACCATGCCTTACTCGCTGCAGCTTGAGCACACCAGTTCACCTACAGCTCTGCTCAAACACTGCAAAACGACATTATGCTACAATGTGCCATGTTGCATTATTAGATAATGTAACTATTTATTGTACTTTGGAATAATTCAACAATACACATTTGAATTATCTGAATCCGTATTGTTGAGATGGTCATCGATACATTGCATGTTTCAAGGTGGAACTGCTCAACCACTTCTTAGTTTGCTGATGATGCGTATTCTAGCACATAAAATACATCATGCTGACATGTTAACAAGGTAAAAAAAGCAGATTTTCACCAGTCGGCAGGTGGTGATGAGGACAGCGGCAAAGAGACAGAAACATTAAAGAGGAGTGAACAGGAAGCAGATGATTTGTCATTCTCTGGGGTGCGAATGAGCTAAATAATGTCTCTGAATGTTTTTGTTAACCTTGGGATTTCAGTGCCACGAGAACTGCAGCAGGACACAAATGTTTAGAGCTTTCTGCCAAACTACGGTCAACTGTAAACGGGTAAGACTAAAGTTCGCTGCTACTCGTACTCATCATTTCTTTTTCACATTGTAATCTATAAGACATGTATTGTTTAATAGCCAGCTCAGCAATAAAAATGACAAGTTAAATACTCTACATTCTAAATAAACAGGTGGCTCTGAAAGGGTGAAGGAGGAAGCAGCAGATATCCAATTAGATATTCACTACTGGATGTTACTGTGTGACTGTGAAGTCACACAGTAACACACAATGACATATGATCCAGTTATTTTTGGCTAGATTACAATAAATAGAAGCTGTCTGCACACACAAACATCTGGAACTTAAACAAATGAACAGAAAGTGTGCACTATATATACAAACATAACGTGCCACTTCAAATTTGGTGTATCCAACTGAGGACAGATAATTCCTGGCGTGCTTTTGAACAACTTGTGCGTCCTCCTGCAGTTTTTCTAATGCAAAACTTTGAGTGAAAACTTCAAACTATAACATGAAAGGAAAGTTTCACTGAGAGATTTCAATCAAAGTCTTCACCAGCTGTCATACAGCGTTGCTGTCGACCTTACGGATGAGACCGTCGGTGACTCTTTCAATTTGGACACAAAGAATGAATTCATGCCAATTTCTGCAAAATTACTCTAAAAGCCTGCTTTACTCCAATTCTTTTAATATATAATGATAAAAACCCTACATTAAGCCCAAAAACCCTGCCGCCTCAAAAAGTCTTTTCAGTCTGCAGTCTTCTCTGTCTTCTATTTTTGTTCTATTTCTGTCAAGACAAAAAAAACCCAAAACAAAACTTAGACTGCTGTGATATGACAGTTTTTTTCCTAAATCGAGTCAGTAAACATGCTTAGCCTTCCGATGCAGTGGATTTTTTTTAAAAATCCCCGCTATTCCTCGGTAACACATCAACGCTGTGCTTTTATGTATTAGATGAGCGAGAACTCTCAAAAAATCTCAAGTGATAATTAAACTCAGGAGCTTCTTTTTCAATGTGTATTTTCATAGCCAGCGGAAACATAGCAGAAAACTGTTTAGAAAGATACAAGCAACAGTGAAATTAAGAGGAAAAATCAATGAGGGGAAAAGCTGTGAAAACAGTACAGTAATAATGATTTTTTTCTCTCTTTTTTTGCAGTTACAACAAAATGATACAACAGTACTAAACGCTATTTTACGTTTTGATCATATGTGCACACTATTTTTTGATACTCTATTGTAATTTCATGTGTGCCTTCTGCTGTTGTTGCAGCTCAAAAAAAAAAAAAACTGAATTCGACTGCAGCTTCAAAGCAGATAGAGAGCAAAGCTTTTCACCCTTATGTGCCAACTTTCTGATAAGCACAAAGAGATATCTTAACCACTTGTCAGTCAGCAATCGTAGCAGCAGGGGCTGAGAAGACAGGCAGGCCGGCAAAACAAACAACCAACACTCCTCCATCTAACCTATCTTTGAATAAATGGACAAAAGCAACGAGGGAGACAATAACCAGACTACTAAAACCCGTGCTCTGCTCACACTGGCCAGCCAACCAGTCTCTATTCGGCTTCAAGACACCCAAATGATATTGAATATGTGGAGGCCTGGGCCCAACCAAGTGTAAATAAGCATTTCCACGCTCAGCACTGGGTGTATAACATGGTGTCAGGTAGCCACAATGAATGTAGAGAGGCAGAAAGAGCAATCAGCCAACCTTCGCCTCGCAGAGATGGAGGGCCGCCGCCGCCGCACACACAAACAACCAATCACCACCGGGACAGTGATTGATGCCTCATCCCGCTTTGAAATCTATCACCCCGACCAAGTGGCTGTCGAGCGCTCGCCTGACAGATTGTTGAACATAGCTTAATATGCAACACCCTGGCAAATAGTTCATTAATTCTTTATTATGTGGGCTTGAGTTGTGTAAGCCATTGTCCAAATCTGCATTTAATACACCAAGTGATTTGGTCTCCACAGTGTAACGATGCATTCATTTCTGATGCCTAAAACCCCGACCAGCTAATACAGTAGATGGGATAATTTAAGAATCCTAAACTTTAAATTTCATCTCAACAGAACTGGAAACAAAAGGAAGAGGAAAAGTGATACACTCCATTAGCTAAAATTCAATACTACTCATGAATTTGCATGTTGCTGGTGTCATCTAAGTGACTTCAACTCAATTTAAAGAAAGATTGCAAAAAAATTCAAGCAGTTGCTGTCTCTTTGTCAGGGTTTTTAAAGCCCCCCTTGATATTTCATTGCAGCTTAGCTCTTCTCAGATCCACAAAGACCTATTTTGCAGCAAATAGGTACAGAGGAGCTTGCGCTGAGGTAGTTAACATAATTATTTAATACACTTTGGCTCTTTGAAGCTCTTTATGGCGGTGCCCTTGCAGCCCCGTCTCCAGCACAAACTGTGACTGATGCGAGGTAAAACCTTGCCAAAAATGGTCTGAATGATGAATGCCAATGCAACGCGAGTCGCATTCGTTACAAATGTGGGTAAAGCCACCCAAGGGGGCAAGCGGTATCACTTAGTTCCTCCACCCACACGGAGCGTTGTGTTTATCATCCACCATCTTGACAAGTTGTTCCTCATCCCCGCACTTATATGTCCTCCTCGACCGCTCGTCCTCCTCCCTCCGCCGGCTGAGGGAGTCACCGAAAACAGGGGGAGGAAAAGTGCCTTCACGGCGAGGGTTATTTTTCTTCTCTGATCCCTGTCTGATAAGTGTGTTTGCTCTTTTGTGTCTGTGGCTACTCTTAATCAACAGGAGGTGGAACACAGGAAGAATTTGGAGGGGCGGCTGATAAGGAAAAAGCATCTGTTTAACATTTTTCTTACATGCAGGGTTACAAACGATAGGCAATTTGGCTGTAGGAGAGGTAGATAAAACGGCTAGAGCGCATTAGGCAGATGTATTCGGCTTCAACTGGAGCATCCGAGACAATTCCGAAGCTTTCAGCGAAATCTCTTTGCCAAGGGATGAAATTTACAATGTCTTGAATTTTCCGATAGCGTAGTACATGGGCATCAACCACGTCATGAGAGATAATTACACCTCCTCTTGGTGGTCATGTAATGGAAACATCAAATACTGCAAACATATACATGTGCAAGTGAAGTGGAGCAGAACGCAAAGGATGGCAATCATCATTTCTGAGAGCGGTATCGGTGACAGGCGGGGAGAGGATGCTAATTTAGCATTTCAAAGCCTTCCCAGTGTTCACATCAATTTTTTTTTTTTTTTTTTTTACACCTGTAATCGCCTCTCACGAATATATTTTTAGCCTCTCGGATTCTGCTGTCCCCACTGGCTGGATCCCTGGGGAAATAAGCATTCCTGGAGCTGACATCCACAGTGTGTTCTCTATAGATCAAACAGGCCCGGTCGTGAATTGCCAAGGCCATAAGGATCCATGCTGCCAAACACACGAACTGTTAACACCTGCTAGTCAACTATCAACAGCTTCTACTATGTATTCCTTTACTCAATCCACACAAAGAAAAATCAGTGGATGGAGTTACAAAGCAGGCTAAACTTAAACTCCACCAAGTAAGATCTTGAGTGGCTTGAAGACGCACTCTCCGCCTTTGCAGGAGATCAAATTTAGCTTTCTTCCCTCCGTCTTTTTCCTACCCACTCTCATCCTTTAAAGGGCCCCAATTAAGAGAAGAAGTATTTGTGTGTGGGCTTCTGCTTGGTTCAAACAAAGACCTAATCATAGAGCATCACTGGCATTTTGAAAAAAAAAAAAAAAGAAGAAAAAATAACATCACTTGGCAAAGGGGTAAAGCATTGGCCTGGATTCTGAGGAAAAGTTTGTTCCACTTTCTCTCCACTTCTCACTGGTCTCACTGTGCTTTGTGTTTGTTGCACCAAAATCAGAGATCAGCACAATTGTTTAATGTGGAAATTAACTTTCATCCTGTCATGCTAAATTTAACATTGTACAAAGCAACCCTTTTTTTTTTCAAGGGGAGAGCTGAGTCGTGGTGTTTCTCATTTGAGGAAACCTTCACAAAGAGAGAGAGAGAGAGAGAGTGAGTGTGAGAGAGAAAAAGACATATTAAATTCTCTCTTCCTGCAGCCATTTTCAGAAGTAATCTCTGCCACATTGGCCCATCAAGGAAGCTATCTCAAGATGTAGAAATGAGGGAAATACGTAAGCTCTTTCATTCTGACATCAGAGGCGACTGTTACTCATTCATCCCATTTAGTGTAGGTTTCTTATTAGCACCAACTGTGTGCTGATATTCTTACAGGAGCCACAAGAAAATCCTGAATAATGCACTTACTTATGTGTGCAGGAATGTTTGTGATGAACGTAAAAAATTGGTACAAACAGAAAATCCGAAGACCTTAATAGACCAATTATTACAACTACTTTTATGTAAATTAATGTGTCAGTGTTACTGATTGTGGTGGTAAAATCTCCAGTTGGAGGTCACTGCGACAGTAAGAAGAACAAAAGAAAAGAGAAAGTAAGAACACACTCAAGCTTTTATATCTTCCTATCGTCATATAAGTATCTATACATGTATAACTATACAGATACATATACAGGCTATGACATGCCTCTTGTAAACTATGTATGTACACATTATATGTGTGTATACACACACACACACATATATACGCACATGCATATACATATACATACACGTACACAAATATACCGAATAATGCATTTATTTATCTGTGCAGGAATGTTTGTGATCAACATAAAAAACTGGTACAAACAGAAAATCCAAAGACCTTAACAGACCAATTTCTGGGAGTGTTTTTGAGGATAATATGTACCAGTTTGACTGATTCTGCAAGTAAACTTTTCAGTTGGAAGTCATTGCGATAGTAGAAAGTAGAAAGCACAAATACTATCAAGAATACTTACATGTTTTATATATATATATATATATATATATAAAACATGTAAGTATTCTTTCCAAGTCAAACTAATAAAAAGACAAATTCCACTTGATTGATTTGGGAGTTCTTTATAAATGCAGTTTATAGTTTTTCTATATGAGAAGACAAAGCAGAAAAAAAATTTATTCTTTATCCCTTCATCAATATGCATAGGCGCAAATAGTGTGGCCTTAATCAATCTCATAACATGCTCTTTTACTGTCCCACATGAGTACGCTGTGAGATTACAATGAAAGATGAAACGGTGTTTATATAACAACACCTTTATTATTCATATGTTTCATTTTCAAGTGGCCTCCTCATTAATCTAGGCTAATTATGGCTGTAACACGCGGAAGCATGATTGCAGAGAGAACCGCTCTCTCAAAGATACGCAAAACAACTACTGAGACAGTGTAATTTACAGCAAGATGCCCCAGATAATAGAGAAGCTTGTTTGTACTCGCATATGAATCGTCTTTTCACCATTTACTTGGCACTTTTTGCTTCATTTTAAATGCAAGGCAGGTAAAAAAAAAAAAAAAAAAAAATTGATGCTGCATCACTGACATAAATATCATTTTGACAGCAAGGAAAGGGAAAACAAAAATACTTTTCTTTAAAGCACAGTAATTATCACCAAAATGAGAACACCAGGGACATGTTTAAACCATCACAGCACACATCAAGAGGAATTATTAGCTGCAACGTACACACATCAGGTCAGTTTGCACAGCAGGATAAGTTATAACAATAAACTAACAAGAAACAGATTCCCGTGAAGTCAATAAGACCAATATGTCGCTGTTTTCCATTCTATAATTAGCTACAATGTATAAGACATTAATATTGAGTTTGCCATAGCACCTGGACACAACTGTCTAAAACTTTCTATCGAGTTAGAAAAGGTCACAATAATTGGCTAAATGTTAAACATATACTGCTGATGGATGAAAGTAATAATAAATAGACAAAAGCAACTGATGAATTGTAAAACAGACATAACTGAATGTTCTGGATAAAGGTCAAAGTAAGTACCCAAAAGCAACACAGAACTGATCAAAATGTCTAAAATAGAATCTGTTATTTCAGATGAAATACTGGCAAAGGTGTCCAACATATTGTTCTGCTTAGATGTCATTCAGCTTCAAGCTTTGTGGTGCTGATTTTAAGGGTGAAACACATTGATTATGTTGTCTAGTGTTGGCAACAAATGCAAGACGGCGCTGACATAATACCTGGTTTTAGCTGAAATATTTCCATACATCTGATGTTGCATTTCGTTTTGCAATCAAATCGTCATTTAAGCATATCTCCTCTTGCTTTCTCATTTTGCTCTACACATGTTGACCCTACATTTAAAAAAATATCTATAAAAATGTGTATCCAAGAAGCCATTAATCAGATGCAGTATGTTCAGGCGTCTCTTCGAGTTTATCACAGGAAATGAGAACACTTTACTCATGTGCAAATCAGAGTGTCGATACTCAAACAGTCTACTGTACAGCATCTTACTGTTACCTTATCTGGAGAATATATGTTTCTTTCATAACTAACATGTAGGTTAGTTTTGTAGGAACATCATTTTTGGAGACAGGATTAAATAGTTACATAAAACCCACTGCTAAACAGCTCTGATAGCTAAATCATTGCATGAACAGTTACAGGATAAACGCCTGAAACAGCTAAATGTACCAGAAAAATGGGCGAGCTATTCAGCAACAAGTATATGTGGTTGGTATGTGCAGCTTTTGGCTCCACAAACTCAGACTGGGCCAAACCAACCTACACAATTCACAGTTAAATTATGAGAATAACACTATTGTTCTATGTAATTACCAGCCTTATATAATGGATATTCAGTTATGCCGCTCTTCAGTTCAGCATCTTTCTCTGGTCGCTATCGCAACATAAGATTCGAAGATTTTGAACCTTTTTGTGTATATGCCACACAGCAAGCCACGAGGGCAGAACAGTGCAACATGTTGAGATTTTCTATACACACCGAGGGCTGCACAGTCAATATCAAGATTCCTATAATTAGACTGGTGGTATTTGTGCCAGTTAAAGTTCACCTCAGAGACAATATGTACTTCACTAACTTCAGTAAAAACATTAAATTCCCTGTGAGACCTGCTGGCAGACTGCTACTAGCTCTTTGAAAGTAAGTTAGAAAATTTAATCAGGTTGTTTGTGATCCAGTTTGCACATTAACTATTGATATTCCAAGCCTTTCTGCGATTACATAGCATCGCAAGACTAATTACATTATAATACCAATTACATTCCTAAGGGTCGCATGGAGTTGTTCCTTGTCATTTCCATACCAAACTAACATCCAAGGGGCAGGGTGTGCATAATTAGCCTTCATAATGAGACGTGTAAGAAGAGTAGATTACTCTGCACTTATCCTTTTACTTCATGCCTCTTTTTTTTCTTTTCCTTGATTGCAGTAATGTAAGACAGCGATTGTCTGAACAAAGCGGATCACCCGTACAGAAAGATATTGTGCTTGTATTGTGAGTATATTAATCTGCAGAGCATAAACAGAGTATCGTTTGCTTCATTTCCAGAGTGGAGGGCCTTATTATTCTGGTTCTTCTGTATGACACTTCTGGGTTGCGTCCCAGTAGAGAACCTCGCTGAAACTGGGTCGAATGTTAAATCGGCTGTTGAATCAAGAACAGAGCAGGAAAAGCCTCAAAAGGAGGCTTGATGTGGTGAAAAAAAAGGTAAGACGGAATCAGCATTTTCGTCTTATTTAATGATTGTTTCATCATATGGACTGATTTCACATTCAAAAGCAGATTTGTTAATGCGTTTAAGAACTTAAGCACCGCTTGTTAGTTAGGAATTAAATAATAACTTGCACATTTTGGAGCGCGATGCAATTAGAATGCTGTTTGAGCTCGGTGTTGTCAAGATATTTAAACACAAAACCGCGACTGCGTGCTTTTTCTACTCTTTTTGAAATTTGTAATTTCAAAGAAGTTATCATCTTAATCAATGGCAGGGAGTGTTCTTGCTTCTTTTTCCTGCTGAGTGATTTGCATGTTCCCGGAATTTTCATGCTTTTTGAGATCGGTACAGAATGAACCTGATAATATTCAAATATATGTGCACATAATTTTAGAATGTTCAGTGCAAGTCACCTCCAGATGTAACACCTCTGAGGCTCCATCTTGACAGTGTCATGATGTAAATTGGTCCCCGATGCAGTGTCTCTCTCTCCTCCTGGCGCAACGTTATTCTCGGCTCTCGTTTGGCGCACACGTTTGCTATCTAATCTTTTCAATCAAAACCTTCCAGGGTTTTAAAGCGTTGCTTGAAAGGCATTTTGGAGTCTTTCCCTGTTCCCTGTCTCATCTAGTTTTCTAGTGTCTTTTAGTTTCGACTTTAGATGGTGGAGTGACATGTTATGCATCAAACACAGCAGGAAAGCAAGTCATTAGAAAGCAGCTCTGACAGACTCCAGGATGTTTCAACAATGTGTTACTTCAGGTTACATGCGGTGCTAGTTGAGGCTTATTTCTTGGTGTTAGGTCGGGGAGTAGGTTGATTTATCAACAGTAGATACTCATTTATTGGTGAATAATGTATTTGAACACAATGGGAAGCTTACTGATGCAATTCTTGCTAATATCTTGCAAAGAAAGAATAAAAGCCGCAAGACTCATGTTATGTCTTGTTAGAATATTTTCTACTGGAGTTTCTCAGGGCACAGGGAAAAGGTAGAGCCCTTAGGTAGAAAGATCTGGATATTGTGAGTGAAGTTTGTTCTCTCTTTGACATGGAATAACCTAGCTGAAGACCACATCTTTGTTTCTAAGCAAAAGTAAAGCATTACAAGTGCCTTCTAAAGGTGCACATATGGACCGCTGGAAATTGTGTTTCCCGATGGGTCGACAAATTCAGTGCACTTCAACAGGACCATGATAACAACATGGTACACCACAGGGAAGCTTCGTATTGTCTGGCTCTCAATGGTATATTCTTCTGGTAGAAATTCTTATGTACTCTCTTGCTATCCAAATGGAATACTGAAAAGGGTGTCCTGACAAATACAGAGCCTATTAAAAGGCCCATCTTGGAAGATTTCCACTTTTATTGCTTTTTAAAAATGTAATAATGATGATATGAATTTGGCTTTTTTGACAAGATTTTACCAAAAAACATTATTTTTCAATGTTAGGGGAACATATAAACAGTAAATATTTGCTTCAGCTTTGCACAGATGTAAACCAACATTATTCATCTTTCAGCTATGGTTTGATCTTTGAATAAAAATGGGTTTGGGTCAAGTTAGTTGTTTGTTTTTTTCTATATTTTAATTATTTTTTCATTTATGTTGCTTTATCTGTGCTCAAACACAGCTAGCTTCTCGTGATGAAGAGTCACACAGTAAAAATGAAGGCTGTAAAACTGAAACAATGAACTCATGATGACACGGGAAACAACTATTTTCTCATATAAATTGGTTCTGTTTTTATTACTTATGTTTAAAGGTCATATGGCTCATACTGGATGACAAAGGCTAAACAGTTCTGTCGAGTTGTACAATCGAGGGTGATAACTGACCTTTTTCACTGTTATTTCTGTTAAAAATGTTTATTTGTGCAGCTTCTGTTTACTAAATGTCCTCAAAAGAAACCAACCCTCTTGACATGGCGAGAATATCCTTGAGAGCCTTTTGATTAAATAGTCCTCGTCTGTATCTCACATTCGCATATTAACCGCTTCGCATCATAAGGGCAAAATGTAATTCCTCTGTCTACATTAGGCTAAACATCCAGATAAGTGTGGACAAGGTTGATAGTGTGCTACAGCCGGTGATTAATTACATTTGTGAGAGATACTGAGCACCATCCAGAAAATACGGAACCACAGTCAGAGACAAATAGGAGAGTCAGGTAATTCCAGGAACTGACACAAGAAACGTATTATCCAGCCCTTATCTTAGCACGGAAAACTGTATTTGGAGCTCACAAGATAGAGGACGCACAAATTGCAGCACAGGTTCACAGCACAAAACCGTGTGGAGAACCCAGTGGAGAATGTACCTGACGAGGTTTTGAGGTTGTACAAGAGTGTTAGTCGCACTGCTCCATCTCTCAGGAGACATTTTTGATAATGATGTTGAAAATGTGACATGAAAATAGAAAATTCAAAAGAGAGTATTGCTAATAAAAAAAATGCTCTTGAGATCTTAAGCAGGGCTGCTCTTTGATTGCGTTTAAATCTGTGTGATCAGTTCAGAATATACTTAAGCAATTCATACAAATCTTACAAAGTTTTACTGGTATCCATTATGTATATTTCTGCATTCGGAGTTTAGGAAACAAATTTATTCCTGACATCATCCTCCATTTTGTATGAGCCCAGAATAACACCAGTATTTTTCAAAAGAATAGTAATTAGGCTGTAACACCTCGCAAACTCAGTGCGCCGATATAATTTAATAATAGGCATATTCAGCTGAGAAATCCATCTGCCTTCTTGTGTCGAGAGTTGCATACATTTTGCACATTCGCACTTCAAAGCGGGGAAGTTGACTCCCCGAATCACACAAGCAAATTTTGAATTCTCATCCAGCGCCGAGTGATCGAAAATAAGAGCATGCACTTTTCATATTGTTACTTTTATCAAATTCGCTTTGGAGACTGAAGCAGTTTCTGACACTTGCTTCCCATAAACAACAGTTGGGGGTAAAAAATAGCAGTTTCCCTGCGTATCACAGGCGCTGATTCTCACATAAAGAAAACATGTCTTCAGTCATCAAGCTGCTTTGTGAGAACTCCAAAGAGGCTGCAGACAAACACACTTCACAATATTTAAAAAAAAAAGAAAACGATACAGTGGGCTTTCTTACTCTTTTTCTCCCACTCATAAACTGTGAACCCTGACAACACGGACCATTTTGTTCACTCAGACGCACCTTTAATATGTTTTTCCACTTTCTCTACCAATATGGAGACTTGGAATCCGGTCCAGAATGAAGAGAGGCCATGCAACAGTGTGCCATCTGAAAAATCACCAACAGGCAAACAGACGGACAGCATGCATCATTAATGCGACTTAATGGAGCGGTAGTTAAGATTCTGCATATATGCAGACTTCTAGGCTCCGTGTCCAAATTGTTTCAGGTTTCGTATTCTGCATTGTAAGCACGAGCCTCCATGTGAATAAGATGCATTTAATAAACCAAAGAGGGGGAAATATTTTCGTGGTGAGGAATAGACGAGACTCCCACCACAAGCAAAGAAGCCCAAAAACATCAAGAGCTGGATTATCTTTGGAAAAGGCCACCAGCTGTTCCTGCTTGTCTTTAACAATGCATCAGCCTGATGGCAATTTCCTCTCCATCATGGAGCTCAATTTCCAAAATGTGCTGCCAGACTATCTGATATTTATCGTGGAACTGGCAAGTACTGTTAGCTTCTGTTCTGAAACGGAGTAGCAGCCAAGACCCTGCATTACTCATGCACCCACAGTATGGTAGACTTTGGCCTATTCATTTTCTTCCAGGATATGAGTAATGACTCTGCCATTCTTTCCGTGGCCACAGGGGTATTTACCTTTGATTTCTTCATCATGTCAAAAGTTCAAATAATGTGAGTCTGTGCTGACTTTGTCTTTATGTTAGTAGCAATGTTGAAATTAGAAACATTACGTACAACAGCACGTAATCTCTTCACTCAAAGCCCAACTTACAAGTCTAACCTGTGAATGTGGCATGAAGCCTCATCCTCAGTTGACCTTCTACCAGCTGATTTCTGCTGTCACGTTTTTACCAGTCATCAGCATCAGTTGAGCGACGGAGGCTGCTCCCTCTCATTCTCTCTTTCTCGCCGCTTTATCAATGCAGACTTACGCTCGCCATGTTCCAGGAGAAGACGACAAATGATTAGCAATCACTTTGTTTAGGCCGCTGCCAGGGGAAATCTAACTCCCAGGGTTAATGTCCTATATGACACGAGGTAAGCTGAGGAGGAGGGATCTCCCGGCTTATCTGCTGATCAGCACTTTGGGTTATCCCTCTTCTGGTGATTGATATTAAGAGAGGTGCTGCAGGGGTGGTAGGTTCACTGTAATTGTGGCTAAATTATCCTGAGAAGAAACTTCCTCCCTTCTCCGTTGCATATCAATGAACAGGCGGAGAGCTCCACCTAATCCATCAGCGCAGAAAGCCAAATCACTTTATGTTGTCAGGTTTTTGGCCATCCTCGACATGCTTGATGCCCTATTTTTCTTGGGATGGGGAAGCAGAAATTAGTGCTTTGCAGGTGCCAGGTTTGTGTAGTTTGATAGCAAGTTTTTGCTATTAGTTTAACTCTACTTAAAAAAGAGAATTGTTGGACCATCTTAAATGAATTGCTTCAATTGGGAACATGCAATTGAATTAGCTTTCTACAAATTAAGTTAGCATCAATCTCATGTCACATCAGTGTCTTTGGATTAAGTTAGATGCCTTTAAATGATTTGAGTTCTTACAAATGACCATTGCTGCGACTCCATTTTTAGACAAGTCAACTTGAAATTTATGTGTTTTTTTCCCCTCACCGTAAGTGTTTGTGATACCAAAGTGTAAAATCTAAAACCAGGGTTTGTCTTTACTTGTACCCTTCCTTTTCTGTCTTTACTGTGTAATCATACTCAAACAAAATGGCGGTTGGTTTGTGGCAGAAAAAGTTAAAGAAACACAGATGTCAAATGTAAACTGCTAAAAGGAGCAATAAATCAAATTTTCCAGCTTCTACTGAGATTGAAATATCATTTTAAAGGGACAAAATGTAATTTTAAGTTGCTGGAGTCCACAAAAGTCACCAAAACTACTTCACCTGGGCACAGACCGATTAATGGACTGCTCGATTATGGTAGCCAATTGATGGTGTTTTTCTGCTTATCACTATATTTATTAACTGATTATTGATAAATTAAATGTGCTACTTCAGGTCCGATGCAGCCAACTCTCTGTGTGCAGCCCCTCTGATGTCTTAGAAATGTCTCTCAAGCAGAGATGCAAAAACAAGAAACACAAGCCAGGAAATTAGGTACTTTCACTGTGGCAAAGGCTATGCTAATGGCTTGTGCTAAGTTGAAAGGCAGCCAGTGATCACCCTGAAACAGTCTGGAAAACAATAATTAATAATGCTTGAAGATATCAACCTTTATCACAGAGCCAATTGAACCTGTTCCCTCCCTCCATCCACACAAATACCAACGACAACCACCAAACAACCTTGGACACTCGCATTCCTTCGGCACCTGAAAGACGCATGCTGCTATTGCATTTATGCCCTTGTGTACATATATTTATTGTTCTTTTTAAATTGTCACTGTTTATTGCTGTTTTTTTTGCTTTGACACCAAATGGGAACTGGTATCCTAATCTCGTTGTACCTGGTACAATGACAATAAAGGCTATTCTATTCTATTCTATTGACAATAAAATTGACGGAATACGAAATAAAATAGAGAAGAACAGCAGATGTAACTGCAGGAGACCAACTGATCAATATCAGTTTTTTTTTTACATATTCAGTTATAGTCACAATTATTAATAAAGAAGTTTAGTTATGACATGCTATTCAAGCATTACATTTCATGTATATTGGTTCCAAATGTCAGTTATCAGTCTGTCCTGATTACCAATAATCACCACTGGCCCTGAAAACCTCATATTGATTAATCCCTACCTTCAACTACAACTCGAATACTGTTTTTACATTGTGGGATTTACAAGGCCTCCTAATTTTTGGTGAACTGGTCTCTAATGTGTAGAGGTACAACAGTAGTGATCCTTTTGGAAAATCAAAATCGCTCTAAAAATAATTAAGTCTTCTCCCATCTTTCTCTGAATGGCCTAGTTTGGTTTGTTTATGAGAACAAACAAGGATATTTGTCGTCAAAGGAGGCAGTCTGAAGGTCTTGGAAAACTTTTAGAGTTTAATCACGACGTGTGTGAAATGTTTTAATTCACATTAGCACAAAAAAAACCCAACCAAATATACTACACAGACGCAAAAACCTTCCCAACCACCCAATTATTTATGCCTTGCTTTTCTGTTTTGCCGCTACTTTACCAGATGCTGACCCTGCTCTAATTTAATGTAAAAAAACACAAGACAGGAAGGGGAAAAAGTCAATAATTATAATGGAAAGCCCTTAAGAGATCTTTGAGACCATTAATAATGGGTATAATTTCCCCACTGGCCACTCTATTGCATGATGGTTGACAGATTATTTTCCCATGTCGAGTGAACCGATGCAGCAGCAGCGCTTGCTGCACAGTGGGAACACAAATGTTTCTGCAGATGGGGAGAAGCTTCACCAAAGTAAATACAGAGTTGCTTAAAAATGACAAGTTTGGTTATTATCTTGGTATATGACAACTTCAAAGCATTACAGTGCCTTTAATTTTAAAAAGAACTATCACTACCTCATGGCTGCATGGTTACAATAAAAGATAGATGAGTGCAATTAACGACAGTAGGCTGTCAGCTTTCAGCAGACAGTGCTGTCCACGTAAACACTGTATGGAACATCGGCAGGCTTTTTCGAAGAAACAACAACTTGAAAAAATAACTTCTGCAAAGGTTAGCTTAAGATCCTTCCCAAACTATCGGGAAAAAAGCACACCTTCTACTACAGTTTCTACATAACACAGGAAATAAAAAGCAGTGATGTCAGCAAGAAAAGGACCAAAACTCCATGGAGTCCAGGTGGGAGCGATGGAGAGGTGGGGGCAGATGCTAAGAAAAGAGATGGCGGTGGAAACTGTTAATGAATGGCTATTGGAAACTCTGGGCGGACACTGCGTTGAAATGCTTACTCGTCCGTGATTAATGACTACTAGGCTGCCGTAATAGGTACCAGTGGGACCTCAGACACTGCCACCTTTTTATAGAATAGCCCCAAAAGAAAAACGATGAAGTCCCCATTACAGTGCTTCTTGAAGTAAAAAAGAAAAAGAAAAGGAAAAGTCTCAATGTGGCCCAGGGAGCTACAGTCATATCAAAACGTAGCTTTTCTCCACCCAGCAAAAGTGCTTTGTCAAATCAACTGAAAATATTAATCACATGAAACACCTGAATATTTCTCTGCTCAGCAACCTGCATTTTCCTGTATTCCGGTGATGAAAAACGTCATTAAAAATTGATTTTGTAGTTGTAAATGGAGCAATGATGATGCAGGCTGCAGATGATTTGATTCCCGAGGAGAAGAGAATCTAAAATCTACTCAGAAAGGACATTTGGGGAATTGAATGTTCTGCGAGTATAAAAGTGAAGGTTTTTTTTTTTTTTTTTTACACTTGCATACAGTTTTATAACCTTAAAAAGAGCCTTTTCTTAATCTCTTCAGAATGTGTTTCAGATTCACACACTGGATCGGAAACTAACACTTGTATGTGTATGACCGCAACGCATGCAATGGGCAATAAATTATTCAGATCTCTTTTGTTCTACACATTACCTAATCCTCGGAGTAAGGAACAGAGTGCATCTTGGGTTCCTATTACAATCCATTTGACTTTAAAACAACTTTGACTGTGAGTGTGTGTGCAGCACCACACACTGCTCAGGCTGGGGAGTAACATTATATCTTAGCTGCTTTATCCAAATAAACATTCATCTTTTCACACTCCAAAACAAAAGGAAAGAAAAAAAACAAAACACTTCTGCAAAATGCATAAATTCACAAAATTAATCTTACCGGGTCTCACGTGCAGTCAGGCACAGCAATTCAGAAATGAATTAATCACCCTAACACAATTGCCTTGTTTGCATTTTTCAAGGTTATATTGCGCTGATTACATGTAAGCAAGGTTGGTTAAGGAGAGAATATTTGCTATTAGCAGCAAAATGAACACAAGATGTTTTGTTGCTTTTGTTTTGTTCAAGTGCTTGGATTTGGGCTTTTTAAGGTGAATTATTTTTAAGTTTGTAATACAGTTGATAAAGATTCCAATTGAGCTTCAATTTGTTGCAGGTTTGCTGCAGGTTACTGATTTGTAAATGTTTTGCATCTTTCTGCATGATGATTAACTTTTGAAATAACATTTACTGGCTATGAAATGTGGTCTTATCAGTGGAAATCATTTTAGTGGTTAAGGGAGCGTAGGAAGTAGGAACATTCCCACAGCACAGGCTAATAAAAATTTGTAGAAGGAGCACAGATTATAAAAGGCAGCTACTGTATATCTTATATGGAGTGATTTATAGGATAACAATCTATGTTGGTGCACAATATTCTTTTTGTAACCATGTGAAATGCTTGGTAGCTGTTAAGCTGGGGCAAATAAAACAACTTCTGGCAATCTTGCTATAAAAAAAAATTGTTGCATTCTTGGAAAAGTTTAGCTGAGGTGTTTACTGTGAGGCAAATTTAACATATCCAGGATGTATTTCTGTTGTCTGGCTTATATAAACCTAATAACCACACTCAACTTAAAGGTCAATACAAGATTTTAAAACCTGGTTATGACCAAGATCACGTAAAAAAGGCACCTGATGACCAACTGCAAACATGAGTAAGTCTAAAACCACATATTCCTCACAAGTACAACAAACTATAGCCTTAAACCAGCATGATGAATTTAAATCTATAATTCTCTGTCTAATGCAGCCAAAAATCATGAATGAAATCTGACTGTGTGGCGGCGAGTTAAAGGTCTTATCAATACCACCGCCTCATTCAAGACATGATCTGAATAATGGAACAACTGTGTAAAAACTGCTTAAATGCAAGTTTCTTATTCAAAATTTGATGGAACTATCATTCTGCAACACAAGGTTGTGTACTAACATTACAGATGTAGTCTTTTTATGCGACACATGACAAGACTAATTATTTCAAGTGTGAAGTATTATGTAGCCTAATGAAAATAAAACTTACAATGATCTCTTTCTTCTGGCGTATAAGACAGTTTTAGCTTTGTTCTTTTAGTTGTAGCCCTGGCATTGTTACATGATTTTAGGAGAAAGTAAAGAACGAATTCTAAAACACCATTAAAAGTTAGGGGTTCAATGCTTTGTGCGTTGGAACTGATACAAACCACTGCTGTAGTCCAGAAAACCCAGATTTAAACCTGAAGTTACCTTGCAAAGCTCAAGTCCTGCTCCGTAGTACAAACCTCTAGGAAGAGTTTGATATTAAAAGTAGTTTCTGCAGCAAAAGTTACAGTTACATTTAGTTTGTGTGTACTTTGAACTGTCAGCATGCATGTAAAGAAGTGAATAATGTGTCCTAAGTTTGTCACATCATAGAAAAATTACCATTCAGTTAAGTCATTCAAGCCATAGCCAACTATGTCAAGTTAGGTACTAAATTAATGAAGTGATGCACCATTACAAGAACTGAAAGCACACCAACAGACAAACACCAGCGTGTAGAAGGAAAACTTCAATTCATTGGTGGCACCAATTGTCGGAGGATGATGGTGATTTTGGCATCAAGCTGTCATTTCTGGTCCACCCAAAAAAAATGCTGAACACAAAAAAATGACAAAACAGTATAACTCTGCAATTCAGTGTAAGTTTTCTTCGCAGTTCATTGCAAAAACTAATTTAAAGACTCTCCAGTAGATTACGATGCATTACAACACAACAGACTGCGAGATACAATATAAATGAATCATCAGGTAGTAATTAATTCAAAAATACAAATAAAATATAATAACACTCAACTGCTTTTTGCTGTACTGCAGTGGTGGGTTGTACAGTTTGAGCACAGAACATATATTTGCAATTTCATAATACAAACAAACCAGGCTCACAGAAAAAGGGCATGAAAAATAACATTTCCTCTTGGGAATGCATCAAATATCTTATATCCGTGTTAATAGGTTTACACCACCAATCGTTTCCTCATATTGACTGTATAATCCATATAATCTGCACATACACTACACGATACATACTTGACTGTCGCCGAACTGATTCCAAAACTGGCAAACACCGAGATGCAAAGATTAGCATGCGAATGTTCATCCTTTCAAGTGCAAAATTCTCTCTGAGATGTGACAACACGGCATTATCTGGACAGAATGACACTCACCCGGCTACATTCACTCCTCCCCAGTTTACTCTATATGACATAATCCCTCTTTGTTCTCTTTCGGCACAGAAAAGCAACCTGTTCATGAGCCTCTTTGAAAAAGTCTCTTTTCATGGGGTTCTGTACAGGAAAGCATAAAAAGATTTGGCTCCGAGATTAATTGAAGAGGGACCTTTACAAGAAATGAGAGAGGGACAGTGTGATTGTCCCAAACCTTAGCCAGATAATAGCGTCTTGGCTGTAGGGATCCCTCTGGAGGTGTCTCTAAGCCTCAAACAATGGAAGAAAAATAACCTTGCAGCAGCCCATGCTGACACTGGGCCCACCCAGCACAGATTGGTACCATTGTGCCACACAGGCAATCTTAATTAGATTTGACGTCACCATCCTGCCGAGTGTATTGATCTAGGACTGAGGTTTATCTCTGGAGATCACAATTTGTGAAGAGAACTTGCAGTTTGAGGTTTTCCAACCATGACCAATCAACGCTTTCTGGGAATTCTACTTCTGTAGTAAATGGGTGTATGTCACCCATCTGTGTTTAAGTCGGACAAATACAAAAATATATAAACTTATATTAAAAAAAAGTCTTCAAACTTATAAACTCAACCTTTTGAAATCACCAGACAACATTTAATACATCAAACCTGACCTGTGTGGGTGATAAATTGAAGCTGAATTGATTGGCTGCCATCTTTCAACTTCCAGATCTCACTGTTTCTATCTGTTCTGTGTTCATTTCAACAAAATTCTCAAATGGTGTCCGTGGTTTGAGATTTCAAGGTGGTTATGAAAGGAATCAAGGCCGTAAGTCAAGCTGCCATATGCTGCCACACCTGCGTTATTCCATCTTCACCAGCCTTACTGGCTTCACTGAAACCATCCCTCACCGCTCTAAGGTCCTGTCATACATTCTTTATGATGGCCTGATAACCAGGCACTGGATTGGTCAGGTGGAGGAGGAAGAGGTGGGGGGGGGGGGAGACAAATGCAACGCTGTCAATATATCATGGGAGACAGGGACAGATTTGATGATCGAGGCCTGACTGAGACAGGTTTAAGCAGCAGCATCAGCAACCTGTTTGTGTCCGCCGTGATCCTGACAGATAAGCAATCTGCCTGCAACATCAGCCCAACCCTGACAGAATGCAGCTGGAACTAGACATGAAAAGATGGGAGTGGATTTGGAACAAGAAGAAACCAATTCAGACCATGCCGAATGTTTGCAAATTGTGCTACCATTTGCAAAGTGTCCACAAAACTCACTCTGGAATGTAACATACTATCTTCTCCTTTTTAGCAAACTAAAAAAGGCATCCATAGCAGCTGCAGTCTGGCTAATGGCAGCTGTATGCTAATGTCCTTTACTGAGTCAGCAAATGCAGCCAAGTTCATGGCCGACCGCCACAACTCCTCTGCAAGTCGTCCCCTCCAACCAGTCAAGGAAGAATCGTCGTGGAGGAAGAAGTGGATTTCGCTTTGTTTGGGAGATTTTTTGCACACGCTTGCAAGAGGTTCTGCTGCAAATTGACAGGGGAAAATATCTAAGAGGAAGATCTGGCGAGGCGAGAAAGAAATTTTGGGTGCTTTTCAGTTTCTGAATTCTGAAAATAGAAATAGGATAGCGGTATTAACTAAAATGTGTGTGACTAGCACAGTACTTTCATCACACCTTTGGATAACAACTACACATGTAAGTTCTGAACAATTTCCTTAATCCTGAAAGTAATATCTGAAATAAATACAAGGTAACACAAGAGCACTTTTTTTTGGTTTGTTTCTTCCCCAGAATATCAAGTGGTGTGATCCGCAATCACAGAAACATCTGAGTAAATGGAGAATTTTTATCAATAAATTACACACACTTTGAATTACAATCAGTAAACCCCTCAATATGTATGTATATATGTCTATGTATACAGTATTTATTTATTTATTTTGTTTTACCAACAAATACAATTGGACAAAAAATAAAATATAGTGAATAATGAAGGAAGGAAAAGGATTAAATGAGACTAACCTATTTTTCTTGTACCAACAAAAAATGCTGTTGCCAACTAAACATTAAATGTGTCACATCTCTCAGCAGCCTCGCTTGTTTCTTTTCAGAAAATAAGTTTGCCTTGGCAGCATGGTCAGGTGAGTTGAACACTATTTGTTCACTGTATCAAGTCCAGCTGCACAGAACCTCCTCTGTGGGATGGATGTTGTGGGGATGCCCAGATACTGGCGTGCTAACTGAACCAGGCCAGGATATATCTTTGTATATTTCATTTCCACCAGTAAACTGGATATATACCAAAAGGAAAAAAGGCACATTGCTTATAATGACTGTTTTGACTTTGTTGTTCAAAAGAACTAATTACTGAAGCGCTGCTCTTTCCAGTTAGCTGGTGGGTTAGCATTAGCACAAGCCCCCACAGCCACTGTGGGATGTTCACTACTACTTTAATCTGGTTACTCAGAGTAATTAGAAACTGGTGTGGTTATAATGAGGCAGGGTTGTTTGTCATCTATGGAAGGAGCCCTTAATTATCTTGCAGTCATTGTCGGCATTCTGCACAAACACCTGTAACACCATCTCACTCACTCTTGAAACTATGGGTTGTTTTTCTGACACTATTACAATAGCACAAACTTTATATGAGGTAGATCAAGCCATGTATTACAATGGTTTTCCTATTAACTTCAAAAATGTACAAGTATGCTTTTTTTTTGAGAATCAATGGTAATTTATGTTTTGGTTTTTGATGTTCATCAATATTTCCCATTGGAAACTGATAGGCCACAACATTAATGGCAAATAAAATGAAAAACATCCATCATCCTGTTACAATGCAATGTTCTCCTTGGATTTCACTTTGACCGGTAACATGGAAACTGCACTTTAAGCTCTAGATACAGCTCAAGGAACATGACCAAGAGCCTAAGATGTTCCACATTCTCCTGATCTTAATTATTTGATTGATCAACTACGAGTTGTACTGGAACAAGTCTAATCTGTGGAGGCTCCACCCAACAATCCATGGCAACTAAAGCAAGATGCAATTTCTCATACAGTGACACCTCTGAAACCAAAAGTAGTCAGCACTGTAATCACTATCACACTGTTGCTTGGTCGACCTTGGGAGGCATCTCCAGCATTTCAGTGGGGGATTGTGAGCAGAAGTGGTTCTGCATATGGGCAAACTTGACTTTAGAGCATTCGTCAGCTTTTAGAAGTCAAGGTGAGTTTGTCTTTTCCACCAAATGTGACCAAAGCAGCAGAATTCCAACATTTTCCACAAGTGTGAGATCTTGTGACTTAGGAGCAGAGTCGAGACAGGTGAAATAGTTACTGAGATTCACTCATTCGTCCTAACTTCGACCGAGAGCACATACAATCTGAATTAGTAGTCTCATTTGCAAAGCTGTCAAAGCCCTGCTGTCAATGTCTAGAAAAGTGCTGCTTTACACCAAAACTGTAACAACGATGCAGCACCCTTATATCACTGTGATAATAAGCCAAATGGGCCAACTTCTGTATCATTGTGCCTGGGTTTGGGGATTGTAACACCATGAAATTCCAACTTGGACCATAATAGCATTCAATTGTATAAAAACAAACATGTTTTCCATGCCTAGCTTTGTATTACAAGAGCACAGGGTATAAATTTAAACACATAATACATTTTCTGCCAGTTTACACCAGATCTCACTCATCCTGCACATCGTGAATTAATTATAGAGCATTCAAGTAATCACATAGGGACCGCCATTCATCCAAGACATATTGTTTCCTTTACATCAGCTCCCTGACAAATTCACTAACTAATACATTTCTTGTTTAATACTGGCAGATGTTGCACTAATAAATTAAGCATTATTCATGTCCAAGACCTAATTGCACAAATTACGTGGTGAAATAGACTATTATAAAGGAGAGGAATAGATGGAGTGGCTCTTATGAGGATGAAATACTGTACCTGCATATACTGTACTTCATGATCAAGGGTCTCATTTTCTATTAGTCCCTCAGTCACCCCTTTCTCTCACTTAGTCTCTGACAACCTCGCTGCTATGCATCTCACTTGCGCTCCTCATCAGGTGCTTTATAGGAAAAACAGGTGAAACAACTTCAGGAAGGTAAACTCATTAATCAACAGTCTGCAAACACAGTTTCTCTGGTGTCTTACAGAGTCTGCGTGTTACATTGCATCTACATGTGCACACACTCATGCACACTGTGATATGTAAATGCAGACAGATGCTCTTGCATAACATTTGCAAGTCATTCCTGAAAATGATCTGAAAACGGAGCTCTCTTGTAAGGCAGGTGCACCGACTCAGCGGATGCTTTCTCAGGTCGTTTTAGCAGTAACATGTTAAAGGTTGAGAAAAGTTGCTCTTAATGGCCTCTAGAAGTCAAACAGTGAATGAGGAAATGACAGATCTCTTTTTTTTCTTTTTTGACTGGTTTCTATTAAAAACACAAGTGCCTGCTGGCTGCCTGGCATTTCTCCGCAGGCTGCGAGCCGTCAGGGAATCCGACCCTTGAGCTCCATCCCTGTGCTTGACAGGAAGATGACACCGTGTCAATCAAGAGATGCTGCAGAGATTCTCTCTGAAGCGATCCTCGCAACAGTGGCGCCATCCACGAGATGGCACAGCAATTCTTTACCATCTCACCGTGGCACGATACCTCCACTTCTTTTGAGATCTGCCACAAGGGTTTGCTTTGAGGATCCTGCAAAATGAATGCTGTAACATGTGTTTTATTGAAGCAAATCACCTGTAAATGTAAAGTTTGTCCTTCATTTCCAAATGCATTTACCACTATATCCATATCAGCCACTGAATTAATTCTACATAAGCTCACCCTAATGCCATGATCCAGGCATCCCAAATCTGTGTGGGCTCTTGCCATTGTCGCACTTTATTGTCAAAGTATCTTAACACCCAAATACAGTGCTGAGATGATGCGTCTTTAAACAAAAGATTTACCCCGCCTCATTTTGATGTGTGTGAATAAACCGATTAGTTCAGCAGAGATAATGTCATTGTGATCGATCTCCTTCGTGTTTACGCTAATTACAAATCCATAAATCTTTACAAATGGATTTAGCCAGTGACGGAATTAATCGTAAGCTATTCCGCTGGCTTTTTCCCTTCATTCCTCCTCAGGTTGGTTGATGTCTTATGGATTTAGTGCTGTTAATGATGGATTCGGTTGGCAGAGTTTGCAGAAGAGAAATGCAGAAGAGAACTTTTTTCTTTTTTTTTTTTTTTTTTGCTGGAACTATGTTGAATGTATCCATTTTTCATTATCGCTGACGCCCTGCAGTTGTTTTTGCATGTAAAAGGGATGCATTATTCAATCATGAAGCAGCTAAATATAAACAGATTAAATTTTGAATGTTTGTCAAAGCAGCTCTCAGAGGGAAGCGTCAGTGTAACCCAGT
The DNA here is from genome assembly GCF_021347895.1 of Acanthochromis polyacanthus. Lineage (NCBI taxonomy): Eukaryota > Metazoa > Chordata > Actinopteri > Pomacentridae > Acanthochromis > Acanthochromis polyacanthus. Next base: position 10,888,820 of record NC_067135.1, on the reverse strand, counting down.
TTTAAATGTCTCTCTTGTGCAATCATTTCATGTCATTACACAATAGTGCTGCGATAAATAGGGTCACGGACTCTTCACTAAATCCTTTCATTTTTTGTTTTTGAGATAATCTCCGTTTGACAGGGGAGGTTTTTATTATTATGTGGCCCACATAATCGACATATTAACATATAATTGAACCTAGTGTTTAGCAGTCAATTTTTAAAACAATTAAGAAAATCTTGGGGGTGAGGCAACACTTTCACTTTTTTCAGTTCAGCTGTTTTGAAGATTTCTTTGACTTGTAAGCCTTAATGCTCAATAAGAAAGCTGCAAATGCATTAAAAACTCTTCTAATACATTTGTTTAGGTTATGTGTTTTTGTGATAATGCTGTAACTGGTTCACACAAACTATTATTTGACATCTTGGACTAAATTCAGTATACCTGGTTGTAGTACAATATTAGCTAGAATCAAGACACAATAGTCAAAAATGCTTAAGATCCATTTTGGAAACTTATCTTCTATGCAGCAGTTTAAGAGGAACCTGCAACTACAACTTTGCACAATTGTATTAAAATGCAAACAGTACATGCAAAAGAAGAAATCCAAGATTCTTTCCTTAAAACAGTGGCCTATTATGGGCAAGTCAAACTCCCAAAGGCTGCCTAACCAATGGGGAAGAAATAGCTGGTGTTCATTTGAGAATGACAAATATTACACCTTTCCCCTTCCTCGGTAATGGATTTTTCCTTGTAGCTCTGACAACTTGCCAGTGACCTTGACATTGAGCAACTACCTCTGGGGGTCAATTTCTCCATCTTTCTCCCTAAGCCGTCGCCGTGTCAAGTAAATGGTGCAAGTGAGGTTTGTTTTGACTGGTTTTGTCACGTGACTTGATTGACGTTGAGTATTGGTGCAGAAGTGAAAGAATATGATATAATAGACTGGAGCAGATGTAAATTATTCACTGGAGGGATTTGTTAATGACACTATTTACACTCAAAGCGTTGAGCTGAAAGACAAGAACAGAAATATTCAAGATGTTTAAAGGCAAGTTTCATACTGAGAGCAACAAATTGCATTTAATGTTCAGATTCATGTGGAACGGTCCCCAGCATTATTAATTATTAATACCTCTTTGATTTCTCCTAATTTGAGAAAAGAAGCAAATTATCATCAACCCAGATAAGAACTATACTTTGTTTTGTTTTTTTACAGTAGCCACATATGTATTTTTTCAAGAGTGGATACTCTACCACACAGAATCTACTATTTTGCCAATTTCAGCAAATATCTCCTCATGGTGTACTGGCTGTCAAACGATGAAGTGACTGATCCACACAGCACAATACAACATGTCTAGTGCATAGTTGTCTCCATGCACAGGTCAGACAAAAAGGGAACTAATAAGCTGAATATATTCTATAAATATTCTGCATAATTCCCTTCTTCAGAATTGCATATTTCAACTTTAACCCTATAAGCTCGAGATCATTTTCCTACCTACACTTTCAAGCCCTTACCTTGGCGATTAAAAGAACTAATCATACATGCTGGACCTGTTTTGTTTTTCCAGAGCATTCAAGGCAATCCAGATCTTTCATCATTTTATATCATACTTATAGATTTTTATATTAGCATTTATATCAAAGAAAAAACATATGGAAGTTTTAGATTTTTACATGTATTTCACCATAAAATGCTGGTAAAGACATCTTTTCATAATTGTGCAAGTGAGATTGCTGAAGTCTTGTGATATCTGAACCATGATGGTGGAATACTGCCCTTTCGTGCCCTCCAGGGGAGGAAAACCAAGACTTGCCACCCTCACCATCATTCCCCCAACAAGTGCTTCCCAATGATCACTTTGCCTGAGGCCTTCCAGAGGAATCCCCACTGTCTACTCATGCAAAGGTAAGCTGTGCACAACATTTGACCACAGCTTTCTTGAATTGTTGCAATGGAAAGCCATTTCGAAACAGATAACTTAACAAAACTTGAAAGCAACGCAACGAGTAAGCATCTTTGGATACTTGATTGGTATGGACTTTAAGACTTATTCAACCGAGAAGCACAATTATTACAAGAAAAGCACTTAGAAAGCACAGTACTCCACTAAGAATGCCCAGTCGTTGTATTATTTCCGACAGATAAGTCCCGATGAGTCTGCAGCTGTGAATTTGTAGTAGGATCGCAATCATGATCGTCAGGCCGCTGACACAGTGCTCACTTGTAGTCATAGTTACAGTGATGCTGTGCTGCTTGCAACGGTACAGAAATCTTTAACAAATCAGTGGATCCAGACTATAAGCCGCATCACTGCCAAAATCTAATCAGGTGGTCCTTGTGTTATTTCTGACCTCTGAAAGTTTTGTCTAAATCTGTTATTCTGCTTTTGAGTAATGTTGCACACAGACAGATTAACAGACTGACAGTTGGACAAACGTACACTGATCGTCACATAACTCTGTAAAAATGGGTGAAGAAATTACATTACTTTGCAGAAGTTTTTTTCTATCTTCATAACATGATTTTGATCGTTTTTACATATATGCAAAAAGCATCATTACAAAGCTCCAGTTCTGCACTTTGTTGTGATATGTGTTCCATATCTTTCTAAGAGTCTAATTCAAACAAGAGTAACAAGTATGGAGGTGGATAGAGAGCTGCATGCACATATTCCAGCACTACTTTTCTTGTGAATTATTTGCTGCACAGACAAACAACTGGCATCATTGGAAAGGTAATGTTGTGCAGTTTCATTTGATATGTGCCACTTCTCACTGCAATTAATACTTCACAAGTAATTCAGCTGAGATTAAGTGATGTAACATATAACAAGGGAGATGAAGCACTGCCAGAATCACTGTCTGAACTTTTAATCATTAATGCTCTTTATTTAAAAGCCTTTCTGATGTGGTAATGTTATTCAATCGTATAAATAACACACACAAACTTTTACAAGCTTAGCAACACTGACATATTGAGAATAAATCCATTTTTGCTTAACTTGATGACTATTTACAGCAGCAAATTCCCTCCAATCTGCATTTATTCCATTTGCTCAAGTGCTAAATCCCAAATGGGATTGCATTTATCCTGCACCGCAGTGGGCTGCTGGACTCATCTCAGTCTAACAATGGGAGGGAGGACAAACAGGCAGATGACCTGACATGTATGAGTGTATATTGTAAAAAACAAATGAGATCAGGGTGGTGGGAGGATGATAGCCCCACTCAGACAACCAGGCATTTGAAGGGTTAGAGATGCACTGCAAAGGTAAACTGCAAAGACAAAACCTGTAATTATGTCTTGTGCACACAATCCATCTGAAAATGATCATGAAAAAGGCAAAGATTAGTCTTTATACTGCTCGAAAAGCACTTTTTGCTTGTTGGAACATGCTATTAAAGTCACGCTGAGCAGTGTGCACGATCATAATCCAGAGCCTCCAGTGTTCACGCTGAGCAATATTGGCTTAACAATTAGTCATGTCAAACAATTATCCACGTACGTCACCAGTATTTTTGTGCCGAATTTTGCTTTTGGGGAGCAGACCATTATTGAATTAGTTCCATTCAAGCATTAATTCTGCATTTCTGGAGCAGTGAACATGACAGTCAGAATACATCCCAAAAGTCCTGCTATCCTCCGGCAACAAGCAGATTTTGTGCTTGGCCATACATAGACAGTAACAAGGACACGTCTGCCTGTTATGGCAATGCAAGTTTTACAAGCCTCCACTAATGTGTCATTCATTAGCAGGGCAGCTGGAGAAAAAATGGCCAACCTTGCATTTAGCATCAGCAAAAACTGCCTGCTCCACTGCCAAAACTGTGACAATTTGGGGAGCTGTGTTTCACAATACATCCGGTGTTACACATTGAAAAATCTGTCACAGTTACATGCAGTATGTGGCTTTTATAGTGAAATTATCTCTGTTTCCAGGGAAATTATCATTAAATAGTAAGCAATGAAATAATTTTAGAAGGCTGTTCTACAATTAGCTGGCTTGAGTACTTGTGCAACGCCTTCTTTTAAGCCATTTGTCCTTCCTAACAGGCCTGATCAAAGTCACATACCATACAGAGGTGTTCTTTACAGTGTGACCATCAATTTTTCATAGGCTGAGAAAAGCAGCTTTAAAAAATGAGCACACGTGCAATTTCAGCAGATACAGCATCACATTTAATTAAAAGGACATTACGGTCAAAGCATGTTCGCTTGGGCATGTTGGTGTATTGATTTAACATCAAGGGGGACACATTGTAATGCCTCACCATATACCAGTCACCCCCTGTGTTGATAAGGTGCAAGATATTTAGCATGCCATGCTTGGCTTTTCCATTAGTGTCTCGTATATTGTGCGGGCTAAATGGTGGAAGAAGACAAGCACTGGCTCAGAATGGAATAGCAATAAACTTTCCATTACGTTGTAGCTCATAAATCCTCTTATTTTAGAGTGCAAAAATCTGATATGTGCGCTGCAATCATAGGTATAACAAAATTACAAATATTCAAACCCTTTCCCTCGATTTTCACATAAAGCGCCGGATCGTGTGTTTAAAATATTACACCCACTTTTCACCTCTCTGGCCACTGGGAAGTACAGTAAGCCATCTATGAACAGTAATTTGTCTTTATCGTCAGTCTCCTGTAACAGACAGACTGGATGCATTGGTGTGGAGCCTGGCGCAGGGAAAAACCCAACAGCCAAGTATTATCATGCATTAAGATGGATTGTCAAATGACAGCAGGAACAAAAGGCAGCATCTATCTCTTTATGAATAACCTTGCTGGTTTCAAATTGGTGTGAGCTCCGGGGACAGTTTGGATGTATGTGTTGTCTATACACAGACAAATCAATCTGTAGCCATAAGCATGTTCTCGACTATCTCTTTGTTCTTTATAAGAGCAGGATGTGTTTTGATAAGGAAAACAACAAGCGGATATACTCAAAGATCCATCGATCTCTGTGTCATGTTATTATGAACCAACAATCCATTTGGTTTGATTTCTCATTCCCATTGATGAATGTATTCACAATGAAAATGGGTCATTGCTATAAACTATTATCCCCCCTGCTATGGATATAAGTTAATTACTGTTGTAACACTTCACAGAGCAGAGTGCTTTAAGGTTTTTAAAGGCACCTTTCATATGTAAACTGTTCTATATTTTGTTCTTTGTATCTGTAGTTGTTCTAGCATCATCCTGTAATAGAATTTAAAAGACAGACAGACGTCTTTTCATCTTCATGCAAAGACAAGAATATGATAAAGTGGCAGGCTAACCATGCCTAAACATTTTGATATAATACCATAAGCCTTAAACTCTCACCTCTGACTGCATTGCAAATGGACAAAAAAGGCCTCGAGAAGCAATGTGGACCTTGAGGATACATGTGGCATTCAGGTGTCCACTGGAGTATTTACTAAAGCCAAATCTGTGCAAACCTCCTCAGGTCATGTTTTAAAACTCTGAAAACACATTCAGAGATTTAAAGCTTATGGCACTGTACACATCACCCTTCTTCCAAATGGGGATAGTGACAACCGGCACAACCAAAATTCTTCATGCAGGGTCATTCTGCCTCAATTCACCAAACGGCCTGTGCCGAGCCATCTTCAATTTAACAGATTTTTCTTTTTTAAAGTGTTGATATTAATGGAGTTGAACATGTGAAAAAAAACAGGGTCATAGGCAATATTACTTTTTGAGTAAAAACATTTTCAAGAGGGATGCCAATTTTTGGTTGTTCTCTTCACAATGATAGGTGTGTCAATGTGTAATGTACCATATCTTAAAAAATAAGGTAGCCAGAGTCCTGGAAGTCCTGCAGGCTCACTGACATGCACATATGATCTTCAGTGGTATAACCCTGCTTTCGTAGCATAATACGAACCAGTTATATGATGGTACAAACTACAGGGAAAAATGTAAACATTTTGCTGGTTTGTACTATTCCCTCAAAGCAGGGTTGCACCACTGAAGACTAGATGTACACATCAATGAGCTTCTAACACTTCAGGTTACATAATGTCTCAAGTAATGGGACTTCAAACAGTGACACAGAGATTGGTATGAGGTTAACAATGCAAAAATGACTCCACCTTTCTTTATACATATTTTACTCAAAAAGTTACGCTTGTGACAAAAACGTGTTAAACATGGTTTACCTAATAACATATGCATGCACAGAAAAACAACAACAAAATAGACCAATATGAGATGGTCAGGAGTGAACTTAAAAAACATGTAAATTGAGGTGGAATGACACTGCATCTAAAAAGAGACTCCAAATGTAGCTGTGGAGGCGGCCTCAAGAACAAATAACTATTAGCACTGGGAAGAAGGAAGGCCCTGTAGGCTTCTCCACTAGAATTCTGACACGAGTACCAACTACTGGGAAGAATCATGATCAGAAAATGTCAAAAACCAAGATTCTGTCATATCTTGGTCACTCGCATTCCAATAAAGACGCCTATCAAGGCAGCCGTTTGTCTAATGAAGCGTACCTTTGTACACTTTGAGGATCCGAGCGGGCCAGCCGTCTCACAAGGCATGTGAAATGCAATGACAGAGCCAATGAGCGAGTCTCTGTTTGTTTCAGCCACTGAGCATGTGGCAGGCCCTCATTGAAACAAAGTGACTGGCAGTGACTGTGCATCGCAGATAGCATCCTGCGGAATGAACAGAACATTCAATTTGAATGGGTTCACTGAAACTCTCTCCTGGTTTGTGGCTTTGAAGTGCAGTGGGCAAAAAAAAAGAGAATGGATGCAAAGATTCTGCAACAAAGATCGTGTCATGCAACCCTGTTAGAACTCAGGCTAGCATAGCGTTGGGAGCTGTGGGTCGACACTGGGGCAGCTTCTCATTCATTCGGGTATTTCTTTAAATTTTCATCCTCAATTTCCTTTTCATCTAGCGCAAATCTTCACGCCTCAGCGGTTGGATAGATCCACACATTCAACTGCCTGCTGCTGCGTCTCACCGGTTTCATTCATAAAAGGCTGTTGTGAATGTGATTAAGGGGGAATAATATGAAGAAATTGATCGTCTACCGCGCGACACACACAATGTTTTGGCTCCTTGTTTGTTCATCTAGTGATAGAGGCCTGCAGGTATTGAGTGGAGCCAATCCCCTGTGTTGCCTGAGTGGATCATGGGGTAAGCTCTTAATTACTCCGAGGGACAGTTCAGTGGCATTATGAGCTGCGTAAACACACACACCCACACAAACAAGAAATCAAGACTCGCTGAGCCAAGAGGATGAAGAAGCATCCCACATATTCACTCCGAAAAGACATCTACAATGCCACTGGATACTACCAAATTGCCATAGAATAAAGGAAATAAGGAGCATAATTTGTGGACAGGATGTGGAGAAGATGATAGAAAATGAGAAAGGTCAACATTAGGTGTGTGAGCAGATAAAATTGATGACTGGGAAGGGAGCATATTCAGCAGTGTTATCAGAATATACCAACAAATTAAACTGAATGTTAAATCAAAGAGAATTCATAGAATCTGTTGCCACAGTTTCTCAGATAATTTGCAGTCATTATGAATGTGTTTACTGGGGCCATAATCTAAGAACATTTTAGCAGAATTTGGAGATTTTCCTGTTTGCTCACACCTGGGAAATTTTTCATTCTTAACTGGAAACCACATTTCAAGTTCAATTTCTGCTCATTTTCTGCTCAGTGTAACTCCCAGAGCTATGAAATTTAGTGAGGACACAGTCAGATTTGTTTTCATCAGATTCACAAGTTTGAATGGCTTCAGCAGTGGCCAAATTTTAAATTATTGATCATTATAAACAGAAAAAGGTGCAAGATTTAAAAATGAAGGTGGTATTGAGGCCCCAGAAAGTTACTGTAAGTATAAACACCGATCAGGCAAAACATCTGTTTAGATGTTTAGGTGGCTGGTACATGTCAAACATCCACATGAATGTCAGGACTCAAGGTTTCCCAGCAGAACATTGCATTGTAACAAGATAATCCATGTTATTCAGTTCACCTGTCAGTGGTCATGATGTTGTGACTGACTGGTGTCTATATGCAAGTATCCCTATTTCCTATTAAAAATGCAATCTTTGATTGAAAATTTACCAGCTTTTGAGGCCTCCACCCTTTCAGGTGTGGCAAACAAGGCAAGCCATGTATCTAGTTTCTTTACTATTCTTTTGCTATTTTTACATGCCAAATTGGTGATGTGGACTCATTCAAATTTCATTGTTGTGGGCAGGGGCGGTTTTAGACTTTCAGCTCTAGGGGTGCTTAGCACCTGGTTGGGCGCACATCTGACTAATGTTAAGCGATGGCTCACCCAGCTCTTCTGCATTCATAACAGAGCTCAGTCATTCTCTTAGATACTATTCGTTGGTTCAAGAAACAGTCAAAATAGTCCTTCTCAAAATGCTGACCGTTTGAAGTTTGATTTTCAAAATATGTCTGCTAGCAACTGAGTTAACGCCACAAAATAAACACTTGAACACATGCAGTAACGTCGCTCGTGTTCTGTGCTTTGCCCCCCAAACCTTACCTGAAGCTTTTGCTGGAGTTTTTTGGAGTTAGAACAGTCTCATAATTCACAAATGCACACAGAAGAATTCACAAATGTGAACTGCAATCCACAAATGCACACAGAAGAATTCACACATGTGAACTGGGATTCACAAATGTAAACTGCAATCCACAAATAAATTAAGAAAGTTCACAAATGTATTTCTGCATTCACAAACTGCTTTTGTGTGTGAATCTTTATTGAGACTGCTCTGCCGTCAGCTCGATCCACAAATGCATTTTTTTCAACACGGAAGTTTCTGTAGCCAATCAGATGTCTCCCTCCTTTCAGCCAATCACAAAAACTCACCCCACGTGGGGGTGGGTGTACTGTTCAGCCAATCATATGAACGCGTCCGCACAGCGTTATACTTGACCATGTCATTGGGCTGAAGAGTGAAGCTGCCCGTCGGAGAGACCATGGCGTCTGATGGGGACAATGGGGATGGCTAGTAACTACGTCATCGTGTCCAAAAACGTCACTTCCGTGTCCTACCAAACCAACGATATAATGGTGCTGTGTTGTGTCCTGTGTTGCAACAATAGAAATGATGTAAATAAAACGATATCTTTCTACCACTTTCCTCTGGACGAAAAGGAGAAGAGAAGATGGCTGACACTGATAAGGTAAGTTGGATTTCTAATCTTAGAAAATACATTTAGCGCCGGGAGCTAACGTGCGCTAGCTAGTATTAGCCGCTTGAATTATGTTGTCTTTTTGTGTTATGAGGAGTGTTTGGGCCACATTACAAAAGAAACTAAAAGTGGTCGAGATTAAAGTCTCTGATAATAAGTTTATACTTTTAATTTATAAGAATAAAGTCTGCCGAGGGAGACTTTTGTCCCAGTTTTGGGGACTTGGACTTGCTTGACCAATCTGCCCAAAATACTCGACTTGACTAGGATATGGGTCTATGTGACTTGGATTTAATTGAGTCCAATACTTGGACTGACTTGCTAAAAATGTTTGGCTAAGATTATTTTAACTGTTATGGATTCATGATTAGTGTAAAGAGATGCGTAGTTATTTACATATGCAAATTAGCCATGTGCTCCCGGCAGAAGTTAGCGCTAGAGTGTGCTGCTGGGAATCTTCAGAGTATACTTTTCAAATCTAACATAACAACTCTAACAAAGCCAAGTAAACGACATTTAACCTCACACAGATGATAAAGCTAGCTTTATTTCTGACATCCTGTGTTTGTTAGCTTACGCTACTTAGCTACTCACCTCAACACTGTACGTTTTCCTTTTCATTGACGCCTGCACTTTCCCTTTAAAACCACCTGCCAGCACACTAACTCTTACAACTCTGTTTGAGTTGTAAGAGTTAAGACCTCGCTTTACCGACTTCGGAAAATTCGCAAAATAAGATGTCACAGTGAAAAAGGTGACCGGTTCTTTCGCTACTGCCATTGTGTTTTCATTCGGTGCGCCGCGGCTTGGACACGGAAGTGGTCCGTGACGTCACACTAGCCATCCCCATAGACCCTTTATTTGTTTACAAACATTGTGACGTTTTTTGTGGGCGAGGCTTATGCTGGAGGCAAAAGCTGAGCGAGAAGTCAAGCGGGACTGGGAGTATATAGTTTGCGCTGGGAGTTTGCAGCGCAAACTCGAGCATTTTTAACCCGTTGAACTTCAGTGTACCACCGCCGGTACACTTACTAATTTGCATAGGAATTTAAAGAATGTCCGAAGGCTGCAAACGCGATTATATAAACATTATACGCCGATGGAAAGCTTAGATTCTCATGAATCCGCCGGTATAAACCACTTTCAGATGTGATTACCACAGCGGATAGTATAAACACATTTGTCCGACAAACAACGAATATCCATCCATCCTTTCTCTGTACACGGCTTTAACGTACACAGCGCGACTCACATTTCCGGGTTCATTATTACATACAGATGAAAATATTCCACAAAAAACGGCCATAATCCAACCTTGGACATCCAGACGACACAATTAAGCCAGTAAACTATTTTGTCCAAAACATGTCTTGAAGTCGGTATAAAATCCACGAATCGGTCGTTTTCAAGGAAATGCACCTCGCGATGCGCGTCCAATATGCCCTGTATTTCTCATCATATTTTTTTATTTACAAATAGAATATTAGCGATTTTTTGTACTGAAAATGGCTGGAACTGACTGCAGCTGATCGTCTCTGGAGAGACAGCAGGTCCGATTTGTGGCACTGGCAGCGAGCAGTGACACTTTTTGTGGACGGCTGCGGTGCCACAGTTAATGTCACTGTGCAGTGACACTTTTTGTGGCACCGCCGTGGTGCCACGGTTAATGCCACTGTCTGTGCCACGAGCAGTGACACTTTTTGCGGCACCGATGCGGTGCCACAGTTAATGCCACTGTTTGGGTGAGATGCCACTGCCGCAGCGGCCTTTCCAGTGGCCTCTGGAGATGCCAGCAGAGGTGCCACGGTTAATGTCACTGTTTAGGAAACATGCCATGGTTAATACCAGTACTTTTACCGCTGTTTAGGCGAGATGCCACGGTTAATGTCACTGTTTCGTGGTCGGTAACTGGCGGCCCGCGGACCAAAACTGGTCCGTCAGAATAATATCTGGCCCGCCAGATGATTTAGAAAATTTGATCTGGCACGGAGCCAAGCCAGTCCGTCACCGCAACACGAAACTCGCGTGGTCGGCTGCTGCCGGGCATTTCCGCGTTTGCGCTACTGGTCGGACACGGTTGTACCAGCCAGATTTCACTGAGCAACAGTGTGTGCACTGAGCAACAGTGTGTGCAAAACATGTGTGTGTCTCGGGAGTCATTTTTAATACATCAGAACTGAGACGTGCGTCCCAAGCAGCGGCGATCAGCTGAAGAAGCTCCGCCACAATCGCTAAACAATCTTATGATGTTCACTGAGGTAGGCACTAATGCAGCAGCCCATTCAAGGTCACAACATGTGAAGTTGTGAGTCCCTCAGTGGACTGCAAGCTGCTTCTCTCCAGCTTCCTTGTTGGGTTCATTTCCCACCAATACAAGAGGCCATATTGATGGCCTTCACTCATCAGTGCCCTCAAAGTCTGCCACTACCATGCAGCATGGAACAGCAACTGTAAAATCAATACAATGTTTTAAAACCTCCAGAGAGCCGGGGGTGGTGTTACATGTTTACTGCACTGAGATGAAAACAAAATCCATCATGCATTGTTTGAGTCCCCCTCCTGCTCTGTATTTGTTATTTTCTCATGTATGTTTGAGTTGTATCTCAGGTGTTATTTCTGACCATGCAACAAAATACAGTGGAGGTGTAGTAGAAGTAGGCAAAGATAGTCATAATTATACAGATTCAGAAAACTTTCTTTGTCCCCAGGGGAAAGTAAAACGCACATAGAGCAGTCAGTGCAACGATGACATAATAAGAAATATAGATAAATATATGTACAAATCTAGAGCAAGTGATAATAAGAATAAAACAGACAGAAATTTGATGAGATTAGTTTCAACTTTGCTGTTACTACAGTGAGCACAAGTACAATGACCACAAAATGCAGTTTAGCTTTGAACTAGAAGGGCAAAATGAGCAGTTAAAGAGCAAATGACTAAGAGGAATAAATGACTAAGAGGAATAACTTCAACGGTAGTCTGGATGTGTTAAGATAGTGTAGTGTAGTATAAACAGTATATATATATATATATATATATATATATATATATATATATATATATATATATATATATGTGTGTATATATATATATATATGTATGCATGCATGTATGTATGAATGTATGCCATAACATTGTAATCTTTAACTTAGTGGTTAGTGGTTGTATGCTGTGATTTTTACAAATGTTAGAATTACCATTTGCAATATATACATTAATTAATACAATACTTATGCACCCAGCTGCTTCATTAGAGCATAGCTTATGAATAATGAACAACATAACAGAGGCTGGCACAAAGGGTGATTTTATTGTAGCTAATCCAGTGCCTTATTCTGCATTCAGTGTTTTCAATTTAACACACAGTTTTACACAATTTTGCTCTCCTCAAACAACAATAACTTTTTAAAATTTGGACTCAGCTCGTCTCGACACTTGAAGCTATAAATACCCCTTTGTCATCACCCTACAGAATGCTGATTTTAGTTGTTCACCTACAGACTGTTAGGCAACAGAATACAATTAATGAAGTCTGCACCTGGCAGTCCCCATCTTATTACAGATTTATTTTGTTGCTGAACATGCTGTCAGTCAAGCCTAACACACACAGTTAATGGTCCAATCTTGGTGTAGTCGAAGGATTCAAGAGGTGCAGAAATTTGGGCATAATTTGAAAATAAAAACTGGACTTAATGTGATATACATAAAGAGATGTTTGAAAAAAGAAAGAAAAAGAACCCAGTCCAAAAGAATCGTGAGCACAGTAAGACCTGAGTCAAGGATAATGAGACCTGATCCAAAGTGCAGTCAACCCAAACAGACCCTAACAGAAAGCAAACGGCAACACTGGCAGGAACAGTAATGGCCCATTAACAGAAAGCTGCAGTCAAAAACAGACTAACAAAAAATGCCATCTTCTCTGCACTTTAAAACAAGCTTTTATTTGTGTCTTCTACAACATGATGAGGCTGGATTTAGAAGCTCATTTGGACCTGGCCCAACAAGGGTGAGACCTTGAGCCCTTGAGGCTGAGCTGCAAAACCCTTTGACCTTTTAGCTGAGAGCACTTAACAACAAATGCATGCAACATAAGTGCAAGAGGGTCCAAGGTCCTGGAATGGTAATAGCAAGAATGAGACAGCTCTTTGGACATTGAATGCTACCACCTAGAGAGCAATTTCTATAGACTGTAAAGTAAGAGACTTCCTTTCTTATGTGCTGTTTGTTACTAATTATACTCAACTTTTTGGATGAGATAAAATCTACTTTGCAAACTTTCATCCTGCCATGCCAAGACAAACAACCACATACAGCGCTGGTATGCTATTTACATGTCGATCTCTTTTTTGGCAGCTCATTCAATGAATTCTTCAGCTTACTTTAAGTGCGCTTAAAAGGCTCACAAAGTCCTCCTAAAGAGACTTCACACACTTGCCAATCCCACAGTTGGACAGCCCTTAGCCCTTGTGGAGATATCAGAAACAAGCATCAAAGTGTCTGACTCTGTGAGGGCGGATATTGGGATTGGACCCGTCACTCACGCTTATTCATACCTGCAGGCCATTTCGGAGATGTGGTCAAAAAAATCACCGTATACATCTTTAGACTGGGGGATGCAACGGTCCAGGATTTTCAGGAACGAGATTCCGTCTACTGATACTGACATTTTTTCTAGCAAATGAAATCATTACACGGAATTAAACGTACCATTCGGTTGCAAAGAAAACGATGATATAGATGTTATAAATTTAGAAGTTCAGCTTGTCAGCAGGATGCGCTCTTCTGAAATGACCCAGCATGAGGTAATGTACAACACCCCTATTGATTTGACTGGCATTTCTATCCTGGCTGTGTCCCATTTTAACAGTGCACGGGCGGAGAATGGTGAAGTTCCCTTTTTGTCAAAGTTTGTCAGTGAGCTCAGCGCAGGTGTGTGTATGTGTGTGGGCAAAAGAAACCCTGCTTTGTTCTGAAACATATTTCCAGACCCCGGTGCTCGAGCTGTGGGGGAAGAAGAGAGGGGAGATTGAAATGTAAGGAGCTGCCGCAGTGGCGCCACAGTGATCTGAGGGGTGCCATGGAGACGCCTGTCATGGGTGTGGGGGGGTCCTGTGATGTTGACGTGTCTCTGTCTGCAAAGGCTGACAATCTGCTAAAGTCAAAAAACTCCTCAGATGAGTGCTCCGTGTGCACGCCCGAGTGTGTGCGCGAACGTGCAAATGCATGAATTTGTGTATATTCTGCGTGCGCGAGTGTGTTTGTGTATGAGTTTTGCTCTCTGCGTAGGTGTGCGCCTGCTCTTTGTAGAAGTCTACTTTGATTTGAATATATATAAGAAGGTGCAGCCTGCAGCACAGTGGCAGGTTCAAAGGCAAATCGACCCAATTAGGACCAGAAAAAGGTATTTCATTTAGAACCCACGAGCACAAGCAGATGCAGCCACAGAATCACAATACGGAGGTACATTATTCTTGCACTGATTGACGAATGACAAAAGGACTTGTACTGTATAATTCACTTCATTGGCTGTAAGTGAATCAGAATCGATCTCATGACCCCAAGTTTTCCAAATTGCCAGATGCTCTTAGCAGATTTTATCTTCTGAGAAAAAAAGTAAATCAAAACTAAATTGTCATGAATTTCCTTCCATGCTTTAAAAATGTCTGCAGAAACCAAACGGGCTCATCTGCCATGGCACCACACTTTCATTCATGTTCGCTCACATGGCATTAGCAGAAATGTCAACTTGCTATAATTTTCCAGACTGTTTGCCTTGACATTTTAATTAATTTAGCAATTTTTGGCCAAAGTGCACGCAGTTTGGGTACAGATGAGCTGGCCTCACAGGAGCTCTGCTGGTGTTTTATGTTGCTTTGAAAAGTCACAGTAGGAGGCTTGATTATTCTTTCAATCTCTAATGCTGTCAGTTGATATTCAACATAATAAGAGCGACTGGTGAAATTGTTGTTTTGCAAGAGATTTTTTTTCCCTATATGTGACTTAGCTATTTGTGCAGTTTATGTTTATGCATTTTTGTCTCTACATTTTCAGGTATTTCATGTTTGTGAGCAGCTTGCATGAGCTCTCAAGAAAAGGTTTGAAGTTATAGGGGTTAAACTGATACATCGATGTACACTGGCCACTAAAAAGGAATTCCTTCTTTCTTCTTCATTACGTTTTTGCTACATTTCTGGTTCTAGAAGAATCTGGACGAACGGTGGTTCAAATTGTATACAACACCAAAACTGTCAACTACCCAGCAAAGTCTATGTTTTATTATTTAAGGCAAAAAGAGTCACAGCAGTATTTCTGCGACAATCCCAAACACAACTTCTAACAGAATCTTACATTTTCAGCCACGATTCAGGCCAGCACTACCTGTTCCTGAGTGTTCTGAACTCTTGATTTGTGGTTTGATGTACTGCTTCCTAACTCCCAGCCAATCTCGCCCATATTGCTAAATCAATATGTCCGTGGATGAATGTTCACCCTGACAGATTGTGGGTGACAAAAATCAACTCAAACATTTGCTGCCTGTCCATTTAACAATCCATTTGTATGTGGAGGATGAGGTGATGGTACTGGGCTTGGGGACACTGTCCCGATTTCAATTACAGCACGAGTCTCCCGAGGATGAGGTTGAAATAGAGTTCACATTGAGACATACACAAACAAAAACGCATCTTACAAATTAAGTGAGATGAATTTAATAGATTAATTTGCAAACTCCATGTTGGCACTATAAACTTTTCAACTCAGGGAAAGCACAAGGTTTGCTTAAATAACATCATTACCTATGCTGTTCATGACAAAACATTCAGTCAGATCGAACAAGGTTTGATTTTAAATGATAATTCTTTCAGAGCTAACTAATTCAAAAAATATCTGTGTGATGTTCAAGTGTTGTGGGTTCAAAAAAGAACAAATTCTGAGTGAGAATGTGTGACAGTCAGCAGGAGGAGGGAAGACATTAGTGAGAAACTGTGTTATTTTTAAATTTCTGACTCATCCTTATTTACTTCGCTGCCACCATGAGAGTCGGCCTGTATGACAAGCAGCAAAACATTTTCCAAAGTAATAAGTAAAACTCGACAAACTTTTTTTTTTTGTTCTACACAGCAGTATATTAGGGCACTGCTCTTCACCAACCCGTGTAATTGTTAAAAATTGCAACAGATACTAATGGCATATTCATGACTACGCGACTGCAATAGGGATTGTAGCAGAAAACAAGTTCTGACAGTGACATATGACTGCAAATATCTTGTTTGTGTAAGACATGTTACCTCACTTCCACTCAGTAATGATATAACCACCAGATAAAAAGCAGGGTAATAAGTGCCTCACCAATGCTCTCACTCAGTGGCAGCACAAGTAGCCTCCTTTCATGACACTGCCATCATCTGAGTCTTGAGGGAAACCTGCTAAGTCTGGCTCTTTAGGGGGTCTCAATGCAGGCTCGTTAGCTCCTTAGCCAGCCAAAGGAATTAGACACAATAAGTGAGCAGACAAATCTGCCATGAGGAGGCTTGGCTGGCAAAGACAGCCATATTCTCCAGTGGAGCATGAGCAATTCTCTACATAAGCACATCTCGGTGTCCGGAGGGGCCTCTGAACTGAAGCCCAGTGTCCTCGCAGCTATAGCAGTCATCAGCCAAAAGAGAGGGGATGGGTTGAGAAATGAACGCAGTCTGTATTTTTTGGGCCCATGCATCAAACATTTGCTTCTGGGCCGATAGGTGTAGCCCTACCTCTGTAAGCGCTGTTAAATTTGCTGAGGCTATGTTGTGTCCACTGAGGAAATTATGTAGCGCGGGGCCAACTTGGTCTCATAAAATCCGTGAAGTGAGTCCAGTTATTTTACAGTCCGGTGGTTACTTAGTGTTCACAAAGCTTAATTCACAAAGCTGTTTCATTATTTGGAGCAGAAGTAATCATTTGTAGCTGCCCCAGTATTACATCTGTATCCACAATGTAACTACTGTAATAATAACTGTACTAGTGTAAGACAACATTACAATAATGTACTGGAGGATATTTGCATTCAAAACATAAAATTTGCTATAATTGCTAACCATATTGATGTTGTATTATGCTTGTACAGTCATATAGCTAGCAGGTATAACATTTACCATTTTATGGATCTGTTTCCTGTGTTAGCATTCATTGTTGATTTACCACCAAGCACAAAATACGATGTCATTAGTTTTCTAAGTGCTGGATGATTACCAAAAAATATATACTTTTTTTCTTTTTTTAATTACAATTTGATGTGATACTGCTACGTGAAAACTGGCATCACCAGTGCTGCTGTAAATCATCCTCAGGCGGATATGAACACCTTCCCCAAATATCATAGTTATCCATCCTGCAGTTGTTAAACATCTTACTGAAATCTGCCAAAGTTTACCTCATCATGGCACAACAAAATCAGGGAATCATCAAAGTCAGTAGGATAGACCATCTGGGAACCATGGCTGTCGGTACAATTTTTATTTTTTCATTTCATGCTGTAGATGTTAAGTTTCTGCACTGCATATGTGAAAAATATTGACCTCTTGGTGACTCTTACTAAAAATTCTAGAGATCACCAAACAATTAAGATTCATCCTCTGGGACCATGGGCATCGGCATCAGATTTAAGAGTAATGAGGAGAAAAGGGAGGTGAAAGGAGGTCAGATGCAGAGGCCATGACTGGATCATCCAGCTGTTTTGGTTTCATTCTCTGAGGACAATGATAATGAATGAGTGAGGTAATGACATCATTTACCAGCTGACAGAGGTTCATTCACACAGAAACATACTTGAAGAATCACGCCGTCATTAAAAGAAGCAACTGAGCTGCTGCTGAGGGACACAACCTGTGATGCATCTATCTCCTCTTTTTTTAGATGAACACAAACGTTGTCTAAACTATCTGCCCCCACTTGCAGATGTCTTTATCAGCTATGCTTATATAGCGGCACTCCACAGGGAAGTATTTCATGCACAAATAAACTGAGAAAAAAAAGGGCTCATGGGTACAATGCCAGCATGTCAAACAGCAGCTGTGATATCAATGCCAAATGCATGACAAACCTGCATGTTGGAAGGCAAACGTGTAAGAGAGCAGTCCTGAAGTGCTCCATGTCACACACTCATCTGCATCTGTCACAATCCCCGTTCACAGGCCCCGCGGTCATGTCACGTAGACATGTGAAAATAGTTGTTGAGAGGGAAAAGTGGAGAGGGAGAAGTCAGAAATCGGGACTGGAAGTGAGAAAATCAAGCTTTGCTGAAATGAGAGTGAGTGGGATAAACAATGGAGCAAAGTAAAGCGAGAACAGAAGTGAAAACAGGGGAGAGAAGATAGGTGGAAAGAAGAGAGAATCTCCTAATGAAACTGACAAGGAATCTTGAATGCTGTGCCAGAAATGCTTCCAAGTTGAAGCATCTAAACTTCCCATGTAAAATATAATCTAAACAGCCATGTAGAGGGATCTTCTATTTCCCACAGCTTGTCTTCACTTGTAGTCAACCTTATTTAATTATAGTAACATATCTATGGATGACTTTGGCTTGTTTGTCACACCAAATTTAAACAAAAGTTGCTTTGAGTGAATCAAATAGTTTGTTTTAACTTGTTCAGAGAAGCTTACAATGTCCAAATAATATATTTATTGTCGCTAATGAGCTACATAAGCTGGCCATTTCAGAAAGGATGAGAACATTCGTCACCTAACAAGACCAAGAACAAAGAGAAAAATTTAATGAAACATGCACTTAACCGGTTGCCTGAATCATAGAGCGGCGTGGAATCCTGACGTCATATTGACACACCAATTAGAAGAGTCATGTAACACCCCCTGGTAATATCACCAGACATAATTGCAGGGCTAAAATAGAATGATGGCTAGATCAATACAGAAAACCTTAGAGGGAGAGAAGGAGAGTGTGTGCGGGGGCAAAGCTGAGCTTCATTGTGTGGAAGTCGATCTGTGGAAAAGAAAAAAGGTGGGAGAGAGCGGCGGGAGGAAGGGCTCCCAAAGGATACCACCATTTCATAGCACAGTGCTCGGTGGTACCTCCTGGGCTGGAACTAATTGGTGCGAGATTAACTTTCCAGTGGGATATAACGACCCCGAGCGATGCCACACATCTGTGGATCAGTGACATCGGAAGGGGCCGGTTTCCACGCCACGCGCTACAAGTCATTATTTGGTCCTGGACTGTCTGCCTACCACTTTAGCCCAGTGGGACAAAAAAAATATAGCATACTTTTGAAAACTGCTGCAAGGCTGGGATATATGTTTATGTGCAGGAACTGCTGTGTGTGTTGCACCTGCAGATGCTGCATGATGGTTAAATCAATATCAAGGAGAAAGATTGTTTGCTTGGAAGTTGCGGCTCAGTCATAAACATTTTAGCCTAACGAGAACCATAAGTTTTTGTTTTCCCTGAGTTTGTTATGAGCTGCAGGGTGAGCGATCAAAAAGAAATGCTTATGGCACAAGTTTGTGAAAAGTAGGCAAATGGCATCTCCCTGCAGAGCTAAAAAGAGAGGACAAATTGGTGTTCTTTCATCGCTGCGTACACAGTTTTTGATTGTGCTTAGGCTGCATTGTTTTTGGGTTGCATTAATCCTCAAACAAACGCCTGTTTTCCACCGACAACCTGTGGGCAGCATCGGTCAATTTCGATGTTGAACTAGCAGCTGTAATCGGACGGGCTTGTTGTTGACATGTTGATCTCCGCCACCATCGATCCAGCCTCCGTTTGATTATTGGATGACAGTTTGTTTTGGCAGGATTACGACTCCAACCTACAACTGCAGCTGACTGCGCCGCTGTTTGTTCTTTGCCAAGTTGATGTTGATTCACGTCGTAGAACAGAGCATTTCACCTTCATGTTGTTGAAGCTGCTTCGTCTAATGACGATCTAAAACTTTTTTCAAGATTGTGAAACCATGTTTAGGTTGCCCAGTGATCATTAGGTATTGAATTACATTCAATGTATGTAAAACGCAAAGATTCTTTCCAAATTTTAAGTAATTGTTTTTAGATAAAGCAGCTCCACAAATAGTCTACTTAAATCTGAAATGTAAGAATATGATCCAGCTGGTGGAAAAAAAAATTATCTTCTTTTCAAACAGAACTACATTAAGCAAATCTTAAATTGTCATATTTTACAGCAGTCTTTCAAGCCTTTGTGGCAGATCTTCTCTCTTCTCTTTCTCTCAGATTAATGAAAACACACTCGTATGTACAAAAACATGCATAATTGCTGTCTTTTTCCTGCCATCGACACAATCACTGTTCTTCTTCTTCTTCTGCATGTACCCAAGAGGCAAGCGACTGTCAGTTCTACCACTTCTGCAGATAATAGGCCTTTTGATGGAATGCATAGTGGCTGTAAAAAAATAAAAAAAATAAAAAAATCAGTCATCCGGGGAAAAGGCGACGTCTTTTGCTAACGGTTTGAATTTAAGTCGGATGTCCCAGTTATCACAGCAAGCTTGACAAGGTGCAGCTACCACAACTCATTTCACCTGTCAACAGCAAGTGTATTGACACATGGAGGGGAGACGCCGTTTTCATGGGTGAGTGGCACCCAGTAGTGGAAATCATTTTGCAAGGTAACCAGACTATTTGTGGGTCATATCCCCTTTCAGGATGTGTAGACTTTCAGAATGCTCCACCAGCTACCCGCTATCAGCAAAATTGTTGTGTTTGACTTCCAACATGACATCTTATCTTTATTTCAGTAAAACCACCGTGTCGAGGCCGAATAGAAAACACTAAAACCACAGCCAGCACCGGACAGTGTGTCTAGAAAGTGTGCCTAAATGAAGGCAATACTATTCACAGCAAAACAAGATATACCATAAGATGAATAAGTGGAAGGCGTTTTTATGTTTTTTAACCTTTGCATTGTATTTAAGAGATTCCTGGGGATCCGTTGTCTGAGTAAACACATTAATCTGATTTTAAACCTTCTGTTGTATGGAGTAAAGTATCTCTCCATGTATTTGCAAAGTCACAGCAGGATGGCAATTCAGCAAGTACAAACCGGTGATTTTCTCGCTTAAATGTTTCTTGGTTTATGTCTCGGTCTCCAGTGGTAACAGGTTATTGCAATGCAGATATAATGTGTTCTAGAAAGGCTACTTCTGCATCTTTATGACATCCCTGCTTAAAATATTATTGAATAGAACAGCACATATATGAGGGTAATGATTTCTTGTAGATTTGTTCTGTTAATCAAACATACATCATTTTTTGCTTTTAGCTTTTTAATCTGCTGGTTTTTTATGCTCTTATCTCAATTTTAGTGTCAATCAGCGTTATGCCTTTCTCTGTATTCCAGTTTGTAATTTAATGTTCCGAAATGTTTGATACAAATACACTTTATTAATATTATTGTGATAAACATCTTCATAAACATGATGATGTAGCACTGAAGCACACAGAGTGATGAGGCTGTTTTAATTAACAACTGGTCATAAATCAAAGTGTTCAACACAAAAAAGACAAAAACATGACTTGATCATCGCACTAGCAGCAAAGTCAGGAGATCACCAAGGTTTTTGACAGTTTACCCTGGCTTTAGTCTCTCTAATGATTGTTGAGATATTTCAGCGAAAATCAACATGATTCTCAGAGACTGAAAGGATCACCAAAGTCATCAGATTTCACCCTCTAGAGAATATGGATGTTTGTTGCAAAACTTCTGAGAATTCTATCTTCAATTGGTAAAAGTAATTGACCCGTTGGTGGTGCTCGGTGAAAAGTCAGGGAACCACTGAAAGTTACTAGAAGAAGTGTGAATATCTACCACAAAAACCCATGTCACGATTTTTCAGATATTTCAAGAAAAGCCAAAAACATCAACCTCAGGGTGGTGGAAGAGGAAATGTCATGAGATCTTATAAGTCAGGTCAATTAAGCCTCTAGGGACTACACATATTTGCGCAAAATATCACAGCAATCCCTCAGGTGGCTATTAAAGTATTTTGGATCTGGTTGGAGGATCCAACAACTGACAGACCCATTTAGCTACTCCTATATCATAAACCACACCAGAAACACGCCAAATAAACAAAGTGTCTTAATGCAGAAGTTTCAAAGACATTAAAGCTCTGATTTGGTTCACCATCCTCTGAGTAAATCACCTGGCTGGCTGTGGTTATCCAGATGGTAATTACCAGACTCATGTTTACATGTGGCTTCTGGCTAACAACTAGACACACTGGACAGCTAAACAATGAGCTGCAGACTTGGCTGTTGATTCTCAGTGGGATAAGCAGCACCAGAAACCTTTTTAGATTACAATGAACTATTTGATTTAGAGTAAAATCATTTCCATTATGCATTTTTCTTTATGTAGGACACGGAATAACTATGTTGTTTCTCGTGCATTAATGAGTGCTATGCACCCAACCAAGCATTTCCCTGGGTGAAACTATTTATAGCTATGCTGTAGCAGCCACACTATGCCCAGGTCCTTAATAGTACTGGTTGCAATGGGCAAAAGGGAATGCATAAGAAGTGCATGGAAACACGTATTTAAAAAATATGGCAGAGATACGCTTCTGCTGTTGGTGAGACAATACGATCGAGCATCGCACGAGCAGAACATGCAGGTTTCAAAGATGGCAGGAAGACAACTTTTCTAGTCCTTCAATACAACAGATGGAAGACAACGGTATAAAGATATCCATGTTGTAATTCTGTAATCCATTTAAAACGGCTGTCACAGGTTAATCCCTGGTCCCCACTTTTCACAGAGACTCCAGTCTGCAATTCATTGCTACTAATACAACTAAAGTGCATCACACGTAAGTGCCAAATTAAGTTCCAGTTCTCTCCAAATGCTCACTCCTTGAATAAGGTGTGAACTGCCAGTAAAACACTAATATTATCATCACATTTAATTCCCATCCTTTTACAAAACCCGTTCAACAGAGCCAGATACTGATTAGTCCATGTTTTGTCCTGGTTGTAGTGAAGATTCTACAGTCGGGTTACATGACATGTGTTGATCTATTCAGAGAAACTGTCTTTGTATGATTTGAAAAGGCCTGTTACACAAAACTCTGTATGTATGCGAGTCAGCCAGAACTTCATTCCTATAGGTATTTATGTGATGCCCAATGCATTTTCAAAACTCAAAACTTCTGCGGTGGATTTCGGTGAGACTGTGCCAGGGAGAAAACATTACCTAACAAGTGCTCGAAGACTTAACACACATGTTCAACAAAATATTTCAGAAAACAGGCTCCACACAATTACATTCCTATACAACAAAACGGCTTTCTCAATTAATAAATGTAGTTTGCAAGATGTAACTTCGTGGGAAAATGTGCAATACGTGGTCAGAGGGGAGGACCCAGAAGATCAGGGTCCACAATATGTGATTGGTTGGCTGGAGTGACAGTAATGCAATGAAATAAATGAGAAAGCTACAATAATTTGAAAATGTATTTGTGTTTGTGCAAATAAACGTAAATGTAACAAGAAGTTTTACCAAACTTGGAGCGCCCGGCGACAAAGATGACCCCTGTGACCTTGAAAATGAGGTCACGGTCACCAAATTCGAACTTGACCTGTGTCTTATTATGGTACACCTGTGTACCAAATATGGTGAGGCTACATCAATATTTTGTCGAGGTATCGTGCAGAAACCAAATTGTTACAGACAAACAAGCAAGCAAGCAAGCAAGCAAGACCATGCAGCTGAAAACAATACCTTCCGGAAAACGCAGTTTTGCCAGGCGGTAAAAATGTAACTTAGCTGGGTAGGAAAGTAATTTTGTGTAGACATGATTGGGCAAGCATACCTCACTTCTCATACCTTATGCATTACTGGTCCTATTTTGTTTTTGGTAATACTCTATACTACCATCAATAAACAACTTTCTTTTTCATGCAACACGTACCAACGTTTCTTGGGCTGCACGCATATTTGATGCACAAATATAATCCATGCTGTTCCAAAACTGCCCATAACTGAAAATACTTTAAAAACATGAATTACTGACATGGGAATGTTGGTTAATCTGTATAATACTTCTAGAAATCTTGAATTTTCCCCCCAAAGATTAAAGAAATATCTTTTTTTAAAATGAGCAAGACTTAAAATTATCTATGTGTTCTGAAATAACAGATTTACCTACAGTATATGGCTCCACATTAGAAGTGCATGCAGCCAGTTGAAAAGCTGCAACATGTCAGGATAACAGTGATCGAAAGAAGGATACATTTTCTCAAGAGTTAAGGCAGGGGGATGGAATCAAAACGCGCTGTATTGAATTTCCCAGAAACCTGCGGTCATTAAGTCCTCCTGGATCTTGATCAAGTCTGTGCCCTTTTGAATCCTGCCTCACCTGATTTGGTTAGAACACTGTGACTAAATGAGGGGAACAGACGAGTCTGCAGACGCACGCGGATGAATCTTTAAAAACACCCATCCGGAGGTGATGCAAAATTGACTTATGTAATGGGCATGCATTTATGATAAGGTGGAAGTGTGACGTCAACACGAGCAACAATGATGCGAGAAAAAAATAAAAAGATAATCTAAATTAATTATGCAGATGGCTTTCTATTTCCATGCTCTGAAAACTAAAAAAAAAAAAAAAAGTGGAAGATGGAGTATGCGTGTGTGTGTGTGAGAGAGAGACTCCCCTGACACACACACTATGGGAGAACAAAATACATGCCCATAGACATGTGAATAATTCACAAGCTTACCAGGCTGAGGTTGTTAGGCCTTGTTTTGATAATACATCTCCAAACCACAGAAGGAGGAGGGAGGATGAAGAGTGGAGACAACACTTCCACAGACTGCTCTTTGATGTGCTTTATTGAATCAAGCCTGATTCTGAAAAATACAAATAATGTACTTTTTAATGAAGCTTTACTTTGTCACAGTTTGGGTAATATATTAAATAAGACAGATTTTTTTTTTTTATAGAATAGAAAAAAATAATAATAAAAAGCTTTTCAGAATTACTTTCTTGTTTGCAACTGACTTTGTTATTCGATTTAGCTACTTTTCAGACCCATTAGTCACTTTTTTTCTTTAAATTAAGCAATTTTTTGTGTATTTTTGGCAGGAATCAGCTGCTTTGTGTGACCACTTCCTTGCTCCTTCTGCAGTGTAGTTCTAATATTTCAATGAGCAAAATATGAGAAACTCCCCCATGAATCACAACCATGAAAACAGGATTTATAGACTTTGCATTCATTGTAGCAGCTGAGCTGATGCAAGTCACGTCTTCCTTGAAATGCACTAAATATATTACTCACAAGTAGTTATGACGGCAACCTTTAACCCAGACACACTTCCACCGTCTCGTATTTGATGTGCTTTATTGAATCAAGCCTGATACTGAAAAACACAAATAATGTACTTTGTAATGAATGTTTACCTCGTGATTTTTTTTTTTTAAACAGATAACAAATGCTTCCCTCAGTCACTTCCTGCTTGCAATTGACTCTGTTATGTGATTTGGCCACTTTTCAGACCCATTAGTCACTTGTTTTTTAATGAAGCCAAAATGTAGAGATTTTTTTGTGTGTGTGCAGGAATCAGCTACTTTGTGTGATTTCAGGTTTTTTGGCTGCTGTGGCCATTTCCTCCTTCCTTCTGCAATGTGTTTCTAATATTTAAATATTCAGTGTGTCTGGCAAAATATGAGAATGTCTCCTCCAGATTTATAGACTTTAAATTCCTTGTAGCAGCAAGTCTATGCAAGTCACGTCTTCTCTAAAACATACTAAATATATTACTCACAAGGAATTATGACGGCAACCTTTAACCCAGACACAAATGGACTGTTTTCACTTCCCATACATGATCTTTTTCGGGATGTCGCTGGGTGAATTATACAGTGGCAACACAACAAAGACAGATTTATGGCTCACAACGCTAACTGTTGAGAGCTTAAGGTCAAAAGGAGCCAGTAAAAGAGGTCAAATTGCAACAATAAACCTAATCCAATTTCACATCCAAAGACAGCTAGACAGCTTAAATGCTGACCCTGAAATCAGAAAAGGCCAAAGAAACCAAGATTTGATTACTGGCATACAACATTCATCACACGAGCGTCAATACTTCCAGAGTCACTGACGCATCTCTTTGTGCTCTGTGCTGTTTCTGCGGTATGTCATGTCTCAAATTTCTTCACATCACCAAACCTTCGGACTTATAAATGCATTACTCAACCGCAACAACGGTAGTCACACAAAATGGTCTTCATCTGATCCAGTGTATGCGCTTTTCGTATGCTAAACAACACGCGTAAGTCATTGGACCACTGCTTTTTTTTGTATCTTGTCACCTTTAGCTATGCTGAAATAATTGGTACCGTCTTAGAGCTTGTTCTACATAATAAAACCACTTTGACTGTACTGTAATGCACCTCCGAGGGGGAAGGCTGATGAAATTCTGCAGCTGTAGCATGATAGAAAAACACAGGTTAAGAGCCAAAGCAGCAAATATTACCTGAAGTAAATGCTACAGTTGAAAATTGAAGACAATTTGTCATAATTTTGCTACATTTTGTAGCAAATTGGCAATATGTCCATTCGCAAATGTCACTTGTGCATATCCACATGTTTTGGACAACCACGCGAGTATAGTCTGCAATGCTCTTCGTATGAACATTTTGGTCTAAAAAGCCAGGATTTCAAAGGGAACTTGGGCTGCCTGGGGTTACGACTGACCCAGAACCTCTGTTGCATGTCGCATGATGCAAATTATGCTGCAAATGTGGAAAAATTGTGTATTTTTTGTCCCAAATGCACACAGGTTGTCTTAGACATATTTTATTGTAATGTACCAAGGGAAAAGATGGGCATTGATGCATCATGCAATTGCAGAATGATTCTAATTTAAAGCAAAAGCAGGAAATATCATCCAGAGAAAAGAGGCTGCAGTTGTAAATCGAAGACAATTTGCTGTAGTTTTGCTACATTTTGTGCCAAATCAGCAATACTTCACTTTTCATGGTATATCTCGTGCACCTGCCATTCAGTCTCATCTGTTTTCTGAGCTTTGAGTTTTGTATTTTGCATGAAATACATTTGGAAATGACACATTACAAGATCAGTAAAACATCACTGAATGTTTGCAGAACCATACAACTATAGTCTATAGCTGTATGGTTAATAATAGCAAACACTTGGATGATTTATATGAAAATTTTGGTCTCAAGAGTCAGGATTTTAAGGTTAACATTAGCCGCATTAAGGTTGCATGATTCAAATTGTGCTGCAGACTTGGGAAAATGGCTTAGTTTTTGTGATGAATGCATCATACAGAGATTCTGTTTAAAGAGTCTGATCAGAAGCCAAAATTGACGATTGCTAATAATTTTCATTAGTATTGATTATTGACTACTACGCTCACGATTCATGCGCTCGTTTGCCTGCCTTTTACATCTGAGCAATGCTAAGGTAGAGGGAGAGTGTGCAGGCTTCCATCTAACTTTATGCTGGCAGGGAGCTGCTGTTAAAAATAGCCACAAGCTGAACACACAAGTTTTCCTCCTACTAACCTCACACCAAAACCACACCACAGTATATGCCACTGAAATACATACAGTGGCTCTGTGGAGACAAATCTATTCTCAAACTACACTGGTGGTGGTGCAATATTGCTGTCTGTGTTTGTCTTTGTGGTGTAGTACACCTGCTGTGTCTGGGTCCATTCTGATGTTTGTGCTGCCTAGCTTGGCACAGATTTCTGACAAGAAATTTACATGCTGCTGGTGGAAAGTAAGCAAACACAGCCCT
This sequence comes from Acanthochromis polyacanthus, assembly GCF_021347895.1. Lineage (NCBI taxonomy): Eukaryota > Metazoa > Chordata > Actinopteri > Pomacentridae > Acanthochromis > Acanthochromis polyacanthus. Next base: position 10,860,847 of record NC_067135.1, on the reverse strand, counting down.
AGGCCATCAAGCGGATCTGAATAGTCATGAAATATCCCAATCTTTCTCCTCACTTCATATTGGAACCTGTCAAAACACAATAAAAACAAAACGATGGGAAGACAGAGAGGAGACCTTCCATCAATATCCAGGGTGGCACCCGAAACAATGCTGCGCATTAGCTCAGATAACTCGTACACTTGAATTTAAACAGGAATGACTGCAAAGAGGGGAGCCAAGATGTGATAGCCGCAAAGTGAAGAGGAAAAACCCAATTTAAGTTGCCAATCTACCAATTTAAAGACCAATGCAGAAATCACCATCTGCTGTAAAGAAAAAGTTTGATTCATTAGCCTGACAGTGTGTCTGGGATTCATTTTACTTCTCTCCCAGTGATAATGATGACACCCAATCATGCAAGAGATAGTTTCTGTCCTTGAGGCCATTTACAAGACATTTTCTCCAACATACATTCTGCTGTTGATTAAGTCTGACCTTAGTTTAGTGAGCATCAACCGGCACCACATTAGTTTCTCATAGAGCGCTGTTTACCACAGACGGGTTTGTACGAAATCACCGAACTATGACCTCTTTAACAATAAACACACATTAATGTGGGAAGTGTCTATTAGCATCTTTTGTCCTACGGCTACTCGCTCTCATCAGCTCAACAGGAAAACACAGTGCAGGGAAGAGGGACTTTTGTACAACAAAAACTGTGACAGTGAACTTAGTTGACCTAATTCAGACTGCTGAAGTCTAAACTTTGCACTGCATGGAACAAGGACTTCATCTCTTACACCAGACTGCTGTTCAGGCAGAGGGAAAAATAGCAGGAACGTTTATAACCAATAATACATATATAAGTGTGCGGATATCGTATGCAGGTAGCCTTAGAAAAATCGGAACTGCTGAAGCCATGGGGAAATCAACCCCATTGTTTGAATCAAGTGCAGCAGGTGACAAAGAGTAGGTGAGCCTTTTTTTTTGAGTGATTTTCTCCTGATTGCATCAAGTCCACAAGGACAAAACGGGCAGCGAGTCAAGCTGCCAGAATTGTGTCAGATATTTTCAGAGGGATATTTCTAAATCTACCTTTACTGGTGATGCAAAAAGCAAGAAACACGTGATAAACAGGTCATTGTTAACGGTTCAAATTAAGCAACATCAAATAGATGTCAGTTGTGGAGTAGAACTAGATATGAGAATTTTGAACAGAGCTACAGCAAGACACATATTTATGCACTGTAGGTCTAAAACAAATCATTTCAATGATGCAGTCCAATATGTTACCACAAACTGCAGCTCCACTGGTGGATCTGTGGGGCACAGTGGGGATGTGAGCTAAATGCTAAGATCAGCAAGTCTTTAGAATGTAGATTCTAGGAAGCTTCAACCTCTGTATGAAAATTTCATGTCAGTCAAACTAGTAGCTGTGCAAATATTCCAAATCTAGGAAGGTACAGTAAATCTCATGGTGGCACTGGGGGTAAAATCAAGGGGTCGACAAAGGATTCATCCTCTGGAAACTAATGTCCATATCCAAATTGCTGCAGTAGATAATAATCTGGCAATCCCTGTAGTCTCACAGCAGTTCATTAAACATATCCAGGTATTTCATGTTGACACACAAATCTAAACTTTGTGGTGACGCTAAAATAAAGGGCCATTCTGTATATTCTATTAGATCGCCACGAACACCCCCTATACAAGCCTGTATTATACCATTTCTCTGTCCTGCATTTGGGCAATCAGTGTTCCCTGTAACAGTCACAAATCAACGGCACAGGCTGCTTGATGATGTGAGAGGCTGTAGTTCTATCAGTTCTTTCAAAACCAACTTGAAAAGTCTGCTGAGAGCTGCTCAACTCTGCACCTGCTGACTTTGATTTTCCATCCAATGATTTTGTGACTTGTGTTTATTTGCCAAGCATATATCTGTGATGCGCTATTGTGTGTAGTTTTGTATTGTGAGTCCTGTTTGTTTTTTTTTCTGTTTAATTTTACATTTTAGTACTAATCTGTAATACTTGTTCTTGTGTTGGATTTTGTTCCGCCGTGCTAAGCGGCTACAGATGCAAAGTAGCTTGAAGCTTTAATCTGGTGTAGTGCATCAAATAGTGACATTTATGTATGTTTGATACATAACATATCAAGATAAGACCAAGATCCATGAACGTCTGCACAATTTTTCATGGAAATAAATCGAACAGTTGTGAAATTATTTAACCAGTGACCAAACAGCAGACCACCATTGCAATAAAAGCATGTGCATGAAACCCAAACAATAAAGCAGCACTACTTCTTATAACTGAGGAATTTCAAGTAAATATTGATATATGACATATTATCAGCTGTAAATACATTCGATTATAACTCAAGATTGTAGAGAAAAAGCAACATAACAAACTACTTGGTATCAAAAGCATAAAATGCTAGAATATGACACATTACACATTAACATTAACAGAAAATCAAATGGAAAGAAAGGGGAAAAGATAGAGGAAACTATAGAGATGGTTGAGTAAGATATCTTAAAAAATAGTGTCTGAAAGAGTTTCAGGAAGCAAAAGACACACAGCTAAAGTGCAGTTTTGTTAGTTTGAAGGAACCCACAAGCAAAAATGGGATACGCTGTTCACAGTTATGCCTGTGTTAGTGTGTAATCACTGGCAACGAAACAAAAGCTTACCGAGTGCTTCATATATGTATAAGGAGCAGATCTATATCTATGGAACCTGGCAAACACCAACTCCAGATGTTTTTTTTTTTTTTTTGTGTTTTCACATATATGTGAGGCAAAAAACACAAAGTTAAAGGACCATTGTGTAGGTTAAAGGGGACCTATGAGCAGAAGTGATTTATATATAATATGCTTTTATTAGTGCACACTGACTGGTGATTAACTGTTAACTTGTCGAGTCTTTCATATCTGCAAAGGGACTAGATCTGTATCTACCTGGCCTTCCCTGCATTAGCTCTACGAAGGGCCTCTCATGTTGTTACGTTCACCAACATCATCACTAGATGGCACTAATTTATACTCACTGGTCCTTTAATACTCAGTGCGGAAGTTGGATGAAGACAGATCATGAGTAGGCTGTAACAAATCTCCAGGAGCGTAACTCACCCAGTCTAATCTGTCATCACCTGCTTGGATGTTCAGTGAGCAGATATCCGTGCTCTCAGACACAGAAAGCAACAGCTGTTTCCCTAAGAAATCAGGAACTTCATCTCAGTGGGACAAGTGAGGGCAAACTGATTCATCGTGACATGAAGCAGCAGCAGGTGTTCCACTGAAGCTTAAAAAAAAAACCCTACAGCTTCGTTTCCATCTCAAAAATAATGTGCTTGGCTTCTTGTCCACGCGCAGAGTATGCATTGGCCTGGGTGGCATGAAAGACAAAAAAAATATGGAGACATGAGCATCTGTTGCATGTTTTTTCTCCCCCATTTTGAACTTCATTTTGAATATCCTGCTCTGTATTCACCAAGCAAATCAGAGTTGTGCACATGAGCAGTGAAAAGAGCCACTTATCCTTCTGAATGACTCATTAATGCAGTGCATGTTGCCTAGTTTGCCTCACTGGTGGAGCCATTTCCCAGGGTTCAGTCTGCTCCAACTCATCCAAATGTAAACTAAGGTCAAGTATTGGTTTCACTGAACAGACTTTGTGTGATTGGTTTAAAGGTGGAGTCTGCAATTCTGGAGAGAGATTGTTGATATTTAGCATATGGGTAATATCTAACATCTTTCACACTCTTCCTGCCTCCCATTCAGACTGCCTTGTGCATGATGTACAGACAAGCTTGTGCACAGGAGATGCTTGAACAGTGCTGTGTGGATCAGTTTGAGCCATTTTGTTTCCCATTAATCGAGTCAAGTCTGTGTACGTACTGTTTTAACATAAAGAGAGCAAACCATATTCACAGAATATGACAAAAAAAACAAACAATGTGTTGGATGAGAATCCGTGACTTTACCCTTAAGTATTTTCTCTGTGTTTCTGTGTGTCAATTATAGGGAGAGAAATGAGCAGAGATACTGCTGTGTTTTACCACTCGGCTGTTTTCACCGAGCTCGCTTTCCGACACTCCTCTTCTCTCCTTCTTTTCTCCTACCCCACACACACCATACATCAAACCATGCATTTATGCCAAGCAATTGAATTCTTATTGGATATAAATCTGGGCAGTGACAAATGAGGCCTCTGTCTGCGTCTTCGTCTTATAAACTGACACGCATCTCTCATGACTGATACCTTTAATTAGCGCAGCAGTCTGAGAGATCCATGACTCTCCGTCTTTCACCTCCAGAGCAAAGACACAGTTACTGAGTGGAGTCGCAGATAAGAACCATCTTGTTGCCAATTTAACTGTAGCCGCAAGGCACTTTAAGACCTTTTTAAGGTGAATTATGAAAAGTGAAAGTCTAGCTAGCTTCATAAAGAAAAACACGAGATCAACATATTTCTGCTTCTGATAACTAACTAAATAGATTTGCATACAATCTTTACCAATTAAATGGAAACACCAGGACTAATTGGAAAGATACTGATAAATAAACACTCCAGGTATTATTTTTAACAGTTGCACAATTTACAAGGTTACCAGACTAATGTGATTGTAGTGTTAGTTTGTCTCATGTACAGGCTAAAAACACTAGTGCTGAAACGCTTATAATTTAGCAGAGCAACAGAAAATTAATTGGGTTCTACTCTCTTAATCAATTATTTTTTTCCCTCTAGCTGGAATCCTGTGAGTATCGTTTCTAAAATATGAGGATGCTGCTTGTTAACTGCTCATCTTAGATGTTTGCCTTTTGGTCAGCAAGAAAAACCTTCTATTAGAAACTCTGTTGGGGATTTTATACAATTTTATGATATTTGATAGATGTGAGATTAATCAAATCATGAAGAAAATAATTTTCAGTTGTCATGATGCGACACTAATTGCATACACCCTTTAAGTTGCCCATTATTTGTGCTGCCTTTTAATCATTTTTGTTTGTCATGACTTGGAAAGATAACAGTGGAAAACACTTGGGTAGCATAAAGGAAGTTCTGAAGAATCCTTTGGAGGCTTAGAGAGGAGATAAACCATGCCCAGGCTTTTCAGGAAGAGCTCCAAGTTGATGATATCAGTTGTGAAAAATAATTAGAAGACGGAAGGAGGACTTTTAGCATCTCCTAAACCCAAGGGACATACTCTTCTCAACAAAAGGCAGAGCTGGGAGACTGTGAAGGTTTTCAGTTTTCCTCCCTGGTACAGCACAATAAAGGTGGAAAAATAGTGGAGTTGGTTTCAACCTGAACTACTAAAGACTTCGGAAACTGTTGGGATGCCATAGTTGACACATTTACTCAATATTTCTAGACTTTAAAAACAGTTCCCTTGGATTGCTAAACAGATGAAGTGCATTTGACATTGGAGCATGGCCTAATGTGCACTGGAGCACTCTACAGCTCGGTCAATAGGGAAAACGGCAACTCCAAATCTTACACTGTGAGTATCTCTCAATCCAGATTAAGAGCGAAAGGTGCATCTGCAGCAGAGGAGGATACTTTTAGGACTGCAGTCGTAGAACAGTATTTCAAAATGTCTTGTTTTTAATTAACTCGTTTTAGGGTCAATTAGCATGACATCCACTTGTGTACTCCAAAGAGGAGCTCATCTTTTTAGTCCAAGGACACTGGCAAAAACAAACATAAAAACATAGATCTATGTACAATTTTGATTGGAATAAACCTTTAAAATCCACAACATGTTCATTAGAAAGTACTATTAAGGAGGTATAAAACTTTAAAACTATAACTACTTGGACAGAAAGCAACATTTTGGGTAAAATAATGTAAAAATGCTTGGCTTGAAAGTTGGATTTTCAATAGAAAACCTCTTAAATTCGAAGCACTTGGACAAAAGTTAGTATTTTGGGTGGACTAACCCTTTAAAACCCTTATTTTATTTAGTTCTCTTTGGGTGCAACTTAAAACTATCCACACTTAGAAATAAAGTAGCATTTGGGAGGAAACACAAAAAAAGAATTATATATTAGTAGTAGTTGGACTTGTACCAATCAGAGATACCTTAGCTCTTTAGCAAAGTTCTTCATTTACCAGTCTTACTAACCATATGGCAAGAAGGTTTGGGGAATGACCAGTAAATAGAGCACTGATTCAAGTGATCAGGATGAGGTCTACTTTTAAAGACACCAAGGAGGTGTGACCTCTGTCCCCGGGCATCTCTCCTTAACATTGAGTAGACCTAGTTGGGAAGGTTTTGGCACTGACTATAACTTCCTTTTTGGCCAATTTCCATTTCTGAAGTTATCCAGATGTGTCCTTATGGGGGTTGACCCTGGGGTAGACTTATGACAGCTGGAGAGGGCTGCGAGGGAAAAGGACATATGGGTTGCTCTTTGTGGCCAGTTGCTGCCGCCATCTTGACGAGGAGACGATGAAAACATCCTTTCCCGCTTGTGCCCGGGGTCATTTAATTAAAAATCAACCAGTGACTCCCACCTGATCCCCTCAGAATCAGATGATGTTCTTGTACAACAACTTCAGGATATTTATTGAAGCCACACAAATTTTTAACTTCCTACTATGAATATTTACAGGCCCTTGAAGTATGTACAGGTGGGAACAAAATGTCTTGCTTTTCAATTTATGTTATTTTTTTCACAGCAAATTTGAGTCTTATTTCTGCCTAAGTACAGGATATAGCTGAAAACCATATTTGATTTCTGTTAAAAACTGCAGCCAAATCAATTTTACATCAAGGTTCTACAATCCAAAAACTTGTGTTTGTTCAACATGACTTTTGAATTCAAGCATCAAAATCATGGGATATTTCAGTTTCAACAGCAAAACTGCATGACTTTAATCTCTATGGCATTATATTTCTTCGTTGTCAAAACTATTTTTAAATTTCTTACATTGCAACACTTCTGAAAACAGCTTCTGGCTGTGAAATGGAAAAACAACATTGGCGTTTACATGCTTTATATAATAGTTTGGACAAATCACACTGATCAAAACAGTTCGCAACATTCAGTGTTCAGTTTTTGTTCTGTTGGTGTGTTTGATCTCCAGAATGCACGTTTTTTTTGTTTGTTTAAGTTTTCTCTGGTGAATTATCAGAATACAGAAAACACATTCATGGTACCAACGATTGTTTCTATGACTCTATGTCACAGACATTTAAACTGCTGCAGTGGCTCAAATCAAAATCAAGTCAATATTGATTTGGTTGCTGTTTTTGACTAGCCTAGCCACGCTAGACAACCCATGGCAACGAATTTAATTCTCTGCCAGGGTGGGTCTAGTTACCCTCCATAAGGCTCGAGGTTGGATGCTCCTAAAACTGGCCACCATGAAGTGTAGAGTCAGAAGGCGGGAGTAACTAAGTGATGACAGAGGCACGACGATTCTGACAGAAACAACCGACGCACAATAAACAGTTATCTTTCGACTCGGCTTTGGCCACAGCCCTTAAAGATTTGAAGCTAAAATTCAACTTGAAAGATAAACAAAGGACGGCACTGAAGTGTTTCATTGAGAAGAAAGACGTATTTGGACTTATGCCGACGGGATATGGCAAATCCTTAATATACCAGTTGGCTCCGCTGGTTGGGAAGCTAATGGGACTTAGCCACAATCCGGCGCTCTGGGAACTACGTCAGCCTATTCGTTGCGCTGATTGGTTGTATACCTACCCAATTGCTGCAGAGTGATTTGAAAGACAACCTTTTAGCCCGCCTCCCTCCCTGTCGAGCGTTCCTAGACCCTTGTGTCTTAAGAGCTGGGTCTAGCGCGGCGAGGCTAGTTTTTGACAGAACTCAAATGTGTTGAGAATCTCTGAAAAAAAAAATCAATGTCATTACGTAGGAAGTTACTAGACTCAAAAATTAACACAAACGAAAAAAAGGCAACATTCTCACGCATTCGTATGTACTTCAAGGGATGTAACGCTGAAAATCTTAATATTCAGGTAAAATGTTACATGCTTCAAAAGTACGCCGGCCCGCGGGCGGGCCGTTTTTTTATCGGTATACGCTTTTTTTAAAATAGAAGGACACTGCAAACACGATTATACAAACACTATACACACATAGAAAGCTGAGATTCTCATGAATCCGCCGGTATAAACCACTTTCAGATGTGATTACCACAGCGGGTAATATAAACACATTTATCCAACAAACAACAAGTCATGTAAACGTGCACAGCTCACCTGTCGACGCAGTTTGGACGCTCGTTTCTGGTCATAAAAGAAGATAATCCACAAAAACTGGCCAGAACCCAAGCTTAGCCATCCAGAGGAAACAATCCAGTATAATACTTTGGCCAAAACATGTCTCGAAATAGGTAAAAAATCCAGAAAACGATCGGCTCCGTGCGCGTGCACGCGGCGCGTGGTGGCGCTGTGCGTTTCATATTCACTGCATCTTTCTATTATAACTTTATCATACACGGTCCTATTCCCTTTGTTCGCGATTCAAAATGGATACTGGAGGCTTCTCGACCGCTTCAAACCGGACTTCAACCAATCAGGTGACTCGTTTCCGCCTACTTCGGCGATATAGCCAACCATGGCCGAGTCTGACAGATATCGATTACATCACTTGATTGACTTGTTTCTCAGCAAATCACACCGGAGGAAACGTTAGATTGACAGGCCTGGTAGCCAATGAGCTTGCTGAATGGCTTGAATATAAATCCCGCCTCTGCCAGCGGCTTTATATGATATTTCATTCGTGAGCTCCGGGCTCCACCTGCTGTTTCTCTGTATTCCTCTCAATCTGTGTGTGTGATCGACACTGAAGCCTATCTGAAGTGATTTTTTGAGTTCTTTATGAGTTTTTGGAATGAAAATGAAGTGAAAATTAAGTGAAAATGAATTTATACCATTCTGTAGAGAGTGTGCACAGTGTATAAAGAGTGTATCCAACATTGACAGGGGCGGAGCATATCAGTACAAATACATGTGTGAAACACTCATTTCTTGTAGTATTGCTCTGAAATTTTGACCTGAACTATGTAAGACCCCAGGCTTTTGCAATATTGTGTTTTCAAGCTGTTACAGTGCTGCCACACTGATTTTCAGGTGTTTTATTAGGGAAAAAATGTAGGCGAGAAAAAAATTCATCCTAATTCAGTGTGTGCCAACATGAAATACTCTGTGCCAGTAGCACCTAGAGTAATTCTGACTGCACTGGGTGAAAATTCAGGTTGTCAGCTTTCAAATGAGACCCCAACCATGCATGTACTCCAAACAGTTCAAGAACAGCATTCAATTTACTTTCTGTAAATCTCAGTAGAAATTTCGGGCGGAAATTGCCCAGACCTTAAAGGGTTAAATATACTGAAATTATTGTACAAAATAATCACCTGATTCTGAGGAGTCATTTTAATTCCCTAAGGAGAATTAATTGATATATCCGCTCAGTTTCTCATTGGTCGTCTCATTGGTAATTACTTCATATTTTAGCATTATTACAATCACTTTTTTTATCTGATATAGCCATGTGTTCTTGTTTTATTGCTATTTGATTCTAAATGTCTCTACATTTGATGTACCTGACTCCACTGATAATTAGAGTTGTGCTACTAAGGCGGGATTGTCCAAATATTACACGATGGTTGGGAATTTTAGTTACACATGTTGCTACAGTGTGTGATCATTACTGTCCAACAAAAAGAAACGCATTTTTCAGAATGTATTATTTATTTCACTGCATCTTCAAAGAACTAAATAAATAAATGCTTGTATTTTGCAGTTGCAGGACTTATTACAAATTCAAGAGTCATCGCAACTCTCTCTCAACTTAAAAGAAACAAAAAACAAGAACTTCTTTCAGCATGAATAAAGTTCTATCTCATCCTACCCTTTAGTGTTTATGCAGTTGAAAAACACAACAGTGAAATATTTCACGATATGACACTTCTAATTTATGATGAAACCAATGCCAAAAACATCTCTATTTAAAAAGACAAGAAAAAGGTTAGGCTATTTACCGTCCATGATGCCAATGACTGAACATAAAGAACTCCACTCTAACTGTCATTTAGTCCAAAATCTTTTGAAATCATCAAAAAGTGCTCACTCTCACTACCGCATTCCCTCCAGTTCAAGAATGTGTCAACTGTATGCACGACTCTGATAACTTGCCCTTTGATGTACTGCGCACATGTCTACCAGGAGACAGTTTTAGTATTATGAGCGAGGCAGAACGATTTATTATAACCTGAAAAGGAATCATAGCTGCACAAATCTCTCTGCAAGGCCACAGAGAATCGCTGAAATTTCCAGTGTGACAATTATTTTGTATTCAAAGGAGTGTTTAGGGTCAGCTTTAAGAGCCTTTGGGCATAAAAATCGCTATAGATTTAACTCATTTTAATGTGTTTCTTGCCTTGAAACAGATCCTTGTGTATGTAAATGATACACAGAACCGAAACACAGCAACACAGAGACTTTTATTCACATATTTGGGCTTTTCTTCTTTAGTGTCCGGTCATGTTATGACCTGACATGACATAGGACATTTTATTTTTGTTATAAGCAATACAACAAAAAAGAAAAAGACAAAACTTTGCTAACTTTGCTATGAATCATGGTTTCTGGCCAAGTCATGGTTTTAGCAATTGAGTCAGTTTCATGTGAAAAAAAACAAAAAGCTGTCAGAGTTTTGTGAGCGGAAAGAACTAAAATTAAAATTTCAACCAAGTTATGACAGAAAACATCACCAACTTATAGATGGATTTTACCATAAAGGTATTAATTCAGTAAGAGATTTTACAGTGATTTGTTGTGGGTTTTGCTGAAAGCCTGCAGAAACAGAAATAAAACCCAATCACAATTTTTCATACATGCATTTTTGATTTAATATTCTAAAATTTGAGGCATCAGTAAAGGAAAGGTTGGGTCTAAATTCAGTCAGCAGAACTGTGATGTCTGAAACATCCCAGCCTATCACTCTTGGCTTTGCTTTATGCTGCTTGGCGAGGTTTTGTCTCATCCTCAACCCTTTGAATCTCTCTCTTACTGTGTCTTACTTTCCTTCCCTAATCTTCCACTCTGTCTCTTCCTCCCCTTTTTCTTTCCACCTCCCACTTTTCTCCAACAGGACCCGAGCTCCGCTGCTCTTCTCATTTACGCAGGCCTTCACAGGGCCAATCGCTGCCTGACATTTTGTCTCACAGTTCAGTGCGTGCTATCCCCAACGGGATCTATTAAGTTATGGTATGCAGTGAGCCAAGGAAAAGGAGAGCTAAGCTTCCGAGTGGATTAGTTAATCAATAATATGTGGAAGCATTAAAAGAGACGCATTCATACGTAGATAGAGAGCAAAGTCTGGGAGACGTCTGGTTTTATCGATCACAACGAAAGGTACGTCGACTTTTTCAGGATTCATGTGAATTGGGTCTAATCTACTATTTGGCTATGCATTAGTTCACATTCACCCCTTAAAACATTCCAGCACAGCATTATTATTACACTTCATGTACAGTTATTTTTGTCTGACACAATGACCTTCGAGGACAAAATGACCCTCAAACGATTTTTTTTGTGTGTCCTCATGCAAGTGATACTTTTCTTTAATTCTCAGGGGACTAAAAGAGGAACTAAGCTCATTATTATGCAACTTTGCTGGATTGCTGCACCACTGAACTCTTTTATCTTCGCTAACATCTTGCTAAACCAATTCTGTTCACCTTGTTTCCATGCGAGGTGCCCCGGTCCCCTGATAACCTCCCTGAGGGAAACTAAACAGCCGCTCGCCTGTGACTTAAAAACAAAGCAATGGTTGATAAAATGATGTGTAACACAAGCAAGTAGCAACAGTAATCTTGAGCCTTGGGGCATTTTTCATTATGCAATTATATTTCATAACCAAGTGGACAAAAGGGCCCCCATCTGGGAGTTGATGAAAATGTAGCAAGGATGAAAATAGAGGAATAAAACATTACGAGGCAGAAGGTGATAGCAGGATGGATGCAGATTGTATAAAGGCCAATAAAAAGCATGTAAGGAGGATTTTAAATAGACTTGTACAGCTCTTTAAAGAGATTTATATTTCATATGAAACGATGCTGCTCTGTGAGAGTGACCAGGAGCCATTCATCTTTACATTCCAATCATATCTGTTGGATAATGTGATATCTGACATAAAAAAATTAAGCCATGAACTTTATACTGTCTGTTAGTGAAGCAGAGAATGTGCATTTTATATATATGCCAGCTGAACAGACACGCAATGTTTTATAAATGCAAATGCCCAGAGGAAAAGAAAATTCAAAAAGAGATCTCAAAAATGTTTCATTTACTTCTCCTAGACAACTTTGAGATCTGTGTGACACCAAACTGAGACTAAGGCTTATTTCTCCTGTGTCTCATTTTTTTCTCCTGAGCAATAAGATGCACTAAATCTCAGTTTAGTCTCCTTTAAAGTTTCAGAAGAGATCTCAACAAGCTCTCATATAATTCTCAGAGTTCCTCAACTTTTGTGTCTCTTTGTGATCTCAGGCAGAGAAATCAGAGAGCTCTCTCTAAGAACTCAATCTGTTCTCATCCCAGCTTCAGTTCATGCATCTCATACTAAGCTCAGAGAGAACAAATGAAGAGATCTCTACAAGCGCTCATTGAATTCTCAGACTCAGGTCAATGTTTTGGTTGTTTTTAATCATCTAGCATGTTGACTTTATTGTAATCCACATGATATTTTTTAAATTAATTAATAAAGATTCAGATTACTTTATTCATCCCAAAAGGGAAATTCATTTGTCTGTCAGCTCATCTGCTATTTGCTATAGAATTATAAAGCCTGATCACTGTGGGTACAAAGATCTTCTATATCTTTCCGTCCTGCAGTCCAGAGAGAGGCCCATCACGATATTATGAGTGGATGATCCGTGGTGTTTAGAATGATAAATCCAGGCAAGTGGGAGGAGAGGGTGACATGATTGAAGTCACCATATATTATTATAAGTGCCTCAAGATGTTTAGACTGTATCCTGGCAACTTCTTATTTGTTGCAGCATTTATAAGGTGTGTGTGTGCAGACTAACATATGCATAGGGTGGCATAGCTCAGTGGGTAGAGTGGCTGTCTCACACCCAGAAGACTGGGGTTCGATTCCAAGTCTGTCGTGCTCATGTGGAGGTGTGAGTAAGTCTCACATATTGCTCTGTAGAAGCTCCACTATTGTTCATTTTCTTTTCCAGAGGAGAAATAAAGGAGCCATTAAACACACTGTATTGAGATTAGCAAGGTATCTCCCACAAGTCTCAAGTATGACTCCCTCTAATTATCCTGTCTCACCTATTTCTCCTAGTGAATTTTAGGAGAAACATATGAGAAACCATTAGACAAAATAGAAACTAAAATGTGGCTGACATGAGAATCTCAAATTTGTCTCCTGAGTTGTAGAAGAGCAAGCTTTGAGCAGTAAAATTTTCCTCTGGGTGTTTCTCTGTATCTGCCTGATATGACAATCAGCTGTTTGTTAACATCCATTTTGTGCCAGTTTAATGTACACTTTTAAATAATTTATTTCAAAATCACAACAGATATGGAACACCTGGGCAACAAAAACTAAGAATGAAAAAGTGAATGAATGTAAATTAATTGGATTTAGAATGGACAAGATTAACACTGTAAAAAACAAATAAACCAAAAAATAACCCTGTAGTTTTAATTTTCCAGATTTGTATAATTTGAGAAAATCTCTCTGTATTTTTGAAGTGCACAAACAAATCAATACAGTTACTAAAACACATTTTGGATTTACATGTCTAATGTAAAATTACACAAAAAATGCAACTTTTAAATATATATGTGTTTTAGAACATCTTTTTTTTTTTACATCAAAAGACAGAAATTAATCACAATTTCATAATTAAATGATTTAAAAGATGAAACTGTTGAATTCAAATTAAAGTTATATTTAAGTTTAAGCTAAAGTTCTGAAATACAATTTGTGGCAGTTAACAGAAAAACAATTAACAATCCAGAAAATTTATCTTAGACATGGAGAACTGCTGCATTTTTATGATACTGTTATTTTCCATTATTTTTCAGCTTTTTAATTTCAATTTAATCAAGTTTTAGTTTCTTTTTTCCTTGTTTTTGTCTTTCACAGTGTAGAGCTAGGTGTCCCAGCTGCCAAAATATCATCATTTTTTATTTTTTGTATTTTTTTAAATATGCGTGAACCCTAGAGTACAACCATAACATGACACACATCCCTTAACACTTCTATTAGATCTCTAAAGTAACATTTTCCGTCTTGAACTTGAGCTTAGTCCCACCCCTCCCCAGTTATCTCTGCCAGTAAACAAAAAAAATGGAAAAGGAAAAGAAGCCCTCTGTAAGTAGGACAAGCAAATAGCAGTCTAAAGTAGAGCAGACAAGCCAAAAGGGGAGTAACTCCAGGAGTAACAGCCATTATAGCGTTAAAAACAAACACATCGAAAGAGCTATTACGTATTTCAGGAACATGTCGACAGCATGATGTCACAGCAAGGTATTTCAGAAGCGTCTAAAAATACAGCTGGGTAGCAGAAGATGTTTAATCTGCTGAAAACATCAACCAAACATGTCAGGTTTTGGTGTCATCAACTCAGAATGAAAGAAAAAAAAAAAGCTTCTGAGTGGATTAATTGGTGTGGATCACTATCCGACACTAATACAAAGAGAATGGCAAAGAGACAGTTTGCTACTCTGCAGTGGAATACGTGCGATCACAGCTTGTGTTCTTCATCTTTTGTGTGTTGCACATGGAATGCAGCTGCCTCCCTGATCTCCTTCTTTTGTACTTTGATCTGCACATCAGCACATTCTTGACTATCACCTCTCTGGACTGGAAAAAAACAATTGGACTTTCCACCTGTGTGTATACTGTGCAGAAAGCCACTCTGCCTGGAGACCGTAGGAGGCTGAACATCGCATCTAGTTGATGCAGCAGCCCACTAGTCTACTAATCATGTCCATACCGGACATATCTGCTCCTCACGATTTATGCCTATGCCAACGCTCGGTGCCAGTGCAGGGAAGAAACTGTGCTTTATTTATTTGTGTGTTTTCCCAGAGCTGTATTAATGTAATCCTTTTTATGAAGGTTGTGCCTTTGAGATCGTTTATTTGCCACAAACACAATCTGTATCTGTAGTCCAACCCCAATTACACCATAAACATATTTTATTTGCCATAACCACAGCCTTTCCCTAGATGCTTAGCTCTGATACTACTGTTGGAATTGGATGTAAATAAAAAAAGGACTACGTTTTCTCCAGTCAAACATAGGATACTTGTACTTTAATATTCTTTAAGGCTTTATTCAGACATGACAGGACAACTCAGGGAAAGAGGCGAGTGCTTGTGCTATATTTGGCACTGAGAGCGTGAGAGGAATGCAGTTTTACTGCTGGAAAACACCAGTGAGGTGAAAGGTTTGATGTGATGGAAGACAAACTGTTTTCTGTTTTCGAACAGGCTGCATCACTGATGGATGACTAAACCACCACTGTGGATTTTACATTGTTACATTGACTTGAGCACAGGAGGTGATACTTGTAGCAGAAATCAGCACAGTTTTATGAAAAAAATGTATAAAAGCTGTATTGGTCCACAGAACAAAGCATATGATAGTCACAAACAAATTGCATGGGTGTTTTTTTTAGCCCAAACTGAGATCTTTTTCTAAACTTAACTAAATATTTCTGTTGTGAAAACAAAAGCAAAGTGAATATAGAAAATGACTAAAAAATTACTGAAATGAAAGTAAGGAGTCACTGAAAAATGTCTGAAGAGGTATATTTTAACTAAAACCAAAGTAAGGTCAAAGGAAACGGCAATAGAAAAACAAAAAAACACTGACAGTCTTGAGTCTTATTCCTTCTACACCCTCTAGCCTTCTTATGCAAACTTTGTTGCTCTTCTTTTGTGCATCATATGATGTGAGACTTGGACATCATACAATCCATCCATCTATCCATCCGAGACGCACACTTTTATCCAGTAGGCTTACCTTGTCCACGCTAGGTGAGAGCTGAGATGCACCTGCTAATTCAGAATCACTGATTAACCTGCCACACATGTCCTTGGGCTGTGGGAGAAAGTCAGAGCATTCTGAAAAAAAATGGGCAAACTGGAAAAATAAACAAGCATATTCAACTGTAAATAATTTGCAACCCGGCTTCGTTAAAATCTGCAGCTCTTAGGAATGCCAAGGACTTTCAGTTTGTTACACTCAATCCTCAAAATTAGAATAAATAGTTGACACAAGTAAGGCTGGCAAAATTGTTTAGGAATTGTTTTAGGAAAAGTTAATCTTTCTTCAATTTTAAGCTCAGTGAAGAAACTGATCTGTGCAATCTGCTCACACAACCTACAGTACAAGTTGAGGTCATGCTCTGAATCCAACCTGCTGTTCGGAGGTCATTAACCTCTATAAAACTCTCTGTCATGGTGGCCCTTTGCTAGCCAAACCTCCACAATGCTCTCAGCCACACAAACACGAAAAACTACTTCAACAAGCCACAACAAACAGCATTCAAACAACACAACTGAAATAACAATCATGAAAGTACTCAGTCATTAATGTGGATTTGAACAACATCCCCATGATTCTTTGCGCTGCTGGGACGGAGCTGCCTAAAGGGTTAGTCTGAGGGACGATAATAACACAAAGCAAACAAGCTGCAGTCTTTCATCTCAGCAAACAGTAAGAAAACCAGGTAGTACAGCTAATCTACAGCACATTTTCTGACATGCATGCCCTATGAATCAATGTATATTTAATGTTAAATTATTAACGCAGATGAATCGATTAAGAGTTAATCATTAGCGGCCCTTGTATTAACTCCTACAGTCTTACAAGAAAACAACAGAAATACATTTAATATGTCCCAGTTGCATTTTTTCAAGGGCAGTCTCTTATTTTTGGGGTTTCCAATTTAGTTTTTGCAGGGGCTTCTTATACATGGTTGACTGAACTAGGAAATCAGCGTTGCCTGAAGTGATTACGAAACAGAGCTGAGGTGGCAAAAACCTCAAATCCTTTCTACCAGTGCACAGAGAGAACATGCAAACCGCACACAGAAAGTCTCTGGCCGATAAAAGCAGGTTGGAACCCAGAACCTCGTTGATGCAAAGCGACAGTGCTAACCACTGTACCACTGTGCCGCCCGCAAACATGTCATCCTCAGTTTCTCTCTGTGAATTTACTGCAGCCTTTACGTTCATCTCACAGTGTTCATTTCCAGCTTGTGTCATGTTGAAGGTGATACGGAAATGTTATTTGCTCTGACCTATTGCCGCCGTAGCTCACACAGAAGAGAGAAACCGGTGCCTATTTAGACATGAGGCCAACATATCAAACTGCCAGCACCTTTACGTAAAAGAAAAAAAAATACTGCATGCCTGGAGGGAGCTTTGGCACTGGGGATGGAGTGCAAACTGGCAGAAATTAAACTTTTTATTACAAAGCGACTCCTGCTATATACTCTCACATTAGCCACTGCTCATACTGAACAGCGGATTAGTAACCATGGTTGTATTTTTTTCCTTTAAAATCTCAGTTAGTCAACAATGCTTTGATTACTTCCTGTAAACAAGCGCTGATTTTATTGAATTCAAATATTTACAGATGCGGCACAATGAGAAATTGGATGCAAATTGCTCATTTATTAGGCGGATCATACACCTGCTTCTGTTACTGACAGCCTTCCCGCTCTCGCTCTACCTCTATTTGTCATTTCTGTCATCCTTTTTTCCTCTCTCTTTTCTCCGTCTCTTTCTAAAGCCCTTTGGAATCATCATTATGCACACTCAACCATATCATCTACAAATATTTGTATGCTAATGCCTGTTGTTGTGTGCTGCTCTAATTAAGGCTGGTAGAGTGACATAGGCAAGCTAACAGCCCACAGAGTGCTCTCAGTGGGCAAAGAAACAACTAAAACAATCCATAAACAGTTCAGTTTGGCTCAAAAAGGTTCTATTTCCCCCCCCAAAAGACTGCAAACTTGTGTAAAACAAAGACTTGCCTGATTGACTGCCTTAAGCTGACCTCACAGTGGGATAATAGGTAAGTTAATTAGTCATGCAACAGCGTCTCCTCGGTCAGAAGCGGCATCTTGTTGGACAGGAAATTTAGCAATGTGTCCCCTTTTTGCACTGGTTCACAACAAGGCACAGAAAGTCTGAAGCCTCTGGGAGCGGGTCTAAGCTCTGACCTGATGCTTGTACATCATAACCAAGTGTGCCAGCTTCCTGCTTGAATTATTTTGGACCGAACCCAGAGGAAATGACTAAAACTTTGTTACTGTCAAAATTCCCTTCATTTATCCACTCAAGAAAAAAAAAAAGTATGGTTTTCCACAAGGCCCTAAGGCTATTGTATTTTTATTTACTTTTTCATTTGTGATAAAATATCCATGCTATTCACCAAAGGCCTACTGGCCTCAAGTTTAGACGAAATTAGAAATCTATAATTCAGTTCACACTTCAGAAAGTGTGCCCAGCAGAGTAAATGTTTGGCAAGAGAAAGGGAGAGACACACACAGAGAGGGAGAGAACAAGTAAGGATAAAGCAGAAAGAACAAAAAAAAAAAAAAAAAAAAGGAGAGATTTAATTTCCTATGCCTCAGCCGATCACACTGCTTGTGGCACAGTAAAGTCCCTGGAACGAAAAAACAACCTTGAATAATGAACTATACGTGCATGACAATATAACCCTTTTTCATTTTGATATTCATATGAAAAAGGCAAGTGGTTTACGGAATAAGAAATAAATAAAAACCACTCCTCTAAACAACAAGCGAGGATAAACTCTTAGCATCAACACACTGACAAGTCATTGCAAGAGGAGTGTTCAATGCTTGATCTCCTGACATGATATTTGACACATTTCTCTGATATAATTGCTTATGGAGGAAACGGTATACGCCCTTCCACCATCATCCAACTTTCCCCCCCCCCTTTTTTCCCTCCTCAAGCCTCTGCCAGTTGATATTCTCACTTCAAAGATCCAACTTAGTGGGATGTTATTGAATTTTTGACGGGGGTGGAGGGCGGGCTGGAAAAGATATTGCTCAAGAGTTTTTCACCAACACTCAGACCAATATCATCAGATATTAAACATGGGAAGAAATCACTCTCCTTTGAAGAGCAAGAGAGGAAGAATGAACAAAGGCAGGAAAACACAAGATCTATTACCTCAGATGTTGACAAAAAAAAAAGAAAAAAAAATCAAATATGCCTGTGGGTGGGAGGCATTTCAACCAGATCCACACACCTTTTCATTCCGCAGCAGTATTGTGCTTCAGTACACTAGGAGATGCTCATTGCTTGACACAAGTAAATAGAAGCTCTGGTTTTGTGGTAGATGTCAGAATATAAATGATACTCGAGGTTGGTCAGCTTGAAAATCTGGAGATACTTAGCGGGGGCTCAGTGGCGCGAGAGGTAAGTTATAAGGAATCGATGTCAGTATCAGTCTTGAGGTGTTTTTTTTGCGCCGTGGTACATCTGACCTTGAGCTGATATGTGCAGAGCCTTGTGCTTGAAAGAAAATGTTACCCATGTGTGGCAAAGCGCTCAGATTGTGTGTCTATAGTGCAGTTCAAAAAAGCCAGACCTGTGCAAACACATTAAGATAGCTGTTCTTTCTGGTCTCTTCTCCAAAGGTTGACTCACTCCTTCGTTGGTTAAGTGACAGTGACACACAACGCCGCATTTCACTTGTCATTTATTACATTTCACTTTGCCTCCAGCTGATGCTACAGTTTTATGTGAAACCACTTCTGGAATAGCACTGAGTAATAATAACCTTAATCCCAGTAATATCTGTTACGTATAATTTTATACGCCTTTGGTTATTTTGACAGGGGGGAGGCATGAAAGGATCCTTTTCAACTGTCTTGTCATCTGTGAGACAGATGGATTTTTTGATTTTTTTTTCCCCCTGCCGTCATGCTCTGATTCAAGACAAAGCACAGAACACAGAGAGATGTGCTGGGGGTGGAGCGTTCCTTAATACCAGAGGAGAAATTTAATGTAGAGCGATGGAAAAAATTTCAAGAGCAAAATGAAGACACCATGTTTTTTTTAAAAAAATGGCAAAAGTAGTGATGTAAACTACTACTCGTGGAGTAATAGAGGTTACCATTATGAGCTTACAAATTCGCGACATTTAATCAAGTTAATGAGCAGGTGCTTGGCGTCGCAGTCCCCAAGGATAATTTTATCATGCTTATTTGAAAATCAGCAACAGAGGATGGGGCTAAAGTGTAAAATTATGGCTGTTATTATGAGCTTTATCAGATACATGTTTTGAAAGTTCATGAAAAAGTCACATAAATGACTCCAAAGCACCCTTTATATTCCTTCCTGAATTAATTGTCCTTCGGTTCTGCCATCTGCCAACAACTCAATATGTGGAGGGCAAAATGTAATCAAATCCATTAAAAGCTTTCATCAGAAAAAAAACAACTCATGTGTGTCATATCAGTTCATTTAAACCTTCAAATCTGACCATAGAATTTATTTCTCTTTATTACTGAAACTATATTTTCATGACTGGCCGCCTTCTGGTCACATGACAGACAGTTCACACATCCAAATCAAAAGGTACAATGCTTCAGCTCCGTGTTCCCCGTCGTGACTTCCAGCCATAATGAAATGCATTACTAAAGGCAATAAACTCGAAATATTAAAGTAAACCCTCATAAGTGAGAGTGTGAATCCAAGCTTTTTTCCTATCAGAATGACCTAATACAGCAGCAGTGAACACTTATGGCCATCTAAGTCCACCATTTTCTTGAAATAATGACACTAATGTGAAATTGATTTCACCTCTTCTCTCTGAAAGGCGCAAATGCTTATCGTCTCATAGACAATAGCGCACCAGTCTGTGCTCAGAAACCTTTCTAGTGTCCATTTTCATTTTTTTTCTCCACACTTTTTTCATTGCCATAGCTTCTAATGGCATGACTGCATGCGTGTCGGTGCATTTGTGCACTTAAAACTTACCTCATAAAAGGAAACAAACTTATGGTGAAATCACTCATCAGTAAATAACTGCAAGTTCAACTTCTCAGAAATCAAGCTGACATTTAAAATCAACTACACTGAAGAAAAATATAAATTCAGAATGCAAATAGTCTTTCATGACTTTGAGAAAAAGTAACAAGATCTAATTTCTACTGTTTTGGATAGAAAATGGTTAAATTTAGCCAATTGTGCAGAAAAAGTCTTATGAAATGTTCAACTAGTCAAAGTTTCAACCATTGACTTAATCCACACCCTAGTGAGGCATGACTTCAAATGATCTGATTATGATACCATGACCAGTACTAAAACACTCCTTTAATTGTTAACTACAATAGGTCATCTTCAAATGCAGCTTTAATTAAATGACATGATGCTACAGATGGCAACAGACACACCAAAACAAACTGTTGGCACGCTTGGTGCTGGCATGTCCGTAAGGATCATAGAAATGCACTCGAATGTCCAGAACTTTACCATTTGACGTCTAAGAAATAATTTCTGATCACACGATAGGACAGACAACCTGTCACATGACTGCAAACCAAGTGTCACTACACGAGCCCTGGATCATCACATGTGGCTTGTCCATCAGCAAAATCATTTGAGATTGGCTACAGATCCTCCTGGTGCTGCTGTTGGTGTGCACAACCGAATAATATCTGTTCAAACTGTGAGAAATCATCTATGGGAAGCTGGTTTTGGGATCGCTGCACCAAGGCCTCAATCTAGCAGCATTGTAGTCAGCTCCAGAGAGCAAATGCTTACATTCATTGGACATTGGTAAGATGGATGATTTGCATTTAGCTTCAGACAGAAGAACACTATGTGGATGTCAGTGGTATACAGAGAGCTATACACTGTTGTGAAGGAGTGATGGCATGGGAAGGAATATGCCATCCACAAAGAACACATCTGCATATCATTGTTGGCAATCTGAATGCCCAACAATATGAAATCTATCCACCCATGTTTACCCTGTTCATTCAAACAAGGTATATCGTTATAGCAGCTGAAAATGTTCCAGTCCTACCACTGCCTGCATCCTCTCTAGACATGTTACTCATCAAACAACTGCTGGATGGCCTGGATGTCTGACGATGAGCCTTTAGGGAGGCTGGGACAACATTTGACAAGCCACCATGTACAACCTGCAACACAGATGTCTGATTCATTACTTTCTGGACCCCACTCTCAATCTGCCCATTATATTTTCTAATACAGTGCATACTTAGTTGTTGCTTTCACAGAGATGCTAAGTGTTGCAACATCCAATACTTGTTCTTCTATGTTAAAAAGAATTAACTGAAATTTGTAAAATATTGAATGATGCCTCTATGTTTTGCACATTTAACAACAACAAAAAAAAACTGTTCCTGGAATCCAGTCTATATTTTCTGCTGATCTGTGGAGGAGCTTCTGAATTATTTAGTCTTAAAAACTGTGCATTTCTATTGATATACAGATTCAGTTATGTATTGTGTTTCACTGTCTTTCCTTTGAATTGATCTGCCCCTTCCAAAGGCTTCATCAGCACATTGTACAAGCCTTTCAAAGGATTTGATGATACTCCCCATCAACACATTGCCAGGAAATATTATAGACTAAAGAGGTCAGATATAAACGTATTCAACCTATTACTGGAGAAGCACTTCTTAGAGTTTAAAACAAACAAAAAAATAAATAGATAAATAAATTTAAACTGGGCACTTCATCATGATAATTAGCAGCTTTTATGCACCCAGATGCACATCTGAAACAGCCAAACACAATCTCTATGTATTAAAAGAGCCACACACTGAGGCACTTCAGTGTACCCTGCAGGCCATCTGCCATGGCCACACCTGAGAACCACATCTGACAGGCAATTAATAAGACAGCCTCTAGCTGTGGTGGCCAACCTCTGTGGCATATGTCGCTCTGATGACACTAGTTTGTCTGGCATCTTTATTAACTGGACCGAACAGATACAAATTATTGAGCGTTTTGATTGTTGCATTTTCGCACACAAGTGGATTCTGTTCGTTTTTGGAAACTGGACAAGAAACAGGACAACAGATGTTGTTTGGTTACACTTTATGCTCAATATTTAATTATTGTTTTGGGGACTGGAAAAGCAGCCACATCAACTACATTACCCAATTCATGTAAAATCAATAATTTTGATTCCCTGGCTTTCATCACTGAACAAGTGAGCACAAAGTTTCCAGGTGGCATAGCGAGAAGGGAAAAAAAACAAACTTCACTGCTAAATTAAGGTTGTCTCTAAATCACTAGCTGAATTGGTTCACTTTGAGAACATTCTGTGATGTTGATCTTAAGTCGTCTGAAAAATATCCTCGGGTAGCTTATTCAGCTATCGACAGATGGTCCAGATGTTACATCCAAGTCATAACACTGAAGAGTCTGCTGTTGCTGCTTAAGTCAGGCTAAATGGGTCATATTTGTGTGTATCTCATAAAGATTTCACCTCTTGGTCAAGGTTGTACAAAGAAACCCGATCAGCCTCGTGCTGCCCACGGACTGTAGCGGTGCAATATCTTCCTGGTTGTTTCCACATATGAAATTTGACAGTTTTACAGCAAAGTGTGGTGTAAGTCAGGCTGCAGCAGAGAACCTCGGGGATGAAATGTTGCAGCTTGGCGCCGTGCCACACTGAAATGTCAGTGCCTGGTTATGGACTGTGGTTCTGCTGAGAGATTCGCACAGATTTGGCAGAAAGCAGTCTATCATGTAAGGATGTGCCAAAGAACTTTGGTCAGTGTTGTGAGAGTGATTACACTGAAGAGACCACTAAGACAGTTCAGCGCTCGTGTCGGATTTATGTGGCCACCACCAGGAGATATCAGCCATCAGTAATGGAGCGCTGTCCTGGGGTGTGGTGGGGTGGGTGGGGTCTCGGGGGCGCTGCGGGGTGGGCGCCCTGCGTCCTTGTCGTGCCGGCTCCTGGGTGGGTGTGGCGGCTTGTGGCCCTCGCTTCCTTGTGGCGCGGCCTGGTCCCCCCTTCGGGGTGGGGCGCCGCATGTGGCTGACCTGTGTTGGGGCTACGGTGCCTGCCGGGGCGCTGCTCTGATCTGCAGCTCCCGGGGGTTCTTGTGCCGGCTGGGCCAGTTGGTTCGTGTGGGCCCTCCCCGGTCCCTTGCCTCTTGGCTCTGGGGGCCCTCTGCGTCAGTACCGGTGGTCTTGCTACCTGCCTCCCCCACTGCTTTGTCCTCTTGGGCCAGATCCACACCAGAATGCCTCTGATTGTGCACCTCACATTTTTCACACCTCACTGTAAATAGCAACCTTTAGGCACATATAGGGACACAACATTTAGGGCCCCGAGGGCAGGTGGGGGTGGGAACGATGGGCACTGTGGTGGGGCGGGTGGCAGGGCTATACGGCCCTGTCTCCCCCTCATCACCCTCTTGCCTGCCTCCCCTGCTCTCCAATCTTTTTTTTAATGCACCACACACACTCACCTTGGGGCTAGGTCTGGGTTGGCTAACGCCCCCCCAGCCTTCCCACTTTTAATGCACCACATGACACCCAGGGTTACACTACCACGGTGCTGGGATAATGTTTCCCGTTAGGGATCGGGAGACATATTAATAGGAGAATAACGGGTGGGTTTCACCGTTATGGCCTCTCTGGTGGGATCTGGCCCCCATATGGCTTTACGGCTATGGGGCGGCGGGGTGCACCATCATCCGTGTCGCTGTGGCTGGGGGTCCCCGGGGCCGGGGGTCCGGGGCCTGTGGGGGTTCTCCTGCGTGTCCTGCTGGTCCCGGCTGGTGCGGTGGCTCTTGCTGGGCTGCGGGATCTGGATTGGCTGTCCTGGTGGGTGCTGTGGCTTTGGCGCGGGCTGGTTGTGTGTGGTGCCTCTATCCTGGTGGGGGGGTGGGTTCGTGTCGCGGGATGTGGGGGCCTTGGGTGTGCTGTGCTCGCCCGGGGGCTGGTGCGGGTGGGTATGCGGGGTGCCCCCCCCATTGGCGTTGCCGGGCCCCACTGCTCTGTCCATTTTTGCCCTCTGGACTCGCATTGGGTCCCGGCTCCGGTTCCCTCCGGCCGGCCTCCGGTGGCGGCCTGCCCCGGTGTTGGGCTGGTTGCCGTCCCTTCGGCGGGGCGCTCTGCCCCTGTGTCTGGCTTCCCGGCTGCTTGGGGCCGTCGGCCCCCCTTGGGGGTGGGGGGTGGGTGGGGTGTGGGTGGGTGGGGTGGTGGGGTGTGGGGGTTTGGTGGGGGCTGGGGCGGGCGGGGTTGGGGTTTGGGTGGCGGGTGGGTCCGCTTGCCCCGGGCTGCCTGGGCCGGTTCCGGCGTGCTGGGGGTGTTGGTAGCTTCGCCCTCTTGTCTTCGGGGTCCGTGTGGTACATGGTGGCCCCGGTTGCTCTCTGGGGGCGCTGCCCCGTGGCTCCTCGGCCTGTGGGGGGGTGCCCTGTCGGCTTGGCACTGCACTGCTGTGATGGCTGTTCTGGGCTTCGGGGTCTTTCACACTTGCATGTGCATGTTTGCTCAGGTCCCACCAGCTCCTGTCGAGTTCCGCTGTTGAGCAGTGATGGGACCCGCCGGAATGTGCTGAGACTCTCTCCAGAGTCTAATCTCAAACTAAACCCTCTCTCCTTTTCTCTAGTATCTTCCTCTAGTATCATCTGGCCTATTCCACTCTATACTAACATGACACCCACAACTATGGTGTTTAGTACTGTCTGGCTAATTATTCTTTCATTTATTTATTTATTTATTGTTTGTTTGGTTTTCTGTTCTCTTGTGTATGTGTTTGCTTTTTTGTCTTATTGATGGGTAATTATTAGTTGGGAATAGCACAACACCTGATATTCTTCAGATGTAATAGCATTGCTTGCTAGACCCTGTCCCTGTCCATCCCCTCTCGTCCTGTCCACCCCTTTGTTTCCCCTCACATCACCACTGAGGTGTAGCACTGCCCTCCCTGGCTCTTAAACAGGGTAATGTAATAAAAAGTGTCAGCTTAGCTTTCAGGGAGGGCTGGTGATGGTCACACGCATGCACCAAATAATAAGATATTTGGCTGCAAGACTAAAATATGCATTAATCTCATAAAGTGTTGACACCCCTTTCATGGAGTTAAACAATGAGAATAAATGCAGACAAAAAAAAAAAAAAAAAAAAAAAAAAAAAAAAAAAGTAATGGAGCGATGTGGTGCTGAGCGGCTGCTAGGGCTTCCAAAGGTGAAGCTTGTCTTACTTTATGGGTATGTTTGCTCTCGAGCATGACAGACAAAGATTTTGGCCAGTGTTGCTTTTACAGAATCCAAGCAACTCTACTCTGTGTCATCGTCTACCACAGCAAGGAAACCTCATAGCAAATTCCCTTAACTTGTTTGCTGCATCAAAAAAGTCCCTCTTCTTTCACTCTTTGTGTGCGTAGGTGACTCTCTTTAGTAAAATCAAGTTTTTTCTATACTAGAAAACATTTGTCCATCCATTCTCTGTACACCGCTTAATCCTCACTAGGGTCACGAGAAAGGGGGCTGGAGCCTATCTCAGCTGACTCAGGCGAAGACAGGGGACACCCTGGACAGGTCACCAGTCTGTCGCAGGGCTACATATACAGACAAACAATTACACTCGCATTCACACCTACAGGCAATTTAGAGTTATCAATTAACCTCAGCATATTTTTTTGGGACTGTGGGAGGAAGCCGGAGTGCCCGGAGAAAACCCACACATGCACAGGGAGAACATGCAAACTCCATGCAGAAAGATCCTAGGCCCACCCCGGGATTTGAACCGGGGTGGGCCTATAATGTACCTATAATGTAGCACATTAATAAATTTATCTGAGTTTGCCTCTACGTTTAAAGTGTACATTTTAGTGTCATAGTACAAATGTCTCGCTTTGACCAGTGGGAAAGAGCAGGAAATGTTTGTTGAGGTGAAATGCATGGTCATATAAGATGGGACAGTGGCTCCAGCACAGCGGAGCGAAGGCCCAAGGTTGACACTAATTTGTCCACGAGCCAAACCTTGGGGTGAACTGGATATAGTGCAATATCGATAGCAAGGGGATGCTCAGCTATGAGGTGAAGCGCTGAAAGAGAAAAGGGCTCACAGAGCAGTTGTAGGTGGGAAAAGATTATATTATGTATTGTGATACCATGATCCAAAACTGTCACCGAGAAGCTGCATCAGACCAAATATAATCATCTATATCTAAATCATACTCCGCTTTACATGGCAAATGATTTCGCTTGATGATAAACATTTAAGCAAATTGCATATGAATAATAATGTATGTGGAGGCCGTGTGGTTTCATATCGTGAAGGCGAGCCGGGGTGTTAAATGGGCTGTCTCATGGAGAGATTGAGCTGTTCTATTACACGCAGCGCTTATGAAAGAAAAGTCACTTTTCATTTATATAGCCTTTAGGAACTCTTATTAGGCAAACAAATTGGTATATTCTACAAATGCATAGGCATCAGGCTCTGCACATTGGTCTTTGAATGCATGTGTCAGTAGTGAATACATACAGTGTTGAGGGTTAACTGCAGTGAATACCTGAACTGATTCAAGCAAAATAGCTGGCATAGAATATAAAGTCTTAGCTGAATTAATGATTTTGAATATTCCCAGACTAGCAAATAAAATGACTGCAATCAATACAACCAGCAGCTTCCTTTTATCCACTTTTAGGACTGTCATGCATGGCCGCTTGTGTCAATATCAAGCACATGTATATCATCAATGCCTCTAAACATCAGATATCCGAGCTCAATAAAATGTCAAGGAAAAACAAAGCTGTTATTGATACAGTAAAGCGCCTCACCTTCGTGCAGGACCACACTCTTAAGCTCTGGTAAATCTATAATGTCAATGGAGCAGCAGCTCTTGGTAGGTGTGAAAATCAATTGTGAGCATGCTGAAACATCTGGTGGTGCACTGCGACTTCTTCTAAGGTGACTGGGCAACGGAAGAACACAGATAACACCTAATAACCATCCCTCAAAAACAGAATTATAACCTATGGGGCCAAATCTACCAGGACCGGTGCTTACGTCACTTTAAAGACAGGGTTCAGGCTTTTATCAAAAGCAAACCATGCAGACATGTTATTTGCTTCTGTTAAATGTCATGAGGCATTTCTATCCATTACTGCAAGACAGGCAGCTCGAATATTCCATTTCTACCAGAGCCAGCTAATTGTTACCCCATTCTGCTTCATTTGTTGTGTGAATTGCTGTGGTTTGGATTATCTCTGTGGATTCACCCAACTATGCTATTATTCTGCATTTTTTAAAGCATTGACCATATGCTTGAAACTCAAATAACATTCTCTCTGGTGCTTGCCTGATTGTTAATTATTGATCAGTAATTGAGACCCTCTCTTAGAACGCTCTCCTTTGGGTGTGAATTAACTTTAGCTATTCAAAATAGCATGTCAGGCTTTACAGCTGCAAAAACTGGCAAGATGTAAAAAAAATGTAAATGTTTGCAAACCTCTTTTTTTAATTGATCTCAACAGATGAGCTTCCTGATAATTGGCACTTTATAGAATATAAAAAGGTTGGAAAGGATTCACTTTGCAGATGTTCTTGTAACTCTCAAACATTATAAGCACTGAGGCTGAGTGGCGGAAAACAAAACAGCCTTTTTTTTCCTTGATAAAGCGGCACGGTAGGAAAAATCTACTGTACACTGGGTTGATGGAGCCGATGACCTCATTTGCATACCCACAGATGACTGGCGAGTGACAGCCCGATAATTACGCTTCTGTAAGTAAAGGAGGATTCCTGATGCATCTTCGACTTTACAGGTGCTCATTTTGTATTCGCTCAACACAGAGAGCAGAAGGGATTTTGACTTCTAAGCATTTACTGATCGTCATTAGATATTTTCAGATTAAGTGGATGGATAATGGATGGAGAATAATCTTCACTGAATGACATTTGGAAACTACGACTTGAAGTTAGTTCGTTAATTCTGTCTAAGCCACTTGCTGAATAGAATGCATGTCTGTTTTCTAATTTATGCCACCAGCTGTGTGAGTTATAAATAGCGGCTGCCAGGGTATTTTTTTTGGCATCACCATTATTTTCCCAACTGAAATTCTCTAAGATGGTATATTAACATGACATCAACAATTCCAGACATGCTGGTCCTGTCACTGCTCATTTTTCAACTCTTTGTTTGACCAATGCACAGACTAGTCAACAGCCTTTTATGCGCACTTCCTGTGTCTGTCAGTCTCATCTCCTTTGGTTTATATCAGAATAAAAACCAGAGGCAATTTTTCGACGCAAGTCATGGAATCAGAATGATTTTTGAAAGATTCAGCAATCACAATTGTAATAGAATGCAATTCAGGATCTACATTTACAGGTAAAACTGATGGGGGGAAGATTCTGTTGAGAAAATCATATTTAGGTGGAACACATTCAATTCATGCAAGTGCAGCAGTCTAAGTGGGAAGTCAACACTGATGGTGTGTAAAAGGTGAAGATGGAGAATGATTTTAAATGTAAACTTTTTTCCTCTTAATCCTTACAGCCTGATGAACTCGGTTTGTACCCAAATTTGTATTCCTTATTCTTCATTGCATTGCTTTTGAAGTATCCATTGCACTAAGGCTGAGTACAAGGGCGTCAGTTTGTTTTTAAAAGTGGGGGGGATGGAGACCACAGCACTTTGAGAAAATGTCGAAGAACGGCGGCAAAATGCCACAAGCCAGGCTTGAACTCAAAATCACCGCACCAAAGGCGGAGGTTCAACCTGTTGAGCTATTGGTACATGCTAGTAGAGGGGTCTGTGGGCCGCTATAGTACTAATTCTCCCGGGCCGAAATTTTGCCCCTGCACGCCTCTGGTCGGAGCTTCCACTTGGCACAGGCGCAAATTTAGCATCTGCACGTTTTTTTTTAACCTCACGAAGGTGTGCTGCATGTGTGTGCAACTCTCGGCCGAGTGCAGATGGTGCGTTCAGGAGCGTCGGAATTTTCTATACTGCTGAAAATAACTGGGTTTACAACGGCTTACATGTGAAGAATTTGAATGTGTTGGAGACAAAATGACCCCTGACAAAAAGTGGGGGGGACACATCCCCACCGTCCCCCCTAAACTGACGCCTATGGCTGAGTATATATCAAGTAAAACTGCAAAACTTCACCTTTCCAACAATATTAATTGATTGTCTGTGTGATCAAAATCTGCCAAGGCAGGATTAATCCAGAGTTTACATTGAATTCATTTATAGCTACAATCTGCATTTTCGTTCGTATCTGTGTAGCCTGATCCGCTTAATATCGGCTGCAGGTAAAAGCTTGCCATCGGCTGCACATTCTACGTGGCTTTCTCCTTTCCTTCTGCTATCTACATGTTAAAAATCACATTCAATATGGGAAATAATCTTCAAGATACAACCTACCACACTAACAGTTCCAAGTTTTACCTAGGATTAGGACTGTGCTGGAAGGCTGCATGGTTCGATTTTTCAGATGATGATCTCGTTTAATAATTTTTGACAGCGCTTTCCTTCTTGCACATAAAAGTTTCACCAGAACAATTTCCTTATAACTATTTTCAGGGGACACTGTTTCTGCATCCTGGGCTTGGTCCCACCCAATGCAAAAGTGATTGGTTTTAAGAAATACAGACAAGCAAGAGCATTTCTCCCACATGGTCATGTGCAGCCAGACTATTTCGCATTGCTTTGCAATCATGCATGTTACATATTTGTACATATAGAAGTAATAACACTATGAAGAAAATCAAACTTGTGTAGGCAAGTACATATTTATCTACTTCGCCACGTCTGCAAGTTCACAACAAACATGAACACTTCAAAAATGACAGTTTTAAGCACTTTCTTTTCCCTGAAATTCAAAGTAATACAGCATTTTAAAAAAATCAGTAATTATTAATGTATCAAACTGCAGAAGATCTGGATGACCAAGACTCCTGAAAAAAACAAAAAACAAGGTACAGCATGTACGGTTCGCTCTGATAATGACCAAGATAAAAGCTTAAAATTAAAGGTAGTGAAATTATTATGAAAATACCCTGGGCTCGTAGGGTTAAGAAATTACCATGTCAAGCAGAGGAATATTTTTTTGCAAAAGCACATTGAGAGGGGGGCACTTATTTGCCTTTTTCATTGTGCTCCCACTACTTAGTGGAGACTAAATTATTTTGATGTAATGTCAGTCCAAAAAACAGCATTGCTCAGGAAATGCACCAGCCTCTTCCATAAAGCATTCTACATACTTTTATGATGCACAGCCGAGTAACATATCATAATCAATTTGATCATCATGCCTAATTTCACACTCATAACACTGGCAGCTTAATATCCCAGAAACACTGTTAATTACTGCTCTGATGCTAATGTAATAATCCATCTATGTAGCTGCCTCAGGCTTTCATCTGTTGGGAGGGTGGGAGAGTGCAGCAGTCTGTCACATGGCTGACAGTCCCATCTGGGTGTGAAATATACAGGGTCAGATACTCCTGTATAGAGTTGTTCTTTCTTGGACCCATTCTCCAAAAACACAAGAACTACTTCTCCCATGACACAGATGTGCTTCCTGGCATCTGTAGACATT
This sequence comes from Acanthochromis polyacanthus, assembly GCF_021347895.1. NCBI lineage: Eukaryota > Metazoa > Chordata > Actinopteri > Pomacentridae > Acanthochromis > Acanthochromis polyacanthus. Next base: position 10,829,255 of record NC_067135.1, on the reverse strand, counting down.
CGGAGCATGGCAGTTGATCATTGTAACCCCATTAAATCTAAGCTACATTTTGAAATTTAGACTCGAAAAGCATCCTCAATTTTTGTCAGTAACAGCTGCAAAACTGCGTTGCCAATGTTAACAACCTTGGATTCTATGGATGAGAAAAAGTCTCTTTGTATTTATTTATCTATAGCCACGACGAGATTTGAAAAGAACTGCAGCAAAAACTGACATTCTTGCTTCCACAAAATGAAAACTGCAAATTAGAGAGTGAATAACAGCCTTACAGTGCAAGTGGAACAAATGCATCCACTTTATACAATTAAGAGGAGTAAAATGAGGGTATTGCGACCTCACTTTTTTGTCTTTTTTAAAAACAAACTCATCAGCATACAATTCCTGCAGTCAGGTGAATATACTTAACCATCGTGTGTATCAATTACCACTTTGATATATTTCAGCAGCTGACAAAAACAAGTAATAAAAAAACAAAAAAAACAGCAACAAAAAAGACTTTTGACCACCCTTTGTGTTGGTTCAGCCGGAACCCATCACTCATTTAAAACAGCATGCTTTAGCTGGTAATTACAGTTTGTAAATGCCCACTGGAGTCTGTTTGCAAAGAACTTAACATCCCATTTAGAACAAATGAAAAACAAAACACAGGAAAAGGCATCCTAGCATGTGATGAATGACCATACTGTGGCCACTGCCAACCGATTCGTGAGTCAGTGTTAGCAAACTTTGCCAGCCCACCAACCTAATGTTCCCTCAGATCAGACAGGATTTTGTAGATGGGGATGTTCCTGAGGGAACCAAAAAGGTGTCAGTTGTTTAAAAGTGTAATGTATAAGGACATTGATAACACATGGATAGACAAGACAAAGCAGTCAGCATAGCATAGCAGTAGCAAATTACTCATTCAAAATAAATTGAAAGTCAGAAATATCCGCAAATCCATTATACTGTAATTTATGCAGGTTGCTCAGGATAATCTCAGTCAGAGGCTCTTCTGGCAGCAGCATGCACTGAAGCTCTGAACTTATCCTGCAACTTCCAATATTGGGTTTTCTGGTTATCATGCTAATGCAAAATCAAGAATTTTAGACCCTCATTACTGTTGTTGATGCAGTCTCGGTTTTCATACCACCCAGAATCGAACTAATCTAGGCTGCTGCGGGTAATCCCAGTGGCTACATTGTAAAAAATTTGTTTTAAATTACATTTTTGGTGCTCCTCCATTTCTCCTTTAATTTTAGTCATAGTAGTTCCAGGCGGGCAGCCATGCGCCATGTTTGGCAACCTTTAAAAAATGGCACTGGTTGTGTTTTTATAACAGATATGGTCTGGACCTGGTACAGGGTCCTTCAGGGTGGAAGGCATCAGCCGGCCAGGATTTTATTAAGAAACATGCTACAGCATCTCCTTGTCTATGTGGAGTGTTGCTACTCCCACCACAGATCAGTATAGCCAGAGTGGAAATGGACAGCCAAGTTGAGAGCCAAATAGAAGGGGAAATCTCTTGCAGAGTTGGGACTCCCCTTTAAGATCGTAGAGAAGCTTGACATTCAACTCAGAGGTGACAAAGGACGCGGTGTCATCTTCATTTCTGGGAAACACAAAGTCTTTGTCTCCCTGAGGGTAAATTGCAGCAATTTGCGAAGACAAATAAGTTGAAGACAAGGTGGAGAGGGCATCAAACCACTTCGGTTTGACTGGACTGAGAAACCAATATTGGATTGCTTAGTGCCAACGCAAAAATCCACAGACCCCCCCCCCCCCCACCCCCCCACCATAAGCAGCATAAATTATATAAACCAAACCACAAAAATAACTGTACTGTTTAAAGATTAAGAGGCAGGCATGATTATGTCATTGTATTTGGGAATTCCTTGCACAGTGCAGCCTGGCTCAGATTACACAGCATGTAAACATTTCCTGGCAAGGCATATGAGGAATCCCATCTCATTAAGCCACCGTTAACAATGCTTGGTCAACTGTGACTTTTGAATGTGCAAATGGATCAAAAAATAACTGAGCTGGAAAACATTTTTTTCCCTTTTGTCAGTCCCTTCTCAACTGTGAGCTCATATAAAGGAGGGGAAGATGTACTATAAAAGTGCATCAAGTAGCCCTTAATGAGTCAGAGGCAGAAGGAAATTCGGCAGTGGGGACCACCTCCAGTATGTGACAGCAGCCGAGACACTAGTTATCTAATTGGCCTAGATGTGTGCAGTCCTCCAGCAAAACTTTGTCCCATTTGATGTTTAACTGGCAGTGTCATTAGGATGTCAATAGCACTAGGTTCATCTACGAATACTGCAGCGTAGTTTCCTTGAGAAAAATTTTGTCAAGGATCCATTAGGAATTTTAAGATGAGTAGCTCTAAAATACCAGTCCAATTAGAATCAATCACAGTCCCAACTAATTCCTTTAGAATCTTATCGTGTAGGGTTTTTTTATTATGCCCAGGACCTCCAAAGCTTGACAAAGAATTGATTGCAGCATATATAATGGATTGCTCCAACCTCTCATATTTTAGACCTGTTTCAAAGTCATCATTTATTTACCAAAACAAATCTACAGCTTAGGCAGACATTCCTACACTTCCCATGGAGGTCATGATAATATAATATGAGATATATTTCAGATTCTCCACACATTACCTGCACGTACATGGGCGAGCTTAGGGACAGGAAATTTTGAATGATTTTTGTCACTGTTCTCCATCTCTTTCAGCCTGAGCCTTGGGAGATGTGATCTCCGAGGACAGGAGGAACTTCAAGTCCGATATAATTGTTTGTGACAAGCGAGTTCATATTGGTGCTTGCCCCACAAACTCAGCTGTCATCGTGAAAATATTTTCTGTCTTTGTTTGGAATGAACATGTTGCTTGTGAAAACAACATAGAGGAAATTGTGCTGTTGCTTTAGAATGGCAGATAGCCAACTAAACTCTCAGTTTCTCTCATCACTCTGTCTTCAGGCAAGGCCAGAGTGAGGTTAGCTCTCTAATCTAGAGAGAGCTAATGATAGCATCACAGGGGTTGTACACTCCCCTATCTCTCTTTTTTATTCCTCTCTTCCAGTCTCCATTCTATCTACTGTACCCTCACCCATTCATCTCAAATTGCCTGCATTTTACATAAACAAATATTCAAAAGCGTTTGGAATAAATCCAAGCAGACTGTACACTCGAGTGCGGCATATTGAAAATGACCAAATTAATTCATAGTACAAGAAAAATATGCAAATCTGTTTTGTCCTATAATCCGACAGTGATCACAAGAGGTAGTGAAGAGCCACGGAGTCATAGAACTGCGCCTCTTGAAATGGGTATGAGCAAGAGAACGTTCCAAATAATTCCTGTCTCCCAGAATAATGCAGTGACTCATAAATATCACCTTACTTCTGTGAACCAAAGTGAATATCAGATACAAAGCACTGAGCATAGCTTCACCCACTCAGCTTTTATTTATATTGCATACTTGGTAGAATTCCAGCTATATATTTTTGCTTGATCTAATACTGAGTCAAAATATAACTTAAGGAGAGGAATCCCATTTGTTCATCCTCAGTAGGCTCCACTTGTGTTTCAATATCATACCTCCAGGATCACTTTGTGTGCGGTTACACATGAAGTCAGTATTTTAACACTGATTATGATGATTGGACAGCTTTAGCTCTCAAAACTCATTCATTTTTAAAGAAAAGGCAACGATATAATTGTCAAATGTGTGTAAAAAGGTGCACCAGTGTTAACAAATGTGACCAGAACATGTTATGTAGGTAAAAATAGAAAATCATGTATGCAAGCAGACGGATATTGGGACATAAATAAACTGTGAGCAATGTTATTTACTGAATATTATTTGACCGTTTACAGTATATTAGTGAGAAGTTTGGTCACAGTTTTAAACAATAAACTTTATAATCTACAGTTCTCAGTTATAAAATTGAAATACTGAGAACCACAGCTGCAAGTATTTTACTGTACTTTTACAGGAAGGTCTTTTACCGTGTGTATTTTGTCATGTTTCCTCAACCGCATGAGAGTCAATACACAAGCAAGGAAATGTTCACGAGTCACAACACATCCACTAAAGGTCAGGAGCACCTTTGGAAATGCAACCTTGGACAGTGAACATAAAGGTTATATAAACATGCTAAGTCAATGGTTGATCGGACATAGTGACAACTGATATGTACAAAGTGCCTAACAACCGAAGACTCTACCAGAGCTTCCGAAAAAATTATATATAGGACAAAGGGTGCAATATTATGCTACATTTAATACAATTTAGTTATGTGTTATGTGATGATCAGCATTGGTTTGTTTGTCTGCTAGCAACATCACTCAAAAAAGGACTTACGGATTTGGACAAAATTTTCAGGGAAGGTCAGAAACGACAAGGACCAACTGATTAGATTTTGATAGTGATAAGGCCTATAGTCTGGATCCACGGATTTGTTGAAGTTTTCTATCACTGGGAGATAGCGGCACAGCGTCACTCTAACTATGACAACAAGTTAATGTTATGTCAGTTGCCTGCTGATGATCACATGATTGCGATCCTACTACAAATCGACCACTGCAGACTTCACCACTGGAAATGATACAAGGAACAATTGATTAAATTGTGAGGGTGTTTCTGAGTCCCATCAATTCCCGCTGCCCGCTACATATTGAGGTCCCGCGATAGTGTCCGTACATAACGTACACATGCATAACACATGCCTGTGCTCTGTGTAAGGTAATTTTTTTGTGGCTTCATCTATATTAAATGGCCACAATCTATGGTTCCATGATTTTTGTCACAAATTTTTTCAAGATTTCAGCAGTGATATAATGTCACAGGATGATGGTAATACTTAACATTTCCTCTGCATGTGTTATTTCTTTTTCTCTTTCATTGTAGGTACAAACTCATCCCAACTCACTGGAACCAAACAGCCTGAGAATTAACTCAAGCTGAGTTGCAGACCGAACTGTAACCTTCAGCAGCTCTTTATGTTTTCTAAGAGGAAAAACCAGATGGTCGGTGGTTATGAAAGCCTACAAGCTGAGAGTGGCTCCTGCTTTGAATACATTTTTAACCATTTTTTATCTACCTTTTCTTACTTGCAGGGCATTTAATGCATAAGAAAAACCCTTCCAGCAGCTGAACTGCTTCGAACATCCCTAAGATACCTATAGAATGTATATTAGGATTAAATGTGAGGATTTCAGCTACTCATTCAAAACAAACTGATCGACTTTAAATTATCTTAGCTCACTTTTTTCCTGTGCGTAGGTGATCAACTCCCTGACAGATGGAAAGCATGTGAGATGGTTGAGTGCTGGCTGTAAACTACTATCAATCACAGAAGAGAAGAGCTGGCAAGGTTTTCGCTGACCCCAAACACCTCTGCAGTGTTCTTGTCACCAAAATGCCATCTCAAAGTCACTACAGGTCATTTTCAATCCACCCAATCTGGAACCTCTGCAGCATGTTTCCTGAGCATCTGACTGCCGCTTCAAAATGAATGTAACCAGTTGCACATCCTTCCCCCAACAATTACATCATTTTAAAGTTATTTTGCATAATATTCACATTGTATTTCACTTCTATGCAGCTTAGTTCCATGTCTTTGCTTGACTTTGTCTGCTTATTATCCTACTTATATTTGTTTTTGTGTGTTGAGCCAAGCCAAAGGAGTTCTGGTATTTACTGCTGACAGTTAACAGTCAGAGTTTCTTTTTTTTTATTTTGCAAAGATAACTGGCCCGGGACAGCCCACATCTGCAGAAAGAAGAAATGGGAGGAAATGCACAACACAACTGGATGATGCTACTCCAGTCCTTGCAGATATCAAAGCCCCAAGATAGAGAGCTTGAGAGTAGCTTAACATATTCACATAGGTTAGGGTTCATGAATTCATGTATCCGGGCACTTAGTGGACCCAAGAAACCAAGTGCCAGCAGCTCTGACCATAGGTTTTCTTGAATGTAAATTGATCAGCAATGTCGGAAAGCCTCAGAAGGTCATTTCAAAATACTTATTGTTCTCATTGTATCTTGAGAGTCCTTGAGCATTCTTCCAGTCATATGAGGAAAAATGTATGTTTGTTTCTATCCAGGTAGCAGCAAGCTGACATCTTCATTTTTAGAAATGAAGGGGTAACTTGATAAAGGACCTGGGTGCTACGTCCGACTCCCAAGCTCTGGAAAATCATGCTAGAAGCATAAGCAAATGTCTCTGAGATGCCCATATTGCACTGTTTCAACACAAAACATTCATATCATAATGGTCCATATGTAAAATAAGTAAGACTATTAGGTCTTCAACACAATATTATAATTTGTTATGTGAATCCGTAAATATACATATTCAGTTGATTAACATAGGGTTGGCATGCGCCAGATGTAAAGCCAAATCATGTTTTCCACATAACCGATGCAGACAGCCCACATGTTTCTATTCACAGTGCAAAGCTACACATTGGTCAGAAGGTCACATTGCCCCTCGTATCGAACAAAGAAAACCACAGACAGTGACTATGGATGTTTCTGAAAGGTTGTCTGTGCTGTTGCACTTTCTACAGCATATGGATGAGTTGTAGCACTGTCCATGTGGTTAATCCTGTGGTGTGCCAATCAGCACAGGATATGTGGAGAGTTTACAACTTCCTACTGTGTTTAGGTACCGTTGAAAACTTGCACAAATCAAAGCTCCTCGGGCGTCCGTCTGTCACTACTTAAGCTACAACTCTTCAATGATGAGTAATATAGAAGTGGATGACTGAGAATCGCTGTCCCTCTGGTTCCCACTACACCCTTTCCCCACATCCCCCCTCACCTTCCAGCATACAGGACTCGCTGGAATAATGCTGCATGAATCCTTTTCCAATTTGCAGACCAATGACTAACAGATTTACGTTTTCCAGCATGTACACAAAATGGGCAGCAAAAACCGCACATGATTACAACTGTATATTCTACCTTTCACACGTGCTGACACTGGGTGAATTTATTTGCAGAAAACAGTTGCTTCCATCTATGAGAACAGAGTTTCTCAGCTGGAGTATAACAAACTAACCTGTAGGCTAATTAGCTTGAAAATATTACACCTTAACTGATGCCCAAACAGTAGTTTAAGATTTGTACTTGTGACTTTGTAGGCTATAAAATAAAAATGTAAGATGTAGTTGATGGAGAAGTATAAGAATGAGCATGTAATGACAATATGTACTGCACTGGAAAAGATTTCTCTCCGAGAGCATTTTCCATTCTTAGATTCTTACAGGCAGCACTTTCTTCTCATTTCACCAATTATTCCATCATAACTCCAACAACACATGAAAAATAAAAGCAACCACGCTCAAAGAAACTGGTACAATACTGACAATTGATCTCGTTTTGAATTTATATTATTTCATCTCATCGTTTTGCACATTACAATTTTAAGAGTCTTTTTATGTCAAAATCTAATTCATTCATGCCCGTTCCTTTGTTTTCTTCATATAGCAGCAAGACTACAGTTTCATTAAAGTATCAAAGTGAAAACAATCAAAACTGTCTAGTTTGGCTTATGATATGACATCTCAATTAGGACTGGGATTTTAATATGTTAATTTCCATTCATCTATCACAGAAAAAATAACGAAATAAAAAAACCCAGCAAATTTAATTGCGCATTCCTCAGTTCCCTATTTTTTGGCACACCGATAGCACTGATGCACACTCCAGCCCAGTAGGTGGCATTAATGCACCTAAAGTCTGTTTGCCAGTCTCAAAGAAGATGCACAGCACGCACTGAGGGACGTCACCGCACAAGAAATTTTGCCGAACAGTGATGGAAGACGATATTGTATTGAGCTTGGTGGGTGGAAAGATTTCTTTTAGTAAATTTCCCGATGGCAGCTTGGGTAAAAGCGTGGTTGTGTGCAAACTGTGCAACAAAGACTTTTCTTATCACTGCAGCACTTCACGGCAACACCTCAATGAAACATGTTGCTGTCAGCACCAGAGCTAATGTTAGCTACAACGATCCTGGTACTGGCTAGCAGTGTAGCCATCCCATAATAGACCACTTTTGAAGACACTGAAGGTGGTTGAGCTTACAAAAAAGCTAAAATGTTGAATATAATCATTAAAATTGCACTTTGCGTTTGCAGTAATCTGCGAATTTAGTAGACAGATGAAAAAATGCACAGATAAATACAAATGAAACAAAGATGTGTTGTTTAAGTTCACCTATATGTCTTTTCATTGATTTATCAACCAAAATGTATTTGAATTGAAAAACTTTGCTTGTTGTGTCAATTATTGCTGTTTGACCAAATGTGACTAATCGTGATCAATTAATTACAAAGCCTCAAATTAATTACATAATTTTTTTAAATCTTGTCCCACTACTAATCTTAATTAGCTACCAACACCGAATAATAACCATCTTTAAAGATTACACTGCACTGAAAATTTTGTAGCGTTGCTCATTCACAGAGGACAGTATTCTATGGCTGACTCAGTTTTAAGGCAAATAAGTATCAAATCACATTTCAGACCACTCCAGCTGCATAATCCACCTCTTAGTATGGTCCAAAGACTCATATGTGAGACATACATGAGATCAGAATTGTCTCTGGACAGAATCCTAATCCAAAAAGCCTTCCCCCCCTCCCCTTTCACAACAGACATTTTTGCCTTAATACAGCAGCTAAATAAGAGACATGATGAAGAATCTTAACAATAACTTAGTTCCAGTCAAGTGTTCCCTTTCAGTGCGACAGTGAGCCAGCAAACCAGGACCCTGAAACGGAAGTAGACATATTAAATTTTCTTATTTACACCTGTGCTTCCCCCACTGCGACTTGTCAGAATGTCTTCTGTGAATACATCCTCCTGCCTGAAGTTTCACCTCAGGGGAACTCCTCAACCAGAGTCTCACTTTGTATCAGGAGACTAACAACTCAGTGATATCACACTTAAAGCAACCCAGTGTGCACAGATAGCGGTGAAGAACAGTCTGCCGCTGTATAAACCCACATAAATTAACACATTTATCACGGTAGACATTTCAACATGCCACAGCTGATGGGTTAATGTGATATTATCTCTTGATTCCCTCGTTCCAGTGTTACTTATTGCACTGTAGGACAATTTCAGCCTCAAAAGCAGAGAACAGTTACAGTAATAAGTTTTCCATTTGACATGTAGGATGAGCAAAACACTGAAGAGATTGCTTTCCAACGCATGTGTGTCTAATAACAATAATGAAAGCTACATTCCATTTAGGTCGGTCAGCTCGGATACACTCACTGGTATGGGACACTCAGTGGAAGACAGAAATCTTTCATGTCATGAGTTACACCTGAATTTTTCCGGCTTCAAAGTTGAAAAAAATCATCAGTACTTCTGCAAGTTGTAACCTTGCAACCTAAAACATGTTATTAATGTGAATGCAGGCTGGATTTCAGTGATGGAGGAAGAATTTAGATGCTTCACTTATACAAACAAAACATGACATTCAATTACAAGTCAAGGTCTGGCACTGAAAGTCTCACTTTAGTGCAACCAGTTTTTTCCCATCAAAATGCATGGAGAGTGTCAGAAGAAAATGTGCTCATGATTCAGGAACATTGCACCTCTGGGACCTATTACACAAGCTTAATTAAATTCATTGTTCAAGATAAAATAAATAAATAAATAAATAATGATTTAGAAACACTGTCTAAGTAGCAAGCATTACTTTTATGGGTTGAGTTAACAAAGTGATGCCATCAACTTAATATTTTGTGTAATTTAAACTCAAATATTCCACACTGGTTGATTTAAAATGCATTTCAAGTGGAGGTAACTTCACAAAATTGGCTTGAAAATGATTTTTTTTCTTCATCTCAAGGTCACAATTTAAAGTCCCCGTCCCTGCGTATGTTCATAATTATGTTAATTAGGTACATAGTACTTTAAATTTCCTTCAAAATAAAATGATAAAAACATGATTGGAACAATTTAATGTTTATGAGTAACCAGCTGAAAAATTGTCGATTGAACATAATTTCATTCAAAGTTAGAACTCAAAAAGATGTATACAAACAGTTGTATAAGTAGTTTATATACTATTGTACATGATTTTATTGGATTAATATTGATGCATCCATGTATAAGTAGCATTTCACAGTTATTGGAACACATTTTTCACTTATTTATAGTCAGAAATGACAGACACAACAAATATAAAGCATCTAATTTATTGTTTATGTACTATTATTTCTATTACTTTGAATTTCTATGATAATAATAAAACAGATGGAAAGCAGTCACTGCAGCTGGGGTGTTAGGTTTGTTCCTCTGTTGTGTTTTTTTCGAGGTTGGCATTGGCAAAGTTTGACTTTCTTCCTGATTTTTGAGTCGCAGTGAGTAAAGTGTATGTTTTTGTGCCGCCACGCTTTGATGGTGATGGCAAGAACAGCATGCATGCTGGTATCTCCATTAAAGTGAATCAGTGATTAATCAAGCGCATGCATGAATCATACATCAATAATAGCCTAATTTTCTGCATGATCCCTGGAGACGAACATGCAGAAAAGTAGAAACGCATGGAAAAGATAGCATACTGTCAGGATTTCAGAGAATAAAGCAAAAACGTGTTGTAGGTAAAGTTTTAAATCTGCAAAGTAACTAAAGCTGCAAGAAAAAGAAAGTGGCATTAAATGGAAATATTCAACTTAAGTATAAATGTAAACCCAGACATTATTATTTTAATGAATTCTATGCATTCTTATGATATTTCTTAATCTAGTACACAGCATCTCTACAATTTGCAAAATCAGTGTCTGTGCAGAGGCGTGAACAAAGGGGGCCCAGAGGGTCCACTGCCACCTTAAAATCTAATTAGCTTCCCTCGATCTGATAGGTCAAGCTAATTCACTGAAACTCTGATGTCCAAGTTTCACAGAATGCAACACAGTTCGATCCAGAGCTACATCAAAGCTGGACATATTTTACTGTAAAAGTTTGCTCAATTCAGGATAGCTTCTTGACATATGAAGAATTTTTATTTGGGACATATTACCATTTCATTGGAGTACATCAGCTCCAGGGACAGTATTAAACAACCATCTTGCCATCCCTAATAAAAAATTCTGGAGGCGCCCCTGTCTCTGTGTGTTCGCTGTAAAAATATTATTTTTTTTATTATTTTTACAAAAAGTAATTTGTTCTTTTGCAATATGTGACCATAAGATTACACAGTTTTACGGCATTTAAATTTATTGTAAACAGTATTGAATTACAAACACTTATCTTCAGTTTTTATATTTTTTGATGTATTTCTTCAATTTCAATGTATTGTTTCTAACACGTTTGCTGCCAGATTTTTCCTATTTTTGATTGTTTGTTTTTACAAAATTTTGTTTTGTAGTGTACTGGACATTCTACTTGATGTGACGAGGCATGGATTCACACAAAGGCTGAGAATTTGTCACCAGCTGAACAGCTGTGAAACTTTCTTTGCATGATTTGCGAAATTTTAGTCAACATCATAGAAATGAGATCTTGACCATTTGCCTGCTGCCTTCACAGTTTTGCTTCATGCACAAGCACCAGCGTGAGATTTGTGGCTGACTTGCCTAACTGAGCTCACTCCTCAAGTAAATGTAGTCTAATTAGTTAGCAATAAAGGCTTTGGGCTATAACTGAGCTGCAATTTAGAGCTGCCAATGCACAATATGCCAGGTGCAGCCAATAATAAATAAAGATAATGGCAGCAGCTGCAGCAGAGGCTCAGATGGTGCTTTAACACTAATATTAAGGTTGTTTCTAAATGATAATGTCATTTAGGCTCCTGCATCTTATTGGAGGATAATGTGGCTGTTAAATGTGGCGTTTTGGGGGAAACATCAGCTGCTCCTCTTGTTGGCCATCAAGCGGCCAGACTGGGAAGTGCAGCTCTGAGCACAGCATCCCAAGTCTCCTCTCTGCCTCCCCTCCTCCTCCCCCCTCCCTCCCTCTCTCTCTCCAGCCGTCGCCTGGAGCAGCGTGCGTGCGTAAAGTGTGTGTGTCTGTGCGTGTGCGCGCCGTTGGAATCTGACAGCACGTTGGAGCTGCGTTTAAGAAAAGCTCAGCTCTCTCAGTTTTGTGCCCGTCTTATTGCCGCTCTCATTGTCTTTGTCGACAGTGATAAAGAGAGCAGGTACCATCTGTCCATTCCGTCAATTTATTACGACTTGCCTACCTTTTTTCCCTCCCTTTTTTGTTTGCTGCTCTTCACAGATGTTATGTCAACACTTTTTTTGGGTGCTGGTGGGGGGAATCCCGGTTCTAACGGAATTTTGTTGTGGCTCTTTTCGGTCTCTTTTCTCTTTCAGTTCAAACCAGGGGCCTGTTTTTGGAATAAGAACAAGCATTGCTGTTTTCTGACTTTGAGGGAAGAAAGAAGGGACTCCTCTGGAATTTCCTAAGGAATTTATTCGGATAGCTCCGGTAAGTGAGCGGATATTTGGATCGAATTTCCAAATAAAGAACGCGCAATGATTTGGGATGCATGCACCAAACTGACTGAGTTTATTTTTATGATAAAAATAAACAAGCGCACCCTTCATTTTATTCCCCATTCTTCTATTTCATTTACAGTTACCGGGGCTTTGCATTCTACCGCCTGGGTATATAGTAAGTAGTACTTTTTTCCCCTTCTAATTCTGGCGAATTGCAGTTGAAAGCGTCCTGTTTGTATCCATGTGTGGAATGAAGTGTCAATTGCTCCAAGTTCTGTGTCGTGCCGCGATGTGAGTAGGAGCCCGGGGTGCATATTTTTGCATATCTTGGAGCGGCGTTATGGATAATGTAGCGCACCAGCGTGCACCGGTCTGCTGCTCGCTGTTGCACTCCAGATGGTGGCGAGATATTTACAGATTTTCTTCTTATCGTCACCATTTATAACAACATACTGGGCTCAGTAGAAGGAAAAAAAAACAGAGCCATCTTTGCCCCCCGAACGCTGCTCTGCGCCTCTCTCTCTCTCTCACACAGACACACACACGCAGAGGACGCGCACGAACACTTGTGGGGATTTTTGTGTGTGTCAGTTGCGGGACGCTGGTGGGAAAAAAGTTAAATGTTTGCTTCTGACGCAGGTTTGCATGCTTCTTTGGATGTATGCAAGTGTGCGTGCGTTCTTGCGTGCCCAAGGGCTCCTGACTCAGGTGATGTAGTCGGTGGGTGGGCTGTGACTCACCCACTTTACCCATTTTTTTCCCCCTCCTTTTGCTGCTGTTTTCTGACAGGCTTTGATGCCAGATTTGACTGGTGATTGACAGTGGCTCATGCGCAGTAGTGTGTCAGCACATGCCCATGTTTACCCCTCCCTCCATCACTGCCTGCTATATTTGGATTTCCCATAATTTATACAACCTCTTCCTCTGTGTTTAAGAGTATTTGGCAGAGAGCTGCTGACAAGTGATTCATATATAGCCAATTACCAATGATTTGCGGTCATCCTTTTGCAGCCTGAGAGGGTGAAAAAAAAAGTGTAGACCCTCTAAAAGGCAGGATAATGAACTGAAAAGTTTGTGGTGCCGGAGTATTTTGTAGCGAAACCAAGCCGAGGAGAAGCAAATGAGGGCAAGGACAGCTTGCACAGCCGGAGAGATGTGTCTTCTCCGGCTGGTGTGGAGTGACAGAGGGCTAAGTGAGCATGACCATTGAGGAGAGGTAACAGCATTACAGTCTGCCAGTCATGAGCGGGTGCAAGAGATAGGTTACTGTTGCATTTCAAAAAAGAGCTAAATGGGCAAACATGCAGGGCAGGAGTTGGTGACTTCAGGGCACTTGAACAGAAGACTCGATAAAACACACTTTGGCAAGTTTTCAGACATGCAGATCTCATCTTAATATTAACGTCACTCCGGGGGGGGGGGTGAGGGCTGCTGCTGATGAGCTTCTCCTGCATGATTTTGTCTGTCTATGTGTTTCTTTTATTGTTTAAAATATAAAATCACTGATTAATATATGCACACGTCATACAGACCTGTGTGTTATTAAATAAGTAAGCTAATCCAACCAGAACACCATCAGGAGTACACACCCCTCTCCTTTAAAGAAGCACTGCTTGGCCCCAATAAACTGCAACGGGGTGAAACATGCAGATGCTCAGGTCAGATATCCCTGCGTGTCAAACACAGTTCTGAGCACAAAAGTGGGATTTGAATCATTTGGTATGGGGTAGTGAATTTGCTCCAAAAGCTTTCAAGGATTAGTCCCAGGTAAGACTAAACCCCCCCTCCCCCAGCAGCGCTCCCTATTTCATAAACTGGCAACATTCTGCAGTTTTCCATCGTCTTTCCCTTTGAGTGATACTCCCGAAACTGCTCACTAAAGCCCACATCAATCACTGCTGGATGGGATTTGAGCTCCGGCTCCGAGGCAGTAAGCAGACAGCACAGGTTCTGCTCGCTCACAGCTGCACAAGCTCCAACCACGGTGACCCAAGAGAAACGAGCCAGCGGTGGCACTTGGAGAGCTGTGTTTCTGCAAATCCCTTCTTTTTCTTTTCGCTCTCTCTTTCTCATTAATTATGCCTTAACATAGGTTGCTCTAGTGTGACCGTGTTGACAACGCGCTCACTTTTCTCCTGCCTGCTGCACCTCCCTGGAGAGAATCAGGAGTAAGCTGTAATTACGGTTTATAAACTTCATCTAGGTGACATAATCGGGGCATGGCTGAGATGGCAAGGGGCTGTCAGAACAACTGCTAATAAATTTATAGCTCGTTTTTTCCCTCTTCTATATTGCACATCTCTCTCTCGAGGTATCTTACTGTAAATGTTTGCCACAGTGTTGAAACTAACAGATTTTGCTCAAATATATAGTTTTCTAAAGAAAACAGGAGTACACAGTGCTAGAAGAGAGCAAATATTGCCCAATACCCTGCAAAAAAAAGAAACAAAAACACTGTACATCTATGGAAAAGCTGTGGCTATATCATCCGTGTGTTTATACTGTGAGGAACACCTTGATTGCGGTCCAAGGCTCGGCAAAGCTGACTATCCGACTCCCAGGGGCCGCTTTATAATGAGGATGCGCTGTCAGATAATTAGATACACCTGGCGCAGGCGTTTTCAGGAAATTTTGATTCATCCCAAAATAAAATGTCTGTGCCTGCCAACATGAAAGCAGGAAGAAAAAAAAAGAAGAAGAAAAAAATAAAATAAAATATCCCGCTGTCACATTGCCTCTCCTCCCATGGTGGCAATGTTTTATTTATTTATCCACATCTTAATGCTCTTGGATGAGGCGGGCTTCATTTTGTGCTAGCTGATGCATTAGCTGCCAAAGTTTCTCATCTCTCGCAGAGTGAGATGCTCACTCATAAGGGTGTCACTGTCCCTTCGTGGACGCTGCCTCTCTCTCCGTCTCTCTTGAAACTGGATGTTCTGATGCAGCTAAATTTAACAACTCCCTCGGTTGCATGGCACAAGATGCATCTCAGTCTAAGATAGCGGTGTGACATACAAAATAAGATGTGTATCTGCAGATCAAAACCTGCATCATAGGGGAGCATTAATCTTATGACAACTGTCCTTTTGTGCTTCCTTGATGACGCTTCAATACAGAAATGAGATGTTGGCTTTTGAATTTGATAGATGCAACTAATCAGCCATTTCATGCACACGCTGTACACAACGAGCCACGAATGCTAATCAGCAACCGCGCACATATTTATTCACATGCACACAACCTTAAATGTAACGCCTTGTTTTTTTTTGTTTCTTTGCTGTTGATTAGAAATGCTCTGTGAGATGGAATCCTCTCACCTGTGCTGTTTATTTATCAGCCGCATGGCTCCAGTCATAAATCAGACACTCATTAAGTTGTTAAACAACAACTTTTGCCTTCTGCAGGAGACATCAGTGCTATTAAGGCTGATGTATGTGATAGAGTGGGAAGGTGAACCATTGCAGACTGCTCATGTTATCCAATTAAGAGATGTTTATTACTCCTATTTTTGAAAGAAAAAAAATCTCTGGTCACATTTTAATTAAAAAGTCCAGCGTTGATAGTGAAGTTAGTACCAAGGGATCAGAACGGAAAATGACTGATTATCCAGATGTATTGAGAATACAAATGCAGCTGAAAATGAACTTTTATGTCACTCCATGGTTTGGTATCACCGTGTCAGGTCTGGTCTGTGCTCAATCAATATTTCCCATCTCAGGGTGAGAGTTGAATCAAAAGTAAGCCTTGAAAAATGTATGTGAAATGGAAATAGGTCAACAGAAAAAAGTTTAATAAGCCGGTTAAATTAGTTTGCAGGGTCTGGAGAGGGAATAAATGTTTTCTTTCATTCTCGCCAAGATGACATCTGTGGTTACAGCAGAGAGATGGTGGCGTTTTCAAAGGCCCTCCTTGACCTGTTCACACCTTGGCTGTGCAGGAAGCGTGTCTTTTTAAAATTTGATTTTATTTGCAATCAGACATGCGGCTATGTACAGTAACCTTCTCTGAACTTTGACCCTTTACCTGAATACAAAAACACAGCATAACGGGCAAAAACTGTCATAGAGATGACTCGGGTTGTTAGCGAAATCTAGCTTTAGCATGCTATCAGTTCACATGAGCCGCTGTTGAATACACTGTGACAGAAGAAGTAGGGCTGCAGTCAAACATCTGAGAGGATTAAAGACAGAAAAAACAAAGCTAATTTCTGATATTATTTTGCCATTCGAAAGTTACATACATTATGCTTTATATGTGTCTGCACCCAAATCATTGTTAGCTTATACTGGCTTGGTTTGCTATTTTAAAAACATATTTGCATATCAGGATGGTTAGAGAAGATAGTATAAATTGCAATAATTACAGACAATATTACTCTCTGTGTATCTAAGGAGCAGGTCAACCTCAGCAGCTGTATTTCTGCACCGTCAATGTCTGGCAGCAAACATGATGTCAATTCAATACCATCATTTGATCTGGAGCATATTTCCTTCCTTGTGAACCCAACAAGGTTGCCTGTATTTTCTTGCATCACTGGTGAGGCAGTTGAAGAAACTAAGCTGTGTGTGTGAGAGAGTGTTAGTGGTTTATACTGGTGCCAGTTTGAAGCAATCCTGCAGGGCACATGTAGCATTTCTGATGTATACAAATGCAGTCTTGTAATGTGTAAATACTTTGGCATTTGAATGAATTACACAGCATTTGTCTACTATGCAGAAGCAGTTTGCTGAGGTTCCCGTACTTAAGCAGCGACGAAGCAGAAGTTCTGTCAGGGAGATATTGTTCGGTGTATCAAAGCTGAGCTTTGATTTGTCCTTGGCTGTCTTAACCTTGAACTAGCAACAAAGTGCTGTTCAATACTCTTTCATTGGCTGTTACCTAATTTTCTCCAGCTGTACTTCTAACCCAGGCCCAGCCACGCATGATTCGAAATGCATCTGAAAAGCTGTGGTGGATGTTTCCCCTAACTTTACTCCACCGTCGGCTGTATATCTGCTGCCTAAAGACAATCTGTTTCTGTGCTGTGCAGCCGAAAAAAAATGCTGCTTTCTCTCTGCCCTAACATGACAGGAACTCACAAAACTGATGGATACTGACAAAAGACGAAGACAGGAGGAGAATGTTATAGATGTGCTGCCCTGAGTCAGAACCCCTGCCTAAACTAATAACTGTGTACACCAGGCTGAACACAATATCATGAACATCTGTATGATACAATCCAAACCCACTGCAACAACAGCTACGGCTATTAGCTCTATATGAATTAAAACTTCTATGACACACAACTGAAACATAAATATTCATTAGCTATAAGGCTCCTGCAGTGTTTACACAAGTCGGAGTAGCTCTATAGGCATCTGTGATATCATCTACATCCCTTTGCATGTTAGCATATCTTCGTTTTGATAGGTGCTATCTTAAATAATGACTCGGTGTGATTTCAAAAGAGCAAATGCCAGTGTAATCTTACAACCTGACCTTTTTGTAAGCCACGTGTATAGCACCACGGTGTAGATATTTTATCTCCATACATGCAGTTGCTTTGGCATTCCTCTACTATCCGACACCTTGTGAGATTTTCGAAGGTACTGGTATGTTCCGTATTGGCATTATAGTCTACTGGGATGTGGAGGCAAAGAAGAAAAAAGAAAGGAATAATGCAGGCAAGCTGGAGCCAGGGTACTCTGCTCAGCTCGATGCCGCTGCCTCTAACAGACATGAACAAGAGAAATCAATTAGACCTACTCGGTTGCTATCCAAGGGACTTCCACCATGGGAAAGGGTTGAGCGAATCAAAGCATTTGGAAAGAAAGAAAAAAAAGCAAAAAAAGAAAGTAGAAGAAGAGAAAAGTGAACTCGAGTGGCAGTTTGTTGTATTCTTTGTCAGATCAGCCGCCTCTGACCTCAAGATAACATTCATTTTCTCTGTGTTCATCGCAGGCATGCTTATAATTCCAGACACTTTCCCATCTTTTTTTTAACACACAGTCTTTTCTCTTACTATCCTTTCAGGTCAGTAATGAGAAAAAGAAGAACGATTGGCAAAGATGCTCCATAAAGAGAATATTTTGATGACTTTAGTTCTACCTGCAAAAGTAGAAATCTCTCAGCAGCCTGAGATTCGAACTATTAGATTTTTGTATTCATACCTTAAGCTCATTCCAGCAGTCACTTGGAGGTCACTGTGAACAGCAATTCTTTTCAACACCATGATGGGCACCAGTGTGGTGTTGTGCTGAAATGAAAAGAGCAAACAAGTTTGACTGTTAGAATATAATACAGCTTTAAAGCTCATATTCAAACAAGGTTTAGTTTGGGAAAAGTCTTTATTTGGTTTTATGGAGAAAAACAGTCGAAGGTCCCTTAAGATTAAAAATCTTCATATCGAATATGAAACAGTGCTTCTATTTTGGTCGGATCAGTGAGGCTTGTATCCACAGTATATCATTTATTAATAGTATTTTACAGCCGGCTAAAGCACAGCCTCAGTGTAATGTAAAAGTATATGCAGTGATACAGTAAATATAGAGATGCTGTGATTTCCACTTCTGACTATATACATGTTTAAAATCTATACATGCTTTCCCAACGATCATGAGAAAATAATTTTGCTTAACCGGCGGAGATGATTGAGCCAGATAAGACGATTGATGCTTTTAAGCGCGCTTTATTGAATGGAGCTGAGCTCTGTACTGTAAATACAGAGGTTGAGAGTGCATAGCATGGATTTCACAGGACCCAGAGGCCTTATTGTCTTTGATCAGACTGAAAGAGGACACTTTTTGATCAAGCACTACCTTGGACATTTAAATCAAATCCCTGGCAGACTCAGCAGCTCTGAGGCTGCACAGTGTAATCTCTACACATAGTGGAATGTGGACACCCCTGGAAGTGTGCTAGAGTCTATTATATTGTACATTTTGAAATCTTTTTCCTCCTTTCCCTTGATGAATATCTCACACTTGGTGATAGGGGAGTTATTCTACAGAGTGGAAATCCAATTTGACAAAGAAGACCTGCCTCGTGGAGTCTTTTTAAATGATTATGATCGCATAAAGTCGGCAGTGTAACAGACCTGGAAGGATTAATGAACAAGAATTCTTTTTTTTTCTTCCATTCTGTAGAGTTATGTATGAATAAATCTGCAATGGATAAAATGGACATGGCAGGGACCAAACCATGACAGCACAGAGTTTATGTAAAGGATGATTATGTGTTGATAAAATAATGGACATTTCAGCAGCACAGGCTTTGAAAGTTGCGTTCCGTCGATAATCCGGTGTGTACAGTTCAGTCCCCTGACAGAGCACACGTGTAAACACAGCACCCCCGCCTCCCACTCAGCCCTGCTGTAGGTTTGGCTGTGGGTGCTCGGCAGATCCCTCGGCATCATGAGAGAATAACAATGCGGGTTTTGGGAGGGATCAGTTCCCCAGCACAGAGCCATACTGGGTAGGGTTTACGTAAGACCCTGGCTTCCTGAGCTCTTTGCCAGTTTAAGATGACAAACAAATGGTAGCGAGGAGTGCCGGCTTGCCAGAAGGGAGGGTTTGCATCTCTTCATGCTACCCCCACTCACAAACACCGTCCCTCTGTTCATACACAAGCATGGTTATGTGTCGTGGCTTGTGATAGTGGCTCCCCTGTGAATCCACACAAGTTGATGTGTGTTTTCACACCATTTGTTGGCTCTGTGGCTCCCACTTTGAAGCCACCGCCTTCCCTTATCCTCCTCATCCTCCCTTTGTTTTCCGCTTTATACGTTCCAATGAAAGAAGGCTGGGATCTGTCAAAACTTATCCCATCGTCTGTCTGGCTTGTCAACTTTTTAAAAAAAATTTATTTTGAGGTGGGCCGCCGCAGAGATTCACTCAGCCCTGACGCCCAGGTGGTTTTTAAAATGTCAAAACTGGTTGAGGCTGAGCTGTTGTCTTTTTGGATGATATAATTTATGTGTTTTCGTGCACATTTTCTGTGTGATTTCATATCAGAGCAGCACTGCAGGTTGGTGAGGAATTTTATGATCTATCATTAATTATTAAAGCGTTACAAATAGATTTAGGTGCACTCTTAATATTTCTACTCACAGTTTAATTCTGCAGGTATTCTTTTGGAAACCAAGTGTGCAAAAAACAAAACAAGAACTATAATTGCAATCATGCAGACAGACCTGCTGAATAGTGATTAGAGGTGGCAGAGCTTCTTGATTTTTAATCTGGACCACCCAAAGGTGCCAGTCCCACTCTGGCTTACACTCACTGCAACAGGATTGCAACTAGCTTCTGATAAGATGAAGCCCACAATCCCTTGGTGCCAGGTGTATTTTTAGTAAACGTGTCTGGCACGCTGTGCAGTCTAAATTTCACAACAAAAGGACTCCAGGTTTGCTGCTTTAATCAGTTACATCTGCTCTGAGAAAAGTGGTATAGTATTAACTATAAAGCCAGACTGGAGAATCAAGTTATGTCAAGTCAATACATGCTGTTGAAAGTTGATTTTCTGAATGTCTCAGATGAGAGAGAAGCCACACACACACACACAGACATAAAAACTGACACAAAGGAAAGGGCATTTTCTCAATCTTTACAATCCCCAGACATTACAAGGAAGACATATTGGATACAGCATCTTCTGACATGCAGCAGTCCGGAGCAAGGTCTCCCTTTGTTCCTGCATAGCTCAGAAATACACCATAAGATAGCATTAGGGTCCATTGAGTTGGGAGTAAGGGGAAAATCGATGTAAGGTGAAAATTAAATTTGGCCCAAAGAGCCTTTAGGCAAAGTGCAATTTGAAAACACATCTTTTATTTTCCCCTGGGTGTCTGATATGGGCTGGCAGGAGATGGACAGAGGATTTAACCATCATAGAAAGAAAAGAAAAAGCAAAGGTATGCTATGAGAGGAAGGGAAGCACCCTCATCTCGTTCCTAATGTGCCTCCCCTTTGATTGTCTAATTCGGTTAGGGCCATGCGTCCCTTATCGGATCATATCAAAGGTCAGAGGCGTCCTGTAGACAAATCAATCTCCCCGTCTGAGGAGGCGCAGAGGAAGCATGGATTGAGGGAGAGCTGATCCATCTAGTGGCTCTAAGAATGAAGGTGGGTGAAGGAGGAAGAGAACTGAAAAATTATGGCATCTGCTGCTCGGAGAGAAGTGGGCGAGGAAGGTGAGATTGAACTGTTGACTTGGGGAAAGCGAAGTGAGAGGGGGGAAAAAAGAGTTTACAATATTGCTTGCGAGATAAGTGCGATTATTCGAGAAGATATGTCACCAACCTGACCGGCATGTTCTCACTAGGCTGCTCTAAAAACAATATAAGTTTCGAAGTTTTAGCTCTTCAGTGGTCACAACTGTCCAACACTGTTACCTCTGTGGTCTGAAAGGTGCAAAGATTATCCACTGGCTGCACATCTCTTCATGCATGGCTTCCTTCATTTGATTCAGTTTCGCTTGCAAAGTCAAAATTGATTTGGGAACTAGCACTCTGTGTCGAGACTTTTTGCACTACTAGCGATTAATCAATCAATTGTCCGAACATTTGACGATGAAAATAACATCTAGTTGGAGCTTCAGTGAGATCAGAGGTCTTTAAGGAGGTCCATTAATTAAAGGTTGTTCATGAGAAACATTGCTGCAGTGAAACCGCTATTTATCATTCCTCTCATACCTCATGACCCTGAATATGTTTTAAACCAATGCTCCAGACCACTCAGGATGCCCATTAACAAATAGTCATAATTAAACCAACGATGCATAAACACACTGGTGGTGGGCAGTGTTCCTGGGCAAAGTTTATAGGTGAGGATAAATCATCTGCAGTTTAATGCCAGCAAGATGTTTAATTTGGTCCCTTTGAGTGCGTAATTAGTTCAATTAGCCTCGATCTTGCACAGGGAAGCACATGCAGAATGGACCCAGGTTGCCCTCTGGTCTTCCTGCATTAAATGGCAACAGTGTGTTTCCTCCTTTAAGATTAAAACTCAGTGTGCAATAACTCACCGGAGCCTCCCCCAGACACCCGTTGCAATGGTTCAGTGTGAGATAATGTTTGCTCAAGCAACTCTCAATGAGATTCAGCGCTCCAGTGACACCATTACTCTAAGCTCATTGCCTAGTCAGGTTGGGTGGGTCTACCCTGTCCCAGAAGTCGAAGCGTAGAGGCGCCAGAAGAGAGAGCACCTCTCGAGACAGATTACATGTCTGCGGACAAGCGAATAGGCTTGCACTTCACCTCTGCCTGAGACAAGTGGGTTATTATCTTTTGGTGTTTTTTTTTTTTTCTCCCCCCCCCCCCATGCTCTTGCCAGTCATGTAATGCATCCAGGACAAGATGCTCGCCCGGCAGCCCAAGCAGGTGGACGACAAGGCAGCTTACACGTTTTCGCTAATAACAGGCAGTCAGTGAAACGTATCTGAAATGAAGATGATGGCACAAGCCTGCAGAGGAAGTCAAAGCAGCCTAGGCCCGAGCCAAAGTGTTTTAAATGGATTACACCAGTGTGTCATTGCGATTACACGCTCCTCGCAGGGACCGCGACAAGATGAATTGTATTTTATGACTTTACAGCAGATCTTTTTTTCTTCCTTTTCTCCTCCGACTTGAATGCATTTTTCCCCTCTACTATGTAGCGTGATCTGAATGCGGGATTGTTTTCTTGCCTTTGAACTACCTCACAAACAGTTCATCTTCTACTTTTCCTTAAGGGGACACTTTCTGTTTATCTTAGTGCTGAGAGTGGCTGCCTGAAAAACCTACATACAAATGCATTTTCATGCTTTGTAAATTATATTTCAGACTTATTTTGACTTGTTTCGTGATGCTCATTTTGTATTTAATGCAAACATACATTGCATTCGAAAAAAACACTCTTGGCAGTGAAACTCAAAGGGCTTCAGAAAATGATACATATAAACACATATAGCAGCTTTTCCACTATATTGCTACTGCAGCTCCCTCTTTAATGTCCTATCTTTTCTTACTATAGCACTACAACATATCACTACAACTAAATCACTTACGTGGCCATGCATGTACAGAACAGTCCCATTTCCTACTTGAATACACTGTGCAGCATGTATCATATACGTCAGTGATAAAAAGTGATTTAACAACTGTGCTTCAGGAGTGTCCTCCAATCCTAACTTCATTATTGCAGAAAATTAGCAGATATGGCAGAAAAATGTGTGAGAGTGAGCAGTTTGGGTTATGAAACTGTCAGAGTTTGTGTGTATGTAAAATAGATGTTCTATCTCAAGGGAGTCCATTAGGGAGGGAAATGATGGGGGGGTAAGCACTTAAGGAGTCCGATTTGACCTCGAGGAGCATATGTCCAAATGCACAGCTGGACACAAATGCACACAAATTTACTTTATAAGTCATGTCATTTATCAGAATCCTTGTAAACTTTGAATGGCTTCGACTTTTCTGTGATCAACACTCTTAGTGAGAGTTGCTGAACTGCACTGTTTCCAGTCAGTGTGATGTGGGGGTGTATACATCTGGTAGTCGCACTGGTGGAAGTAACCCCTTGTACAAGATCAGGCTGAAACTTTAGGGCTCTAGTTTCTACACAGAAACTTATGAAATAGATGCACTAGGCTAAGAAGCCTACATATGATGCTGGAAATTTAAAGAAAAAAAAAGGAAATAGACTCCTTCTTGCCAAGAGTTAGATCTTTATAATCACTCTTGTGTCCGTACGGTAAAGATGAAGCTACAGCCAGCAGCCAGAGGCAAACATTTAGTCGGGCTCTGTCTTACCGCAGCTAAATCTGACTAGAAGCACCTCTAAAAGTTCAGAAATAGCCTGTTATGTCTTGTGTATTTCAAACAAGTTTTGCTTTTAAAGGGGATTTTGTGTGGGACTATTCGTTGGCCGGAGTTCAGGGAAGCAGCGGAAACTCTAAGCTCACGGTGATTAGTGAGCTTTAGAGGTGCTAGTGGGCAGAACTTGTGTCCCACCTTTCTCATTTATTATGCTAAGCTAAGCTAACTGGCCACTGGCTGTATTTTTATATGAATGCTATACAGACATAGGTGGTATTTCTAAGTATATCAAGTGAATCAAATACCAAATGCTTCCTTGTGTTTATTCTCTTTCAAAACAGTCTGAAAACTTGACTTGCTTTCACAAAGATCACAGTTCTCTAGTTTAGGCGAGGATACATACATAAGAAAAACCATGCATTTCTTCACACTCAGAAAAAACAAAGACTAGGCTGTTGGATGGGGTGCATTTTGAGATTTTTGCTATGCATATGGCCGGTACACATACAGAGTTGTACTTTTTCACTTGCTCCAGTGCCTTGCAAAGGTGCACTTTTTAAAAAAAAAATCTTGCTAATCACGCCAGTCATTCCTCTTCCAAACTTTTTTTAACTGCCTACCCTCAGGTGTATTACACACTGTGCTTCCCTAAGATTTGCCTCTGGTGCTCTCAGCTCAATCCCTCACCCTCTCCTCTTCAAGTGCCTCCATGACTTAATGCCCTAACCTCCTTTATGCCAACAAGCACACTTGCTCCTCAAGCTAATCATAGCACCAGCGCCTATGAAATCTGAGCAGCCTTAACAATGACCACTGTACGCTCCTATTGAGAACCATACAAATTAGCCTCTGTGCTGGTGGCCAGTGGGACAATGCATTCTGCTAGCTTTATCACATCTTGCCCCGGCCTACTATTAATCTTGTGGACTGTATGGGATGAATTAATGCACTGAGGGATTTGTGAGGCTATGGATATGGATTACATTGTCTAACAGTATATTTGAATTGCTCTCTGAATGTAATTCCAGTGGACTATGATAAAATTCTGCTGATAAGAGCGTGCTGTAACAAACCACATCATTATTGCCCTTGTCAGTCTGTTGTGCATGGCAAAATGAAGCCGTGCTCTCATAATCCTATTCATCTCCAAGAGGTCTGCAGCTCTGATTGCGTAAAATAGTAGAGTTGGTGGGGATCGGCTAGAAAGTCATTTCCATTTTGCTTAATATGCCCTCTGCAGATTTCTTCTGCACACCTTCTAGTAGGTTTTTTTTTTTTGGGTCTATATCTTCCAGCAGCTTCTGAATGCACTAATGATAAATTTATCAACCCCTGTTTAACCTCAAACTGTCCACAAACACTTTAAGTAACCTTGTCTGCTCAGTCTGACAAAGGATATGAGGCCATAATGTAAGACCCAAAGGAAGTTTCTCGTCTACCAATCAAACATACTACCCTCAGGGACGTCTAGACTGTGGCTGGTCTCTGTCCTCCCTTTCAGTTTTTCTATTGCATTACATCAGATTACTGTATCGCAGCGTAATTTCTCTTAATGCTCACTGCACTGCAAAATCATCACTGCAGTCTTTTATCTAATCCCGACCTAAAGTGATTTTTCCCCCTCCTTGTAATTGAAAATTCTATTCTTAAATGACTCATTAAGGGTTGCACATTTTCTCCCACACACTGAAAGCATTTACTCCTCTTTTTTTTTTTTTTGACAGTCACATTGAGAGAAGTTAATGTGTCGTGTGCATTCCAAGCATCTGTACGCAGCAGTGGCAATTTCAAAAACAGCCACACAGACTGGAAAATCTACACCCTCGGCTGTGTCTCTCAAACAACGTTTACATTTATGCAATCTTTTTTTTTTTTTAATTTTTTGAGGGGGGGATTATTCCTGTTTACCTCTTTCACCCATGGTAGCAGAGCGAGGACAACTGCTTGTAGCTTTTCGCAGTTCTTGGCAGGCCGACGTGCGCTACCAGCGATTATGGTTTCCAAGCCAAGCGAAGATGAGAAAGTCAATTAGCATTCGGCTCCGGGCTGTGCCACCATCATGGCGGAGAATCTCCACAGAGAAACACTAGCATCCGCATTTAAACTTGCATATTAATAAAGTGTAGAAGTGATTCACGGGCGACACTTTACTCTTGCTCCACCTCTGCTCCATCTGAGGCTCAAACACACGACGGATGGTGTCAGGCAATGAGAAGGGGAAAAAACATCCAATCTGCAGCCCACTGAGCAAATGAATATTTTATAAACTGCCCCCAGAGGTTCATAGACACTTAGAGAGAGCAAC
Source organism: Acanthochromis polyacanthus (assembly GCF_021347895.1). Classification (NCBI taxonomy): domain Eukaryota; kingdom Metazoa; phylum Chordata; class Actinopteri; family Pomacentridae; genus Acanthochromis; species Acanthochromis polyacanthus. The sequence continues at coordinate 10,802,722 of NC_067135.1, read as the reverse complement.
AAAGACTGATTTAGCGAGACAAGGAGGCAGAAGGGTTCCATTTTTGGGGCAAGATGTTCACTCAGACACCTGCTGTAGCTGAATTTACAGGGAGGTGGCAGCACTTGCAGCTGTCAACAAGACTGCGTCACTGCGTTCTCTCTCTCTCTCTTTTTTTTTGCGCTCAGAGCTGACCCTGCCATCCATTTGGCCTGCTTTATGATTACCATAAATGCCTGGATTGCCTGCATAAAATTGTGGAGTGGAGACGAGGGCCTCCGCTTCCATTAGTGGCCTCTTTTTACTGGAAGGGCCAAGTGTGTCCCCTGGGTAAGGCCAAAACTCTCACTGTCCTCTACAGTCTATCAAATAGACTCTGTAATCAAGGACTGGGCTAAGTGGAAAGCTGCGCTGATGGTGATGTTCATAAAACGATTATTCAGAGGGAAATACACTGAGTGTAAGCTCGAGAGGTAATAGGGGGCAGGAGTGTTCCTGCACTGAGAGATCATCTTTAAAAAATTAAAGCTCTATCAGTGGCAATCAGTTTTATTTTTGCTCAATTCTTGAATGCCCTCCAACTAATTATAATTTTGAATGGCAGGAAATTTCGAGTGAGAAATTAAGAGGTGCTAAAATTGGTTGCTATGGCACAAAAAACAACAACAAAAAAACTAATGAATGCGTGTCAGCATGGATCAACAACACAAGACATCCTTTAAAAAATGATTTGTTAGCATTTATGTTTCAAATTCTGCTTTAAAGCACAGGAACTAATGAAGACAGTAACATCAAAGCAAGAATCTATCTGCTAGTGGAACACGGTCCATTGTAATCCACGGCTCATAGATTTTTCAGGTCATTTAATCATTTGGGAGTATGAGTCCAACTCGGTTTTAATATCAGCAGTTTTGCAGAAATGTCCAGGCGGTGCATGGGTTGTAAGGTCTTGCTGAGACAGTACATATAATAAAATATAAAATTGCCTTGTCTTATTCAGGGATTTGAGTTTCAATTTGATCTTATCCTGTTTACTCAGAAAATACAACTTTTCCTAGAGATAAATCTCAGTTTGGAAGAGCTACATAGGAATCCCAACAACAATTCAAAAGGTTGTGCCGCATACAAATGCGCAAGTAACTAAAAATACATGCAAATAAGCAGCACAAACAGCGGTGATTAGCATCGACTGTACAGAAAAGGCGCATTTTGCTTTTTTGTTAAAGATTAAAATGTGAAAGCAAGTCTTGGAGGAACTGGGAGAGGAGGTGGGGAGGGGCGCGATAATAGATGCTGAGGGAGACAAAAAAATCTATTGTGAGCGTGATGACAAGAGATCAATGTTGCCTCTTATTCCCAGTGACAGTCTGAAACTAATATACTCATTAGCATTAATGTCACCATGATACAAATTGAACAGGCTTTATTTTTAATAGTCCTGCTGCTGTCTATATTAGCTAAAGAGTGATATTCTATGAGTGGAGTCTGTCAACTGTATGCAGTATTGCGCACCTTTAAAATACCTTTGTTTTGTGTAGCTGTGTGCAAACTTTGTAGAAAAATAGTGTGAGAACACCCCATTTGGTGTTTAACTTTATTATATTGTAGATTCAGCACTTGGACTGCGGTTCATTGCCATTTTACAGCTTCTTATTGTACATTTTTTTAGTTAATACACACTTTTCCAGCAAAGACAACGTATATTTATGCTTTGTGTGTGTGTGTGTGTGTGTGTGTGTGTGTGTGTGTGTGTGTGTGTGTGTGTGTGTGTGTGTGTGTGTGTGTGTGTGCAAATAAGTCTCTGAAGCCATGCAATTGTATGGGTTTGTTTTCTGAAATTGACTCCAGTTACTGTATTTACAATTGCCAAGCTTGCTGAGACTGTATCTGCAACATCTACTTCAATTTAGAACATTTGCAACTTCCATCAACCAATATCACTTGACTTTTGTTCAATAGCATTTAACTGCCCACCTCAACGTTATAAATAATTTCCAACAGCATCTGTTGTTTGGGGAGGATTACTCGCAGAACGCTGTGATTGAGACTCCTCCGCCGCATCACGTTTGCTCCCGTAACTGGTTGTTTACTGTTAAATTATCAATCATGTAAAACAGAAGATCGGTCCAGAGGAGTGTTAAGAGGGGAAAGAAGGAAAAACAGCTGGAAGGAGGAACAGCTAAGCTGCTGAATTTGGGATGTTTTTCACAGCTGCTGCTGGCTAACAGCAACAACAAAGCCAGAAGCTGGGATTTAAAAAAAAAAAAGTTGGTACTCATAATATAATGGTCATTCGATTGCATCATTAGCAATAACTGTCAGAATAGCAGCCAGTTCTGCACATCATTAGCAAACTGATGATTTTCTGTGTTCCTTTCATTTAAACTCCCAGAGCTCAATTTAAGATTTTGTGCAGGTCTATTAATTTAATAGACATTTAAAGATAATTAGGCTTAAAATTAGAAATGAGGCTTAGATAAGAGGATAAGCGCCGAGGTTTTTAGGTAGAGGCGTGAATAATCAAGGTGCTCAATTGGAACATCAGTGCAGCAGAAAATATATTGAAAGAAAAGACAAAAAAACAGTCTCACTTCAGGGCTTGATCTTGTAATATTTTGTCAATATAACTAAGTGGGTCATTTGCGGAAACACTTAAACTGTACAGTCACAAATTGTATGGTAGTAAAGGATTCTAGGAATGAAATGGCACCCATTACAAAAGGCATTATGTTTGTATTTGGACATACTGCTACTTTGAGAAAGTGCAAGCGAGACCCGTAACCCTGCAGCTTTGTGTTTTGCCGACCCAAGACAAATAGTCTATAGTCACACCTTCCGACAGAGAAAAAGCATGTCACAAGATCCCACTGCTGGTTCAGTTACACAGGGCCGGCTTACAGATCAATATGAACCTGCCAATGACAATGTCTGTGTTAATGCCTCAGGCTGCTGCTGCTGCTGCATTCCACCCTTACAGAGCCATTTTGGCAATTCCTCCGTCTAATTACGTTTGCATTCCCTGTTTTCTCGCTGTCCATTCTCTGCAACAATCTTATAATAAGGGTTAAATCGCTCTTGCTACACTCGCTGCCAGTGAATTGATCAAATATTCATTCAGTTATACCAAGAATGCCAAGTCTGAGTGTGACGAGCGCTAATGCTGAAATGAGGGGTTGTGTAATTGAGCGCTTCCTGCAGCATCGTAATCATGTGCTTGACTAATAGCAGTTACGTCCAAGTCGGACCACCTCTTACCTGGTCCTTTGCAGGGAGGTAAGGGGGAAATTAAGAACGAAAGAAAAAGATGGAAGATGCATGAGCGATGAGGAAAATTGAACCAAGAGGAGACAAGAAAGGAAGGAATATATTTCTGTGGGTATGAATTATTCAGGTGTCTCCAAAAAAAAATGAGTACGCACCCATATTATTGGAGCTGTTGTGCTCTTGATTCCTCAGCTATAACTTTTTTTTTTCTTTTTCACTTAAAGCGCAATATTACTTCATCCTTCATGGACTGGTTATGTTTCATTACCCCAAAAACAAGAAATGAACCCAGAAGTCTGTGGAAACCAAATAGAGGCAAGTTGCCACTTTGAAAACTTTTAATTAACATATAAATTTTGTGCAAATGGGAGGTTGTCTGAGCCGCAGCCATGATTTAAAACCTTAAAAAAAAGATAATGTAATAATCATCTTTTTGATGTGGGACAAGCACTTTAAATTAGGCCTTTAATGTTGTGGTCTGGGTGGACAGTTTCACTTTGCCGTTGATCGGCAGCAGGTGACAAGGTGTGGATACAACCAGACATCACGCTACCAATCACGGCCGCCACCAAAGGATGCACACAAACATTGAATATGGCTCCATATTTTTGTGTTTTGCATAGTATTATTCACATCCCTGTTCTTGGCTTACAGTTCATAAATTTTATCAATATAAAAACAGTGGGGAGCAGAGTAAAGAAAATTCACTGCTGCCTCAAAGCCTTCAGCTCTCCACTGTTCCATGCAGCTGCGAGTCTGTATGTGCTCATGGAAACCGGAATTAAAGCTGCTATAAAAAGACTTCAATGAGGACTTCACAGTGTATAGTCCATGCATTTGCGCTTTCTTTAATGCACAATCATAACAGCTACAATAAATGATAGCAGGGATGCGCTGCATGTATTGGAAGTGTGAGGTATCACTCACAGGCAGGTGGAGTTTGAGTGGGCTTTAATAATGGGCCATCACTTCAGCTGCTGTCATCGCCTTTAAAAGCAGACAGTCTCCTAATGGGCCAAGAGGGTCCAGGCTGATCTTATCACGAAGAAGCAACGGAGCAGAGCCGAAACAATTTAGAGATTTATCAATTACTGCACTGATGAAGAATTAACGGGCAATTATTTGAGGAATGGTCGATCATTTTAGGCATTTTCTCTGGGCAAAATGCAAAATAGTTGTCAAATGGCAATTTCTCTCTTTTCTGACAGTATTTATCTATTTTATTGAACCTTTATTTATATAGTTAATCTCATTGAGACACAGGGTCTCATTCTCAAGAAAGACCGGTCCTCAAATCGCATAACAAAACAGCACTGAGTCACTGACAAAAACACTTAAGGGACTGTACTAGATAATATAATTATACAATATAACACTTAGTTAAGAATAATTCATGACAAGACACAACATAGACATCACAAATGGATTGTGCAAAGCACCAAGCAATAAAGTTAAAATGTAAAATTACTGACAGTCACAGCTAACAATACATCACCTTAACATATATACTTTGTCTTTACTTTAAATGATGCCTCATTTTGAGTTGAAACTGAAATTCTTGCTAATAAATATAATTATGTATACCAGTTTGTAAGTCAATTGCTCACAGCATACAGCCTATAGCATCTTAGCGTTTTTAGTTCCTATTCATACCAGCGAGCCACTGAACAACAGTTGGCAGCCATAATTATTACTTATTTATATCGCACTTAGCTGCTTTTCCCATTCACTTTTTTACATGCATTGATTCGGCCTTAATGAGATCTTTATTTTTTCTGCCATAGTTCCTGTCTTTTATTAGCCTTGGGAGGAAATGCTGTTTCATTCAACTGCAAAGCTCGTGTGTAGAGTTGAGGTAATTTGACAATATGTGCAATGCACTGCCACCTTTTTTTTTTAACCGTTTGATGTGCGACATGGGTCAAAAAGTGACCTAAATCCAATGGAAAATGAGCATCTCCTGACTCACACTGTGCATCAAAGGGTTACAAGCTTTCAGGTGCAATGCTACTGTTGCAAACCAGTTTTGCAAGTGCATGAATCTTCTACTCAAAGTACGATATTAGCTAACCTTAGCATGCGGTTGTAGTCCCTACCTACTCCTATAATGGACTACAAGTGGAATGCGAGTACAGTACAGACTTCATTATGAGCACCAAAGCCCACGTTTTGTTTTTTTTTTTGTCCTGGGGAGCTTCTTGTGAGAAGGTCAAAGGAGCAAAGCGTCGCAAGAGACAGCTGATTCCTCCGGATCATTTGGCAAAGCAGAGGAACTGGGCCAGTGGTCGTATAAAGGAGAAACAGGGAAAAAGAGAGGGATTGTAGAGAGAAACACACGTAGGATTGGAATATTGACTATACAAGGCCTAGTTAATTTTACAGTCGGATTGCACGTACCTGCACTTCAACATTAATGATGATGTTATGGTGGAGTTTTAGAGGCTCCTAAAGATTAAAGACTTTCTTTGTAGCTCTGCAGATTTTGTATACCACCTGCTGGCAATCTCTCTGCAAGTTCATTTTTTCCGGAGCCTCTCATTAAATGTATGAATGCTTGAAGGAAGTCGAATTTTCTATTCTCTCCATCTGTATTATTTTTTTCCGTCCATATGGGACAAAGTGCTAAATAAGTTCTTTTCTCTCGTCCCTCTCTCTTATTTCTCCTGACGTCACTTCCGCTCTGCTTTTTTCTCCGCTCTGAGCAAAGTCTGCTGAGAAAGCAACACATGCATACATCGGCTATCTCATCTATCTCGCCTGAATTCATCAGCACAGCAGAGGAGACAGTTTTCACCTACTATTCAAGCCCTTCTTTACTTTCTGTCCTCGCGCTGCCAACATAGAGACATAAAGGGATAGAAGTCGAGGGTGGCAGGAGGTTCTGAAAAGGTCAGTGCCACGCCATTAGCTATGGTGAGCGTGGGAGGGAGTGATAAATAAAGAAATAGATAAATAAAAATAGGCCCAGGTAGTTTAGCGCCGTAATGAGACAGCTGCGCCCATCAGCAATCGATGAGCTCCAGAGACAGTAATCACTACAGCTTCCTTAACAGTGTTTTAATTGGATGTCAGTCATGTACACTGCTGCTGCTGCTGCTGCAAATAACTACTAGACCAACCACTGGAATGAGCAGCACAAAATGTACTGTGTGTGTGAATTGGTGCCCCTAAAGTCCAGGATAGGCTTATAATTACATAATGTGTCCTTTGCATTTGCGTATACAAGCGCTCGTGTGCATATCAGTGTGTGTGTGGCAGCACTCACCAGTCATTAGCATTGATTTTTCCAGGAGGGGCCTCTCTCCCTAGTCTCCAGCCCTCTCAACATGCCTCCCCCACCACCACCACCACCACCACCACCAACAGGCCCGTCCACCCATTACTCTCCTGTGTGCAAATAGCTATAATTTTGTTCTCACGGTCTTGGTCGCTGTGGGCCCTGGCCTCCTGCAGTGTAAAAGATGGCAGTCATCGATCGGGGCATCCGGACGCCTGCCCTGCCCCCCCCCTCTCGCTGAGAAGGATCCCTCTGTCGATGGGAATCTCAGGTAAGTTACGAGCGCTCCTGCACGGCTTCCAATTAACAGAGCCAGTGCCAGCCAGCCACCGCCTGCCTTCCTCCCCGACGCATTTGTCAGCTGTTAGCATTGAGCTGCACAGCCACGCTCGGCCTTTTTTAGAACAGGAACAGATATGTGTTTTCAAGCGCCAAAGCTGTGAGCAGAGAGGAGGATTTTTTTTTTGTATATATGTCACAAGTGGAGTGTTTTCAGAGAGAAGTGACTCCTCGCTGACAGCCTCCAGTTTCCATTTCTCAAAAAACACCTCTTTCACCTTGAATGGCGATTATCATTCACATCCACCATGACGGTATAATCATAAAAAATAATTGTCTGGCCTTTTTCTGTGCAACACCCTATCATAAATGCACAGGCCGATTGCTTTAGACGTGATTGCTCAGGAGTAATCGGACTCATAACCAGTCTCACCTAGACAGGGAACCATTTCCTGCAAAGTCACTGGGTGGAAGGAATAATACTAAATGTGATTGTCCCCGCTGAGCACAAATCCCGGTCGCTGTTTCTGTGCTGCATGACAAAGTCATTATTTGAAGTCTGTGTTGATTAAATATTGAGTGACATGAGAGATGCTGTATTGAATCAAGTTCATTATATAAGACACGGCCTCCGTCAGTCTTCTCTGTGGCTCACAAGGAGAAACGTTTCCAAAACACCGTTGCATTTGTGCTCATTAACATTAACCCCAGCAGAGCAAGCTGGCCAATCACAAGTTTGGCCGGTTAATAAATACAGAAAGAACCAAGTAGGTCAATTAAATCTGCATCATCTCTAGAGAATATCTGTATATATGCTTATTGTTGCTATTAAAACGCTTTTTAGAAACAACGCAGTAGTAGAAAGAGCAGAATTAATCAGGCAAAGACAACAAACAGTCGAGCAAAGAAATGGAGAAGAAAAATAATAAAATGCTTCACAGCTGTGTGCCCACTAAACTGAAACCCTGGCCGCTGAAGCTGCAATTAATATTCCAAGACCATGGCTCAACTGCCACAGATTATTTCAAGTGCCATTGTTTTTTTCCCCACCACTGAAGAGGCTTAATCATCTTAATGTTTTAGGGAGACGTAGTGAGAAGCCTGACATTTTTTCCTCTTCTTATTTTCTTCTATGTAATAGGGCCAGATATGTTTGCAAGCTCCAGCACATTAGGACCTGATTATTCCAATTTCCTTCCATCTCCATACACAATCCTACTCTTCCCCCGCCTTCTACTCCCTAAATAAACCCAGAGAATCTGTCATTTTGCCAGGCAGCTGTTTTTGGCAGGTTTTCTTGCCCCTCTCTCTCTCTCTCTCTCTCTCTCTCTCTCTCTCTCTCTCTCTCTCTCTCTCTCTCTCTCTCTCTCTCTCTCTCTCTCTCTCTCTCTCTCTCTCTCTCTCTCTCTCTCTCTCTCTCTCTCTCTCTCTCTCTCTCTCTCTCTCTCTCTCTCTCTCTCTCTCTCTCTCTCTCTCTCTCTCTCTCTCTCTCTCTCTCTCTCTCTCTCTCTCTCTCTCTCTCTCTCTCTCTCTCTCACCCACCACCCCCAAACCCTCCCCCCTCCCTCAGGCTCTAAGCCCACTGGGCCCAGTGGGGGGAGATCTAGCAATCCGCGTAATGTGAGCATAATAACACCAACAAAACATCTCATTCCACGTCTAATTCAGTGTAGCGGCTGGGCCGCCATGTGTGGGATAGAAGACAATCCTCTCTGCCTTCTCTCACCACTACATTCTGTGACTGGGCTTTTCTTAATAGGTTTTTATGGTAAGAAAATCGGATGGATGCACACAGCTATGACTTGGCGTTCAAACAAGGCAAACCCCACAATGATTTTTAATTTCCAACGCTGTCCTAATGGCACCGTTTGAGCTTGTGTGACCCCCTTTGTGGGAACGATACTGTGAATATAAAATCTACCTGATTTCAGTGGCATTTTAGGTTATTGCATTATGAGAAAAGCCAGTGGCATTGTAATCAAAGGCTTTTATGCCTTCTCTTTCTGAATTCCAGCCCATGGGGTCCCGATTTCATCAGCTATATTACAGCTCTCATTACTTCAGAAAAAACAGTGGCCCACATTTTAAGTCACTGCTCTCTTTATGAGCTTCTCTTGCCCCGAGCATTGATATCATCAAGTTTTTATTGCATCTCTATTGTCCATTCCCTTGTAGTCAGAGTATTTGAATCAAGGATTTTGATTTGGTAGCTTTCGCCTCACTGGAGCCAGCTTATTATAAAGTTCTGCATTTAAAGGGAGTCGATTTTTTAAATAATTTGTGTGTTTGCATCAGCAATTTGTAACCTTGAATTTATTAACTTGCACCCCTAAATCACTTAATTTGTTTCCAGAATGTAACAGCCAGTGCTTAAAAATATTCAAAATGAAAATTGCAAGTTGGTCAGATAAAGAGGCTGTTGAAGAGAGGCTCACACTGAGCAAGTGCTGAGTGGCAGAAAAGAAGAGATTAGTACTTTGAGGTAATTAATTACTAATGTGTGGTATATTTTATTAATATGTCTTCAAATTATTAATCAGTGCACACAAATAAGCAAAAAATGTCACGCTCACCTGTACAGATCTGGGTCTTTTACACAAAGTGCTGTGATATATTTGTTTTGCTAATGTATGCAAGGGTACACATTCCCACAAAGCAACAGGAAAACAAAGATTTGTGTAGTGGTAACAGAATGGAAAAAGGATTTAAAGGAAGACAAGCCTCCTGCCTGCCATCCCTCTTTATTGCTTCTGCTTGTCAATCACTCCCACTCAACAGCGAAAACTTAGTTAGCAGTGTCACCTGAAGAGCTCACACTTCCAAGGCCCTAATTAAATCTCAAACCCAAATGCTAATTATCCAGCAGCCCCCCCCCCCCCCCCCCCCCCCCCCCCCCCCCCCCCCCCCCCCCCCCCCCCCCCGAGTGTGTCACAGTCAAATCCCTAAATACACACAAACAGACACCAAAACCACAGTTCCTCGCTTGTCCCGGGTTGTCATGGCACCTCTGCAAATCATAAGGTGACTGGAGGAGGCATGCACACGGTGTGCTCTCTCGGCAGTCGACCGCAAACAAAGCCACTTAACATTATCAACACAGGTGACAGCCACATGAAAAGATCAGCCACTTAGCACCCAGGGGTGGCTTCGGGAAGGAACACTGTAGAAACCGAAGTGTGCATTTTGTTTTCATGCAGTCATCTTGGAAGGGTTTTTGGGTCACGATACACAAATGTTTTTTTTTTCCTTTTTGAGACATTCAAGGCAAATCAGACACAATAAAACTGAACTTCATTGCTGCTTTGAATTGCCTCAATCAGGACGCTCATTCAAGAGTAAAAAAAAAAATTGAAATAAACAGTTCAAGTTTAGCAGTTGTCTAATTTCCCACAGCCACTTCTTTGTTTGCTTGTTATTAAAGCCAGAACCACAAAGCCTCAGCGATTTAATAGTCCACTGAATTAGTTCATTGATCAGCAGAAACTCCTGCATAAGTTGTTATCATGGTTTCTGATGCACTCCTCCAACTAAGCCCTAATTCTGCTTGTCTGAATCATCCAGATTCTCTGCACTTTTTTTCACCTCTGGGTCACCTCCACTCAGAATTTTAAGCAGAGACGTGTTTTATATAGCAAAGACAACTTAATTAACCAAATAACACATTGGTTAATTTTCAGCTTTGCATCCCAGCTGCACCCACTGGGCAGTAAATAGTGGTTAGCAGCCAGAATGGCAGACAGTGGCAGCAATAGAAATTGGATTTATGGAGCTGTGTTAAGAGTTTAATTTCGGTTTAAATGTAGAAGCAGAGCGATTGAGATTTGGGAAGAATATTAAACAAACAAGATGTAGCTTGAGGATGTACTGGTCGTCCGATTTTGTTACCTTTGGACAGCCCATTTTAAGTCACTATGCTAAGCTAAGCTATTTTATATGAGTAAAATAGCTAGGATATTTCCAAAAACTGAAACAGAAAGCATTACACTCAACATCAACTCCTGCACAAAAAATGGGCAATTCAAGTAATTGCGCCACTTTGGAATATTTATGGTTAGACTCATGTATAGTTAATTGGATCTTTCACATTTCACACAGTTTTTTTTTTTTAAATGCATATCAGCATGTCTGATTCTCAATTGGTGAAACTATTAACAGCTTACTACCTTGTTATGGCACCTGGGAAGATGGGAGTCCTCCATCGAAAGGCTCAATAGGGCCCCCGCAATCACTGCATACTAATCCACATTCATTTTCCCTTCCTTTCTCCTCATTCCTCCTCCTCACCATATTCCTTTTTTGTTCGTCATATTGTGATATTTATGTCCCTCTCAACAGTTTCTCATAATTCTGTCACATTCTCCTGTTAGCATTTACGTCCCTTGTTGTTATCCCTTTGCTTCACCTTTGGCCCCTTATTAGTGTGATCGGTCGCTACTTCGTCCTCCAGCACAATAGGGTCTGAATGCTTGTTTTAAGTAGCCAATCACAGAAAAACTCAGTCTTACTAGTATTTTTTTTGGGAATCAGAATCACTGAGAACCACTTTCGAGCTGCCTCAACAGTGACGCTAATATGTCTGGTTATTTTTACTTTCATTGTTCATCAGCACAGATGATTCATTCACAAGTGGTATTCAGGGAATGACGAAGTAACCGAGAAAGGAACAATAATAATAATAATTTACAAAGGCAAAGTTAATCGTGAAAAACTGGTTTAATACTGCAATTAACTCAATTTTGATATATGTTGTGTAATACTGCTGATTTTTCAAGGACTTAAGCAGCCCTTGGGGAAAGAGGCCATCTGATAAAATGAGAAATTAATGAATTATAATGTCTTTCTTTGAAGACTGCTCTAGCAGACATGCTGTAACTCTACATTAACCCTTAACAAATGCTACTGCCAAGAAAGTCTCGCTCTTACATTAGAGGATATGTGCTGTCCGAGTTCCTGAGCCCCAGCACACCACTCAGCTGGATGTCTTTATTTTGGGGTGCATATTTTTTTTCTTATTTCACGTCTCCTTCGTCCTCAAGTGACCTGGGAATCGATCAGGATCATCATCAGACATTTCAGTCCTCTAATGTGGGGCCAAGGGGGCAGGAAGGCTTCCCGTAGGAGGCTTCACCGAGGACATCCACTGTGGGAGCTCCTGATACTAATAGCCTCCATCTGACTCCTGAATCAAGTGCGGACAAATGTCACAATCACACTGTAGCTTTTCCTTTCATATTTGCCAAATTATTGGTTGCTTCTGATGTAAAATGTCCAGACTTTGCCAGCATTCCTTCATGAAATGCCTCCTTCTCTCAGTGATTGTTTCCTTTTACCATCCTCTTTGCTTGTTTTCTTGTAGAACAGCCGAGTTCAGTGAATAAAGGATTTCCTTCGGGCCATTATCCTAATGGGGGTTCACTGACTTCTCTTTTTTCTGCAATCAAATCATTTTATTTAGCTCATCTGGGTTGTTTATATTCAGTAGCAGCGAACCAATCAATCACTGCACTTTGGAGTAGAACACCTGCTGAGTTCATAGCTTAGTTTTTGTTTTTTTTCAGGTTTTATCTTCCCATCCAAAAACAACTGTTGTTAAACAAACTCTGCAGATTATAAAGCGAACCTCATCCTACTCATGGTTATGGAATTATTAATTTAAAAGACAAATTAAACGTAAATGAATGCAGATGTAAATGATTTTGAGGGAAATGCTTTGCTGTTGCAACAAATAGCTTGAGGCTAAGTGCATTTTAGTTTCCACTAACTTGCATCACATTTAAAAACTCACAATAAATATTTTTATGGAAATAGTTATGACTTATACGTTTACAATTCTTAATTTTGACATTATTCAAAGTATCAATGCCACTGTTTTGACTGCACACATAACAGAGTAGCAACAAGCCCACTGACCTGTAAACCAGCTGTGTGGTATTTATCAGTAACTCATGTTGTGTTAGCTGATGCTTTATTTCATCTTTCTCATGTCTAATGGTACTACATGTAACCAAAGGAAAAGGCTGCATGGTTTTGCAGCTGAGGCGCTGTCCAAGGTGCTGAAGCTACTATCCCCTACTGTACACTTCCTAAACTACCACACGGGTGTACTACAAAGCAAGTTTCACATAGTCAGGCTTTCTTTGAAAACCTAGAACCCCTATCAGAAATTATAATGTGTATCACTGTGGCGGTTATCGTCTTTGTTGATTTTATTATACAAATTTACTATGGTAAAAAGCACTGCAAATGCAAATGATGCAAGAGAGGAATGCTATTAATCCTGTAAGTTAACATGGCTATTTTACAACTCAGTGCACTCGCAACACAGTCACTTTTTCGTAGCATATTAAAAGTCTGAATCTTTAATGTATTTAAATGTAATATAGAAGATGTGTATTTAGGTCTGACTCTATCCCATACTGAAGGATACATGAAAATTGCTTTAGGTTTTGACCAAATCAAAGTGAAATTAATGCTATTGGCAGATTATTTTCTATGAGAGACACAAACAAACTGATGAATTTTCTAATCCATGTTGTATTAACTGCAATACCAGTAGTGTTAAATGGTCTTGGCAGCAAATCTGGACCAAGTAGAAGAACATATTTATGCATTTACCAGCTGAACGCATGCAGGCATTGGTAACATACAGCTCAACAGGCTTGTAGACATCGTGTACTCCCTCAGATGAAAATCTACATCTCTTGTAGGGGATTGTAAGGAGAGAACTGTAAAGCCGATTTAAATTCCAAATTCCAAACAGAACCTTCTCTGGAGCCGGTTGGCTGCGCTGCATCTGTTACCATGGTGGTTTAGCAGGTTAAAACAGAGCCGCATTTGCAATATTGAAAACTCTGGATTTAAACTCAACATATCTTGCTAACCCATAAATCTTCTTTCAAAATACACCCCTCAGGGTATAGTGAACTTAAAACTGCCACATTAAGAGCATTTCCAAGACCTGTGATTTAAATTATATACTGACCATGATTTGGAGATTTTCACACAGTAAGTGCTGTAAACATGCACATCTGAATTAAGTAATAACACCTAAAACTTATTCCATGCAATTTTTCAAGTGCTTATAATGTCATTTAGGATCTGCTCATGGACCTAAATATTAGAGTTTCAGTGGTTGCTTCACACTCTGTGCACAGGCTTTAAGCTTTTTTTTTTCTAATGGCAGCACTTCCTGAGTCCTCTGGCTTGTCTCCACCATTTGACCTTCCTTTCATTATGCCCTGACTCCCAAATATCTTTCTGTTACGAGTTCAGGCTACAGGGCTGGAGATCCATTCCCCTGACACGAGACCTCTTCACCTTTCACTCGGGCTTCATTAGGGCCGAGGATATACACAGGAAGACTGTTCTCGGTGCCATAATACGCTACACCTATCCTCATTTTATTGAACCCATTGTTCGAAGATATCATCAATCGTGCGCGGAAGTTCTCCCGAGTTTTAACTCACCGCAATGTGCTGAATGGGCACCGAGCCTAACCCCTATAATCCTCTCACACCGGTGCATGTGCTGCTTCCTGCATTCCTCCATCCCCCCCCCCCCCCCCCCCCCCCTGCACATGTTTAATATCAAACAACGCTTTATTTGTCTTGCTGCGTAAGGTGCTTTAACTGCAACACACAGCCACAATTCACATTACCCGGCCTACTTACGAGAGGAGAAATATCCACCTTCATTATGCATAGGACTCTTGACAATCCCCTCCTAGGATTAGGTACGTGTGTGACAGGGAGGGCGCAGGCAAGCAGGCAGGGCTCAGTCGAAAATGGGGTAAAGCAGGAAAATATGCAAGGTTACATATATTTTTCTTTCCCCCCTCCGCTCCGTCTCATTCTCTCTATCTTACGCTCTCCCATCTGGCCAACATCGTGTATTATACATTAAACTGTAAGTAATAACAGAGCTCAAGTATATTCTAGTCAGCGATAATAAGGAAGCCTCGGGGATTTTTGAGGATCTGCATGTACAAGCATATGAAAATGTATACAGTCCCACAATACATCTTGTCTTTTTCTTTCATTTTTTTTTCTTTCTAATTGGTGTTGAGAAGTCAATAAGGTATGATGAGATGAAACACAGTGTTGGAATGACTGGAAAATGTCGGGTTTTTTCTGCAATGAGATATTAAATGTACCACCAGCTGCTATGGGACATGCATGCTGAAGGCTAATAGTAAAGGCTGATTTGTCCAAGGATTTGCCTGCAAAAAGAAATTCAGTCAACACTGTAACCTGTGTGCCTAACTAAGCTCAGATAACGTGCTTTGCTGCTACTGTGGATGTTATTTTCCCCCCAATCTGGTAAAAAAATCTGCTAAATTTTCTTGAGTTTCAGTTCAAAAATTGCTGCTCTTAATCTGGTTCATATATGATTGTACCTAATTTTCTCTGAAAAGCACATTTTCACTACTCAGATCAGTCAGAATGGAGGAAAAGAAGACATGTCTTCTGGTATGGATATAGTTTGCAAAACCTTTGGGAACCTTTCATGTTTCTGCGAAGTGAAAATGAAGATCTTGTGTTTTAACACCCTGTTCAGATTTTGCCTATAGATTAACATTTTCTCCCTCATTATCACTGCATAGATGCTGTCTCTCCTCTCTCTTCACAGCTCCGAGCGTGAGAGATTTCATTAAAGTAGCAGCTTAATTATGTAGGTGTTGAAATTTAATTAATGAAAGGGTAGAGCAACTCCATTACTCTGACACATTTTTTGACGCTCGCCGAAACAAAAGAAAAAGATCTCGTTTTAGCAGAGCAATGTCCCCTGAACATATCTGTCTTTCTCCAGCCTGTGTCTAGCCTATAGTACCTGTCTTTTCGGTTGCTAAGCTTACACCTTACCATCGATCATCCCGAGCGGTGTCAGAGGAGTTGACAGCAAGGCTCTCGTATCCCCAAGCCTCACAGTCTCCCTCAGCACAAAAAAGAACAAAAAAGTCGCAAGAGAGAGAGTAAAAGAGCTCCTTTCTGCTGATCTGCACTTCCATATATTTTCATTGGTTCTGCTTGCAGACGATGCTGAAAGTATGTCTTTACTTAGTCCAGGATATGTATTCACTGTAATTCTAACTGATGCATTTTGGTCCTAGATTTAGACTTTGATGTATAATATATCTTGTTAACTGTCTTGACTTTGGAAATTCTTCATATCTACAACCAGAGGTGTCCTGTTCTGTTAGGATTCAGGCAGAATCTTGTACAGATATCCTGTGGGAGGAGTAAAGTTCACTGATGGCCATCAGCTACTAAAACTACTCACTATTTTGGCAAAAATTAAAAGTTTTCTGACTGATTTTGTGTGGGATGCAAAAAGAAAGGTCCTCCCACAACTTCCTATCCTGACAAATCAGACTTTAATGGCTCAAATAATGTTTGTTTGTTCATTTTTTTGCGTGCTGCGACTCTGCAAAAAGTGTTGGATTATTTATGCTTCAGAATAAAATTTGATAAAGACACATCTATATTGTTTTGGTGCATTCCTCCAAAGTGGAAGACATTAGAGAAATTACAAAATTACCCTCTCAGCTAAGGCACATAAGTTGAATTACTGCGCACACACACACAGTCCTATTGTTTACTTACTGTGCAAGTGGTATATAAGTGGAAATAATTATCAAGATATGTATTCATTTTGACATATTTTAGCAAAGATAAGGCAGTTATCTATACTTATCCTGCACATAAAGCCTTGTGCTATTTTCTGCACCACCATCGAATATATCAAACCCCAGTTGTCATAAAACATAAAATGCCATCTAGCTGTAGCATTTAAGCAGCTTGACTCACTTTCAGATCCCTCTCTGTGCCTCTGTCTCATGCCTCGTGCACATAGCCCCGCACAATAACCCTCACAAACACACAGCAGCAGAATCCAACCCCAGGTGCGTTCTCATCTTCCCAGCAGGTGCCTGACTGGCCGAGTGCCCCGGCGCCTCCCTCAGAGAAACACTGTGTCTCTCACAGTGCACTGAAGTGACCTCCCCTCCCTTAAGCTGGAAGCCTAGAACAATGTGAACCACATAGCGACAGAACTTTGACATTGTTTTCACAGAAAGTACAACTTCTACAAAGTTGGTCACTGAAAAAATGCTGCAGCTGCTGCTACTGGAAACACAGTGTGTATCCAGGTTTACACAGGTGACTAATCCTTCTGAAAGCTGGTTGACTCCATGGGCATGTCGAGCCACAGAATCTTTTACACACAAGCCCTCTTTAGTGTAGATCAGAGGAAGGTACGGGGCAGCGTTTGCCACAGCAGGTTCTCGCCTGCATCCTTGTCCATAAGACGGTAACGGCCGGCAATGCCAGTGAGCGGCTATTACACAATCCATGGCCTCATGATCTCTGAGCGGCAGAAACAGAGGGGGAAAGGGACCAGAGGCCTGCTGCTGTGTGTCGGAGAGCCAGAGCACCGGATGCCTGACGACAAGACCGAAATTAAAGAACAAAGTTGGTGGCTTTCCAGCGTCACTGTGGGATGTTCATACAGTATCAAACCATGGATGGCCCTAAGTGCGGCAGCTCCAGCCAACTGGCCCTGGCTAAGCCGAGGCCGTGTCACAGACTCCCTTTGATGTTGGGTGGGAGCGTGGAGGGGTGGAGGAGGGGGAGGAGGAGATGAAGAGGGTGAGGGTGGATAGACTGCAGCTGTTTTGGCCTCTTCACTGCCACAGCTGACAGAGCTAACAATAATTCTTCTCTGTAGTTTTTGCACTACAACCCTCATCCACCCCTCCTCCATGCTAGCCACCTCCCTCTGTCTAACCACCCTCCCTGCAGTGCTTATCGGGAAATTGAATGCACACACATAAACACACGACCAAATGAAGCACAGAAAAGAGAAGAAAAAGACAACCTGCAGCACAAAAAGACTGGCTTTCTGATTGATTGTAATGCCGCTTTGAGCACATAAGCTGCTCAGGTGCAAATGCAAACAACCTGAGGGAGGAGAAAGTAGGTTTTAGTTGTACTCTTGCAGTAGTGAACAATTATCTATGAGAAAGCACTGTTAACGTTGTGTTGCATCACCTGCAAGCTGCAGCTGGCAGCATCTTTACAATTCATTTGCTCGTGCAGAAATCTCGTTGCTAGACAAAACGCTGCCAGAAGCTAAATGTTACTTGTCTCTTAAAATTTGCTGGTGAGCTATTCTTCACTGTCTGAAGAAGATGTTGGCTCAAGCTAAATGTTTGGACATCCTTGCTGTTCATTTAGAATGAGTTAGTGTTCAAACCAAACACCTTTTGGCAGCCAAGTTCATCAATGTGAACTACCTGTTTGCTAAACCAGGTGAAATATCCAGTTTTATGCATGTAGCTAGCCTCAATACGCTACAAGCACCAGATGCAATTCAGTTTACTGATACTAGTCAAAGATATCACGTGAAATTGAGCTAAACACACCAGCTGCTGCTTTATTTGTGCTGCATTTGTTAATTGTGGGCCACTGTGATCCATTTATGGAACTCCCCGCTACCTCTGTCGACAGGAGAACTCTCCTTTTCTACTGACTCACATGAACCTTCTGCTATCCCACCCCTACGCTTTTCTCCTTGTGCTAACTGGGTATCTGATTCATACCATTCTGTGTGATTTTTTTAAGGGTATGTTTAAAAAAAAAGCTATCCTCTTTGAAGTTCATTTTTAGACGCCCTGTGGATTACACTCGGCGCTCAGTGGAATAGGTTAAACATGTCCAGATGTGCTGTGAAGAACTAAATGAACTGGAGACAATTTCCATTGTGATCCATAGATAATTCTCAACTTTTTAATGATGCCCCTTGGCTCCTCCAGAACATGATACACCTACAGGCATTAGTACCATTGGAGCACAAAGGGGGGAAGTCATTTTTGTTATAGCGAAAGCTCATTTCCCATGGTGTGCAACAGTACCTTCACCAAAATAACACAGTGATTGGGATTTATGTCCTGCCCTGTGCCACTGCAAGTGTGCAAAAAAACTTACAGTAGATTTTAGAAAATACCTATACAACTTCTCAGGAGACGTGCAACTCTGAACGGTATGCTTCGCTGTCTGCTTGTTTGTGGGATACTCTACTGTCTTTACAGCACTGTGGAGATGTTGCTTTTCTTGCTGCTTCCATTTTAAGATTGTCTCAAGTTGAGGGTTTGATTTTAGAAACTCCTGCAAGATAAATACAGTGTTGGAAGTATAGTACAAGGTAGATGTGAATGAGTGTAAAGCAGTTCGTTTTACTTTTTGCAATATAAGTTTAGTATATATGTATCCATATATCCAGAATATAATATCCAGGCTGATTTTTCCACGTTACCGTGAATTAGAAATATTTTTTATGCCATCAAAAGAATTCATCATAATAGACATTAAGTCTACTTTAAATATTTCAGTTAAAGTTACATAATTGTAATGAGGTAACACAAAGCAGATTTCCCAGATAATAATGTGTTTAATTCCATCATTTTGCAGTGGTAAAAGGGATGCAAACAACTTGGTTTTTGGCCAATCTTGTCTTTTATGCATTGGTTTGGTTTGGTTTGGTTGAACTGTGCACATCTAAAGACTTCATTGAGCCAAATCTGTTGTGAAGACTACAAACTTGTTTGCTGTTTGGTTTTGCTGTTTGTTGGTGAACAATTCACTCTTTTCCTGCACTATGTAGCTCATTTTGAGCGGCAAGTTGCAGGATCAATTTTCCTTTGTTGACTAACTATTTGATTAGCTATTGGTCATACAGCGAGAACACATAAAAGATGAATTTGGTTTCTAAAAATGAACTTCCATCATAATGACTGAGCTCCCGTCAGTACTGTTACCATGCCAACATCTTTCGACAGGCTACGCTAGTTCTCCTGATCTGACGTTAGCAGTTCTAAAAAATATCTATCTTCAAAACAATGGATGTCACACACTTTCCAAGACAAAAAATCTATAACATTCGACAAGTTACCTTAGTCTTAACATGTACCTCTCAATTCATGGTAAAATTCTGAATATCTGAAGAATGTGATGCAACTCTTATGTCACATTTGGGTTGAGGTGAACACAAACTTTAAGGTCAAAAAAAGAATATGCTTGATGCATTCCTTGCATTAATTAATTACACAAAAACAGTCGTACTCAATGGATGTAGGATGCCGGTATAAGCCTGCCGTTGGTCTCTCATTTCAGGTGGCCTTGTCCTTGCATTCTGCAATTAGCATGCAACCGAAACATCTTCATCTCTCACTATTTTGAGGGAACACCAAAGTCACTTGCATTATTTAGTCCCGCCCACAACGACTGCGACTAGTTTAAAGAAATACAAACAAGCCAGAATATTTTTCCCCATCTATAGCAGAGTGATAATGAGATGCATTCAGAGCACTGTGTTTTATAAAACCATGTGACAAAGCGATACTCTAAATACAATGATCACAACTCTAAAAAATAATCATGAGAAAACTGAATGTCTGTCTGTTTGCCTCTTAATGATATGAGCTTATGAAACATAATTCCTACTTATTCCAGCATATAGCACAGACCCTTGTCACTCAGTTATATGATATATACAGAGTTGGCTAACTGACCTGTATGCAGCAATGAATGGTGGAGAAAATATATCAAATAATGGGAATCTGGATGTCTCTACAAATGGTCAGCAAAAATATGACAAGATGGGCAATTAGGGAGAACTTGCAAACAATTAAATTAACTAAATCAAATTTAAAAAAGGTCACAAGCAAGTTTTTTTGGTTTGTTTGTTTGTTCTACCAGGGGTCAATTGACATCGATTTTTCAGGACTGATAGTGATATTGATTATTAGTAATCAAGGTCACAGAAAACTGTGTTTGGAGTCGACATATACGTCTTCAGTGAAAGTGAGAATCTTGATGTCAGAATAGATCATTTGTCAACTATTTTCTAATAATACTAATCAGTTGGTGTCACAAATTCATCAAACATCATCTTCACTGAACTCTTTACCTACAAAAAGCACAATATTTTATCATTTTGCAAGGGTAGGTGTTTTCATCATTTTATATCTTTTTGTGAAACGGAATTTATTAAGCGTTGTCAGGGTGCAAATGAAGCTGAACACATTTTGAAGCCGTTTCTCAGGCAGTGTCTTAACTTTTGCATCAGCTACCACATTCGTTGCAGCTTCGGACTCATTACGCCGCACAGGAGCCCAGCATCCATCAGTCTGCTACTGCCTTTAGATCGATTCAGTTGTCTTTTTAAGGTGATGAGACTCCATCCCAATGCTTCTCTGTACAGTGGGTGAGACACTGCAATGCTATGTTGGTATTCTGGCCAAGTTTCCTCCCAGGAGGAAGTTCATGCATAATGGATTAATTGTTGCTCACATCCACATGTAAAGGGGCCCACAGGTTAGTATTCCTGCAGTCTCACGCCGCTCAATAGGTCACCCAAATGGCCGTGCCCAGCGATATCGCTGCAAATCTATGGAAATAGTTCAATTAAGTCCACAAATGCTCTACAGCCTCCAGCGAGTGACTGCTGAAGCACCGTAATAGCTACCTTTGGAGTAATCCCTGTCGCTGATATGTTCAAAAAATTGACACAATCCCGCTTCCACACAAACATTCGACACCGGGTCCCAGCGGAGAATGACTTTGTGAATGTCAATGCGATTCAGTGGTGACAGCGAGCCGTGTCAGCAGTGAAATGGGCCCTATGTTGAGCGGAATGTAATGACTCACAAGACAATTGGAGGCGAATATGGAACGGCTTCCACTTTGTTGTGACGTGCTGAGGATGGGTGACAGGCGAGGACTAGCAAGAGCCCTTCAAGAAGGGGATGTCCTCCTCTCCTGCCGTCTCCTCTCCTCTCTCCCACTGCTCCCTTGGAAATACATTTCCACTCTGGCATTTTTATTTATGCCAGCTCTCCCTGTTGAATGCTCAGGGATATTGGTTCTGTCTGAACCTGAGTGAGAGGTCCAGCTCTGCTTTTCTTGTTATACCTGCATTCTTAGCATTTGGCATTTATCTGCAGAAGATTCGGGCCCCGAGACAAAGCAGCACGTTGTAGTATCTCTGAAGGATGATAGCAGTGTAAAAGCCGTGTTCAAACAACAGAGAATCTTTCACATCCAGACAGGCCTGAGGAATTGTTGGAAACTTTTTTTCTCTCCCTATGATAGCAACTTCTTTATGCAGTCTATTTCACCAGCAGCACCGACATACAGATTTTTGCTGTGAGACACAGAAAAAAATGAGATATAGCATTACTCAGAACACTCTTTTTGATTTGATTTGTCATCCATATAGGAGTGATGCATGTTAGAACCAAAAAAAACATGTTCCAGACAAGCTAAATGGAAATATCAGCTTCCTTGAGTCAAAACACCAACACAAAGGATATTATTTTACTGCAGATGAGGAAATTGAGCAGTACAAATATCATTTCTGCATAACAGGCACCGTACAAATGATGTTGATGTTACCCAGTGCATAAATATTTTGCCAGAATACATCCTACTGCTGAATGAATAACAACACAATGAACGCCACCAAGCAGCGCTTCCGAAGCTCTCTCTAAACAGCACAATTAGACGCTGGGAGATTTGAATCCTATACAGAAAAAGCCTCTTCATTTTCAAACGTCTCTTTGATCACTTCGCTGACAAGAGCAACCATTCAGCTCCAGCAATTCAAAGTAATAAGCAAGACCGAGGTTTTTTAAACAGTAATTTATGCGTGTAACGTGTCACAGACAAACTGTGAAAGACTAAAAGGAAAACAAAACAACAACAACAAAAGAACAATGAGTGGTATAAGTAGTACTGGATGATAGTGGGACAGGATTACATTGGAGAGGAGTACTTGGACAGTGAGTAACATTGTCAGGAAATGGCTGGTAGGAGGAATCAGCAGCCATTTTGTGCCCTAATGAACTAATGATAAACATCGGCAGACACAGGCAGGCTGGCCGGCTCGCTAGCATACCCGTGGATAAAAAAAGAAAAAAAAAGAAAAAAAGAAGAGGACGCAGTGTGAGAACAAGAGTGTGAGGGGGGTAGAAGAGATGAATCACGCAGCCCCGAATGTTGGAGAAACACAGGGCTGCAGAATTAACAAGCTACTTCCACTCATTTCCACCAAGAGAGCAGCGTGCGAAGATCAAAGATGGTCATTGTTGCTGCCAAGGACATCTTATCAGAGCTATCTATTTTTTGGATCTTTTAATTGCACAAGTTTTCATGGGAGTGCTGAAACAACAAAAAGTTAACAGACACAATTAGGGAAATATAGAGGCGGCATCCATTTTGTCATTTGCTAACTTTGAAAACTTTGCATAGTTCATGACTTTTGCCTATATTTCAGATGTTCCTCCTTAATTTCTTTGATTTTTAGAAGTCCCTGATGATGTATTTTCTCAGTGAGATTCATACTGTTGTCGATGGGATCGTGTACTTTCTCACAACACTGAAACCTTTTGTGGTTATTTTACCATTTACCAGAGGGTTTTTCTGTTTATGTTTCAGCACATCTGATCAAACAGAGTCTTGACAAAGCAGTTTTTTTAGCCTTACACTCCAAATGATAATTAAGGATTTTTTTGTTTCTCGTTAGCTTTGCTAGTTTTAGCTTTGATTTCATGCTATACAGAAATGCTTAAGACTTGAAGGCAACTTTTGAGGGGCTTTAAAAATAAAACTTGCAAGCAGTAGGAGGTTGTCTGATATTTTAGAAGTACAAGTCCCAGAAAATGCATTTTCTCAGCTAGATTCTTACTCTTATTGATGAGACCCTTCATTTTCAGACAAAGCTTGAACCATTTACCATGGTCTAATCATAATTTCAATCAAACTTTGATTAAAGTTGACATCTGATGAGACACAGTCTCTTTAATGTGGAACTCTGAATAATAAATAGGGATTTCTGTGTTTTTTGTGGTAATTTTAGCTTTGATTTTATGCTATACAGAAAGACTTAAGACTTGAAAGCAAGTTTTGAGGGGCTTTAAAAATAAGACTTGCAAGCAGTAGGAGGTTGTCTGATATTTGGGTTTACTTCTAGGACACCAGCAGACTAATATATATTTCTAAACTTAAAAATAGACCAATGAGTCATCCATGTTTCTAAAGTTGAAGCCTCTGAAATTGAGGTTAATGTACTGTACAAAGACAAATCTGCTTTAAACTGGAGTGTTTAAAACATCAGCCATTAATGCTATGCTTAGCTTCAAGTTTGCTCTTTTGGCAGACACACACACAAACGTAAAAAGGCAACCCACCGCTACTAATTCCCTCACCCCTGATGAGTTCTGCAGATGGAAATGTCTTTTAACTACTCAACCACAGTCAATTACTGTTGACTTACAGTACAAGACAAAACAATTCCGTCTTTTTCCCTGTGTGTTGTTGACTCCTGCTGAGGTGCCACAATGGCTTTTTTAGGCGCGCAAAACAGTTTAAGCGTTCTACTCTTTTCTCTCTCTCTCTTTTTTTTTTTTATTTTCAGCAAGGGCAATTTGCTGCGGCAGAGCAGTCTCAGAATATCAACAGTCTGGGCCAAAACACTGGCTGCATACATCATAAGCTCCAAAACTCAAGGAGCCCATCTCAAGCTGTATTTCCTCCCGAAACATTGAGTGACACTGTCGACAGATTTCGCTTTTAGGCTGTCAGGTGGCAACTTCGCTTGAGGAACGTGACACGATGAAGGATGTTTTATTTTCTTGTCAGCGCGAGCATTAGAAAAGGGAAGTCATGATATTGAACTGATAGAAACAAGACATCTGCAAATTATACACTGCTTGCTGCCGCTGACGGATCGCGTCACAGCTTTCCGTGTGACACATCCATTTAAGTCCATCTCCATAACAATTTGTACTCTCATAGATATGATGTCTTTATTTTGATCCGGCATGCAAAAACCAGATAACCTGTCTAAATCTCTTTGCAGAATAAATCTTGTGCCGTCAACATAACAAGATAAATCACCTTTGCCAAAAATCATCATTCCACTCGTCACAAGGCCGTGCACAGCTGTTGTGGCATGGAGCTTAATATTCATTTTCAAAAGACTGAATGATAGTCGGTTGTAGGATTGACTGGTTTTCTAGTGGCGGCGACGGTGAGTTAAGAGCTGAAAAAGGTTGCAGTGACTCGCTGAAGCAGCTTGTGTTGGTCAAATGTCACTGGAGCTCTTTCTTTGTCTTCCTCAGAGGTGAATATTTGATAAGTTCAGAATAGAGAAAGTGCTGCTCTACTTGGGGCAGCTGACCTGTCAGCGCATGATACCATGAAAAATTCTTCCTCTGATCTTTTCCATCTCAACACCTAGTCTGAACTGGAAAACTACCACATGCTACACTTGATTCTGTGTTTTTGCGCACCTACAGATATTGTTGATGGATTACATTCAGCTGGGATGCTTTATCTTTGGCAATTGAATGCTTCTATTGTGAATCACTGTTCAATATTCAAGATGGAAGGATACAGTAGAGCTTAGAAGCATTTGCTTGCACTGTTTATTGTCAAAGCGCTACTTTGATGGCGTTTAACAATCTGCTTATGAGATGATCAGTAGAAATTGGACAATTTACTTAAGAAGAAATTGTCAGACATGTTATGCTTAATTGATTTCTGGCACAGAGATAAATGGGGATATTGATGGCACTGTTGTGTTTGTGCAGCAAATGTGGAGAGTGACTTAGATGCTGGTTAGCAAAGGATGCTAAAAATTTGGGATTACTTGCAGACTATGTATGTACCCCTTATAAAATGTAAAATTGTCTTTTGCACTGTGTTTGTAGGTGTCAAACAAACAAGAACCACCATGTTGGTTAACTTTTTGTTACCTTCTGGAAGAGCCAGACAAACATTTCCCCCCTTTCCCCAATCTTTATGTTTGGCTAAGCCCATCTAATCAGCTGCCATCGAAGTGCTGCTTTGATGGCACTATCAAACAATCCATTTATGAGAGGATCAGTAGAAATTGGACAATTTACTTTAGAAGAACAGTTACACATTTTATGCTTATTTGGTTTCTTGCAAAGAAATAAATGGGAATATTGATGGCAGTGTTGTGTTTGTGCAGCAGATGTGAAGGGTGAGTTATCTGCTGGTTAGCGGAACAGAATGCAAAAAAGAAATGCTGTCGCTCGTATTGTCAGACTGTGCATGCCATATGAAATGTAAAATGTTGACTGAATTTTTTGTTACCTTTTGGACAAGACCGACACGCTCTTTCTCCCTATTTCTAATCTTTTTGGAAGGCTAAGCTCATCTAATCAGCTGATTGCTCCATCAACTAAAGACAGACAAAAAGCTGATGTTGACGTATTTAAAGCATGACAAAACGTTGAGTCATTCCTTTAAAACTTACATTTGAATACATTCTGGCAACAATTTGTCCAAACTGTGAATTATGTGGGCTCCATCAGTGTAAATACAGCTGCCTTTGCATGCTTGTAAACGGACACGAGCCTTCATCATCATCTCCAGCGCGGCTTACAACAGCATTACAGAAGCAGAAAAATGCTAAGCACATTACCAGAAAAAGGGATGCTTCCAACTCCTACACAACGCTCCCTTCACAGACAAATCCTCCTCCTCCCTGCTAACTGGGCAGCGTGCTTTCACTGAATACACAGGAGACGGGAGGGTGAGGCAACCATCCATAGTTGGAGCTGTTTATTCCTTTTGCTTTCTGGCATGCGATGCACCTTGGGTGTCCCCAGAGTCAATCACTCTTGTGTCTGGAGCAAATATAACAAGATCGACACGGTATTTAATAGGGGGTAGCAATAGGTTGAGCAGCACATTTTGAGTCCATGTCAATCCATGACAGCACACTTGAACCTTTATTAGCACAGAACCATCCTCCCTCCCACACAGCCCACATCATTTTAGTTTAGTAGTAAAATTAGAGGAGAGGCACGTCCAAATCCTCATTAAAATTTAACCTCTGGACTATTGCTGACAGTCCCCCAGTAGATACAGTATGTCTGTTTTCTGCAGTTATGATGATGGTTGTGGAAACAGTGGAGAGATGATTTCCAAGTGGGCATGTGAGGATCTGAACCACATGAATCTATGTTTGGACATTCTGTTGACTCAAAATTGAGTAGGATGCTTTTATGTTATGAACCATCACTGGCTGGTTTCCCCTAACAGATATTCAGCTTAGCTTGAGACTAAAGAACGGTTTTAATAGCAGTTCTAGGATAGTTATAATTTTTTTCTAGTCCTAGTAAATATAGAAGATTACCTTTGAGTTAAATACATTTAAAATTATTCCGTAACTGCATTCCTCTGTTATCTTGTGCAATAGGATTGCTTCGTCTCTGTTTAGGAAAATACAGTCAAATCCGCCTACCTAATGCAATGTTAAACATATCAACACTAACACTTTAGTAAAAAAACGTTTCAGACAAGTCTGTGTTTCGTGCTATTTCTAAGTGTACACTCATGATCACATGCAGTTATTGCACTCTTCCAGCATTTTAAGCATGTCTAAAGGAGCCTTACATAACACATGCATGACTGGTGTTTTTTTTAAATTTACATTAGATATCAAAATTTCTCCCAAAATTTCCTGTGATACAGATCTTTCTCCAACAGAGCAAATGAGTGATAATTAAAATAATTTCACTCAAAGTAGTTTGATCAGGCACACCGTGTCACAGATAGCGCAAAGGCTCGGAGGTTTGATCACTCAGATAAAGAAGTAAAACAGCTCTAATGTGTCGAGAGGGAGTGGAGCTGTGTGTGTGTGTGTGTGTGTGTGTGTGTGTGTGTGTGTGTGTGTGTGTGTGTGGGGGGGGGGGGGGGGGGGGCTGTAAAAAATTGCAACAGTGCAGCCCTTATTTTCTTCCCGATTGATACTAATTGGCAGCAGAATGCCTTCCTGACAAGTCTCTCACCCTCAGCACCTCCCGCATGCGAGTGTGATGAACTGCCAACTCCGGAAATAATCCCAAGTTTAGCTGGGAAGGATCATCAGGGCCTTTAAAAATCTTCTGGGACCTGAAAGAATTTTCCTCTTTTCCCCTTTTCTGAGCATTTTCATAGACATCGTAGGCATGTTTTCATTGTCTTTTTTCTCTCTCTGCAGGCCGCAGTGTAAAATCTACTTAATAGATAGAAACTCAATTACAGAAATAAAAAAGGAAGAATATTTTAATGAGGAAACAAGCTTTTTTTCATATTATGATGTAGGCATATATTAGATTTTTTAATTAGAAAGCTGTTTTAGAGTTTATTACAAAGCATAAAATAAAACCCATCACTGTAGGATTGCTCTCTGAGGCTTTTATTTTGTACAGTTTCATCAGATATCTCAGGATATAGATCTGGAGCAATACCACATATTAATTTACCACCTCTTGCACCGACAATTCTCATTCTTCACATGGTTAAAAAAATTGACTCCATAGTAAAAGATCATTCAGGTTTTTGCAGGGCGTAGGATAGATTCTTTTTTCCTTGCTGGTGCGTAATTTGACATTTGACAAAGTGCGGTGGGTTTCATGGATGAATGAGTATATCTGTCAGGTCTGCTAGCAGGCCTTTCATTTAAACATGCGGTCCAGCGTGCTGTATTTCTCCCTCAGCTAAACCTCACACAACTTCTTTTTCTTCTATTAACCAGGTCAGTGCGATGTTTGAGGGTTCACAGGATGCGAGCACAGACCCTTATATTGTAATTACAGATTGACTGTTTTATAACTTCAAAAATAATATGTAGCGATAAAATCTTAGCAAACTATAGATCAGTGAGAATATAAGAAGAACTGTTTTTGATTCTGTTTGGGAGAGAGGCATCCAGAGGAAAAAAAATATTTTTATGCCTTTGGATGCACTTGGGAAGGGTCATTAATCGAAGAAGCGCTGTGGCTCTTTTTTTCCACCCTACTCTTCCTGGAGAGAGCAGGATAATGCGCTGATGATAAATTGAGTTTATGCTGAACTGCTAAATTCCATCTCTGGTGGTAAATCTTTCCCTCTTTCTCGATAACTTCTCTCATCACAGAAAGTTCAAGTCAGGGCACCTTTGTGGCCGTGTTGACATTTGAAACAAATCATCTTTGACAGGTCAGGATCCCTTCAGAATCGCTGCCCCACAAAGAGGTCAATCACTGGATGAATGATTTATCTACGGGAGAATAAAGTGTTTCTTTTCGCTTTTAAATGTGATGTATGCTAAAATCACTGCTGAGGAAGCTCTCCGTTGAGTTAAACAGCTCGACTTAGGCAACAATGCTGTGAACATGCCTACAGCGCTGCTAATATTCAGGATTACCGCATTGTCAGAGTGGGAAGGTGACCTTTCTTTCACACTTGACTGACTTTGAACATCAAATCTGCGCTGATATCAGGAGCAGAGGTCCATCTTAACAGATTCAAGCCCGTGTTATCTGGAGCTTGTGGTTCTCCCAAAAGGCTCACCACTACACTCTGCTGCCACGCTCCCTTAAATATACAAAAATGCTCTCATGGTTGAGGTACAAAACCATGATGCCTCATTCAGCTAATGATGCAAGTCCCCATAAGGATAATGGTAAAAAGCCAGATCTGCTCTGACCTGTTCCACTTGCCTAGTCATCAGATCGACCTGTGGCATACCTGTTGAGGACATGACTATGCATGTGTCTGTTTAGCATCGTGCAATATTGTGCTTTTTCAAGTCAATTAAGTAGTGTTTATTTCTCTGTTGGCGGTAGAATCCTCAGCAGTGCTGATGATCTCTTTTGCAGTCAGAACACCCCCAGCTTTCAGCAGTTATTGAGGTCGTGTCCTATTACCATCTGTCTTTAGCTGCATCAGGAGTAATCCACGAGTCCGCTCCCTTAACCTTTTTTAAAGAGATCAAGAGCAAGCAACTGCTGAAATTTACATTTGCTTGGATCCCACTGCTAATTTGTATCATATTGAGTCATGACATAACAGCGAGTCTCACTTTCAAGTCCACACTGGTGAAGTTCAGTGACAAAAAACAATGAAATGACAGTGATATCTCAGTTGTTTAAGTGTAAAAACATCGACAAAACAGAAGGACTAGTGAATTCCCATGTGGACATGTGCTACCAAGACACAGCAGTGCCAGCCAGTGCATGTATGAGGCTACTAGGTCAGCTGCCTGTTAGCTTAGTAGGCTTTTTTTTTTCTCTTTTTCTGAAATGCTGTTCCAACTGCAATGTCAATATTTTCCTCCAATTAGAGACAGAGAGTATTACAGGCGGTATATAGAGATGCAGGACTACAGAAAGAACCACATAAATCCTTTAACTTGCAGTTTGACATTGGGACACCGCATTCTAACCGAGGCATCTTGCAATTTAAAAGCAAATATCTGCTGTGATTTAGCCACTGAAATGCAACTGACAGTCATTATACATTTAGATTTAATTAAAACCTCGAGCAGTGAGCTGACCTGAAGCAAAGGCTTCCTGCTTCCTCTCTTGGATCTCTCTAGATTCTGTATCAGGGGTATTAATCTACCTGTCTGCAGTCTGATATCAAATGTGATGGATGACGGCTAGCCAATGCCAAAGTCAGCTATTTCTGAGAAGCTATCTAGTTCAGACTCAGTCAAGCACAAATCTGAATGTCACAGTCCTGCTCACATCAAAGGGCCTCCTTTTGGATTCATTAATTCACAGAGACGATCCTCCCTATCAATTACAGCCCTGATTAAAATGTTTGGGAGTTGCTCAGACTTGGAATATTTTTACTCAAGGCATAACTACACAAATGTGTCTCCTTTCTTCAGAGAAATTAAATGCTTAAAATCCTTTTCTTTACTCCTGTTGTTTGGTTCAGGAAATATAACAATTAAAGCCTGATGGAAACCTATTTGTTGATAGAAAAACTCAGCGTTGCCTTTTTTAAGCGATGGGAAACCACATAAATTCATACAGCATATTCAGTTGTTAAGTAGTGCAGAGACGGGAGTGTTTTCAGGCCGACATTGTAAATAGTGTTTTAGTGCCACTTGTTTAGAGAACACCCCCCCCCCCCTCCAACCACCACCTCCCTGTCCTCCCCACTCAGACTAATTTTCCTCATCCA
Organism: Acanthochromis polyacanthus; assembly: GCF_021347895.1. Lineage (NCBI taxonomy): Eukaryota > Metazoa > Chordata > Actinopteri > Pomacentridae > Acanthochromis > Acanthochromis polyacanthus. The sequence continues at coordinate 10,771,894 of NC_067135.1, read as the reverse complement.
TCCATTTGGCTTGAAAGACCCTTTGAAGAATCTCTTTTGAGCTTGTTTGTGATGTTTATTTCTACAGTGCTCTGGCACAGGCTCACTTTGCTGGGAGTGAAAATGGAATTGATTGATGACAATTTTGGCTGTATTTTGATGAAGGCGACGGCTATGGTGTTGACTGGTATCGGTTTGTTTTTTTTTCCCCCTCCCTCTTTTATTTCTTCATTATAGACATAATTGCTTCCATCATCATTTTCAGGAGCTATGCAGTGTCAGTGTCATGCGATGCCTCCTTTGTGTACATAATTCCAGCCTCTTCTCTTCCCCAGCCAGGTGTGATTCATTTTTGCTGAGTCCTTTATTTGCACGTTGTTTAGCATCCCAACCAATTACTGCTAAACTAAATCCAATATCAGGAAGAACAATTAGCGGGGCTTCGTGAAGGAGTGCAACACACAGCAGTTTCCATCTTTGCAAATGTCAGTTTGCCTCCAGAGTGAGACGGGTGACGCTTGGTCAACTGCATCACCAAAAAAAAACAAAAAAACAAAAAAAACAACAACATGCACGACGCGCAAGAGTGCACTGGTGCTGTGTTGCTCTGTTTGTTTCTTTCTCCATTCTCATAGTCCAGAATCTTCAAACACAAAATGCTTATCCATGGGAATCAGCGATCTGAACGATAACATGGTTTGCCAAGCCAGACAGCACACAACTGCTCAGAGTTTCACTGGATAGGTAGGCATCCCTCTGACCGTGACGCTTCAGATACACTGGGCCTGATTTCATCAAAATGCCTGCATCCCAGGGCGAGACAAAACAACATTTGTTCAGAAGTGCACAGCTTCATGTTCATAGCCACTGTGAAATAGCCTGAGCCTGGACAGTAAGGATGCCATCTTTTATTCTGAACTACAGAAGAGTGCTTTTTTTTCTTTACTTCTGTGTTTGGAATGTCACACTGTACCCAAACTGTCAAACTGCATAGATTGAAGTCTTTGTTTTTAGAACACAAGACACCTCAAACCTTATCTTCCTCAGCATTGCATAGCTTATCCTTTGCAGTACCCACAACAGCTGTGCATTGCTGGAAAGAAGAAAATCACTATGCAGAGTTTTCCCTTTTTTTCTAAATTCAAATGACATCACTGTCGTCTAAATACTGCTATTTCACTGACAAAGAAAGGCCTGCCGGGCACTTTACAGTGTACAGTGTGACACACATTAGTGTCCTTGTGGTTCTGGCGAACCTCAGATTAAAATCCCCACAACTCCAATAACAGGAGACGAACCATTTCCTCATCCACCCCCTTCCTCCTTCATGTCCCTACACCAGAAGTGTTCCTGAAGGCAAGCAATCAATACAGCTCTCACGCTGAAAGGCTGTAAACCTGAAATAGTACCCATGACAGGCCCTTGCAGGTAATAGGTCAGATGTATTGATTGATCTGTTCATAAACACACATTTTTGGACGGCTCCCTGTAAAATGTTATGTCCATGTATAAAGCAAGGAGCTGAAAATTTATGTGATTTATCTATGTCCAGGTAAAGATTTTAATGTCTCTCCGGCACTTATTTTACAGGAAATGTGGCTCTGAAAGGTTTGTTGGCTGAGAAGACATGCTGTATAAATCATTTGTGGCAACTTCAAGTTTCTAAAATTATAGAGTGCCCTCTTGGCCAAGCTACCATGCCAGAATTGTGATTCATACGTCAGGCCACATACCATTGTCTCACCTCTGCTGTCACACTGGGAGAACTTTTTATTTTTTTGGAAAAAGTCATCGCACATGAGAATATCTGTGCAATAATAAAATGCACAGGCTACTGAGCAAACTGACATTTACTGCTCACTTAGTTCTGTCTTGTTTTTGCTTTGAATGTGCAGCATCCATGCACTTGGGAGAACCAGACCTTTCTGAATAAATAGCATTATGACCACCTTCCAAAATGGCATTTTAACTCCTTCCAAATCATGCTGTATGCCCATTTCCTTTAGGGACTGTGAAAATTAGTAGGGCGGGAAGGTAGGAGGGTATATATTATGCTTCAAAAAAAGAAAAGCTAAGCCCTCAGTTGCAATACAAACCCTCTGAACCCCAAACAGTTCCTGGGCATTATGTGCTCCTGGCACATTTTTGCTCAATGTGGGATCATTTTTTCACTATAGTATAATGTACTGTACCTCTATAAAAATACACAACCATGGTAACAAGGAGAGAGAATTCAGAAATGTCTTTTGTGCTGCATGGCAAAGAGATTATCCTCGAAATCAAAAAAATAAAAGTTAATATCATTACATTTCTTTCTTTAAAAAAAAAAAGAAAAAAAAACCTGGAATCAGTCCGGCACAGTACTTTTTCACAGGTGTTACCAATACTGTAAAGACAAATATGGCACCACATGGAGCCTTTTAATTCTAATTACAATTTATTAAAGTTTCCATATGTCTCTTCGATCTGTTCTGTTTAAAAACAAAACCTGTGACCCAGCCCAATAGTACTTCATTTTATTTGTCACAACTGTTGTTCATAGCTGAGTCAGTCATGGCTTCACAGATGCACTACGGAGCATAGAACTATTTGTTTTGTGTAGAATCTGTTTAGTACAAATAATCTATTTTTGGTGAATTTTTAAGCTCAGATTTGGTACCGAGTGCAACCACACATCCTGGATGAATACTTTAAAGACTGCTGGAAAGTTGAAAATCTGATAAATGGCTCCAACAAATTATGTCATTTTGAAGATTTTATTTTATTTTTTAAATACCATGCTTCTTAAACCCACCAGGTTTAAGAGGCATCAGGGCTAATATTTATATTTATATTTAATATAAATATAAATATTATTACTTAATGGCAAAAAACTGTAATGACCCTTCCCATTTATTTTTTAATAAATGCAACATTATTAATCAATGAAGGACTGACACTAAATACAAACAGTTGAATCTGACTTTTCTTAAACACATGAGCTCTGGCAGGAGGTCATTAGACATCACAGAAGTCTTTGTCATGGTGCCTCATGCACGTTAAATCCCCACAACGATGTCTGTTTGTCAGTATGCCTATAGTCCAAGTGACCACATCCTCTAGTTGCTGCAGTAATGAACCATAATATGGTTCCTGGTGGCACACCCAGCAACTACAGCTAATATACACTACTTAAAGTGTGTAATATGTTCGAACATGTTAAATGACTCAGATCAAATCAAGGGAATAGAAAACTTGATCAGGACATCCATAATGCAGACCGTAGTGATAGCGGAATACCCAGACAACATTTTTTAGGTGGTTAGATTGAAAATTCACTTCCATTTACTAGCTTTAACAGGCAAAGGAAAAGGCTAGCAGACATACCTGCCAACCCCCTAACTAATTTGCAAATCACAATGCTTTTTTTTCCAAGATAGCCAGAAGGCATTTTAATCCTAGATGCAAATGCCAAGACCCATGGTTCACATGTCACTATCCAGATAACAATCACATATTAACACTAGATGAAACCTAAAGCTGACGAAACCCATACACAGAGACAGGGTTGTATGCATGATGAAACTATGCTGTAACCGAAGGATATATTAAAATATACATCTGCAGTCACAAAATAAACTAAATTTATCAAAGTAATTCAGACAACCATCCCTTGAGCCAAAATAAAAACTACAATATCATTTCCCAATTCTGACCATCTTCCATGAATATGACTCTTCGCGCATTCACAACAAGTTACTGAAAACTTTCACATGGAATCAATATGCAGCTCACACAGAATAGACTGTCGCTAAAATCACTTTGGTTTTACATTTCATCATAAAGATATGAGGTCCAATAAGGGACGATGACCCTGCATGCACAGGCCATGTGAAGTCACGGCCCCATATTAGCTTCTGAAGTCTTAACTGTGCCAACGTGACACAGATTTCTGCTCATCCTAAGGAGACACTGTGTCCTTCATCAAACTGAAATTGAGACGATGTGATCCCCCCCCCTCCTTCTGTCTCCCTTCACTAATAAGCAGAGCTCTCTTCTTCATGCATGAGGGATACGCTTGCTCCCCTCCCTCAGTCAGACAGATAGCAGGGGAGATGGATGTGTCAGTCAGTCAGTGCTGTCTCATCTCAGTCAGGTGCTCTGTGTACTTCAGGTTATTTAGAGTCCTGCTGGCTGGTAAACTGCACATGGCTCATTTTTTAAAAAGTCTCAAATTTGTCTGGGGGAAAAAGCAGAAGCGAGCTCATTTCGCTTCCATTGTTTTCTGGCTGTTCACTGGGGTTTGCTTTCTTACTGGTGCGGCTTAGATGTTGCCATGCATGTAAATTTATAATTTGGTGCTCAATAAATAAATAACATGAAAATAAAAAAAATAAAGGGGCTTAGATGTAGCGTCATCTCTTAGTATTAGACTTTTTTTGTGTGTTTTTTTTTTTTTTTTTTTTTTAACGAAGACGTAGCCAACCCTGCCCAGCAGAAACTGGAACAGTCAGTTCAGTACATCTCTCCATCTGCCTCTCTGCAGTGTCATGTCAATGAATAACAAGCACCCGGCCACAATCTCCAATTATGCAAATGAGCGGAGGCATCCAGATATAGGGTTGTTTGTGGCAGCTCTAAATGCAGATGCACTGATGGTTTAGAGTTCTATCACATTACAGTCATGAATAAAGTACCAGCATCTAAAACGCTCTGCTCAAGCATGTCTGTAAAATGACAGTATGTATTGTACACTACAGTGATGCCATTAAAGTATAACCATCTGGGAAACATAATTTTCCATCTATGAACCCTATTAATTTCCTACACATCATCTATGAGCCTGTGTATGATGACAATGTGGTACAAGGCACGCCAGAAATTGATGGGAGGCGGCATGTTTCGCGATTAGTTCCTTTCATACATATTAACAGTGTTAAATCCCAGCTCTTTATTGCCAACCCATCCAATCAGCTTCCCTTTGTTTTGAGTAGTCCCTTGTTGAGACTCTTCTGTCTTTCTGTCAGCTAATGATCAGTAAGTGCTGGTTTCGAAATTTGACTCATTTGTTCTAGTACTGGAAGATATGAGCTCACTCTGAACACTGTATCGCAGCTCAAAAGACCTTGAGCATTCACTTCAAATTCCTCAAATCCTATTTGATGAATGAGTTGTTGTTTCCTGGATAGTAGTATGTAGATAAAGGCGAACTTGTGACGAAACAATTATTTAGCAATTACTGAGCTAAATGAACAGGATACTGGGTTTTTATTATAATCAAAGGCTCTGACCTGTCACATGGACGAACTGGGGTAGTTTTGGTCGGGCAAAGTGGATGCTATGAAGACGGGGCGGCATGGCTCAGTGGGTAGAGTGGCCGTCTTGTAACTTGAAGGTTGCTGGGTCGATTCTCGGCCCGTCGTGCTCATGTTGAGGTGTCCCTGAGCAAGACACCTAACCCCTAATTGCTCCTGGTGGGTTGTGGTTAGCGCCTTGCATGGCAGTTTCCGCCATCGATGGGTGAATGTGATGTATCATGTAAAGCGCTTTGGATAAAAGCACTATATAAATACTACCATTTACAGAAAAGCTGTTTGTCGCTAAGAATGGCCACATAAAAACAAAAAGGGCTTACTTTTCTTTTCCGCCATTACAGTTGACTTATTGATGGACATTTACACTTTTGAAGACAGTTTCTGATGCAGTCTTGGTCCCATACAAAAATCTTTTAAAATGAATCGAAAGACGAATACAACAACAACAAAAAAAAGAGAATTCATAAAACACAATCTTTTTTTCATCTTCAAGTCATCGACATCATGGCACAAAAGCATTGTTTTTTTACTTCCAACATATCAAAGAGCCTGTCAACGTTTTCTATTCAGGTCAGGGCTCTGCTGCAATCACAGCCAGAGTGATGACCTGATACCACTTAATACAGCTGTGCTTGAAGTGCACTGTGGATCTACAAAGGAGCTGGGTGCGAGAGATGGTGTAAACCGAGGGCTAAATGAAGCAGTTCTTTCCTAAAGAGCACTACAAGAAGAACTATAGCTGATTTCCCCCCCGCTTAGTTATTTTTTCTCTTTTTTTGTGCTCACATGTGGCTTAAAGTCATGACAGTGCTCCCTTTGTAGTTTAATTGGCTGGCGTTGCATCTTAGAGCATCCGAAAGGATTGAACTTCACTTGCTTGTGACATATTTTAAAGTTTCCATGATCTCAACGTCATCCTAAATCATCACATTAGTTCTCTTGATTGCAGTTCAACAAATATCGTGGTTAAACAGGAAAAAGTGGTTCCACAAAAACAGTGTTGACTTCAAGCATACTGCAAATATAAAGATGAATTTCATCACCTCTTGATTATTCTATTCTCTGACCACTTTTTAAAAGAACTGCTCCGTCGTCTTCTCCGCTGAGGCATCTCATTTAAACATGCAAACCGCTGGGAGGCCAGTCACAAATGCCTAATTGAAACCCTTTTGAGTTTATGAATAAGAGAACACCCATGTGCCCCGGATGACAGAATGTCTTTAACGGCCTTGCATCATTGAGAATGCAGGGCATGTCGAGCTGGTCGCTCTGACTGGCCTGTTACATAACCCGCCACTGCAGGTGCAACTCATAGAGAGCGGATATGAATGGCAGGCGGCAGCTTGTAAGTGACCATCAGCTTGTGAGTGGGGGTAGGAATGACAAGTGAGGAGTGTTGCAATCGCCACGCGTGTTGCAGCTAAAGTCAGACATGATAATAATTGGCTTGCAGTCCGATGTCATGCACATAACATTATCAATGTCATTGTAATACTACTCAATAGTCTGTGCACTGTATGTACCTTTTCCTTTCATGTGCAACAGTTCATATTTGAATTTCTTATATTTCATATTTTCATGTGTTACATTTAATTTCTGTTTGCAGCTTTAGGATTACATGTGCAATATTTCGCTTTCATGGACACCATTGTTAATTATCATGTGTGATATTACTAATCCTATATTTATCCCTGTTAAATTGCCAGCGTTACTTTTTTTTTTACTGTAGCTCACTTATTTCAGTCATTTCGGTAATGTATCATACTTTACATCATTTGCTTTTCTGAGCGATATATTTAACAAAGATTTCTTTCGTTATCTTAATTTATTATCCGGTCAAATAAGCAACAATGCAACAAGTTGCTGCTAGTTCATCATAGAATCTACTATGAGACAACCGATGGGGCTGGATTTGGAGGGCGTGAAAAGCGTTGTACGTTTCGCGTATGAATAGTGCATGAGAGTGAGGAAGCTAAAACAACGCAGTTCTGTCGAAGTAAAATGCTGCATTAAACCGCCCAAACGGATCTGCGTGCAGTTGGATTAGAAGCTGTAAAAGATGAATGTGGTAAGGGAGCGAGGTGCTACACATCCTCAGAGTTTGCTAGCAGCTGTTCAGGGTAGGGACTTGGCAGGTACAGATCGCGAGGGAGCTCGCTAGCAACTCTCTCCTCCCCTCCTCCTCCCTCAGCCTGCGATGGCCTCATTTATCTGTCACCACCCTTCCTACTCCCCAAACCCCCCCTCCTACTCCAGACATCTTTGTCTAACACGCCTTCATCGGCGAGCTGAAACAACCCCCGTCACTTTTGCTTTCATTCCATCAATTACCTCTCTGCCAAACACTGTGATTGGCCATTCTGAAAGACTCCTGCTGGCCCAACGACTTCGCATCTTTGCTGTCACCGGAGTCATTTAGTGACTTACCAATATGCTTGACTGTATTAGTCATTCATATCCCCTGCGCTGCCCTTTAACATGGCGGTAAAAATACCTGTGGGCTCCCCACGCACATATTGTTGTTCTCTTCTGAAATATGTCTTCAATTAAAATGTCATATCGCTGTGCCTCAGTCATCTCTCGCCATTGCTGCAAATGATGAGAGGGAATCCGGCATTAGTTCACCATCTGACAGATGCCTCCCTTCACAAACTCTCATTAGTCTTTTCTGTTCCATCACAGGAGACTCACATTGTTGACCGTGCATCCTTTTGATGACGGCCCACACCCTCTTGAATTTAAAGTCCAATTAATTCCAGTAGAAAGTAGCTACGTAAATATTTCAACACAGCATGTGCCAATATTTCATATAGTGTTTGGATTCACTGTCAGAAGCGAAGCAGATAGACAATCTGCATGTTTTTCAGAGAGAAACAGTTCATACGTCAGGCTTTTGCTGGATTATTTCAAGCGCCAAACTGACCACATGAAGCCTATCTGCTCAAAACCTTCTCAGACTGGCATCAATCGCCTATCTCCCCTGCTCAACACTACTTGCTGATGAAAGCGCCTCACCATTTGGACAGCCCGTGCCGATAACAGAGCTTTTCGGGGTCTAACAATCGCGCCAAGCAGGTGTTTGGCGTCGTGGCGAGGGAATAGAGCAGCTCAACAGCACATTGGAGGATCAGAGGAGGCTTCAGATGCACCTGGTCACGTGCCAAGGCATCCCTCCCCACACAATCTGGCCTGTTCTGTTCCTACTCAGTGGCAGACGCACCTCCACTGGCAGCTCTGATGGACGCTAAACTCTTCTGGTGACAAATGCAGAGATCATTCGCTCCTACCCACACAAGCGTTTAATCATGATGCACTGCTACTGCTGCTCACACGGCAGATATTATATCGCGTGAAGTCCTGCTACTCTTACATCCTGACAGCTAAAAGGATTTTTGGATATAGGAAACTCCTCTGTGGTTATTTCATCCTGGTTTTAGCCTTGTGATGTGTGCTCCTACTTGCAGTTTTACCAGGTAACCATTGTGTTAAAGAAATCTGTTTTTGTGCAGTCACATTAAAGTTAAAGATACTTTAGTGACATGCTTAAAATTCTCTGCACGTTTTGGACCCACAGTATATGTCCTCTCCTGAGCATGTAAGTAATAGGCATGGAAATCCCTTTAATATATGAATAATTCTGCGTTGTATATGCAGCCCTTCGCCGACAGTTTCAATCTGACTTTTACTAAATAAATGGACTGTATATGCTCAGGCAGTAATACTTTGCAGTATGGAATGTTTATGCATAAAAGTGGAGCTGGACAATTTACTTCCACATTAAATCATATTTATTTATTGTGTAGGAGATGTGTTTTTCATGTTGGCTCTTCATTCCGTGCAGCCAGGTAGAACGTGCAGTGCTTAATAGCATTCCCGCTTTCCCAGTGAACCTGTAGATATAGTTATAATTTCTCACTATATGCCCACAGTACAAATTTATCACAGAAAAACCTGTGTGCAGGGGAGGTATCAACAATATCAAAGGTAGCCTGAGCAATGGGAATGGGAGCATCCCAGAGGGTCTGTGAGCTGAAATAAGACAGATACAGCTGAGTGAGCCTTGATGGGGGAATATATATATATATATATATATATATGTAAAGAAACAGGTCAAAGAGATGGCGCTTGGACCCAAGGGATGCCTGGAGATGGGAGAGAACATAGGGGCTTGTTCACTAAAGTCAGACCTTCCAAGATTGACAATACAGAGCAGGAGAGACTACTTTTTAAGCAATTGGGAGTCAAAATATGCTAAATGTTGCACTAAGCTTGCACTACTGTGAATCGCCAGTAGGAACAGAACGTAGTTAAGTTGTCTTGGTCAGCTCAGGGTGAATTGTAAACCTCACGGCACAGAGAAAGTAAAGGAATGGTCTCAAATTTTGGGAAATTCTATGAGAAAATGTGACTGCCTGCTAAATATGAAACTATGTTTACATACAACTGCACCTTGTATGTCATATGTCATTTTTCCACTACGTCAGCCATTACTTTTTAATACGATGCAATATCCACAAGTGTAACGTTAGTTAAATTACTACTTTTTTCTTTACTGAATCTATCTTTCAAAGCATCAGCTCTTCCACTATTTTCAGATACACTTGCACATTCTATTTTTTTCTACTATATGTTCATGCTTTATATTTGCACATTTTTTATTGTACTTTTTGATTGAGACTGAGTGATTGATTGTGTAAACGCACTGTGCATTGACTGCACAAGGCATTCCATTCTATTCGAAGCTCAAGTTCTGCGATAATTCCCTTAAGTTGAGCCTGGTCCTGTTCAAAGTTTTAAAAGAAAACACCTCTGCTGGTTTCCTGGCAACCTCATAGCAGCAACAAGACTATCTGCTTCCTGCCAAGAAATTGTCCAGCCTATAACTTTCTGTAAATACACAACTTGCCACTTTTTTTTTCTTTACAGGTTTAAACAAACTGAGCGTCTGGTGTTAATCATCAAACTCTAAAGGTGCAGCAAGATTGATCCTCTTGTTTAACTTGTAACTTTCCTAAATATGCCTTTTAATCTCCAATCAAGCCTGCAGAGCCAATTACTGTCTTTCAATGAAACCTTCAAACCCACTGCTTTCAGGAGCCGTTCATGTGTTTCGTTACTCCTCTTCTCAAGTGTCTTCTAGCCCATAATTTGTACCATCGTGATAAATAAAACAGTAAAGACTCTGATGATTCTGCTGTACTATTATCCCCATTTTACCCTAGAAGGAGTCAGTTCAGGGTGCGCTTTTGCGATGGGACGATTTCATAAATATCTCACTGAATCACATACTAATTGCTGCTTTATGCTCTTGCAAATTAACTGAGCAATTTGATGTTGCAACACAGTGTCAGCAAATTTGCTCCTCTAACAAGCGCATCATTATTATGTTATTCAGCACTCAATCTGATCACACTCCGCAATTTCTGCTCTGCAACTTACGCTGCCGAGATTAAAGTCATTTTCTTAATTTTTCTTTCTTTTCAAACTCATTTGTGTTTTTTTTCCTCTCATAATTGCATCCTTGGTGTCCTCTTTACTGTCTTACACGACGTCCAGCTGAGTCCTTGCTGAGCTGATAAAGCCGTGGGACATCAAGGACCATCAAGGTGATGCCCAAGTTACTCAGCCCTGGTGCTTACTACAGAGCTCAAACCGTTGCTTCTAATGGCACGCTGACAGAACCAAAAGCTGACAGCTGAAAGTTGCAATCATTTCCAGGTTACTGAAAAATGTCAGCGCCAAGAAAACTGTGGGGATTTTACCAATGAGATCGCTGTTTAATCAGCCACACTCGCTTTGTGTTCATATTTAGAACTTCTCTTAGGGATTTTCGATGTTGGCAGCCATGTGATGTGTGTTGCATCCAAGCTTTCCTAAAGAGCTTTTTAATGTGCTTAAGTTTCGCATTGTTTCTCAAGTGAAAAGTGAATTCAAACAGCAGCTTCTGTGAACGCCATCCGTCAGTTAATTAGCACGTGCACATGCATTCAGATATGTAGGCAGTGTGTCCATAAGGTGTTGTATGACAGTATGAAGCATCCAGGCTGTTTCTCACTTGAGGCCATGATTGCTCAGAGGTGTGGACAGCAGTAGTACAGTTTTTGTATTCATTTTCACACTTACAAATGGTAATAACTGGCTTGAAATACATATCACAAAATGGTATTTAAACTGAAACACCCATCCAGACACATACATTTATGGTAATACGCTAATAGCCATGTATTCAACAGTGTCAGTGTTGTAAAGGACTCTGATCTGAGCATCCCTTCCTTTGCCAGGGTGGTGATTCACTGCCATTCACTTGTTCTCAGGACATGTGGACAAAAACTCTGCAGATTTGATTATCATTCTTGCAGTGATCTGAACCGCGGAGCAATTACTCGTCAGGAACTGTAATCACTCAGAGTCTAAGCATGCATTTAATTACAGGAGTATTAACAAAAAAATAACCGCTCTTGAACACCAGTCACACAGAATGAGATTTGGCGAGGGGACTCTGAGATGATTACTGCCTGTAAATCTCGCCATAAAATTGGGGGGCTATTATGTCTCGTGCTCAAATGGCTTGTTCAACAAAACTGTAATCGCATGCATAATTTTACACAGTTCATTACTGTAGTTCATTAAGATACCAGAGGTGCTTTTCAGAATGAAGCCGAGACTGTGGTGCAGAATGTTCACCAGCTCTAAATGTTAGAACAATGAAAATTACACATTTGGTGGCATTGTTAAATGCTGCTGCTGTAATCACAGTGCAGTCGCTCAGCAGCAAATTACCGGCTCTATGTCTTGTGTTACTACGCTTGCAAAAGGCACCCAATTGCCATATGTTGATGTTATCCCTAACATAACCCTGTAAAGTCCAATTAGAACCGTTACATAATTTATGCAGTGCCCTGTGCACATTAACGTTCGCCGCTGCCTTTTTGTTGCTGCTTTGTTTCTTGCTTTGGCGTTGATAACGTATGACAACACGCAGCGCAGTGAGAAGGCCGGCACAGCAGGTGGCCGCTGGGGACCTTGCAGTCTCTCGAGCGACCGGCCCCTGGCAACCGCTGACCTCATAACACACACTCATACATACTAACCACCTAGTGTGTCAGCCGGGGCAGCGCAGCAACCCGGGGAGCTTGTCCAACATGCTGAGTCGACAACAAGGGGAGCTCAAGTGGCAGAGAGGACAGCATCCTCCGAGGCTCGCTCGCGATGTAGCTACGTCACCACAGAAACCACATGGTGTTGACAGGCCGACCAGAAAAAACACAGGTTAGTGGACAGCGCAGGACATGCAGAAAACCAAAACTAAGGTTGTTGTGTTTGTGTCCTGAGTGAAAGAGGTGGCATCTCATGGTATCAAAATATAAATTCAGGCGTTTATCTAGACTAAATACTGTATGTATGAATAATAGTAGAGAAGGGAGGGTGTTGTTTTTGAACCCATCATGATGTAGCCCACTTGCGCGGCTGCACAGCCACCTGGGAACATTTGCTCATTAACATTTAATGACATTCATATTAAAAATCTTTCTCATTCAATGCCTCACTCAGGCTTTTTGGAAAGAAGTAAAAATGAGCCTGTGTGCACAGACTATAAATAACAGTCTCACAGAAGGAGGAAAAACAAAAGTAAAGCCTCTTCCAGCTACAAGAATCAACAATGATAAGTCCACCAGCAGTCATTTGTCTTCTGTCGAAATTGGTGTTGAAGCCTCCTTCGTGTTCTTATCACACTTGGCAGTTTGTGTTATGTTTATATGCAGTTATACAGTGAGTGCCCTTCTCCCTGACAGCTGGGCGGCTCCTGAGGAAGCATATATTTCAAAAGAGGGTGCCCTTCTGTGGGCCCAGAGGCTGAATGCCAACGGGGATGTACATACTGTAGTATGTGGAGATTACCTTTGGTTTAATGAGATGCAAATGTGGCAGATTGACAAGAAAACACACACAAAAACATTTCATCTTTGCATCTTTTCATTACTTCTTTCATTGGGCACTTTGCATGCAGCACATTAGCCCACATTACAGCAACCAAACAGTATTTTAGCTGCATATTCCAACATTATTTTCTATAATCTTACTCCCACAATAAACTCGAGACTCCAACAGGTTTTACAAAAAGCATGATTGAGCTGCACGCACCAGGTAATCTTTTTTTTTATTTTTTTGACAGGAACTGTTTGAAATTTATGCACAAACAAAGTAGATGGGCAAAGTTGTGGAGAAAAGAAGTGACACACAATTCCTAAAAGCCTCATATTATGACAAACCTCTTGAATACAGCCCGTTTTATAATTTCGCTGCACTTCACAGAGAATTTAAAATTACCCAACGGGAGTAATTTCAGCAGCAATTTTTGTTGTCTAAAACTTGGAATTATGCCTCAATCAAAATGCCTTGTTGTCACATTCTAGATTAAATGACTCACTAAAATTATTCAGCTTTTTCAAGTGGCGTACAGCAACACAGCATCACTGGGCATTCATGCTGCAAGTGATTCAACAACCAGAAAACCTTTAGCAGTGCAACATTCAGACAAACAACGCCCGCCATATGTTCAGGATTGCATTGACGTTTACTACACTCGGTGACGAAACTGTCGCTATTACCTTCAATCAGCTATTCAACCACTGCTTTCACTTTGTGCTACGGTTGCAGAGGTGAAAGCACAATCCGCTCAAGCCATTTCCTGTTCTTAAAAAGCATTTGCTGGAAACTGCAACATTAAAACAGAGAGGGGCTGACACAAGAGGCGGCAGATTGCAATGCAGCCTCTCTCCTAACCCTGCACACGCTCAATAACAGGTTAGATCAATACTCTTTCACCTTTTCTTTGTAAAACGCCGCCTTAAACAGAAGCCTCAGCTTAGTTTGCAAACAATGCACAATTAACCAAGTTGAGCAACACCAGGTATCCAGGAGGAAGGGGGTGTAAAAGACCTTAGTAGTGATTTCATTTAAGAAACTGAGCTTCCACAAGCGTCTGGAAAAGAAAAAATACAGTCCATCACATGGTGCGCTGTGTTAGTACTTCCATCTCTACAGGTCAAGGCAGGGTGAACCCTTATCTAAAGTGATGACTCAAACCCCAGTGTCTAGCCAAGGCTGCTGTGCTTATATGATGCTGCATTTTGTGTCGCTTTGTCTCACATACACCAGTATAACAACAGTCACAAAGGTGAAAAGACGCATGAATTCCATTAAAACACTTCTTCAACGCTTAAAATTCTGTGTTTTCTAAGAACAGCTGTAGATATAAAGGATCTTGTCAGATGAAATGTTTATTTTGGATTGTCTTTCTTAATCCTTCAAGTCTTGGCTCCATAATTTTTAGAGAATTTTCACACTTTCACAGCCGTGCTTTTCCCATTCTTCTCCCTATAAGCTGCCAGTCCGCCGACAGCTATCAGCTCTTAAGTATGCTTTTAGGAACCTCCATGGCTGTTTTCGTTCATCTCTTGGTTTGTTTTTAATCAAATATGGCGCTGTTTAATCATACAGACTGCTCTTCTTTTAAAAATCTGAACCAGGCATAATTCTGCTACTGTCAACTTTAACAGACAAAAATTTGAATATAAACATAGTCATTACCTCTTGACTACTGAAAGGGTTAACTGTAACTGCATATAAATGATACCATTTAAATTACTGACGGAATTTTAAGAATGAATTATGTTCCCATTTTTAAATGAACGCCATGTGATGTGTCATACATGGTCGTCATGATAGCAGTCACCTTTTGGAAAACAACCTACAGTTTTTCGGTGCCACATGCAGAGACGCAGTACAGTGGGCGAGCAGGATGATAATACCCGAGGTGTGATCATACCGTGTTCGTGCCAAGTAAAACTGACAGGAAGAGACACTAATCCCTGCTCGTCCTGCTGCACATTTCGACTGTAATCTCAGATTAATGTCCAGGAAATGTCCTTACGAGGTGATCGCACACTAGGGCAGATGTTTCAGCATGTTAAGTCATGTGTGCATGCGCGCTGGTGCTAGTAGATAGATGAATGAGCACTCACGTTCTCTGGTCTCTCCAGATCTGGTCACCTGAGGGAACATATATATATATAAAACCTCCTCAAAAGATTGTTTCATAGTAGAAAACATTTCAGACTTTTTTGAAACCACTTTTGTGGGGTCTATGTGGATTCTCCAGTTTGAAGTCTTGCTACCCCTGAAGCCACTTCTGCACTTAACATAACAGAAATGTGGAATAATTTTTCCTGTTTTCTTTTTGTTATGTTTCTGAAGTTTTCTGACCGGTTTTTCAGTGAGCAGATTTATCTATTTGTTTTCCAATTCTGCTTGGTTTGCAGGGAGAGCTGAATTGTTTTCTTTTTTTGGACTTCATGATTTAGGTCACATTAAATAAGATTCTAAAAGTTTTATTGTATTCCTTTAACACTGCAATACAACTTACAGTTTCCTCATGATCAATGAAGGATTGAGTTTTTCAGGGATTGGTAGGGACTGACTGATCATCAACCTGACAGATTATTAGATTCATCTTCACAATAATTCTAAATATTGAAATGACTGAATTGGTTCTGTTGCAGCTGCCTTTCTATCTGTCTTCTGATTGTTATCTGTCACGGATTTGAGCCTATTGGCAGTGAAGGATAATGTATTCTCTTTCACTAAATATGCAGAAAAAATAAACACAGTTATTTCAAAAAAGTTTTGTGTTTCAGTTTATGTTATTTTGAAATGTCAGTTATGGGTCTTCTTGATCACTAATAATTGCTAACAGCACTGGAATAGACATACAAGTTGACTATAGGGATGCTTGAATTAATGAACTGTTTTTTGAGTAATTGCTGTTAACAATCTGACCTGTTGAAAATACGCTTCAATTAAACAAAGCAAATACATGTCAAAAATATAAAGCATTGTGATGGTTTAGCTAGCAGCGGAGCGCCATGACAGAACTTCTGTGGCAGACAATGACTTCTTAACAGAGCTGATGTAGTTAAAGCGAGCTCCACCTACTAAAACAACCTGTAGCTGAATGATTAATGGAATTGAGCTGCTATTGTGGAGAGCGTCAGTGGATATAAATACGCCCTTCAGCATGTTGAAATCCATTTACTTTAACAATTGAGGGATATTTTATTGATCGGGCTGCCAATTATCGGTTAATAAAAATGATTTCAAATTTGCTGACCCCTGTCAGTTGACCCCTGTTACAAATGGTCCAAAACAGAAGAATTTGTAAAGCTAAAGTTAATAATGAATATGAACTTAAAAGCACAAATGACTGGGATTGGTTGCTTTGCAGCTGTAAGATACTGCAGTTCTGGTATGCTGAGCAGGCAGTGAAATGGTCAAACTTATACAGCTCTACTGGACGGTAGCAAAGCCTCAAACAGTGACTTAATGCACTCCACCGAGGCTGCTTCACATCCCTCTAATGGATCATTTTTCACCTGGCACCTCAGCTCTCTTAAGATCAACTGAGAAGGATCAGCTCTATCGATCCCCTTCCTCTACACCAATCTGGGTCAATACGGATTCCTGCATTATAAACCAGCAGCCTTGTATCCAGCACTGCTGCACCTTGTCATGATCTCACTGTAGTCATCTGAAAATGCATCATGAATTATACTCCTGAATTCTCCAAATTAATAGCTGCATGTTCTCAGAAAGCAGAAGCGTATTTTAAGCAAAGCCACACCTAAGAGTTGATTTCTTCCCATCCTCTTCTAATTAAAAGGCAGAATAATTGTAAAAGCCCTATGATGTCCATCTTTGGCCTCGCCTGCAGCACTTTAAATGACAATGGCTCTTGCAAGTCGTCTTCATCAATGCCCAAATATATTCCCTGGGTGCAAATTCTGGCAGATGATTCATTGGCATGTTGAAAAAGCAGTTGGAAGTCTGCGAGATTGTTAAAACCTGCGGGGGGAAAATGCATGCGCTCCATCAGTATGCAATACATCAAAGATGCCGAGATGCCTCAATGATGCGCTCACTGGCATGATCAAAACAGCGCGCTTAAAATGCAAAATCTCACTCTGCAATGGGTGAGATGGAAAAGGAGCACTAATACAAACAACAATCTTGGGGGGGAAAAAACCAAAACAACAAAAGGAGAAACTAAACATGCTGGAGTGGCGAACCTTCAAAGAAAATGTGAATATGCCTGAGTATCCCTGTGATAATGACCCTTTAGCCTATATCAAACCTTCATCCATCCACTTCCAGAGGAAAAAAAAGACAACCCATTTCCAATATGACCGGATATCGCAACTGTAAGATGAAAAGGGAGGCAATTATTTAGACAGCTCGTTGACACTGGCACCAGATACTTGGGGAAGGTGTTTTGGTGTCAGATCTCGCTGGGTAATGTGATGGAAGGGGGTGGAGGGGGAGTGGAGAGCGGAATATATTCTCAGTTTTACCCGCGGCATTCGCAGTCCTTTATTATGCGAGGCTGCGCTGGGTTAACGGCACAGGGAGGCCTCTACGCCTGTGAGGATTATTGGCAATACGCTCCCACAAAACAGCTGTGGAAGGCAAATAATTGTCTTAAGGTGAATAACAATACCATGTTATCCTGGCGAGTTGGGGTGGGGTGGGGGCTGTTAATACAAACCAAATAGAGTTTATTTCTCCAACCTATGTTTCATTTATGAGATGCTCATATGAAGCCCATTAGTTTTGGTTTATATTCATGGCTTATGCATAGAAATGCAAGGCTGGGGAAGGGGATTTTGCCGAATGCACAAGGAATTGAACAGGGGTTGCAGGGCCACGCCAATATGCTTATAACACACTGGTACAAGCACTCTCCCCTGAGTGAGTTTGGATTTTGTGAATGAAACCCTCCTTATCTATTCTGCTCGGGCTGCCGATCAGTAAATGCTGCCCGAGGCAAAGCCCTCTCTGCAGCACGCTAAGATTCAAACACATTTGCAAATGAGCCTGTTTCACCAATCTAAATAAGCTGAGATGTGCAGAGCCAGAGGTAAGGCATATTAGAAAGGCCTGACTTGGTCATTACTCAGTGGTAGCATGCAGTATCGCCTCGGGTTAGCGACTGAGCAAGGAGGCCAGGGCATTGAGACAAAAAGCTTGTGTTTCTGACCACACCAGGTCACGCTGGGCCTGTTTGTGACACACGTTAGGTCAAAAAGAAACTGTGTACCACTGCAAAGGAATGGCAGATTCCTTTGAAAGGGTGTGCATTTGATTTCTTTCTCAAAACAACCGTAAAAATTTTGGAGCTTTATTGGTTCGACTTGTTTCTTCTTAGCTCTCTGGTTAAACAGAAAATTTGTTTTAATGATTCATTGATTTATCTTTTAAGAAACAGCAACAGAGGATGTTAGAGATTTTAAGGTTTTACAGAACTACCTGTCCGCTTCATGTAACCCCGAGCTAAATCTGTATAATCTATTTTCTATTGGTCTCAATAGACACTTTACCTCTGCATATTCGCGGCATCAGTATGTTTGAGTTAATCCCTTTCCCCTATCAGCTATGACCCAACATTCTGATGCATGCGCTATAATTAGCGCTCGATGGAGATGATACGATTAGTAATTGCCCCAAATTAGTAGAGCCCTGAATCTTGGATCATGCTTTAAACATGCTGTTGTTACACTTAGATTTACAGTGCTTCAAACATGGATTAGCATATGCAGAATCAATAGTTCATCTGTCAGTCATCTCCTTCCCTTTACATTACATCAATTAAATACAAGTCTTTAGGCCAAATAATCTCAAAGGTTTTACGAGTTTCTTTTCTGAGGAGCATGACCTCCATTTTTGGATTTTGCATGCAGTTTGTCTTGTTTTTTCATTGGTATGATCAAACAAATGAAAAACAAGAATAAAATACTATTAAATATGTTATTTCCATGGATTATCAAGGTGTATTCATTATTTATAACATTTATAATGATATTTATTGTACTTACGACAGGGTTAGTGGTTCTGAATGAATGCTGACTCAATTAACTAGAACAAAAAGAGAGCTTTTTTATGTCATTTGCCAATGTTTACCTGCTGCATCGAGCTCTGATCCTGTTTACCTCTCGAAAGCCCCTGCTTCTTTGGCAGCATGATCTGGTTTCTGCCTTGAGCCACATGCTGTAGTTTTGACACCCCTTGTCTACCCAGTGTTTCCCTTCTGTGAAAGCCAAAAAAAAAGGGTCAATTGAAGAAAATGAAGAAAATTGCAATTTAAATATTCATAAGGCTCTTTGTCTTTTCCCTCCCATCGGTGTCAGAGAGAGAGATCATGCTATTCCGCCGTGGATTTTGGCAATTACCTCTCATTGTAACCTCCCCATGTCCAAAGTCACCCCTGTGCTCTTGAGAGGCACAAGCAACCTTAACATAATTGTGAGGTTAGGAAGAGGATGCCAACAGATTGGATGCTGCTCAAGCTGACATCCTTTCACTTTGGTTGAATAGAAGCACACCCCTGCATTGTCTACTGTGAATTAAACCTAATGCCATTGCTGTGCAGTCTGAAAAAGATTACATTGTATAATTGCATGTCTAGCTCTGGCATAACGAGCCATTGTTAATGCTACGCAGAGGGTCTAGATGTAGGGATGTTGTTTTCTTTTTACTCGTGCCGGTTTTTCTCCTGATTTTCTTTTTAGTAGTACCTTTCTTTTATTCAAGTCTCTTGTGCATGTTTTTCTTTTCTTTTTTAAATATGGTGTACCAAACTATGCATGCTATGTGACAGCAGTGCCATTAGGGTCTACATAGCTGAGACAGGATCTTGGCAAAAGGCTTCAACTAAAGGCCAACTTGCTGCCAGCTCTGTCACACTATCGTTCCAGTATGGACCGTAGGGAGCCCACTCCCTAGTGTCTTTGTTCTCCGAGTGCCAATTATGCCATCCAATTGAATTATGCCCTTGAGTGGTATTATTAGCAGTTGTTGAGGGATCCAAACATTTGTATTCATTAAGGCTTGTTCACAGGAATGATTGAATGATCAGCCTAGCCCAATTAACATGTGAATAAATACAATGCGTAATGAATTTAAATGTTTATTCGCTCTGTGCATTGCAAAAAAAAAGGTCAATTTCGGCACGTTTAATTTATTTCTGGAAATGCCATTTTGTGCAGTGCTCTGCGCATCCCAAAACACAACTCAAGTGGTAGCCAGGACTCAGCTGGAAGTCCACCGAGGAGAGTGCAATGAAGCTGTGAAACACAGGGCCACCATCTTCTCCTTGCTAACTGGTGCAGCACGTAATGCATTCCCTACAGTTGCTACTGAGCCGAGAGGATTTAGGGTTTCTGTCGCCCACACGTGACCGAACAGAGCATCAGCTATACTTGAGTCTTATTGTGAATATCAGCGGCAACAGATTGCAATCTCAGAGCCTCCTTTATGAAAGCTTTCAACACTATGCTCAGTCAGGTTTAACTCATTAAAAAATCTTGTTGACACCAGATGGGAAACCGAATTACTTCAGTGCTTCAAATGTTGCCCTTGTTAACGGATACTCAAACACAAGTCGAAATTCATAAGCTGAAGTCAACGGCGCCTGAAAACAGTTTTCTCTCGCCATCTTCTTCTATCCGGTTCGTTCTTGCTTTCTGCAGCTACTTTCTTTACGCTTTTTGTCACAAAGCCCAGGCAGAGTCCATCCCTTCAGTGAAGAGCCTTAGGTTTCTGCATGCACAGGTAGTTCACCCCTTTTATCCCACTCTCTCCCTGACAGTCACATCAAGTGCACAGTGTCTATTGTCGCTGGGTCAAACCTGTACCTGCCACTATGTGGGTCAGAGCCAGAAAAGCAGCATGGACCTTCCTATGTGTGAAGTCAACCCCGCTAGGAAGTAATGCTCTTTTCCTTCTGCTATTTCGTTCTCTCTGGTAATATTTGCTCTCAGTTTAAGGCCAGAGGAGGCTGCAAAGTCAGTGCCTTCCTGTTTCTATGCACCTGTAAGGCGGTTGGTCATCTAACGTTGTTTAAATCTTCGACATTCACTCAGAATGACTGCAGCACACTTAGTCATAGCTATTTTAAACCTGGCTGACCGTTCTTGTGAATTCTCTTAACATAAACCTGCAAATTCAACCAAACAAGTCTTGTTTTTTGTCATCTTTTGATGCCAAACACATCAGTCTAACTGGAACATGGTTCACTGTTGCATTAATTTGGTTTCCTACATTTAAAGTTCCTCAAATGCAGTCATTTATTTTGTCAGACAGCAAAGAAAAAAAAATCAAAGGTAGACAGTTGCAAGATAAGATCAATCAAAAGCTCCTCTCATATTCAACTTAACAGAACTGCTACTTTATCCATATTAAATCCCTATCCTTGTTGCTCCCTGACTGTTCCCGTATGTGCACACACATAATAGGGTAGTGTCTTGACTGAAAAAGTGAGTTTAACAGGGCTATTTAGCTTAATAGTCCAATGGATTTAATAGATAGTCTGCAGAGCATTTTGATGCAATCCGTCCTATCCGATCTACTCGTTTTAATGGGAAAAAAAAGAAGAGCATCCACTGGATTACAGGGCGAATTGTCTACTTCAAAGGCTCCTTCAGAGCAGCCCAGATGGTAACCTTGCCTAGATCCAAGTTTACTTTTCACTCGTTCTGAGCTCCAAATTGAATTTATACAATTAAATGTAATCCAGCGTGGGGAATGCAGGTCGCACACAGAGGTTTGATTAAAAATTTAACAATACCATGACAGGAAAATCGAATTAAGAACATGGTTGCCTCAGTCAATCAACTGCTAGGCTGTGGAAACTCATCAGTGTCTTGCCACAGGAATGTGTGTGTGCTTGAACACGGGACGTGCTTGTGCGTGCATGTGTGCACGCATGTACATGACCCTGCCATCTCAGTACACTAGATAATCCACATCCTGGACAAGTGCAAACTGCAGTCTTCCAGAACACTGCAGAAGGTAATTACAAATTAGGCCAGCCCTTGGATCATGAGACAGGCAGCATTCTCCAGTGCATCCTATCACCCCGACTCTCCCCGGCCAAAACAGGCTTAGGCCAAGTGAACAATGACTCAGACCTCCCCACTGTGACAAAAACACAAGCAGGCGTCCTGCACTAAGCCCAGTGGGGACTGTTGTCCTTGGTGAATGGCTTGCTGGTGAATTAGCATCAGAGGTCACTAGCTGGATTGAGGAAAAATGTGCAGAGGTATACATTGAAGGGATATGTGAAGATATAGAAGAAGTCAATCAGTTTCTCCTGCTGAAAATGGAAGAACTCAATGTGCAGCTTTGACATATGTATGATTAGCTGTGAAACTCCTCTCGGCGCTCTTCGGCGCGGGAATAAATGTCTGTCTTCATCCAAAGATGCTTTCTACACATGCAGTGGCAGCTTAGGTTCCCCAACACACAGGTAGACATTTCTGACTGTTCTGATGAACATCATCAAGCTTCAAACTTGCGTCTCGTCCCCTGACAGGACGCGTACGCATGTGTGAGCGAGAGAGAGAGCTAGTGGCAACTTCGACAGCAAGTCTGTGATCGCTCTTTTGTGAAGCAGAAAAGGGTGAGAGAAGGTGTATGTGTGTGAGCGAGCGAGGCAGGCGCGATTATTATTTCGAGCTCGCACATGCATATGGCTCCTGTCTTCACGGTCAACGGGGCTGATGATGTGTTCAAGGTGGCACGAGAGCTCGGGGAGGGCACATTGGGCGAATGCTGAGGGGAACACCAGCCATCGAGACGTTCCAGTTCATGAAGTGTGCAAATCAAGCGACAGGGGAAGGGGAGGGACAGAGATTAGAAGGGAATGAAATAGCCAGGCCAGGGCCAGACCACCTCATCTGGGAGGAGAGGGAGGGATGAGGGGATTAGAGGGATGGAGAGGACGGAGAGGCAGTGAAGGGGAGACGGTAATAAAAGTGGGGATACAAAGACAGAGAGAAAAGCAGAGATAGGAGATGAGTGAAAAAAAACTGCAAGATATAGTGAAGAGCAAAGAGGCGGTGAGTTGATATCAGCGGGTGCGACCCCATATGGGCTCTACAGTATATCTTCAGTGCAGCAGACTCCTCGCAAACAGCTTAGCTTTGACTACCTTCCTGCAAGAGGAGTTTTTTTTGGAAGCTAGTTACAGCATGAATTAACAACCGTGCAGAGCAAACATGATACATTATACATTCAGCCTTGCCTTGGAAGTGATAAACAAGTCTGTATACCAACTTGTCATGCATGTCATTTTGGCCTGGGGGCATCAAAAAAAAGAAAAAAAAAAGAGGAGAAAACCTCCATCTAACTGTGGTGAGTTTTCCAACATCATGGTTTCAAATGAAGTCTTTGTATGTTGATTTTTTTTTTCCCCTCACCCTTTCTTGGTTGCCATGGCAACAGGAGTTGAGGATTCGATAAAAAAAAGACGAAATAAAAAGCTTTTTAAGAGTTGCCAACATTCATAGACAAGTTCTTGAATTCCTTTGCACCTTCGCTTTATTGTTGTCTTTTTTCTCTTTCTTTCAACTCTTCTCCATTTTTTTTCTCCAGCAGTTTTCTGGTGATTTTCAAATAACCAGATTAGTGTGAAGAGCAGCATTGAAGTCGGGATAGCAGGAGCAGTGCCAACAATAGTGCCTGGCAATTTCACTTCTCTGAAGCAACAAGACACCAGGGCACATTTTAATCTGCTTGTTTGATTCAACTTTCATTTGACAGAGACCTGGAACGCTTAAACAGTTTTTTAGAGGTGCTCCCTGTGTCAAATCACCCTTTTTGAAGCACATATTATGTACACAATCATCACATAATGCAATCTACTACTGCATTTGAGTATGTCAGGTCAGCACGGGGTATTTTATCTGAATTATGGGCATTTATGGAAGCATTTTTTGTGTCATAACACTGTTACTATTTGAAGGCTTGACTGATGCTGCTTTTTAGGGATGACACTGAGTGACTCCTCCCTGTTTTGTTAATAAAAATGTGGAACTAAATGGACAGATCGGCTGAGTGATTTCATCTGGGCTGGGGAGTCGTGAGTGTGTATGTTTGGGGGTGGTTTTGTGTAATGGTGCTTCTCTCTATTAGATCCCATGATGTAATCCATCTTCTGGATAATTAGCAATGAGGGGATAGAGGGGAGGACGTGGAGGAGCTGCCATGCACTGTTACAGATGAAGGCTCTGTGCCTTTACCCTGACGGAGGTTGTGTTTAATTGGTGTGGGGCATGTTAATGTCTCAAGGCAAATACAGAGGCTTCCATTATCTGAATATTCTTACATCTGAAATATTGTGCGTCTCTATTCCTTCGACGAGAAAAAAAATCAAAAAGGTGATCCAGAATCTGACATTTGCTTGCTGTGAAACAAATCCACATCTCACAAAAGGGTGTGCTGCTGTTTGCGACACTGCATATCTTTGACATTGAGTCATTAGACGCCAGTCCGACAATGCAATCTCCTCTCTTGTCTCTTCTAACACTGCAATCGCATCTCCCTTTTAAACAATGGGAGACATATGCCATCTTAAAAGAGTGAAGCAGCTTGCGGGATCCCAACAATTATGATACTGGCTTATGTGTGGGTAGATACAGGTGACCTTGTGACAGTCACCAGAAACACAGATGGTCATCCAGCTTTACACACACAAAACACAAAGCTGCACGCACTGGAATAAAGACAGACTAATGTATGGGGTGTAGTATAATTTGAGGTAAGATGAGATAAAACAAAAGTTTAAGATTCCCTGGAGACTTTGGGGATACCGCGAAGCCTAGAAGTAAAGTGAATGTCAATGTGACTCTTGCAGTGCAATTACGGCTTTCAAATTCCATCGCGGGCTCAATGATTGCCCCAAAGAGACCTCTCCAACTTCCTGATTTGCATTTTGCCGTGTGCTAACCGATGCCCAAACTACAAGCGCACAGCATCAGCGTGAAGGAATCAGATTTATTGCTGGAGCCTGAGATTAAATAACAGCAAACAGAAATGGTGCTGACCAACAACAAAATAAGGCTGCGTGGGGAATGTGCAGTGCTTGTTTCTCTTTCCCACAAATGCTTAACAACAGGTGCACTTCAGGTCATCTATATTTCATTTGAGCAGCCGTTTGCAGGGTGATGAATGTAAACTAAAGTGCATGTGGTATTGCTGTGTGTGCCGTCAGCAGTGGTCAGTAAAGACGTCCTCCCTTCAATTAGGGCTGCTGCTACGGATTAGACAGACTACCTTGCAATCAGATGCAATAAACTGGACTTTCAGTGATGATTTTTGACCACATTACCATGGTCAAATAACACAGAATAACACGGACAAACATTTGAGCCTTTCAAAATCAATTAAGATCGCTGAATATCACGCAAGACTGAAATTGCCGACGTATATAGTAGGTCAATGTCGTGCCACTATGTGGATTTGAACGTATTTTGAATTTATTTCTGTTTAAATTAAGCTCTTATGGCCTTTTTTGCTTAAAAAAAATCCATTTCAACTTTAAAGAGTGATAAATAAATGAAACAGTTTAAAATTGATTTATAAAGTTTGTCGCTCATCTTCTTCCAACATTATTAGCTCTATACATGGCATCAGCGCATATCATTCCCACACATACAAGCCAGTATGAACCTCACGTGCAGGTTCAGTAGGCTGTTAGGGTCCACTCTGATGACAGATAAACAGAAAGGCACCCCAGTAATGGCTGTGACCTCTTGGATTCGATGCTTGTAAAATCCAATATTCAAGAAATGTACAATATCTACATTTGCAATGTGATTAACACAGTGACAAAGTGTATTTTGAACAAAAACCAAACCTAAACCATGATAGTTAGGTAGTTTTGGTGCCTAAATTTAACCAAATGATGACTGAAAATACAAGTAAACATTGAGTCAAAGTAAAAAAAAAAAAAAATAATAAAACAGTCAGAGACTAAGTATATCCTGATCCAATCTCAAAAATCAGGCTCATGTTGATCTGTATTTACTTTATTGAGCACAAACCTAAGCCCGATCTCTGGTGTTGCATAAGTAGAGCACAATTTGTCATAGGATGTGGCTAAAATGTAATGTGGGATGGAAAATGAAAGCACTTCAACAGACACATGTAATATCTGCAATGCTAGCATTTTGCAAGGTGGTAGAAACATTGCTGTATTCAGCGCAACATTCAACTCTCATCATTTGCTCAGGTAACATAGACAAAAGATGCAGCGAAGCAGCACACACTGGATAATACTCTTAAAATAAGAGAGAATTTTTCCTTAAGACAGCAACAAGGCCAAAAAGAGCACAGAAAGGGGATTTATACTGACTGTACTGGGTGAGCAGCCCGCCCATCGCTGTGGTAGAGAATACAGGATTGCACCATCCTAAAATTTCACCTGTTTGTGTGCAATTCTAAATTAAAGCACCATCTGAGCTTTAAACAAGGTTCCTGACCACCTATGAGGTCTTTTATCACATGTAGCTGCTGATGGCTTTACCTCTTTGATATGAAATCGAAATTTTTCTTTTTCATTTTTACTCTGACTTCACTACAATGCTGCACTCAGCAAAATAGTTAGTTTTATTTATTGTGGCTGTGAATGTTAATGGTCACTACACCAACCATTGCACAACTTCCAAGTGGAGCTGTGACTGCATTACTCATTTTAAGGGTTCTAGTTTCACTACTATAATGCAACATAAAATGGAGTTGTAATAACAGCTGTTTATGAAGACTTGTTTTTGTTTGTTTACTTAGTTTTTTCTTTTTAAACAGCCTCAAACTATTGCTGCTTTAAGTGAAACTGTCAAAAGTTTGTTTACTTTGCTATTGTGTAAATGATATTAAGGAACAGCTTGGATGCAGGCAAATGTTTTATTTTAATGCACTGCAGAGCTCTTCAGCTGTCAAGCACATACACTGGGTTGGTTTTAATAACTTTAATGTACTTTAATGTACTTGAAGTGTGTGTTATCTAGGAAAATGGTATCAGATTGGGACTCAGTATCAGCAGATACTCAAGATCAAATGACTCGGATAGGATTAGAGGCAAAAAAGAAAAAATAACTTGACTGGGACATCCTTATCAGAGACAGAATTCAAGTCTGTTGGATGAAAATCTGCTGACTTAAGCCTCCACCATCCCCTCTATCTTATAAATGTGGACATTTTTCTCTGTCTAAGTGCAAAATCATGGCTCCACCTTCATTAAATGAGGCGATAACCACCTACTAGAATGTGGAGGAAGTCCCCGCTGGCTCATTCTTATAGGAATGATGTCCGACGCTGATAAAATCCAACAACATTCATGAACTTTAAGAGTTTTTCTATGTTTGATGTTGTCAAATGATGAGCGGATTCACAAATACAGAGCCGTCCTTGAAAAGTTTAAAATACTGACAGACTTCTCCTTTAACATGGTTTATACCGACCACTTCAAGTTCCAGCTTTACAATGAGGGTATGTAAACTACATATAAACGATACTATATATAAACTATATTTGTCCCTAAAAATAGAGAATTGTGGCTGAGGTGGTATTGAGTAAGCACTGAAGTCTGATCCATGTAAAAGGAGAGTGTGTCCACCAGCATTTTTCCTCTGTGTGCAAAATAGTTTGTGGTTCCACTTTCACTAAATGATATAAGTAACCATCTACTAGAATGTAGAATAGGTACCCACTGGCCCATATGTACGGGAATGATAGACAACAACATTCATGAACTTCAAGCGACAACATCGTGTTTGATGATTCTTGCATACAGAGCTGTCCTTCAAAAGTTTAACAATGCTGCTTGAGTTTAGACTTCTTCTGTGACATTGCTTTTACAAACCACTTCCAAGTTTCAGTTCCACTCATCAGTGCACATTTTTCTTTTAGTAAGCGTGCCAACTAATGCTGCTAGAATATAAAAATGTATTTTGGTGCATGCATGATTAAAATTCCTCATTGTTCAAACTGACTGGTGTGAACAGGAAAAAAAAGACCCCGTTTTATTGAGAAAAGAACACTCATTAAACCCCACCACATGCCTGTACAAACATGTGTACGTGCGTGTGTCTGCATGCTTTTGTGAGTGTACGCACTTTCGTATTTGCGCCTGCTCCCGCTCCTGCAAAGTCCCTGTCAGGACTCATGGGAAGGGTCAAAGGGAGAGGTCATTAATCAAGAAAGACAAGAGCAACACCCTGGCGTCCCCTGGATGACGGTGCCGCTGCGAGCTGAGGGCCCCGCAGCCCAGACTCCTCTCTGATCAGAGCACCAATTAAGAACCGCGCTGCTTGCTCCTCAGCAGAGGCACGGTAGACAACCTTTTGTTCCCTGGCCTTACATCACACTCTTTGAGACGAGAGCCCAGGAGCATTTATGTCCAGCTCAGTTTTGGTACAAAGTACATGTGGTGCACTGTGGAGAAAAAAAGGGCTTTTTCGAGAATTGCATCATCGTAATTTATGACTTAATAAATTGAAGACAAAGGAGCTAATAGTGGAGATACACAAAGCAATATAACAAAAATCTAATTACAACTCATGTTGTAAAGCAAAGACAGTCGAGCAGCACTTTTGGGTACTTAAACAGAGCAAGAAACGGCAGTAATTAGATGGCACAGGCAAAAAAAAAAAAAAAAAAGAGCAAGTTTCATCACTGACAAAAGAAAGCATCTCTCAAGGATCATTCCATGCTTCGATACCACTCATCAAATTGCGGGGCCTCTATTCATCCTTGTTTTTTTTACCTCCCCCAGACAGTACTAATGATCAATTCCAGCCCTCAGCATACTTATTCATGAGTGTATTACACCTGGTTCCTCTTTGTTGCCGATGCATTTCCTCAAGTATTGTGTGACGTCTTGCCTCCCACGCTCCTGGCTCAGATGGCATTTCTCTCTTCTCCTTCTCACTACCAGTGCTTTGTTGAACCTCACACGTGCACGCTTTCATGTGCATGCATGTGAGGTTCAACAAAGCACTGCTTTTTTTCCTCATTGGGCAATCTAAGCTATTTTACTTAGTCTCTCTGTCTCCAGTATTCCCACTATAAATCGATTTATTTTGATTGAGACTTATTTCAGATTGGCACCGTTTGTGTTTCTTCAAGAATTCCTTGCTCGGTCACACTCGTTTTTCTGCGTGATTCATGCATACAGACACAACTTTCAATGTGTGAATGTACTCTCTGTGCGGAATTTGAGTCAGGCCGGAAATGATTAAGTGGCATCAAGTTATTGAAAGAAAATAACTTCATACCTCGTGATGTGTAAACCAGTGGAGGCACTTTGCAGATTTTAACAATGTTCGCTGCACTGCACTTTGAATTTCAAAGTTCGGCTGCTGCCATGATGATTCTGATCCTCTCAGTTATTATTGACATCATTTTATAATTTATTATTTCTCTACAAAATGTCATAAACAGTACAATATCCCCATCATTTGTTCTTAGTCTTTAAATTGTGAATGAAACACCTGTGTTCCGTTATAAGGCATCAGCGAGGTTGTGCCTGTGATTCAATCTTTTTGTACAACTGCATTAACAATTTTAATTCTGCATTCAGCATTGTGCCGTTTGTCTGAAGAGTTTTTTTTGTTTGTTTGTTTGTTTTCCCCATCTGGCTTAAATTAAGCTTACCTAATTAAATTGTCTCAGAAATAGGGCAAAACAGCAGACTAATTCAGTCCACAAGTGGTCTCGCATTGTCTGCACACACACACCATACAAATTATGACCATTCATTCATCTGTGTTATCTGCTGGATTGTTGAGTCTCCATCTCATCTGCTACTCTCTTTGTTTGCTCGACTTTGCCCGTGTAAACAGGACCGCGATGTTTGTCCGCCTGGTTCATGTATTCTCAAATGTTTCAACTAGAATTTTTTTGTCTCTCTGGAACCCTCTCCCTTCCTATCTCTCCATTTCACCCTCATTTTTCCTTTTCCACTTCCTTGCCAGTTAGAGGCAGCATTTTAGGGCGAGCTCGGTGGTTAGAGTTTCCTCCCAGTGATATGATTAGGTATCATTAGTCAGTTCAGTGTTTCAGGCCAGTCTACCACTCAGCAAGTGAGGGAGAGCTTGCCTCTACTTTACAGCACTCACCCCCATCTTCGGCTTTGTTTGACTCGAACTGGGGCATCTGCTAGCAAGTTCAGCCTGGAATATTTGAAGAATGGCATGTATATATGTCTATATGCATATATCCATTTATCTATGTATCCATCCATCCATCTCCTTGACTCTTCCCCCTTGATGTCCTGCAGTCGTTGCCTCCCTCAGCAGTGTGGTCGCCGAAGAATATGAAGTTTTCGCTGTGGCTGTCTCGCTGGGGAAATATAAGTTGACTGTCTATTGCATTACTGTTTCTAAGCCTCACATCAGGAGGTGATCAGATTCCCCGAGGTGGAAGGAACGAGGGAAATGGAGAACGGAATGATAGAACGTGTGCTGGTTTATCTCTCCATGTGTGTGCGTAGATGTTTATATATCTTTGTGGGCGCACATTAGCGCTATTACTTTTCGCTAAATCACATTTGAACAGGCTCTCGTGTTAGTGTATGCATTTTGTATGAGGTGGGGAATCATTTTTATGCCGTGCACGGTGTGTAAAAAAATGCAGTAACTGTTTTATTAGCTATGTGCTTGTTAATACAAGCAGGCAGCTAGTCCAAATTGTAAATCTTGTTGCATTTAAATCAATATTCAAAGATAAATTTGTTTTTTTGTTTATTTGTTTTTTATGCTAACAACCATGTTGTCACGTGCAACCTAATTACTTTTTGGTGTGATGTGATTGAAAGAGCAGTATTCCAGGAAGAGCTGCGATTCTGGTATTTTTAGACACTATGTTGTCTAGATTTTGCAAGATGGTGTCATAAAGAAAAAAAAAACGCAAACAAACATTCAGTCAGCAGTTTTTTGTGTGGGTAAAAACAGCTTGTCACTGAGACACATGAGAAGAACCTAGAAACAATGGCTAGAATCGCTGAAGTTCGCAGTAAGACTGCAAATAAGTAAACCTTTTTTCTGATTAAACTTTTTTTTTTTTAAACTGATCTACAGAGGTACATTATGACCAAAATAAGCTGTAATTTAGTGTCAACTCATGGATTAATGCAGCACATTATCAGATAAAGTGGTGTACGGTGCAAGGATTGTTTCCTTGGCACATATCTAGCCCTTTAATACAAATCAAATCATATCCCCCTTGGTCGCACATTGTACCTTCAACACAGTGATGCACCATGTGACAAAGCAAGCATCTTGTTCCATGGACAGGGACATGGCAATGACTTTATCTAAACCTCCACTCAATATGCATTTGCCACTTACGTCTGCAATTCAAAATCTGTGCAAGCTGCGCGTTTCCATCAAATTAGCATCATCAAGTAATCCTCAAAACATACTGTACCTCAAAGACCTGAGGCTGCTCTGGAGGCAAAAACATGGCAAGTTCTAGGCTCATGTGGCTATTTCTAAGTCAGCAAAATAAGCCCAACGCTGTAGTGTTATATGCTAATTTTGCAGATCAAGTTGGGACAGATTTCGCAAACCCCTGTTGAATCTTCTCAGTGCTCCTTCCTTGATTGAATTTAAGTCTGCAGCAATCACAAATCAGGCCCCTGAACTGTTTAGGTTTAGTAAATCAGGGTAAGGCACTTTATCCGGTGGCTTGTAACAGCAATGACCAGCGATACTGTGAGTGCCCTGAGCACTGCTCTGACACTGAGTAGCAGCTTAACAGGCTTATAACAGAGCAGGGGAGCGAGTCAATCAGCTGCTATTGAGTGATTCTGTAATGGCCAGCCTGACCATCACACTCCCCGGAGAGCCAGTTTTGTTTTCCATTAAGACTGTCATTATGTAGGAAGGCACGGCACAACCTCCAAGTGAGTGTGTCTTCTAAAAGAAAGACAAGGGAGAGTTTTTACGTGTAATTACTGCTCTATAAAAGACATATTTAACTTGATACTAAACCAAAAGTGCCACATCATGTGATTTAGGATGCGACACACCCCAGGAAGTCATATTTACACCTTGTCTTCACATTGAATAAATAAGAAGATCAGTCACCATTTTAACAGATAAAGCTACTGTCTTTTTATTTAAGGTCACATCGTGTCCCACACCAGCTAAAAGGGAGCTTGATGCGATTGCTGTCAGCCGGCCCACTGGCCCAAGAGGGACAGCCATTAGTTTTAATCAAGCGCCACTCTAATTGAGAGGCATCCCATCTTCATAAAGATAATTACTAGAAATGTCAGACTGTGTGTGCTGCCTCCTCCCATAGACCCGACCCGCAGCGTTAAACCGCAAGGCTGGACATGTATCTTTATAAGAGGGCAGTGCCATGGCATCCACTTGACTGAAACAATTAGTCAACATTAGCCACAGATGGCCTCTGTAACAGAATTAAATGCCAGTGACTTACTGCAAATCATCCCTAATATACCTTTATGGACAGATAATTTCAGAGTGGACATGGCAGAACAAATTGCCCGCTACTGATGTACATATTTTTATTATTGATTTTTATTTTGTATTTTTGCTGTGTTTATTTAGTAGTAGTTATCTCGAAATGATAATTGTACTAAAGAGGAATACTGTGAAGAGTTTTGTGTTCACATTATCATGTTTTGCTGGATACTATCTGTATGCAAAGTGAGTACATGGAACACACTTACACACTTTTATGTGGTGAAACTGAGATGATAGTCTCGATGATCTCAGATATTGGGGATAGTCAAGTTATTTTTCATTATTCAGAATACATGGTGCTGATTAGGGACAGACTGAAAAGGTCTTTTAAGGGCTGATGTTGAAAATGATTATTGCGAATCGAGAAAGGTCAAAAACCGTACCGCGAAACAGATAGACATTAGAAGGTATTTATTGATAACATGCGATAGCAAGGAAGTTGTCATTCATAGCTTGGCTTGTTCATTAATAAGGATTACCATTATTGAATTTATACCAGTACACGTGAAATATTATATATCTGATAGCAGGGAATCTATTATGCATTACTAGACTAGACATTTTTCTTGTCTGTTTTCTTATTCTTTTGCTGGTCTATCCCTTTAATGACCTACTAAAGCCCATATCTTAAAGCATAACAAATTGTTTTACAGTAATCTTTGGCTTCCTCCAAACCAAGCTGCTATCTGTTAGCCTTAACCGCAGTGAAAACAGTCAAGGTCCTGATTTGTGGAGCTGTCTGTGTTTGGTTTGTGTAGGTTGTTTCCCTGTTAGAGAGATGTGCCTGTCAGTTAAAACAGTGTTGAGCGTAAAAGCTATTTTGACTTTATAAAGATGACTACGAGGCACAGCAAGCCACTTAGCAAGAGCCGTACCCTTGCACTGTCACCAAAGTAAACCTCAGCTCTCACACTTGTTAACACCTACAAGTGAATTCCTGGGGTAACAGGGAAACGAACCTTCAGCAGGGTTTGCTCCCTCATCTTTCAAACATACTGCTCGTCTATCTCTTTGTATAAACAACCATAATAATAGTGAGTAGGATAGTTCTTGAGACCTCAGAGTAACTACAGATGTAGAGAGCCAGCTGTGTCAGAGTGAAATGAGTGAATTTAACATATTTTGCGATAATCTGTTAATAAAAGTAAGAATACCAATAATTCTAAAAAATACCAAACAGCAGCATGAACAATCAGTTGGGCCAATAATTGCTCAATCCCGTGTGCTCATAGTAACAACCAAGCAGCATGATATGAGTCAGCCACTATGCAGTTTAGCTTAGCAGGCTTTTTTTAGGGTGTAGACAATGTGTGATATTGTTGATGTTTAAATGGCATTTGTGAGCATATCTGTACTAGATAAAGACAGAGAACTTCAGCAGGGAGGTAAATGAGAGTGAGCGTGAGAGAAGGAAATGCAAACTGACCTCTATTTGGTATTTAATAAATTGAATGTAATGTTGTGTGTAAGTCTATATGATGCTGTGGTGTGAGCTTTTATGGGAAGTACGGCGGCCCGCGGGCGGGCCGTTTTTTTATCGGTATACGCTTTTTTTAAAATAGAAGGACACTGCAAACACGATTATACAAACACTATACACACATAGAAAGCTGAGATTCTCATGAATCCGCCGGTATAAACCACTTTCAGATGTGATTACCACAGCGGGTAATATAAACACATTTATCCAACAAACAACAAGTCAAGTAAACGTGCACAGCTCACCTGTCGACGCAGTTTGGACGCTCGTTTCTGGTCATAAAAGAAGATAATCCACAAAAACCGGCCAGAACCCAAGCTTAGCCATCCAGAGGAAACAATCCAGTATAATACTTTGGCCAAAACATGTCTCGAAATAGGTAAAAAATCCAGAAAACGATCGGCTCCGTGCGCGTGCACGCGGCGCGTGGTGGCGCTGTGCGTTTCATATTCACTGCATCTTTCTATTATAACTTTATCATACACGGTCCTATTTTCTTTGTTCGCGATTCAAAATGGATACTGGAGGCTTCTCGACCGCTTCAAACCGAACTTCAACCAATCAGGTGACTCGTTTCCGCCTACTTCGGCGATTTAGCCAACCATGGCCGAGTCTGACAGATATCGATTACATCACTTGATTGACTTGTTTCTCAGCAAATCACGCCGGAGGAAACGTTAGATTGACAGGCCTGGTAGCCAATGAGCTTGCTGAATGGCTTGCCTATAAATCCCGCCTCTGCCAGCGGCTTTATATGATATTTCATTCGTGAGCTCCGGGCTCCACCTGCTGTTTCTCTGTATTCCTCTCAATCTGTGTGTGTGATCGACACTGAAGCCTATCTGAAGTGATTTTTTGAGTTCTTTATGAGTTTTTGGAATGAAAATGAAGTGGAAAATGAAGTGAAAAGGAATTTATACCATTCTGTAGAGAGTGTGCACAGTGTATAAAGAGTGTATCCAACATTGACAGGGGCGGAGCATATCAGTACAAATACATGTGTGAAACACTCATTTCTTGTAGTATTGCTCTGAAATTTTGACCTGAACTATGTAAGACCCCAGGCTTTTGCAATATTGTGTTTTCAAGCTGTTGCAGTGCTGCCACACTGATTTTCAGGTGTTTTATTAGGGAAAAAATGTAGGCGAGAAAAAAAATTCATCCTAATTCAGTGTGTTCCAACATACATAACTCTGTGCCAGTAGCACCTAGAGTAATTCTGACTGCACTGGGTGAAAATTCAGGTTGTCAGCTTTCAAATGAGACCCCAACCATGCATGTACTCCAAACAGTTCAAGAACAGCATTCAATTTACTTTCTGTAAATCTCAGTAGAAATTTCGGGCGGAAATTGACCAAACCTTAAAGGGTTATGGGAAGTAGCAGTGAGTCTTTGTGAAAAAGTGATGGCCAAGGATTATGAAGTGACAGCAGTCTCATGAATACATGTTCGGTATAGCGCATACCTCCTAATACTATGCAGGATTAATGAGACATCTTGCCAGGGTACTTACTAATGCTAACTAATGGAGATAAAAAGAAAGCAATCTTATCTTGCACTTAAGTAAATAGTGGTATCACTTTAATGTAAATATTCTCTAATGAAGGCCTGCCAGAAGGAGAAAAATATAATGACATAAATGTACAGTATTACACAATTCATGCGTTTTTCTTTCTAAATTTTAGCCACTGTAAAGGTGAATTTAGGACTATTTAAAATTCAGCTGTCCACAACTGTGTCCCAGGTTTCCAAAGTCTCATCAGCTCTTTGATGTAACGTCCCTGTCTCCTGAACTTTGACTGATAGCTCCCTCTGGTCCCCTGCTGAGTGTCACGAGAAAGGAAGAGGTGGCAGAGACTGAGTGACAGCTAACAGACGGTAGCTGTCCCCCCTAAGAAACCACATCTCAGCCAGCCTATCTTTGAAAGATTCTAGTAATTGCATAATATGCAGATTCTGTGATGCCTGGTCAATTTTGATACACAGGGTCTGCTTCTTCCACCTTACTTTTTTTCCACTAAAGCAAAATAAAGAGATTATTGGAGGTAATTTCTGTAGAGCAGCAGCGTTTAAAAGTTAGGTCTTATATTTACATCATGTCATTACTGAGCCATGTCCATTACCCGTACTGTCAGCGCACTTAGGGACAATTGTCATTCATATAGAATTTAATTAGGTAAATACTTGACATTTCTGTGTGCACTAACAACCTCCTCGCATAGCACACATATGGTAACAAACACACATGAATTGTTATGGATCTATCATATTCCCCAGTACAAGCGTTAATTTGGGCCGACCCACGCACAGGATATCAAGAAATCAATATTGCTTTCCCATGTCTGTGGCTGCGCTAGGTGGGCCTAATTGAAATGTATGAGGGAGCCTGCTAAATGATCTGTGCAGGCAAGGGAGCCAGAGTGATTGCAAACATATGGAACGGTTCCTTAGACAAGAGAAACATTTGTACAATGCTGTGAGAGAAATAGACAGAGGAGCAAAAGATCGAAAAAGAAAGAAAAAGAAAGACAGACAGAAGAGAAGAGCCATTTTACTCGACGGTACGTGACGTTTCTTCACATAACCGAACACAAATAAGATCTTTCACGAGACTCTTATCATGTCTTTCTCTCTCTCTCTCTAATAAGCTATTGACATTTTGCTTAGTAATGACTGCAAGAATAATGGGTCTTGTATCGTCCAGAATGAGCAATGAGTAGAAGTGGCATTTCCTAACCTCCAAAACAGGTAGACAACCGGGCTCACTCAATTCCAATTGGTCAATCTGTTCTTGGTAAAGACGACTGTCCTTTGTGCATGATATTGGCACTCGAGCACTCCGCTGCTCCATGATTCGGTGATTAGTCAGGACCATCTTGCTCTAATGTGTCTAACACAAGTGAGTCATGTCCGTTAGAATCACGGCGAAGAAGATGAGTTACACACCAACACGTGTACAGACGTCAGTGTTGGACGTGATTAGAAGGAGGATGTAATAATGAATTCTATGACAGCCCAATGCCATGATGTTCTGAAATCACAATACGGAAACGTCTCACAAAGATTTTAAAGTTAATTTCTGCTCATATATTTGATACAATGCTGTCGATGTTTCTATTTTTTGTTCAAAAAGCAGAGGTGAAAGGGGAGTTTCAGGAAGTCAAACCAAAATATAAAAAGGCAACAGGAGGAGCTCACCAATAAAAAAAGCATCTTTCTTTCCAAATGGCCCTCTAGCCCTTCTCAAATGCTGCTGAGAGTTTGCACAATTTCCAAACCAGCAGTGGAGGGATTATTTTATGGCAGGCAACTGGCAATAATGTGTCTTTACAAACATGGCTCGAGGCTACAAACAAAGCTCAAGACACATGCCTACGGCCTCTGTGAGGTTCATGAGCAAATGTCAAGTGTGCTGATATCCACCCTGCACACTGATTTACAAATAGAAACAACTTTGGATGTATAAATGTACAGGTTAAACTGTGCTAACAAGGTGAGCTTTTCACGTCACTTTGAACACATCGGACAAATTCTGTCATCCAAGTAATTTCTCTTACCATAAAGTCACGATTAAAACGTGTCAATATTTTAGAAAAAATGTGTCAGGATCAACTGCTCCTACAAAGAGTATTTTCCAGATTTCACTACCATGTGAGTGTCTCGAGCCGAGAGGACTCCTTGGCACAAGGATACAACAAAGGAGCATCTATTATTAATTTAGTCAATGTATTGACATAGACAGCTCTGGTAAGCATCAGGGTAGGGTCAGGACAAAAAGCTTCAAGAAATGGATTCTTGGAACAACACATTTTGAGACAGGAATTCAAAAGGTTTCAAGATGAAAAATCGCTTCTAACTTGACGAGTGGAAATTCTGCAGCTTGGTGGAAATCTCGGTTCTGACTTGTTAGTTGACCTTGAGTTTTAATGCAAATGTGTGACATTTTACATGGACAGCCTCTTAAAAGCAGAGATTTATGGTGTATGTATGTATGTATATATATATATATATATATATATATATGTATACATACACACACACATATACATGCTGCATACTGTACATTCCATAAGAATAGAGTTGAGTGACTGCTGTAATTGGTTTGACTGGCACAGGTTTGATTTGCTTAATATGCACTAATGCAAAGGCGTTATGTTTAGAATTGCCATTTTAAGAATGCCTCCAGTCTATATTTTTCTTACACACGCTGCCACTACAGACTCCTAAGTGTTTTGGAGCACGCGTGATCCAGCCGTGTGTGTACAGATGTGGTAATCCATTTGTTTAAATACATCTGACATGTTCATTAAGCTGCAAAGCCACACACCCTCACATTTTTCCCTTTTCTCTCTCTCAATCCTCCTACCAAAAGCTGCTTTTTCTTACCGCATTGAGACGGTAATTACCATGCAGTCAAATGAGAGGATGGCAAGCAGAAACACAGCGCTTGTCTGTGGCTGCCTGCCAGCCAAGCTACTTATACTGTGGAGCACACATTGCCCAGACACTACGGGGCAGAGTCGGGCTCTCCTGAGCTAATAAAGATCATATCTCTGGCTGAGGACTTTGACTGAGCATGATGGAGTGTGTTGTCAGTCTCTGACAGAAGACATGTTTGTAGGGGGCTAAGTTGTAGGTCATTAAAACATAAAAATTCAATGATAAAACAAGTTTCAGAATGATCTTCAAAGAGACAGCACAGGCTATTGAATATCACAAAGTGAACTGATGAAACACTTATTATTTGATACACAGAGCTCAGATCATGATGTACCAACACTCCTAACACTGACAAGTCACGAAATCAGACAGACCTTGTACCAGACTGTGCCATTTTCATAAATTCAGAAAAAGAAAATGAAAGGTTCTTCACCATCTTTCCACTCCAGGAGCGTTAGAGACTCTGTGCCTGTTTGCCCGCCTGCTTTTCAGGCATGCCGCTGCCAACTTGGCATATTACCCAGGCGCTACACTGGAGTCGGCAGTGAGCCATCTTTGCCAGTTCCATGATTGCCATGATCTGGGTCGGCAAGAGTATTACATGGCCACCTGGAAAGAGGCGAACACCTGGACGCAGCTTAGCGCCCAGCTCAGCCATAATGCAGGTCTTTACTCTGCCAGTATATACAAACCTCCCTCTCTCACACAAGGCACACACAAGTGATTAGGCATTGTGTAGGTCTACTGTTGGTCGACTGTGGGTAACATTTTCAAAATCAAACTACACTCAGTGTTTGACCTGCTCACAGGCTGGCTGAAGGGAAAGGTAGCTGCCAAATGATGCATTGTGTGATACAGAGCAGGTCATATTCTGCACCTACAGGGGACCTTCTGCATAATTAGTATGAATTATAAATACTAAAATAGCATTTTAGCCTGGTGAGGGATCTTGAATGTTTACTTGTGCTGAATTTAGGCATACGTTGTTTTTGTCGTGAAATTTTGGACGGTCACATGGCAGAAAGTTGTTTTTTTCACTTTAAAGTATGTGAAGATAAAGGATTTTTCTTTATTTTCCCCAACATGTCCAAACCTAATTAATGTATATTCTCTTGCCTTTTGAATCCACTGCAGCTCCGTGTAAGTCTGGAGAGAGTATAAGACACTTCTTGTTCTTTTTTCTTCGCTATTGAATTTTCTCTCCACTGTTTCTCCTTGTATTATAAATCATCCAGTTTTTTTTAAAACTCTGCAGTCAAAGCACGATGAAAAAAACAGCCATGTCCTCGCCGCTGAATTTTCATGACAGTGCTGTCATCTCATATTGTGCCCAAACAAGTCTCCTGACCTCTGTCGCTAAATTTCATTGCCTATGATGAAATTCACAATTTATATTCTCTCCACTTTTTTTTTTGTATTATTATTTTTGCAGAGGCTTAACTTGTGTTTTCTTATCATCGCCGGTTAACTCAGACTGGGAGGATCCATTTGCTGGATCATCCACATTAATCTGCCCTCCTGCCCACTGAGTTAAGTGACTGGTTAAGTCCTCTAGTTGTTATGCTGTGGGTGTAACCTCACTGGATTATAGCTGGATAGCACTGTTTTCCTCCTGGGGTCTCTGCCTTTCATTTAGATATGAAACAAACGTGTATTTAGACACAATTTCTTGCTATTTTTCTCACGCATAAGTGATCAGATATTATATTTTCTTCATGGTGTACTATAAATTATAGGAGATAAAAACATGTCAGATCAGTCCTTAGACCTTTATTTCTCCAAGATAGGTGCTGTCCTCTATCAGAACACACTATTTATATCACATAATTCACAAAAAAGAAAAAAAAAACCTATTATTCTCAGCACAACCACTATTCATTAAATATGGTTCCCCTTCGGTAAGTTCAAGAGTCACAAACAGCAGGCTATAAAATCATTCCTAAGAGAGCCCGAAAAGGGTAAAATGTCGAATGTTTTTTGTGATCTTGACAATGGATGTCGCTGGAGGCCACTGAATCCAGGCGGCTTAGCACAAAAGTATCCAGCAAAGCATCCCAGCTAGTCATCCCAGTCCATCTGAAGCATTGTGAATGTTGAAGGGGGAAAAAAAAAAAAACTGGACAGAGACGAACGCTGATTGAACACAGATGCTCAGGAGTGATAGCTACAAACACCACAACGTGAAAAAAGGTCACGCAAGTGTCGATAAACAAAACGCTACAACTGCCCGGCAAATGAGGTGAGAGAAACTGTGACTGAGTTAAGCATGTCTCAGAATTTCTGCTAATTACTAGTCCTGTGGGTGGTTGTTAGTGGGGAATGTCCACTGCTTATGTGTGCTTATATAAGCAATCAATGGCTTTAATTAGACTATTAGGTGGGATTGGGTCCCAGCAGACTACTTCCAAGCCTTAAGCGGCCTTATTGTTGACTTTCCTGATTGCTGAAAGTGCAGCGCATTGGGAGGTTGAAGGATTGTAGGCATTGATGTTGTTTGGTTAAACTTTACACATAAGAGTAGAGGCTGTGTCTGTGTTTGGTTAGCAGTGGTGACTGAATATTAAGTAGAACACCTCAGCAATGGATAGATTTCAATACGAGTTTGTTTGGGCTTTCATGAACCCAAAGGATGAATTCTCATGACTTCAATGATTCCTTGAATTTCTATATGCTGTCAACAGCAGATTTGACATTTAACTTGCTTATTGGAATATCCCAGAATCTACTGGATGTCTAATATTGGATTCTTCCTCGAGGACCAAAACTGCATTTTTCATTGATGATTTGAAGGAAATTTTTGCACCAAAGGGGAAGACTGTCACCAGTTTGAAACAGCTACTCACATGGGACCAGTATTCTTACACCTCATCTAAACATACCTGTGTGCACATACACGAGTCAAGCAGAAGTCGATTCATGTGTATGAGAACCTCTGTGATCGCTGATATATCTTGTTTCCAGTCCAGAATTTTCCTTTTGGATTATGGAGACTGCAAAA
This sequence comes from Acanthochromis polyacanthus, assembly GCF_021347895.1. Taxonomy (NCBI): domain Eukaryota; kingdom Metazoa; phylum Chordata; class Actinopteri; family Pomacentridae; genus Acanthochromis; species Acanthochromis polyacanthus. Next base: position 10,730,317 of record NC_067135.1, on the reverse strand, counting down.
GGAAAATAGAAAAATGTTTAGTTCTTTGACTATGTTGACAGTCAAATTGTGTAAATTGCAAAAGAAACTAGTTCAGCTCGTTTAACACATGCTACTTGCGTAACACGCAGAAAACCCACACTGTCGTGATTTATATATCCTGTAGTCAAATGATCCACTAAACTGTCTCCACATGTGAAAGGATAACATAATCCACCATTAAGTTTCTTGTATTATTAGTTCTGCTTTTGTGACAGTAATACTCCTCGCGCGTCTCATAAAACTGAATGGTATAAACTGATTAGCCTCTCTCGTAAAGCTGTAGCCAAATATCTATCTACCTACAATTAAATGTATTCAGCATAAGGAGGCACAGTCTGCATATCATACAGATTTACAGACGCAGAGCAAATTTAGCTAAAGTTTTGGTTGTTTTCTTGTTTGGTTAGGTATAAGAAACAGAAGGCTAAGTTGAGGAAAATATCCCGCTTTGGTCGATACTTTCACAATCACGCATACATTTGGGCACAAAAACTGGAAAGCTTTAGAATTCAGTTAATTGTATGTGATTTTTTTCCTCAATAAAATAAAATAAAAAGAATCCTCTTGGTTTTGATGATTCCCCGACTCTCCTCTTGTGCTACCATCAGGTTAATGTCTGTGTTTTTATGTAAAGTATTTCACCAAATATCGGATGGATTCCTGTAAAGTCTGGTACAAACATCCATGTCCCCCTAAGGATAAATTGCATTAACTTAGGTGCTTCAGTCTTAGCTTCTGCTTCAATTGCAGTTTATGTTTATTGCAAATTAATAAAGGTTAGTATACCAGGGTGAATATTGTAAACATCAGCAGGAGCATTGTCATTTACCTTTACGTACCACTGTGCCTAATTGCATTCTCACAGAGTTTCCAGCAGGGGTGTAGAGTCTTATGTCTGTTCTAACACAATGATGTATAAAACAAAGAAGATACCAATATAATACTATCAGTATGAAAAGCTGTATTTCTATTCATATATTCATGTTTGTTGTAAATATCTTCAATGTAATGTCAGCGTTCTGTTTTTGAGTGGTGAACCTTTGCTTCCAATTGCCTTATTCAGCACAATTCTGCCTTTATTTCCCCTGAATTGTGCTCTATTAGCCCCACAATTTTTTATCACCTTTTTTTTTTTTTGAGGTGCATTGTAAGCCGAAGGTGGCCTTTTCCCTGAACCGTGATAGCAAGCGTGTAGATCCAATAACACTGCGTTTACTGAGCAAACATGCTGAAAAAACACTATGGCGCTTCCCCATCTTCATATTCAATATTCCACATCACGCAGATTCACTGACCCCTCAGAACTGAAACGCTGTGAAATAGGAAACCCTAATGCTGGTATTATTTTCAGTAGCCTTTTATCTTGAAGAGTTGGATTTTTATATAAGCAACCGGGGTGACATGAAGAGAGGTTTTTTAGTGCTAGCTTTTATCCAGGAAGGGAAATCAGAGGTGTATAAAGAGAAAGAGAAACACTAGAGATGCAGGACGGGTAATGAAGAGGGCTAGAGGAGGGAGAGAATGAGGAGGAGGTGGAGATAAAAAAAAAAAAAAGAAAAGTTGGGCTTAGCTCATACAGACAAATGCAAAATGTGACTGAAAAGGTTTCAGGTGAAAAGAAAAAAAAGAGAGACAGTCAGGGCTGAGAAGTGGAGAAGAGCACTGTAATAACTTCATGCATGTTTAAGCAGAGAGGTAACATGAGTTAAATGCCCAGAGGATGAGGAAACCAGTGCCCAGCCACAGACATGACACCGACTCCAATACATCTCGTGAGTGTAGGAGGGCTAAATGCTAAATTTAGTTCTTAGCATTTACCATTTTTAGCCACACTTGCTGCATGCCTCTAGGGTCAGCAATGTCTGACAGTCAGTTGAGCAGCCAATTTGATCCAGACTGAAATACTGCATCTCAGCAACTACACTGAATTGGCTGTTTTGCACAGCCATTCGTAGTCTCCTGAAGATGAATTCTGCTGGTTTTGGTGATATCCTGACAACCCATGTTTCTAGTTTAAAGACAATATTCCCATCTGACTTGGAGGCTTAGTACTGAATAGCAAGTGTTAGCATGCTACAAAAAACAAAACAAAACAAAAAACTAGACACTGAACATATCAAACATCATACCTGCTAAATATTAATACGTTCACATCAGACAGTTTCTGGGTGTGTCTTGCACACATTTTTTAACCGACTGCGATCTCATTTTAAACTACAATACAATGCCCTGAACCTCTGTGGAAACAGCACAACAATGGCTGGAAGTAAAGACAATTTAAAAAAAAAATCTGTGCAGTGTGACAAAGTTAGAATTCCCTATGTCATAAAAACGATTGGATTTGAAAAAAAAAAAGGAAATCAACGTATATAATACAATACAACATTTTCTAAGTGCCCACAGGTGTTACCAATAGTGAAAAAAACAATGATTTTCCAGATGATAGGTATTTTATTGTTCGCATTTTTGTTTCTGTATTTGCCTCCTATCTGTTTATTTATTTATTTATTTTTTAACAGCCTACAGCTCCGTCAAATTAGCACACAGAAGGGTAGTTCAAGGACCTTCGGGATAATGAATGTCCAACAGTTTTCAATGTTTTTTTACATATTCTTGCTCTGATGAATGTTTGTCTCCCAAAAGTTAGGAAGGAGGCCAGCATGGAGGCATAAGGGAATTTGGATCCAACATCACCATTAATTTTAGATTTTAAGCTTATTTTAACTCGTTTTGCTTTTCAGTCATTGTTTGGTTAGGTTAAGTCAGCAAAACTCGGTGGTTAGGTTAGGGAAATATCAGTTTTTGAAGCTCCGTATTTGTGGCTTCTCAAGGTGATCAATCCCACCCTATCCAATATATGACTGTTTGGCTTAAAAGGAGCATCAGTTCAGCATAAAATGAATAGCAAATGCATGATGCCTGAAATCTTTTTGTGACACTCCACAGAGAAATGTAGTCTAGCAGAAAATATGCTTTGCTATAAAATGCAACTGAGAAGTTTAGTTGCATAAGAAATGTCAGTTTTGGAGATGGGATTTGGGTAGGGTTGTGAGAGTCTCTTAATCTTGAGTTTTGCTGTATTAGAAAAAAAGGAGATTATAATCACAGACAATAATCCACAGATAAACAACTGATTCATCTACACTGAAACTGGTCATTAGCTGCATCCCCAACCTATATAACCAGGCACCTGATTACAGAGTTGAGCTGTGTAAAAGATAAATATATCGTGCTCTGAGCTTGCACACGTCTGTCCTTCACTATCTCTCATTGTCATACACCCTCTCTCACACAGACTCCACTCGTCTCACCAGGGAAAATATCCACTGTCAGTGCGAAAAATGGAGTGGAACAGATGGCATCAGAATGATTGAAACCACCTACAATGGTTCCCACAAGTTCCCCATCTTTCTCGCTCTCTCTCTGCCTCATTCACCGACTACTTCTCTCTCTCTCTTTTCGCCCCCCTCTTGTTCCCGCGTTCCTGCCCAGCTATGCCCATCGTCGGGATGCATCATCCCAGCCTTTTCAATGCCATCCAGTCTCACAGTTCTTGCCAAAGAGGCTCAGGCTCACTGGAAGCCCCACAGTGCTACACAAAGTCAGCCAAGAGGAGAAAGAGAGGAGGGAGGATGGGGTAGAAGAAGAAAAGGTGGAGGAAAGAGGATCCGAAGGTTCTGGTGTTTTTCCTTCCACCCTACTTGAACCCTTTCTCTCATTTTAGCTGCATTTCTTTCCTGCCTATCAGCCACATTTACTTATTAGATCTTACGCCAACTGATTCTGGCTTCTCAACAGCTCAGACATTCATATGTGTGTGCTTCTGTGCTCCGTATGCAGCCATTTTCTCTTTTCTGAACTCTCCTCCCTTTTTCCTTCTTTTCTTCACCCCCCCCCACCCCAAACACCAGGCCGGTTAGCCAGTCATGTAAATGAGATGGTTAGCAGATCAAAAGGCATGGAGAGGAATTTTTAATAGCAGAAGAGGTGTTGATTAGTGTCAGAGAAGGAGACACAAGGCAAAGTGCAGGCAGCCTCTATTACACCCCGATGCTTTGAGGCATATGTTGAAGTGTGTCGACGTGATGCGGTGAAGAGACAAAGTGAGGAAATGTGTGTCTATGTGTGCTTATTTTCGCAGCCGTTTACAGCATACCTGCAGTCAATGGTAGTGTGTGAGCGTGTGTGTGTGTGTGTGTGTGTGTGTGTCTTGGCATCAAAGTGCGTGTGAGCCTTCCCTCCGGGAGATGATCGTTAATGCATAATACATAGTTCCATATTTCCGACTATAACAGCAATAATGTTGGCTCGCTGAGTTTATGAAGAGGAGATCAGGTGTAGGAGAAAGTGATTACAGGGCATAAACACCGCAACTGATATTGCTTTATTGTGAAAAGTAACTGGCATGAAGATGACAGTAGATGAAGATAGTCCGAAGAAGCGTGCCAGCAACAATGCTAATCAAGTGCTTCACTGGAGTGACTGTCGGTAGTTATGGAGGAGTCACATGGATAACGAGTTTTCCCAGTGAATTTAATTGAAGCTCAATTCGGAGTAAGTGTCGGACACGGAGGCATAAACGTTCCAAATGTGCATGAAGTCATTAAATTTCAGTATATGATGATGATGATCTGGCTCGGCTATGTTTATTTGTAGACGCAATTCACATCAACAATGGAGATTTATTACTATAATCGGCCAGCGCACTTTCTCCGGTAATATACTGTATGTAATTGTTGAGTTAATTACATTTTAGCTTGACACTAAGCAATCTGTGTAGCATTTTTAATTAGACCTCGAAGGGATTGTTTTCATTATTTTATTAGCGTCACCGTTACGTAACACATGCCATTTGTCTTTTCCAGATCTTATCTGGAGATGTGATCGCAGGCAGCAGTGCTTATCTCTGGATCTAAATTTGAATCCAACCTTTAGATAACGTCTCGGAATAAATAAATAGCAGTTCAAAGCTGGCATATCAGTGGCTCTTCATTCTGTGTCCAGGGGCTTGCCCGCATGCTTTTGCCCGTGTCAGAATTTTCATCTTCCCCTTCTCCCCAGCTGCTTCCCTCGCACGCCTCTCACTCGCACAGATGGCAGAGGGGTCGAAGCACTTTAATGAATTTTCAAAGGAGCTGCATTGGCAATATTAAAAGAAGTTCCCAAACTTAAACATATCTGACACCGGAGTCACACGCATGCGCATAATGACACAGGATATAAAAGGCCCCTCTAATACATGCGCACACATGCAAACATTAATATTATAACCCTCAAAAAAGCAATAACATCCACAAACAGGGAGGAAAATACCACATCCTACACACTGGTGGACATTCTTAATTAACTCCATTAGAATGGTGGGCGCCCGCCGGAGGGTCAAAGGTCAATTTTAATGATGAGCTTACATATGGCAGCCACCGTGTTGCCTTGCAAGGGAAACGAGCAGCGCTTCTGCTGATCCATCTGTCCCGTGGTAATGACTGCACCTGGCCTCGCATGGGCCAATGCACACAGGTACCCAACCCGAGCACTCAGAAACTCGCTCGGGTGCACAGAGACAAACACAATTAAAAAGCAATAAGCATGCCCACATCTTGCAGGCCACATTGTTTACTCATTACGTCTAATTATCTATTTGAGTCGCAGATTTAAAGAACTCCTTTGTACTGGTGTTTTTTCAGAGTCGCCGTTTACTGTGCAGTGAGGCCGTAAATGACTGTGATCTTGGACCTGATGAATTTCAATTGGAAATGCAGTCAATTGTCAGGCGTGCCCTCGTGACCTATGTTAATGGTTTTTTTGCAGTGAGAGGAGAGCGTTTAGGAAACTGATTTGTGCACTGAGGGTTAAGTGTCAAACGTCATTAAAGCCTCTCTGTTTTAGCAACTCACACCCTGAAGTAACAACTCCAATCCAGGCCCTTTTAGCTGGCCTTGATCGCAGCACTCGACATACGACTGCCTGTAGGGTTTCCCCCTCCTGTCTTCACAAGTGGCTGATATGAAGGGCCAAGCGGAGTGCTGCGCTGCTAGAGGCATCAAGGCTATTGCCTCTCCCTCTTCTTTCATTTTTTTATGTCTTCCTTTCTATTCTGCCCTTCCCTCTACTTCTCCCCAGGCAAGAGAGTCTTTATCCCACCTCTATGTAGCTGAACTCAGGGTCAGAACGCAGCGTAGAGCCCTTGGGTCTCTGATCTCCCAACTTCTGATCACTCATCAAGGTCTGCTAGGCTGAATTCTTTAAAAAGCTGCATTTGAAAAAGTCCCTTAAATCCCCCTCAGTGTTTAATTTTTTTTCACCCTTCCTTTAAACACATGAGGATGGGAGAGGCCCCCGGGAAGATACATCAGACTGTGGCTGCATTTGATTAAGCTCTGTTCTTATTTTTTATTTTTTTCCTGTTGTACTTTTATAGCAGACAAGACAGCAATAGGGCATAAACATGTTATTTCTTTATACTATTTTATAGAGGTTTAAACTCTGTGACAAATGATGGAAAATCCTACAAGTTCAAATGATTGCACAGAAATAATCAATTGGTTATGAACTTGTCTTTTGACTCTCGTCTCACCTGGGGGAGGAAAAATGAAAGGATAGTCTCAAAGATTTGTGGATTGAGATGTACAGAACACCGCACTTCTGTTTTCAAACAGGAGACAGCTGCAACAGGAACAGAACATCTGCTGCAGTGCTAACATAAGCATAGCTCGTACCCGTACTGTCATGCCTGAGCAGCCTTTAAACTGGACAGCCCTGAATCTGACAACTGCCTGATGAAGTTTGGAGTTTCTGTAACTGCGCTCATCAAGCTGTCACTCACAAAGTACTTATTCACACCTCAACTGGAAAAGAGATTATAAACAAGTGAGCAATACTTTTTTTTTTTACTCAAAGAACAGCCTCAGTTTTGGAGCCGATCTGGCTTCTCGTCTGACTTGTGTAAACTTCGAGATACTTCTGCAGTCTGTGTGAGCCCAGGCCATCTGTAGCCTCTGTCATGGCTTCTCTAATTCTTTGTTGCAACAGAAAGAAGAAAAAAAAAGAAGTAATGTTTATTTCAGCTCAGATGGAAGGGTGTGAGCTCTCCCTCTCAGTATCAATGATAACATGGCAGCAGCGTTCTCTCCTCTGCAATGTCGGTTTCACACCTTCTCCCCTTCTCTCTCTGCATCGGGGCCTTTTTGCAGCTCGCTGGAGCTCGGCCAGCCAGAGCCATTTTGTCCCATTATGTGGTACTGTAAAAAAACAGCTGCTCCCATTCCACACTAGTGAATAGGTTAAATGGCGACACAAGGCACAGGCCCTTTTTTTTGTCACGGTCTAAATTGACCGACAACAGGCTCTTGAGGTTCCACTGTTCCTTCTTGGCTGCCTTCTAGCTCCATTGCTTTTGATTTCCAATTAGTGGCCACTCAGTCCTGCAGCCGTTTTGGAGAGTGCACTCTCTCTCTCGCTGTTGCTCTCCCTTTTTGTGCACGCGTGTGTGCACGTGTTACCTTGTGCTACTGTGAAAAAGCAGAGCGAGCAAGTCCAAGAAAAATGTCTTCCCCCAATGATTAACTCAGTGTTATCTATAAGGAGCAGTGTAGAACTATAAGAAAGGCTAGTGTAAGTGTTTGATTGGCGTAGTTGGCAGGAAAGGAGCAAGAGGAGAAAGTCCACAAAATTCAATTAGGGGAAGCAAAGTTATGGTTTTGCAATCACAGTTTCAGTTTCATTACAATAAATTTATCATCAAGCAGCCTGTATCAATGATCATTTTAGTATTTTCAGCAGCTCACAAAAAAGTAAGAAAAAAATAAAAATTTTTGGACCGATCTTTGTGTCAGTTCAGTTGAACTGGTCACTCAGCATTTGCCACAGCATGGTTTGGATGCTAATTACAGTCTGTGAATCCACACAGTAGTCTGTTTTCCTTACATAGGTGAGAATTTAACATCCTATTTAGTTCAACAGCAATCACTGACAGACTGACTGACAGCATATTTTGAATGAGCCTCCCTCTTACTCACTCCAATAAAACTTTCAATGAGCTAAATGTAGGATTCTTCTGTTGATGAATCTTGAAATAATTTGTGAGTCAGCATTTGCTAATTTTCCCCAGCTGGCCCACCTAATACTGGCTCTTTGAACGGACAGGCAGGACTTGATTATACAGATCTTACAAAGAAACTGAATCACAATTAGCTCAATTAAGTGTAATGTGGATATTAAGTGCATTGCCAACTCTAATGCATTAATCATGGGAAACACAAAATCAACATTATGAATATGCTCTCAAGCCATGCGTCCATTTTCTCATGTACCAAAAAAATAAAAATAAAATTATAACTGACTGGGGAACAGAAGAAGTTCACTGACGCTGACTGTGCAGCAACCCGATCAAGAGGAAAGTGAGAAATATCCACAAGTCCATCATGTTGTAATTCCTTCACATGCATGCTGCTAAGAGTTAATCTCAGTCAGCGGCTCGTCTCACAGTACTGAGGTATAGAAGTTAGAGTTAGTTGCTATGGTTACAGGGATGCTCTGTGCATGTATCAGTCTCAAACTTTCTTGCAGTTGCCAACACTCGTGTCAGGGATGTTAGAAGGTACAGGCTCAGCACTTTAAGAAATTCTGAATAGAAATCTATGACAGAAATCCATAACGTCAAAGTTGGTGTTCGTGTGACAAATCCATTTTTGGGAAGAAATCACTAAACATTTCCAGCTGCTGGGATTACAGTAAAGGCTCTATCCTAATTCATTTTGATAGCGACATTGTCTTAAAAGCATGAAACAGCTGAAGGCTTTACCAACATGGTTACAGAGTGGTCAGAATTGCTCCAGATGGACTGTAATCATACAGGATACAAAAGATGGACATACAGTAGCTACCGTGATATCAGTCCGCTGGGTTGCCATTGTGAAGCCATTTGGAATTCACTATCTTGGTGTTTTAAATCGAGACATAACAAGCGATCGCTGGATGTGGCTGAGACCACAAAGACACTGCTCATGAAATTACAGTAATCTGTGAACCTGTCCTAAAACACACCCTCGCTGATTATCCATTTACTCGAAATCAGAACATTATTTTCAAAACGAAAGTAGATATTGAAACCATGAATTGATTAGGAAAATGTATTGATGTACAACAAATCAAGAGAAATAGAATGATTATTTCATTGACTTCTGTACAATCAAGACTTCTTTTTTGCAACCACAGGAGTCGCTCCCTGCTGGCCAATTGAAAGAATGCAAGTTCAAGGCACTTTAGTGTTAGCTTCACTTTTTGGCTCAGTCATGGGTGGCTTTGAGCATTTTTTGTAGAGTCCATGCCAGTTTCTAGGTTAGCATGCCAATGAAAAATTCATGAATGTAAGCATCTCAATGCCAAAAACTAATTAAACAAGATTATTTTACATTTTTGGTTCACATCATACTGTTATAGATGCATTTTTGGTTTTCATCGCACCTTCAGTGTCATTAATCTAGACCAAAGGATTTTGTTTTGAATTTAGGGGCACTTCTATTGTGAATATTTTCAAGTTTATTTCCTTATTCAGAAGTATAATTGGGTACACAAGGTTAGCAGTAGCCCTTGTCGTAACTGTAAAAGTAGCAGTGAAATGTTTAAATACAACTTCAATTCAAACATTTATATGGTATTCAGTATCACTGCACTGTATGTGGGCTGTAAGTGCACTCAGGTGGTTAATAGCGCATTGAAATATGCCTGCTTCGGAAAATACACCAAACCATAAATGTCACATTTTACATTTCCCTGTTAAAACAGAGAAATGTCAAGCAAAAAAAAAAAGATAAAAGATACTCTTAGATAATGACAGAAAGTGCTGTTTAAAATGAAAGGTACGATAAGAGATACTTATTAAATGCAGAATAATATAGCTGTCTTTTTTTTTTTTTCCCATTATCCATAATCAACCTGAGAGAGAAATTTTTGCTGCCATGCAGATCACCCTCAATCCTCCATCTCTGAGAAGTCGAAAATTGCTGGGATGGGTAACAGTAATCTAAAAGAGAATATGTAATAAAGATTTTGACAAAAGTTCTACTGGCTAGCAGTGATGAACAACCTGATCAGAGCCTTGCAGGTTTACTATGGGGATTAGGGGGCAAAGAAGTCATCATCTTTACGGACATTTAAAACCAGATGAAAAGAAGATATTCACAGTAGAGATAGTATATGATTTATGATTGCTACAATAAAAACCTGTAAATCCGACACTGGCCTCATCATTTTACTAGTTTAAAAGCATGAACAGCATGGAAATGAATTGAAATCATTGTTATATGTAGAGATCACAGTTGAACTTGTTAGTTGTTGTGGCTGTGGCTGGTTGTCAGTGTCTAAAAAAAACCCAAAAAACAACCACACTAGCTCCTCTGATTCCCTTAAAATGCAGTGCTGTCCTCGCTGTGGCTTGCTGACTGTTATGTGATGAATGAGGAAAGTCAAGACCGGCTGTGTCAAAAAAGAATCTCCCTCGAGGAAACCGATGTCCTTGTCCAAGAGCTGCAAAGTCTCAGAGGACTCACTATACCACACCCCACCCCAAATATCCCACCAAGGGCAGATGATGTCTTTTTAAGTTTAATCCAAATTCCTGCACAAAGGGTAATCTCTGTCACCATGCTTTTCTTTGCACGTCCACAATTTTAGGGTGAAAACACGTTCTGCATGTACTCTGCACAAACAGTAAAAGTGACAGTTTAAAATGTTGACAGCATCTTTGAAATTCAGTTCAGATTAGTGCAGGCAAAGGCTCCCTGTGTACCATAATATCAGTTGATCAGCTGGGCACAACATGTTCATGTTGATTATTTTCATTGTTGATGAATTCAATAGTTGTTTAGGCTCCAAAATGTCTAAAAATAGTTGATTAATGTTCCCTAAAGCCTCAGACAATGTCCTGACATGCTCTATTTTGTCCAGAACTCAAAGATATTCAGTTTAGTTTGACAGGGGAGTGAACAAAAAGAGAAAACATATGGTTTTAAGAGGCTGAAATCTAGTTTTTTTTCTTCAAAACAAACACTCAATCTAAATAGAGACTTATTAATCAATTATAAAATGATTTGATTCCTTTAGTAGTTGATTACTAATTGATTAATTGACTGTGTTGCAGTGGTACTTTATGTGTAGTGTTTTGTGTGTTTACTAGTGTAGTTTGTGATTGAAAGGAAGCCTCATGAACTACAGAAATATTATGCTGTACTTTCCTAAAAAGCCATTTTCACAGAACTGATGTCATGGAAAGGAATGGCAATATCAAGGGAAAAGGCATAATAAAAACTTCCCTGCCATTACATGCAATAAAGAACCCCCCTTGAATCCGGAAGAAAACTTAAAAGGGTTCATTGTAAGGCTGCCAGTTACTCATCGTGGCACAGCCATTTCTGCTTTATTGTAATGGCTAGTCATGGCAAACCTTAACAAAAAAATGAGCCCAAGCCTTCACTAAAACCCATGTGTGAGCAGCGACATGCTCGCTGTCACATCACAGTGGCTTTTTGTAATTCCCCCCAGCACTGACCACTCCACACATCCCCAAATCCCTCTTGTCAATAGAGAAAAGACAACATGAGGAACAGACTTCTCAGCCTCCTTCCTTTCTTTGACTTGTCAAAAGTTTCCATATCGTGTTGTGAGTTCTACACAGCATAACTAAGACCCTGGAAGCAGCTTATCTGCTTAAAACAGGAGGGTGAGAGAGGGTGAAAAAAGTGTCTCCGTCTTCCATCTATTTCCTGGTTCACAGAGTGGGTTTATTGAAGCCACCAGAGCTTCAGTTTCTCCCTTTAGATTCTCCCTCTGCCATCCCCACTAGTCTAATCCACTTAGGCCCACGCTACCTCCACTGCTTTTGATTGGCCAGGCATCCAAATTTTCACCATAGGACTCAGGGAAAATCAATAAACTTCACTGCACTGCAAAAAAAAATCCCTTTATTAAAAACACAAAAAATGTGAGATTGTTCAACTTTTCTTTTTGCTTGAATGGTTTGCTCAGTTCAAGTTCTTAGTGGCGCCATTCCCCAATCTTTACATTTTACACACTCCATAATTCTCCGATATTTATGCCTGAATGCATTGACAGTTCACATCCCACTCGAATCCTTTACATGTTTATTGTTGTCTTTCAGCGACGTCCCTTCAAGTGTCTCTACCTCTAGCAAACAACCCTGATGCTAATGTCATTGAAACCCCAGGTGCTTCTAGTGGCTCTTGAAGTCTGACATCAGTCCCAGCTACCCCTTTTCCCCCTGGGTCCAATTTTCCCGACGTGAAGCTTCAAGGTCCTCAGCTGAGCTCTCTGTTTAGCAACAACAGTAGCAGCAGCTAGTGTGAATGTGTGTCAGACAGAATGGTAATGAGAGTCTCAGAGATTGAACCCCAAGTCTTCCCCCTTTTTTAGTCTGAAAATAGATTTGTCCCTTACATGCAAAACAGATATTGTAATCACATTCACTCTCGGTCGAACCCCTCTGGGATTTGTTGCATTGCACACCAAAAATGTAAATGAATGCAGGGAAGGGGATAGACATCAACGGTGATAAATCATATTACTGGTAAATTCTGCTTAGCAACACAACCAGACTGCATTGTAAGCAATGGCGAATTAGTCCTGAGTCTACTATTTTCCCTCACACTACACCCAGTTATTGTCACTTCACTCCATTCCCTTGTTTTATTGCGCATTTACAAGAAAGCAAAAATGTACTTTAGAAGAGTACATTCGTAGAGGGACCACTTTCAATGTAAAAAAAAAGAAAAAACTGTACAGTAATGGGACTACAGTATATATTTCTCAGCATGCTAGAGAGTTGGAAAGCCAACTCCTACAACGTCCCTTTATATAAGTCTATGGAGATGTAAATGTCAGGTAGCAGTGACTCAGGGAAGATGTGGCTAAATGTTGCTTTTTTTTTGGAGGCCTGCTGTTTCATTGTTTGTGTCGGAGCAACCCTGAGGTCTCAGCAAAGAGCGCGGGACTGCTTTTTTATTATGCTGTTGGAACCTTGAACGTCCGCTGTCAAACTAACAAGCGGGGAAATGTAGTCGAGGTCCAAGTACACAGGAGGGTGAGAGATATCCAAGGGCTACTAAATTACCTCAGAGACGTATGGACAGAGGGGAACACTTTGGTGTAGATTTGTGTGAGCGCATTTGTTTGCACGGTGGTTATGCTACAACGGTGCAAAAAAAAAAAAAAGAGGCTGTTGGTAATGGATCAGGTTTCTGCTTACATCCTCTCTGCCTCCACCCTCAGAATCTTGAAACACTGACAAATATTAGTGCAAGTTGTGCAAACTTGGGATTCTCAAGGGAAACTATCTCAGACGTTTCATGTCCCTCGATTAATAAATGATGCCCCCCTCTTGACAGGGACTATTCTTAACCCCAAGTCTGTACAATGCTGGGAGACCATCATTTTTCAGGGGGAGCCGGTGACAGCCTCGGCCTGCATTGAAGTTTAGCTTGCTGTACATTGCAATTTGCTGACGTTACTTTTTCTCTTTTTTTTCCCCCTCTCTACCTCTTATTTCCCCTCTCTCCCTCCCCTCTTCTCCCGAATGGCCCGTTTACAGATGTGACCAACTATTCCACACTAGGTAAGACTCATTTCATTTTTCATGGCACTGTTCTCGAGAGTGCGAGCCATGTTTTTGTTGTCATGTGTCTTTTGAGTGATGTGAATGAATAAATATAGTAGAGAGCGCGGGGTGAGGCTGGGAGAGAGGGGGGGGGGAGGGGAGGAGCCAGAGTGACACCAAAGATGCTGCTGTTTGCTCAGTAAGGTATGCAATGCTCTGCAATCTTCACCCATCCCATTTTCCCACGTGTGTGCATGAGAGTACACAATGGTAGCTTTTTTAAATTTTCTTATTTATTTATTTTTGCTGGCAAGCTGATTGTGTGCTCTGTGCCTTCAATTTGAATTTTATTCAAATGAGAATCAAATGGCCCAGATTGTTCAAAGAATACGCCGGCAGTGTTGACTTAAACAAGCATAGAACGGATGGTGTTTGTTTCCACACTGTGGTGAGTGTGTGGAAATATCTCATATGTTAAGGCAAGACACTACAGAAGAGGGTAAAAAATTTTAAAGCACGGATATCACCTTAAAACTTCCCCAGTTCATCATTTGCATAAAAACAATCGAAGTGTTCTGATTATGCATGCAAATGAGCTATTGCCTAATTAAATATGTGCCTAATCGCATACATTTTCAGAAATCTGAACATTGGATAACGCCAGGTTCAAAATTAATATTTCACTTTGCTAACATATTAGAGTCAAAAAGCTTTTGGATATATCTTTTCATCACTCCATGAATCAGAAAATCCTCGCACAGCCAGAAAATCCATTTCTGCCATGCTTTTAGGAGTAAAATGTTATATAAATCAGGCTATGAATGATATATGAACAAAGCCCTCTGTAAAAATCTTCAGAGTATAGGTAGGAATAAAACTGAAAAGTTTTGGTGTGCGTAAGGGCTACTGAAGTGCAGATTTCTGGCTCAGAGTTGAAGAAAGAAACTCATTTTGAGAAAACGACCTTTAGAAGACGTGCAATGTAAAATTCCATAAATTTTTATTGCAAACTGTTGAATTTAGGAGAAATCTACAGACTCAAAAAGACAGACAGTAGTAAAGTAAACATAAATATTTATTCTAGATGTTTTTTTCAACTAGTGTTAAATAGATATGGAAGCAAAATAGCCTAAATCTCAAAACTGATGAGTGCATGAAGATAGGACACTGTCTACATAATGTGGACAGCGTTTAAACGGTAACAGGACACGGGGTTTCTTGCTTTAAGGCCAGATTCCTGAGCAAGATTCTCATCTACTTTCACTTCTTTGTAGCCAAGAGTTGTAAAAGGTATTGTATTCTATTCTTGCTCAGAAGACTTAAAGGGCTTTCACAGTGGTACTCAAGTTCAAATCCAAGAGTTATTCGCCTGAAAATTTTGCAATAAACGCTGCTTCTGAATCTGGTATTAACCCAACAATGTGTCTGAGGTCAGCTGAATTGCATTTCTCGCTGAACATGATCTGTATGTTCACACAAAGAAAAATGAATGTGCTATGTTACTCTTACTGGCACAGTTCATTCATGAATGAAAAAATCCCTCACAGATGTACAAGCAGGAAATAAATTCCAATCGACGCTCAGAAACATGCATTTCTTTCTTATGTGGTAAGACAGTCGAAGAAGCTCGTAGGGTCACGTTTCCTTCAGTTGTCATTTTAGCCTCCTCCTGGATGCGCATTTTTTTCTGCATATGTGAAAATAGCCCTCATCATTGTTGCTCATACTGGTGGGAAACAGTTGCACTTTATTGTGGAAGGCTTCCACACACAAACCACCGACTGCAGCAGCAGTAAACAAGGCTGACAGCAGACCAGCAGGGTTAGCAGACGTATAGAGCAAATGTGTGAAGATGTCCCTCGCTGCTGAATGCCAAGACCAGTGTAGCATCCTATGTTTTGTCCGACTGTTTTTAGAGAGCCTCAGCAGGCTGCAGGAGTGTGATAGAGGTCAACTGCATGACTGAATCTACCATAGCAGGGCGGCGGACCAGTACAGCAGGACCTTTCAGCGGCACCCACAGCTCGGAGCATCTGCTCATAAGGGGAAAATCAATCATCTCATCTCCAAGGTGGAGCAGGTGTATTGGACAAATGAGAAAACAGGCGTACTTTGATTCCACTCTTGCTTTGTGTTTTGCCTCAGACACACAGTTGTTTCTCAATGCACTTGACTTTTCATACTCGGACAGCTTTGGGAGGCGGCCACCTTATTGTGTAATTGAAAACTCAGCGCCATGCCACTACACGAGCACAGTTTGGCTACCCGGCAGAGCATCTGCAAGCAGTTCTGGTCCGGCTCTCAACTCTTTGAGGCAGGCGCTGGCTGACTGCTCGGAAACAGAAAACCCCTGGCTAGCTGAGAATAATAAGTACCCATGGGAAGCTGCCAGATGGACATTTACTGTGAGCCTAGCTGGAGAGGGAGAAATCTGTCAAACATCACACTAGGCATCTGTGGGGGAGCAGTGCAGGTTCGCGTCCACTGTGTCGGATATGAGGAGTGCTCTTTGTCAAGACTAAAAGCTGTTAGATTTTTAACATATCACATCTAGTTGATGCATTTACCTTCTTTCAAGGTCAGCAATTCATATTGCATTAAAGGCACCTGTTACAGTGAAAGCTTTAAATAACGTCGACATAATGGATGCTGTAAAGATGTTTATCGCATGATAGCAGTGGCCATTGCAGATGCAGTCGCTAAGTGCTGTGGAGTAGTCTTCTTCATTTAACTCAAATGTTATTCCTATTTCCAAGCATTCAGTAGCTATTAATTAACACTAAACTCAATTTACAGACAGTTTCTGCGGTGCTGCTGATGTGAGGAGGGAGATAAAGATCACAATCTCTTCTTTTAATTCTTGTGTGGGAGGTTTCAGAAATCCCTATGCAAAGTTTCTCCTCACGTCTCTCTTAAATTTCTTGTCCCAGTCTGAAAATAATAACTCAAAAGCAAGTGTCCGCCTCAGATGACTCTTGATTTTTTTTTTATTTAACTGAACTGTCCAGTGTTTTCTTCTTTTCCCTCCATATGCTATTCAATACAAAGCTATAGGCAAGGAATTACAATTGGCTCATTATGCTCTTGGAAGCTCAAGGGTTTCAGAGCTGCTAAAGAGGGAGGGAGAGCACAAAGAGTTCATTCCAGTATCGTCAGCAGTGAAATAGGACCTCCGTTCTCTTAGTCGAGCTATGTACCCGTTATTACTGCATTATGTCTGGCAGCCCTCCTTTCAGACAGGAACTGAGCCACACTTGATCAGTGATATGACACTGGCAGAGAGGAGAGTGATTGCTGGCTGCTCAGTTAAGCAAATACCATTATGCTGTTGAAGTCTAAAAGTAGATCTGTGCTTGGTAAAAATTACAAAAGGGCCAGCCCGGACAGTATCCAAAGCTCTGGTAGCTTTGTAATACTCCGGAGTGAATTCTTCTGAAATAGTTTTTTAGATTTTTCATCTCTCAGAGGGGAAGAACAATGCTATTCATGGATAATACAGACACTTTCAAGCATCCATCTGGGTTTTTCATGCCCTGGAAAAATGTTGCATTACCTACTGTTCAAAATCTAAAGAATAAATAAGAACATGTTGGTAATTATGTGCATTTTCAGAGAGGATGCACGTTTTAGCTACGATCTTGGAGCACATGCGAACCCCAAATCAGAGAATAAGTCTTCTTCTGTTTTTTTTTTACCCCTCTTTCCCCAACAACAGCTGGGTGAGATGTTAATAAGAACTGTGACTGATAGCTTGTTAGTAAGACTTTGCATACATCCAACAGTAATTAGCCTTGAGTGACAGATTCACCGAGTGTTCACTTCTTCCGCCGCCTCTGAGAAATCTGCTTACGCTGCAAAGTGTCACTCTTCCCCCTCTCATTTTTGATGGGCAACATTAAATATTTTCATAATAATCTCATCACAGCAGATGATTGCACACACATGCGACTTTCCATACCAAGCACATGTACAGATGCTTTACAGATATTGTGCGACAGCGATTTAGGCAGACGTGCCGCAGAGATTTGTGTTCGTCTGGATGCCCCAACTCCTGCGAGTGAAGGTGTAGCGAACAGATGGCTTATCTTTAACTTTATCAACAGCGGCAGTGTCACTAGCAAATGCAATAAGTTACTCCAGTAGCTGGGGAGAGCTGCATCCATCAGAAGCTAACAGCATATGGTGAAGGCACATTAAGGTGTCCTCTCTCGCTTTCCCTGCCTTCTTGTTCTGTGAGTGGCTCTGAAGCCAAGCATCAGATGCTCACTTCACAGGACAAAGTGTGTGTTTGTGTGTTGCAGTGTAGCGAGGACCCAATTTGAGATCCTCTACTTTGTGTTTGATCTATTTTTTCAAAGCCCTGCAGTCATTTATTTCCTTATTTATTTACTTATTTATAAATTATGATGCATAGGGTTCCGTCGAAAACCAAATCCGCAAACCTTCATTGCCCTATCTGTGCTGTGTTTGTGTTTCATTTTGAAAGAATAGTGGTGTTTTTCCTTCCTCCCTTTTGCTAATAACAACCTCCAATGCCACCCCACCCCAACCACCCAAATATGGCTCTCGATTCCAGCACTGGAAGGAGAGTATGTTTACAAGATCCTCCATGTGTTGCTTCGCGACATTAAGCTGAATGCCAATCAAAGCCTTGTTTGCCTCAGCAAGTGGCTCCGTCTTCTGTATGACCAATATAACAGAATGGTGTTGGACTGTGTAAAAAAATTACATTCACCTCGTGTAGACTGGAGAAGCGCATGATAGTTGTGCTAATGATTAAAAGCTTCCCTCCTGCGGCACAGCCAATTTGTTACATATTGGTGTGTTTCTGTCAATAAAACACTTGATTAAGTTTATCATGAATATCAATGCCTTGGTGTTGCTGAGCAGTAGGCCCTTGGTAGAATGAAAAACACTTAATTGTGTTCGTCTTCAGGGCTCGTGAGATCTTGCCTCAAGGTCAGTGTCATTACTGTACACTGGCTACATTTATTTTCGAGTCATTGTTTTTCAGGAAGGAATTAATATTGTGTAATAATAACCCCCAGTGCTTTTTAAATGTACTCTTTCTCTCTTGCTTCCAGTCTTGACACCCCTTTTATGCGAAGTTTCAACTCATGTATGAAACCTCTGATATGTCACAGCATGCATCCCACACAAGCCCCTCCAGCCTTCCCTTTCCCATTGTTATTCCCATGTTGACGTCTCTCTAATAAGCAGCATTAATTAGCTTGCTCTTCAAAAATACAATTTTCTATTGTGTCTTCAGGGTTTGGTCATTAAATGAACAAAGGCAGTCAAACGGCTGACACAATAGGCTCAGCTGATTAAGGGCGCAGGCATAACGACTCGGTTGTGAAACAATCAGAGACCTACTTGATTCTACATCATCCTGTTATCTCGAGTCATCCCGACACAACATGTACAGAATGCGTTGTGTAGGTTGCTGCAGTTTTTTATTTTTCAGTCAGCTTGTGAAAACACTGGTTGTGCATTGCTGTGATGTGGAAACTGCAGGTTATTCTGTGGATTTACTGTAAAGATACTGGAAAGATGCTGCCAATGCACTACCTTTTTTCAAGCTTAAAACTGTTTGCAGTATCAAAAAAAGTCCTGTGTTACAAAGAAAAATCTTTTGGGATATCGGCTGAAGTCATATGGTCTCCTTTGAGACAGCATCTGGCCCAAGTTGGCTCAGGCGTCCTGCATCCATATTGGCAGAACATTTGAGAGTGATGAAGACCACTGGACAGAATCCATGGCCCTGCTTCTCTGAAGGTTGAATGTCAGAGGTCGCTGGGTGGCCAACCCATCTGTCGGTCTGGCACTGCCACATACAGTACAGACTGAATGTTTGTAATCGGGCGGCATGTTTCGTGGGAGTCTGAGCACAGGCAGGCTGTGTTCATAGCCTGATCAGATGTGTACCCTACATCTACATCGATGCATAGTGTGCCAGCAGATTATGTCATTGTCAGTGGTTTGGTTAACAATGTTTTGACAGAGGCAAAGGGACAGCAATGTATTTGTTTTCTGTGGGCTATCAAGATTTGCAGAGGTATTTAATGAAAAAACAAAACATGTGCTTTAAACTCCCCAACAGATATTCAGATAAACATGTCTTTTTATTGTTGGTTTGAAGCTGAGAAAAAAGCTTTTTGCTAAAGCATGAGGGCATGATCACAACATGATTAACTACTCAAGGATACCTAACCAAACATTAAATACTGGACAACTATGAGCCTCATCATACATGTACCAGCCTCTGTACATTTTTGGTTTTCACCAGGTGCAGTGTACACAGCAGGTGCACGTTGTAGGCTCACAATACATACCAAAACACAAACAACAACTCCTACTTGTAAAAGGCAAACTGGCACCAGGTTTTAATGTCTTGTAACACTTGTTGTTTCAAGAAGTTGAATTAATATTGTACCTTTGTGGTGCAGATGGCCTACAAAAAAAAATCTGCAAATTACCAAAATTCCTGACATGGAGTAAACCTAGGACACTTAGGGTGTAACAGATGGTACCCTTGAGACTCTAAGACACTGTAAGATGGAAGCAAGACAACACAAGTCAGGTAAGAGAACATCTTCACCAACTTCACAAAACATTTGCTGCAATGAAAATGTTGCATTTACATAAACAAGCTTCAAACCTGAAGAATGTAACCAAATGTAAAAAAAAATAAATAAATAAATAAACAGCACACTGCAAGTAGCACAGACTACAATGAACATGTTTGCGAAAACTGTTATTGTTGCAAGTGTGTGCTTTATGAATATAATGATAAAATGAATGACCAGAAAACTTAAATGCAACCAGCTGTGTAGTGCTACTGATTGATTTCCCTGTCTTCACAAGTAAAGCATTCCATTTTTTGCTAATTTTTTTTTCGTTATATGATTGATTTCTTTATTTTTATGTCGTGCACACAAACTTTAACAACTATGGACTGCAATCTTCAGAAGACCTTTTCACTCACCGACATCCTCAGAAGCCAGTAAAGTTTATGCCGCCCGCATCATGTAGACTAACTTAATTTTCATCCCTTGTACTATTTATGAAAAGTATAAGCAATGAGTATTGACGAAATAAACTAACAAAAATCGAACAAAATTGGGTTTTACTTAACATTACTTGGTCGAAAGATCAAACTTAAAATGACAATCATGCTTAGATGTTTCCTAGCTTAAACTAAAGTCCTTTGTCAATTTTCTTCTATTTATCTTTTCTATCTATTGATAACTTTTGGCAGTTAACAGAAAGCATAATGTTACTACAGACACTTAAACTACAAACCTTGAGCTCAAATTGAATTCTGTGAGCACAGCATCAGGGCTAACTAACCTTTCAACCACATACAAAGAAAACTGAATATAAATCCATAAAAAAGGCAAGCCATCCTTCAATAGTCACCCTCAGATAGGGCTAAAAACCTTGACTCTGGTCATTTACGTGCCAAATTCCTCTTCACAAAAGCAGTTGAAAAAACATTTGATCAAGGCCATGAATCAATCTACTGTAACATTTCATAGTCATGTTCAGCTAATGTCTTTGTCACAGATTGTCTTTTGACCACATCATTCAGAAAAAAGAGTATTTACCTTATAAATTGAGCTATATCGCACTAAAAATACAACAACCAGTGTGCTTGAAATCTTGGAAGAGGTCTTAATGTATTAATGTTTTTCTCTCCTTTAATTACCTTTAACAATGCAGCTGGTGTCACTGCGCCGTGGTCAGGGACAGCAGAGCTGGGATCTGCAGAGGTTTCACTGTATTTACCCTGCAGAGCTCTATGTACACAGAAGGCTGCTCCACCACGTCCCAGTACAACACTACCCTCACTTTCTTGACCGGCACCAAAATAGAAACTTCTGTTAATTAGTCCCTCATGGGCTGCCATACTGAAAATCCAGGTTTGTAAATACAGGAGAGGATGTGTCCTCAACTGTCCCTTGTTACAGATTAAGGCCTGAAGCCAGATGGGAAATTTGAGCCAGGCTGTTTATTTTGTTGTTTTTTCTGCTCTGACATGTGCGCTGACATTCCTGCAGGTCGAAAAGCAAAATTGCTGCAGGGTTTGTGTTTGCTAAAGGGTCACCTTTTGGGGTAAGCATAGGGTGATGACCTTGTGGTCTGGATTCAAAATTCAAGGACATTAGTAGGCTAATGATCTACTGTTTTATATGCAAATAGGATCAGAAACTGTTACTCACCACTGTAGTTTATTAAACACTAATTCTAGTATTAAAATGCAAACAATTTTTCACTTATCTCTTAAAATATTGTAGTTTGTATGTGCAGAATTTCATGAGCAAAAGCAAAACCGAGTGTATTTTTTGCAATGTCATATTGGCATTGAAGTTGGTGCATTCCCAAATCAACCCAGTTTCCAGCTACTTTCCGTTACAGCTAAACTATATTCTCACTTGTTTTGATGAGAACATAATCTTTTATTTCTATTTGCATCCTGCATAGGACCACTATTTCCAGACTCATTTCTACCCCATTTGCATAGGCTGTTTGGTTATGTTTAGACACCAAAGCTACTACATTGTTAGGTTTCAGACAATATAGTTTTTAATTCAGACTTTCAGGATGATAACTACTTGGTTGTACCAAAATTACTGGGTTAAGGTTAAGAAAATAGCATGATCTGTGTTTAAATAAGACAGTTCCACGACATGTTTGAAGCTTCTCCTCCATTTTCTTGTTCCTGGATTGAAGAATTCCATCCCATCTACTATAGGATTGGTTGGCGAAAAGCAGCAACAGCACAGTAATGAAAAAATAAATGGCAAAGACATGATTTGAATTGTATTAGCATAAATATACATAGCCTGTTCCCTCATAAAGCAACTGAGCATGTATTTTAGTAGTGCCAGAATGTAAAAAAGAGTGGAACGTATTTCATCAGGAATAATTGCCATGGATCCATCCATTATCTATACAGCGCTTAATCTTCATTAGGTTTGCGGGGCGTTTGAGTCTATCCCAGCTGACTTAGGGCGAATGCAGGCGACACCCTGGACATGTTGCCATTCTGTCGCAGGGCTACATATAGAGACAAACAGTTCACACCTACAGACAATTTAGAATCACCAGTTAACCTCAGAATGCTTTTGCACCACGTCAGGAAGCCACACATTCTCAGGAAGAACACACAAACTCCATGCAGAAAGATCCCAGGCAAGGCAACCAAGGATCTTCTAGCTGTAATGCAATTGTGCTAACCACCGAGCTACTGGATCTATTTCCATCCAAAGACTGTTTTACACACAATTTAAATGCAGTATCTTTGCATTAAAGTGAATTATTTTAGTTCAGAGGAATTTGAAATATGGCTACAAAGACGTGCTTTCATCCTCTCAGCTCAACAAACTAGCAACACCAGCATTCCCAGATTTGCTCTGTGATATCGTCTTGACAAAGATTAAAAAACGCATTTGAAGACAAAGTTTCAAAAATAATTTCCTCACCATTAAATTGGTGTTGCTGTGGTGATGCTAACTAGCTAACTTACATCAAAACATCTCTTGCATCCAGCTATGTCTTTCTAGTCATGAATTAATTTTTGGATAGAAAAAAAAATCCACTGCCTGTTGTTCTTGTTGAGTTCTTAATTGCTTTTTCCTCCACCCAGGGATTGATTGTTTTCTTCAAAACAGTCCAAGGCACATTTACCTTAAAAGAAAATGTTCTGGATCTAACCTGGTTTAGTCGAACACTTAAGTAACAATTAAAAAAAAAATGACCATAGTGTGATTATAAGTTTTAGTTTTTCTGTGCATAATGAAAATAGTTCTTTCTTAAACAAAGTGCTGTTTGAATAACAATTTGTAACTGTGGCTGCAGGACTAATTTACGGCATCACCAGGTTGTATTAATTTGATGTTTTTTTCAGGCGCAATGAGGCCGTTACACGTGTCCCTGCAACATTACACCCGTCATTAATTTGCTATCTTGTAACCGTACAAACCACCTCTCGCTTCTTTTTATTCTCTTTCTCTGAAACTTTCCTCTTTGACTTGGCATGATAATCACTTCGGTTGAAAGATGGCTGGCAACGGAAAGAAATCAAGATACCGTATGCAAGAATAACAAGCTGACACTGCACTGTCAACGGCAATGAATAATCTTTCCGGCATTTTCATTCCTCCCTCCTAGAAACCCACCATAAGTTTTCTATTGTTTCATCTTTTCTATAGTGGGATTCACACATTGTGAGCTCTGCCAACACACACTCTGTCTGTCATGCACACAATTGCACGTCTCTCAGTATTGAACAGCTCATTCAATAGTAAATAACCTTTGACACTCATAACAGACACCATCAATCTTAAGCGGAGATTCAAACTATATCCATTTAGCCATCTTAGTGCAGAGATTTGCACAAATGCATGAGTATCTAATCCAATCAAAAGACTCTTCCATCAATACAGTTGAAACATTTAAACTGCTTTTGACTTGCAATGAAGTAGAACAACAGAGAAAGATTCATTCATTGTAGAAAAATGATGAAATTTATAAGTGACTCGTAGTGAAATCATGTCATCACTGTGTGAGTCATATTAATTACTGAGCGAGAACAGGTGACTTTTAGGCGGACATTCAGCGAGGCTAAGTTGACTTGGGTGCATTATGATTATATTACCATAATCCGGTCATGTTAAATTGGATCAGCAATATTATTACAGCGGGCATAGCTTTCATTCAGTGTCACTAATTCCTCCTCACTCTAACTCCTAATGAGAAATAAGGGAGCACTTACAAGCAAGTATACAGACTGAACGGCAGGTAGAGATTATCCGTCTGCCTCGCTCAGTTTCTCCCTCGTCTGTGTGTCACAATTAACACGGAATCCAAAGGAAAAACCGCACAACTCTCTGTGAATACACACTTTTTTTCACATGCAAGCTCCTCGCTCCTCTGTTCGTACCTCTCTCAAATGAATAGCACTTTGTAGTAAAGCCAGAAGGATTTTCAAACGCATCATTATAAGGCTCTCGGGGAAACGGGATGGAATGGAGACCGACTGATACTCCGTGATTTGGCACAAAATGGGAGTTTCGGAAATAATAAAAAAAAAGTCATACTGTTGTCAATGGCAGCGGTTAAGTCGTTCAGAAATTATATGTTGCCACAGTAGAAAATTATGAAGCTGAGACTGCAAAAGCTTAAAAAAGTGAGGATTTACATTTAGAACCACTGCTGCTATTGGAGCATAAAAGAAAAAGTAAGACATAATGCTAGAAAATGATTGTTGCTGTGTATTAACTTAAAACCAGGAACACATAGGCATGGTTTAAGCTGTCTTACACTAAGTTTTAAGTAAACAGATGAGGTGTTGATGGTCTATTACCTTGCTTTGTTTTGTCTGGTGTGTCCTTCTGCCAATATTTTGTCATAACACACATCATTTGCACTGATTCATGACAATTATCAGCGCTGCTCGGAGAAAAGAACCTTCAGCGGCTCTGGCATGTGTGAATAAGCTAAACATGCAGCATCACAGGCAACAATCCAAGGGGAACCATTCACTGTCTTATCAGGCTATCCGTCAACACATAATGCTAATTCAGGTGTGAACAGTCAACTCATTTCCATTTTGTAATCTGGCCACGCTTTCAAAAAATATTGAGAGTCTGCCCATCTCTTCGCTTCCCATTGGACACACAAACAAAAACTTAATATCCAGAATAAATTGGGAGTTAAATGAGTTAAAAAGGATTATTCATTATGCGCGCACATAATATGACAGTCAATACCCTATCGATCACTGTGGAATTTTAATTCAACCATAATGACACAACATTAAGTGAACCTGATTGATAGTTTTTACACATGGGAGGACACAATTATGTTCCACAGGGCTACACACATGCACACACACAGATTCCCATGCACACGGAAAAAAAAAAAAAGAATAAAAAAATCACACACTCCCATTCCACAGTGTTATTATCTCATTCTCCATGGTCTCATTTTTCACAAAGCCCCGGGGTGTGTGAGGGACAGTCAGGGTTGAGCTCACACAAGCCCTGGCTGCACACCCGACTGCCAGTGAAGGTCTGTGTTAGTACCAAGAGCAACACTGCCAGAAGAAACAGAGATGAGAAAATGGAAAGAACCCAGATGATCCTGCAAAACAATGTGGTGCAGGACCCTTTCGCACTGCCAGTGGAGGCAGCTGCTCAACTTTATTGGAAATGTGCTATTTATTCTGAGATTAGAATTTGAGTCTGATTATTGAAAGAACATGTCGGTACAGGGGGCGATAAGTAAGTGAAGGTCTTCACGGTCATAATGGAAAATAACCGCAATATATCTGAGCTTTGGTCCAATAGTCTCCAGTAGAACTCCTTTATGTTAAAACCTCGATCAATCTTGATTTTCACACAACCACAGGTATTTCCCAAAATTCTGATTAGCTGTTCAGATCCCCCCTGTTATTCATCTTTACTGCACCAATGTGGTTTTTCTGACAGGGCGCTGCTGCTCAGGAGAGTTGTACCAAGGTGGATATGCGAGACTTGAAAAAACAAGGGTCGCTTATCAAATTCAAGAATGTCCTCTCAATGCTCGTTTGTAAAGAAAAAGTTGTAATTTCAGCACTGCTTGGACATTGTGTCTCATCAGTGCAGTGAATTGCAGGACTTACTATTCAGTGTTGCTTCTGAAGTCCACAGGCAGCCAACTACGGTACTTAACTTCTTTCAAACTATTTCCTCCCTTCACCCTCCATCCTTGAGATATCCGTCTACTTACGAAATCAGTAAAGTACCTCAACACATGAAATGCATTATGGAGGTCTGAAAAGAGTTCATATTCTGTCAGCATTGTGATTAGAGGTCATACATACAAGCAAGAAAAACATACCGTTATTACCACGATTTCTGTATTGATTGCCGATAAAATGTGGTCTAAGTCAGCAATACATACAAACAGTCTCCACTAATAACACACAAACCAAGCTGGAAGAAGTATGTGAACTACTGTGCTGACAGTCTCTAAAAAAAAACACTGCTTGGAGTCAGGTGATCGAATTATGGAGATAGATTAGAAGTGTGAGTTTTTGAAGTGTTCCTCTCTATAAATAAAAGCATACACAGTCTGAATGCTGGCTGAGATCTATGCCTTGCAACTTCCACAACACCTCAGAAGAAGCATTGTAAAGATGCACAAAGCTGGAAAAGGCTTCACGAGCGTTTCCAAAAACCTGGGTGTTCATCAAGCCACAATAAGACAAATTGTCTACAAGTGGACTGGTGCTACTCTCCCTAGGAGGTGGCATCCTGCAAAGATCACAGCTAGAGCACAATGTGTAGTCGTGATAAAGGTGGAAAAGAACACAAGGGTAGCAGCAAAATACCTCCAAAAATCTCTGCTAAAATTTGTGTTCGTTTGTCTGAAACCTTTGGCAAAGGTGCACCATGGCAGAAAACAGGCAGCAGCACATCAACACCAAAATACGGTGGCATGAGCAACATGTTTTGCTGTAAGAAATCAAGAAGACTTAGGCTGGCCGAGTGATGTGCACAAACAAATCAACATATGAATGGTTGAAAAAGAACATATTTTGGAAAGGCCAAGTCAGATTCTGGAACTGAATCCAGTTGAAATGCTGTGTGATGAGCGCAAGAGGGCTGTTTAATGAAAACCTCCCAGAAACGTTGAAAGGAAACCGTTTTGTGGGGTGGTATGGTCCAAAATCCTTGTCATTGTTCTGCAAATCGCAGCTGCAGAAAACGTCTGTTGAGAAGATTTTCTATGGGTTTTTCAGTTCAGAAAAGAGAATTCACTTACTCTGATCTATGTGCTTAATAAAGACATGACAGGTTTGTGTGCAGTTGGTTTAGTCAGATTGTTTTTTATCAATATATGTGACTTCAAAGACTATTTGGCTACATTTTATGAGTAACTAGAAAAGCACTCAGAGAGTGCAGACCTCCGCCAAGGGTAGAGAGGAAAACAGGACACCCATGCAGTAAAGGATCATGAGCTGGAATCAAACCTGCGTCTCTGACACAGATCTGTTTACAAAGCACCTTCATAACCAGTTGAGCTATCTGGACATGTTGCTCCAATGTGTTGGACGACATACTAACCTATGATGTTTTTGTCCAACCCGGTCTCACGGGGATTCGTGAAACTGTCACGTAAGTTTTAGTTTCGGTTTCGTGCGCACCAACACGATTTTGTCATGTTTTTCGTGCCGCTCACCACGAAATGTTTTTCGCTGTGGTAATCACATCTGAAAGTGGTTTATACCGGCGGATTCATGACGATCTAAGCTGTCCATCGGCGTATACTGCTTGTGTGATCGTGTTTGCGGCCGCCGGCCGCCGGACATTCTTGAAATTCCTATGCAAATTGGTAAGTGTACCACCGGCTTATGGTTAGGTTATGGTTAGGGTTATGGTTAGGGTTATGTTTAGGGACGATGTCATGCAAAATATAGCGTTGGATTCGCCACGGTTTTACATTAAAAATATAATATACACATTCTTTTGAAATACGTTCTGAGTGGCACGAAAAGTCCGCCGTTTAAAATACATTGGTGCGCATTTCATGGTGAGCGGCACGAAAAACATGACGAAATCGTGTTGGTGCACATGAAACCGAAACTAAAACTTACGTGACAGTTTCACGAATCCCCGTGAGATCGGGCTGTTTTGTCCTATTTTGGACCACATACTAAAACATACTAAAAAATTCAAAGTGATCCAGAATCCAGGATCCTTTCCGGATTGCCACCAAAATTAAATCAGCTCTTCCTTTTACCATAGTCTACATCCCCTCAAAATTTCATGTGAATCTACCCAGACGTTTTTGAGTTATCTTGCTAACAGACAGACAGACCGACGGACACACAAACGCCGGATGTCACATAACCTCCTTGGCGGAGGTAATTATTGCAGAAATCTTGGTAATTCCGAAGGATTCCCAAACTTTTCTTTCTTGCTAAGAAGGTTCTATTTATTGATTTGGTTCTTTGTATCTGTTTCATAGATTTTAACGAGATTTAGAGGAGAAGGAAAGTCATGTGGCCATTCATAAAATATTATGTTTAATTAATAACCTTTGCTGAATTGTGAGATGTAAAATACATTCTACATTTTCTACTAATCTGGACAATTTGGACACATTTATGACTCATCCTATAAAACTTAACAAATCATCATTAAATACTTTTCCATACTAAAATATGTTAACACTGCATTAAGCTGCCAAAATGTGCAAAATGAAGGAACTAAAGAACTATTGCAGAGTAGATTATAATGCCCATATCTCACTCATAAGCATAAAATTTTTACATTAATTACTGAAAGTCGTTACATTTTCTTTTTTTCTTTTACTGAGGTAATGACCTGACTTTGGTGATGGCTTAACTCTCAGCAAGTTATGATTTTCACCTATTTTGTGGAATATTGAATATTGTACAGACATTCAAGGCTGTTCCAGGATACATTTTAATGACTGTTTTTGACAAGGCAGACATCCATATAGCTCACCAACTATCGGGTGAATTGTTGAAATTGATTGTTAAAATTTGACACACACATTCATGTTCAGGATGATGATCCTTGGATTTGAACACCATCATCAAGTCAGAATATCTACAGGTTAAATAATGTTATTCAACAACTAGCTGACATGTTTTTATCATGGTTATAAACTTTTTTAAAATAAATAAAACTTTTTTATTATGGTCATAAACTGAATTTCCCTCCGGGGATGAATAAAGTGATTCTATTCTATTTCATTTTATTCCACACACACACACATATATATATATATATATATATATATATATATATATATATATATATATCTTGTTGAATATTGTTATGACTAAATACTTGCACAGAAATTTAGCCCAGACTGTAGTTTGTCTTCAGTGCTGCTTACCAAATACTGGCTATAATTCCTGTTGCTATATGTACGAAAGCGTTAGCTTTGTCATTGAGTTACTTGGACTTTGAGTATTGTCTTTTTATGCCACTTTAGACTTGTTTTCCACTATATCTCAGAGGGAAATATTGTACTTTTGACTTGACTACGTTATCTAACAGATTTAATTTCATTTTAATCAATCCTAATTATTATTTGCAAAACATGCAAGGGTCTTCTGAAACTGGCGACTACGCAGCTAACTGATTAAGTCAATTTCCACGTAAAATTGTCATGAAATGCTGGGATTTGCCTCTGCTTTTAAATTCTATTAATAATTTGACTACATACATTTTATGTTTGGACTGTTGGCTGGACGAAACAAGCATGGTGCAGGTGATACTTTGGTCTCTGGGTAATTGTGACAGCATTTCTCACCAAAAAAATCAATAGATTAATGGGAAAAAAAAAAAACCAGCAGATTAACTGATAAAGAAAACAATAACTAGTCAATCTCATAAAATCATCAGCATATTACTAATAATAATGATCCAAAAATACATTACAGTCATGCATGATAGTTTTCTACATTGGATAGTCTATTGCTTAATCATAATAAGTATATTTTTTCTAATTATACATGTGATTTTCCTTAAATAAAGCATCTAAATATGTTCCCCACTACTGTATTTAACTTGTTTTTTCTGTGCATTAGCAGCCTTTTACTGTCAAACATACTCACACACTGCATTTACTGTGTTATGCAATAACAAAGACCCCAGCCGTAAGCTGTGGAGCGGTCTGTAGACATGGAAGTGACACAGAGTGCTGCAGGGGAACTAGATTTGATGACTAGACTGCCAGAAAACAGCCACACACATGATTAGTGTCACATCACTGACATCATCTAATGTGATACCTCAGACATGAGGCAGCTGTTACTGTGGGGAGCCAACTCTTCACCATCACTTCTTTGGTTTAGTGCCAAAATTTTATTTCTGGGCATAGACAGTGGGGGAAAAAAATGGTTGAAAACAAATCTCCATGTGTCTCTGTCTCACCAACAGTGGTATCCATCTCCTCGAGGTGATACAACTGAGTCATACAGAGTGATTAGTAAAGTTGAAGGAGCACAGACAGCAACCAAAGCCCAAACCAATAACTCCCAACATTGAATTTAATGTTTGTCTAGGAGGTGCCGTAAAACGTTCTCTCCATTTTTCAATTTCCACATTCATATCTTAAAAGAGGTTACAGGACTCATGTGGCATTGACATTTTGCTCTGAGGTTGTGGTGAGATTTCTGTCATCCACTTCCACGGTGGGTATTTCAAACAGCTAAATGGCACCATTTACATTTGTGTATTTAGGGTGCTTCAGAAAGCAGTATTGTGTGAAAAAACACTCAACAAAACAACACAAGGGCGTAAAATTTGCCATAGTGAGAACACACATTTAAGGTGTCAGCGATATACTGAATAATACATCACACAGGAGAGGCAAGAACGTATAGAAGCATTATACAACATGCTGGAGGAACTTAACTTCTCCTACTTTGTTGTTGAAAAAAACACTTTTCTAACACATCCACAAGAATAGCAATGGCAACATCTTTAAATTTAGAATTGCGAATGACGCCCATTGAATGTGTGATGAACACTAATTAACAACCTTTCAGCTTGAGAACACACTGCTTTCTTGCCTCTTTGCACATTGCATCCCCTCGTTGCTGATGCAGTGGCGGGTGGAGCGAAGGACTGGAAAAGGAACACCTTTTAATGCCTCCTGTCAGACGTTGATTTCCGCACCTTTCCAAGTGTGCAAACCTCATGCTTGCTTCCACCACTTTTCCACACATACCACAGGCAGTTGTTCAAGCTTTCTCGCAAACTTTGCTCAACACCTTGATCTTCAAGTTTGCTTCACACTTAAAACGACAGTGTAGAACCTTTGCACATGTGTTGTCAGATTCTGCTTCCTAGGGAAAAAAAGTGTTAATCAAATTTAAATTTGTGCTGAAAGTTGCTGGATTTTATGTTTGGTCAGTACAAGGTGACAGATAGAAGGAATAAAACGGGGGAAAATGATGCTAATAGCTACAAAAAAAAAAAGCAAAAACCCTTCAGTGAGCACAAGTGTCTTGTGTTTAAACTAACATTGAACAAGCAGTTTGGACTAAAAGAAAGGATACTGAGTTTTATGCTATAAACACAGTTTAGGTCAGAAGAGAAGCAGGTGAAGCTCTCTTTTCACTCAGTGCTGGGCATCATGCCCAGACTTGCTTGATGTGTGCGATATATGCACATTGCCTCGCTCAAAGCAAGGTCCTGAACTCAGTCAATACCAATTTCTGTCATATTTTACACCATCCACATCTGGCTTCTCAAGGCAAGTGCTACAGGGACATGTGAAGAGAGGAGTACAAAAGCGAGGCAAGTAGTCCATTACAATCAGCTCATTCTGTCATTCTCTGCTGCCTTAAAGACCAACAAATATATTCTCAAACACCTGAAATAAAGTTACTGAACAACCACTTCAAATATTGCAATTATATGTTCAACCCGGAGGTAAACAGAATTATGTCGTTATTGTCACAGATGTACAGTTACTTGTAAAGACGACGTGTAGCTTGACAGTTTTGAGTTTTCAGTGACTCCAATAACTCTGAATTTTCCATGATGGAATAAATAAAACACATGCATCTTGGTCACACACACAAAAACAATCATGCATTTTGATTCTTTCATAGGTTTATTATCTGTCTTCTGGAAATATAACTACATCTGCTGGGTCAAAAGTGTACATACAGCAATTGTCAGTTGTGGTGATGTAAAGAATTTTGTTAAATCACATTTTTTTAGTGGCATGACCTCAACCTCTCACGCGAGACTGGACTTAACTACAGCTGTTGACTCCTTAGATTGAGTTTGAATAGGGTGTTACCCGTTACTACCAGTGGAGCCGGTGCTTCACACAAAGTAAATGGAATAAAGAAGGAGGAGGATTACCTTCAGATTCCACAATAAAATCTAAAATCGTCAGCCAGAAGGTTGGACCTTGGATATGGTTGAGTGTTCCATCAAGACAATGACCACAAACATACACCAAAAGTGGTAAACAAATAGTTCAGTCTGACTAGAATAAAGGTTTGAGACTGGCCTCTCCCAAGCCATGAAGAACTTCTGGACTGTGATAAAGAACATGTCTGTGTCAGAAACACAACAAATTCAGGTGAACTGCACCAATTCTGTCAAGAGAAGGGGTCAAAGACACCACAAGAAGCATGTAGACAGCTACTAAAAGCACTTCATGGAGGTGAAAATGGCCAAAGGACATTTAACCAAATATCATCATTGCTGTATGTATATTTTTGACCCAGCAGATTCTGTCATATTTCTAGGCGACCTATAATAAACCTACAAAAGAACTAAAACATATGATTGTATTTTGGTGACAAAGATGCTTGAATTTTAATATTCCGTCATAGAAAATTAAGAGTTGTAGGAGTGACTGAAAACTCAAGACTCTCATGATAAACATGGTCTTTAGACTTTTGTTCACAACTGTATTTGTTGAGAGCACACTCATACTGATATTTGAAAATACCATAGTGTTCTTGTTATATTTCATGTTCTCATATATTATAGTAGGGAATTGCAGCTGGTTCCAATGAATGAGTTATCAACTTCGGTGCCATGGTTACCCTTTTCTTTTTTCAGCCCAGCCTCCCAAAGAATTATATATTATATAGGACAGATAGGAGATGCAATACCATTGTTTGGTACGAATGAAAGACATGGGCCTCTTATACAGCAAGGTGGACTGTAAGCAATTCAAAATGAAATTCAACACCTGTTCACATTACACATGTAGCAGATATTAAGATTCTTTTCTCTCTTTGTGCTGCTCAAAGTTTTGCAGAAACTTCAAATTATGTATTCTAATGATATAGAAACCTCCAGCTATTGTATATATTTGGACATTGGTTGGATTTTAGTCAACCAGCCTTTCCAGACCAAAATATCTCATCAATTATTAAACACATTAGCGCGCATGTTTTTCCTTTTGTTACGGTAATCCATTGTGCCCAGAGGATAAATTCTAGCCCTCTAGCAGTGCCAAAAGGTTCCCATTTGTAGCCTCAACAACTTTGATTCGGTTTTCATTAAATTTGGAATGCATGTGCAACTCAGGCTGAAGTTTAAAATTTAACTAGTCATCAGGACAAACTTTGTATTAGTCTATTATGATTTTTTTTTTTTAAAAGCATTTTAATCAGATTGAGTTTATTTTTTCCTCTCATACAAATTCATGCTCTCAGTGTGATCACTGAAAGCATATTAACAGCCTGATGTTCATTCAATAACGGTTTTACATTTCTTCAGTTTAAATGTATTGCTGCCAAGAGGCTCTGCATGTGTATTTGTGCAACAAAGCAGCGTTATTAATTTTCAAAGCATGTCTGGTGTATTTTTCAGCAGAAAATTATAATAATAATCAGCTTTATCCCTATATAAATGAGTTATTTATTTCTCTTGAAAGTGCAAAATCCACACAGCTAGTGTTTATTGACTTCAATCAACAGTCTCTGCAAATTTCTCTCTAATCTTTCTAATCGTGTCTCGTATGACTTTCACACTCCACCCACTGTACGACAAATGAGTAAAATATACCATTTTACACGTGGATTATCGATGCCTGTTGAACTGAATGGGTCTCATCAGCCACCAGTATGATACTCTGTGACAAAATCTAAGTTCTGCATGTTGTTATAGCGAGCAAGGTGCCAGAGAATTTTAATCAAAGTCATCATTAGGTGTGTTAACACAGAGAGGGCTAAAGCAAACAACGAGCAGACTTTAAAGCGTGAATATTATACTTCTGCTCAACCACCGCTGGGTGTTGAGTCCCTGCACTGTATTTCTAAGGCTTGTGAAGATGTAACTGTAGAGTCTCAGAGGTGTATTATTCACAGAGAAATGGGGCTTACTACCATAGCCCTCATCTAACACTCACTTTAAAAGGTGTGTGCTCACGGTGTAGTGTTCTCTCCTGGTCTTTATTGCTTACCCTTTTTCTCCCAGCATTTCTTGCAAGATAGTTTTCCCCATTTTTTCAAGCTTCTTTGTAACAAAATGCCAGCCAATTGCGACGTTATTATTATTATTCTCTGATTAAATTCCTGTTTGGGAGGTTAAAAAACAACAACAACAACATAAAACACTCAAGTCACTCAAGCTCTATTAATAAGATTGAGTATCCATGTTTAGCGCAATCTAATGGATGTGTGAAATAAGCCCCAGCTATTAATGTTTAATGTATAATTGAAAGTTATACATGGCCAAACTTGTTTACTGGAATAACTGATGTTTCTGATTTCCCATTTGCCTGCAATGCAAAAAGGGATGCAACGGAGTAAAAGGAAGAGACAAAGAGAGAGAGACGGAGCCCCCCTGGGCTCACCCTCTGCAGCTGAGGGCGGCAAGGTCAAGCCGCAAATGTTAGAAGCAATTATCACGCTTGAAAGTAGACTTTTTTTGATGTGCTTTTAAAAGCTTGCAACAAACCTTATATTCCAGCCTCGAGCTGCAGTCCAAAATAATAAAAAAATGAATCTTTGGAAAAATCGCCTGTGCAAAGAAAAAAAAACAAAAAAAAACAACAACTCTCTACGCAGACTGCACAGTCTGAAAGGTGCCAGTTTTTTGTGTGTATGTGTGAGGGTGTGTGTGTGTGTTTTCATTTCATCTGTTGGGTTTGGCTTGCGTGTTTACCTGAGAAGAACAGCAGGGTGTGACTGAGGTGTAGAGTGCAGCCTCACGGTCCACTGAACACTGGACACAACTCAGGCTCCCCGAGTGAGTCTTCACACTTTCAATCTTTCTGTCTTTCTTTCTTCATTTTGTTCTGTTCATTGATTTGAGGAAAATATCTAATTGCGATCATTCCTGCAAGTATTGGGACCCTGATTTAAATGGGGATTATTTGCAGTTCATTGAACTACAGGCCTACGGGCTACTCCTAATGTTCATAGTATTATACAAGATATGACCCTACTGAATAGCATCAGAAACCTTGTCACATGAAGAGAATTACTTAAAGAAATAGTAATGATTTATAGACAAAGTAATCTTCTAAGTGTTATTGCAGAATTGACCACTGGTGGAATTCTCTGTTTTGAATATTTTGCTACCTACCTTTCCTAGTAAATCATATATATGGTAGTTACCTAGTTACATATATTAGATATTTATATGTTTACATGAGATTTACAGTAATGCATGTTGAATTATCATGAGTTTCTCTGTTCAGTGTTCTTATTTTATCTATCGCAACATCTGGTGAGGCAAAATAAGCCTCATATGTTAAATTTGAACATAAGGACAACATGTAAGCAACTTCTAACTTTGCAGGCATAACTATACAGACCCTGATGTACACCAGTTTTTGTGGTTCTATGATTGAACCCACATCATTTTTGACCTGTGATTTCTACTAATGATTGTGCTTTTAGTAGGAAATATGGATACATCCATTTTTATACATTTTCAAGAACTTTTTTTGTGGCCCCAATACCACATTCATTTGAAATTTTGCACTTTTTTTTCCTCATTTTAGAGGCACAATAATTACACATCTTGACTCTGCTGGGGCCATCCAATCATTTTGATCTGTTGGAAGCTATTTTGTCTGTGTCTTCTTCAAATTTCACAGCTGTGGGAGTTGGATTTCTGAAGATTAAATTTGCTTCCCAAGTAGGAGTTTATTTTAAGGGTAAAAAAAAAAAAAAAAAGAAGAGGTCTGAAAACATATGAAGTTCTCAAGATCCAGCCAAAATATTAAACCACTACAGTCTGTCGCTCAAAAATGTTTATCTAGATGGTCTATTAACAGCCTGGTGCCGATTCTGCGTTGTAGCTGCTAAAGCTAATGCAAACATAGTTTTACAGCTTGACAAGTTGAGCTGCTCCAAACCTCTGAATCATCTGAACTTTTGAGGTTATAAAATCAAAACTACAAGAAGCGCAAAAGCTTTGGACAGCAGCTGCCATTCATTTACACTCTGCAGCTGTGAAGCTACGTGCTAGCTGCCTGCTGGCAAACTGCAGCGATCAATACAATTGTTGCAGCCATTTATGTAAATAACTTTATCAATGTTTTCACAATGTTTTTTGGGTTTTTTTTTTTTGCCTTTCTTTAATTCTAAGACACACAGTTTTGCTTCTTCTTTGGCCAAGAGTCAAAATCCCACAACCTGAATACAGATAGAATATATAACCAGTTTCCTTTTTTCCTGCTGTTGTTTGGCCATCTCATGGAATTAACATTAATTATCTACAGCTGAGTAAATCTGCTTGTCATTACAATAAATTAAATCAAAGGCTTCCTGCTTAAACTTCCACTTGCTACAGCTTGTTAGCACATTCCACTTGTATTGTTTTGAAATATATATATATATATCTATATATATATATATATATATATATATATATATATATATATATATATATATATATATATATATATATGTATATATATATATGAGCAGGCCATAATGTATTGTTTCACTGAATCCCACCATGTTTTTTTTCAGGTTCTTCCCTCCTCTGCTTCCTCTCACACTTCCACTGACATCATTCTAAGCAATCAATAATCAATGTGTATTCGCTGCCAAAAACAAGTCACCTGTAATACTGTTTGGAGTGACTGGACAATAGCCAAGCCTTGATCACCACACACAGAAGCAGTCAGACATGCATCCTCCTGCCTGCTGCTCTGCAGAGCTTCACAGTCGGCGGACACTTTCCTCTCTTTCCCCCCTTTCTTTTCACGCTCCTTCCACCCGGGCTCCTTAACCACGCTGCCTCCGAGTCATTTAGATTTCTCCCAGGTGGTTTAAATTTAGTTTGAACTTACAGGCGGGTTTAAGCTGATGAATAGCTTTTATTGAACATGAATAAATTTAAGGATTGAGATTAGTCAGCTCCTTCTCTCTGATGATCTCAGTCCGCCAGAGGATGTGCTCAGCATTAAAAACTGCACTGAAGGAAACAAAAATGTGCACATCTTCCATTGAGAGGAGAGAAGGGAGGGCTTGTTCTCATGAAAATACTGGTGGATGCAGACCGCATAGGAAAATTAATGAGAATATACTCAGATCAGTAATGTGTCCCAGAGAATTTAGTTGGGTCATTCCATTAAAAATCAATCAGAGCTTCTGAACAGACCCCTTCAGAATCAGTTGATTTTTTTATGTACAGTAATTTACTGAGTATATTTAATAAAGGCATGCAAAAATGTTCTCTCATACTATGAATGTCGTCAGGGTGGTCCTTGAAGTACATGGGGTTGGGTTGAAATGTCGCACTTTTAATTTCATGAGTGTATTTTCCAGCATTTTTGAGCCTCATAACTTTGTAAGTACAGGACACACTATATGACATTTTTAGGTGTGAAAAACACATTTGAGACCTGTTGAAAACTGCAACCAAATCAAACCAGTTTCACATCCATTCCATGTGTTGTAATCCCAATGTTTTTTTCTTTTTTTGTTTGTTTGTTTTTTCTGTAAGCATCGGTATCATAGGATAAATCAGAGTTTCAATAGCACCTGTTTAATGCCTCTGAAATAGAGTCATAGAAACAAATAAAATTCACTGGAGAAAACTTTAAAGAGTGCACTTTGTGTGAAGCTTCAAGGCTCATATAACCATCTGGAATAAGTGGTTTGTCAAATTATAGCACATGGAAGGTCTCATTTTTCAAAACATGATTTCATGTGTGGAAAACACAAATTGAAAAGTGCGAGATTTTGACCCACTTCTATATACTTTAAGGGATATTGTGAGTTGAAAAATAATCATAGTATGAAGGTAAAATATTGCATGCATTTATTAAATATACTAAAGTGACTGTGCTTTTAAGAAAACTGCTGATTCTGATATGGTCATGTGGAAACTTCTGTTAAAATTTGACTGATTTTGTATGGAATGACTCGATCTTGTAGAATTCCAAACGATTCTTAGCTCGCCAGTTATTCTCCTAACTCTTAATCTCTTGTAGTTGTGTTGTCTTATCGCTGTTGTCAATCTTCTCCTTCCTTGTCCATAACCTATCCCTATTATTTAGCCTCTTCAAAATTAAAGCCCCTGACACCAGATCTCTGCCAACGTGAGTAATATCACAGCCACTGACCTTCCCATCCCTCAAGCAGCCACCGGGCTGCGCATTGATCGATTCCGCTGATGGCCTTGGTGCTAATCTTCTAGGGGACCGACAGGAGGTGACGGTATTTCACTGTTCAATCTGATGCAATTATCCTCAAAATAAACACATTTTGGGTAGCAGCTGACCTTCCAATGAAGGAAGGTAGGAGGGTGGAATGTTTGTGCACAGCCCCGCGTGGCTGCTCACATTTATCAATCAAGCTGCATCATAAACAAACATATCTTGAGCAAAGTGTCAAAGATAAGTGAAGAATAGTGGATCAGGTTTGTAGCTCGGAAGCTCCTTTTTTTTTTTATCTTGAAAGCCTTTAATGCACCACAAGGTTCATCACAGATCAGTGCTATTTCACCTGCCACCATTTCACTAGTTATTTCCTAATGAATTTTATTTCCAACTCGAGGTGATTCCATTCACTCCATTTCGCAATAACATGAAGCGTTTACATCACGAAGCAAAAGTCCCCTCTGGGAAGATCATTACAGCAGTTAAAATGAAAGTGATGTAATTAGATTGCATGTGCTGAATTGAATAATGAAATGTGTTGTAATCACACTGATTTAAAGCAGCAGTAATTACAGCAGATATAATTATTTACCTACATATTAAAAGCGACCTAAGCTTTGTCCTTGCCATTGGGCACAGCACAGTTGCGTGTGTATATATCTTGGAAGACTGAACTAGTCAAGCGTGGACAGATATGAGCAATGCTTCCCTTTTGAGTATCCCACGACAGATGCTTTACACACATCCCTCTGAACAGTTTTCTTCCACACACATCTAAAACAACAGCACAACAAACACCAAAAAAATCAATAATCAGCAGAAAGGAAGCTGAAATAGATTTTAGTTTGTGATCAGACATTCTCGAATACCCAGAGGCAAATTGCATTCAAGAGCTGCCAATGCAAAGTATTTAAGGGTCAAATCAAAGATATGAAACAAGTCCTCCGACTATGGATGTCCTGACCAAGTTGTTGCTGATAACTGGATCGCTTTGCAATACATGAAGAAAAAAACCCTGTATTTTCTACATGCATGTCGGAAAACATACTGCAGATTATCTGTAGTATTCAGTTGTTCCACCAGGTGGAGCCTCTTAGTTTTCAATACTGTAACGACCAGGGGCGGCAGTCATTTGGCTACAGGCAGTTCATGTTGGCAAGCAGAGAGCATTGCAGAGGTTTAGCTAGCAATGGGAGCCATGACAAAGACATATGTGATGCTTAATGCCTGCATTCAAAGCTCACTTGTTTAAGCCAAGTTGGAAACAATGAGGACAGTTTTCTTATCTCCAGTTTACTAAAACAACAATATCGGCACAGGAAAAATACCCAGTGTGTTCAATTTGTGTTATCAATCAATCTATTATTGATTGATAAAGTTCTACCACAAATGGGGGTCACCCTTTAAGACATCTCTGTGGCAGCAGACATAAACCAAAGATTGGACTTAAATTTGTGCCAATACTGATAAGTGTTAAAGTGCCTCGATTAGGATCACCATCTCCAGTCGAAACGACATCCGTTGCTTGTCTTTACTATGTGATATGACCCATATCAATGTTAATGAAATAACATACAACAGTGTTTCTAGTTGGAAAGAGTAACAAAAGTCTGCGAAAGGAATTTGGAAGGATGATGGACAAGAGTCCACGTCCTGAAACCATTAACTTTTTTTCAGCTACATTAGTATTATTCTTTGAATTAAGTCTCAATGTAACACTTTCTTTTTTTATTCTCACTACTTGGTTAGGTTTAGGCACTAGAACGTCTTTAGTTTGTTTAAGTTTAAGGAAAAATCATAATTGGGGTTGAATACACTTTCACAGTGTTAACCACATGAGAAAGTTACATTTTCCAGATTACCAGAGTGATGAGATCTGTCCCATCAAAAGGCAACGATGCAGTAGAAATCTGACATGCTCTTATTTGCACGACTGCTTGGGGTCCCTAAATGTTAACATTATGTTAAAACATGACTGTAGGTTGTACTATGTTGCCAGCAAAATGAGAAGACAAGAGAGATTAGAAAAAGGAAGCAACAAAGACCAGTCAAAATCAGCCAATATCATGGTGCGTCATATTGATCAAATTCCAGAAATGATGGTTCCTACATTTCCTATAATGCAGCTGGAAATCAGATGTCCTTAGTATGTTCTTTCCTACTGAATCTGCACTTCAACCTTACACTTCCAAGTTTGTAACATAGAATTTCAAACATTGCCAAGCCTGAGCCAAAACACCCCTGATAACATAATCAGGAGCCACAATGGACAACTGTTCACAGACTGAGAAGCCATTGTGAACCAGCCTTTAAAAAAAAAC
Organism: Acanthochromis polyacanthus; assembly: GCF_021347895.1. Lineage (NCBI taxonomy): Eukaryota > Metazoa > Chordata > Actinopteri > Pomacentridae > Acanthochromis > Acanthochromis polyacanthus. The sequence continues at coordinate 10,689,235 of NC_067135.1, read as the reverse complement.
TATTTTGGATCACCTTGTATGGGTTACTTTAGTCAGTTTATGTAGACTGCTTTGGTAGAATAGCACACGAAAGGTTTGCTATCACAACTGATATGATACGACTGAGTGCATTGCCCAAGGACACTTCAGCAAGGCGGAGACTGCCAAACATATGGCTGTTCTGGTTGATGGACAATTCCTCTAACCACTATTCCATCCTTCCACTTCCATGAGATAAAATTTATAAAGTGTGAGAGTTGAAGTGTAATTCAGTTGCAAACTTTATACAGGCTTTCATCAACCTTGCTCCCCAACTACCCATTTGGGAGAAAACCTCATACACAACTGATTGTGGCAAGATGGGCATCTGCCTGTCCAGATGCACTATAGCAGGCTGCTGTGGGTAAGCTAAAGGGACAGCGACAAGCACTTAGCTGGTCCCTCAGCAACCAGTCCCATTTCCTTCCTCTTATCTAAAGTGACAAGAGGAGTTTTCCAGCCCTCCTATGCCTGAGGCTCATCCTGCATTATCTCCCAGTGTACCAGCACCACCAGCTATCTTGTGTCCCTGATTCCCTCCGCCTAAAAATATGCTAAAATGGATGATGGCATTGCTAGAAATTCACGAGTGTGAACAAGTTGTGCTGCTCGGATGTTTTTCAAACCGCCGATCGTATCGCAGGATGATGGACTCGGAGCAAGTGTGCAGAAAGCATGTGGCGATCAGTGGAGGTCCATTTACCTGTATCTTGTGCCATGTACTGCATTGCCCTTCACACCAAATGGCTGTAGTTACCAATTCGATAAAGAGTGTGAGGAGAATGCAAAGCGACAAAACATGAACTAAAGCAGACACCCTAATGAGATATTGATTGCCCACACTGATGTTTACACGTTTGCCTGTCTAATACTCTCCAAGTCCACCATAAACAATCGGCCATCTGTTCAAGCACATTCTGAGCTCTGCTGTGCAATTTAGATACATCTGATGTTTGAGCGAGTTAACTGAAAGTTCTGATATGTAATTCGTAACTCACACATAATTAATACATTTTCACATACTTTTCATACTTTTTATGTACTCCCACTGCACAAAGTGGACCCAAACAACCTAAAATAACTAAATGAATATGCAATTTTTAAGCAGTTTCGTACTGGATGACTCCACCGGAGCATGCTCACACAACTGAATTTGACACTTCACATACACAGCACAAATTGCACCCAAACAAAACACATGAAAATGCATGATTTTTAGCTGTTTTGACAATTCTGCAGACTCAAAGGCTACAAGCACAAACAGTGCTCTTTCCTTGAGAGATGAGCCTGAGAGAACTACAGCAATTACATCTTAGCCCTCATCCTCCCCTTTTTGTTACTGCTTTGCACCAAATGGTCTTAGTTTTTTTTTCAGTGCTCAATTAAAATGTGTATTAATTGTGAATAAGCCCCAGGGGCTGGAGTCATTCACATAGTATTCATTAGCCACGGCTTATACTTTATAGCCTGCAAATGCAAAACAGCAAATGATTGAAACAAATTTTTGTTCGAAACAACAAAGGCATGCTCACCCCAAGCTTCCCTGTTGTTTGTGGATTGTCCCCGCTGCCTAAAGTAAGGGCTGAGAGCACCCATATAATGAACCTAGGAAGCTGCTCTTGGTTCAAAATCAATAGTGACGAGCTCCTTTAAAACTCTCAACTTTGAGCCTTTGATGCCCGAGAATACATTACCGCCGTTAACTAGGGCTCCTGTCCTGGCAATAAGCATGCAGCTCACTCTGCAGGCTCCATTTGCCCCCATCCATGCAGACTTTGCACCACTGCTGTTACAATTACAGCGCACACCACAGCTGTAGTCTACAAGTTGCTTTATTTATTACCCTGATCATTCCCACTCAGCAAATTTATCAAATGTTACAGTTTTATTAAGGGTCATCGATAAATCTGTGGACTGAGCATGACAGTGGCTATGAAGTACGGAGCTGTATGCATTCAGAGCACTACATCACGGCTCAACTCCACACACCCTGTAACCCTTTCAAGCCACACTATCCACCACACAAGCCACTGGTTATCATACATACAGAGGGAATACAGATTTTGAAGGTGTTTGCATGTTTTTAGTCTACAGTATGTGTAGGTAAGTGCTTGTGTTTGCCTAAATGTAAGGAACAAATGTTAGATCTCTGAATGGTTTTGGCCCCGTGAACTCCATAAAAGCATCAAAGCCGGCTTGAATTATAATACATCCTGCTATAGGCTGCGTTTTGCCACAGCGCTCATATTCACAGTCATATTGCACTGCCTCGGCTGTCAAGTGCAGGTGAATTTAACATTTGCTTTCAAGTATTTGCCCACATGTGTATGTGTGCATTACAGTATGCGCATGGAATGCTCTCCAACACACAACCCATTATTGTCACATGCTGGGCCATAATCATATATGCACTGGGCTTGTTAAGTACTTTTCCCACTTTCTTTGCAGCTTTGAATTGCAAATGTGAGGAATTTAATTTGTAGCAAAAAGGTTGGATTCTCGCCTCACTGTCCGCCATTAACTAATTGGCAGCATTGTGCGAGCAGTGAGGAGCAGAACAAAAAAAAAAGGAAAGGAAAGGAAAGGAAACAGTCATCTTCAGAGTGTGAGTGAACCAAACTCTGGATGAGACAAGTTGACACTGAAGAGACAATTCCTGTGTGTCTTGCTTTAATTTATTGATGCATGGATTTAAATGATGTACTGAATCGCTTTTATAACAAAAGGATGGTAATTTTAGCAACAAAATGACAAAGACGTCTGAAACTGGCACATGAATATTTGAAGTAGCTCACTTAAACATGTGTACGGTGACTCACGGTGTGAACGTACTTTTGTCGAGCGTGCATAAATTAAAGCTGTATTGTTCAGTTTGTGTCTCTGCATTCATGCATCAAAATTGCGCGTATCTGTGTAGGTTGCAAACCTTTATATATTTTAAAGGATGTGTGCAGCTCATGGCCTGTTGATTGCATAAAGGGATGCCTGTCCCCAGCAGTGATATGTGTGAGATTACGTCTGTGCTGCAGAGCCCTTAAGTGTAAGAGTATTATGCGTGTTGGGTCTCATGTGGGAGGACACAGGGGCTGGAAGCTATTTATACAGATTACAGCTGTGAATAAGGTGTGGAAGGGGATATACTGTATGTGAAATGGAGGAATATGCCAGCTGATAAAAAAAAAACAACAACTCAGGGTTCAGTTTGGTAATATTTTAAAGAAAAAAATCTATTAAAATAGATAAATGGTTCTAGATAAATTCGGAATAGTTTGTGGTCTACTCTGTTTTCTTTGATAAGGTAGAAACTGATTTCTATAAGCAAACTTGGGCTGTGGGAAATTGTAATGATCATATGTAATTTCCTAAATAATAACAAGTAATCTATCAAAAGAAGAAGTAATGATAAGAATGATTTTTGCCTGTTTTTGCTTAACTGTCAGTCTTTTTCTGGGTTTAGTAACACCCACTACATAGCTGCCGATAGCATCAAAAATCTACTGTCATGTGCAAGAAGTGGAAACACAAGTTGTGAGTTAAAAGCATCCTTTGGTAGAGCTGTCTGGGTGGAAGGAAACTGCTGCATATCAGGACTTGTCACATTTTGTGCATCATATAGAATGTGTATGTTTATTTCCACTGGCCTCCTCATACTGTTCTCTGCACTGCATGTGTGTTACAATTTTTAGATTTCTAATGTTTACACTGTGAGGGTTTTGCCTGATGGTCAGTTTCGGATTGTTTTTTGGTTACTTTGAAAAACGCATTTGCAGTTTCTTCCACAGCTAGAATCTTTCTACTGTTTGGAAAAGTGATGATAGAAACTAGATGGTGACAGCCAGGCCTGTATTTATACTTAAATACTGGTTTAACTCGCTGAAGCCTTTGCTGACTGTTTTTGCTCCTGTCACATTTTTCACATTTACTGCAATATTAAGTCCTGCACCTTTTTGGAAACAACACAGCCATGGGTAAAAGTAGAGAGAGCTCAAAAGTGTTTTCTGTGCAGAATGACACAGCTAGAAAGCCATAAAACATCAAAAAAGGTTGCATTTCTTGGATTATTTACCATACAAAAAAATCTGACATCAGTCTGTTCAACATTTTTCCGAGTGTCCACAGACACTTTCATTTTCAAAAATGAAAATAAAAAACATAAAAAATGGAAAGAAAAATGTTGGCTTCACATTAGATATTACATATTTCTTTTTCTTTTTTTAAACAAAGCCTGCATTTCAACCCAGTGCAACACAAGGCTCACTCAATTTTTGTCATTTAACTGCAGCCCAGAGCTAGCCTAGCCAGCTAGACCCATGTTTCTGAAGGCACAAGGGTCTAGGCACGCTCGACAGGGAGGGAGGCGGGCTAAAAGGTTGTCTATCAAATCACTCTGCAGCAATTGGGTAGGTATACAACCAATCAGCACAACGAATAGGCTCCTAGAGCGCCGGAAATCAGAGGATGCGGTAGTTCGGTGAAGCCTTATTTATAAAGCTCAAGTGTATTACAGACATGTTAACAGAAAGATTACTCAGAGTCGGTGCTAATGGAGCTCAACGACTGTTGTCGTTTTTGTTGTCGACCCTGGCAGAGAATTAAATTCATTGCCGTGTGTTGTCTAGCGCGGCTAGGCTAGTTGTTTCTGGTTGTTTCTGTCAGAATCGTCGCGCCTCTGTCGTCACTTAGTTACACCCGCCTTCTGACTCTACACTTCATGGTGATTGGTCCGGCCAGTTTTAGGAGAATCCAGCCTCGAGCCTTATGGAGGGTAACTAGACCCACCCTGGCAGAGAATTAAATTCGTTGCCGTGGGTTGTCTAGCGCGGCTAGGCTAGCCCAGAGCTAAATCAGTTACAGCTTCACTGTTAGATTTAACAGTAAGCTTTTTCTAGAATCTATCTAGTGCAAACTTCAAAGGACTGATTTAATATTACTACCTTGACTAGTATGTATAAACTTGATTGATTAACTCCATATTAAAGACTGCTTTGTGTTATATAGAGATGCAACCCAACCCAAGACAGTGAATTATTCCTTTGTTTCCCCTCATTAATAATGTCTGAATCGTATTATATGACTACGACGATTGTCTTTTGTGAACTGATCTAAAATCAAACATCATACAAATGAATTTAATTTTAACAGTTGGAATTCTAACAATGCTGACTAACTTAATGTGACAGTTTTTGTGTTTGTCTATCTCAGTTCAACAGGTTTTATTCATTTTAATGGTATACATGATCAACTAAATAGATTCTACGAAACTATTTGAGAATGTAGTACGATATGTGTGTCAGCAAAGGTTTGAACTGATCAGTGATTCTGATGAGCAACTGAGGAAATGGTCTTTAATATCTGATAGAAAGAATTCAGCCTCTGCTCCCATTTGAACAAACCCAGTCACCGTGTCAGTATTGGTTACAGCTATACCTGTCATTTTGTTCATAGACAGTGACACTGCTAATCGGCAATTACAAATTGTCAGCAATCAAACTTGAAATTGTGTTTGCCACAGGGTTTCAAAATACAGATGGTTTCAGAGAAACATGCAGCTGCCTTACAATAATGCACTTTTACAACACATTTGAGGGACAAGAGATCATAATGCTTTTTCCACATTGCTTCAGGTATACTTGGATGCACGAACAATTGAATTTCTGTATATGTTCTGTCCTGTTTAATAGCAGAAAATAAAGCTTTTTGCATCTTTATCCACAATTCATCTAAGTTAATGGGTTCACAACCAGGATTTTGAAGTTTATGATTTATCCAAAATGACTAGGCTGTTTACATATTGATGCTTCCCAGCTGTAGCCAAACCTCTGTATTATCTGTGGAGATAGAGCCTGGAGTCAAGATCTCCTTAGCTTGGCTTCAGGACTGGAAGCATTCTCTTGTTAAATTTATTAGAAACATGACTACCAGCAGCTCTATAATACATTGAATAAAACATTGTATGCAGTTGGTTTCATTTGCAAAAAAAACATAATGCACACATAAAAATGCCTGGTAACCTGACTGCTAGAAGACATATTGTATACTGTAAATAATACACTTTACTGCTGCTTTTGCACTTCTGGTATGATGCTAAACTGCATTTCATTAGTCTTAGTACTTGTGCAAAGAAATAAAAAGGTTGAATCTGATCTAACCTTTTCTGCCGTCTATGAAGGATTCAAACTGGTTGAATCACTATGTGCTGCATGCTATTTTCACTAAATGTGTGCAAGCTTTTAGTCTCTTCTTCAGTAAAAATGAGAGTAAATACCAACTGGGATGTAGAGCTCAACACTTGGGCAGAAAGCGCACAAATATTTCTCCTTCTGCTGTTGATATTGATAAGACACTGCTCCATCTACAGACTTGACTTCTCAGACGACTCTTGTGTTAAGACTCCAGCCATCTTGGAACATGCTGTTCTTTGTTCAACACTTCTTTCACCAACAATGTGGGCAGAGAGTGTTCTCTGCTATGAAAGGGGCATTTAGTTTAGATATGTTTGGTTTGTTGTAGGGCACAAGAAATGTAAGAAAAGTCTGTTCTGGTTCACCTATCCCACCTGCTTAAATCTTGATATCTCTACCATCCCATTGCCCATTTGGCTTTGGTTTTTCTTGCTCTAAGCAGACACATCCTTGTTTTTTCACCTGTTACTGAAACACAATGCAATACAGGGGATAAAGGTAGCTCTGTTGCAAACACTGCAATAAAATATCTATATATAAATTGCTCTTATTTCACATGCTGAATCACCCAAACACTCTCCCTAGCAGTACCTGGATGAAAAACTTCACCAGACAACACACACACACATACAGTCACACAGCACTTGACTGGGGGGAAAAAAAACAACAGAAAAAAAAAAAAACAGCAGCAACACAATCAGCAAAGCCATTTTTAATGAGCCTCTTCCCTTCTCCATCTATCAGAATGGAATTAGGACAGCACTCAGCGACTGAGGGGAGGGAAGCTGGGAGAATGGGGGCACATGGCAGAAGGAAAAAGTCTTCATTAAGGACAGTGAAAGAGAAGGTAGGAGGAGAAAGTGGAGAGAGGGGGGAAAAAAGACGAGAGATTTAAGCGATCCAGAAATGCTTCTCCCCTCCTCTCTCTGCCACCTAATCAGGCAGACAAAGTTATGCTGGTCAGAGCGTTTGTTATTCCAGCTAATCCCTCATCACGGTATTTCATCAGGTTTGGCATTTGGCTATCTGCATTAATTAGATGTTCGAATGGACACAGCGTTAATAACTGACGCACGGCGGATAATGAGAAATCGTCTGCACAGCCGTATCCTCCTCACCATCAGCCTCCCTTTGTCAGTGTGATACCTCTGTGCTTGAAACACTGCGTCGTGTTTACCTGCACCGGATTTCATTTATTGATGATTCAGGCTGTTTTTAGTGCCAGTGGCGATAATGTACTGTCTGCACTTTGGGAGATAAGTGTGTTCGGGCGCGATAGTTTGGACTTGTTCGGAATGTCTCTCCTTCTGTCTCCTTCTCTATTTTTATCTCTGCTCTCCTTCCAAAATTTTTTCTTCGGCTCTCTACTTTTCTTTTATCCCACATTTCTCCTTACTCCGTTCGCCATTCTCTCCCGTTCACTCCATCTCACCTGTCCTTCTTTTTTTCCCTCTTTCCCAGAGCTTCCCGGAGGAGAAGTCCTATCTCTTTTTTGCACACTCTCCTCACTTTTCGGCTGTCTCCGCCCTCCCCCCCCTTCCACCTCCCATCCCTCTCCTCCCTCATCCATATCAACACCAGGTGAATAGCCCCTCTCCCTAATATTCATTCACACTGTTTCTCCTCTTTCGTTTCGACTGCCTTCCCCTTCTGTGTCTGTTTCCGTCTCGCTGTACCATTTTTAGGTTACACCCTTCGCTTTAATATTCTGCCATCCATCCTCAAGCTGCCTCTCTCGACGCTTTGTCTCTCCTCCCTGCCTATTCTTTCACTTTATCCTTTCCTTCCAGTGACAAGGCTCTCTTTTTAGTATTCTGTCAGTCATTGCCAAGTGTATGGTGATTCGCCTCACTCCGTCACAGGTCTCAGATCAGCTGCAATCTTGGGAGGCGTGCCGTCCTTGACCTTACTGTCTTCTCTGATGCAAATCCTGCTCCTTTTTACAGCATCTCAAGCTGAAACAACCTTGTGTAATTTGTTACTTTCCCCATTTCCCCCATCCTTTAAGTGATTTATTTTACTGTTTCTTCACTGCCCTGCTCCCCATCCCCTCTTTCTCACTCGCTGTTGCTCTCTTTAAAGCTTAATCCTTTATCAGACGGGACATGTTGACTAAGAACACATTCTTATTTACAGGAACAGCCTTAGGGAGTAGTTACACAAAGAGACGAGGGTCATAGTCATTCACACCTTCACACCTGGGAGCTGCCTGGTCCTGTACTGTTTGTAGCGTTGCAGGAGTGCCTTGCTAAAGGGATCTTGAATGAGATTCCATTGATTTTCCGCTTCCGCCTTCCTCCTCCTCTTCACCTTTGCATCCATTTCTTCCTCTGCTTTTCCCATCTGTCGCTCGTTGTCACACATCAGGAGTGTGTCGGCAAGGATTCAGAATATGTCAGCGCGCCGTCTGGTCAATCCGAGTTCCTTCATCTGTGAATGTTTCTCTCTGCCTCCTTCCTTTCTTAAGCTCTTCCATGGTATTGTAAACAACTGATTATGCCTTTGAGTTATTCCATCAGGCTTTTTTTTTTCTCCTCCCAGCCTAATGATTCTTGTCGTGTCACCGAGCTGAATATCGAAGCACTCACACATTCCCTGTGTAACAGAATCTTTATCTTTCAATTTTCCAATCCCAGAAGCTCCTTAAGTCCTCTCTTTGGAGAGTCAGCACCAAAAACCAAATCTCGCAGTCAATTTACCAGGAGGCCAAGTTGTCATTATTTTGTGCACACTGCCACGATCTTACTATCATTAAAATTCATCCCTTACATAACCATCAAGGACGCAATACCTCTCGCTGAGAAGAAGAACAGAATACACCCAGCGCGCATACACAAACACACACAAACACTCGCCGTCTTCTTTATTTTTGTGATTTTATATACTTTCCTCTTTGCATTTTGGTAGAAGCAATGACTCAAAAGGAATGAATGCTCAATAAGCACAAGCCGTGTGTGAAATATTCAAATGGTGCCCTATTTACAAAGGCTGGAGAGTTTCTTTCCCACTGCCATCACATGTTTGTTATGTGATATATAAAGAGAGGCAGCGGCAACTCCAGAGACCTCATCCACAGATATTATGCGCCAAGTGGAATCTTTTTATAGCCAGCATAAACACATTAGTTTTCTGCATTAGAATCTACTTAAAAATGTTGGCAGTTGTCAAAGCCTGGACAAAAGACATGTCATGTCTTCCTTTACAGAAGGTGAAAAATGCCCATATGTGTATGTGTGTGTGTGTGTGTGTGTGTGTGTGTGTGTGTTCTGGGTTGAGTGATGTTTGAGTTCAGCAGAAGAGGGTCTGTGTGTACTTATGCAAAAATCAGAGAGCTCCCACACCTGTGTGCAGAAGCGAACGTCTGTGCGTGTGTGTTTTCGGGGCCGAGCTGCCAGACAGCTGCTATCTTCGCGAGTCAGACGGGCAGGGGGAAGCTTGCGAGGCGCACCGATCGTTTGAAGTGCTATTCTCTCCCGGAAGTTCGATCCGCCCGAGGAAATTTGTCATGTTGTCCCACCATTCCGATTCTCTTATGGTGAGGGTTGAGGGGAAAGGTATTTGTTCTTATTTGCTGTCGACATCTCAATACACACACACACACACACACACACACACGCTCGTCGGTAAAGGTAGCTAAGAAATTTGTTTGACCTCGCTGCGAAATTATTTATTTGTCACGTCTCATTTTTCAAGTCAGTCCTTCTTGCTTTAGTCCAAAAATTGCTCCACACAACCTCATTCACTTGTGCTGTATCTCTCCTTGACCACACCACTTCCTCGAGCTAACAACATCTACAAAGGCTTACAGTAAATGCTAGAGGAAGCTCCTGTCAGTCTATCTGAATACCTTTTCTTCCACTGCTTAATTAAAGCCACTCACACTCTTATTATTAACACGACCCCTCTGAGATCCATCAGATTCCCTGGCCGGTAAGCGAAAATGAGGCCGAAAGGGGAAGACGGAAGAAGAGCAAAAGAGAGACATAGGTGACAAAAGAGAGAGAGAGAGCATATTGTGTAGAGACGGAGAACCTCAAGAGTGATTCAGCCATTGTTACTCATCCCCTCCTTTTTGCAAGAGGGCTCATGTCATGAGTATTTTAAGTGCTCTCCATTCCGTTGTTCTCCTTTAATCCTGTTAGATAACTCTTTTCCTCCCTCCTCCTTCTGAGGCTTTCTTTCTATTTCTTTTTCTTTCCTCCTCCGCTCCCTGCTGCCCACTCAGCAAACGGCGAGTCTTATGCTCTCTGCCACAAGAAAGGCTGTAGTGTGCCTAAACAAGGCAGAAAGGGAAACGGGAGAGGAAGTTAAAGCAGAAGGGAAAAGGAAAAAAAGAAAGAAAGAGGAGAGTGCAGGAGAGAGAAGATGACAAAGATGTGGCGGTACTGGTAGGTGGTGGAGAAATCTGCTGGCCGATGCGGGCTCATTTGTTATGAGGAGGGATGAGCGTGGACGAGAGCCAAGACAGTGGCGAGTGAGTTGTGAAGTGGAGCCTGCGCACAGCTTGTAGTTGAGACGTACACGAAAAAATAAGAGTTTGGGCTTATATGAAATGCATGTGATACAGGGAGGTATTGCAAAACTCCAATTTGAATATCTAAAAAGCTGCCAAACACAAAGCGACGTGTAGATATGTACTTTGTATTTCAAGCAAACATACACTCCAAGCTAATGCACACACACACACCACTTACAGAAAGAGAACAAATGTTCTGACATAAAAGTGCATTTTGTAACCTCAAAACAGAGCTGCCTTTTCCCATTCTCTACTTGTTTTTTCATAACATCTGATAAGAGGTTGAATCACACTGGATTCACACTTGAATCCAAACAATACGTGATGCAATGTTTCAAACCTGCCTTGTAACCGCTATGCAAAAAAAAAAAGAAAAAAAAGAAAAAAAATCAGCAACACTCCATCAACCTCACTTGAGTCAATTCTATTTCATAAAAAAACACATTTCCCACAAGCACCACCCTCCCACATCCCCAGCCCATCATTTACATGAGGACAATTACAAATGAGAGAACAGGAGCCTGGCACTGTAGCTCCTTTTTTTTGCCAAGATGAGGTGGCCACTTAGTACAGGTAAGGTGGGGCAGGAACATTCCTGCAGCTTCTTGCATGGAAAAAAATGGGTCACAAGAGCAGGAGAAGAATTCGCTAGACCAATAGCACAGACTAGTGGTGAAGGCTAAGAATTGTATGAAAGCGATTATGGCAAATTTCAGATCTGTGCAAAGGAATATTCAGTCTAATCCAGAAGTCAGCCACCACTGAACATGTATAATTCCTGCTGATACATGGGCAATGCATTTAAGCTGTGCCGTCACCAGCACTTACTTAAACCAGCCTAACCCTCTCATTTGCATTCCCATCACCTGATTTACTTACAGATTCCACTCTTCCTCTCACTGCCAAAGAAATTAATTCAACACAAAGTGGAGGTAGGAGGGGTAAGGCACTACTGCCGGGAAGAATTTGCATGACCTAAAAATGCCCTGCTTCTTCTTCGACTCCATAAATCAAAGGGATAGAGAGAATCCCCCGACGCCTCCATTCTTTGTCCTCAAAGGTGATAAATTGATCCCTGGTTGGCTAATAAGCAGAGGCACAGGGCAGCCCAAACTTCCCAAAGATTTATGCGGCGACAAGTGGATTTATAGTGGCGGAAATGTGAGCGATCTGGAGAACAAAATCTATTTACTTTATTCTTCCACCCGGTACTCATGAGATTTGCGATGGAAACTCCTAGGGGAAACCCGGGGGTGCAAGCATCAAAAAGATAATGCATCAGGACAATAGAAATAGAATATCTGTCATGGAGGCAATGAATGTGATGGAATTACCTGGTTTTGATTGATGAACATGTGTTTCCAATTATAAAGAATCTCAGTCCATGTGAATATGCCCACTGCCCTTGGACGGGGCACAATTCAATACAGTTTTGAGTAGATTTCACTCCTTTACTTTGGCTCCCCTTTCACTAAATACGATCTAAAAACAGAGCTGTTTGCTGAGAATCAATATGACGGACACTTCTTAGGTTTGTCAGCAGTCTCATCAAATGAAAAGAGGGAAGAATGTGGAAAGGCAATCTAACAGATTGCCGCCTTTGCCAGACATAAGAGAAACCTTTTAAGGCAACTCAACCAGTCATCTTAATGACGTGAGGTGATACGGTGACAGGAAAAGCGGTCTTTTAAGAAGATGATCAATGCTATCATCTTCTCCAAAGCTGACTGGAAAAAGGGACTGAATGTAGTGGCGTAGAGTTTCCTAAGAGTGCCAAAGGCAGATGGAGCTACCCCTCTGTCCTTTTTCTTCCTCTCTGTGTCTCTTTATATCTAATTCTCCCACTTTAGCCTTAATGTGTTTTCCCTCTTCCTGTGTTTTCGTGTTGCATCTTCCTGTTTCATACTCGGTTTCATCATCTCATTTTATCTCTCACCCTTTACCCTTTTCGTCTCTTCATACGATATTGCCTAGCCTTTTCTTTCTAGTATGTCTCCTTTACTGCACACCACCTCGCTTCCTCCTCTTTGCACTGACAGCACGCTTATCCTGTTGTGTTGATGAGATATTTGAACGATTAACATTATGCATGCTGAGCAGATTATGATAGCCTTTGGGGAGGAGCAGTTTCGGCATGATGGAAAGTTTCCAGCATGGTAGAGAAAACTCTGCTGATAAGTGGGCTTTAACTGCAGACGAGGGAAAGGTACAAAAATGACGTCTGTACTCACCTATACTCCACCGCCACAGTACTAGTTTTCTGTTTCCTTCATTCCTAAAGAAAGATGGATTAAAGTCAGATCAGTCTGCATCAAAACTGTTCAGCATGTGTGTGCATAGATAAAAAAACAAAACATTAAGCTTCAAAAATTGGACTGTTTATTAAAGGATTAGCAATTGCATTAAGGAAAAGAGAGACGCCAATGGCCAGTTTTCGCAATAAAGCACAGACACATGTCCAGTTTTTCTGCCAAGTGCGCACATAATTCACAAGTAAAAGTTGCTGCTTTATAAGTGAATTTGAAAATGTGTTCGTTTGAGTGTGGATGTAAACACTTCTCACTGTGACAACACCACACGTATAGCAGATGTGATATCCCGTCAACACCAGCCTGACTATTGCAAATCTATGCAAATACGTCTGAAATATCAAACCTCTCACCCTGGGCGTATCTTTTTTCGGTTGCTTGCATGACGCCAATTCTGAATAGACATATGATGTACTATATGACTAATTCCACGTCTGACAGTGACGCTACCCTGCACCACAGAGGCAGCTGTGGGTACAGAGAAAGAGAGAGAGAGAAGGCAGATCACTTCCCAAATGCTCATTTTTAGCTGGCTTGTTTGGGCACAGCGCACCAGAGCTGACGAGCTGAGCACAGAGTTTTTGACACAATGGTGTCAAACTCACGACTGTGATGTTCAGCTCGCGCAAGTGAATAGCATTGCACCTGCTGGTAACATGCAGACACAGACACAAATGACATCAAGTCTGCGCGACAATTAGTGTGGTTGAGAGTGCTGCAAATCCTAATGACTCATTTGCCTTACAATATTGCATTAAGGAGTCTGTTAGGGATGCGTGCATATGGAATCTACCGGAAAAGATGAAACAATGTGGAAATGTTCGAGGTTGTAGGATAATAGCAACAATGGTGGGAGAGTCGCTGTGTCTGGTACAGCTTTTCACTCTTGTTCTAATAAATTATTTAACAGGGGGCTGACTGTTTTCTGTGCCATACTGGGTCAGCACTGTGTTGAAGTCTTTCCCCCCTTTGAAATATTTAACTGTTTTCACAAAAATGTGTAATAAAGTAATAAAATTGAATTAATTGATGTTGCATTAATTAATTAATCTTTGTGGATAAAAAAAGATTAAATGACAAATGTGAAATCTCACGAACGCACAGCAAATTAGCACCTGACTAGTTCTGGAAAACATATTAGCATCTTTCAGCTATTGTTTTAGGTTTTATGGCACCTTTACAGTCTTGACTCACAGTCAACACTCTTATTATCCTTCTTTCAAGTTTCTGTTCTGTTTTTTTTTTAAACGATTTTATAAACCAATTTTACAGTATTTGCTCAACACCAAACTGCAGATTGGCAAGACTTGGAGGTAGTTGCTGAGCAAAAAGTGGAGTGCTTATCATTTAAAGTGTTGGAGGAGACCAAAATAGAGCGAAAACTTACATTTAGCAAGTGGTGGAATGACAAATGAAATCATAAACCAACAGCTTAATCAGAGTCTGCAGTTTTGCGCAGCTCAATGTTTTGTTTTTATGGCCTATGTTTTTACAGTCTTGGCTCACAGTCACTACTCTTATTAACCGTCTTTCAGACAGCTGTTTCAGATAAACCAAATGCATAGTATTTCCTCAACACTAGACTGTTGATTGGAAGTAGTTTTTGAGCAAAAAAAGGAGTATTTATTGTTTAAAGATTTGGTGAAGACCAAAAGAGAGCTTAAACTTGCATTTTCTAGGAAATCGGAAACATGATCAGGCAGAAATCATGTTACACACTTAATACACATTTTTCATAACTTCATGTGTATTTACAATGAATCACTGGTGTGCTATCTTGTAATTAGTATTCAGATTGTATTTTAGTTGACATTTTTACAACTTCCTACTTCCAGCTTTTGCCACAGGCTTGACACTGGTTTTACAGTGCTCTTGCAATAAACATCGGACTATATAGCCGAGTCCATTTCCTGAGCTGTTTGTACAAGCCTGATGGCACCATAATTCCTCTGCTTTGTCAGCAGCAAAATGTGCAGTGAATTACCAGTCATTTATGACTGGGTGAGATCTTTCCAACCTTCAATCATGGCACTAAAAAAATAAACAAATGAGGATTAGATATTTTTTTCTAACTGCTCCCTCTTGACTGGCATTTTAGAAGTCGTGTATGGATAAGTAATATCTTCAACTCCATCTCAACATTCAGGTGGTTTTATGAGTCGAGCTGGTGTCTCTGTTGGTTACTGTTCAGGGGAAGGTCATAAATGGGCGATTTATGTCTGAAGTGCAGCCAGGAATGCTGATGTTACTGTCAGAGAGCAGAGCTACTGTCTGGTTTGGCTCACATTTAATGGAAACTGTAAAGTCCACAACTGCATGTCCTAACTCATGCACTTTTACAGTGTGTGCTCACACAGAGAAGGAGTTAACATAACGGGCAGACAGAAATTATATAGAATGGCATAATAAGACAGATGGAAGATAAATTTCCTCTCTGTGAAGGCAGTAAAAGCAGATTTGACCCTTTCAGCATCTTGCATCACAGTTCAAGTCTAACTTGAAGTCCAGCTGTACCGAGTGTACTGCTGGCACTAAAATTAATCATCATAGTGAGAAATGAGAACACTTCATTAGCTCTCACTGTTCCAGTGGTGTCTGCACTTCTGAAAAAATATTCAGTACAACACAATCTTGACTTGCAACACAATCTAACAATGTGATAAGTACAAGAGTGTTCATTAGCACACCATCAGCTAATATGATGCTACATCCATTACTGTGCCATCTACTTTTCTCACAGCCGTTCTCTGGACTTCTAAACCGCCATTGTTAAGTTATGGGCATTTTAATTGCTGTAGACAGGGGTCCATTAGCATAGCTTCTTGGGTGGCCATGGCCATGTTTCTCTAAATCATTAAGCTAATTATACAAGCTAATTAATCAGTATGCTTGGAATGGGCTGCATGAGCAGACGCTGCTCTTTGTTGGCTTGCATAATGAAAGGAGTCAATTTTTAGATGGGGAGGGAAATGAAAAAAGGGAGGGAGAAAGAAACTTTGATCTCCAAAGTAAACATATGATTTTTGCATATCAAGTGCTTTGGCAACATAGAGAAAAATGTGAAGTAGGATTACAGATGCAAAAAGTCAAGTTAGATTCGCATTTGTAATGCTTTGAAGATGCAGAGTACGACACAGGGACAGTAGATAGGAGAGGCAGTGTACGCCACGGTGTCCGACATCCAATTATCAGTGTCGTTTTCATGCAAGACAAACACAGGCAGAGATCTGTCAATCACCAGTGGTGCTGTGACGTTTGAGGATATTCAGGCAATTTTGTACCCATGTCCTCTACTTCGCTTACTGAAGCAAACATGGACGACTTCATATTTATGTGTGTGTTTTCAAGAATGTGTTCATGCCCCTTGGACATCATTTAAGGCTCCCTTGTTGCCTTATTACTTTTCAGTCATCAATCTTAACCCAGTGGTTGACAAAATCAATTAAACTTCCCTGTATGTGCACTATATAACCATTACAGGCATGTATGTGCATCCATCGGGGACACATTCATGCTTTCTTGTACACAGAAAGAGTAATAGTCAGAAATTGTTACTTCCAAGCAGACATATTCAAACATCTTGATCTCCTGTCTGCAGCATAAGGTGGAGACTTTGCCAGCATTCCTGCAGGAGTCTATTTTTAGCAGCTCTCAGTATGCACAATGGAGAATCACTTCCTCAGAGTACATGAAGCATGTTTACAAAGGGCAATGCTGATAACACAGAAATGCATAAAGGCTGCAGTGTGCATTAGTTCATGCTTGTCATCTCAATGTGTGACTGTGTGCACAAACTCGGTGTTATATCTCCAGTAAAGTGTTTAGCGGTGAATGGAAAATGATACACAATACAAAAGCATGACACATCCTAACCTCTTCATCTCTTTGCTTTCAGGGAAATTCTGAGGAGTTCTGTTCTTTCATCACTCTGGTTCGAGGCAGCAATCGCGATCAATTATTCCAAACTGGTAAGAGTCAATTTTTTTTGATCCAGAAACATCCATCCATCCTCTATACACCGCTTTATCCTCATTAGGGTCGCGGGGGGAGCTGGAGCCTATCCCAGCTGACTCGGGCGAAGGCAGGGGACACCCAGGACAGGTCGCCAGTCTGTCGCAGGGCTACATACACAGACGAACACTCACACTCACATTCACACCTACGGGCAATTTAGAGTACTCAATTAACCTCAGCATATTTTTGGACTGTGGGAGGAAGCCGGAGTACCCGGAGAAAACCCACGCATGCTCAGGGAGAACATGCAAACTCCATGCAGAAAGATCCCAGGCCCACCCCGGGATTCGAACCAGGGATCTTCTTGCTGCAAGGCGAAAGTGCTAACCACTAGCCCACTGAGCAGCCCGATCCAGAAACAAACAACGCAAAAAAAAAAAAAAAAAAAAAAAAAATCTCACTTTATATTGTGTTTTCAATAAAATACTCCATTGATGACAAATCTTTCAAATATTGGTGCACCAAATAATATCAACAGGACAAAAATGTCAAACCGTAGAAATCAAATCAGGGATCAGACAACAAAATGATGTTAGCAATGATTAAGGTACAGAAAGACTACATGTCTAGATATGATCTATTGTTCAGTGGCAATAAATCGGTTTCTAGACTGTCTGCCTTTTATTATTGATATAAAGTAATACGTGGCAAACAAGTTAAGTTTGATTTCCTTTTTGAATCAAGTTGAATGCTGCTCAAATTGTCAGAAAGAAAATGTCTTTTTCACGATCTGTATTTACAGCATTGTATTGTAAGCTGTAATCATATTTAGGTGAAAAAAAAACAACCATTTTACTCAGTGACATTCATAGATCACATCCAGTGATGCTGCTGTTTGGCTACTGTACTGGACTGATGCTAAACTGCTTGAAAGATAGTAGCATTGCTCCGTATAGCATAATGACACACATAAAGCATGCTAATGGTGCCCTCTGGAGTGCAGGAATCTCAAATGCTGCTGCAGCTGCTGCTCCACTGTTTTAAGAACAAGCGTGTTCTCACATTAGTGTAGATGACGCACCCACTCACAGCGTTTAGATAGAAGACTGGCAGGTGCTTTTAGTGTATTGTGGCACTGTTAGTACACATTAGCTAATTACAGTGAGCGACCCAAATATCAACACACTGAATCTGCAAAATCCTCTGCCGTCACAGAATACAATTGTACCATTTGCTTTATGATGTGTTGTTATATATAAAGTAGTTCTTGAATCTACACTCATAACTTCCCACGACCACAAATGCTCCAACATACTGCGATAAATCAGCATGTCTCAAAACGTCTTGCTATCATTATCATAACGGTGTTCTAGCTGGGATAATTAAAAGTGTAGTTCATGTCCTTTGGAACTAGAGTGAAGTTCCCCTCTATCACAGTGGTGTTTTTCAGATCAATGAGCAGTGCTGTGGTTTCCCCCAGAGGACTTGCGGGTGCAGCTGTAATTGGAGCGTTTGTGTTGCTGCGAGTTACTGTTCCCTTGGCAGGGGCCAGCATACACCAGAACATTCTTCCACATGTCCATAGGATTTCCAGTGAACTTATCAAATACCCCTTTCAGGGATGTATGATGAGATGAAATGATCATAATATTCTCCTTATTGAGAGATCACCCTCATTTTTTAAAATTTCTTATTCTTACTGGCAGCCTCAAATAAATTACTGTGTTAAATAGACGCGTGCTGATGCTAGAGGGGGTATTGATGCTTTTCACTCAGAGAATGTCGCCCTTACTATATGATGCCTTGTGGCAATTAGTGTGAACATTTGTAAAAATTTGCCGGAGACACAGGTGGCCAAGTGATTTAAATTCAAGATGACAGCGACAAATGTAGCGTCAGTGGAAAGGCAAGGCAAAAACAGTTAAGTACAGATAAGTGAGTTAGACTAACTTTGCGCTTGAAGTATTGTAATAGACAGCAGCAGAATTGTCACTATCGCCTAGTCTGTTGGAGGCTATTTGAATGCCCTGTTCAAGAACCATTAAGGCATTAAATTTAAATTGAATTTGCTGTTTCTTTGTGGAGAGAAAGCCCTAGCGACACTCGTTAAAAGATGTTGTAGTGCATTTTACCGAAAATGGTGGGTACATAGGTGCCCTGCACCTGTCAGATGGAGTTGTGTTATATATAACAGAATTCACAGCAGTAGGTGACCTGGTTTAGAATAGCAATGAGTCTGATAGCCAAAAAAAAACAAAACTTTCCAAAGTCTACTTCCTAAAACTGCTTACAATAAATTTGAAGTGACCTGTTAACGCTGAAAATTTATGTCTTTTTAAAGCACAGAATCCCCACATTGGGGCTATGATGAAAGATGGCTCCTGAGCTTTATATAGTATGAAGTATAGAGCTAAATTTCCATTTAATCTCTTTGAGTAGAGGCATTAATGTTGCCAGGTATGAGTTCCTTCAGAGTAGGTTAAGGGTTACTTGTCATGTTCAAGGATACTTTAGTTGGTATGGCCATCAATAGAGTTCAGAATATACCTTCCATCGCAAAATGTGACTGACTATTGGCTCATCTGCTGCCTCAAAAGGTCAGGGTACCTGATATTATTGTGTTTCCATGCTTATTAAATTTGATATATTGTTTTATGGCCAGCATTGTGTGTGCATCTTCGCATCCAAGCATGTGTTGTGGGCCAGCCCTGGCCGTGATGATTTATTACACTGCTTGAAGGGATTTGTACTTTCATGAGGTCACATGAGGAACATGCCAGTCAGGCGTAGCAGTACACTGCTCTCTTTGGCTCTGCTGGCGATGGGAAGCAGGCCAAAACAGCTAAAACACATTCCAGTTTCCAGCACATATTCAGGTATACGACTAAGTATACAGCCACTGAACACAAACACGCAGGCATAAACACAAACACTGTAAGCCAGCTTAATACTGCTTTATCAGCTGCACAGGAGGAAAACGGTATGCAAATACACAGAAGATATTCCAAAGGCACGTCAGATTTAGGCCCGTCTTTAATATGTTTTCTGACAGGTTAATTCTATGCAAATATCACTTCTCCAGTTGAAAATTGCTGAGGGTATTTCTTTAATAACACTATGGGAATGCCACCAAGATGCAGAGTGGAGTATTTTAGAGTGACCTTGGATGATTATTTTGAACCTAGGGGTAGTGTATCTGTTTGTTTTTTTAATTATTATTTTATTTTCCAGTGCAAAAATAAGTCTGCAGGAGCAAAAAAAATAGTTCTAGTCATTTGCATTTTCAGACTTACAGTGAATTGCTGTTCAACAAAAGTTGGTATACGATTCCTGCCACTCAGATTTCATTGCCAACAAAACCTTCATTTTCATTTAGTTTTCTATGTCTAAACATTTAGAAGTGTAAAACAAAAGTAGTGAGAACATGACTATTGTTACCAAACCTCTATGTTTCAGCCCTCTAGCCATCTATTTGGTTCTCTCCATCTCCCTGTGCTCACATATACTGCATTTTAACAGCCAGTTTCTCAATAAAACTGTTCTCATATAAATCACTTCTGTTTCTGTAGTCAGACAAAGGATGAGGTTGAAACAGCGACTGAAATGCAGCCCATTTAGACCAGTAGTCACTTTACAGTCATTTCCCAGCCATTGTTCTACACTGTTAGATAGCTATGCAGAGAATTTAACCACATCTACGTGTAAAATGGTAATTCAGATAGAAAGTTAGAAGTGCCCTATGTAGTATCACACACTCAATAATGTCTAAATCAGCTGCCATGCTGCTGATCACTAAACAGAGAGGATGCAGAGAGAGTTTTCTTCCTGAAGGGGCGCAGACAGCAGTAGCTCAACTGTAATTTTAAGCTACAGTCCATGAAAAACCCTGATTAGGGGTAAACAGGGCTAAAACCAGGAGTTATGCGGTGAAATTAATCACTGTGGTATTTTGAGCTTGACATATTGAAAGACACATTCTGGAGACATGTGAGACTTTCATTGACTTGCTAAATAGGTGCACAACATAGGACCTTTAAACCTGTCGAATAGCAATGATCTATTATATTTTACTGCTTTGTTCTTCTATGTCTGCTCTCAAGTGTTTGTTGTCATACTGTGTCGCAGTATCAAAACTGTGGGTAAAGGTGGATGCTTGAGAGACAGCACATCACAACAAAAAGAAGAAAGAAACTGAACATGTCAAATATGACATATCGGCTTCTGCTTTTTTCATAGGCACCTTTTTACCCGCTCTCTTCCACGGTCAACAAACAGCTGCATTCTTGAAAACAGCCTATGCAAATCATACTAATATTAGAAACACAAACAGTGATGTTTTTTGCTTTCAAACGATGGACTAAGTCTGTCTGTAAACAGTTTGTTGATTTTGATGCCGTTAATGACATGGTGCTAGAGACCCATGTGGCTGTATTTCAGTGATTTTGAAGCCCAAACTTGACCCTGCTGACTTTTGTTTATCTCCTAGGTGGGGGCAAAGGGGGCATTAATTAGACCGGTGTGTCGGCGAGGTAAAACTGCAGCATCGGGCAGCATGTTGGCACCTGCATGAACCCGGCAGAGAAGCCTCAGTTCTTGGTAAGTCACACAAGTGTTCTTTCAGATCCAATAAACCACATAGTCAATAGGGCAGCTGCTTTCCTCAGACAAGATTTTCCATATTAATCTTATAACCTTTATGACAGCTAATTCATTTATGTGTTTATCTTATTAATTCTTGTGGGGGGAAAAAAAGAGCTTAATTGCCAAATTAATGGCAGAATTTTTCTCATCACTGTAAGCTGCTATTAAGAGAAAAGCTGCTTTCAGAATAAACATGAACAGTGCTCATTGAAAAACCAAAGAAAAACAGTGGAGCAGACTCTTTCTCAATTGAGTTGTAGCTTTTGAATGCACTGCAAATCATTTTCAGTTTCCCTGCTGCCTTAAAAATGTGAGTTAACTGTACTGTAGTAAGTGTATAGATGTAAGGACCGATTTCAGTACTAATTTTTGCCATGGCTGTCAAATTGTTTGGATTATTATGAAAAAAAACCAACCATAAATTAAATTAACATGTATTAAAGACACACTGCAAGCGATTTTCTACTATATCCATTTAACTATAACAACAAGGGAAGTTCTGCTTTGTGGGTGCTTTGTTTCTTGTAGACTTAATTTAATGAGTTGAGTAAGATCCTTGCTGTTCATTCAACTCACATAATGTGTCACATTATTAGAACTCATGATTTTAAGCTCTAAAGTGATGTGGAAATCAAAATAAACATTTTAAGTTAATTTAACTTGAAATTAGCAGAAGACATATGTTTATGTTAACTAAACTAGAAAAGATGAGTTGATTTTTCTGAATTCCCTCATGATATTGCACATAAATATAAACGGAACATTATTTTTGATATTGTGAGTGACATAACCATGATGTGCTCTAAGAACTGCTGTGTTAGTCCACGCATTTATATGACAGTTCATATAAAACTAATTGGATTCATTTAGCAAATAAATCTGTAAAAAAAATAAGTTGCTGTTTACTGTCTTTGAAGGTGCTGGTGTGGCAGTCTTAAAGTGACTTCAACACACACAGCAACAATTTGAAAGGAAAATGAATTCAGATTTACTACAGTGATTACCACAATTATCTGTAATGGGAACAATTTGGAGCTCAGAATATTTACAGGAGGAAAATAAGACTCTAGTTCACAGGGTAAGCTCGCACAACTTTAACTGGTTAAATAATAACAGCAATAATAATAATTAAAATAATGATGAATCCCTCATTGACAGTGTTTCCAAATGAGTGAAACATCTACAATTGAAGCTCCTTATGTCTATGTGGGTAATAACAGTGTTTTGAGACAAAAAAAAAAGTCCTTTTATATTTGACAGGTTGTAGAATTTCCATTAGACAAACAGCTACTTATGATGCCAAATGGGGCCACACTCAACAAAGTCAGTGGCAACACTTGAAGATGGTTACAAGAAAGTATAAAGTTGTGTGTCATCTGCACAAAAGGATACATCAGTGCTGCAAAGAGATACTGAGTTAGAGGCCTCACAGGAAAGCCTGTTTGACTGGCATATTTAATAACTCTGTCTGAAATTAGCACGGAAAAAAAAATGCAGCCAACTCTTTTTGGACCTCTCTTGTTGAGACGAACAGGCGGTGGTAGCACGGGGTGATGTTAAAATTTGGCAGTCAAAATAAACAGCTTCCAGCAGCCTTAAGTCTGTACATAAAGTTACAGAAAGACACTGACATATTAAAATATTATGACACAGATATCATCTTGTACGCAGTCTTCAATCACTGTCATTTTGATAAAATATGGTGGCCTATTAAAATGCTATACAGGCAATATGTGATCTCTGTCTATGATTTCATCTCTTATGTGAATTCTCATGGAAATCAGCATCAAATCAGTTTGCTGCCGTATATAAATCAGCTGAGGTACCTGTCTCATTTTAACTGCACAAATACATAAAAAGCATTAATAAACAGATAGTTTAAAAAAAAAAAGCAAGACAAAAGCTTTCAGTATTGATCTGTCAGATAATTAAACTGTCAGGACTGAAACATATCGATTTTGTTGAAAGAATCCTCACATCCTTGGCATGTTGGTGTTGCTACACTCTTTCAGAATTAAAGCAGTTCAACAATAAAACACATTAGAATAGAATTGTAATGTACTGTATGCAGCCTGTCTGGCTCATAAATGTCCCCACCAACCACCCAACACATGTTATGTTAACAGATTAAAGCTTCAAAATCAGGCTAATAAAATTCAGACATCTCCAATACAACTAAAAGTTTCTATCAAAAGTCAGATTAGTGACCTGAAGCCATACAGTTGCTGGAGAGTAACCAAAAACTCTAAAAACTGCAACCACCTTGATGTCCCAATGCTATTGTTGCCCTGATCTATTCTGCGCAGGCTGAGCGGATTTCGAACGAACCTTACATCATCTCACTTGCCCCCATCATAATTGCTATGACCACTAGAGGGCAAGAATGCAATCAATGAATGTTTGCACAAGCAACTTTTGGGGTTTTATGGGAGAACGGTCTCATTATTTCTGGTGTTTTTAAAGGATCCATGAGAAATCACCATTGACTGACATCTATAGATAAAACATTTGATGATACACAGAATTTTATCACACATCAAAACCTCAAAGTTACATTCCAGTTTTTAGTGCTATGCAGCCACCTAAAATAATCTGTTTATGGCATTGCGGGGTTTTACATTTGCACTTCATTAAATGGCTTGCATCTTTAAGAGAGCTCTATCAATAGAAACAATTTGATGATTTTTTTTTCCTCGTGTCCATTAAAGCCTCCTCCTCCACACTGGAAAAGATTTTTTTTTAAAACCACAGATTGAAGCATTTACTTTTTATGTGATGCCTCTCTGAGGACGGAGAAAGTAAATTAGTTATGAAACAGCACAAACAAGCGGCACAGAAAAAAGAAAAGGAATAGGGAACACAGAGGGAGAGGAGACTGGATAGGAAGAGAGAAAAACATGACAAACTCAGAGTTCAGATTGAATTGAAAAGAGTACTAGGACAGAATAAGACAAAAGACACACAACAGAAAGGATAAATGTCCACTTACTGTACGAAAACGCATCATCTGTAATTTACGGTAGTTTAAATGTCAGATGAACACACCACTTAGCTGAAAATGTAGTATGGCTATAAAAAGTTTAAAACTGCCTCTGTTGCTGGAGGCATCTTTGTCATTACAATCTGTCAAAATGTGATCAGACGAAACTTCCCAGTTTTATTTCCCAGATTTGACTAAGGTATGAAACACTAAAACCTGTTCTGAGAAGAGAAAATCCCTGACCTGAGCCTTTGCGGTGATGTAGCTGAGGAAATACATTCAGCGGCGTATAAATATTGCACAGTGAGTACATGGAGGGCTTTTTGGCCAATGAATTATTACAAAGTCCAGTGGCTTCATGCCAGCCTCAGAGTATATCTCGCTCAGCTTCACCCTGCAATAAGCTGTGGCTGGGGAATTGTGGTTATAGGCACGCTGCAAATAACTACCAATGATACCAGGAATCCATCACACTCATCCCAGATGCTGTGTGCTTACACTTGAGCAGACTCAGCATCAGACAGTTAGCGGGAAAGAAGAAAAAAATAGCGTAAGAGTAAGGAGTGAGCATTGGAGTGCAAGAAATGTCATGAAAACTGTGTCCTATGGTAAAAAAACAACAACAACAACAACGGCACAGGGTTTTAGTGGTATTTGACTTGAGAATCAAAAGCACTGCAGGGTATTTAGGCATTTTCTGTGTGTCAGGAGGAGGCATGAGTACGAGGGAAAATGTTTACCTGGAAGTTCACCTCCAGGTTGCTGTGATAGATGGTTTATCCCCCAACAGAGTAAAACTGTGCCAACTTCTCTGGCTGAATTATGATGAGTCTATTTTCCCAACATCAGTAAGAACAAGGTTGTGAAATTAGTCCGTCTTGAGATTTTTTTTTTTCCCTGTTAAAATCACTTTTCATTTGCAGGAGATAATCATGTAACTCGGTGGAGCATGAAGTTAATAGTTGATGCATCTGATTGTGGCAATACAATGAGCATAAAAGAAGAAGATCAAAATAAGCATCTAAATTAGAAAAAGGACTTCTGCTCGGCGCACTGCATTGTCAAACCAAAGAAATGTCGGGCAGGTTGGGTCTTTTTGGTGATTAGCAAAAAAGCATAATCCCCAGACTGCTGACATATTTCTTTTGAAAACTGCCTGTCTGAAAAAGACAGATATGCTCGGGAAAATGGATCAAATCTGTTTCATGTCAGATAGCAGCTAGCAGTTTCCCAGGGTGAATCTCTGCTAAGCCACAAACAGACAGGATTAGAGATTGAAGTACTGGCCATAGTAGAACAGGAAAGCACAAAAAAAGGGACAATATTAAATGATTAGTGACAACGTCTGATAAACTCCTAATTAATTACTTCAATAAAATACATTCTGTTACGCTGTGCGCTCTGTGACTTTGAACCTGCGGGGTTGTAAGGAGAATGTGTTGTGGGTTCAAGTACATAGATTTTCCCTAATTTGTGGTAATGAAACTGCTAATTCCCAAACATTGAATAGCTGTTGTGATTATGAGAAAAACACGCATAGAAAATTCATTTTATTCCCACTGCAAAAGGAGGAATAATTTGCAGAAGAGCCGGTGTCTGTGTGTGTGTTTAATGAAATGCATGGATTTGTCTCAAGGCACTATGGATGAGGTGTTTAAGTCTGGTGCATTTTTCATGACCATTAACTGCACGCTGGCTGCTTGTTAGTCATGTGACAGGTAATGGTTCTGCTGCCTTCTCAAATGTACTGTAAGGTCTCACTCTGGATGCAAACACATATAAATAAGCGCAAAAACACAGACAAATGCAGCAAAAAGCAGAATTCGTTATTGCTCAGAGATGATTAATCATATTGTTTGTCTTTGCGTATCGTAGTGTAAACAGCTGTGCATATGTAAAACAGTCCTCAATGAGAAGTGAAGGAGAAATGCTATTACACATCTCCTTTACTGTTTGCATTACATGAAAATGCAATCTTAGCAGTTTGAAATTACCCAGGCTTTAAACTTTAATTATCAGATTTATCCATTTGGTTGTTTTATTCCAGATAAATTACGTTGTTTTTGCCAGTTTTATCCAACATGAAACAACCACAAGATGGTGCTATGCATCACCATTTGCCTTCCAAGACTTCCACCACAATAAGTGGCTCCATGTGAGGGCTTGTGCTACAGTTTGCATCATTAAAACGGCCTCCTTCCATTCACTTTGATTTGCTGTTCTACAGCTTAATTTACATGAGAAAATTCGATAAATATTGATCTTTTATCACCGGGGTAGGGTCTGTTTTTACACAAAACTAAGTGAATTTTCTCACCTTCTGCACGAGGTACGTCAGTGTAAGAGTGCATACACAATTTTTAGATTGAATGTCTGTTGCGTTACATTGCATTTATTTTCCTAATTTCCATTTTAAGGTTATTTCAGAAAAAGGTAGACACTGATTCGAATTCTGAAGGCTCTCTCGAGGGACATAAAACTTGGCTTCTAAAGAATGCATTGCAAAAACAACAAATGTGACACAAACATTCACAGGAAACCAAGAGACTTATTTCAGTCAGTAAAGATCTTGTTAAATCTGGCATAATTAAGCAAATCACAATCATTAAAAGGGAAATGCATGTATGCGTACAGTACTGTGTATAGAAGCGGCATGGTGATAAAACTATATATTGAAATTACAGTAAAGTCCAGTAGATGGCAGTCTGTCAATGCAGAATCTTTGCACTCATCTACTCCACAACCACAGCTCTCCTAGTAGGTGTGCCTCTCATCATCATCATCATCACCACCATCATCATCATGAGGAGAGTTTCCTTACTTAAGTCTTCTCTGCACAGTATGACGGAAAAGTGACAGCGGCAATGAACTTTTATTGCTGCTGTAATGAAGTTACACATGATATTTGGACGTGAAATATATTTAAAGAAATGGATTAATGTCTGCGTGAGAAAGTCACCGCTTTCTCTCCATCACACACACCTCTGCAGTGTTTTTCCCTCCTTCATTTTCTCCCTTTACATCTCTCTGTAGCGCTCCATCTCTCACACTACGAAGCCGAATGGCGTCACCACCCACCACACACACACACGCACACACACACACCACACACCGCACATCACACACCTCCTCACCATCTGTCTGTGCAGCGGCCCGTGTCTCTTGCACTGGGAGCAGTTGGGAGCAAGAGAGTGAAAGAGAAAGTGTCTCTTGGCTCTCCTCTCGTCCTGAATCGCACTTCCTCTCTTCTTTCTCTGCTGTGCTTTTGTCTATCAAATGGTCTCAAAGCATCACCGCCGAGGGCTTCCCTTCCATTGTAGCATATCCACACTTTACAGTTACCAAAGGTCATTTTGGCAGCGTTCATTAGCTGCGGCGCACATCTGTTGAAGCCCGGTAAGAGGAAAAATAAACATGCTTGATTAGCTTATGTATTAGAAGTTGCAAATTTGATACCACAGATGGCAGAATTACACCCACCGTGCCTTTGCTCGGCTAAGACAAGAGGAATCTGTACATTGTGGGATACCATTTTCCCCTTGCCAGAGCTGTGAGCAAGCAGAGTGAATTTCTCTGCGTGCTTTTTGATTATCTTTAACAGTATGGGTTTATACTGTACACGTAAAATACAATCCACAAAGCCCGATTCACAGTATCTGCCACACACAGTATGATTAAGATATCACAGATACAGGCTGAGTAGGTGTCATAACTGCACCCGCTTCCTCTTTTCAAATCTGGGCAACTTCAGAAAAAAAGGTGGGGGGAAAAAAAAGCTTCAGTAATTTTGAACAAAAATGCATCACCTCTCGCTCTCAGTCTTCGCCATTCAGACAGCCAGCAAAAGTGCCTTCATAACTGCACCATATTCAACTGGAGTGATAAGAAATGGCAGCTATCAGCAAGCGGTCTGGAAGCTGCATATAACTGTTATTGTGTGTGTATATATAAAAATTGATTTATGTGGCCTATCACTTAGCAGGCACAATATGTGGATGAATATGGGCTAATATAATATTATGAAATGACTGAGAGGGTTAGGGGAAGGGCCAGGTGCTGCCTCAAGGTGAAGGAGGTTCGATCAAAGTCCACAGAAATACAAAAACAAGGAATAACTTGTGTCTAATTATTCTCTACATTACTTTTAATTAACAGCTACAGGTGAAAATGTTCTGTTTATCATGGAATATATACATGTATGTATATTTTACTAATGTGCTGCAACAATAAGGAACTATATGGGAATTATGCTGGAGAATAGAGCTAAAATTTATGTTTGTTTTTTTTTTAAATGCAAGCCCTTAATGGGAGTCATTACCCTAACTTTAAATAAAATGTATTAATAAAGATGTTATTTTCACAAGGTACCCTATTATAAATGAATAAATGAGTTAGCATAGTGATTAGCATTCCAGTCAGTCAATTTTATTTTATTTTTTTAGAGGTTATCGCAGCTACAGAATGAGAATTGTGTGAAAATTTCATTATATTCTAACTTTTATGGCGCCTTTTATTTATAAAAGTGTGAACAAATGTTGGTTTAGATCAAACTACTTGTTGTATCCATAAAGATGCTGACTTTCTCAAAAGTGAGATTTGATCACAAAAAGCTATCAGTTCATTATGATGGGCAATAACATAATTACCATACAGTAAATAGCAAAACACTCCTGTAAAATCTATCACCATAACTAAAGCTACCATCATTTATAGCTATTAGATTTAACCCCTCTCATCTGTCAAAACATACTGTAAAGTCCTGAATGGAAAAGAAAAAAAAAATGTTTCGACTCAGCAAGTGTATGCATTTATGTATAAGATTCCAGCTTGTTTTCATGCAGATTTAACTGCACAGAGGATGCTTATTTCAAACAAAATCTAGGTCCATTTTATGGATTTGTTTTTGCAATATTGTTTAGCTATAGATCTGAAAAGCTACTTCTCTGTTTTGAATATCAGTCTCCCCTCCCCATTAAATGAGGAAGAGAGAAATAGGCTTGGCGGTAGCAAACAGCCTCATGTTTACCCCTTGGCGTAGAGCTGGTGCCATGTCCAGACTTGTAAATCAGGCCCATTGAGGTAGCATAATGCCGATGATTATGACAGTCAGTCGCATGGGAGTGATAGAGGACGTTGAGTTATGGGCTTGGGGAGGATGCCCAGAACTGAAGAGTCTCACAAATGGAGAAGCACTTTCACCAAAACACAAGTCCCCAGATGGGGACTAATGCTGCAGTTGGCGGCTGCGCCACCCAAATGACTGCACATTAGCTGCTCAAAACCCACAGAATAGTGAAGTATGTTTGTTTTGTTTTTTTTCTCTTTGATTTCATAGTTCTGCCGTTTTACTCTATTACTACTAGATAAAAAATTTTTTTTAAAAAGCTACAGAGTGAGTAAAAGAGCAAGACAGTCGAAATATTCGGAAAACATTTTGTGTTACACTGGAAAGCAATACATCACTTAAGTAGATGACTGCAGGCAGGGGAATGCATTTTCATTCACTGTATTACTAAAGAATGTACTGTTTGCATGTCTGCTTTATTCATTCTACTCCCCTTTGCGGATGAGCGAATCATTCATTCGCATTGATCGTCAGCCATGATAATATAATCAGGCGTAAAGCCTGACAAGGCTGGCCAGTCCGATAGATCAGAGCTGCTGACAGCAGAGCTGTGCACAGGTCATAAACCCTCACCTTCCTTGTTTGACCCCACATCAATTTGGCTCTTTCCAATATGAATGCAAATAACAGTGCGTTTTTGTTGACATGTTTATGGTTATCTCTGTATCTCCCCTCGCTCCGCCTGCTGCACCTAAATGTGCTGATGTTACGGAGCTAATGGGATTGAAAAAGCTAACCTATTGCTCACTAGTGGTCACTCGCCACTTCACGCTCCTCCAGCACCTCCCTGCTCCCCTGAACATAAACACACACAAGCATCAGTGCACACACATATATACACATATATGCAAACTTACATGTCCTCCACCCCAGTCACTTGTGCATGCATTGAGCTGATAAGTACTGCGGTTCATTTTCCTCATGGCAAAGCACAGTAAAAAACTGGGGAGTAATAATTGCTTTGGG
Organism: Acanthochromis polyacanthus; assembly: GCF_021347895.1. NCBI lineage: Eukaryota > Metazoa > Chordata > Actinopteri > Pomacentridae > Acanthochromis > Acanthochromis polyacanthus. The sequence goes on along the minus strand of NC_067135.1, from coordinate 10,658,544 downwards.
GTGGTTGTGGGGGGGGCAAGACGAGGATGGCTAAATATGCTTGATTGCCTCCTAAGCTTCGGTGCTGTGTAATGAAATATGGCTGCTGCAGACAGGGGCTCCCGTGCGATAGCTTTCTTGTCACTTTCTCACTTGCTTTTTTCTTCTCCCCCCTCTGCACACTTTCACTCTTCTCTTATGGTGTTTTCATCACTGCTCGGCTGTTGCCGTTGTTACAGAATGGAGTCCATCAAAGCATTTGTTGCCATTGAACACTTATCTTAGCTATAATGTAATAATTACGGAGGCCAAATCCAGCCTAATTGAGTATTCCTCACTGCATCAAAATGGCAGGCACCCCTAATATTCTTGTGTTCTACAATTTAATTTGCGAATTCATTAGCATGAACAGGGTTTATAGAGGGAACCCAGATAACAAGGAACTCAGCAAAACATACTGGTGATGAGGTCAGGTTGTAGGTGCTAGGAAGCGGTCATATTATCGCCTGGGTAATTAGGTCATTTACATGTTAGAGCCGTAAAGCTGAAGACCTTCCAATGCAACTAAACATGAAATCAGCTCGCCTGCTTTCCACTTGTGCTTTTTACATGAAAAGCCAAACATTTACACAGACATTTTTATCTAAATTAACACAAATGAGGCATTTTTGACCAGAAAACCTTCTGTAATCATAACATTCATCAGCATCATTGCTTGTCATCACATCTGACTGCCATAAAGCCCTACGATTATGTTGTAAAAGATAATGAGTCCAATTAACGCTCATCCAGTGAAGAAACAAAAATTTAAAAAAAAGAAATATTTATTCCCAACTCATTTTTGTTGTAACCACCCAAAGCACATTTCTGCCTGTTGCTTAAATAAGTAGCTAATCATTTACAAGAATATTAGTCCACAGGCTTGCATGGGCATAGCAGCATCTACTAATGCATTTAGCAAGAAAATAGCCTGAGAAAATCCTCCCAGCACATTAAATAGATGTAAAAAGACATTTTTTTCTCTCATCGTTTGCTTCCAGAATAACTCGCGAGCCTAATTTGTTGTGCTACTTAAAGGAAAATGTAATTACACTTGTTTTCATAATTCACAAAGTCAATCGATAGTTGTGGTGAAGTCATTCTCTGCTGCAGACGCAATTTTCTGCTCCTTCAGTTGATATTTGGTTGCAAAACAAGCATTCTGTGTGTCTTTTCTATATATTTGGTGTATATAATGGTGATGAGTAAATGAAGCAATTAAATGAACACCATGATAGTTAAATGCTACACACTAAAGCTCACTGGTGCTTATTTTTTAGCAAGCATCCCTTGTTTTTTGTTGTAGTAAATGTAGAGAAATGTCTGGCTTTTGACTTCACATAGACAAGTTGATTAAGCTGTTCATCCCTATCCTGTTTCTCTCTGTCTTTCTCATTTATGCAGTTCTCTTTCCTGAGACATCAACCACAGGATGAGGCCTGCGGCAGGTAAGAAACTGAGAGGAATATCTGATGAGCTGAGGACAGGAATGGTCTGACCCCTGTTTTGCATCGTTTCCCGTTTGGTAAAATTTCATGCGACGCATTAAGGGTGTCACATGCTGTGTTTTCATAATGTTCTCCAATTCGCCGGCTAAGAATTTGAGGTGACCGTCTCCAAATATCCAGAAATTGCTCGTTTTTTGAGTGCTGAGACAGGCCGGGGAATATGTCAAGTGATATCAAATCAAGTGCTAAGCTGAATCTCGACTCCGGCTCAGTCCCTCCCATCTCCTGACCTGCAACGGGGTGGGGGAAACAGACTATATCTGGCAACCTAAACCTTTTAAAGTGACTGAGAGAGTGAGGCAGACTGACTGGCACTGATGGGACCAGACCAGGAGTGTGCGATGCCGTGCTGCACTGCGCCCGGGTCTCAGAAAGCCTGATTGATAGAGTGTGATGAGACTGTCACTGAGCAAGGAGAAGCAGCAGAGAGATAGGCGAGATGGAGGGAGGGAAGTGGGCTGACCAGGGGAGAGAGATAGAGAGAAATAAATTTGAGAACATGTGAAGGATGAAGTAGGGGAATGAAGTGGCTGGATGGAATGTGTTTCGGACATATGAAGGATGGGGAGGTGGAGGGTTGGAGAGAGCACTGTGGGAGAGGTGAGTCAGATAGCGGAAAGCTGAAGGAGTCGCTTGTATGTAAATTAAGATTTGGCAAAGACAGATTTAGGTGATAGGATACTGAATATGGGAGAAAACTGCACAGAAACCTCAAAAATGCAAGAAATGTGTTGTGTTTAGACAAAAACTAAGATCTTCAGTGGTGTTGGGTTTATGCAAATTACTCCAAGCCATGCAGCGTTTTAAAGGGATTTTTTTTTTCCAATTCTGTGAGAAATGCAAGCAACTCCACATTTACCACGATTGTTTCATGAACTAATCAAAGCTGCAAAATGTACATATTAAACTTAAAAGCAAAAGAATCCACTGAAAATATTTGTAATTCCTATACAGTATAGTACAACTTAAGCCTAATTTCCTTCCCAATTGTTACATTTAGTCACTTTAACACTTGATTAAGTTAAAGAATCAAGGTAAGTCAAATATCAGAAAGTCAAAGTTGACTTGAAGCATGACAGGTAACAATATATATCAAATTTTACTAGCTAACATATTCGTAGTCTATGTTTAATGACAGAAGACACACTACAGGAAAAACAGCAGTCAGCACCACAGCTGAATATTTCATTCATGAAATCGCAGTGTACTGATTACCAAGTCAAAAGCAGATTTAGATGTTTAGGGTTTCAGATGTAACAAAACTAAAGTTACCAATCCTGTCAACCAGCATGGTGGGGATTTATGTTGTGTTACTATTACTATCAGCTTCCACTTCAAATTGATTCAATTGCGCCAATATTGCAACTCACCATTGTGTAGCATAGACTAGCTGAGCAGTCGTAGGTGAGCTGGTGTGCTCGAGCTGCAGTGAATGGCAGAGAGATGGGTAAGGATGGAGGCACGGACTTTACAGATTTACACATTCCAAAGGAGGTAATGATGTTGGAATTGCATTAGGAAGGAATTATTTTCAATGGGGGGGGCGACTGTAAATATGTAACTTTGATACAAAAAGATACATTTTAAGCAGTTTCAATCAATGCCAGAGAGAGTTTGACCAAAACTAGGATTTTTTGGTATTATAAACAAGACATTCAGAACTCAGATCTCCAGTTAACCACACACCCTCGATCCATCCCCACCGCCTCTCCAACGCCTTGTTTCCAAACAGCTTTGCTAGTATTGCAATTTTAATAATAAACACACTATGTCTCCTATGCAAGAAAATTCAGGTTCCACATGTAACTGCAAACTATTTTCATTCAGCATCAAAAACAGGACATATTTTGTTACTAGATGTGCGAACCATGACAGACATGCTATTGTTTTGACTGTTATATTCAAGCAACGGAAATGCCTGTCAGCTAATTTTTGCCCCCAACTTAGTGTTGCAAACAGTGTGGTCTTCTCGTAATCCACCTCAAAAGTTCAAATTGTTCTTACTTGAAGCAAATTCTGAGCTCGAAAAATGAAAAGAGGAGTTTTACAAATGCGTCAAAGATCACAGAGGTTCACACAGGCATGAATTTAGTTCTGGTTGAATTGCATACCAACAGTGCAAGTCTTGTTTGTGGTAAAAAGCACAACATAAACCAGGCAGCAAAATTTAAGGATGAAATATCTAGTTCCTAATGGCAGAACCCTTTGATTCACAAAGAACCACATTTCCTATACTCTATGTCGTCCATGTGAATCTCATAAATAGTTTTGCTGGTTTGTTTATCAGTTTATCAGCACCTGCCTTGGACACAATATTAGATCTCCGGACACATGGCATCTTGGCAGTGAATGGAGTACAGGCTGAGTTAAAGCCTTGTCTGGGAATTCCACAGTTAGTGATTTCAGACTCAATAAAGGCACCATTTACTTTATCCTTGCCTGAAAGAAGGCTGACTCACCAGAACGCCAAAGTTATATTAGTGCCTCACATGTGTGGAGAAAGGGAAAAAAAAAAAAAAGTTATGTGCATGTTAGCATGTGAAAGACAGAGAAGGAAGGCAGTGGTAAGTGCATGCAGGAGCAGCATGAGAGCTCTTATCTGCCAGCTGCCAAGCCCTGACCAGGCCCTGACTCTTTCGCTCCCTCCCTCTCCCCGTACCTCTCCAACGGGGCTTCCCGCTAGTCCGCTATAGGCACGGGCAGCCAGGTGAAATGAGCAATTCCCATTCAGGGACAGGAGTGCCACACAGACTGACCGTGTGAAATAGCTGCTCACTTTGGCAGATCAATGCACTCTCTTTCCCCTCGTGCACTGCTGCTGAGTGATAGCCAGGAAGAAAACGGAGGAGAGGGAGTGGAAAAATGAGTGGAGAGAAAGGGAGAGAGGTGTTGTTTGTTGTGGAGGCTGGTAGTAGGGTGTTAGCAGGGCATTTAATGATATTCGCCATGGCTGGTCTGACTGAGCGCTGTTGGAGGGAAAATGGGAGACGCTTTGCATAAACTCAAAAGACATGCAATATTGCTGTTCCTCTTTGGAAAAAAAGTGCCGTTCCGAGTCCCACCGGATATGAAAATATTCAGCTGCTCAACTGGAAATTTTGCCAATATGAATGATACTAGCGACAATCGTATTAAAAAAACCTCAGTGGTGCCAAAATGAATTCCATACCTCTATAGTGATGAGACATATGTCATATTTATAGCACAGCCAATTTTGGACATAGGTTCAAAACTGTGAGATGTAGTGCGCTTAATGTAGACTAATTCCCTCCACACAGACTAAAAACCAGTGGAATTCTTTTTTATACGCTGTTCATGTGCTTTGCTTATTGGTTCTTTGTCCATATGATACCGCAAGTCAATCCAGACAACACTGATGTATTAAATCCAGATTTTGCAATTGCTCGTATAAATCAAGCCAATGAGAAATGACACTGCTCTTAATGAAAAAAAGTCAGTCATATTTTATTCATTATACCAGAATACCTGTAATAATGCACAATTTACCTGTTCATCATAGTTTAATTTGTACATTATGGAATAAACCATATCTCTGATCAAAAGAACCCTACAGGTAATATAAAATTGTTGTAGTCATTCCAAATTCATACTTTCTCTGCCACAACCCGTACAGAGTCTGAATTATGTCTGGCTTCAGATGATTTCAACAATGCACTTTGCTGATTGGTCAGTGGTTACTTCATCAGTCCATTCCAAGAGAAATGATTCATGGTCAGATATATTATCAAATCTCAAACTCCAATCAAAATCTACCATTTGCATGATTAACATGAACAGTATTTTGCCCCTGAATTAATCAAAATATCACAATGTATAAATCTTCTGTGAACTGCTCACCTGAACAAAAAGCATCTCATTTGCATTTCGCTGGTTTAACCGAGACAACTGCATTTAGTGTTTGACTCTTTCAACTCTTAACACACGATAGAGTTCATAGGTGTTAATCGCCGCATTGCATATTTAATGCAGTGAATATTATTGGGTCATTCCATATAAAATTAGTACAATCTGACATTCATGGTTAGAGGATGATCATGGCATCAAATGTAGGTAAGAATGTGACTTTTCATTTGCTCAAAATTGTTCACCAACCAGTCACACATGCTGATAGTTCCTTTAAAATTTATCTTAAATACACTTTTAGGGTTCGTAAAATGGACATAAAATTGATTTGCTTGCAGCTTTTCACGGAACTTTTTTCACCCTAGAAAATGTCACCTCTCTACAAAATGTAAGAAAAAATACGCCTTACTACTTAATGGGCTGTAACTTGGAAAATATTCATAGTGATGATAAAATAGTGCATGACTTCATTAACTATAACGAAAAACCGTTGATTCTGAGGGTCAGACTGGAGGTGCTAGTTGATGCTTCATGGAAAGACCTTATGCTAATGTTAAATCTATTATCCAGATATAAGCACTAATTGGTGGTTTCTTTTACTGTGGAAAGATTGGACTTAAGCTCCAATGCTGAGGATACAAGTTCATCTGACGCATAGATGCAATAAATGTCACATTGTCACATCAAACTCAGAAAAAAAAAAAACACAGAATGTGGAACCTTAAGGCCCGGTCACACTGCCCTGGAGCGTTCCTTGAACGGTAGGGAGGGGGGCCGAATTTCAACAACGCCCGTCACCGTGCACAAATGGGAAAAAAATAGAAAACAGGCGTTGGCTTCGTGCACCGCTGAAGCAGGCGTGCTTAGCGTGGTTTAGCGTAGCGGGCTAAGGGCACCGCTGAAGCCGCGTTGCTTTAGCGTTGTTAGCGTTGGTTTGCTAGCGCGTAGCGGCGTTGCTTAGCGTGCACCGCTAATCGGCGTTGCTTTAGCGTTGGTTTAGCGTTGTTAGCGGTAGCGCGTTGAAAGTGGTGCACCGCTGAAGCCGGCGTTGCTTTAGCGTTGGTTTAGCGTTGGTTTGGCGGTAGCGAGCGGTAGCGGGCGTTGGATTAGTGGTGCACCGCTGAAGCGGCGTTGCTTTAGCGTTGGTTTAGCGTTGGTTAGCGGTAGCGGGCCGTATGGATAAGTGGTGCACCGCTGAAGTCGGCCGTTGCTTTTGCGTTGGTTTAGGCGTTGGTTTGGCGTAGCGAGCGGGTAGCGGGCGTTGGCTTAGCGGTGCCCCGCTGAAGTCGGCGTTGCTTACGTTTGCTTATGCGTTGGTTAGCGGTAGCCGGGTGTTGATAAGTGGTGGCACCGCTGAAGCCGGCCGTTGCTTTAGCGTTGGTTTAGCGGTAGCGAGCGGTAGCGAGCGTTGGTTTTAGTGGTGACATGAGCGTTGGTATAGCGGCTTTCTGCGCATTGCGGGCCGTTGGCCGCGGCGGGGGTCATATAGTTGGTTTAGGCGGCCATACCGCTTGTGACTACGGAGCTGAACGGATCGTTCATCAAACATGGCTGCTGGCATCCTCATGAAGTGCTGGAAGGCTCGTGGATCCTCATTCCTCAGCTCCACCATCAGCTTGTCATACAGTCCATGTTCAGGCCTTCTCAGTATCCACTGTCTGACCCACACAACTCTGTCTCTCCTTCTTCTCTCTCTTCTCCTTCTGTCAACTCAGAACAAAAGGCACATGGACATCAATAAAGAAGAAGTTTTCCATCACTTGTACTGACACAGATCCTTGCGAACACAAAGCATGAACCATAAATTAGCTTCTTTTTAATGAATTGGGTTGAAGGCTAAAAGTCAGCGTGGAAATATGTAAGTACTGTATGGACATTTACAATTAAAATTTTGTTTATTGATAGATTACTCCAAGTGCAAAGTCAAAGTTTTCCATTGAAAATGATGCAATGACTGCAGCCTTGGTGGAGCACTGCGCTCTGAGTGCTTTTCTAGTTCCACATGTGTTCATTCATAGTTTGATGCCTTAAGTGAGAATCTACAATGGAAATAGTCAAGATAAATAAAGAAAAAACATTAAATGAGAAGGTGTGTCCAAAACTTTTGACTGGTAGTGTATTTATAAACAATTTCAATTTTTATAGTACTTTTTTAGTTAAATGTTAATGCCTTCATTCAAGACTTCTACTGCAAGTTTCAGAATTTAAAAAAAAAGCTTAATCAGAAACAAGATTTAACCACCAATACTGTCATATTGTGTAAAATTGCTATTTTGTTTTGAACTGACAAGAAACCATTGACTAAAAATTCCCTTATTTACTTGGCTCCTGTTTCGCGGTTCACAGCATTCCTGTAAGCACCGAAAACAGCCGTGAGCCTCGGCGGAGAGTCAGATTAAAATTTATAAGAAAATGAAATCACCTTACTCCCTCTTGTAAATCATGAAGGCACGATAGTCTCTAAGCAATCCAAACCACTTCAGATTTATTAAATTGTGCTTAGCAAATGTGTTCTGACTTAAAATGACACACTGAACAAACGGAGAAAAAAAAAGAGCAATTCCTTAATGAATAACAATGAATTGAGGGTCCGGTTTGAACAAGGAAGTACACGAGCACTTGACCTGAATTTTATTCAGTGTATAATATCAGAACGGCCCTTTTACTGCCGTGTCATAATTGCAGCTGGAGTCTTAATCATCCGGTAGAACACATTCTCAAATGTGCAGAAGTTAAATCTTTTCTTTTTTTTTCTACGGTTTTACTATTCAATTTTACAAGCTTGTGAATTGACATAGAACACTAACTGACTCACAGGTACACCCAAAATGAATCACTCATGCTGACATCTCCACTGCTTCTCCAGGAAATGTAGACCACAAATTTGGATACTAACCTCATACTGCAAGATATATATTCAGAGACAAATGCGGCACGCAAATTGATTTAACCTTTATTGCTCCTGTTCAGGGAGCTTCCCTTATTGCAAAACTCTATGGCTACAATTTCAAAACTTATAAACTATTTATTTAGCTATTCTTTTTGTTCTAAAAGGTGATCTATCATGTCGATTCCGAAGCCTTTTTTCTCCCCGTTCTGTCTCAAGTGTCTCAACATCAATGAAGCCTGAGTTGAAAATATAGTCCGACATGCAGACATGACAGCAATAAAGTGCACTTGATTACATGGTTGAAAGTAAGGACAAGGAGACAGAAGAGCAGAGGATGAGAAAATAGAAAAGAACACAGACTCTCAGCTTTGATCGCACTGAACATCTCAGAGTTTAGAAAGACCCTTTTGTGTGTCGTCTTGGCAGCGGCAGGTGCAGGAAGGTTGAATATTGGTCATCAGCTGTCAAGGCAGTAATGAACAGTGTTTACTAGTATACCAAGCGCTGCCACATTTCAGGAGTGTGAAATGTCAAAGTGTCCATTTTCTCCAAGCTAGTCAGAAGCTACACTGTCAGGGCTCCAGCTGTAAACAATGGGGGAAAAGAGAGGCAAGACAGCAACAAGGAACTTTCTCCGTTTCACCCATTACAGTCAGAGCGAGCGTGAAAGAGTGCTAGAATGTCAAGCCTGGAAAAATAGAGATGCTCGCAAAGGGGAGAAAAAGTGGGTTTCAAATGGATTCCATTTGGCAGACACATAATGATAGCTATTAAACAAAACCGAGGGAAGGAAAGCAAGAGAGGCTGAGAGAGAGAGAGACAGAGGATTCGAGACAGACAGGCAGAGAGACACCTGCTGTTGCATCACCTGCTGTAATAATAGTGTTGACATTCAAGCTCTGACAATAGGAGCTAGCTGAGGCAGCACCCGGTATTCAAATAAAAAGAACACATCAGGAAATATTAGCAAGCGTCAGGACTTTTTATAGCGCACGCTGAAAACCACTTGACCCTTTGGCATCCCACAAGTGCTAATGTATTATAACGTGCATGTGTGCACACATTGAAGGCGCATTAAATGAGCCCATTCTCTGTTTAAATCTTATTCATTCTGACTGTGCATCCAAGGCTGTAAATATACCAGCATTGTGTCTTCGTTTACACCTTATGTTAATGCAGCTAGAGTCTAGTGAAGTTAATTATTTCTCTGTCTTTCTAATGAAATTAATTAAACCTGTGCAGCAACGTATAGGGGTTTGTTTTCCTTGACTGGCATTCCAATTTCACTCACACTTCCACTCTTTAATTCTCGCTGTCATGGTATCTTGAATACCCCGGTTAAACATAATTCAAAAACGGAATGGACCATTAGTTGGCAAATTCTGTCTTGACTCTCTCTTTCATGCACCCCGCATGCCCCCAAAGGGCCTATCAATCAAAATCTGATTCAGCTGATATCACATTCGCCATTGCATATATTTTATTCCTTTTTAAGTGCTCAGCAGTCTTTTGTATCAATGTAGACCTGTGGTGATTGGAGTAGAAACTTTTCATGTTCGAACTCGGTGGGGTTTGAAAGACTGCAGATATCAGCAGATCCTTATTGATGCAGAGGTCAATACCTATTATAGTAAAAGCAATACTCAATACAGTGCGCTTGCATTACCAGCTCAAAATGTGGTTCCTTTTCAGAGGCTGTGACCCTTTCTACAACATTTTGATGATGAATCTGATGGCTTAACAGCAGTGGGATTGTTTGTGTTCCCACTCTTTCTCTGTATTATAGCAGAAAAATAAAAGCGATGGACTCAGAGTGGAGCTTCATGTCTCGACTATACATAGAGTAAACTCCATTATGGCTGGCTGTTCCACGGGCTGGATTGATTGGGTGTTTGCCATCAATGCTCTTTGGAAGAGGAGTGTGCATGGCGCATTGGCTTGCCAAATCGCTACCACTGTTTTAAAGCACTTCCAAAAACTTGCAGTGATCGACTTGCCTTACGTAATCATCTTTACCTAATTGTTCTTGGCTTCTTTCTTAATGCAGCCCTCTGAATCCATCAGCATGAGAGTTAACAGCCAGATTTGGGACAGTCAAGCCACAGGGGTGTACTTTGCTTCCCTATCAAGCCGCACTTTTAAAAAGCACTTGAAGAAACAATTTTCTGTTGTTAAATTGTCCTTTATTACTGTGCTGTTTAAAAGCTACATTATTAGAGAAATCATGTCATGTTCTTTTTAACATTTTACTTTTGCAATCATGTCACATTCAAATGTAATTCAGTAGCATAACGTGCACTGTGCTATGGGAATGGGATGCAATAGAACTAATTCACTGATTTAACAAAAAAGAAAGAAGAAAACATATGTTGCCATCTCCTACTAGTTGCATAACATGCTTTTGCCAGAAAACTGCATTCTTTAAAGCAGGTCATTTCTTAACTTTAACATTACTGCGCTAAATTGATTTCATGTGTGGCATCAAAATTATAAATTATATGTCAAGTGTGTTTGCTGCTATTTCTGCAGAATGTTTTCAGAATTTTTTTTATTTTAATCATTTTCTGTATATAATTTAATTGCAGAAACAAAACAGATGAAGCCCCAGTTTGGAGCCATGTGGCACTCCACATGTTAAATCTTTGCAACCCAAATCTTCTACAGTTTGCAAACTATTGGTTGTATTTTTACAATCTATAATAGGTAATGATAAAGCAATAGCAATATGTATCAATTAATAGACATTCCATTGACAGAAATAATTTTTAAAAAAGTTTGATAGTGTGTTTGCTAGTTTTAGTTATCTGCAATTACAGATGAAAATTTGGTTGCATAAAGAAACACAAAGCCAAGACAGTTGGCAGAGTCTCTGCTGTGTTAATATCTGATGTATTTGGATGTCTGTGTATAAGTGGTTAAATTTAGCCATTTTTCTCTTGATCATTTCTTAAAATATTATGAAACAATTTAACAATGTAACTATCAGCTATATTGCCCTGTCCTCACCTGTGTCTTGATAAATGTGCTAAAGAGATCCAATTTATGTAAGGTGGTAAAATTGACAATAATTATCAATGATTGACCATAATATAGATTGATATTCAATCTTTTATTTTTGTTATTTGTGCCAGACATTTCAGCATTTAGTCTGAAGTTCTTTAACATTTCAATATTAGTTTACACCTGGATCATTTAACTATATTAATCATATGTTACAATGGAGTCAATTCACTTGCAATTTTTAGTGGCAGAACATGTTATGTTGGTCATACAAATGAAAAAAAAAATCTTGCTAAGATTGTGTTGGAGTGTTGGGGTTTATGAGTTAGTACTTATTTCTTTTAAAGGTACAAAGAGGACTGAAATTATTGACACTGTGCGTTTCATTTGTTAAATCCCAGTCATACATGGAAGGAAATTATTAAAAAGCATGAGAGTGAGAAATTTGAATATGTGAATGTATTAAAAAAAAAAAAAAGCTACAAAGAAAAGGACTGCTCTGATTTATACAAGAGAGCAGACAAGCTTGAGCAACTTTAAATTTTTTTACGGGAAATGAGATTCAGAATATGACAGAACTCCTAATATCCTTACACACAGCTTACCAGCATGTATGCTAATGCCCTGCCCTGACCACTAATACACAACAGGAAAAAAGTGAGCTAAATAAAAAGGAAGGAGGAAGCTGTGAAATATAATTCTGAATGCCTATAACGACTACAGTATCAGCCGTCTTGGATCTGTACTTCTTCATTCGGATGTTCTCATTTGTATCCACACCTGTGTCATTCACAGCCTTACGTCTTAACCTAATTTCATGGTCTGCGGGTTTGGATGGATGGCTCTGCTGCAACTTTTACACCGAGGGTAGGAGAAAAAAAAAGCCACAAGTGTGTGTGTGTGTTAGTGTGCATCTGTGTGACTCACACAATAACACAATTGTGTACGAGCGAGAGAGAGAGAGGATGCGGCGCTACAATAGCACAGAGAATTGTAGTCACTGCCTGATATTAACCTTTTAACCTTGTACTTTTCTGTTAACAAAAATACATTAAGCTCCTCTGGATGGCTGACAGTGAATTGGGGTTTTACAGACTTTCACTGAGCATGACTCAATGATCAGAGGTGAACCCATTTTGTGGTAATGCACTTCAATTACAGTAAAAGTCTGCTAAAAACACATAAGTTAAAGCGAGGCGATTTATTGCAGAATTTAGCAACAGCAAATGGTATTGCCATTCATGGTTTGAATGATACATGAACTAAAAAGCTAAAGAGCAGGGTAAACAAGACCACTGAAAGCATGATCCACATTAGATACAGTGCACCCGATGACCTTAAAATCCCAAATAAAGGAGACGGTAAATTAGATAACTGACATTTCACATCTGAGTGTGAGTAATTCCTGCTAATATGACTACAAATTGTTCCAAGAACTTTGTACCCAGGAACCTTTGTTGTCAGTGTAATTGCTCGGTATATTCTTAAGCAAAATGTCAGAGGATCTTGTGGTGTGACGGCTTATTTAGCCAAACCAGGCATGACACCAATTATACAGGAGGGAAATCGATTCCCACAAAAGCTTCTCTGCTGGGACAAACAATAAAATGATCAAAGTGACTGGATGTTTTGCTGGCGACAAGCAGCGAAATGAGTTTGTACTTTAGGCTTAGTTTTTAACCCAGTCAAATTCTGCACTTCTTGAAGCATTCGTCAGCGTGACGTGAATATCTGGACAAAAGAAAGCGCAGATAAATAAGCAACAACAAACAAAAGGATGAAACTAGAGTAGTGCTTTGCTGCGACAACACAAGGACAATAAAGGCCACTGCTTCACTGCAAATATTCTTCTCCACTCTGAGTTCTATTAAAGGCAGAAGTCAAGATGATTGCTTTTTCACACATTAATTGATAAAGCTGGTGACATTTTATTTAAAAAAGCTGCGGCTCAAAATGAATAATATTTTCTGTCAAGTGCTCTTTGTCTGTGGTATTTTCATCAAAGTATGTTTAATTTTGAAAACGTGATAGAATAGCTTATAAAGATGGCACCTAATACATTTCTTGCATATTTGTTATCTCATCTCAGCAATGACTTTGAATTTCCTCCTTGTAAATACGATTTTTTTAAGAGTCCAAATGCATTCACACGAAGCAGATTTACAGATAGGTGATTATTCATGCAGAAACTGTAATTTTGTTCTTTGGAATTCCTGTACACAGTGAAATACACAACTTTGTATTAATTAACAGGCTACTTTAGTCTGGCACAATGCTGTAATATGCCCATCACTGCTGCATTTAATCATCTCTCACCTTGCTTAAGAGGCATTTCATTTTCTAAATTGTCATTATACATGTGAATTTTGTACAAAAAAAGTGAGTCACACAATTTGCACTAAGCTTATTCTAATTACTGTCGTATCTTGCTTGTGTTCCAATAGCACTTAAATGTACACTACTGGGAAAGATATTAAAATCATAATGAATATGCTAATTATCCTTTTTTTTTAATCTAATGACAATAGCACCATTTTATGTAAGCTATAATAAGCACTTGTAATTACTGATATTCTAATAATGTGTGTCTGTGTCGTAATATAATAGTCCATTGTGCTGGGCTAAGCTGCAGATCTACAGCGTGATTTTATACCCATAACTTTAACTCCTCGCCGACTACATTGATATGGCACAGTTCATTTTTAGGCTGCCACTCATTGTCAGTCTTGGTTTTTCGACACCGGTCTGTCCGAGATAGATCCTTCATGTGTCAGAACCACACGGACCATTTCCCGGAGTCTGCTGTGACTGTCAGGCTTCACGAACCATGAAAGCCATATGTGATGCCCAAAATTACCTCATCATAGAACGCCACAGACTCCCACATTGGTTGCAGCTATTCCTTAGAGAGTGTCTAGGAAAGCTTACTTAAAGTTTTAGTATGACTGATCATGTTAATAATGTGAATTTCAGGTCATCAAACAATTTTTTATTGCACTTTAATAAGGCAAAAACAATACACAGAATCAAAAACACAGAATTTTTGGATTTGGTGTGTCATGTCCGTCTCAATCTGTTTCCTTCTCAACACGAGGTGTCTCAGACAAGAGTGGGGAAGAAACCCAACTCTCTCTGGTACAATTACAGAAGTGCACTGCAGTCACTTAGCCTGCTAATACACGGTGTGATATTAATTACTGTTTGTAAACAATGCACTTTGCAGAGATTATTGCATGCACTTGGCGTCCTCCATTTGTGTTTGGTAATTCTCACAAGTGATTAAGTGGTGCAGCTAGGACAGCTGTTCAAGATGAGTTCATTGGCATGTTTAATTAATTGCACTTGAGATAATTATTCAATCATTACTTTGATTAATTTTCTGCGCCCCAGATAATGCATCAAACGTCTGCTTGATGTCAATAGTTTTGAAAGCACGAGCAGAACAAGGGTACCCGTTTTGGAAGGCTTGGTGTTGGACTGAATTCATGCTGGAGAAACTAACGTTCGCTGGCCAGGTTGATGTGAACAATGCTCACTAAACAAACACACCACAAAGGTTGTCGTAGCAGCCAACACCTGCCAAGCCGACGTTTATTTCATTGTGTTTCCAGCACTTCCGCTTTACCCCACCACTGCTCACTTCAGCGTTTTGAATGGGCTCGCTCTGCATTGTGTTTGAAACATGCTTATTCTTCACCCCCTCAGATATGCAGGGTAGTGGCAACATCCAACTGAAGGAAAGCCAGGCAAATCGTTTGTGAGAGATCTTGTCAAACAGATTAATTCCCACCCTGGGCCTTGGGGTTCTGGACCGTTTTTCTGTCATGCTGCTTTGCCAGGCTCCCTCTTGATAATACCCCGAAGATAAAATTAATTGTGCAGGGAGATGTGGGATGGGGAGTATCTAAAAGGACCTTGAGCAACACATGAAGCTCTCTCTTTTTCTCTCCGCTCCTCTGCATGTGAAAACACAGAAACAATCAAACCGTCAGAAGCATGACACATTGCACCGCTGATCACTAACTTTGTTAGGAAGTTTTCTGGAAGTCGGAAGTTCTGAGAGAAATGTGAAGGGACAGAATCAAGCCTCATGAAATATCCTCGTCTGAGAATGTCTGTGCTCAAATTACCATCAAAGTAGAATCTCTCACTTCTTCGGCAGTTTACAAAGAGCAACAGCACACCAATATTTGTCCACGACTGTTACCCATTTTGGAAAATGTGCTACTGTTTTTTGACCCTAACAATTGAGTGCAGCAGCTTGATGAAATTGTGCATTGGTATCAGTTTACATAGTAACCTAAGGAAACTATAGCCTTGCTAGCGGCTTTGTAAGGCAGCAATAGCAGTGTCAGTTGTTAACAAGTTAACCTTGATAATGTGAAAGTCAGTAGTTCTGCAGGTACTGTATTTCATCTAACAAAATGATTAAGAAATCAGGGGATCGCCAGAGTCATTACAATTATTGCCTGAGAGCAATGATGCAACTCATTTGACAATTCTTGGACATATCAATTAAAAATAAACCCTAGGGTTTCAATAGGGTCCTAGGCACCGCTGCTGCCTTGGACAGTCGATGCCCTTGCACCGCCTGTCCAAGGCACCCTCGGTGCTCGGACCCTAATAAGAATGTTAACATAGCAGTGCTGTAGGTACAGCCAGTTGAAAACGATGTAAAAGAAAACAGATATTGTTTTCTGTGTGAGCATAATGTATCACTTTTTTTTTTTTTAATAATCAGTGTATCTTTGTCATGTATTTTACTGTTTCATTGTCAATGGTTTGAAGCCAATCAGTCATATATTTGATGGGGTGGGACTTGTTACCCAGGTAACCCAGAAAATGGAAGAGAAGCTTAAAAAATGTAGTTAAATGGTTGTATTTTACACAAACCATGACATTTTTCCTGAACCAAGTCATTTTGGTGTCGAACCTTAATCTTCTAACAAAAAACACAATTTTCAACTGCATAGGTTTTGTGATTTAGCCTAACCAGAAAGCAATATAAAGCCCAAATGAAACAATGAGAGACAACAAAACCTTTTTCTGAGACTGATGGTCTCTCATCCATCTTAGGATGTGAAACCTCCGTCTTCTGAGTGAAAGTCCAGCGGCTGGTTATCATCATCCACCATTGCTCCTACTTCCTCTCATGGACTGGTGCTTTTTCACTACATCACAGGTCACAAATTGGGAATGTAGTTTTGTGGTAACTGGCCTGAGCCAGGGGTGACCAAAGTTATTAAGGGGGCAAAATTTCATGGGAGGCTATCCAATTGTTGTTGAAATATGTCATCTACACTGCTGGTGTTGACAAAACTACTCCTCCTTAAAACACTGTCCAATTAGCGTTCCAATACAGTATAGCAGTCATATGCAGTCACACCTTTAAGTGAAGCAGACCTTTTGCATAACCTCCTGTCCCTGCATACTGCTCACAACATTAGCCATCAAGGGCTAATCCCTGCTGAGACAGTGTGAAAGCACACAATGCCTCAGTTTTTCATAACCACTGCCCTTCAAAAGCTACCGGAAGACCAATTTAACCAAGAAAGATTCCATTCAGGGCAAAGTAGAGGAGCAGGTAGATTGTGGCAGCTGTATTTTTTTTTTTTCCTCCAAATGGCCCCTTGGCACTTGAGTTGCCCCCGTCACCTCCACTGGCAGATGGTGCAAATGAGCCTTTATATGCTGCAAGAGACCACGGACAGGCAGCCAAAGCGCAATCACAAGAGATGCGTGTTTGCATGGGTAGATGACTGAAACAAAAGTGTTGCTTTTAGCACTGTCATAGTCAAAACACATCAGCAGCTGCTATCAGAGGTGGAGAGTTACGACTAGTGTTTAAATCAGAGTTTAGTCTCCTTTTTTGTGTGACAAATCCAGATGAGAGTGACTTGGCTGTTGTTATTTTTCAGTTTGGTTTTTTTTCCAGTGGCACATACTGAAATGTTGGTGCTGTCAAGAGTTGTAGTACTGTATGAATAAGAGATGAGATCATTGAATTGTTTGTTGCGGTCCTTTGTGCAAGGATTCGCAATGTAGTGTAAGCGTAGTCCAAGAATGTGTCTGTGCTTACAGCAAAACAGTTCTTGTGAAGAATATTATGTTTGGCAGTTTCCCTGGATATGCATTTGGATCTCATTTTAGTGAGCGTTTCACACACGCATACCCCGGCGCACAAACACGACGCTACACAACCCCACATAAACATTCGGAGTCCCTGGGCAGTCCGACATCCAACAGTTTAGAGCTTATGTAGTCGCCGCTGTCACAGTGTGACATCATCAGCCGGGTTGGCAGTGTCCCAGTGGTGTCCTCCTTTGGAGCCAGAGATATCTTTCAACAGAGCTCATCCTGTGACGCTGTAGTGTCACTCAGGGGCCCAGACAGGCAGTGCAGCGAGGATGACAGCTCTGGAATGAGACCTCAAGAGCAGGTAGAAACTATTTACTGGACCCTGGGGAGCAATTATGATTGAGCCTCGAGGGCTTGCTCAAAGGAAGCTACGTCTTGTTTGAGTCTATTAAAAACAAGCAAAGGCCCCTCTTAATGGGTAGTAGCTAGTTAGCTAGTCGCAAAACTCTGAAGCTCCACTGGTGACAGATTAATCATATAAACTCCAAGGGGTTGTCAAACTAAAGAGTTTAGCTTAAAAGTAAGTGCATGCATTTGGATTTTCTGTCAGCAAAAAAAATCTTGTCAGTCCTCATCTGTGAATCTGTGAAACGGTAAATGCAGCGACACGATTAACAAGTTGACCTTTTGTGAGCTTTTTTACTCTTCAGCATTTGTATTTTTAAGCCTATAAAATCCAAGAGGAATAAATTCAATAGCTACCTTTGACACTCAGCACATCACTGTCCATAAAATACCTTCAAATAATCAAGGCAGGCAGATAATGGCTTGGAATAGGACTCGGCTTGCTGCCCTGTGACAGACATTTCCAATTAAAAGCGGTAAATAACTTGAGATTCATCTATTTCACCCTGTCCCGAGATTTATCAGTCTATCGTGCTTTAAATCCGTTCACCCCTGAAATGGTAATATCACAGATTTGGATTTCCTCGGCAAAGAAAAATGTCATATAGTTCCAATATCCTCAACCTGCTATTTAAATCTCCCTACCCTGTCTGTGCTGGAGCGTTCATGAGGCAGTCGAGCATGGAGGGAAGCCAGTGATCTTAGTGTAATATCATATAAACAGCAGCTGGGATTGGGTTTGCAGGACTTTTGGATTTGACTTTGTGCAGCTTCAGTATGCCAAGTCTGTTTCGCGGTATATTCCTGATGTGCATTTGTTCACAGGCGATAATGGGATTGAGCATCTCCAACTTTTACCACCTGCTGTTTCACCTGTGGGATATCAGCACTGTAACTTTTACCAACTGCACAGTACAAGCTACTATTTAGAGTTCATCAAATATGAACATGTAATATGTATCAGTGGATTGTCATTGGTCAAAAATGTGGTCACTTTTGAAAAATCCATTACAGGTAAATTTATATATCTACCTCAATTCCACATAACAAATACAAATATTTAGCTTGTGCTGATCTAAGCAGGCCTCTGCATATCTGTTGAATAAAGGGAATGGAGTTTGGTCTTAATTCAGGCAGAGAACTGAACTTGTGCTTGCGTTCGCTGATTGGCATCGGCTGTTTCATTGATGCTTTACACAGCAGTGTCAGCTAACTAGTGTCATTTTTACGTATGCGTCAAGTCTAAAGTATTGCAACCTGATACTTGTCACTATTGTTCCCCAATATACTCACACCAGGGCATTTTTTTGCATCAGCTCGTTACAATATGCCAACCTGCATCTCGTCTGCTATTTTCTTTTACATTTTTATTCGGTTATGATATAACATACATCTAATTAGTCGGATTGTTTGGCCCTAGAATTGTTCATTCTACTTTGATTGACTGAGAATTGAAAAATTATTTTAACTGCACAAAATCTAAAAAGGACATTCTGTTTGATTGATATTGCAAAAAAAAAAAAAATTCTCTCGAAGTGCAAAAAAAAATGTTTCTTTCTGCAACAATTTCACACACAAAAAAAACTTTCATACTTGAATGTGGGATACCTGGTTGTACAGACTCGTGCTGCAACCATGATGAATGTGCTGCCTTTAGTCTGATTGCCAAATTTCTAATAAACTGAGCTGATTCTGAGCCCAACTTGGTGCACATATGCTTCCCTAAAATCCAGCCAAATTTGGACCTCTGGTGTCTCAATACAAGTGAACGTCATTCAGCTGTAATCAGCTCGACTTGGCTGGCTATCTGGACTACTGTAGATTGAGTTTCACGTTGCTTTTGCCTCGGTTACCTTCAGCCAACATTAACAAAATGCTGCATCATGATAGTGGATCGGGGACCATCCATGGAATAAGAAAAAGTCGTCCTTTTTTTGTAAATAAAGTGACATGACTCATTAATGTGATGAATTACCATGCGATTCCCTGGGACTTCAGCATCAAACCCCCCCCCCCGACCCCCTTCAGGCATCCCTCTTGTGGGCCATTCCGGGTGAAAGCCGAACATTTAAACGTGCGCCTCTAAGTGCTGAGGCAAGCAAGTCCGCCGGCCAAATGGTTGCTCTTTTCAGCTGTTGAAGCTCCCAAGGACCCATTTCACTGTTAACATCAAATCATTAAATTCACCCCATAGTCAGTCAGTTAGAGTTGTACAGTGATTGGGACGGAGACAAAAAGTGAGGGTAAAGTTACACAGACGAGACAGGAGGAGAAAAAAAAGGTCATTGTCCCTTGGAAAGGGCTAAATAGGCCACAATTTTAGGTTGGGAATAAATTAAATGAAAACCGACTCTCTGTTTTTTAATTTTTTTTTCCAATTCCATCTTTGTCGACTACAAATGCAAATTACTGAGTGCAATTTTTGTTCACAAAGGAGGGGGATCAATAAAATATGATTTGGTTAATGTGTCACTGCAAAAAGCCCAGGACTTGAGATAATTCCACGCTATTAAAATTTTAATAGCATCTTCAGTTGGGTTTTAAATTATCTGATAGCATCATACCTTGAACTTGTATGAATACACATTCAGAAGTAAGCTCAAGCAAAAAAAAAAGTTAAACCTTTCGGGCAGACTGTTGAATGTTTCTAGTTTTCCAAATTTACACACTTTACACACATCTTTGTGACTTTGCAAAATCGAAATGGTGTGTTTATGTGTAACTATGCATACATATAAACATTCACTGCATTGTCCTTTATTAGTACAAGTACCTCTGGTGTACACAAATGTCTTCTGATTTCAGACATTCTATGATTTCAGGTCACCTCGAGCAGTTACAGTCTTCGGCTGTTCCTTTCAGCACGCTGCAGACATTTGGTGTTTGAACAGACCACCACATGCCACCTCAGGGTACAAAACTAACCCCCAACAATTATCTTCCATCTTTTGCAACCCGAATGGTCTACAGTCTTATATATGTAATTCAAAATATCAGAGAGGTGGACAGGAACAGCCTCACAAATCATATGTCTTGAGCTGCACAGTACTTTGGCACTATATGTTCACAGGTCCACATCAATCACTTGGAACAGAACATCTAAAAATGGAATTCCTGCACTGCATAACACACTGCCGACTGCCATACAAAAATTGACTGTTATACAGTTAAGTCAATTACTATACATCCACTTTACTTTCATTGGTGCTTGTACCCTTGTTACTGTTGGGTGACTGAAGTTTGTTTCTATGGAAACACAAACCACTAAAGAATGAGGAGAAGATAAATGACACAAAATTAACATACAATCTATTAAATATAATAAAGCAGTTCAAAGAGAAGAGTCTGAAATTTTTAATCTCTCACTATTATTTTGGAAAATTCAACTAAAGGTAATATGTTTCATGCACTTTTTTGCTGCCTGTGAGATGAGTACATGACACAGTACTCTCCAGGGGTGTTTGAATTTCCTACTTTTATTACTTTGAGCTCTGTAATCTTGATGTTCAAGGCAAGCAAAGAGATAGCAGGTGGAGGCCGTGGTGTTTGAACTAGTGTTAGCTGGGTACAGAGTGAACTTAGAGCTGCACTGTGAACTTAGTATCACTCAGAAGCAGCTGTCTGTGCTTCTATGAGGATAAAAGAAACAATGTTACCTCAGGTTGCCTCCTTTGTTTCTAAATCAATCACCTAAAGAACTGTTTCCTCTTTGTTATGGGGTGGTCATTTTAGAAAAGTGTTGGGATTGACTGAAATATGCAAAATGCACATGGAATTATTATTAACCAGTATGTTGCACAATGGTGTTTGTTAATTAGCAACTCAAGTGAAACATAGCGCCAAATTCACCGTCTGTGCACCATTTAGTCCCTGAAACCTGCAAACTTTCATATCTATGTATTCATATTTTTATGCATGTGTGCACGTACCTAAAGTGTGCGACCACTGTGAAGTTTTTAGAAGAAGAAAAAGTTGAAGCACCAGTCAGATGTTTCGCTCGAAGGGCTGGCTGTTTTTGGCAAGTGCCCTACTCACCCACGTACATGGCATGAATAGAACAGAAAGCAAATGTGTCCCTCCTTATGGTAGGTCAGACTACAAGGCAGGCCAGATTTTTGCAAGAGAGGATATTACAGGGCTAAATCAAAAACTGAATTTCAACACAGTGACATATGAAGCTTTTGCCTCAAGGGCCTGATTTCCTCGTTCTCTGGTGTTTTAACAATGAGGCTGTACTTGACAGTCCAGCTGAGGCAGTCATGTTTAAGTGCCCCTTGAGTTCAGTCAGTTTTGTGTAACGGAGTTAAAAGCACAAGCAAAGGATCCTCTTGGAAAAGAATGGATGTGTGCCTAATAAATGGCAATCAGGACAGACAAAAATTAAATCACATTCTTGTCACCTTACTGATCAGTCACTGTGCAATAAGACACAATTAGATATACATTAATGTCTGAAGTTGTGCTATTCTTAAGATAAAATGACAATCAATCCTGCAGTGAGGAAATCTACAGTGTTACAGCAGCAAAGGGAATAGTGCAAACATAAAATATACATAAGCACTGATTCTTCCGTATGTGGAAATTCAGATATGACACTGATTTTCTGGAATGTGGAAAATAACATTATTGCACATTTCAGTGGTATTGCACAGACTCTTTGATAAGTAGAAGCACTGACATAAGAAATAATAATAAGAAAATGCAGATTCATGTATATGTAATATAAAAATATATAGATATTATTATTGTGCATTTTCATGATGCAGAGGTTGTACAGTTTTGAAAATTCTCTGGGCTAAATGCTAAAACAAGAGCTCTTGCTTCTAATTTGCAGCACTTGTACCTTAATCTGAAGACATGGCCAAAATTATCTGTACTCTTCCATTCAAAAAAAGAAACAAAATAAAACACTATTTTCTCTAAAATAACTTGACATTGACAGTTTGATCAACAACTGTCCACTGCATATTTAATAGAACAGACACGTTACTTTTGTCTTGTCCTACTTTAAATAATAAAATAGCAAAGAAAATGGCAAAAAAAAATATTGGGAACTTTACTGTACCATCATGCAGAGCACTATTCTGAGGCAATCGCTGCTCTTAAATGACGCTCAAATGCTTTTCAGCTTGTAGTTTGGCCCATTAAACAGGTCTGACATGTCCCATCTGAAATCCAGCTCTTTCCATAGATCATTAATTGGATTAAAATCAGTATTCGTGGCAGACCGCTTCAGCATTTTAAAATGTTTTCTTCTTATCCGTCCTTTCAGACATATGTTTTGGGTCAGTATCATGTTGGAGAAGCTGTAACCTGTGATTGAGACAGAACTCTTTGGCACCGGAAAGTGTGTTTCTCTCCAGAATGCCTTGATAATCTTCAGATTCTATTGTGCCCTGCAGAGATTCAAGGAATCCTGTGCCAGACACAGCAAAGCAACCTCTAACACAGCTGAGCCTCCTCCACATTTCACCATGGGATGGTGCTTTTTGTCTGTGAAAGTTTAATTTCTTCTTTTGTGGACCTAATGCGACTTACCAAAAAGCTCTAATTCTGTTTCATGTGTCCAAAGAACACATGGTGCGACCAGACGCTATTGTGATTTTATCTTCGAAGTCAGCTTTGTATCCGGTTTGATGATTTCTTTGCTTCTTTTTTCTTTACAATTCGAACTATCATACTTTTAAATCTGTAGTCAGCCTTCCTCTCGGCCATTTCCACATATCCTGCTTGCAGATGGCCTCGTAGCCTTTTACTTTGACCATGCTTGGCAATTACATTTGTCCTTATCTCCCCGGACAACTCTCTTGTCTATGTTCAGAGTGGTGCACACCATAATAACAAACAGCGCAATGACTAGTTTTCTCCATTTAAAGAGGCTGAATGACGGAAATAAAATTAAAGGCATTTGTGAGAGCAATTGAAGACAATAATCTCTTTGAAATATCCTTGCAATCCACTTATTTACCACCACTTCTAACAGGTAATAATTATTTTGTCCAGACTGCTTCAGAAGATCTTTGTAGAGTAAGACTTCTTTTCAGTTCTTGTCAGAGCTTGTTTGCTTTATTTTATGGCAAACCAGTGGCATGCAACTACAGATAATAAGACAACCCAGCCTCACTCCCTGCCCGTCACATACGGATGCTTGGTCATGACATAGTATCACTTTTAAATGCATCGAGTAACCCTTTAGCGTCAATTTTTAATGAGCTGGGCAGTCAAACAGTCTTCCATGGAAGTCCCTCAACGTCTGAAATTGACACCATGAGACTGCAGCCACATGTTTGCTGTTGGAGCTGTCACTGCCGCTCGTTTTCACAATGAATCATATACTAGATGCGGAGGGACTTGTCACTGTGGTAACCAAGAAAATTGAAGAGAAGATTGTTGCAGAAGGGAGGACTTTGCCTTATAACATTTGGTTCGCTCTGTGAATGGGGCTCTTTTAACCCAAATCATCACCTTCTCTTAAACCTAACCAAGTAGCTTTTCATGCCTAAAAATAACAAAAGAGGGACTGAACATGAACAAAACCACAAACTTGAGTAATAAGTGAAAACTATCAAAAAGAGACGTATCCAAATAGGACATTAATCTTAGTATTGTGGATAAGACCATGATGTTTGACCACCATCCCCACTTCCTCTTTCTTAAGTGCACTCTTTCAGCTTGTATATTACGTTACCCATCAGTATAGAGAAATTACATTAAATTGGTATCCAATAGAACTGGGAGATTTAGCGTAAAATACTATCACGAGAACTTTTTCTTTTTTCTTTTTTCTTTTTATCTCAAATCGATATTGTCAATTAGGATTTTCTAAATTACCAATTTTCAAAAAGGCCATGCAAATAAAGGAATACTTTGACTTTTGCTACTTTAGCCTACATATCAAGACACTCAGGTTATACTATTTAAGTTAACACAACCATGGAAAACATCAAAAAATTACACACAAACCAGTGTAAATGGGGATACAGGAATGATCTGACCTTGATTCAAATTAAATAGCTAGTAAAGCATACTAAGTAAGTAATAAGCTGCTAAAACATTTGTTCATGTACCTATTTTGTGTCTTTATACTATTTTTTCATGGTAGTTTGCACCTAAAACATTCAAGAGAAACTAACATTTTTTTTCTTACAATTTTCTTATTTCTATTGATGCAGTGTGCATTTCCTTTATATATCACAATAGTGCAATCACCCAGGTCTATTGCCCATCCTGCATGTTGAAAAATCATACAAAAGGGAAACACATCTGTAAGTAATGAGCTGGTAGTGGGAGCTTTCAATTTCAACACTTTTCAAGAAGGACAGAGTTTTATTTCAAAATGGTTTAAGAGTACCAACACGTTTGGTCACATCTGTAAACTCACTTCTTGCAAATATTCTTATCCTGTGCCAACAGTGGGTAAATCCAACAGGTCATGAATAACCATAATCTTTATATTATTAAAGAATACTCTGAGATCCTCTGAAAGGTTATAGGTAAACTGACCTCAGATGGGAAGCTACCATCCCAGACATTCAATAATTTTAATAACAAGAAACACCAAAACATTAAGTGCTCCACATTCATCTTGGTGCCACTGCTTGGAAAAAGAGCATCCTTGACACAAATGCTTTGCATGTATCCCTGAAATCGACTAAATGTGCAGAATTCATTTACCTCCTCATAGAACATCTGCAGAGCTGATGAAGATGTTGAAACCCATATTGATAAAATCCAAGCTTGGCTGTTAACAATCCTAATCTTCCTCTCATTGTGCATTACTACATGTTGTGGCAAATCAATCACGTACAATCAAAGAAAACTGTTATGACATAAACTGCACAGCATCCACCAGAAACTAAAAAAGGAGGACCTACTCCTCAAAAACATGAATCATAGTAATAGTTGTTTTAATACTCTGCAGCTCACAGTTTGCCAAGAAAAGCATTAGTTAGACAATATGTATTTATATGTTGGGAAAGGGGTGTCTTTGGAGCAATAGTCAGAACATTTCCTAAAATGAAAGACAAGATTTTGGTTAGAATTCTCCAGTATGCCAAAAATGGAAAATGTTCCACTGACAAAATCATCACCAAACTTTTCATAGTTTTAATGGTAACTTAGTTTGGCTTCCGTTCCAACTGTGAAATCACCTGCGTACTGTATATTCGCCACCACCCAAGTGCTGCTGCAGACGGGATGATCCTCTTAGCGCCTTGGCAATCTGGGACACTATTCCCACTTCTTACTTTTGCCAATTTGCTCCTGGGAGCCCCTGAGTCCTTGTCTTCATTAGAGGAGTTCCTCATTGATCAATCACTGTCAGAGAAGTTGCTCTGTAATTGCACTGTGGCCTAATCATGATTGACGTCTCATCCCCACCCGCTCTGTCACAGGTCTCAGGAGAGAGAATGTTCCATGACTTTCACACCTTCGACCTCACGGTAGGCCTCTCTATGGATTTCACTTTTTCTCTATGTGGTTTATCTGATGGCTTTATAATAGATGTTATAACTCAATTCTGTATATTAATGGAGATGTGAACAGGTAAGTTAATAAGGGCTAAGATGAACATTTTGAGCATTCAAGATGACGTCACTGCTTATTTTTTCTGTGCTTCGTCAATTTTTGCTTGTAATCTCAGCGATTGTTACTTTTAGAACAAACAAAAAATATAACCATGCCATACAAAAAGTTGCACAACACATCCAAACGACAATAAAATGGAGTTCCAGGAGCATGTTTGAGTTTCTGCTCTGATATTCATCAACTCTGCCACGTTTTTATTGTGAAATGATTGATAGTTATTGTAGGCCTTGCAATCTGTTTGTCACATTCAGTGAGCAGGCCTTTACATCTTGCAAATGGATTACAGCAAGTTTAAAACAAAACAGTCAGATCTGCAACAAATTAGCAGCCCCTTGATGTCTTTACTGAGGCACAGTATTCCACTATTAAACAAAACAGACACACTATGATTTTGAGCCCCAAGTTACATATGTTTCCATTTAGGAATTTTCCCTCGAGATATAAACACACACAACACACCACAAATTATACGCACACAAATATACACTTGTGGCCTTAAACTTGCAGTCGCATACAATCGGAATGGTAGGTTGCATTATTTAGCACAATTGTTTTCTCTGATATACAGCTCATTGTGCTGCTGTCAAGCTGCTGTGTCAGACTGCTAATATGAAGGAAAAATGAACTGGACTATGATGAGCAAACAATGTAATTTTCACCACATAAAACACTCCTTATGCTGTCCTCGACTCTAAAGGTCATGTACGACAATGTGACACATTAAAGCTTTTTTCTGCAAAGACAAGCCATTCTATTTACAATTCTATTTACTATGTTTTTATATAAATAGTGACTGCTAAAACTTTACATCAGCAAGAAAATTAAGCAGAAAAACAACATCTTATCTCCATATTTGTAATGCATCATCTATGAACTCCCACAACTGAACTTCACATGAGAAGCTTTGGCATTTTCATGGAGGTTTTTTACTCATAAAACCCACTTTGGTTGAGTTCAGACATTGCAGAGAGTCTTTCAACAAGACAACAGACAGAGCAGAAGTTTAATCGTGGCCTGTTGTAATGTTGTTCATGCTGATTAGTGACAGCTGCTGTGACCTTCACTTTGACACGTTTGTCATTTCAACCAGTCGTCAATCTCTTTGCTTTCTACTCTGCTGCTCTTTGCAATATGAAAAAGATAACAGATTTGGTAGCATCACAGTTTCGCAAATCCAAATTTTGCATCCTCCGAGTTCAAGTCTGCAAGTTCTCTAAGGAAAGGTCCAGCTTTATCGATGCAGTCTTTGCTAACAAATACAGATATGTGAACTTGCAGTGTGTTGGATTCAATGACATTATTTTCTCTCACAACATAACAAAAAAGATGGAACCAGGTTGACCCGATAGTTGTAGGTGACACATCCGCCCTGAGCAGTACATCCCTGGTTCCAATCCCACCCAGTCGCACCATTTTCCAACCCGTCTTCACTCTCCTTATAAATTAACAACTATAAAAAAAATCAAAAATACATATTTGAAATGATTACAACAGAATAAAATATGGTCTTAGCTGTTAGTCATGAGGTATAACCGTGTGACAAAGACACTTCAGCCAAAGAAGATTACATTAAAATATTCCTACTCACATTCTATTTTTCACAACTGCAGCACACAGTCAGAAAGACAAGTCATTTGGCTGTCAGCTCTTTCATATGTGGTGTCACACCAACATTTTGCAAAATGATGTTAAAAAAATAGATCAAGAGCAATTTTCCACATTGAAAATTGATACCTCTGCCATGATATTAAACCCACCAGGATGCAAAAGTTCAGCGAACATGATGTGATTTGGTGAAATGATTTGTGCTTCTGCCGTCTTTGTCACTGAAAGAGGTTTTACATCGGTTTGATGGCGCAGAATATTCTCCGTCCTCTTGTGATCTCACTTTAGCAGATGGTTATTCATGCTTACAAATAGTGATTTGGACTGAATGTTTATTAGATCTGCGGTCCAGCGTCTATGCAAACATAGTGAGATTCTGCTCCTCTCACATTTTAACATGTTTTTCTATTCAAAATCGGATTTTTTAAATTTGAAGCTCATGTATGTACATGACATGATCTGTCATCTTCAATACAAGGCACGGATACGACTGCAATTACCCCCTCCCAGTATGCTAATTCTTCATCCAAGCCATATTTCATGCAAATGTCTTTCATCGTATATTTCCAAATGTCATTTATATGACAGTTGTAGCACAAGCATCCATAATGTTTTGACTAGAGGGGTAAAAATTGCAACACAGATCTCAAGTCATTGTGAATTCTGGCCACAGTCAGAATAGGAGAAGGTCAGGAATGCTGAACTCTGCCTTCTGCAAAACACGATTGTTTTATTAAACTTTGAAAACATGTTGATAATAAATGCTGCGGTGGAAATACATAAACAGAATAATGTGAAAAAAAATGTTTGACCTGACAAAATAATGGAGCCTTTTCAGCTTTTGGATCACTGGGGATAATTCAGTGTTATTTTATATATTTTACCATTGACAGGGGTAAGGAGTTGGTCAAGTAGGAAAGTGGCAAGGCAGATTCACAACACAAAGAATAATCCTGAAAATATTTTAGTTTCCCATGTGTAAAGCCCATATAGAGAGTTCTGTAGCTGCTGTGCAAAAATAAATAAAAGTAAAAATAAAAGTGTGGTATTTCTTTGCCAGTTGATGAGATTTCAGGGACCTTGGCATTTACTGAGGCTGCTCTGTCATTGTCTGTGAAGCTGTTCGGGACCATGTACTAGGAGAAAAGTTTTAAATTTAAAATGTAATCAGCACAATCACCACAAGCAATCAGTTCCTCTTCATTTCACCTGATCGAGCCCCCCGCTAAAACGAGCCTGTTAAATAGAGCATCTTATCAGGCCTGGATTAAGTTTTGACTTTGATTAACATCCGTAGTCTGAGTTTAGAATGTCAGAGTTCAAGTTTGGGAGAAAAATAGAGTTTTTAAAAATGCAAATGCACCAGGTGTCATTATCAAATGAGGTTAGGATAAAAAAAACAAAAACAAAAGCAGAACAAGCTTCTGGTATTTAGATTTGAGCCACGGAATAACTCCAGTCACACTAAACAACATAAAAGCAGCTAAAAACTTGATATTCATTGTCTTCTTGCAAGAAAAGCTGACTGGCTGCAGGCTCTGGAAACATATTTACTAAACAGACATGAGAGTTGTGTTCTATTTAACGCAGTCTCACTACCCTAAATGTTAATAAGTCACACCTACTCACAGATTATGATTTTGTTGTTCTTATACAAAGTCAAGAGTCCGACATACTGCATGCACAAACTACACAGGTGCAGTTCCAGGTGCTTATACCAGCTGTCCACTGCAGGAAAAGATAGAGAGTGATTCAGAAACCAACAGTGGAGGTGGCAACAACCACAAAGCATATGTGCTGAATAAGGTTTTAGCAACAACAGAAGCAAACATGCCATGAAATTAATTTTCCATTTACCAGAGACATAAATTTGTAGCCAAATTGTAATTTGAGACCATAAACTTATTGTTTGTCCACACTGCTGCAACGGGAACATGAATTTAATTTTCTATCAGCGGCAGGAGGTCCAGCATTTTTTTCTTCTTCTTCATAGCACCGTTCAATTAATGGATCACCAAGTACAAAGATATCGTTGTCCTGTTTTTCAAGGTAATTGTTTTTCAATAAACAGCGTTGATAGAGTGTGGCAAGGCAATCAGCGGCTTCAAAAAAAGATGATTCAGATGATTTGCAAAAATTAAAACGGATCAAAGTCTTGTGTTTGCAGCCGGCCCAAAGTTCATTATGAAAGTCAACAACAAGCCGTGCTGTCCCACTATCAGCGAGCGGTTTGTGAATTTCAATGTCACAACAACTGAGCCCATTTGGAGAGAAAAAAGGCCAACCGAGCACACACGCAGGGCACATCCAGACATAATAAACTGTCGTCCTGTTCACGGAGGCGTGGAGAGGTGAGAACACCTCCCCGGTACATCCTCAGACACATCTGTGCCCCAAAAAAATGATGTTTCTGTTGAGGTGGAAATAGGTCAGCCATGAATACCTCGCTCCTTCCATCTCAAAAAATCCTTTAACACACTTAATTAAGAGTGTAACTGCGTGAATTCTAAACTGTTTGTCTGAGCTCTTAGCGTGTTGTGGAGCAGCTGTATGATTCATGCTAAAGGAGTCACTCTCAGACACTTCATTATTTCATAAATCTTAAATTTTAGAAGCGGCTTTGTTATAGGAATTGGAAAGGCGCAATAATGCCAACTTGGCCCACATTTAACCACTGCCAACTTGGCCTCTCATTTAGACACTGAATCATTCAGATTGTGCTGCTGTGATTGCTTAATTAAATGCTCAGCTGTGTAATGACTTTGCTTGAAAGGGAATTAAATGTCTAAATGCTGCAGAATCCGCGTCGAGCTGAATAGAAATCAATGGGACATAGTGCAGGAACTGAAGGTGTTTTCCGACTTGTTTAGGGTGAGCGTTTTGTATTGATGCCGTCCCTCAGTCACTGAGTCAAACGCTCATTCCTCTTGGTCTGAAGCATCGATTGCTGGCATACAAACAGTGTGCTTACTTTGTGCTTTCTGAAGATGTGTAGGAAGGCAGCTCTTTGCATGTCTCCAGCAGACTGTAAAAATGGTAAACCACTAACATTATCCATAACTTTTAGGGGGATGCAAAAGCAATCAGTGAGTCCCATACAATAAGTAAATGCAAAAAATAAGTCCATGTTTTAGATGATTTAATACACATCCAGTCCCAGTGATCCTGTTTATGTGCATTTACGGCAACGTTTCACAACTGGTTTGGGTTTACAATGTGTATTATACCTTATTGACTACTAAACGGCAGCAAAGCATGGCTACATTCCTCTCGAAATAACTTTCAGTGTCCAAATTTATCAGACTTCCAGCATATTTTCAGAGTGTTTTACCATACACGCCTAAAGGCAAACATTAAAACCCAACCCACACGGAAATAGTTCTTGAAAGGAGTGCAGCCAACTAATCTCACAAACATTTGATTGAACCAAAGACCTTTAGAAACCGCCAAAGCTGGGAAGGGCATACAACTCTGAAAATGACAACCGATTATCAAACTGCCTCTGGCTCGAGACACTGTAATCCCCCAGATGTTGCAGTCTATGAAATATGAGAGTCTGAATTAGATCTCTCAAACAATGTCAGCTTGTCTGCATTCGTAAACCCTCAGCATTTAAGTCGCAAAATTAAGTTGACCCCGTCAGAAAGCTTAAGGACATGTAACAAAACCCCCAGCAGTCTTATTACTTCATCTGCTTTCATCTCATCTCCTCTATGTAATAAGTTCCCTCTCTACCAAGACCACTGGGGCTAATAAGGGTTTTATCTGCTTTTGATATTAGATATTAACACCTCATCAAAGTTAAGCCAGCGGTAGACTCTCGTCCTCCCTCCAAATTTACATTAGCCTAACAATGTCTCAAAAAGAAATCTTATCAAATTCAAATTAAGGGCGAGTTGAATAGCCAGAAGGATACTGCTACCCATCACTCAAGGAACATGCAATTTGCAGAAAAAAATAACACAAGCAGGCTTTGTAAATCACTGAGATCATAGTGTTTTTTTCTTGCTTGCTTTTTTTTTTTTGTATAATAGCGTTAATACTTTGAATTTTCTCCTCATAATCCTGAGTCAAAACAGAGCACATTTGTAGCATATGAATAATGAATGTTTGGCTGCTGGGTATGAAAATAGGTCTGAGTGACACAATCAGGATTTGCTGTTTTGAAAACTCTATAAATAGTGTCTCCAGTCAGCCAGTCTTTGAGATCTTCACCTGAGGGGAAACACATTTGTAGCATGTGTGTTGTTTTGTCGTTTTATTAGATTTTTTTTCATCTGCTACTCCATGCAGGTTGTAGCCTAGTGGTTAGCTGTAGTCACATTTAAAAGAAATGTACATGAAAATACCTATCAAACATGAATCATTAATGATTCTGAATGAGCTACTGGGAGAAATATGGAAGTGAATACAAAAAAAGAGTGGACTAATGTTGTTTTAAGTGTCTAGGTTATTTTAGAAGTCTTATTTCTTCAGAAAAAAAAAATGTTCTCAAGGTAAATCCTGTATCTGGAGCGGGAGTGCAAAGGTTTCAGAATTCTTATCATCCCTTGTGGCATCCTTTGTCAGGTTGTATGAAAAAAAAATGAAATATTAACTGGAAAATATAGCTCGGAGAGATAGAAAATAAATTACTTCAGTGTGGCAAGGAAAAGAAGATTGTGAGATTTATCAAGTCAAGATGGAAATGCCTGCTAAGTCTGTGCCCCTACCTTGAAAAATTAAAGAGAAATCAAATGCCTGAGAGTACACAGCGATTGTGATGTAAAAGCATGTATGTGTGCGCTCGTGTGAGTGCGCCTGCATACTTGTTTTCTCAGTAATTTGTTGCTGAAATGTTATTGCTCAATATCAGTTATTTCATTTCTGGAGAGATATGTGCCAAAAGATAAGAGTCTGATATATGGAGACGAGTGACAGATTAAAGGGAAAAACCAACAGAATGTGTCTTAGTGAGGTGTTGGGCCACCATGAGCTGCCAGATTATGGTTTTTCTTAGTGTGTTGGAAGGATGAGCACCATTTCTACTAAAGATATTCCCTCATTTGGTGTCTTGATGATGGCAGTCAGTCCAAAATTTTCGGTTGAGATCAATGCTGCAAAGCAACATACACAGGAGTGTGTTTTCGCTATCTGGCTTCAGAAAACTTCAGAGTTTTTGGACGTGGATGTGAGCATGTTCACATTAACAAGGAGAAAAAGAAGAGATGATCAATCAGAAGCATGGACGGATCTATTTACACCAGAGTGGCATATTTCACAAACAAAAAGCAAACTATATTATTAGAGAAATGCAACATTTTTAAACACATACTACAGACTGAAAGTAGCAGCAGTAGCTAAAAGAGGAGTGAATGTTGGAAAACAAATAGATAAAAATGCTAATATCAACATCAAGTTGCTCAGATGTAGGTCTCTTATTCATGATTCAGTTTAATTATTACCATGCATCAAAAGAGTGTACAGCTAAATTACAATTTTACAATTAAATTCATCACAAAAAGACAAATTATTTAACAAATAATTAATCTAGTAATAAAAATCGCACTATTTTCGTCGTGATGTTGACGATGAATTCCATAATCTTACATTAAGTCTCATTGCTTTGGCTCTAAGACATTTTTAGTGTTGGCTGGCTTTGGGATAGCCTAGCCGCGCCAGACAACCCACAGCAACGAATTTAATTCTCTGCCAGGGTGGGTCTAGTTACCCTCCATAAGGCTCGAGGCTGGATTCTCCTAAAACTGGCCGGACCAATCACCATGAAGTGTAGAGTCAGAAGGCGGGCGTAACTAAGTGATGACAGAGGCGTGACGATTCTGACAGAAACAACCGGCGCACAAGAAACAGTTATCTTTCGACTCGGCTTTGGCCACAGCCCTTAAAGATTTGAAGCTAAAATTCAACTTGAAAGATAAACAAAGGATGGCACTGAAGTGTTTCATTGAGAAGAAAGACGTATTTGGACTTATGCCGACGGGATATGGCAAATCCTTAATATACCAGTTGACTCCGCTGGTTGGGAAGCTAATGGGACTTAGCCACAATCCGCCGGTGCTCTAGGAACTACGTCAGCCTATTTGTTGCACTGATTGGTTGTATACCTACCCAATTGCTGCAGAGTGATTTGAAAGACAACCTTTTAGCCCGCCTCCCTCCCTGTCGAGCGGCCATAGACCCTTGTGCCTTCAGAAACATGGGGCTAGCGCGGCTAGGCTAGCTTTGGGAGTCAATAAAGAACAAATGCAAAATCAAAGTTTAAACTGATAAATAGACTTACTGCATATCTTTCAAGGTGTTTCCTGATAAGTTTTTGTATTCAGATTAAATCTGTCTAGAAATTTTTTGCAACTCAAAAGCTTTTGCTTTATATGCACACATCTCCTATACGGAACATAACCCACTCTGGAGCAGGTTAGGAGTTTAGCACAAGTTACTGTGGGAAAGACGTGAACCAGAATCGTAATACCAAAAACCCAAATCCTTTATAACCTCAAATTCTGCTTTCTAATGCAGGTCTCTGGTAACTGCAAAGGCCCTAGCCTTGATTTTCAACATTTTCCTACTCATAAATTCATTCAGTAACCTCATGTGCCCTGAGGTTGGATGTATCGTCGTCCTAAAAGCGACCACTCCCATCAGGATAGAAACATTTCATCACAGGATAAAGATAATCAGTCAGAACAACTCTGTATTGATCTGCAGTGCCCATTCCCTCTAACCATGCCAACAAAACATCCCCAGCAGCACAACAGATCCCCTAACAGTAGAGGTAAAAGGTTCAAGTTGATCCTCTCATTCGTCACCCATCTCTACATACACTAAAGAATTCACCTCATTCCACAATTAGCCTGTAGCTGTTCTCTCCAGTCTTTAACACTCAACAGATTTTGTGTGAAACAGCTTGACTGGCAAAAATCTATAATTGTACAGATAAGTGAACATGTTAGCTAGATAAAGGTTAAACTATCAGGGATATGTTCTCCATCCGTCTAAAGCCAATTTTACACATTCAGCTCAAGCAATAGTGGGTGGGTGGGGAAGGGAAGGGGGAAAAAATACTGGCAAGTCAATATTGATTGATCTGGAGCCTTAGCAATTACCTCCATGTGCAGAAGACCATGTTAAGGTCAGTATTATCTTAGCTCATTTTATGGGTCAGCGCTCTGGCTTTAGCTGAAATAAATTAATGGGGTAAACACTTTAGCTCACCTTGATGAAATTTACAGCGAGCGAAAAAGCTTTGCATAGGCGGAAGGTACCGCGCAGGAGAGTGACCCCTGATATTTTGCTGAACCCTCATGAATAAAGGTGGTGCAAGTCAGTCTATAAATAACGCTGAATCTCTCCCCTCCCATCGACTGCAATGAAACTGTAAGAGGACAATAATATAGTGTTGAGATGCAATACACCTATGAAATAATCTATTTTATAGGATAGCTAAGCCCATTATGTTGAATGATGACATGACTTGTGTTATAACTCAAAAACTAGTCATGGTAATATAGGTCGGAGTAAGAATTATGATTTCTTATCATGCATGAATTTGGGATTTATAAACAAATTGTCAATAAATCAATTCTGAAATCGGATTAATAACATTATTTTGTATGTTACCATTCAAAAGTTTGAGGTCACGCAATGAATTTCATGTTTTCCATGAAAACTCACACTTTTATTCGTGTGCTCACATCATTTTTTTTCTAATCATCAGTTAGTCTTTCAACACAATCAGCTAACACAGTGTAGCAGTAGAACACAGACATGATAATTGCTGGAAATGGGCCTCTGTACCTCTATGTAGCTATTCCTAAAAAAAAATAAAAAATTGGCCGTTTCCAGCTAGAATAGTCATTTACCACATTAGCATGTCTAGAATGTATTTCTGATTAATTTAATTTTATCTTCATTGGAAAAAAAAAAGCTGCTTTTCTTTCAAAAAATAAGGACATTTCTAAATGACCCCAAACTTATGAATGGTAATGTATATGTTCTATCCTCTTTATTCCAAAACACATATTTTATGCACAGGAACCATTTTTTTCTTCTTTTTTTTAATGCCATCAATTCTGATTCTGAAAATAACATTCTCCTAAAAAGAAAAAAAACTGCTTCTGCTCTGCTTCTGGCATCTGCCAAGTGCAATAAGCCGCATATATAGTAATGCCATTATACAGCATAGAGTACATGTGTGTCAGCAATTCCTAATGCATTCATACAATGCACACTTGTTATACACAGCATTGTGCCCAAGGCTGCTATCATAATTTTAAAGTAGGCTAACAGGTATCAAGTAGCATGCTGCAAAGACTAACTACGGGACACTGTAGTAAATAATACCAGCTAATAATAACTTTGCGTGTAACTTCTTGACACCTGTGTTTCACTAGAGGGAGTAGGCAGCATTATTAGTCAACCAAAACACTCCATCAGCAGCACTCCGTATTGGCATTCTTCTCTGGCCTTCAGGCTGCCTTGCAAAACAGCTCTGTTATGTTCTTAAGTCCAAAATAAATTCAATTTCCAATGCAGTGATCTCCTTAATGAAAAGTCAATGTCTCTCACTCATTGGCGAGCTCCCGCGGGGAGAGTCAGAAAGATGAATTTATCAACAGGCCGGAGACTACGCCCTAGGGGGACGCCACCCCTTATGATCAAACGGAATGCTACAGAGTGTGTCCAACCAGTCCTCCATTATTACCCAGCTTGTGCTCTTAATGTGAGCTGACGGAGGAGGGATGACAGTATTGATCTGATGAAAGTGCTATTTATATTCTCGCAAATCCTGTAACCAGTGATTACAAAAGCACTCTACAATTGCAGCTGGTCCATTCTCGATTTGTTAAGTGCAAAGGGTGACAGTTTGTTTGCCTTGTATGGATGAGGTGTTATCTTAGTATTCCTATTTTGCACCATTTCCTGCATGGAACCGTGTCAGAACATGCCCCGACCATACGTCAAGTGTGAAATTAGCGCCTCTTTCTGCACTAATATCTAAACATCAAAGCAATTTGACCTAAAAATACATAATTTACACGCGCAGTGCAGATTTATTTGGTGGGGATTCTGCATTGTTGTGCACCTGCAAACAGTTCTGGGTTTGTTTTTTTTTAAATATTTTTCATAACACAGTGTCTTGTCAGTAGCATAACCTTCTGATAAGGGGGGACATGGGGTTCTTGTCATGGCGTATGGTTAACAGTACTGAAGATAAGCTTTAATCCCCACTAGGCTCAATGTAATGCATGGCAAAAGTGATGGGGAGCACAGAATGTACACATGTGTAAACATCAGCGACGGTAGCATATCTGGGTGCAGAAATTGCAGTGCAGCACCGAGAAGAACATGCAGTGGGTTTGCTTGTTTACAGCGCAGGGATGTAATTCGTGCTTCATCACGTTCATTATTCCATAAGCGCAGCCCTTGTGAAGCTTTTCCACCCACATGACCTATTACAGGAAATCATGTGCAGTTTAACATGCATGAATATATTCTACCCGTGGCTATGCACATATGAATAAATTCACTGAAATAGGGATAATTATTGACCTCATGTGTTTAACCGTGGACCTCCGTCCAAGAGGAAAGCTGTGAACACCCGCTGATGATTCCATACTGTGATGATCATAAAGAGAGTTTTAGGATCTTGAGGACAAAATGCAGATTTTTATATCAATCCTATCTGAAAGCTATGTTAATGCTCTCAGTGGTGTCAGTACGCGACAGTGTTTATAGTTTTAATCGGCAAGCCATGTGTTTGTGTACTTTGCATAGCTGACTAACTGTGTTGTTAAATGCTGAGTGTTATTATTCAATTATAGGCAGAGCACAGTGATATTAATTTGTGTGGTTACGCTGAATAAGTTTGCATTTGTATGACATACAGTACTATGTTTCCCATAAACTACAGATAAGGTATTATAGTTCAAATATGCACCACAGTAGTATGGGGATGGATTGAAACATATGTGAAGCTCAATTATAGAATCAGTTACCTGATATGGATGGAAGCAGGCTGACAAGAAAGACATTTAAGTGGGATATTTATGAGATAAACCTCTTACATTTTGGTTTGATGTGGCTTTTTTCAATAGATCAATATTTGTTAATGCTTCCTCGCATTAGCTGAGATGAGAGAAACAGTGGAGTTAAAATATGGACCAAGCCATTTGATTTACACATTGAGGATGATAAAATATGAAGATAGCACACAGAAAGACGCTGAGTTGAGCTTTTCTGTTTTAGCTCTTGATGTTAAATCCATCTTGAAAAAGAAAAGCACATTTCAATGCGTCATGTCAATGATACAGAAAATTTGTTCCATTTCATTTTCTGTTGTTCTTTATTTAGATAGTTAAAAAGAATATAATGGATTTTGTAAAAAATGTTTCATTGACAAAGCCTGAATTGGCAGTTTAAATATGAAACATTTTAACTGACCAGTCATTTGGGGAAAGCCTGGAAGATTAGTTCTTTGGTAGACAGTTTAAAGCAAAAGAAAAAAAAGGAAACAAGTACATATGTATGTACAACTGTTGTTTTTTTTCTAATTAATATATAACACGTTTTTATTTTTTTCTGTATTGTCATCCCACATGCTAATTGATAAATATTCATCATGACATAAACTAACTAAATATTTTTTACAAAATATGGCTGTAAATGTGTTGAACATCTCTTACGATACTCTCTGTCACTTATAACTGATAATAATTCCGGGAAAAAGTCAAAAAATTTCATCATAAGTATTAGTTGTCAGTACCTAAAATGTCAAACAAGATAAAATTGTATATTGTTTCAGTAAGTAGACCGTATAGCAATAAGAAGCTGCATCTAAAAACAAACAGCCCATAGAGGAACATGTTGGTCATATGAAAAGTCAACAGACTGCTGCAGATATAAGCATATCATAGCCTATGTGTACCTTACCATATTCAACTTTAAGGTTATTATATTGGGGAAAAAATACCTTAATATTCTTTGGGAAAGTGCATACTATCCACTGAGACTCTAATTTATTGGATCCTTCACAGATAGAGGATCTCTGTTCATCTCAGCTTCCACTGTGCGAGTCTCTCTCTAATGTGGCTGTACTGCCCATAAACAGACAGTGAGTGATTAGCGCTGCTCTGCCATTGACATCATTTGCATTTTAATAGACCATAATTACAACTCAGGGAAAATAAATTGCAGTTTGAAGAATGTTTGAATTACTCCAACTCTCTGGCTCTCCTTGTGAGATAGCACTGAGCATATGCAGGAGCTGCTTGGATAGTTAATGTCAGGTTCAGAAATGTACAGAGAAGCAGGCTTGCACACTGAAAAGAACAATGTGGACTGTGTTAATGTCATTCATAGCATAAATGACAAATTTTGATATTGAACATTTTCTGTAATTACGGTTTGAAAAGCCACCGCCTGCAAAGCCAAAGTGTATTCGACAAATCCAAATGAAAAAAGAAATGTGTATACTTCACAGTGCTGTAGACATGTTAGCTATTTCTAGGTTTTAGGATCTGTGACCTTTCAGCAACACAGCATGTCTCCAATCACAAAACCACCCTGCCAGTTCTGTAGTTTCTTTAATTTCTCATTAATTTCTGTGATAATTGTAGTTTGTCCATTTAATATCCCCCAGTTTGTCTTATCGCCGCACCTCACCTGCTGAGATGTGACACGTTCTCAGGATTTGCCGAGGGACGTCTAACCCTGGCAGTTAAAGCCCATGTGACCCTGTAAGCAAGAGTGACAACACAATAATACTCCCCACGTCTAATCTTTCATTGGTGGATTATCAGATTAGAGGACCCAGTTGTTTATGGGCTCGGTGACTATCAAAAAAGTTGATCTGTCAAGTTTATCTTACACTTGTCGTACCGAGGCAGTGTCGGACCATACAGTTGGCTGTGGATGGAAGATAAGGCCGACATAGCTGAATGGAACCTTTGGAAAATGAGAAACAAGGCTTTTCTTTTTACCCCGACAACGGTACACTTTATCTAGTTTAAGGAATGGACTTCACCAAAAGCATTACTGCTCCTTTGGATTCACTTGATTTCTTTGACCTCCTTAGTGTGACAGAGCTGCCCCGTTTTATTTTTTTATTTTTTATTTTGAAAGGAGATATCAGAAATCATCCAGCAGTTTAACACTCAGGTTAGTGGTGTGGAATCACAAGTTTCAAAGAGGACATAATCCATCCTCTTTCAAGCTGCCCCTTTGTGGCATTTCAAAGACTTGCACTGATATAGGTTTCCTATCAAACAGTTGTTTTGACAAAGTAACAGAGTAGAGGAAGTCCATTATTGAACCCTTGGATGTGGTTCACTAATTCAGGCTAACTGGTTTCTTTCCATTACAAAGCCGACCCTGAAGGTCATGGCCTCCTCAAACGTGACTGTCAGAAGATATCTCCAAATAGCAGTCAGAAATGAGATCGCTATCGTTTTTTAAATCTGCTCTTATCGGATTTGCAAGCGAAGGTGTAAATGCTTTGACATCACCTCTGCTCGGATAGGAAGTGCAGTTTCCAATTACTGCAGAAACATCCATTATATGAGCAGAATAACAAACAAGCAGAAAAAACTTAATGACCGATAATTATTCAGATAGTTCAAAGCAACCACTTTATGCATATTTATCATAATGTTTTTTTGGCAAAAGGGCCAATAGAGGATGTTCTCAGAAAGCTGTATAAATACCACATGCAAACAGAATCTTTACAGAGTAAACTGTGATTGAAATAAAGTAAGCTGTAGCTAATTTAAGATATGAAATGGAGGGGGATTGTTAAAATTACTTCCTCAAACTAATGGTTGCGGTAAAGTAAGGGATGGCGTTCTAGATATGTTGGTTATTTAGCCAACCACGCTGGTACGGACTGAAAAACTTATGACTATTATATATATTTATTTCATTAGAATTGTAATAATTGGAGGTATGGAAAAAGATTCAATTTCTTGTTCTTGCAATTTGTGTTTAATTATCAGATATTAGCATTTTAGCCTAAAATGGTGACATATCATTGTCACCATTGATGTTTTGGCTTGAAACAAATGTTTTGGCTTGAAAAGATAAGGCATTTTTTTCTAATGAAATTATGTTCAGGAAACAAACTACATTGAGCTACGAGAAGCAGTCCTTCCTCTACAATTAATAATATTTTAATTTGCCATTTACTTAATAAATAAAAGAATGAGCACACATTTTAAGGATGCTTAAAAGTCAATTTGAATAATTTTGTACAACTTGACTTTCATTTTAAAACAATCAACAGAGACTTTTTTTGTTTAAATTACACAATGTCTTAGATTGGTGTAATTAAAAACATTGCTATGTCACAGCGGCTTGTCAAAACAATTATGTGCAACTTAAAAGGTACATTAAAATCCATAAATTTGAATTTTTATTTTTGCAACACTGCATTTCAATAGCTGGTGGTAATAGGACCGCTAAATTACTTTTCTGAGTGTAGCAATCTTGACATCTAATAAACATGAGCAAGTTACCACTGTAATTGTGGCCATTAGCACGCTAACTTTAGCATAAAGTCCGATAAAGCCTGACAGAGTCACTATAGTACGACTGTATTAGCGTGTACCATACCAGTGGTAGTAGAAGCAGTGGGACCTGCTCTCTATCTTTAAGTAGAACACATAAATCTGAATTCACAGGGTATTTTATGGCACACTTCCGCAAAAAACTACCTCCACTAATATTTGCCAGCTATATTCTACAGTCACTGTTAGTGAATCACATTCGTCAAGCAGTGGCTTAACTGTTTACAAACATGTCATTGCAGTTGTGATTCATCTAAAGGCCCTTTGAGTGTTGCGGCACAGTGCCAAACAGCCTTAGTTTGAATTTATATGTATAAGCACTACCCTTATATTTTAGACTAGTAACAGCAGAACACCCTCCTAAAGGGAAAATAATCATTCCTCTGTCCCATTCCCATCTTATTTATGGCACAGCACACCAGTTTGTCATTTCCAGCCAGTGTGATTATTCACCTGGTGAGCATATTATTCTAGCAAATACCACAGCTATAATTTTTTTTTTCAGATTTCATTCCAGGGGTTTGATGAGAATGCTCTGAATCCCATTTTCCAAAATATTGGGTATTCTGTGCGACACGAATATGGCTTCCCTGATTACATTATGCCTCTGAGCTGTGTTTAGCCAAATGTGCATGACTTGCAAGTGAAATGTACAATGGGCTGCTGCTATTGTGCCACATTAGGGGAGGAAAAAAATGGAAATAAGACAGAACATAGTGGCCCCACTTTCATTAGACTATTTACATGTAGATGGAATCCTCAAAGTAGATTTTTGTCAGTCACAGGAAATTAAAACTCTGCCAAGGTCCTGCCTGTCCAGTTACAAAAAGGGTGACAGCAGCTTCTTCAAATACTTGAAGGTCGTGAAGGCTTAAATTACAATAATGTAACTCTTGACCTTTAAAGATTTCTGTGTTTTGGCTATTACATTGAACTCTGGAGGTTCAAAGAAATGTTTCAGTGTCTTAGTTCCACCTAGTAGAGACTCAGCCCACTCACATATTCTCTTTAATTATCCATTTTGTCAATAATTTAAGCCACACAGCACTCTAATTTAATTTAACATGTTCACAGACACACAAAGGCCTATACGTACTAACCAAACAGCTCTCTATTTAAAAAGCAGGAAATTCCATGTTTAAGAATAAAATCATTCTTTGATAGTGAAACAAAAGGACCTAAGCCACAACTAGAGGCAGTCTGCAGCACAGATGTCCGCCACATGGAGTGGACGCAACTCATTTGTTGCACTTTGCCAGTTATTTATTTATTTCCCAGGTCTGATATAGGGAAACATCTGTCACCTTTCCCTAAGTGCCTGCTTGCATGATACATGGATTATGTTTCAGAATAAAACACCCCATATTGCTTGGCTCTCCAGTCTCAAGCTCAGGTGCAGAATCCTGTTAGGCATTTGGACTGGCCTGCTGTTGCAATACAGCAGGCAGGACCCAAACACCTGGAGACCTCATGTGTGCCACCAGAATTAGCAGCCACTGCCAGGCGATGATTGTTTTTGCATTGTTTTTCAGTGACAGCAGACACTCATTTGACACTTTTGTTTGATTGTTATAGCTTATCTCCAATGCAATAATGAATTAAACCTAATAATTGAAATGTTAGCTGCCTGTAATTATAGATGAATTGATGAGTAGTGTTATATAGAGAAATGCATGCTTCCCTTGTTAAATACAGACAAAAAATAGGCAATCCTTGTTATAGCTGGTTTGGCCAGTGCTGTATAATACCTTCACTGCTCCTGTGCCCCCATTCCAGTCTTTTCCTAATGACAGTCAGCCCACCTCCAAAGTGAATTAATTAAATTGGCATAGTGCCGTATTTGTGAAACAAAATCTGATACTCGTGAAATATTTGAAGTGTCACCCAAGATAATGGATGTCGGCGAGATTTCTAATTCTCAGAGCCCAGCCCCAAATAGCACCAGTAGCCATCTGTATTCTCGTTTCTGCAGCACTCACTAAATCAACACAGTCGACACGAGCCTGAGGATGCCTCCGCACAATCATGCATGACAACATCAAAGCTTTTCTTTATTGCCTCTCCTCTTCATCCCCCCCTTCTCAGCTCCCCCTTAACTGCTATCTGGAGCTAAAAGCAGTGGTACCATTGCAAATATTATCGTGGGGTTAGTGCAAACACTGAAAATCCTAGCTGTTACTTGTCAATGCTTTTCGTCACAGCTGATAGCTGTGTTCAAGCATGATTATATCCTTGCACAGGTGCGAATTTAACAAGTAAACCTGCATCTACATGGACTACTAGGAAGGCTCTGTGAATTTGTGGTCTCTGAAGAAGCCTTCTCGTTCCACATTCTTCCAGATCTTCACTTAATTGTCTGTCTTTGTTCCTACCTCCGTATATTAACAATCATAAATCTTTAAAATGTCGGATGAGTCAAATCCCCAGATTTCCACGAGCAGGATGTTTCAATGATGAGCTGGATCTGTCATTGGGGAGCCACTCAGCACCCACAAACAGATTGAGCAGCCACCCAAGATGGATCTGTCGACACTTCATTCTACATATCTCTATTTAATGATATTATATTTCATTTCCAGAGCAAAGAAAACACCATTACCCAAAGCAGTGAGTCGTAACGAGTCATTCTGCAACAGATTCCATTCCTCCTTGGTGGTATAGTAATTGAATTACAATCGCATATGACACAAAGTTTGAAATTGATTATGTTTGTTTCCATTTGTTTCTTCCATGCTACATACTAAGTTCAGCATTGCACACAGTTGAAGACACTGAAGCATGCACAAGCTTAAAACAATTTTATCCCAAATACAACTGCAGCTTGATTGGAGACAAAAGCTCAGATACTCTCTGAACCACACTATAGGACTAAATCAGCTTTGCACAGAGGCAAAAAAGGGAACATAGTGGACCAACCACTCAAGAAGTCACAACAAAACATCCTCAGGCTGCATTTAGATTGATTTCGGACCATCCATATGCACGTATTGATAACTTAACCGAAAATTCATTTCTGTGGTAGCTGTGGTTAAGTGGTTTGAGTGCCAGTAGGGTTTTGACAAAGTGTGCCCAGTTGTTTTGACCACC
Source organism: Acanthochromis polyacanthus (assembly GCF_021347895.1). Taxonomy (NCBI): domain Eukaryota; kingdom Metazoa; phylum Chordata; class Actinopteri; family Pomacentridae; genus Acanthochromis; species Acanthochromis polyacanthus. The sequence continues at coordinate 10,613,944 of NC_067135.1, read as the reverse complement.
GATTGAAAAGCAGTTATCATTTCAATGGGTGCAATATGCTCACAGGGGAAAAGGACAAAGAGGTCAGCAGAAGTGGAGTAAGTGTTCCCTCCGGCACAAACACCAGACCATTCAAATGGCCCCAAAGAGAGACCACAGGAAAATGATTTCAGCTTCATTCCTGGTCAAACACACAACTGTACTGGTGGCTGACCCAGTGGTGGACCTGTCCTCTCAAATTAGGAGACCATCTGGAAGATATGACCACATGTGAATGGTCAGTCACACTCAATGAATTTTGCACCACAATAACATTATTTCACACATCAGAACATCTAGAGGTCAGCCGGTATGTTCGGTTTTTGTGAGCGATGATCTTTTTGTTGGGGCAACCCCCACATCTACTAAAGTAGTTGGTGATAAGTGCACTGTGTGTTTCTTCATTGGTGAAACTGAGCAGTACTGTAAAATGTTTCTGGGGCACTATCACTGGCCCAAATTGCATAAAGACATAAAAGCTTTTGCTACTGGCTGTATGCATTTTGACAAAAGCGGGAGTGGCACATATCCCCCCCCCCCATTGATAATGGAGAGTGCTTTCAGCTCCTACAGTCATCCCTCTGGATTAGGCAAGAGGGGCACATATACAGTATAGCAGCTGTCAGATGGCTTTGGCACCAACTGAGTCGACGGATTTTGAATGAATATGCATTTATTTAGTCAACTAGTTATTAACAATCAAAGAGGAAGCCATTAAAATTACGTCGAAGAATTTGATTTGTCAGTGCCAGTTTCCATTCAACCTTTGCTCTGGGCCATCAGTGCACTTTAAGTGAGCTGGGAGACTTATTGAATTCCACATGGCACAGAAAGTATATTAACAAGACACACATACAATTTGTCATGCGGGAGTGACAGTAGATGCAGTGAATTAAACTGTCATGTCTTTGTTCGCCGCTTGTACAATCCATTTTGAAAACATGCCCAACAACATGAAGGGCATTCAATCACCAGAGGCTTACTGTACAATTTAGATCCTCATTCGCAGGTGAGGTTGTATGAAAAACGAGTTTGTTTGCTTAAATTGCCAAAAATAGACTTTTTTTCTTCCTGTCAAAAGGCCACTCTGTTGCAGGAAGTGGTTAAAATGAAAGCTGCTTACATCAAGGTTTGTTATTTATCACTGTTTTCGGAAGGACACAAATAAGTTACGGTACCTTCATGTCTCAATAGAGGTACGTGAGAAAATATGTAAATTTAAAGTGAGCATTTGCTGATAAGATTTCAGACAGACAGAGGACTTAATTGATCCCCTCAGGGAAAATGCAGTGCAGCAACGATTTACATATCGGAAAATATGCATAACTTAGACTGAGCTGACATGAAGAGGGGAAGAAAACACAATGGATTTCAATGTACATATAACAGTATTGTACTATTTCCAATCAATTACCTAATCATCCCTCTCTTCAGGATCATTTTCCAGACAGTGTGAGAGCTCTAGTCACACTGCGTACATCTATGATTAATGCATGTTTTGGTTTATTGTTTGCCATTTTTAATATAGTACACATCTGATCCACTGACTTTATAGACCAAAAAAACATTTAAAACTGCCCATGTGTTTTGGTCTATCCAACCTCAAACACTATATGCAGCAGGACAAGAGCATCGGTATGGAAAAGAGGACTGTACCAACCATCACTATGTTGCCTCAACACCACGAACCGCGGGGCTTTGCTGGCTGCCAAACTGCAGTCACCCACAGAGTCGTGTGCTTATTTTCTCTGCCCTCTTCTTGACCATATGGAGCAGGAGGGTCACAGGGACACTGTGTATCACAGATTTGTCTCTGTGTGTGAGCGGTTGTGTGTATACATGTGCGTGCGTCTATGTATTGCCTGCTTGCAAAATGAGCCAAAATCTGCTCACTTGTGTTTGTGGATTTGGCAGTGGGGTGCATCGATTTTGTCAGCATTTGCATTTTCCTGCCAGCTAAGAATACTTTTATTAGCTCCACCAATATAGATGCAGAAAACAGTTCATAGCCTTTTCACATTATGCTGTGTTGGAACAATAGCAATGTTCTGCTCACAATTTATGCAGGGATTCCTTTTTTTTTTTTTTTTTTTTTTTTTTTTTACTTTTTTCACCTCCCAATACGTTTAAAACTGAAAACTGCCAGGCCAGTAAAAGCTGTTTCTATTCGCGACTGGCGGACTATTCCATCAAACAAGTGTACGGAAAACCCCAGATGATGAATGTTAATGCCAAAGGTCAGAGACACTCTATAGGTCTGAGATGATGAAGTGTCTTTCACTCCATTGCCAGCTGATCCGGGGTCATGTTGTCAGCACTGACATGGTGACATAGTAGCAACCTCTCATTTAATCACCATATTAATTCACCCATCACAAGGCCCTAATGACACTGCCACTGGCCAATTTATCTCCGAATTTGATTTAGCAAGTGTCCATTCATCATAACTGACTGTTTCAGTATGCAATCAATATGGCCCTTTTAGCACTTTGGACACCTAGACCTCAAGAGGTACACAGTCATGGTGTGAAGAGTGTTATGATAAAGTAAATGCTTGCCCAGGCCAAAGGGGAGAAGCATCAATCACATACCAGTGCATGCATCAGCAGCTCTTTTTCCTCAGGTTCTCTTGGCATAAGAAGCAAAAACTCACACAATGTTCCTTTAAAATTAACAGTGAACACATGTATCTCACTTTGCTACATAAAAAACATCCCTGAACTCAGTGATACATGCATTGGATAAATAATTCCTGTACGTAGTTCGGAAATATGTCTCTTTGCTCGCGGCTCCCAATTTACTTGTGTACAGTTGTTTATATTCTTGTATCTTGGAAAAAGCTGTGTTCGCCAGTGCACCTTGTCAGTATCCCTGCATGCTTGCGCTTGGACACACACTCAGCCATACATACACTCGGCATCAAGCCGCAGGGCGAAGGCAGCTCTGCTCACTCAAGGGGAAAGTGAACAGCTGTGCCTGTGACAGCTGGAGCAGTCATGACATCCCTTCACCAAATATCGGGGATGGCTTTGGACACAATGGCGCATCAGCCGAGAGGGGTCCATTTACAACCTGGACGAGATGCCAACGCGTTAGCCTGCAACCAGGCTGAGCTCAGTTTTTCCTTCACACATTTCCAGTGATAATGTGAGAAGTAATGAGTTTCTCCTTGGTCTGCAGCCCATATAATAGTCCCCCATTTGCTTCAAAACAAGCCCAATGGAGCAAATTAGATAATGTTGTGCCTGAGAAAAATGAGCTGAATACTAATGTTTATTTTCGGAGGTCCAGTTTAAATGATTCCTCATCAGATTCCCACCAGAATCTTTCACTGTTTACATTTTCTAATCGCATCTGAAGCAACGTGGTGGTGATTCACTCAGAAGACAGAAAAAAAAAAAACTAAAATAAAAACACTTTCTAGATGCCTTAAAAATAAAAGCTGTACATTTGGAATTTACTCACTAACATGAGTGGCGTGTCAATCATTTCACCTTACCCTGGAGTTACATTAAGAATGCAAAATGTTTTCGCACATAAACACTTTCTCTAATCATCTCCAAGTTTTGGGTTTTGTTTGAAATATGAAAAATGATGGACGTCTGAAATGTGTTAGAACCAGCCATAATTGTGGAGGCAGCATTAAAAAAAAAAAAAAAAAATCAGTGTACTATGCAAATGAGCATAATCACCTTCAGCCCCTTTAGCACCAGACCGATTTTAATTACACCTTAATTTCATGTATAAATACCCCCAATTCAGACGAGCTGCTGCAGTAAGCCCCAGCAGAATAGACTGTGTGGGAGGACTGTATAGGTACAGATAATTACAACTCACTGTTATGGACTCCTGATTATGAGGTGGTGGCCAACATATTGTCTCCAAATAGCACTGAATGAACTTTCAGTGAGGTGATAGATTGAAGTTTAGCACAATTTTGGCAGTGGTGTCATGTGAAGTGAATAGCACTTCATACGTGGCCAGACAGAGCCTTTTTACCTCGACAAAGCCCAGCCAGCCAGTTCTATGATGCTAATGCAAGATAACTATGAAAGCAGGCTTGCCACTTCATTTTGCCAAAAGCATTCGAATCTGTTCAGTTAATTTAGATTTCATACATGTAGTACTAAACGGTTACACTGTACAGTAAGACTGAGCATGAAGTAGATGGCTTTTTCCCTTTAAGAAGTTTTGAAAACTCTGCAGAAATTTGTTGAGACTGTAAAATTGCCCTGTAAAAGTTGCTGACTGTATTTTTCTTTTTCCTGTGTGAGGTTTTTGTGAAACTCAAAGACGACAGTCATAGCTGTGGGTACATTTGTGTTTCCAGTTAAGAGCGATTTGGCTGTGAAGTTTCCAGGTTTTTAATTAACTTGATAACATTAAGTGACTTTACAGATGCAGCCACATGTTTTCTTTTTCCTCACTTTCCTTTTGATGCAATCCACAGAAATGGCACAACAAAACCTGATGTATGTATGGTTAAGTTAATGTGCTATACTTCTTGAAGTCCAGAATATATACAGCACCACCTGTGAAATGAGCCCAGACTGAAAACAGCAAAAGCCACAGTCCACCTTGAGGAAAGATTAAAGTTGAATGACTGGATTTGCTCTATAAATAGAGGCTTTTCTCTTGCAGGGACTGAAGACTGAGCATTGTCGAAAACACCAGAGGAGCATATGCTCAGCCGCAGCTTGTTGCGGCCTCAGATGTTTCTTAACAGTTGATTTCCTCAAGTTGCATTTTCCTTTTTCACCACGTTATTGTGCTAATTATTTTTCGGCACGTTCCACTTGGGTGGCTCGCGGCTCGGACCGCAAAAAACTCCAGCAAACACAGGCGCTGCTGAATGCGCGTCCAGCTGTGTGACACATTGGTTTCTCAATGCTATTGACTGTTTTGAAATACTTATGAGAGCTGATGGAGCATTTTCTTGCTCTCAGCTTTCGCAGGCAAATAAGATTTGTGCAGAGAAACATTTCCTGCAGAGCTGCTCTCACAGTGTTGATATTCAGGTAATTTCTTCTATATGTATATATATTAAAAATCAAATCATCGCTGCTTAGGGCGATTTGTATTCAACTGTACTCCACCTTCAACCATCCTCGAAGGCTCGGAAAATATGAACCAAGCACTTCCATAATTCACAAAGCGCGCAGTGATGCCACTAGTAATTGCCGTAGACAACAGCATACACTGACATGCAGGCAGAACAGCAGTGCAGTCAAAGAGAAGTGTGTCATTGTATTGCTTGTCACGCTAAATTTTTCGGCTATGTATTGTTCACGTTTGCCTCAACTGCTTGAACTGACTGCCTGGAGCCTTTGCTATCTGCCATGATGCGAAGTGGGGATGTACTTTGTGTGCACACCCGTATACCAATGATACAGTTAGAATCTGAAATGGTATTCATTTTATGCTAGGAGGAACTTGTGTGGTTTGACCTGACTGTAAAATCTCATGACTTCAGCGTTCCAGATATGATCTTGTCTGAAATGCCAGCATGGAAATTCACACTAAATCCGTCACTCTGTGATGTTTCTGATCTCGTTTTTTTATACTCTTACAAGCAAGATGATGAAAAGGGCAAAAAAAAAAAAAAGAGGAGAAAAGACAAGAAAAAAAATCAGCCCAGTTATTTCATGTTCTTTTAAGAGAAAGGAAAAGTGCTGGCTGTTGTATAATTTCAGACTTGCCTACTGAGGTCAGGGGTTCCATGCTTGAATGCCCATATTTGCATCTTTGACTCAGTCTGGTCCATTGAGGAAGAATGAGCTGTTGCATCTCCTGTGATGTGCAAAAGTGAGAATGTACAACAGCATTCACTGAACTATGTGCGCTCCACTGATCTCAGTGTGAAACTATTTTACCACAGCAGGGTATGTCTTCTCCCACAAAAACTATATAAATGCAAAACCACATGAAAATGGGGACAGGCTTGAATGGGAGTGCACGAATAACTGGATTCAGACACGATAAGCAACATAGTCGTGCAAAAATGTGTTGCTTAATTTTATTTACATTCCGAGCAAAAAGCACATGGCACTCGATCCATGAGTCTTTTTTATTTCTTTGCGTGGCAGCGTTCCTGCTGGCCTCCTCATCGCCACCGATTTCCATTCCCCCAATTATCATGCAGGATCGTAGCAAAAATAGTAACAAAGCGTTTGGAGTATCTGAGCTATATGACCCTTGTTTCTCATTCCCAAGTTACTACTCTCAATCCATGCAGGCAAGGTGAAATCTGCATCAGTTTCTCATATTTACATATGATCTAATGATTCCCCTGTGGGCTCACTGTGGCCTTCCAAATACACTACGTGGTGCAACTGAGGGTGATGTATAGTACTAGTGGGCAACTAAAGCTGGTGACTAACTCAGTATGATACATGGTTTCACAGCGTAATTGCAGCTCCCAGCTGAATAGGCCATAAGCCAGCAGAGACCTACTGACCTTGGTGAAAGTTAAAACGGGCCCCATGCCTCTACATGACCCATTTTGTCACTGAATATTTGCTCGACATTAAACAACTCTGAAAGGCTGTTGTGAATGGCTGCATTTGCCAACAGTTACTGCACGGGGAGAGATGTCAGGAAAGCTGCTTGTGTTGCACGCTGAGAAGGAAGTTAACATCTGTCACACACCTCGGGGACTGTGAAGTTATACAGTAAACAGTGCTTTACTGATGGTTAAATTTAGCTGGATTTCCAAGGAGAGGGGTATTAAACAGCATCAAACAGCCAGTTATTTCTGTGTCACAGGCCTCCTCTGTACCAACTGTTCACTTCCAGGATGCAACATTAAACAAACCACATGTCTCTCTGCATAACCAATGCTGGTACACACTGCTGTGTCCAACTACATTAGACGCACGTGGAGGAAATCTGCTGTGGTGGTTGTACGCCACGCAAAGATATTGATGAAAAATAACATGCCGTCTTTCAAAGAGCCAGATGCTGCCCTCTTTGTTCTCTATCACCCGTCTTCCTACCCTACTGAAGCTAACAGCTGTTCTCTCAAACTGCCAAGTAAAGTCAGGAAACAGATAATTGAAAATGTCGATCTCATTAATTATCGCAGTGAAAATGGAAGAAGCAGCTTTCACTGGAAACTAAGTGGCTCATTCGGATTCAGACCTGAGAGCTTAAAGCGGAGTCATATTGCACCTCGACTGCGTACAGCTACAGGACTAAGTATTTTTAAATTGCATCAAACGACAAAGTGCGTGCAAGAAGTGTGACATGTAGGGCCCATTAAAGTTAGTGATTACCTCGGGAAATACTGGAACATTTAGCAGAAAGAAGGGCCAGTATTTCCCTTACAATACAACGGAAACAAAATAGAGCGAAAAAAAAATTTCTGCTGCCCTCAAGTGGCCAGAGAAACAGTGTAAAGTTCGTTGCAGAACAAGGAAATACATCTGAACTGCTGGAGCCATCGTAGAGCTACGGCAAACACACAAATGCTCACATTTTAACCAAGAAAACATACAGAGTGGCATAAAAGATGGCAAGACCCATTCCCAATGCTTACAGTAACTTCAAAGTTCCACTAATAAATATTTTTATACTGAATCAAATGCATGTGAAAAGGATTACTCCTATTGGTCGGCCCTGCAGTTACTCTCAACTTGATGGAGCAGCTTCTTCCAGCTTGCTGTTTTGGTTTGAGGGCCTGCAAAAATTTGCAACTGGAGTTTGTATTTTCCTCAAGATTCAGCGGAAACAAATAGAGCTGATTACTATTTCTGATGGCCCAATGTGGTCAAAGAAATGGTTATTACATGTTTAAAATTTCTCTCAGCACAAAGAAACATGCCTATGTAGAGAGCTAACACAAACGCTCACAGTTAAACCAAGAAAAGCGTTCCTTAGTGATGTAGATAGAGCACAAATTAGTGTAAGTCGTGTGTGAGCTGTTGCTACATGAGCAAACAACTTTGCTTGTCCCTAAAGACGAACAGTCTGCATTTCATCTCAGAAACTTGCTTTATCTTTGCAATACAAGTTCTTGCTGTCATAACTTTTTTTTAAAGTTTCTAGGAAACTATAGCATGAAGCTGCTCCACACAAGAGAGGGGGATTTGATAGAAACTCGGTGACTAAGTGGTGCAGATTACAGTCCCTTGCATGGCAGACTTAAAGCTCTCTTCCTGGTCCATTTAAAGAGGTGCCAACCACTCTTGTACCTGTAACACATACTACAACTCCTAATTGATTTTACAAGGCAGCTTAGGCTCTAATTGCTGATTTGCCTGGGGAGATTCTTGATCCAAATGGCTTAGCAACTTCTTTTGTGGCGTGCTGTTAGGAGATTTTCATTCATGGGAGAGTAGATAGGACGGGGATTGAATGAATGCATCAAGAAACAAGTTGTGTACTGCATTTAGAGTAAACAGATGCATTCCATGTACCTTGTATTCACTCGATATCTAGTTTGAAAGTTATCTGTTTTTTTTATTTTTTTAGAGTGGCATAGCAAATACATTTGCCGCACGGCGATGATAACCGATGACATTATTTCTAACTGCAGGATTGGGAGAGTAAGAAATCATTGCAGTGTGGTAAATAAATGCAAAACAGCTTTCACAGTGTTTAAGGATTAAATTTGGCAAACTCTTCAAGACAGATCCTCTACTTGGTTCAAGTGAATAAGAAATTAATTGGATGTGGTTTGGAGTAAACTTCACTATTTGAACACGTCTGACACCAGATCCAGGGCAGATGAATAATTGGATAACAATATCAAAAAAGATCTAAGCGATAGAGCACACTGAATTCTAAAATAATTGATCTGTTTTTCCTCATTTGATAAGTAGTGCAGCACACAGCAGTAACAACTATATTCTTGGCATGGTCAAAACGTCTGGTTTTCAAGTTCTCAATTCAAACCATCAGTGAACTGACCTAATGGACATCCGTACCGAACTAGCAAATGCATCAATCAGCATTAACCAGTGCTGGAAGGAAATCTCATTTAAATTCACATTACTGAATAACCATAAAGCTGATGCAGTCCATTTTAATACCGTTGCGTTGGAGCGATCACATGATATGGCGGCAGCCAAGGATAGTGTAGTCATGTGGCTTCAAACACTCTCCACAGACAATGAGTCCAATACTGACTTTGTGAACTGATGCATTTGCCATTTTCCCTTTTTATGCTCTACTGGGCTTTTTATAAAGGTCCAGGATTGTCAGCATTACTGGAATGTAAAGCTTATTTTAGTGTAAGATTAAAGAACGCAATATTGGAAAGGTCACTTTCCAAGTCGTTGTTCAAACAGCATTTCAAGTTATGGGACACTAGAGCTGGAGAAAAAAAAAACAAACTACAGATTAATCTAATTTAAATGTGTTTATCCTTCAGTAATACTATTTATATTTAAGATGTCTGTGAGAAGGATGGTAGAAAATGTTGGACGATGTCAATGTAGTTTAAAATTTAAAGCTGCACTTTATCAATATTTCCATAAACAATGAGTCAAATCACTACGTGCAATCGTAATTATACAGCTTCCTTCAAACATATGAAACATTTCAGTGCTATTTCTCTGCAGGGTTTGGGTTTTATGGACTACAACGTCACTGTTTTGGTTCATTTTCACCACTTAACTCAGTTGGTTAAATTATTTAACAGCTCAACAGACTGTTCCCTGCTTGTTAAAGGTCAATGCGGTGATAATATTCCACTCTTGTATTTACAGCTTGTTTGGCTGGCAAATAAGTATTTAAATTAAATCAGTTTTGCTTTAAAATATGTGGCTGCTCAAATCGTTTTCTGCTGTTTACGTGGCCTCAGATGTAGTGACGGCCTGCTACAAGGTGATTTCCTCCTGGATGAACATAGAAATAGTTTTGCCCCGTTAGCTCTGATTTGTTGCCCTGATGCAACATTCTCCTCATGTGCATTTTTATAAGCGATTGTCTCTCATGCAGACATTTTTATTCACAACACCAGCTCAGGCTGAGAATGAATGGAGACATTAAGGTAATTTTCCAGTAAATGAAATTTTCACTGTCATCTTTTTTTTTTCTCTTCTGTAGTTGGTCATAGTCCATGCACTTTTGGGGGAAATTATTATTTTTCTTGTAAAATGTACTGACAGACAATAATTTAACAGAGTATGATCACATTACGAGCTATTAGCCTAGTCAAGCAAATTATTAAACTAAAGGTCATTTTAATTTGCTCACTGTTCGCACTGACACTGATGGTTTGTGATTCAAAATACAGCATGCGCTTATGAAAAGAGAACTTTAACACATATCTACTTAAAATGCAGCCACTTATCCTCAACTGTGGTTGTCCACTTCAACTATATATCCATAAAGACATCTGTTAGAATTACAAGAAGCTTACATTATCATACTAATATGATTCAGGTGTGATAATGCACCACTGAGACATTATTTCAAATATATTCAACACATCACAGGATCAGAAAAGCATGAATTTAATTTTTTAAGCACAAAGGTCCACTGTTAAATCTCTGAGGTGTAGCAGCACGTCTCTGATCTGCTCGCACAGCCTATGTTGTTTTGGCCCTCACATCCAAATCTGATCCTCAAACACAGCGAGAACTAAACAGTGTGGGAATATGATGGGAGTAATCTGACAGAATATATGCAGTTTCATAAGACTAGCCAGGCAGAAAATAGATTGGGGGGTTGTGATTTGGGGAAAAAAAAGTTAGGACGGGAGGGGGAGTGGGGAGGTTACAGAGAAATAATGTGTCACTCAAAGTGCAGAAAGTGCTGAGGCATGACCCACAGCTTCTTGTATGTGATAAAACCTGGACATTTGTAATTTTACTGCTTTAGCTGATCCATTTTGGCATTTTTTTAGGGGGGGTCTGTCATACTGGGATGTAAGCTCAGTGTTTCTGTATATGCCTTAATAGAAGTGCAGGGTAATTATTGAAACATATGGATGGCTGGCCCCCCTCTTAACCCTCTCACTAATGATGCTTGGCTATTACAGAAGGGCATCGGAAGGACACTTCGGCCATTAACTGACGTATATCACCAGAGACTCACGACTTCTATCCTTGTTGGCTACAGAGAAGCACAAAATTGGGTAGTAATGTGGAAAAAAAACATGCAAAAGTGACCTTATTTGTGCTCCTAATTACTCCTCAAAACCGCGAAAGGAACAATAACATGCATAATGCAAACATAAGGAAAGAGGTTTTAGTGAAAAGGAGCAGTTTCATTCCAATTCCATGATAAAATCTTGCGTCCATTGTGGTCCCAAATCTATGTTCATAGTGGGACTTTTGGGTCACTCATAACAACATACTGGCTAAGCTCTTTTAAATAATCAATTTAGATTATGCTTCCTGCTTTCAGATCATATTGACAACCTCAGATTAATAGATACAGCCCCAGTTCTCGTTTTTCACATTTTAAATCATGCCGAACAGAGTTTCACTGCATTACCAATCACTGCTCGTCTAGGAAAAGTTTAATTAGTGTGCTCTGTGTGGCTGATGGTACTCTAGGTTTGAACATAAAATTACAACAATTGCTTAATCTTTGCTACATCAAAGCATTTCCATTGACAGCAGATTCAATTTAACTGTAGACGACCCACTTCAACTCCATTAACTTCCTTTGCTGAATAGGATCAGGGAGGATGCCTCCACATAAAGTCGGCTTGCTTAGGGTAATTTTTTTTTCAGCTCGTGAAGCTGCAGCCCTCTCTCATGTTAATGGATACAACGATTACCCTCCGCATTCCATGCAAAACATGCCTATGTCCCCCAGGTACAGCGCAGTGTGACCCAGCCAACCGGAGCTTTTGTTCATGTGGTCTGGTGGCTTTGGGCAAAAGTGATGCTGCTACACAATGAACTAAAAGCTTTGGCAGACAGCAAGAGTCCCCCACACAATGGCTGTAGCGAGTCCAGAAGCAGCAATTGCAAATAGATTCACTCCTGCAGCTATATGCAGCACTTTCATGAATCAAATAGACCTCAGCATCAGCAGCGGATATTTGGAGGACTGTTAAATATTTGCATTATCAAAATGCAAAGTGGACATATTTTTGAAAACCTCAACTTTAAAAAACTCGGGGAAAAAAAGTTTATCATCAGACCATATTTTGTGTTATCTTGACACATCCTTACTGAGATGCTGATTTTATCTTCAGGCAGTGTAGACAGAGTGTAGCAGGAGTCCAGCTGAGTGGGTGGGAGTTATGAAAATGAAGGACAGCGAGTAGATCTGCTCAGTCATTCTCAGTGAAAAACCTCTCCCCTCTAATGCCTGTGGACCACATCAACATATTTCCCAGTTGGCACATAGTGGGCATCTTTGACTCGTCCATAACAGCAGAGCAGTTCTCACATCCATCTCTCCCAGTTGCTAATTGAGACAAGAGAAAGGCTTCAGCCATACCATTCTTCTCCTAAACGACTATTGGACGTTGGAGACCAGATGGTGTGTTTGCGAATGTCACCAGTAGCCAGTTGTTACATTTGACAATGTGGGCTGATCTGGCAAGTATCAGTACAATTTTGCCGCCTTCAAGAAGGAGCAACTGGAAAAATAGCACTTGGATTGATTTCATCCCTCATTCAGCGCACAGCAAATATTTTTGACAAAGACATATGGTGGAGAGAAGTGCACAACAGCAGGCTGCCCAGCCTGAGATGTTTTCACTTGATTGTTTCAGGCAACATGCACATTTAGACAAGCAATGTATGCAGTGTTTGCATGCAGGCAGGCAGACACACACACACACAGCAATGCTTCAGCTGAAACACAGAGACTGAGGGAAGCGATAAATCTCTGCAGAACCACAAATATCCTCCCCCCTTAGTGAGCTTTTTTCATTCTTTTCCCCTCACCATCATAATGTTTGCAAATATAATTCAACACATTGCTTCACGCTGAGATTATTAAAGCGTATTCATCAACCTACATGACTATTTGTCTCCAGACCACAGCACTGTTTGCCAGATGTTGGCCTGTAACATGTCAGGAAAGAAGTGCTGCCTCCAAACTCCACCTCGCTCAGCCCCGACTCCAGCTGAACCAATCTTTGAGAAATAGAGTCTTTCACCTTCAGTCCATTTGGAATTGGGGGAACCAACCTGACGTTCAAAGTTGCTTGCTGAAGCAGAGTCCCTGTCTGGGCTTTGGCAGCTGGACTGATAGCCAGCTCTGTGGAATGGCAGCTGTTGAAGGGCTTTTTAAATTGCACCCAGGTTGATGGGTGGCTGTCAGGAGGGCAACGGACAGCGAATTTCGAATAGTGAGGCAGGGGGGAAGAGACAGATCGGGGACGGAAGGGTAGGTGGAGGGAGAATGGAACTGGGAGGACAGAGACCCTGACACTAAGGTGTACAGAAAAAAAGAAAAGAAAGTCTCAAATTGTGGGAGAAAAAAAATGGAAGTATAATATGAAGGTACCATGATGGGAGAGGTCACATTAGTGCTGGAATAAATGGAGTGTGCAGGCCTGTCGTCGGTAGGGTTATTTAGGTAGGTTGCACATCATTGCTGTTCATCAGGTTGGATATTCCCAGACTATGTTTACATACAGCAGGACAGTATCACTTACTTTCCTCGTTTAATTGCCTGCCAAAGATACAAATGGAAATGTCAAACCACAATGCCCCTCTTCACTGTGATTTACAACACCCTTTGTAGTCATCAAATCTTAAAAAAAACCCACTCATTACAATAGCTACGACATGTTTCCCCTGGCTTCAGAAGGAAATTATTGTGAACACACAATGGTTTTTCAAATTAAGTGATGTGGAAACGCTATGTTTTGCCATTTACAGTGCAGTTGAACACTGTGGGTGTCATGTAACGTGACGCTTTCAGCCTGGCTGGCTAATCTTGCCTTGCTGTGGTTGTGCTGTGCAACAGATGGTGTTTTAAGAAGGTCATCACGTCTATTCCCCCAGTTGCTACACATGCTAGTTTCATTGTTTAGCTATATTTAAGACCTAATGTAGGATCTGTCAAGGTGTTGTCAGATGGCAGTTGAGTAAATACAGCCCTTGTTAAGCATCTCTGTGGAGTTCTCTGTGGAGTGTTTAAGTGTAAGCTGAAGAGGAAATTATTTTTGTACTAACTACCTAATTAGTACTGTCAAATAGGCTATTTTACAGTGTAGTGTGGAGTGACTAGCGGTAACGAGTGCCACCTTGTTGTATTTCTTACAAGTGAAACAGGCTTGGGCACATTGTGTCAATTTTTACTGAAGGAACCTTATTATCCAGAGTTATTCTGACTTTCTCACATTCTAGAGAATTTTCAGGTAATTTATTTTATGCATTTCCACAATATTCTGCATAAAACAAACAGATTGATTCCCTTCTGTTTGTATCTTCAGCCAACTGTCTCTGTGAGGTTCTGATAGCACTGGGGTGACTACATTCACGGTCAATTATTAACCATAAATCTACAAAAGACGGCAGAACCTCTGACAGGTGGCTCTCTTATTGCCCGCTGATTGCTGGAGTGTACCTATTAATCATTTTCTGTATTCCCCACGGGTCTAGAAACCTTTTTAGCGGAGGGATGTATCAGACACAATGGGGCTACTAATTTTCTCTTCCCTAACTCTCTGTTGTGTTTCGCTCTCTCATTTGCTTCTCCCCAAATTATACTTGCATCAGTTTTCTCTAATGCAAGATATGACTGATGCCGAGAGGAGATTAATTTGAAATGAATTTTTTTAAGCTCCTGTATATCAGATTCTCAAAATGTCTTTTTTTTTTTTTTTTTTTTGGGGGGGGGGGTTTGACACACAACAGGCAGACATGTAGAGCAGTAATAAGTTCATGGTAATTACAACAACAGTTTGAAGATGATTTTGTATTTCAAAATGTAAAGGATTTCTCATATCTGAGCAAATGACTGTATTCCTTCATTGCATTCAGTGAATCCAGGCACAGAATACATAAGCCCATGCAAAGCACAGCTTCATGATTACTCACCAGAGAAACGGTAGCATACTGTACATCAAACTGTAACCGTTTAGTCTCAGTAACTCCATGATATAGCTTGCATATAAACTAGGAATAAATTCCCCTTCAGGATTTTGACAGCAGCTATTCAGATACTTAGCCCTCATACTCTGCAGTCATATTCCTCTGCCAGAATCAATTGTGCTGGCAACCATTGCCAAGCCTGAATTTTATCTCCCAGCTGGAAAAAAAGAAGAAAAAAAAAAAAAAAACGAGGAAGGAGGGTGGGAACAGAGCATGAAGATATGCTGTTTATCAGTCACACGAGTAATTCTCTGTTCCATCTCTCACGATTCCCCTTTTGAAAGTGAGCTTGGTAATAATCTACAAGACCTTGAGTGCCTTTGCACACCATCAGCAGTGACTTGCCCCTGTTTTTTCCTTCGTCTTCTTTATTGGTCAATCTTTGACCTTTTGAGCGCCTCCCACATTTTAATTAGGACTAAACTAAAAAGCTGCTCTGTGCTCCCCCAAGTCCCATTTCCCCTTTGTTCTTGCAACTCTTTTTTTGTGTGCGCCCCAATGAAATCCATGGAAAACACACCACATTCAAGCAGTGATTGAATATCAGTGGTGAAGAAGGGGCTTTTGTAACGGGTTGGAAAATTACAAGGGCTTAAGTGTCAGACACATATGCCTGCCAAATGTAATCAGTGGGTAATAAACGTTTGCCCTTTACACTATAAAAAAAAAGCAATGGCGGCACTGAATTAGCACTCAGCTCATGCAGCAGATCATCGCATTGCTGTAGCTGTGATTAAAATTATTTCCCAACAACAAAACCTACTGTCTTCACTAACTCGTCTTGAGCTCTCCCATAAAAGGCATTAAATTTTTATTATAACAGCTTTAAAGGCTGCATGAATAGACTGTAAACTAACACATTTTTCTTGTTGTTGTTGTTGGTTTGCAGCTCTTGAACTGTTGGAAAGGTTGCTTGAGTGCAGAAAGGTAAGCTTTTCAAATCAAATCTGATTGTGTAGTGTACAACAAAGATGGGTCATGGCATTTTAAGCGTGGTTTCCATTTGTGCAGAGCTGCGGTAATGCTTGTTGCAGCAGAATGGAAACTTGGAGGTTTAAGACTGAAGGCCTCTTGCTCTTTCCTCGCCACTGTTTAATTAGCATGGACTCGGAGACTGGGGTGCCGCTTTAGCAATCACGAATCCTGCCCAGCCAATAAGAACTTGTGTTCAGCCACGTCTGGCAGAGATAAATGGCGTGCCTCGCCCATCATCTCTGTTACCCATGCAATAGTGCATTGTGGGAGGAAGAGGAGTGCCACAAATCAAAGTAGGCATGTGGGTCATTCAATAACAACATAAATCTATGAGGATGTTTATTGTGTGTTTGCAAAATGAACCAGATCTGCCTGAATTTGCATTGTTTGCATGGCTTGACATGTAGGCAAGACTACACAGTGAAGATGCTCTTGCCTTATTAGCCTTAACCACAAAATGGTGCTGCATTAGAGAAGAGTGCCCTATATTTCCCAATTGAGATGCTACTCATTTGCTGTATTTCACCCAAATGAGATTCTAGGGTTAGTTTTGGTCAATTCGTGGGAAATATATGAGTGTTTTAGGTAAGAGTTACTGAATGCAAACCCATTGCAAAAGACTGAGAGGGTGATTCTGCAGCTTGATCAGGGAAAACATTTGAAGATTTGATTTAAAGAAAGCATGTTTTTGATGGGGAAATGTCTCAATATTGGGGCATCTTTGAAACACGGAAACTGTTAGTCCTTTCTGAAAAAGAGACACGGCTCCACATTACATAGTTTGTTTGCATTTGTTCGTCAAATGGTGAATCTTACCCAATATGTGCAATCAAGGAAGAACCCTCATGTCATGTGGACATGGACACTGATTTATTTTCCTGTATGGGAGACCTACAATATATGCACATGAGTAAAACCGCATCAGATCTGCATAATTATACCTCGTGATGCAGACATGTAAAAAATGGCAATTCCTCAATCTCCCAAGCTTAAACCACACAGTCGGGTTGGAACATTGACTCCGCGACATAGATTCCACAGATCAGTCCAGTTTGGCCAAGTGAAAGCTATAATTAGACATTTAATGCTGTGAATAGTCACTGGTGAACGTCCCAGTCAAACACAACATGACTATGAATCACCTGCAAGCGAACGCTGCATCTTGAAAAAAAACTAATTACAGTCTGCAGCCCAAACATGGAAATGCGCTGTAGGTCTGAGAGCATCTATTTGACAGTGACGTTTTAGAGGAATTACTTCTGTCTCACTACAAGCTTACGTTAAAGTTGTTTCTTTTAACCGATTAACATGCAAACTGCTTCAGACAAACAGTAAGACGTGAGCATTTCCACTTTACTCTTGTTCCTCGTGTTTTTGCAAAATGAAACAAAGGATTTCTGTTCATTCATCGTAGTCATGTAAGTACGGGGTTTTTTTAGATCTCGAAGTAAAGGATTATAGTTAAACCCTTTTGTAACATGTCTTTATTAATAAAAAGATAAAACGATACTATATCCTGGCACCTTCTTATGACTAACATACACATCATTTATGTGGCAGTTTCAGCAGTAATTGCAGCAACAGCCTTTTCAGCTGTCTCCTGTTTCAGTGGATCATAGTAAGGGAGCAGTTTGTAGCAGTGGGGGCATAATTAGTGATAGGCCTTGGACATGTCATACTCTGTTAGTCAGCCTCGCTTTAATTCCTTTGTCTCCTCTCTGCTCCTAGCATTTACTCACATTGTGTCTGTGTAATCGTGTGTCTTTAGTCAGGCGTTGCTGTGCATGTGCATACTTAATGTATCTAGTGAAAGTTTGTTTGAACTTCTGCAATACTATAATGGCAACACAGATAATATATTGTACCCGGATGTAAATACGATCATGTTTGTGTTACCTTCTCTGTCTCAACGAACTTCTGTGAGTGCTCCTTTAATTTCCTGCAGAACAAAAAAAACAAACAACAAAAAAAAATCACTTAATTTTGATGATGTATTGTGAGTTAGAGAGGCTTCAACATACAGTTGGCTCATGAAACTCACTTTGGCTATAATTAGAGGAAACCTTTTGGGGCTTTCTGTTCTTCCCTTTTAAGCCTGTTGCAACAAAATGCAGGGAGAAAAAAAAGGAAAAAGATGTTGTGTGATGCCAAAAGGTAGACTGGATGATTACTGTCAAAGGCCGGTTTTTGGCATGATCAGCGTGTGTCTATGTGTGGAGTTTGCAGAGGGGTTTCTCAACCTAGGCTGGCGATGTGAGGGCGGATGAAAGCTGCTTTGAGGATACAGTATACGGCTGGGAGGAAAAGCTCTTCCTCCGTCACCTTCCCTTTGCTTTTCTCCCATTTTCCCTCTCTCCTTCACCCCCCCTCCTCCTTCATTTCCCTCCTTTCTACCCTCTCTCATTCTCCTGCCACTCTACCCTTTGCTATCTCTTCTTGCCTGCCTCTCCCCTCCCTCTGTTGTTTCCCTATCCAATTTTCCCTATACATCCAACCCACTCTTTCTCTGTAGCCTCTTCTCCCTGCCATAGCTGTCTTCATGCCTGCACTCATCTGTAACTGCTCTGCTCTCTGTCCTCCCTCGTTCACTTTTTTTCCCATTCATGTCTGAGCCCCCTTTCTCTATATATGAGGCTGGCAGCAGTGAAGGACACCATGGTTAGAAGCCTTCCTAAACCTGGGGAATACACGGGTGTGAACCAAAGCCCTTGTCTAGTATATCCTTCTTATTCATATCAAGTTTTCTGGTGCAAAATTCAGTCCGCACTTAACTATAGTTTGTGTAGTTAGTGCAACGCCGTGGCTTTAAATCTGCAGCTCATTTCAAGATGTAAATTCATAAATGTGGAGCGCAGGGTTCAGGTGCGTGCCCAGAGCCATTTTAGGAAATATTCCTTCAGCAATAGCACATGGCACCTATGCAGATAGTAATCTTTGCCCTTCTGTTCTTTCATCACGCTATATTAACTCTACAAAAAAAAGAAAAAGAAGATTTAGTGTGTTTTTGCAAGTGAACCTTGAACTTATAAAATCAGAGAATATACAGATTTTTACAGCTCTGTTTGACTGGATTGTTCCTCATATAATCTACTTCGCACACACTGTGTATGACAACTGAAGCAGAAATTCATGCATAGTAGAAGAATAAAGTTTCACACTGCACGTTTTGCGCATCAGCACATGTAAAATACATTATCATATCAAGGTCAGCAGCACCTGCATATCTTGCGCATATTTATCAGAATATTATTGCTCATAAAAAAACAATTAATATAGATTGCATCAAGGTTGTGTTGATATCACGGTGGACCTTTATACTTTCCACTACCCATCATCAGGAGGCAGGCTTTGACTGTGGCTTATTCAGACTTCAGATACACATCAAAGTCCACTGGTTGCAAAAAGCTTTCTTGTTGCTGACTATCTTAAGTAGGACTAATTTTCTGTGTATTCAGGGTAAATTAGGACTGCTTTCAAACTACCAAATATGGCGGACTGAGATAAAGCTCCTCACTGCCAAGCTCTGCTCACTACTGCAACAACAACAAAGAAAAAAAAAAACAGCCTGTTTCTGGTGGAAGAAGCAGTTCCAAGTAGATTTTAAATTCCCTGTTTAGTGAAAATGGCAAATGACATACATAGGGCTACTGTGGCCATTAAAAATACTTTTCATTTTTCTTTGATTCTCTGCAAATTTGTGAACAAATGAAAAATTATGGTTGGTGTTTTCCGCTTTTCAGATAGTTGTCAGCAGGTGTTATTGATTCTCGACACTGAAACAGCAGAGAGCACTTAGATCTGAGATAGTGTGGAGGTGGGTTGGATAACTTTTTAACCTTGAAAGGTGCAGTGTATGTTTTCTCTTTTTTTGTGCAACTGTCTAACTGCACTGAGAGAAAACTGACCTGATATACCTTTGTGTAAAAAAAGCCCCTGCTCTCTCCCTCAGATACTTTGAAATACCTGGAATCAAATTAACCAACAATCATTTAATTATTCTTTTTTCTCAAGAGATTTTCTCCACAGACTGTTAACATACTGTCTCTCATTCATGCACCTCTCCCATGTGCCCATGCTCGCTTACATCTCCTGCATTATTTGCGTGATCGTAACTCCCTCTTTACTATTTGAAAGTCTAGCCAACCTGTTCGCCATTGATTTTATTTACAATGCTTCTATATTTTACTCGGTGCAGATCAGAGGAATTGTTTCCAAGTGCATGCATGAATCAATGCTTCCCTGGAACCTGCGCTGGCATCTGCGCGCAGCTCAATACCTCCAATTTATGTTTTAATTATGATGATCTACTAAGTGTTGGGAGCTTGGCCCTGCTCTCACAATCGCCAACGACAAGCAACAAGCCTGGCAGCACACGTTGTATTGTACACTGAATTTTACTGCCGACATAGGCATACGGTGGGTTGGACTGCATTCATCAAATTGCCCTGGGTCTCAACTATGCTGATTTGTAGAGATGATGATGGAGAATACAGCCTCAAGAGAATGCTGGCACGCTAAAGCGGACTAAATATTAGAAGATACATGCACACAGTGGGAAATTGGTAAGACAATCTTAAAAGCATGACTGTCAAGTTGTGGTTTATTTCATAATTTGTTATCAGTTGTTGTATAAACACAACAACTGCTCGGTTATGACAGCCTTGTGTGGCACTGTGGCTCCAGAGGGGATTTTACACCCCCCCTACATGTTTGTTCTGTACAGTTTTTGTTTATCAGAACACTATATCATTTGATCACTTGCCATTAAAAGTGATTGCTTAACTCAGTGTGCCATATAAGTGGCTTCTGGCAAGCCTGAAAGCCATAAATTTTATTGACTCCTATAATTAGGACAGATCAATAAAAGTCAGTTTCTTTCACCGCTTCCCATGACTCTACTGGTTGGTGCACTTCTCTTGGTTCCACTGCAATGTGATGACACAAAACCACTATAAAATGCTGAGGGGAAAAAAAAAAAAAAAAAGATTTATAGTGTATTTTACAAACATACATATTGCAGCACAGCAACTTTTTACAGTATCAATCTGAAACCCAAAAGAAAAACTATGCTATTTTATAGAGAAAGAGATCTCCAGGGCTCCACACTTCCAGCGTCTTTGTAATTTGTTGCTGTTGTTTTATCTTATGCCATTTGCAGACACTCCACCAGTAATACCTATCATAATACAGTAGAAAAACGGCCCCATAGAGTGTTGCTGTCAAGACTCTTAAGTTGATAGCTGTGTCTTTGCACACAGCGGGAAGAATCCCTTTCTGTCAAACAACAGCTGGTGAAGACAACATGATGCGGAGGCCACGGACGAGTGAGCCATCAAACCTCCGTCTCTGACAGTATTTTGGCAAGCCACGTTTCATAAGAGTCTGTCTCACTCTGCTCTGCTTTTATGGTGCATGAATCAATAATAATTGTGCTGTGTTCTCACTTGAATGGCAGAAGTATCCCCCATGTGGCAACAGTCAAAAAATGGGAGTTCGAAAGGGATGGATCGAGGAATACCCAGAAATTAGCATGAATGAATGAATCACAGTTCCCCAGGGATTATGATTCATTAGCTGGAAAATGTTCAGTGCAGAAGGCATTGGTAGCAACCAATAAAACTCATATAACCAGCAGAATCTGAGTCTGAGTAGCTATGAAAAGCGAGGTTGCACTATGCATGATGCAATCCTGTTATTGACATGGATTCAGAGAAGATTTGCACAAAGCAATAAACCTACAAGCTGCTCTAGAGCTGAGCCAGTGAGGTGTGTGAATGAAAAATTCCCCGTAGGGAACTTTAGAGTATTACATTTTTATTATTATATATATTTTTGTATCTTTGTATTTCACCCCAGCTATATAGCATATTTCATGTGCAGTGTAGATTTGATCTTTCGAGCGAGAACTGTGTTATCAAATCAAAGCCCACCAACCTTATCCTCGGCTCCATCAGGGCCTAATTCCAGTCCAAACCAAGCTCCCATTCTCCTTTCCCTTTATCCCCTCTGAAAAGCCCAGTGATTAGAAGTAGACTTAAAGTCGACTATAGCAAATAAAAAAAACACACACCACCACTCCCACCCATTCCCAACAGGATCGTCTTGAATCCCCGAAGCCTTGGCCAGTTTATCAGCATCGGGGGATCAAGCAATCTCTCCCTCCCTCTTCAAACGGGCAGCCCAGTGTGTTCCATGGCCTTTGGTGTAATCTCTTTGGCTGTCGACAGATCTTGCAAGGGGTCAGCTGTGATAACAGGATCACTCAGGTGGAGACAGGGGAGGGGACCACTAAAGAAAGGGACGGAAGCTAAAAAGGGAGAAAATGTGGGCAAGTGGGAGGTGAGTGCTGTGAGTTTAGTGGGGGCTGGGGATTCAGATTTTTGCAGGAGATGCAAAGACAGAACTGCACACTCGTCTAAATACAAAAACACAACTTATTCAAAGACAGGAACTCGTGCTGGGAGGATTAATCAAACAACAATCATTTTAGTAATTAATCTGCTTAAGATAAGTTTCCATCTTTTCAAATGTGACAACTTTCTTTTAATGAATTCTATATTTTTAGAATGACTGCGACAAGAATTTGTGAGACGTCGCTTTAGGCTCATTTGTTTGTTATTATCAGGCAATGTATAGACAAAAGAACTGATCCAATAATCATAAAAAATCTGCAGATTAATCAATAATGAAAAGAATCGTTAGCTGCAGCGGAATGAGCAGGAGACTTTGGAGCCAAATGTAATGAAAAAGCTTCTGCTGAAAGAAATACAATTATGTCCAAGCTATTATAGTGGAAATAATAGAAAATCCAATATTTGGTTACAAACTGAGCCCTATTTGACATGGCTGGATGCCTGACAGAGCAGCGAGGCACCCTGACAAGGCTATTTTGGCCTGTCTGGCCCAGTCTGCCTCTTGCTGCATCCACTAGCACTCTGACCTGGCATCTTATTAAAACTGCTATCACCCGTGGAGGGGAAGGAAAAAACAACAACAACAACAAAAAAGGAGCAGCAGTGGACATAAATAGTGGAAAAAATGGAAAGGTGAAAGGTCATGCAAAACTGAGCAGCAACAGGATCAATTTTACGCTTGGCCATCCAACTGACATCAAGCAACAAACACACATAGGCAATTACTTCCAGCCTATTGCTCATGCTAGCATATAGGCAAAGTTTTACAAACATATTTCGTATGCATCGAGTCGCGCTAGCATTCATAGACTCTCCCTTGCTCTTCTCTCAGTTTTTTTTTTTCTTTTTGACTCTCTCTGACACACACGCTGAGAAGCAGCATGGTAGGCACTGACACAAAGCTAATGCCTTGTCACACAGGCTGTCAGCAGATTAGCCAGTGGATTACACCCCAGCCATTAGATGTGCACAGAGCGAAAGGCCACAAACATGGCAGAGAGAGAGCAGAAGAGGAGAGAGCGAGGCATAGTGTGAGACTAGCAGGGAAAGGGCATATTCTGGCATAAGGCATAGGAAGAGCCAAAGGAGAAAAAGTTAAAGTAGAAGAGACAAAACTGAAACAAAAAAATAAAGGAAAGTTAGATGTGGCGGTAAGGGGATGATGAAGCGGAAGATGTAAGGATACGAAAAATAAAAGGGTCAAGAGAATTTGCTGCAAGAGCAGTGGTAACAAGATAATCACAGACAGGACAGGAAAGGTAATAACAATGGAAAAGGGAGAGACATGGAGAAAAACAGAAAATCTGAAAGAAAGAGTGGGAATGTATCCAACAGCACACAAGGGAGCAGAGAAGAGGAGGAGAAGTTGTGCAGGTGGGAAAAGAAAAGAAAAACAGACTGGAGGAGTGGAGGTGACGAGAGAGACACGGGAGGGGAGAGGAAAAGGACATTTTAACGACAGAATGAGAGGCTGGGGAGGGGGAGCAGAGAGAGAAAGAAAGATGGAAATGAAAGGGCCAGAAGTAGAGATTAGAGGGGAGAGATGGGATGTGAGGCATCAGAGACAAGGAGTGAGAATACTCAGCAGTACATTAAAAACAATGCAGCACGCAGCAGGCCAGCAAAACAGATGGCAAGAAGTGGAAGATGGACCTTAATGTAGAGGGAAGAAAAAACACAAATAGAACTAAAGCTAGATTCAGTGAAGGACTGTGGGAGCTGATAACAGCCATTCAATCAGCTGATTACAATCAAATCAGGTGGGGATTTACACATTTGTCCTTACAGAATCCACAAACATTATGTCATCAACAGAGTTTTAGTGTATTTTGTCTTTCTTACGAACTTAAAACACCTTTGATTTCATTTCATTTTCTCAGCTGATTTTGCTTAAAGCTCAAAAAACTTAAATACATTCCTTTGGGTCACTTAAAGCAGCTTAAATTAGCTGATTTATTGGCCTCTATGAGGTGGCACAACTGACATAAAACCCAATTTCGGACATATTAACACCTTAAAAACTCTAATCATCAAAGTGTTAGCAAATAATTACCTATTTAGACAACTAGCAAAGATTTTGAGTCGGATCTTTAGTCCTTTGAAGGACATAAATGCTATATTGCTCTCTTATAAGCTGCCTTTATATCTCTAACAATTCCAAATAAACTGTAGTTGTGGCTAAGTAGATGTATGACAGCCCCTAACTGCAGCTCAGAACTTGGTGGTACTGCCAACTTTGGTGCCAATTCTGTATATTTCTTTGAAATGGGTACAAATGATTGGAAAATCCTAAACACATTTTTAATCCAGATATATGGCACATTACTTTGACCTTAGCTTTAGCAGTTATTTCATTTAATAGTTCATTTGGTCGATGTGATCATTTTTGCACACACAATTTTTTAAACATAAAATGTAAGTTTTCCCTCCAAACTGATTACATTACCAATTTCAATTTGAACCCTATCTGTTGCTAAAGTGAGGTTTGAGGTTGGACTGTTTTGCCAATGTGCTTTTTTTTTTGTGCTTCCCTTTTTTTTTTCTAGTGAAGCGATGTCAGGCCTTCTCCGTTGGTGTTTCATTTTACAATAATCTACTTCACTGCCCCTACCGCCGCTGCCACCTACAGCCCCCATCGCAAAACCACTTTGCAGATGTAATGACACATAATTGTCTGCTGGATTTGCCTGTTAGGGGCTTCATTTTGAGCTGGTATTTGTACAAGAATGGAAGGGGAGATGTCAAGTTAACAGGGGCTAATGTGAAATTCTAATATCCATTCAGGCTGGGAATTGTGTTCAGAATAGCCATGAGAGGGATGTCATACTGCGCTCGTACAGAAGGCACAAGTTTATGTGTGAACTGCATTTGTAGTATGCGTGCATCGCAGTATATTTACAAGGTATTCTGTGTGGTTGAGATGGGAAGGGCTTTATACGTGTCTTTGTTTGCATGTATGCGAACATGCGTGTGTGCATTATGTATGTGCATGCATGCATACGGGAGTGTGTATGTGTGTGTGTTTGACAGCAAGGCTGATGTCATTCAGGACGCTTTAGCTGGTTGAGTGATCTGAATGTGTGCTGTGGAATGAGCTGAGTCTCAGAAGTGCCGCAGGGAGATGGGGGGAAACTAAATGTGTGAATCCCCACAGGATATTTAGACTGTTTATTATGATAAGCCTCCGTGCGCACACGTTCCCCACATAAACATACGTAAGTACACACATAAACTCAAGCGCACGCGTGTAAAATGGAAGAATGAAAGGCAGAGATGAAGACGTAGAGCGGGGAAAACGATAGGGAGACAAAGAAAGTAGAGAAAGGTAAAAAAAAAAAAAGATTTAGAGATGTTCCCAGATATTCACATTTGCACAGTGATGCGTTCGCAGTTCGCAGCATATAAAAACTAATTCCACCACCAGCCTATCCATTCCCATCTCATGTGGGAGCCATTCCACCTTTTAAACCCCGTCTCACTTAAAGCGGGCCCAGATGTAAGTCAAGGGGCTGCTTTGGATTAGCCAGAGAGAAAAACTCATTTCCTTTGCCATTTTACGAGCATTTAATTTGAAACAATTAAGATATTACGGTGCTGCGGATTCACTACACAGAGTGACAGCTGGGAGCAATCCCATAAACCCCTGAGCCAGTGAATGAGGCACCTTGCTACTCTTTTTTTTTTTTTTTTCCCTTTTGCTCCACTCGCCTCCTCCTTCTCGGACTCCTCACTGTTATTTCATTGAAGCATTTAGCTTAAGGCTCTGTTCAGGTGAATGAGCTACCTTCGCCTCAGCTGAGATCTCGCCACTGCTGCCAATTACTTTAGAAGCTCATAAATGCACCAGTTGGCTGATGATAGAATGGCCTAATTTTCCCAAGACTAAAGGGGGAGGAAGTGAGCACAGAGGATGTTTACCTTCTGGATGGCTTTTTTTTTCTTCTCTCTTTTCCATCACGCCTTTTATTACATTATTGAATTTATAGCCTAAGTTGCATGACTCATCTTTTGGAGGAATAAATGAGAAGGATGCTAACTACAGGGGGCAGCAAATGGTAAGCAGAGATGCAGATAGTTGCAATGTGATCATAAAAGAGTGGTTTTTCAAAGACACAAGTGGCGATATTTGAATCGGACCCACTTGTTTGACGTCACGCAGCTGTTTTATTTCATGCCCTGTGATAGCACACATATTGATGGCCCCGCATGTCCTGTCTGTCCTACACTCAAATAACGCTGCCACTCCCTGACTTCGAATTGGAGCTAGCTTTGTCAGCTTTCACCCATCAATTCACCTCCTCCTCCTCCTACTACCTTCCACACTGGCATAGAAGGGCATCGGAGGTGTGAAATTGATGAAGGTGTGCTTGTGAAAATGTCAGCGGGGGGACCACTGGCCAGAAAAAGGGAGAGACGGGGGAGTATATTTTGGGGGGGAGGTGGAGGGGGTGACAGATAGGAGTGGCAAATGCCCCTTTTCATGAACACTGAACTGTAAAATGGAGGACCCAGTGCAAACAATGGCCATGATCAATCGACTATGGTGAGAGGCTTCTCGTAAATGCCTGGTGCCCACATGCACTAAAGGAGAAAAGAGAGGGAAAGGAAAAGGTGGGGAGAGGGATGGCGAGAGTGTGACTGACAGAAATGAGGTATGTGTCACTGTTGGTTTGGGGAAAGCGAGGTAGAGAGCAGAAGGAGTGGATGTACAGAGGGATAAGATGATGGCAGGAGAAGGTAAAAGGCTTTTAGACCAGGAAAGATTTAAATAAATGAAAGGACAATGAAAGGGGAGTGGAGGGAGATGGGGAGACAGACAGAGGAAGCAAGAGAGCACAATTTTTCTTCTGACACACCTATCTGAGTTCAGGCGAGAAGAAAAATTACAGAAAGGAGGAAAAAGAGGGAGAAGATATTAAGAACAACGGTATCTAACGGTGTCACATTATCAGCACTTTTAACAATATTCATCCTGGTTTATTTCACCCTATCTACTCAGACAATTCATGTGGAGAGTTTGAAATATCACAGGCCATCGCAAACTGAATCTCTGGGAGTACAATATATATAGAATGATGAAGTATGCAAAAATGATTCTCCACTATAACAAAACATGTAAAGAAGTTGACAGGCGTCACTTTGCTCTGAAATTAACCGGATGCTATTAGGACTGCAACTAAGAATATGATTAGATTTTTTTCTTTTAAAATAGCAAAAATACAAATCTTATCAGTCACAGTCTAAGGCATGGGCGTGTTTAGCAGTCCAAATTCAAAATATATACAGTTCACAATAATATACCAAAAGATAACCAAGAAAATATAAATTTGGCTTAAATTTGTTGTTAAATAAAAGACTACATTATTCGCGAATTATCAATGTTATGGTTGTTTAGGCTGCAACTAGCTTTTTTTAAATACATTTTCAAGGAGGTCACATGGTTACAGAGCAACTCGTGCATCCATCAGTCACCATGGCGACAGCTGTTTACCCCTTATGAAGGATGCCCTCTTTAATACAGAGCACCATTCTCAGCTGCAAATATGACTTCACACGAATTGATTAGGAGTCAAGTGCTCATGGGGTCCACTTGGGAAAAAAGTCCCTTTTATCCACTTGTTCGCTTCCACTTTCCTCCTCCTCTATCTGAAGTGCCCGAATGCAGCATTGATGCCAACTTGTGAGGTTCTTTGTGTACCAAGTACAAAGACACAAATTTCCGTGTGCATGATCTCACTCGCACGCATACATTAAGACAGAAATTTGTGCTGTTTTCACTGCACAGATGTCCTGTGCTAAGCTCCACAGAGTGACTGTCAGGCAGGAGTTGGCTCAATCTGTCTAAAGCTCTTTCCCTCGCTACCTTTATCTCTCTCTTCGTCTCTCTGTGTGCAGGCTGCTGCACACCATGGCTGCTCGCACCATCCTAGTTGATCTCTTAATGGACCTAATTGCTTCTCAGCTCATTGCACCCCATGCCAACACGAAACTAAATCAAACAGAGGTTCCATCTGCGAGCCTCGTCGCAAAATCTGATTCCGCTTGACATCATAATAAGGTGATATTGACTATTCATGACTCAGCGTTTCCAGAAAAGATGAGTAAGCGCGCGGCTTTCATCACGGCGTGAACTGTGACAGGCAGTAGCGTTCAGGTCATAAAAGAGTTCAGGTTGCCCTCCTTAGGAGTGCAGCCTGTATTGTGTTCTCGCTGTCAATATGCCAGTGACCCTCTCAGTGGCAGGGAATTTACCATGCATAGTTGCACCCTGAAATATGGATTATAAAACTAATACACCCAAGGAATAGATGCTGTCTCCCTGTAGCACTATCAGTAGTTATGTCTGCTTCTGCGGTCTCACTGGTGTGGCTTTTGTTTGCCACACTGATGTGATGTTCTCTTGAAAGCTAATCAAAGCTGATCAGACATGAAACAGCCCTGTAGTCTGCTCCTCTGATCTGAGGCAATGCCACACCGGACTAAACATATGCTGAAGATACGACTATATGCTCTCAGCACTGCAGGTATTGTGACACCACGCCACAGTCAACTCCATCAAATACAGTTAATGTCTAACGCAAAACAGTTGGCAGCAGCAGAAGCAAGAAGACTGTGTCCAGGTTCATTTGTCTTTATCCAACGCTGCAAAGTTGCAGTACAAAAAAAGATATTGAAAAACTATTTTTTTAAATTAGCATTTCAGTATGAGTGGTGGGGTTTTGTATGTCCTACACTACATTTTATGCCAAAGTTGTAACAGATTTGCACATGAGAGATTTCCATGTTTTCAGTCTGCGCTTTTCTCACTGGCTCGAAGCGGGCGAGAGTTACAAAAATGTCAGTGTTCCATATGTCTGTGCAATCCAAGTTTAGCAACACTTAAATCAAAATGTGATGGCTGTTGTAGAGTTGTCTGCTCATGTTGCTCGCAGTGTCAATCAAATCTGAACAGACTACTGCAGATGAAGTGATATTTGTTTGGTTTTCAATAAAGAACAACTAAGGATGCTTTTCAAAATTTTAAAATTGATTGTTGCTTGTTTAGGCAGAATTATTAATAATTACAGAGGAATATTTCAAAATTAAAATGTACTTTAATGTATTGTAAGTAAACCCTTCTTTCTCTAACTAATGCATGATTAATAGCACATAGTTTTCACATTTCGGCACCAGACAAACATCTTCGATCCAGGTAACTCTCTAAGGGACTAATCTGAAAACATAAAAAAATGTTAGTTTTAAGATCTGGCTTCAGGAGCTATAAAATAGTGTTTTTCCCTGAGGGACATATGATACGACTGTGAAGTCTCAAAGTTATGTAGGTCAGTAAGTAAATTATACAGCTCTTATCTGTGATTGTGTAAAGCTGTGTATACAGCTGTCTGGCATCTGACCAAAAAAATTAACTACTTTCCTATCACGTCTGCAATTACAGCAATTCTCAAACTTAACAATCATTTCAACCACAACATAAAATCTTGCTTTGTCCATGATGAACTCTGCAACCATTAAATCTGCCAGTTTTGACTTAATGTTAATTGCTCACGAAAGCACGACTTTATGCTTTGCCATCCATCATATCTAACAGATTCCAAGAAGGAAAGAAGTATTAGATGTCTCGGCCAAGGACTGGAGTTGGGTGTTGGTTTACATTTTTCGTGCCTTGGAGATGTGTGTAATATCACCTTGGCATTTGTTGCTCTTAGCCCACCACCCCACCCTTCTCCTCCTGCTCCTCATGACTGCTTGGGCAGCGGCCATAAACAAGTCAATCTCCATCCGTCTCAACACATTGGATTAGATTTATCCGCTTAAGATAGATTGTTATCCCAAAGAGCGTGAGTCGCGCTTGATGGGGAAATTAATTTTACGATGACTGGTTTACTTGATCAGGGTTGTAGGAGAGGTAGGGACCATAAATGCATCAACTCTGGGGCGTGAGGAGCCAAAAACAACAATCCTTGTTTTCTGTTTTTTTTTTTTTCCTTTTTTATTCAGACAAGTTGTCTCTCTTCTCAGCAGATTTATACATGCTGTTGTCTTTGGGTCACAGAAACTACAGTAATGACTGGACTGACAGTCATTTGTAAAGTGTCAGCAACTTGTCAAGGGTGAAAAGGTCTGCACCTCAGGTGATAGGGAGATTGAGAGTGAACGATATTGGATCATCATATACGGTATGTCTGTCAAACATTAAATGTGAAATTTGTCCATTTTGTATGTAGAATTTTACATTATTATTATTTTTTTTTTTTAAGGGCTGAATGATCAGGCACACGGTGCAAAGTACCCAGGATGGAAATACTTTCTTTGGAGGAGACATCTTTCTGAAATAGCCGTCAGCAAATCTTAAGTGTTACACTGATATGGCAATTATTGGATTGAGTTACAATGGAACTGACCTGAGCTTGTTGAGCAACAAATTCGAGCCTGAGCCTACAGTAGCCCTCAGTGCAAATTCATCTGACAAGCATCACTTAGAACCTCTTTAAGCAGACTACAGGCAAAGCGCTTTTCTTGCAACTAAGAAAATCAATCATTGTGCTCTTTACCTCTGTTGCCTTGTCTGTTTCTGAACCACACAGTTTAAAGCCGATACGCAACAAAGCAATATGACTTTAAGATGTAATTTTATCCCTGCGGAGATAAACAGCGCACCCTGTTACAAAGACATCCGAGCAAACTAATCTGTTTGCTTTATACGGTAGCTTGCATTGTCCACAAGGCCACCATTGAAGACACCGGTGAGAGAAAAGGTTTCATTTAAGGAGAAAAGATGCAGCGACTCTAGAAGGAGCTGTCAAGGACTATGCTTGTACAGTGCTAAAAAAGCATATTACAGTATTAAACAAAGGATGAAAGTCTACAGCAATGCTAGTGTCTGTCGGTGATAAATGCTACCTTGTGTATGCTCAGATGCTTACAAGTTGATGTGGGTATAATGTTTACTTTATTTTTGGTTTAATGTGTCATTGTTGTATTTAATTATTTAAAAAGTAGCATTTAAAAATAATAATAATGGATTAGATTTATATAGCGCTTTTTTTGCCCACTCAAAGCGCCTCACACATTCTCGTTCTGGTGGTGATAAGCTACATTTGTAGCCACAGCTGCCCTGGGGCAGACTGACGGAAGCGTGGCTGCCAATCCACGCCTACGGCCCCTTCCAACCACCACCAACATTCACACGCTTTCATACACCAGTGTGAGAGCAGCACTGGAGGCGAGGCGGGTGAAGTGTCTTGCCCAAGGACACAACAGCACATGACTAGGCAGGAGCGAGAATCAAACCGCCAACCCTTCGATCATTGGACAACCCGCTCCACCACCCGAGCCACAGCCGCCCCAAAATTATGTGAAGAAATGAGGAGACTACTGAAGTTGGTACAGTAATCCCTTCAGACAGATATAAGTGCTGGTACCAGATGCCGTGGCTGTTAATTGAATTGTTGCTGGAACTTAACTAGTTAAAAAAAGGTGTGCTAATACATTCAGTGGTGCGAATATATCCACAAGATGCTGAAATATTTCACAGAATAAGTGAAATTGTGACCCGCTAGTGATGTAATAAGAAAAGCCAGAGAATCAGGGCAGCTAATATCTTTTAGGGTCCATGAATG
Source organism: Acanthochromis polyacanthus (assembly GCF_021347895.1). Taxonomy (NCBI): domain Eukaryota; kingdom Metazoa; phylum Chordata; class Actinopteri; family Pomacentridae; genus Acanthochromis; species Acanthochromis polyacanthus. The sequence goes on along the minus strand of NC_067135.1, from coordinate 10,581,901 downwards.
TCTTCAAAATGTTGCTGCCAATAACATCAGTATTTCACAGTATTTCATAATATGTCTCTGTTATGTGGCATGACTGTAAACAGAACAATATTTCAATATTTACGATGCCAGCTAACTTCATCAGTACACAAGGCATGCAAGTAATTTACCAGCCTCCTACCATGTTGTTTTTTTTTTAAACAAGGCAAAAAAAAGAAACGTAACGAGAATATTCTATGCTAATTAACTTCGTAAAATCATCCCCAAAGATTTGCTGTGTAGGCAGGTGCACAGTGAAACACATACATCAAAAGACTTGCTTACATTATTAATCTAAAGCAAATGCATATTGATATGGTATAACCTTTAGCATCCTTGCCAGCATTTGCATTGTATTTACATAGTAAATGTCAATCAGTGCTACACTTTGCATGACCCCGCACACATATGGATGTAAACATACCCGAGGCAGTTCAAACATAGTTGACTCAAGAATTAAGAACATACTGTCACTGTTCGACAACAAAGAAAACATGTTCCAAGGGAGCCTTTTTAAATGGCCCTCCTACTGTCATGGGTATAATAGGCAAATATGCAGCAGGTGGCAATGCATTTTCTCAGCTCAGCAGTCATGGATCCGTCTTATTGAAGGACAGTTGGTTTATGGACTAGCACGTCCTGATGGACAACAGAGCTGAGCCACAATAGGCCAGTGAGAATTGATAAATCCTGCTCTTGCTCCCATATATTACCAAACAAGTGCGATAAATGGTGCCATTATTATAAAAGGACAAGGTTAGATTAAGAACAATATAGTGAATCTACTAACTAGTGTTATCCAAATACATTTTAAGATCAAGAATATAGTCAAGGGATTTGAAATAAAATCAACTATTATAGTCATGAATCAAATATCGGCCAGTCAAAATTATCCTAAAGCAAACTGAGGCTTGAATATCTGCGAATCTTCTTCACAACTAAAACAGCGCTTCAACTTTCAGTCTACGCTCCTGATAAATAACACTATTTTGCAAACAGTCGCTGTTGTGAAAGTCTGATAATCAGACATTTGTGATCTACAGTACGTTGTGCCTCGAGACACGACGATCTCACTCCCACAAAGCTTTCTCATAGCCAGCAGTCGAGGGCAACAGTTCACAGAACAGTAATTTCATCAAGTTTCTCTATTGTTCTTTGTCACATAAACCGACACTTTCTTTTGGCTTATGAATCTACATGTGCAGACGATATCAAATTCTGCCCATAGAAAGCGGAGCTGGAGATAATTTGCAGGTATAAATCACAGTCACCGTTACTCAATCGGACGCATGACATGTCTGAGTGCAGGTAGGAAAACAGATCTGCTGACTGCAGTAGTCTGTCTCTCAGAGTACTATTGTTGGATGCTAGATGTTCGTGTCTGCGGGGCGAAGTTGTTCATCAGAGGGTTTGGGTTGCTGCCACAGAAGCAACTTGTCTCAAAACACAATTGGTCATAGTCATATGTCTCCTCGGGCCATTGCTGTTATTTTTCTGTAGCCCTACATCAGAAGATCATGCACATGACTGCATTATATTATCCCATTTGTGCCCAACATCGTGTCTATTCAGCGGCATGAATGTGAATGAATCACGTCTTGGAATCATTCTGTGAAATGTGTAATCATTACACATGGATTATGGAGGTTACTGTTCAACAGGCTGACCCAGGACTGTATAATGCTGTTTGTGTAGGCATCTTTCCTACATACAGAAGCAGTGCCTTTCATACAAAAATGCAAAAATAACGCAGATGATGCACCTTCCGAATAGACGTCTGTGCACATTTAAGCCTAAACTCACAACAGAATCAATATAATATCCCTACAGGGATTTTAAGTGTGCCTGTGGCTCTTAGTAATGGGTTTACAGTGACCTTATTGTACGTGATGGCTATTTTTTTATGGAGTTTGTACTGACATTACCCTAACCATTATGAGTATATGATGCCAGGCTTCGCTCCTCATCAACATGGGTGTTGGTGGGGGAAAGTATACTCTAGTAATACACAGAAGTGCCACTTGTATCTAACTTGAACTGTCATTATATGCTTCTTGACAATTTTACTGCACAGCCTTTTAAAGGAAAAACTTACATTTTTCACTCCACCATGTTCTTTTTGAAGTCCACTAGCTATTGTCACTGGGGAGAATTAATTAAGTCTTTTTCCTCAGGTAGCATACTTACTGTGAGTACATTTTTAAGGTACTTTACTTAAAGTAGGCACTTTTAGTTCCACAATATTTTTTTTGTTTTTTTGACAGCAAGAGTTTGTAGGTGTATCAGATGAAGAATTGATATGAGACACACAAACACCTTTCAAATATGATGCATTTTTGTCGCTTCAGCTATAAGTGTGTGAAATTGTTAAAATGATCTCTAATTTGATCAACTAAAATATAAATTCCACTTTAATTTTTCCATGATATACAGCATTTTTACATTAGCTGTCTCCATAGCATGATGTTCTATGCATTTTTATAGTGTAACGTTAGAAAAATTAATAAAAATGACAAAATTCTAAGAAATTTCACAAACCTTGAATAAATGCCGATGTAGTTATTCAATTTTTAGAAAAAGAGCTAAAAAGTTGGTGCAGTTGTTTTTTTTTTCAATCGTTTTTCTCATTGCAAACTTTTAACTGACATGACTGGTAAGCTGTTTTTGCTTGTTTTGCTGTTTTTGTCTTTAGACTGCATGAAATATGGCTAATATATCAAACAACATTCACATTCTACTTCTACTACAATCCGTTTTTCTCTCATAGATGACCAAAGTTTTGCTTGTTTTTCTTTCTTGAGTTTTTTTGTGGCTGATAGCAAACAACTAGGGATGCGTTCTAATATTTATACTTCTATGCTATAGTGTTTGCCAAAAATAAAAAGACTTACTATGTCTCAGTACATACTAATGCAAAAACAAATAGTAAGTTCAAGCAGTATGTAAGAGCAAAAATACCAGGAATTCCTTCTACATCCGGTCAGATTTTGAAGTGTCCAATTCTGCATGCTTTTCCAGGCATTCCGACCCACAATCCTCTGCACAGTTAGGTCACATATGTCATGGTGTCTCATGCGAGTATAAACAAGCTTGAGCTAATTTCGCACTATAGACTGTGGCAGTCAAACTTTAATATGATTATGAAGTAGTTTGTCCCAGTTGCACGCATACTTCTTGAAACAGAACACACTTTGTAAGATACTATACACTTAGGGGAGAAAAAATCAGTTTGGAGCATAGCTGGATTTATTACCAGCTACTTTTACTCTGTTTCTTACTGCCATGTGTAATGTAACCTGTATTGCCATCTTCTGACAAAGGCAGTTAGTGGAATCAAGCCTTTGTCGTATTTTCTTTCTTTATAATTTCTAAATTTGCTTGATTTGGAATCATGGCTACTGTGACATGTGTGTTTTACCACAAAATTGTGTAAGTTGGATTTTATGTACACACCATTGTAAACCAGGGTAAGATGCATTAATGTATTTTAATCGGTCGACAAGGCTAACTCGCTGAATTTGTTTTGTTATTTAGTGAGGCTATATTAGCTTGCCGTAGCATTAGCCAACTAGGTCAGGCTTTTTTCACAGCTCCATTGATTGGTGATTTGATACTATTTTTAGGTCAGGAATTTAAAAACTTGTGATAATAAAGTGTAGTAAAGTTTTAACCGCTGTATCTATGATTTCTCGTGTTGATAAATTCTAAATTATAATATATATATATATATATATATATATTTTTTTTTTTTTTCCCAAAAAATCAAAACTTACCAGTCAGAAGTTTGGACACACCTTCTCATGTAATAGTTTTTCTTTATTTTTATGACTATTTACATTGTAGATTCTCACTGAACGCATCAAAACTAGGAACGAACACATGTGGATAAAGTGTGAAATAAGTCAAAACATGTTTTATGTTTTAGATTCCTCAAAGTAGCCACCCTTTGCTTTGATTACTGCTTTGCACACTCTTGGCATGCTCTCAAGGAACTTCTTGAGGTCAACACCTGAAATGGTTTTCACTTCATAGGTGTACCTTGTCAAGGTTAATTTGCGAAATTTCTTGCCTTCTTAATGAGGTTTGGACCATCAGTTGAGTTGTGCAGAAGTCAGGTTGCTACACAGTTGACAGCCCTGTTTGACAACTGTTTGAATCCAAACTGTGGAGAGAATCAATCAGCTAAGTAAAGAGAAACAACAGTCCATTACTTTAAGAACTGAAGGTCAGTCAGTCCAGAAAACTGCAAAAACTTTGAGTGCTTCCCCAAGCTGTAGAGGCAGAGCCCAGATAAATGCCACACATAGTTCTCGTAGGAGACACATTTCTACATCAACTGTTCAGAGGAGACTGCGTGAAACTAACTGCTGAGAAACTACTACTTAGGAAAAACAACAAGCAGAAAAGATTTGTCTGGGCCAAGAAACACAAGGAATGAACATTAGACCAGTGGAAATTTGTGCTTTGGTCTGATGAGTCCAAATTTGAGATATTTGGTTCCACCCACCATGTCTTTGTGTGACGCACAAAAGGTGAACAAATGGTCTCCACATGCATGGTTCCCACCATGAAGCATGGAGGAGGAGGTATGATGGTGTGGAGGTGCTTTGCTTGTGCCACTGTTGGGGATTTATTCAAATTTGAAGGCACACTGAACCAGCATGGCTACCACAGCATCCTGCAGCAACATGCCATCCCATCAGGTTTGCCTTCATTGCCATCATTTATTGTTCAACAGGACAATGACCCCAAACACACCTCCAGGCTGCATGTGGGCTATTTGACCAAGAAGGAGAGTGATGGAGTGCTGCGTCAGATGACCTGGCCTCCACAGTCACTTGACCTAAACTCAATCAAAATGGTTTGGGATGAGATGGACCGCAGAGTGAAGGCAAAAGGGCCAACAAGTGCTCAGCATCTCTGGGAACTCCTTCAAAATTGTTGGAAAACCATTTCAGGTGACGACCTCATGAAGCTCACTGAGAGAATGCCAAGAGTGTGCAAAACAGTAATCAATGCAAAGGGTGGCTATTTTGAAGAACCTAAAATATAAAGCATGTACTACATAGTTCCATTTGTGTTCAGTCGTAGTTTTGATGCCTTCAGTGATAATCTACAATGTAAATAGTCATGAAAACAAAGAAACACCATTAAATGAGAAGGTGTGTCCAAACTTTTGACTGAGAGTGTGTATATATACACTTGCTATACACTTAAAGAAAATAGACACTGTTCATATAGAGGGTGTCTTTCCCAGGTTTGCCTATTATTACGTACTTCAAATGACAACACATCTGAAAGTGTAAAATAACAGGACACACATGTCCTGACACTCTGTGTCCATATTCTCACGGCTTGTCCATCTGAAAATAATTAGCAGGTCAGACCCAAACATATTCCCACGTCTGTCTCAAACACAAATCTTCCTCCGAAATAGCCACGTCCAAGTGCACATTCCTACAGTGGACTACAGTGGAAGTTGATCCAGGAGAGCTGGCAGAGTGGGACCTCGCTGAGTGACGTCACCCCCCCCCCCCCTCCACACACACACACACACACACACACACACTAACACACACTCTTAGTTCGTGCTCGGCAAAGAGAGAGAGAGAGAGAGAGACATACCGAGAAAGAGAGAGAGAGGGAGGGAGGCAGAGGGAGGGCTGTGCGTCCCAGTCGCTCCGCACTCTCCAAACACAACCACAGTCTCGCCACGTTCAATTCAATGAAGATCTAACGAGCAACAACACAAGACAAAACCCTGAGAATATACCCCAACACACGCCCCATGCGCGTGGTTTTCGCCCCATCTCCCCGACGTTGGTGACGGACAAACTCGAGGGGTGGAAAGAAGAGAAAACGACACAAGAGCGAGAGAAAAAAGAAAAGAAAAGAAAGAATCAGCGGACGGGATTTCTTTCCTTTATTTCTCCAGGACTCGACTGCTATTACTGGATGTAAAAAAAAGAGAGAGAGAGAGAGAAAAAGGAAGAACACAAAAATTAAACTCTCTTCACGCAGACAAAATAACAGGAGAGTTTCCAAACTGACCACTAAAATGGTGATAAGGTAAGATTGTTGGACGAGCCTGTGAGTTTGTGGAGTGAAGTGGCTGCCGCAGTGATTTCAGGTGTGCGTTAGAGCCTCACGAAGTTGGTTCAAACACATGACTTAAACACATTTGGATTAACCCTCCGAATGCATGCAGGCTTGTCTGCGGTTTCGGGATATGTATTTTTCATTTATGCGCTTATGATGGTTTTACGCACAGGTTGTTATTGTTATTATCATGGATGCGCGCAGCCTTCGTTAGCGGGAGTCGCGCTTTCCGAGCCACTTACAGGACAAATAACGCCTTGATTTATATAAAAGAGACCCTCGTTTACTGTTCTAATATCTATTTTGAATATGTCTGCATATACACTACATCCGTGAACGTGCAGGTGGAATAATTTCGCCATGGTGTGCGCTTGGTGTTGAGGCAACCCACGTTAAAATCTGTCAATTTCAGTCATTCTGTCGCGACATCCCGCTATAAATATAAATTAACTGCCTTCATTTTGCGTTCTGAGCAGCCTAGTCTCTGTTTGTCTCCCGTTATGTTATCAAAAAATACCAGCTCACACGTTATTTGAAGCTCCCTTCAAGCTGTGGCACTGTCATGCGGGCTAAATACAGTTCATTTAGTGCATCATTTTTGGAGTTGTGGAAGCCTTTTCCCGGCGAGTGGATTGTGAAGAATTTTTCAAAGTGCATTCCTGCAACTCTCTAGAGATCCCTCATCTTCTGTGTGTCTTATTTTAGAACTCGTTTTTATTTTAGCAGGGGCGGTTTAAAGTTGACGGTGCTTTTTTTTGTTAAGGAGCTCGCTTTATTTATTTTTTTTTAAAAGCAGCAGTATATCAGTCAGACAGGCGCAGAGTCGGTCAGTCACGCAACGGTTCTGTCAATCAGGTGAAAGTGAACCTTTATTTCCAGTAGAAGTGAATTCCACCTGTGCTCAGTGTGCCAGTTGGGCCACTAGGGGACTCATTCTCTCCAGCCAGTGAGGAGAATGGAGTATAGAGGGGGCTACAAGCCATGAAGATGGGGTTTTAGGTGCCAATGCAAGGCCTTTTTTAAAAAAAAAAAAAAATTTTCTAATGAAAAAACAATTTTGTATGAGGTGTATTTTAGAATTTTAACATACATTAGCTTCCAAAGCTCACAAAATAACTGGTTATGTGTCCATCAGCTTGGTAAAATTTATGATTTTGGAACCAGAATTTCATTTTACGTGGCATTATGGTGTGAGAAATATTTATATGAAAGCACTTTCCACGCATGGCTTTTTCCCCCCTCACCATACCATTGTAGTATTGATGTCTGAGCTAAATGAGAAGGCAGTAATCAAAGGCGGAGTAGGCTGTTGAGGCATTCGAAGGCCCGGTAAATGTGTGTGTGTGTGTGTGTCTGTTTTAACATGTAAATCATGTGTGTTTGTTCAAGCGATTCCTAGTTTACAGCCAGTAAGCACTCTGGTAGAGCAGACCCCAGCACCTCCACCGTCTACCACGTTTTACAGTTCCCAGCTCCAACAATTAGCACTCGCCCAATTTTGACACAGTGCAATTAACGCTGTCACCACGGATTCGATTTCCAATTTTGCTGTTGCGACAGCAGCACTCAAAAGAGGAGGCAAAATGGATATGCGCCGAGGTGGATGCTCGGTTTTAAGTGCTGCCATCCAAAGTCGCTGAAGGGAACAAAGTGTCTCAGTCATCGAAAAAGCGCCACTGACGCGGCCATCTTCACTCCAACCCTTATCCTTCACCTTGTGCCTTTTTCAAATCCTCCAAAAAATACTAAGCCTAGGAGAAAAATCCCAAAGCAAATTGTGAAAAAAGTGGAGGTGTACTGTATTGTAGAGGAATTGAAGGGGGAAAAGAGTCAAGCCTTTGCGTGCTGTTCACCTAAATATGTGTGTGTGTTGTGGATGTGTGAAAGATACAAATAGTTCATGGCGTGCAAGCCATTAAATTGAAAAATGATACAAGAGGTTAGAAAGTGCCTACAAGGATTTAGGCCATTTTTTGTTTGTGCCTCCTGATCAACCCCTTTTCTCCGCTTTTTTTTTTTTAAGTGCCTGGAGCACATTCTGAAATCATAAACTAGATTTTTGACAGTATCTGGAAGGGACAACGGGGTACTTTCAAAACTAAGTCGTAGAGTGAAATCAAAAAATGTCTTACAGATAGATGTCTCTTGTTTTTGTTTCAGTTCCAGTGCACATTTACCTGGCTGTGGTTTCTGCTCCCCAAGTTAGTTAAATGTGAAGCTCTCTGATAAAAGCTCAATGACAACAGTGTGTCTAGTTTGAAAAGAAGCATTTGGAAGGACTACGTAAGCTCTGAATATTTCCTTATCCAAGTCCTTCTCTGGCGTAACGCCAAGCCCTCTTATGAACAAGTGTGCCTGCACCTCACAGTCCCATTGTCTCAGCACAGCCAAGTAGCTCTGACTCACTGGTTTATTTTGAAGAGAGAGAAAAAAGAGAAAGAGAGAAAAAAAGTTTGTTTTCTATCATTTTGTGTGTACACGTGTGCTGTTGCCTGTGTGTATGTGTGAGCACTACTTCAGGAATTCCAAGGCCAGGGCCCCTATTACGAGTGTGGAATGAGAAATCAACACTTACATTACAAAAATGGATACGTAAACACACAGGCCACAATTATCAGGCGCCGTGGTGTTGGAACTGGAGGAGATGGAGTGCCAATAGGTCTGTTAGCAATCACCCCCCTCGCTGCCTGCCCTCTGTAATCCAGTGGGTGTATTCTAGCTTATTTTGTGCCAACAATGGCCCTCAACGGCTACCCACTGACTGACTGGCAGGCTGGCTGGCTGACTCGCTGGGAGGGTGGGTGGCTGGTGGTTGAAGGAAAGAAGTTTTATAGATGTCAAACTGTGGGGAAAAAATTGCAGCAAGTGTTTTCATGTGTCACGTGAGCGTTTGTATGTCTGCTTTACACTATACATGCACGTATGCATCCTGTGTACTGTGTAGTTAGATCTCCTCATGTTAATCAACCCATGTGTGCGCCTGTGCGTCAGGGGCCTCCTGCCCCTACAAAACCCACTTCACAGAGGCCAGCTTGATGCATTGTGACAAATGAGAAAGCAGTTTGATTTCGCACAACACTGAGCTGCACCGCGGCATAATGAAGTGATCATGACTTTACCCTTGGTTCACTTTGGCCCCGGTCCCGCAGTGTTTTTCCCCTCTATTCAATCGCTTCACTCACTTATTTACTTGGCAAGCATTTCCTCCCGTAACCTCTACTACTGCATAACTAGCGTCAAGGGTGGGTTGCTTGATAAAAACCACCGCTACGGGGCATTGGTTTTACACATAGGGGAACGCTAGCAGTTTTTATTGATATTCAAGTTGCCACTGGGTTGGAATAATAAGAAGCCTATTTTCACGCCCAGGCAAAATCACCTCTACTGTCCATCACCCTGTCAGGGCAGAAAGCTGAGGCATAAATATTATCTGGCAGTGGAGGGAACACCGGCCTATAGCTGAGCTTTTTCTTTTCCATTTACTCTCATTCTCCACTTTTGTTACTCCTGTTTTCTTTGTCCGCTCCGCTATTACAGCCCTCTCCGTCTCAAATGAGTCTCATCAAAATCAAGCATCGTAAAAGAGAGTCCCCTTCCGTCGCTCTTCTTTCATCCCGATTACGCTACATGCATCTTCTTTTGTTAAATTCATGTTTGTATGTATTATGACACAAAAAAGCACCGTGTCACTTTTAACATGTTTAACTGGGAATGCTTCGCCTCGCGGCTCTGCCCCAGGCTTTGCATACGGGGGGGGGGGGGGGGGGGGGGGGTATGATGATGTGACAGAAGCAGGGAGGACTGCTTTTCTCCTGCAGCTGTCCTTTGCTTGCAGATTGGGTTTCAGGAGATATGATGGATGCCAAACGCCTGTAGCCAGTTGTGAAGACATAGAAGGGGACGGGGGAGTATGCTGGTATGGATTTGGATTGGGGTCAGTGGCACTGGTAGAGGATTCTAATTCTGCCCTTGACCTCCATTTTGGATCATCCAGAAACAGCCTGTCACTAGTAGCACTATGAGAGAGTTGGGGCTAATTATAAGAAAACCAAAGACCGCAAGTGAAATATAATAATTCTGTTCTCAAATATTGCAATAATGAAGGTGATGGGGTATAAAATGGGATCTTGGTAATATTTTTAAGGACTTCATTCTGATTGTGTTGCAACCCAAAACATTATTTCTTTTTATGCCCTTCCCATTGTCTCATTTCCTCTTATCTTAATTTTTGGAAAGGCTGAGAGCAGAATCCACTGAGGTTCATTTGAATAACCGGCAGAATGAGGAAATAAAAGCTGGGGGAAGAAATGGAAGTGGCGGGCGGCTCTGTGCATTCATGTCACACAGCTTTATCAAATTATTCCACAATAGCAGCCACACAAGTGATGGAATTTCAATTAAAGTATGACAGTTTTAGAATTTGTTTCTGCTCGCAACAGAGCTAGTGGGAGTTGCGTTTCATGGATTGGGGGCGCTGGAGTGGACTGTGTGGAGGGTCTCATACAGAAGACATATTTTCCAGTCTATATTCTCCATCTACTCACCTCCCTGCCCCCCCCCCCTGCTCTCCATCAAAAAGGGAATGACTTAGCTGAAACACTTTTTGTTTCAGAGGCACTCTGCAGTTAGAGTCCGGAGCTGGGCAAAAATGGGGTGTTATGATAAAGGTCTTTGCGACAAGAAGTCAAAAATGGAGGCTTTAGTTGATAGGCTCTTTCCAAGAACAATTACGCTACCTGCTGTGCCAAATATAAGGGTGCGAGAGATAAGTGCAAGGGACGGGTGCTTGCCTCAGACTGGTGGCGAGCTCGTAAACTGGGAAAGAGCTACGTATATATGACCCTCAGGGACTGTAAAGTGGCTCGAAGCTGAATTTTTAACACACGCAAGCTCACAACCACTTGTGCGTACACATACACAAACAGAAACGTAAAAAAAAATAACAAAGACTAGACAAAAAACAGCATTTCTTGCTGCAGTAGCTCCTCAGAGAATTATTTGCATAAAATACACCTAAAATGAAATGACTCTTATCTTAAATGAAGCTTAAGAACAAGGGGCATTAAGATTAGTATTTGTTGTCCATTTGCATTTTCCAGACTCCTACTGGAATTGGCAAAGAGGAGAGAATTCCATTAAAAAGTGCAGTGACATTGCCACATAGCAATTTCACGAGTGAGAAATGCATTTAATAGGGGATGGATTTTTTATAATTTGGTAGTGTTTCCCCAATCCATGCCATAATTCTTCAAGTGACATGTGTTGTAATGGAATCAACTACCTCCAGTCCACTCATATCTGGCACCCACATGTCCACAGGGAGATCTTCATACATGTATGGATACCTCACATGCCACGTGAGAAACGTAGTATGAAAAAAAGGCAGCATATGCGATCAGACTGGCATTGACATGGCTTTGTTATTGCTCATTTATCCTTCTTGTTTTTACATTTAAATTCCTGCATCGCTGCAAGGTTAGGAGTCAATGTTTAAATTCTGTGTAACCCCAGCATTCTCTCTCTACTCAATCTGCAATTATAGCTAGCTGCTTTGAAGAAGCCAGGCGGAACTAAAATGACTTTTCATGTCCGGTATAATGACTGCCATTTGGAAGCGGACATGGAGAGAGAGGGTGAGAGAGACACAGTTACAGAGGAGAGGGTGAAAAAAGATGGAGGGAGTGGCAGAAGGAGGGAGAAAAGAGGGACAATCAGTGGATGAAAATGGCTTAGGTCACCTTTGGTTCTGCCCAGACAGCCCAAACCGACCACCTTTCATTCTTCACAGATGAGTCTACCACATTTTAGTCCTTTTCTTCCCTCGCTGTGCTTCTGACTGAAACTTTCACCCTCTTCTCCCTCTGTCTCCATCTTTCTTGCCATTGGTCACCATTCATTTGGCTTCAACGGAAGCTTAGCAGCTTTAAGGCGGATTACAAGATGAATTGCACAGAGCGAGACGCCGTATATTCTCTTTAGGGTGGGCCACAACTGCCAAAGGCCAGAGCTGAGTGCCGTCACCTGGGCTAGCAGCTGGCTATCTTTTACACTTCCCTCGCTAATGAGGCCAGACAGTTGGGGCTGAAGTTATAGCGCAGGCTGGATGCCGTGTTGGTAATCTATTATTTAGACTCTCGTGGGGAGGCTGGTCTCAAGAATTTCATGCATGCATTTTGCAAAGCAAATGGTAGCCCGGGGGGAATACTGAGCTCTGTGTGGGAAAGAAATGAGCGAGTATTAGACATTAATGTGAGCTGCAGCGTTTCCTTGTCCTGCATATTTCAAACCTGCCAAGACCTGAAAGGAAACTTTTCGGCATTTTGTCATTTTTTTCATCATACAAGAATTGGAATGTTGCTCGTGTAGATGTGCTTCAGTGGTGCTAGCAATGCTGACAACTCTATTCGACGCTTGAGTCTTTTTTTTGGCCTTTTTTCTGCCATCCGTCCCTTATTTCTTTCCTCATTGTGATATTTTAGCGATGACAGATGAAGGTTGCGCTTGGGTCTTCAAACAGCCGACACAGAAGAACGGGTATATCTTTCCGTTCCCTTTTCATGTATATTTTAGGAACTATTTTTGAAGGGGTTTCGGAGTGTTGCATCACATCGAGATAACACAGTGCAGACGGGCCTTGTTTATATTTAGTCAGGCTAGAAAACTATGGCGCGCATGACCCCACCAATGTATTTATAGTTTACATTTCCCTCGGTACCAGGGACTGCTAAAGGAGATTTTTCTTTTGTTTGTTTTTAAAACATGTATTTTTCAACCGGCTTATTCATTTACATTTAGCATTCAAACATTAGAGAGGCATAACTGCATACTGCCAGTTGCAAACTCAGCAAATAAGGAATCCACCAACTTTTACAGCCCTATGAAGCCACTGAGCATTTAACTATATTTGGCCCTGCACATAAGCAAATCCACTGGCAGATGAGATGGCAACAGTTAAACATAGAAAGGCAGTTTTAGCCAGAGTTGTTTAGCATACTTAGGTTACTCTTAAATCAAGTTCGTGCAGATTGGCTCAAGATACCAGAAATAGCTCAGAGTCATGGATAGCATAAATAAATGAGACATAGCAAACCCTGTGAAGTCACGGAGTTATTCATGACTCGCCGTGTAACGCAAATCTACATCATGACTATTTAATGTTCAGATTTGCTATGGCGTGAAATTACCCATGTGACAAAAAAAGGGCCCGCTTAAACCATCAAGTCATGAGAAATTGAACGAGTTAGACTGTCACATTTAAAGCATTACAGTCCACACTGATAAGCTAACCACATTATGCAGTTTAATTCATTGGGCTAATGAAGTATTTTCAGTAGCGCAACTCGCAATGCATGCAAATTTTACAGGTGCAAACTTTAGAGAATATCACCATCCATCCATGAAATCCACAAAGCCTTCAGAGTCTGTATGACCTCTAATATGAAGATTTTCCACTGAATTTCTCGTGCTGTTCAGGGGAAAGTCCATGTCAGGTGTAGGGCATGGTAACCCAAGCTGCCACACTTAATCCTCTACCTACCCCTACCTTGTCCTTGCATGTGTTCTCCTGTCGATCTACCCTAAAGAAACATTCCAGGAGAGTTTTAGCGTCACTGTAACTGGACACTTCCATGCTTTGTGTGTGTTTAACTGAGAGAAAGGGAGAGTTTCTACATGGGAAGTGGAATGCTTGAGTGCTGTTTTTTGTGTGAAAGTTGAACATAATTTGCTCCTTCGGCCACGTCATGCAACAAATGAGACTGAGATCAGATCTCCAGAGAGCAAAGAAGAAGAGGTTTGATCTTAGGTGACATGAGAGCAGCATCGGCAATGGTGATTTTGTGGTATGCAGGGTATACAAGTATACAGGGATTTTTTTTTTTTGCAAAATTCTGTACTGAAATCCTATCACCGTGACAGTAGTTGAAGGCGAGATTAAGACTTACTTTCAAATAGCTTAAAATGTCATCCATATTTGATGGTTTCCCTCAGGTCCAGACAAGGAAGAAAGGTATCAATTACAGCAGGTTTCATTTTGAGAGTATTAACTCAGAAGGACAGCTAATACACATTCTAAAAAAAAAAAAAATTGCATCTGGATGGCAATTTAGCTGTTGATGCTGGCCGTCACCCCTCAAGCTTTTAATGTTGCAAATGGATTTTCCTTTTGCCATAGCTGATTTCCATTCCAGCGACAGTCCAAGAAGTGTGTGTGTGTGTTCTACAGTACTGGTTGTTTGTGTCACAGTCTATAGAAAGGTTCATTTGGTAGCCATGAAAACGCATTACAATGCAATCCCTTCTTCCCCTTCCTTCTGCTCTCTCCCTCTTTCCTCCCACCCTCTGCTGTTTTTTTGGAAGGCGTCCCGACCATCTATTGTGATAAGCTAAACACAAAGCTGTGAGGAGGATGTCCTGCGCTAGCTGCTAGCCATATTGTTGTCTTGCTCCTCCGCTTGGATTGCCAGCCTGCATAACACTGCAACAGGGAATTAACCTCTGCTGCCGTTTCTTTCATATTGTATAAATTCTTTGCGACGGCCTCTCCAACAGAGCTGCAAGGGGGAAAAGCGAATGCAAATGTTGCCAAATTACTGACAACTTCTCTCCAGCCGGACTGCATAAATACACAGCAAATGTGATAAACAGCTCCGTCTCCCTTGCTTGTGGCTGCCTCCGGTGCAACCTTTACAGAATAAAAGGGCATGACATTTTTTTAAAGACAAGTTCATTGACGTGAAAGTGGGAAGTTAAATAAAGCAGAGTGTAGTTCAGTGAATGGGACATTACTACATTGTCACAGTTTGTGACCTTTCCCATTTGTTCTGACAAGCCAGGGTTTCTCTCTGTCAAAATGGCCAACGCCGTTTGTAAGCGATCCCTCCCTTCCTGTCCCTTCTTTTATTTTTTTAATATCTGCCATCTGCAGTGACTGCGTGACGCCACAGCTCCTGTGTCATCAGTGACAACGCTCACACGCACACTGGGACTAAACAAGAGTGCAGAGGAAGAAAGTGGAGACAGAAGAGACAGAGAAAAAGAGAGCTCACTTCATCCTTTAATTGTGTCTCTCAATGTCCCAGCGGACTTCATTACCCAGGCATCCTAAGAAATCTCACTTGTTTGCTCTTGGAAACATGTAAAAAGTGTTTGTAGTTCTTTTTATGTCTCTACAGCAGCATGAAGTGCTTCAGTCGAGCTAGACAAGATTTCTCTGTAGCACAGAAGGAGACATATTTGAAGCAGTCAGTAAAGCCGAGGTATTCTTTGCAGTAAGAAAGTTTTGATGATTATGTGCTGAGCTAATGGATCTGATGGCTCTACCTTTAACAGCTGCAAAATTGAAGGACATTCTCATTCACCTAATTTATGCTCTGCTGTTTATTTTATTAAGAAATGTATTGCATAATTGGAGGAAATAAAACCGTATTAGGATTTCATGCTAATGTATGAGTGGTTCATTTGGGACCAGGTGCTGCTCTCAACAAAACTAGCCAAATATTAAGTAATTCAGAGTTTAAAAAAAACAACAAAAAAACAAAGAATGTTATATCCTACCCCAGATTTCACTATATTTTCATTTTTACTGGAAAGTGTCATAAATCCTTGAATTAATTGCCATGTTTGTGAAAATAACACTTTTTCTTTTACGATTTAAAGGAACATTTTAATGACACATTCAGCCTCTGTAGACCTTACCTTACCAGGATTGGGGGGTAATTTCTGACTTCATTAAATGCAAGGCTAAAAATCTACAGCATCTCTGCATAAAAACACAGCAGGCGAGGTGATTATCTTTGGAAATTAACTCACTCATTTAGAGCTGTGTGGATGCAGATGCCTCCGTTCAATGGAAGCCTATTATTCCAAACGACTCTCATTAAGCCACAGTGAAATAAGGCAAGCTGTGGAAGCAGTGAAATAAAATCTTTAGACTGGCTGTGCAGAACTCGGTGGCGGCAGTGAGCTACGCTGTCTTCATTAAGAGCTCTGACGTCAGGAGTGAAATGCGGAAAATGACTCGGTGTAAAAAGGAAAATTGTATGCAGCTGATTTCTACCTCTCATGCCCTATAGGTGGTTATTTGGTGTTTGTGCTCCAAGCCGAGGGAACCTACAATACAGTCTGAGCTTAATGAGTGAGTTTAATAAAAAACCTAAACGCTGAAGAGCATGACTCACAGCTGATCTGTAATTTCTGTATTTCAATGCAGACCTGCTGTTTAGAAGCTCTTTTGAATGGCATTCATAGCGAGCCACTTTCCTGGTTAGTCAAGCTGTGATGTGCTCACTTCTGTACAACTACGGAAAGAACCAGATCACGGAAACTCTTGCGGTGGTGTATGTTACCGGTTCCCACAGACCCTTATGAAAATCCTCAATCATTACTTTCGTGGTCTCTGGCGAAATCTGCTGAAGGTCGTTGCAGTTACATGCACGTTTGTCCTGAGCTAACAGTGTAGATTATAGCAGTGTTAATTTTTGCATCCCACGTCTTCATTTTATGAATTAGGTTTTTATTAGTTTAAGTCTACTTTGTCCTCAGTGAAAGTCTACTCTCATACCTGCATTTCTATTTATTCCTTTTTAATATCTTCTAAGCATTTTGATGATGCCACAGTCGCCATCTTTGTGTATAGTTCCCATGGTTATTCTCACCAGTAAATCCAGTTTACATTTTCATTTGCAAGCTCGGGCTGTTTGAACAAACTCTTGCTCAACTAGCATAAGCGTTAGCATATTCTGTCCTCTACAGACAAATAACATCTTCGCTAAATTACCGTTTACTGATTGATACATTTACACAGTGACACTTTTTTCTCAAACTTCTAGTGGCCAATTTAAATGCAACACCATTATTAATCCTGGGTCTGACTCATTCATTATGACAGCAAAGTGAAGCCTGTATTACATTAAAGGTTCTAGATTAATGTTAGCTTATCTTTCTTGATGATATAAAAACACACATATAAAAAGAGAATGAAAATGTTGGCTTCTGCCTGCATGTTGGTAGTCTTTATCAGCTGTTTTGTTGCTGTTTTGTGTCGAATTTCATTATATATAGTTCTCTCAAGAACAACTAATGTCAGATAACATTACTGACAGATGCATAGAATGATTGAATTTAAGAAGTTCCTTATTCATGGAAGTACAACAGATCGAACAGGTATTTTGAGCAGTGGAAGACTAATTGTGTGCCGCAGATCACTGAATAAGACTAACATAGGAAGATAATTAGTTAATTTGTCATTTTTTGACAATGTTCGGTTTTATTCATTGATGAAAAAAGTAAAATATTTCATGATATTTCTTGTTTTGAAACCTAAGTTTGCAAATTAGCTTTATTTTCTTGATAAATAGATTGTCAGTGAACACTTTTCATTAGAGCTGATTTTCTTCTTGTTCTCTCTTCCAGTTATCGCATTCTACCAGTAATGAAGCCAGTTTGATCTTTTCTCCTTGACAAAACACTTAAAATCTGTTTATTTCAGGACAACACGCTTAAATGACAGCAAAACCCCATTATACAAAGCAAAGTATCATGGGACTCTACGGCATCTGGACTTTTGTTTTTTTTTTTTCTCCCCAGGATCCATTTCAAGTGTTTTACACCAAGGGAGCAGAGTTAGAGGAGCTCACAAGGAAGGGAGATTAGATGGACTCTTGTCAAATGTGGAAAAATACTGACGGTCACACCATTCCCTACGGTCTCAACTACACAGCAGGTGGCCTTCATTTGCATTTCCCACGGGCTTACCTCCTCCCTCTCTCTTTCCCGTTTATTTATTACAACGGCCGCAGGTGGAAATCAGATGACTGTCAAATCAACCTAATGTGGTACAACGTTCTATGACATGCGCTGGCACACAGAAACAAGATGTGCCAACACAGCCGAGTGCTGTTTTTAGAGTGTTTCCCAGTTTATTATTGCTCTATGATAACCTCCATCCATACATTCATGTGCCGTTTGGCCGAGGCCCTAAACATCAGTAGCCTCTATAAAGTGATGGAATGTACACATTAAAATTCGATCTCCTGCATCAGTACATCCAGTGCTGGTCAGGATGGGAACTATAAATTGCTGGCCATTATTTTCGATTAACCACGCTGACACCATGGCCCATCACATTTCTTCGCATTTTTAGCCCCTGTCACAGTTGCACCATATTTCCAGCGCGCTGTTTCATTTTAGATTGTCCCGAAGCGTGATAACACAGAGCAGCGAATCTCGGGACACAAGCTAGCAGGCGATCTTATTAATAGCAGAGCTGTGATAACAGTAGTTGTCTACGTCTGCGGTTGGTATCTCGATCTTCAGGCACATCCTTTCCAGGGCCTGAAGTGCAGAGGCGTCATGCCGGGTGCAAAGGGGGCAAGAACTTGGCAGTTTATCATTGATATGCTGGGGAAGTTTAATTCCCTGCATCCCAAGTACAACAAACAAGGTTCCCCAAGCAAGGCTTCGAAAGCAGACAGAAAATGACTGTCTGGGGTCGCAAATACAATTTGAACTCGCTTGTAAAACATGTCCTGTAACAGAAATCACTGAGATGCTCAAGGGTGCTGTTACTTCTAGAAGATTTGAAATAAATTTAAGAAAAAAGAAGATGAATTTTAAAATAATCAAAGCTAATTATCATGTGCCAGATTGCTCAACCTTGAAAGCTTCACAACACATTAAACATAAAATGCAGGCAGGATGGAAGCAGATCTGCTGGTCGACTGCCAGCTAACATCAGGGAAAACAGATGCACTACACAAGAGGAGCAGATATATGACACTGTTATCAATTGCTCGTTGTGTGAAATAATGGCCAGTCTCCCAAAGCAAGACACCACTGCCAGAATTCCAGTGCTATCAGAAATACGTTCCTTTCATTATCTCATGTACATTAATTGTCCAACAGGTTTAAATATAGTTTGAGACAGCTGATATTAAAATCGTTGATGGAGCCACGGCTCATTTGCAAAAGAATGAATTCAAAAGGGCAGAAGAGTAAACTGAATCGGAGAAAGCAATCTGACTGCTAGGCCCTTGTTTTGACAGAAACAAATTGTTGTGTCAGTGCGCAAAGTCTTTTCTCTGAGTTCTTAATGAGTTTATTGGTAATCAATATTCCTTTCTCATCCACTGGCATGTGACACTGAGGCCGTGACCCAAGAGGGCCTCGTAGATGGTGGAGTTGAGTGGGTCAGTGAGTATTGGTAGTCGCTTGTTCATGCTTAGGCAGACAGGAATGCCCCAGTTTTACCAGGTGAGATCAAGGCAGGAAATGAAAGCAAGCTTCTGCCGCTTAAGCTTCAGTCTTTCAGTCGTAACTGGGAGGCATAATGTCTCTCTTCAATAAAATACAGCAGCTGCTTTTGGTATTTTGTTCTCTCACATCTGTCATTTTCTTTCATGATGTGTCTTATACATTTTGCAGGACATGCTAACTAATTTGGCTCGAGACCAGTTTGCCTTTGAAAGAAAATCTCCTCAAAGAGCTGGTTATGCGTCCCTGTCAAATACTGCACAAAATGCTAGTGTTGCCTGTCAGTCAGAACTTCTTAGCGGAACCTCTCTCAGAGTGATTCTGTGAGCGTCCTGCTGATACAGACAATTTTTTGGGGGGGTGTATTTTTTTGCAGGAAGATGGGGCCTGGCCTCCCAGCGGGGGTCAAAGCAGTTGACCCTACCCTGGCGAGCTCCCAGTCTGTCTGCGATGATTTTATTCAGTCCCATTCAGTGTAACAGCGGGGTGCGACCCGGATCGATGTGGCACTGCCAACGCCGATTCCATTGAGAAACCCAAGGCCTATTGAGAGGCACTGATCAAGGGTGCCGGATGTTTTTCATTCACACTGTTGAGTCTCCATATATTCAACAGTCAAATCAGTCTGATAAAATTGTTTTTCCATCTCTGGAAACATGTGACTCAGTGGAGCTGGCAGGGTGCAAGAGAGCTTTGCTATCTTCAAAAAAAGACTTTCTGCTATAATTTACGTCAGGAACGCGACATACACACATCGTTCAAGGTCTGAGCCTTTTTGCTATTATTTAGCCCCATACAAAACAGAACAAAGGGAGAGAAGAGGATAGCTGGCGAGTGAAAAACAATTGGGCCAGGTGCCAGACTCAAATCAAGCATGTGAGCTCAATAAAGCACACTGTATCGATTTGCGAGTTATTCATTATTTGTTTTGGATGTAGAGAAAGTTCTTTGGAAAATGATTTTGGTGTGCAGTTCAGACTCTGAAATAAATGGTTTGACAGATCATCAATGACCATAGAATATGATAGTAAATGGCCCGATATTGATTTATTTCCCAATGTCCCCCCTTCGCTTTTCGTCAGCTTTTATGCTTAAAGCAAGACCAAGCACTCTCCTGTGTATTGGATTTTTGTCCGGCCTGCTTTCAAATGTGAAAATGAGGATTTATTTGTGTCCTACTGCTTGACTGATGCTTGTAAGAGAGCACAGATTCAACTAGATAAATGGAGCTAGAGAAAGGGTATACATCACACCGTGTTTAATATCTCTCATGACAACAAACAGCCTTGCTGGTGGTAATATGCAAGCATCTAGACCCTCAAAATGCAAAAATGGCAGCTTTGTTTACTGCATTCAGAATAAATGGATGAGGCCCCGCTGTCACTCACAGATGGCACTTCCTATGAGAAAAAAATAAAAAAAACAAAAGCTGCAGAGCCAGTGACTCGTAGTAATGCATTGGCATGACGGCAGCCATTTTGCACAACCTCCGGAGGCACTGATCGTCACAGAGAGGTGTCGGCATTGTCTTGGCACCAGCCCGACCCGGTGCCCGGAGTAGTAACTGATAGCCAAGCTGGAGCTTGTCAGGCCTGACGTTTATCACTTTTGACATCTGTCCACACCAGCTCTCCTCCCTCTTCTGTAACTGGCCCCACAACACCGACCTTGGGATCAGTTCGCTGCCCCAAACCTCCCTCCTCTTTTTTCAATGTCCTCATTTGGCTCTGGTTCCACGTGTGTTGTTTTGAGGTTTTCATCTACCCTTTGGACCTTGCTTTATGCTCTGACAGAACTTTGTATACTGATAAAGAAATACTTCCTTATTGAGATCCCTGTTGTTTTGCAGCACTGAGAATAAGTAGCCAATATCTGTATTGTAATCTTGTCTAATGAGTTAATGGCTTTTTGTTTATTAGGGATGAACTTGTTACAAACATGTTTAGAAAAAAACTAGAGCACATAGTAACAGAGATGCTGGTCACTGATAGTTTATTTTAACAAATTTCAACTGTTTAAAAAAAAGTTATTTTACAAATTGTCTATTTTCGGTAAATTACAGATAATATCCAATAAAACAACATATAAAGTATTATTTTACCTGTCATGTATTAAACTAAACTAAACAAATACACAAAAACTGTCTAAAAGTGGAATTAGCAACTAAATACAAAAAAAACTGTAATCTATAAATAATAATTTATTCTTGCACAACATTTCAGTGTATTTGTATAGTTCTAAATGGTGGTATTTTAAACTGTATTTGAATAAAGAAAATACATAATTATTTTACAGATATTTGCAGAAAAAGAAAAGAAAAACGTATGTATATTAAGAAGTGAAAATTGGTGAAAAAAATGATTATTTTACAAATTTTCTCTGCTTTGTAAACGGTAGTGTCTACAGATACGGACCCGTACCCGTAGCCTGTGGGCTACGGATACGGCACTTTCCATTTGCCAGACAGATACGGACCCGTACGCGAGTCTCGCGAGTCAGAAGCTGCTAACCACTGCAAACTGGGGTAAGCAAAACTTCAGTGTACCGCCGGTGGTACACTTACTAATTTGCATAGGAATTTCAAGAATGTCCAACGGCTGCAAACGCGATTATACAAACACTATACGCCGATGGAAAGCTTAGATTCTCATGAATCCGCCGGTATAAACCACTTTCAGATGCGATTACCACAGCGGGTGAGAAAAACACATTTGTCCGACAAAAACGAATATCCATCCATCTGTTCTCTATACACGGCTTCAACGCACACAGCGCGACTCACATTTCCGGGTTCATTATTACACGCAGATGAAAATATTCCACAAAAAATGGCCATAATCCAACCTTTTACATCCAGACGACACAAGCTAGTAAACTATTTGGTCCAAAACATGTCCTGAAGTCGGTATAAAATCCACGAATCGGTCGTTTTCAAGGAAATGCACCTCGCGATGTGTGTCCAATATTCCCTGTATTTTTCGTCATTTTTTTAATTTAAAAATAGAATATTAGCGATTTTTTGTACTGAAAATGGCTGGAATTGACTGCAGCTTAAAGGGTTAAGGTTAGGGTTAGTGTTAGGGTCAGGTTTAGGGTCCGTACCTGTAGTACCGATGCTACGGGTCCGTACCGCTAGTGTCTACCGGGAGTCACGTGACCAGATCTCGTGTATCTGTCTGCCAAATGGCAAGTGCCGTATCCGTAGTCCACAGGCTACGGGTACGGGTCCGTACCTCTCGCAACAACCTTGTTAAACAACAGATAATACCTAAAATCACAGAAAAAAATAGAGATTTTGATTGTTCTTGTTCTTTCACAATGTGTAACCAGAAAGAAAATCACTTATACAGTATTTAAATAAACTAAAAATCAATCATTTACATATTTTTACTGTTATTTTCAACATGTTCTTACCGTTTTTGAATGTTTCAGTAGCCCAACATTCTTATGTGTTTGTTCTGGCACTCTTGCTGCCACATTTTGACCGTATTTTGTGGGATTTTTCTTTTTTCTCTATTTTTTTTTTTGGCTTTTGTTTCTGATTTTTCAACATAATTATTTAAATCAATGGTCTGAAGAAGGTGTCAGTTCTATAGATATATATGCATATTGCTGTTTTGTGTGTTTGCACCAAAAAGACAAAAGAACAAAGAAGTCAAATTGCCACACTCAGCCAAGCGTTGACAGGCTGGCAGGAAATGTCTGACAAGCTGTGCTGCGAGAAAGTGCTGCTATTGCTGGAGTGAAATGTTGTTATTCAGTGGCCTAAAGAAAGGGTCAGCATGGCAAACGCATCCAGACACACATATGTCCATATGCCATCCTGAACCAATTTATGTTGCGGTTGACAAGAAACATTTTCACACACATGGAGGAGCTGCCGGTGCAGAAGCTCTCACCCCGCCTTGATACTGTAAAAGCTGAGGGGAGTCTTTTGAGTTTGGGTTTTTGCACGAAGCAGCTGAGATCGTATGAGAGCCGGTTAGACTCCCACATTTCCTGCAATTACAGATCTTTTTTGCTGAGTAATTTTTGCTGCTGAGTCACCACTTTAATCAAAATCCACAAATCAGTTGCACTTACAGTATCGGATCGCTTTTTCCTGTGCTACATTGCACATCCTTTTACATTATGCTGCTGTGACTCATCAGCAGCCCTTACCCCTGGCCTCCCTTATGAGGTAATTAAGGCCCTGGTTGTTTGTTTAGCTGTCTGCATGTGTGTCCTGTATAAAACACAGGGGGGGCATATGTTCTTCCTGCCATAAACCCATTGAAACAGTGGGACACGAGTGGTGAGGAGGGGTCGGCTGTGCATGTGTGTGCGCACTAATTAGGCAGGCAGCAGTGTATTAGCCTCACTGGGCAACAGCCAGCTGGGAGCATCTGGAATCGTCTTTCATACTCACCAACTTCCCCACTGCACAAATACTTGTCCACACGCACGCAAAATTAGAAAAGATATCTGTGGAGCAGCAGTGTGATAAGACAGCATAGGTCAGGCATGATGGGTCATATGAGCAGCTATTTAAGTCTGCCAGCATTTTAAGCCTCCGTCACATCACAGCCCCCCCCGACCGAAGTCCCTGTTTAGAGTGACGGTGCCGCTCTCACGTCTATGTCGAGGTTGAAATGCCAACAGCCAAGAGGGGAGGACCTTGTTCACTCCTAGCAGCTTGTGCACCCCAAGATGCATCAAAGCTGTTTCCCAGACTAAAAAGAATTTAGCTTCAAAGCGGGGTCAGTGTCTAAAATAAGCCTCCGCCTCTTGCATTCCCTCTACTTTCTCTGATTGTTTTTATTAACAGTCGATGGGAATGAGATGGCTATTTCAATTGGCTTTTTATAGCTCGCGTGTTCATTATTTAATTCTTTTAAAAACCACTTCTTTCTATTTGCCAAACTCCGGAAACTGCTGCAGTCCCTGCTAAACGAACGGCAGAGCTGTCTTTTGTTAATATCAATGACATACTTGAGCTGCTCCCACTCACTGCGTTCCCTCTTAGTCCAATTCAGGTTGCTGCGTAGGTGCATGCTCGCCACTGCACGAGATACGTCACTTCCTGTGGATCAGCCCAATATATTAAAAGAAATACTGCCATCACATGCTGTATAGCAACAAAAAAAAAGAAAAAAAACTAACAGAGTTGGCACTGAGTATTTCTTCTGTAGAGAGAGCTCAGCGAGCCAGCTGAAATAGTGTTTCTCTGTGCTATTGATTAGCTGGTTAGGCCATGAAAAGCCCAGGACAAGACAGTCACTGAGCTCCCTTCCTCTGGCTTACCAGTGGATGCTACTATGTCTGTTCTCTCACTCTACGATTCCCCCCCCCCATTTATCCCAATCCTCTCCGTGTACTGAATTTGTCACCCCCCATTCTTGTGCTATTCTTATGTGTTTTACTATTCTCTTCACAGAGGGAAAAAAAGCCCCGGCAAGCCGCTCGCTGAGTTAGATCACAGGAACCCAGCTGTTCACAGTCGAGGGCTGCTTCTTTTATTAGCCGTCAGTAGGCCGACCTGGTAGGGCAGCGAGAGGGAGAAAGAGTGGGTGGCGGGAGTGCAAGGGCAGTAGGGGGCACAGATTTCCCAGCTGTTAGTCCACAAGCTCTGCCTCCCTGTCAGAGATTAAGTAGATCAGCGGGAGCGTAAGCACATACAGAGGCGAGACAAGACAGCTGACAGAAAATGGATTGAGATGGTCTTCTTCAATTGAACACACTGCACACCCATCTCTGTAAGTTTTTTTTTGTTGGCTGAAGACTGTAAAGTTTTGCACACTGCACCACTGGAACGTACAGTGGGATGAGGCACAAGCCAGCAGCCGTGCAACATCCTAATACCCCTACAAATCCACTTCTCCTGCCTTCCGTCCCTTTTATTTTTCCCCACCATCTCACAAACCTATGCCGCCTTTCAGTCTCTAGAACACTGTTTTACTAGTGGACCAGTTGTCTGGAGGGACACAAAGAGACCCGAGTGTAAAATTATATTTCAAGCTATATAACCAGACCTCCATTGTGCTATTTTTATGATATTATATTCATTAAGATTGCAGGGATAGTTTTCTGTCTCTGTTGTGCCTCCCTCCCACCCTCTATCTGCTTCAATTCTAACCACACTGGAAACAAAAACCACTCAAAAAAAGTGGCAGTGATGAGAGCAGCACAGAGTGTTCCCATTTTGTATGATTAAATTTACTGTGACAAGCAAGCATGCTGTGTTTTGGCAAAACATGTTGCTGTGGGAACCCAGAAAGCTTCACAGTTTCTGAACGAGGTGCTCAAAAAGCTTGACTTGAGTTTTGAGAAAGGGTATTGGGCAAGTCTTTGCCTAAAGTCACTTTTTTTTTTCTTTCTCGAAGTACTCAAGATGTCTGTATTGTATTTGCATATTTATGAGAAATGGTGTCACAGTGATTAAGTTAACTGGGAGTCAGTTCTGCAGAGTGTGGATAATGAAATCATATAAAATGTCAAAGTCAAAGGACATTTTCTTTTTTTTTAAAAAAAGCATCTCTGTTAGTTGGGTTCAGAACCCTAGTGTCCATCAACTTATCCAATAGGCAAGTATTTGGTGAGATAAATCAAAATATGGTTTGGTAGATGCAGTGATATCTAAATATTCATGATTTTGGAGATTATTGCACGTTCAAAGTGGTAGACAAGCACATCAAACTCAATCGGGATTCAATTTGCTTCACAACAACAAAAACGGGCCATGAGCGATCGGAAGGATATTTTCACCAGACATTCATATGGTGTTTAATAAACAAAGAGCCAATATGGACTCCATTACTAAATGCTTGAGACCAATGTAGCTCAGTGGCCCCAGACAAGTAATTAGAGTTCACACTAAGGTCTGACTCTAAAATACAGTCATTATCCCAGCAAAGAATACAACCTTTCCAGGTCACATCACTTTGTTTGCAGCAGTAAAAAGTAGTTTATTTCTGTATTGTGCCACCATTATAGTAGCCCCAATCCACTTGCCAGCATTTTATGGAGCACAGAGTGATTGGGGGCGACTGAGAGATTCAATAAAAATGTGGTAACACAATTGGCTCAACACAAGGTAATTGTGTGAGCATGACTTTTTTTGTGTGTGGGATTTGTGCTTGATTATAGCATTATTTTATATACCAAAGTACGCAATACATGTGCATAGCAGTTTTCATCACCCTAATTTAACAAGAGCCTCAGGAGTGAAGCCCCCAAACGAAGGCACCAAATTCTTTACAACTCCCTCAAGAGCTAATCAGCCATCTTGCAATGAAACACTCGAGTTTATATTGGCCCCTTCCACACAATAGTCCCAGTGTATGCTTGTTGTTAGGCTCAAAGGTCTTGGCAAAAATCAAACTCATCCCATTGGTGTCTTGAGGATTACCGAATGCAGACAGAAGAAAACAAGACCATAATCTGAGAGAACAAAAATTAGGCCCTATAACTATTTTTGGCAACTACAGGTTGGACTGTGGACAAAAGTTTCTCACAACAATGAGAAAATGTCCGTAGAAAAATTGCCCTTGGTATGTGAGATCAGCTGTGAATTTTCAATCAGTCTGACTTTCCTCCTGCAAGACTTCTGATTCAGCAAAACATCTTGTAAATATGATGTCTAACCACTTTTCAGGGACACATTTTCCGGTCAACGATTGGCCTCTATCTGATTTCTGTAGAAAATGGACAATAAAGATAAATACGGGAGTCTGTTCCTGTTTTGCTGGGCTTAATTTGAACTGTTAACTGCTATAATGTAGAGTATGACTGCTTTGCCAAATGGCTGGTACACAGATGATTCTATAATGATTCTAGGGAACAAGAGGACAGGTTCCTCATAATGGCATTTTACAGGATGTTACTACAGATAATAAAGACGTGATTTTACTTTAGCATTTGGTGATTCAGACCATATCGAGCATTTACAATTTTAGTCATCCTTTTGGACCAAATCCATTGAAGTGCTCCCCCTCATTTTTTTTCCCCAAGAGGCACCAGGATATGAGGATATGTGGGAGGATCCTGCTCAAACTCTGACTTTCAGCAGGCTGGAGACACAGGATGTACTTTCGAAGCCTATACACTTCATCAAACACACCAGCGAAGGGGAAGGGGAGGATGACCCCACTCACATATACACAACACTACTGGCACCAGCGCCAATTTATCACATGTAATTTCCTCAGCTCTTGACCTTTGACCGATCCCTAGGGCTGTGTTTGTATTGAGGGCAACGTTCCACTGTCTGAACTGTCTGTCTGAAGTCTCCCCAGAGGGACACGGCAATATTTGCTACAGAAATATGCTGCTTAAGCCACTGCTGGTGAATCCACCCTAGTGCCCAGCATGTGCCTCTGTATGTGTGTACGTCCATCATTGTCTTCTCGACCCTCTAGTGTTTTATGCATCCTGCTCATTAGCCAGACAATGGCCACTAACGACAAAATGCCATTCAGGGCAATATGTCAGCAGACCCTTGGGATGAAAGAAGGGAGTGTGGCTGCAGGAAGCCATGTGCTTCGAAAGAAAGAGGGGCTGGAGCAAACGGGAAAGCAAGGAGGATGCGAGGGGATTGATAGGGAGAGTCTCTGAACAGTTTTTTTTAAAAAGCGACACTGCATTTAACAAATGAGGAGGGGTTTTTGTACGTTTTTTGCAGCAGTGATTGCTGAATACAGAATCAGCAGGACCTCAGTTCAACCCATACTGTCGCCATCTCTGCACAGCGATCTTGCAAGCGAGTCCAGCAGGTCAGCCTGCCCTGACCTTGTGTGCTTGTGCGACCCGGCAGAACGAGACAGTGCTGCTGCTCCACGCGTGCACCAGCCACACTGCTGCAGTCCTAACCAAGGCAGTAGCTCCATCCAGTGTATGCTCACTCCCCTCCCCTTACATCACCACGTCTGGAGGCAGAAGGTGGGGAGGGGTACAAGATTAATGATGGTGCTAACCGCGTATTTATCATCCGACTGGAGAGTAATGCGACACCTTTCTAATCTGAATATATTTCATTGGGCTGTTATGGCACTCAGCCCTGGGCCCCATGTATGTGTATGTGTATGTGTGTGTGTGTGTGTGTGTGTGTGCGCATGAGACTGGAAGTGTATTTGAATGTTAATCATATCTGTATGAGTTTGTGTGCGAGAATGTGTGCTTGTAAAGGCATGAGATACCAACCAGCCGCCATAAACGCTCGCGCTGTCTACCCTGGCAAAACGGCCCTGTGGTAATTAGATAAAGATGAAGTTCCTCTTTCGAGCACGTTGGGGCCACGCTCCCCAAGATCCACTCTTCTGATTCTCAGCTGCCTTATCAGGTGAACACCCTCTTTCCATCCTCCTCTCCATCTGATTCTCCTACTAGTTCTTTTTTGGCACTCAGCAGAAATCAAGATGGATGTCTCCCCAACAGAGATGGGGAGATAAGGAATGCGCAAGGCCAAGATGGGGCTTGATAGAGCCCACATCATTGGGCCTCCTGTTAGATTGACTACACCAGAGCTGCCAGAACTATTCAGGAACTTTAAAGTAAAAAAAAAAAAAAAAAGCCTGATTAAGAGAATTGTCAGCTGTGGGTGTTTTCAGATGGGGAACACACAAGCTGAGTAGGTAGTTTGTCCACACTTGCAATATGCACAAGACCACACACAAATGTTAAATTATGCAACAGTTTGGCTTTCTCACAGTTCATCATATTTACTGTTAATCGACTAATCCATTAACGCAGAAAAATTAAAAAACATGGGCTGGAGATCAGTGCAAAATCTGTCCTGCATACATTTTTAAAACTACTCAGACATTTAGAGTTTGCATGTGGGGTCACACGTGGTCATGTACATATGTACGGTGAGAAAAGTACAAGGTGCAGACAACCTTGTTCGGTTTGGGAAAAAAATGGTGGGAGGGTTTGCAAAATTCAGTAACAACACAGAACACTTGAATAAATGCTGGTCCCATCAATAATGAAACAACCAAGTCTTTAGCCAGTTACAGTCAGACATAAGGTAGAGCCTAGGTCTTAAGACAATATTTGTTCTCTCAGGATTTCCCATCTTTTAAGCATTGAAACTACAAAGTATATAGGCTTATGTTCTACTCAGCAATCACAACAGCGACAAGGCCGTCAAAATCTTACGCTGGAAGGGAGTACACACATAGGCATGCCGTCTCACAGGGAAAAAGCGGTTTTCTCTCAGAGATTATGTGTCTTGCTTTCTTGTGTACCCTTTCGCAATCTGCCATTTATGCAAATGAATATATTTCAGATTCCGAAGCTTACTGCAGGTTTCATTGTTCAAGTTCATTGTCAGGCAACAAAGAGAGAGCGGCATACAGATGATGATTTTTCAAGTGAGAGATTTGGATAAGGCATCCCACAAGCTAACCTACCCAACCTGCCCAAGCTTACATTAAAACCATCACAACAGCAGCAAGAGCACCTTGTACAGCAGATGCAAACTCAGAAAGATTAGTAGAAGCCAAGGTTCATGTTCCAGATATGCAGACGGCATCTTTTGCTGCTGTATGTGCACAAACATCTTCATTTCTTGTGACTGCATGGATGCTTGTTAGTATAGCTGTCATTCTTTGTGCCTGTATTTCCAAGTCAGATATTTTCAAGCTTGCTAATGTTGAAGGGAACCTACTATGTTTCTTCTTATTTTCTGAAACAAATTTAATATTACATTGTCAGGTGTTCATAGATGTATTAAAAGTTTCAAATATTGAGTAAACATATGTAGAAGTGGTCACTGTCAGCCAAAAGACTGCTCTTCATACTTCTCTAAGTAGTAGGTTTAGAAATCCACCATTCCTTTATACAGTTGTCTGCTCCAGAAACAACAAGCCACACTGTGGTTTTTACGGTGAATGTATGTACACACGTCTACTTTACCAGTGTCATAAACATTTTATTTACTCAAACATACAAATAACCTGCAGGAAGCTACTATACAGTAATTTGGAGGCACCAGAATAACATTTTACTAGCCACTTTACTGTTGGTATTTCCTGACTACACTGTTTCCACTTTAACAAGCATTTTAGTGCATTTCCCACATATACACCTATTAAAAAGGGCATAAATACAACAAAAAAAAAATCTATATTCAACTTGCGTTTGAAGGACTAAACCACAGTAATGTCACACAATTAGCATAATTACCGTAATAGTTGCAAAACAGAAATGCCCTGATGCAATATTTGTTGCAGTAGATATTTGTGCCAGATTGGATTTGGGCTTGCACACATTCAGATTGGTTTGTAAAGTTACAATTCCCAAATCAGAATTCGAAATTATGTTACGCTTAAGTTTAAAGTTTGCTTTCTGGACTTGGATAAGGTGGTGCTTATGAGCAAAGGCTTTAAAAAAAAAAACCCTGCCAATCAGAAGAAAGTGGGCTTATAGGGAGGAGTAGTTTAAAAACCTAGAGCTAATACTGCTAATGCATACAGTAGATGAACTAAAAGGCTGCACAAGTGACTTTTTTTTCCAACTGTGAATCATTTAAAAGTACTCGAGAGGACTCTCAGAACAAAAATGCAGTGGTGGTAATGATCGAAATAGCTCCCCTTCAAAGAAATGGCTTGAGACATTTGAAGAGGCTAGTTACTCAATTAAGATTAGACGAAAATATGGTTTCCTGATGACTTTGCAGCAGACAAATGTAACACTTCCATTATTTTCTTAGTTGTCATCGTTGCTGGTTCAGCCACCGTTTTCTCACTGTTACTGGTTCATTTCCCAGCGAGGGCAAGAACCCTTTTCAACTTCCATCATGTCAAAGAAGAATAAAGCGAGTGGCGCTGGAACAACACAGACAGACCCATGATGTCTCAGTGTCATCATAGCCTTGAGCATCTTTGGCCAGACTTCAGCACATATGAATCCCAAGAGGGAGGGACAGTTTATCTGTTGCAGTTAGCAGCTGGTGTCTGCCCCCAAAACAGCCCCCAGCTAGCATTACCACTTCAAATGCTAGTCATTTAGCAAACAAGTCAATCATGAGCAAGGCAACTGCCAGCGACTGGAAGAGTCCCCAGCGATCTCTGATATAACGATGAGGGGGCAAATAAGAGTCATGGCCTGTTTGGTCATGGAAATCAGGTCAATTTGGTCATCAGCAAACTATTGCAATCTGGCATTCTGCTCTAAGGTTTGCTGCTGTTGAGGGGGAGCCTTGTGTTATCTAGAGTTCTTTACGTTGATTTTACCCCGTCATAGACCAGTGCAAGGGTGTACTTCTCATAATTACAATTTAGCAATTACCACTTGACTTAAGAGTCTTTCACAAATGAGCCAACACTAAAAATGTGCGACTAAATAATCTGAGTTACATGGTCATGTTGAAGAATTGCAAAGAAAAGTGAGGCCGCCGCAAATGAACAGCATTACAGTGGGTACTTTCTGTCACAACAACTTTAAAGATCTTAAAAATTTCACAAAATGAAAAAATATTTTGAAATAGAGATTCATGTTTATGCTATTAAACCAAAATGCAATTTCAATGGTCAGCATCACAATAAATAACTATTATCCCAGCATCTGTAAGGCAGTTTTTAAAAAAAGAGAGACATATCTGTCTTATATCTCATCTTATCTAACTGTTTCAGATATGTCAGTGGAAACCTAGAGGCCTGCATGAGTGTGACAGCTGATAATGTTAGTGGCAGTAACTCACTTACTGTCTTTTGCCGTTGGGCTAAAGGACAGTGAACAGTAATATGTGCACACACATTTCCCTTCTGTTAGATTCGATTAGCTTTGCAGACAAGGGAAACTTTATAGCTTTGTAGTCTCTCTCTTTTATCAAGAGTACCATAGCCCAGGACTCTCAAACCTTCATTTTCTAGCTCTGTCTTGCATTGCCAATGTTCTCCCAAAACAGAAGTTGCGACAACAATTTACATTGTTTTGACACAAGAAGTGTATATGTCTCCCCAACAAGTTCTCTGTGACTCTTTGCTATCGCTTGTTATAATATATGCGTATATTTTTAGCAAATCATGAAAATAAAGTTGATTGGTGAAGCTTGCATTGCAAAGCGAAATATCAGCACTGCAGAATGACAAACACATTAATTTGTATTTGCTCAGTGTTGAACAGCAAGAATGTGTCTACTCAGCGAACTCCTGCTGTAGCCAAAGAAAGTTAATCATCAGTAAGTTACATAATAGGAGAAAATGCTATTTTTAATTTAATGTAAATTATTAAAAGTTTTCTCATCTAGGAGATGTTCATTTGTGAACTTGTGACTGTCAGTTTCTAAAGGTGAACGTCTATTGGATTTACTTGCAAAATCATGTTCCCAACACTAAGTGCAGTGTAAACAAAAAACAAGCCAGAGACCTTGTTGCTAACAAGGTAACCCTTGAATTCAAGGTTACAGTCTGCCGCAGTTCCAAAATGCACATACAGGCATATGCACACCCACATACTCATATCATCACCTTCCCACACGCACACACGTACATGCATGCATGCACAGACAAATACGTCTCTCTCCCTGTAGTGCCCTCCTTGGCAAAATCTCAGTGCCAGTCTCTTAATGAAATGCTCAATTAGGGTCTTTAAATAGGTAATTATGCAGTGCCTAATCCCCTAGCTCCTGGGCCCTATCTCATTTAGATGACACTTGGGCAGGCAAAATGGGAGGGGCAGGCACTGGGGCCTTAGTTTCTGTCATCAAAGCCCCTCCATGGTGGCACAGGCGGCCCTGTTAATGATAAGGCACATCCAGGCAGTCAGTCAACAGCGACTCCCAGTGAGGGCCACTGACAGCATGGGAGATGGCAATGTCAGGCTTGACAGTGTCTTAATCATGTTTGTGAGTGTTTGGGGGTGGATTGTATTGGGTTGGGGGAGCTTGTATAAAGGTTTTTAAAAGGGTGACAGATGTAGAGTGAGCAGCAAAGTCTGCTTTTGCTGTGCGGCTTCATGTGCACTTTTTCGGACAATTACTGAGTTAATTTTATGTGAGCAAAGACAGAGGGAGAGAAAATGACTGCCAAATGTCAAACTGTGCGTTTTGCTTGATGCTGGGCATTGACAGAACAGTTTTGATTTTGTACAGTGACATTTGTTTGAAGGTGGCATTTGATTTGAATTTCAATCTCCCAACTGTGGCTGGAGAAAAGGATTATTCATTCGTTTTCAGTAACATAATAAAATGTCTTGTTCGAGTGCTACAATATACCATCAGTGGCAGAAAAGTACTCTTGTTATTTTTGCTAACGTTGCAATGGCAGCCATTTGTCTTGGTGAAACGACAAAGGGGGAATTGTTGCTTTTGCCTTGGGGTGAACCATTGCTTTCTCTCGACTGAGTTGCACAAGCAGCCTGCACTGCTTTTCATGAGAGCAATAGCTTACCTTGGCTAAAAAACACCTTTCAAGGGCGTCCAAGAACAAATAAAAGTTTAGCTTTTTGATCCTAATAATCAGCAGCACCCACATCAAAGCGCTCAGTCAACTTTAGGGTACTTGAACCACAGAAATATTGAAACAGCTTTCGAAAAGGACGTTCATCCCCACCTAGCATGTCCTCTGACAGTCTTATCAGGATATAGATGGAAAGGCAGGAACAACACAATTTCACCTCTATCTGTGTATTCAGCAAAAACATCTCATATCTGTGATAATATTTTTTTGTCCCGCCGCCCTCCCTTGTTGGCACTGATGAATTTTCATGCAAAAAGCTTTGATAAGCTGCTGGTTCTAATGCTGCCTGTCTGTTTCTTCAGTTGTTGACTCAGGCTTTCTTATCAAATCTGAGTCATGGCAAAATCACTAGTTCCCACAAAGCACTGAAAAATGAACTGCTCTTAGTGCCCTCATGGATAGTATTGGTTTGACCAACCATTTCCCTCAGAATAAACTACAAAAAATACAAAACAAAAAAAATAAATTATGTATATAAAACAAAAGAACACAGGAATGAAATCACCTTTTATTGTAGTTTATCTATTCATGAAAACGCCTGTGGAAGTGAGCGGTAAGAACCAAGAAATCAACATGAATTTGTTCTAAGGCCTTGTAATAAGTTCACTTATGAAAACATCTCACCTTAGGTAAAGGATAGCTTACAGTATTGCTAGGCTAATTGAAGGGTAATTCACCCATTGTTGCCTCAGTTCACTATAGCAACTATAATGTGGCGTTACATTTTAGCTCTGGGTATATCCAAGCAAATTAGCATTTAGATAATGGGAGACACTTGGCATTTTAATTATTTTGCTGCCCTATGAGTGTAGCGTGTATGCCCCAAGTGCCTCCTTACATCCTTCATGTACGCCTAAGTAGTGTATTTACATACCAAACGGCTTGGCATATGTACAAAAGCCGCTAAAATGTCACTTGCGCACAGTGTACCTTGGTGTTCAATTGTTTTGAAAAGATAAGGAGTCGTATTGCTGTTGACTTATGTCATATGTATTAGGGGGGCAACACAATTCCCAATGCTGTATTATTCTGTTATTTTCAATAGAGCTCTGTTCTGAGGTTTTGTGCCATGTCGGCGAGTGGCAGTGGAATGCTGTTTTGTCTGTTTGAGGCTCTGTACTTTCCATAAAACGACATGAGCTCAGGCTGGGAACAACCTCCCTCTCACCCTCCCTCTCTCTCATTTCTCTGCCTCACGGAAGTGAGATTATTCATCCTCCCACAGACCGTTGCTGTGTTGGGGGTAGATGTCAAAGTGCCAGGAGCATGTGGTGCAAAGGGTATGCGTGCCTGCTCTCTTGCTTGTATGTGTCTGTTTGTGCACATGAATGCCTGAGTCTACATTTGTGAGCATGTTTGTGTAGGAGTTGTGCATTTTAAGCTGCATCTATCTGCTTGGATGTGGCCCTGAACCCATGC
This sequence comes from Acanthochromis polyacanthus, assembly GCF_021347895.1. Taxonomy (NCBI): domain Eukaryota; kingdom Metazoa; phylum Chordata; class Actinopteri; family Pomacentridae; genus Acanthochromis; species Acanthochromis polyacanthus. The sequence goes on along the minus strand of NC_067135.1, from coordinate 10,546,676 downwards.
TTTTGAGGGTGAGAAGAGGTTGCCACGTGTCCCATTTGCTCATTTTTTTCTTTCACCTGCTGCCATCTTACTAGTCCCCTCCCTTCTAGAAACAATACCTTCAGACTTGCAGAGTGGCCTCGCAGCTATCATCCCCTCCTCAGCAATGCTTTCCTCCATCTATCCCTCATTCCTTTCTTCCATCTCTCCTGTGCAGCCTCGGTTAGCCGTTTGAGCACAGACAGAGTGTTAAAAAAGCTGGCAGTGAGGCACATTCCCTTGTTTCCCTTCCTTGGTCTCCACCTCTCCTGCTCTCTACCCTACAGCGTGTTCTCCACTCCCTCCTTCCCACTCTTTCCCTCTTTTCCACATTACTTCGCCCCTGTCCTCCTCTCCCTTCTCCCTTCGCCACCTCTCTCTGGCTCGTTGCTCCCCTTATCCATTATATTTCCAGCCCTCTGCTCCGCCCTCCTCTCACTCCCTCTTCTTTTTTTTTTCTGGTTCATAATATGTAACATGATTTAGCCCTCCCCTGTTCATGCGGCGTAAATTTAATCCCAGCCATTCCAGGTTGGCTGCTGCTGCGTCTACCATTTTTCTCATTTCCCCCCCTATCCTGCCACACTCTCTGCTCCCGACACAATAGACTCCTCAAGATTCAGCCTGTTTGCATGATAAGAAGTTCTTTGCCTGTATTAAATGCTGATGCGCAAGGTCAAGCACGACCCAAGTGGCACATGCTTGTACTATAGAAGCCGCCTACGCTGTGACAAGCAAACATAGCACAAGAGAAGGCCTCCCAACAAGCTGGCAATCATTTGAATAGTTTACACAGCTCGCATGCTTACCAAAAGACTGATTGTACTCTGCTGTGGTTTTATCTGTCGCCCATTGAAAAGGCATTAGTGGTGTCCATTAGTGTTCAATAGAAAGTATGTTTACCAGTGTCAACAAGGTCAGAGGAGGTGATCCAAACATGCAGACAAAGATGAAATAGGTTGAATTGGCTTTTTATTTTTTGCTCCCTTCGTCTAAATTCCCTAGTGTCCCTAAAGCTTACCGAGTAGCTCCATAACCTTGTGTGTGTGCGTGTTTGTTATTCCTGTGTGTGCACTGTGTGTTGGTATGCGTTCAAGGAGCAGCACAACAGGGCACTGGGATAATCAGTCACTAGACTGCAGGTCAGGGTCCTGCACTGTGGGTACCATCCATCTGAACCCAACAGCTGCTGGGAAACGTGGCGGGAGGAATGAGATGAGAGAGGGAGAGAGAGAGAGAGAGATGGGTGAGGAGAGAGGGAGAGAGAGAGAGAGAGGCAGAGGGAGAGAAAGTGGTGAGGTAGTTCAGGTAAGAGAGAAGAGTCAAGGAGAGGCTGTTGAAAACAAAAAGAGCACAAACAGAATGAGTGGGGCGGAGGAGGAGGAGGCGTATTCGTGAGCGGATGCTTTGTGGTCATTTTAGTTATACTAAAGCGTATGTTCAAGGTCAGTCTGGGGGGAAGAATTCGCACAATGACACAACCTTGCTCTTGCCTCCAAACAAGGTAACCGTTTTCAGATTGCAACGCCCCGTCCTTGACCTCCGTTTTTCATCTGGAAAGTTGCACTGAAAGAAGTTTGTGTTCAGTGGAGATTTGTCACCGCTGTTTTCACTGGCTACAATTTGCGTAAAAGGAAAATTATCACAGAAAAGCGCTCAACGGTGTCATTTGATTAATAGCAGCAGTTACAAATGTTACTTCACAGTATTTCTGGTGTGACATTTCAAAGTCCACATCATTTTGCCGACACAGAAAAGGGGGAAAATGCTTTGAAATCTCCTGGTAGTAATTTGCTACGGCCACGCAACTGAGATGGGATTGTGATAGCTTCCTTGTCCTACAGCCGCAGCAGGTGCTTTTAAACCAATTATTAGACAGACAAATGTCATCAGACCCAATTAGCTTCCCACTGTGTATTTCATGTTGGGTGATCCATTCATAAGAAAACAAGATATAACCAGACAGTAGTGACAGCACTGGTTGCATTTGCTTTAGCAAAAATTAAGTCATTCATGCAGGCGAAACTGTAACCCCTGATTTTCTCGAACTGAAAGCCGGGCGGCGCCACCCAAAGGATGGTTTATGACCGTGAGAGACTTCTTTGAGGGAGGTCATGGGAGGCAAGGAGGGAGAGAAGAGGAGGGGGGGAAAGTAAATAAATAAGTATAGCAAATAAACTCCTCTGATGTGTGGTTGTCAGGGTCTTTCATGTGGAGGCTGCACTTGAGGGCATAGCTTAGCTTAGCTTGAGGGATGTTATTACACATGCCGGCTGATCGGGAGCGATGTGTGAGAAACGGCCTTGTCACTCGGTCTTAAATCACACCATCGCGGGCAGAAGAAAGTAGCAGTGGAGGGGGAAAAAAGAGGAAAAGTAGACAGAGGAAGGAAAAACACAAGGGAGGAGTGGTGACGGAAAGAACAAACTGCACATAAGAGAGGGTCTTCATCCCGGGAAGAGACACTGAAAGTTTACACACGGGCAATAAAGAACTCGGGACAAAGATTAAAAATTGTTATAGCGCGGCTGTAAAACCCATTGTGGCTAAACCCAAACTTAACCTATTGATGAGGAAATAAGGATTTCAAAAAGAATGGATGTACGGGGGTGGGTGACTGTGCTTTGGATGAACTTATTTTATAAATCTAAGTCCTTTGATATTTAAAAAAAAATCCTTGAGGCACTGTGAGTGGGTGCCTGTCACAGGCGGCGATGTTTCACTCCACAAAGCTGTTGAATAAGTGGAAGGACTTGTGCATGGCAACTTGTGATGCTTTCTATGCCCTTTGACCTTTAAGCTGATCTCAACAGAATGTGTACACTGCCACTCCAAAGGGCTTTTGCCTTAATTAAGTGACATTGACTCCTTAAGCAACTGAACCTTAATCCCCTTTCCTGCCATCCTCTGAGCAAACTCACAATGAGGGGTAGTCTTCAAAGAGAGAAGAAAGCAAAAGGCAAAAACGGAGGGCGAGGTCACCAACAGCTGTGGCACAGACGCAAAGTAAAATTTCATCCATCATTTAGTAATAATTTCATTCCTTTCGAGTCCAGCATTAATGAACTTTTTTAAACCTGTTTAAATGAGTCATTTAGTTCCAAGTTGTACGACCACATGTCCCCAAATTGGAGTTCAATAGATAGGTAGTGTGTGCAACCGAATGTTGATCGACTTGTGAAATCAGTGCAGCCAACAATCACTGGTCACATAGCTAATGCAGGATACTTCAACAAACATTCAACAAAACAAAGTCCAGCAATTCAGACGTTAACTATGGTTCCTTCATCATAGCATCAAGGCTGTAAAAAAATGTATTTCTGTAATATGTCAACAGTGGATCTGCTGTAGCTCCCCTTTACCTCATGTCCCCTTCACTGCCACTTAACTTCGCAGCAAAAAGCCAGTCTTCGGAAGCAGTTTTAGACATTATCACAGCAGTCTACACTGTGTACTCGCTCCTATAGCCCCACATATATATCACTGTAGTGTGAAAGTGTGGGTGTGGAGTGTAATTATTGCATTCTTTAACTTTCCTAGTCTGGAGGGAAATAGAAAGCCTTGCCTCATAAAAGGAAGCAAATTCTTATTTGCCGTGCCTGGCTGGGCATGATTCTACATTTTATAACACAGTATGCAGTGTGGTTCTCATCCAACGTCGTTTCGCTGTGCTTTGTCCTTGCATGTGTTGGGCTAATTACAGAGGGATTTGGCCTTAATAGATTTGGTGGCATTTTTGTGGCTGCTTTGGTCCGTTAGGATAACATACCATAACTCGGCTATTTCCTTGAAGTTCGATTCACTATGTGCATGAGGTTGAAATTAAAAACACTGCCATTTATAGAATTCTCTGGAACTGGCCAGAATGAATTTAGTCAACTTGCACAGAGGATGAGCATGATTTGATTCAACTGCAAACCCTTGTAAAAAGACATTTGGTGTGAAGCTGATGCATAAACCTGCTGCTTTGGGGAGCTCATAACTATTCTGCCTGCATTCATTCTCATAACAAGTTTATTGCGGTATGGCTGGAATACAGGATAAATATGACTGATTATTTGATTTTTGTTTTTTTGTTTTGTTTTTTATCCCTAATAATAATGCTTGTCTAAATAGACCAGAATACCAAACAAGCACGCTCAAATGAGAATAGACCAGCCATTATGGAGAATATAAACATCCCACCCTCCTTCTCTTTCACATTTCTGATAAGGATCATGGGGAAGGAGAGAGTAGACAGCTCAACAGCCCCTTTCTTTTTCTTGCCACACACTCCCCCCCTTTTCTAATTAACATTGTGCATGTTGTCAGGCTTTGTTTAATAATGCATGATTGCTATCAGCAGCAAAATCCTTTGAATGAAGCACTACTGAATGGGAACACAATAATACCACCAGGGGCTCAGGAAGAAAGACAAGGCTGTTTTTTTCTTTCTATTGTAATAAATGTTCAATGGGAAGCATCAGTGCCACCAGATGTATGAAAGTGAAGGTGGAGAGTGCAATGCTAAACAGCCATGCTGAGGATAAAATGGGCAAAGGTGGAGCCGTCTTTGAGGGACTCTTTTACACATGGAAATAGAAAGTACAATTTGAACCCATGTGCACATTCATATATGTAATTACATGAGCACAAGCTTTCGTTCCCCCCCCCCAAAAAAGAAAAAAGCTGCAGTGTTTAGGCTAAATCCATTGTCAGATAACAATGCATTTGGCAAACTGCTGCCTCACTGCCAGGTTTGGCAGGTGGCTCATCACCTTTTAGCACATTAGGAAGGAATCCGCAGCACAATTTACTTGCAAAAATGAACACGACAAATCAACACCAATTATGATTGCTTTCATTTTTGGTATAAATTACGGTGTTTTAGCTGTGCTTACATTAGCTTCTCCTTGTATTTACTCACATGGCACAGCTCCTCGGTTGTCTCACTGGTGGTTACACAACATACAGATGGTTTTGTTTGCCTCCATCAGCGTGTGTGTGTGTGTGTGTGTGTGTGTGTGTGTGTGTGTGTGTGTGTGTGTGTGTGTGTGTGTGTGTGTGTGTGTGTGTGTGTGTGCAGGGTGTGTGCATGCAGGGTGTGAATAGAGAAGGGGAGGGCTGCTGAGTACGGTTTCTTGTGTGCTGCCTAATGTCATGTCATTATGGAAATTCACACTTCATTAATTAACTCAAAGGCTATCACTTAGATTTGGAGGGGCAGATGCGTAAAACAATAACCGCAGGAGACAGACAGCTGTACCTACACTACGTATGGATCACACTGCGGCTCCATCCCCTCACGCATCGCTCAGGGTTTTTTCAGTCCAGTTGATTCTAATCAAATCCACCGTCGCTACAAACACTACTCGTGAATATTCTGTTCTCTCCGATGTATGTATATGCATTTGTGTTTGTGCGTGTGTCAGCGGTGGCGTGAGCGGAGGATGAGATTGCCTCAAATTGATTCCCTTCGCCACACGTCCCCCGCTCTCTTGCGCTTGCTCTAGCCCCGCGGCGCTTGGAGACAGGTAGTCGTGTCTATCTCCCCCAACACAAATCGAGTGTGACAGGTGCGCTATCTTCCCGTCTTTTCTGCCATTTACAGCCCACAGAAATAAAAGAGGGGAAGCTAGGAGCGAGAAAGAGGATGATTGGTAACAGGGAAATGAGGTACTTTGTCATCATCGGGCCTAGTGATTGGGCTTTGGGGGGCTTGTTTTTTCCCCCCCTTTAGTGAATGGCGGTCAAATCTGTGGATAAACAGTCCAATATAATATTATTTCAATCAAAAGCATTTATATGCACAGTTGCAGCCCCCTGAGAAAACAAACTTTACAATCAGAAAACTTCATATGATCTGACATGTTTGATCTCATGGTACATGAAGTTTCTGTAATGTCAGTGCACAGACCACGCACCAAAACCCGCCAGTCACCGCAGCTGAAACAACAGCTTCGTGCAGAACAATGCAGGCAGACTAGCTGGCATGCTAACCAGCACTACGGTTTGTCATCAAAGCTCACACACTCGGATTAGCTGGGAGCCGTGTTATGAGCCCAAGACTACCGCAAAGCATCCATCACTAAGGATCAAGCTCAGGCTTAAGCAAATGGATGACAAGGGATAGAGCCGGTCTGCAGCTAATACTAGCTCACTGTATCGCATTGATTTTCACAGCTATGTAGTGGCCCTTCGATACAAAAAGGCTGAAACATGAATGGCAACAGCTGGCCACTCCGTCTTACAGATTTTATTTGTTGTTTGTGCAGTACTGGATAAAGGAGAAAACATGAGTGTGATTGCTGAAGCTCAGCTACTCCATCACTTTGTATGGGCACTTAGAGCTATTAAAGCATCCACTATGGAAGGATACGTGGTTTGAGCGGCATGAATATGTGCCTCAGATGAATTGGTTTATTGAATATGTACAGGGTATCACACAGTTATTAAAAGAGAGCACTGATATTCTGCATTGTGGAAAAACATGCCAAGTTTTAGCAGTTTTACGTAAATCGAATGAAAACGCTTTCACCGTTTATGGATATTCCCTGACTATTCTTCCATGCAAGAGAGGCGTTCTTTATGTGAAACAGATATCAACACTGATCTGAGAGGGACTTAAAATGTACTCTTATTATGCAGCGTATTTAATTGGTGCTCGCGACCAAAGCTGTGAAGACAAAATCATATTAACTCACCCTTTCATCTGTGTGGTTTCTCCCTCTCTCTCGTGCACTCTCTATCTCTCTCCCTCTCATGCACACGTGCACACGCATTGTGTGAAGTGACTATTCCATTTAGAGAACTGTCAGAACATACCCCGTGAGCACATCAGGCTCTTCCTATCCTCTGTCAGCTCCAGCCGAGGCTGTGTGGGGGTATGTCAGAAATGTGCAGGGATAGATAAAACCCATGGAGCCAAACAGCTTTGTTTCATTCAGTCCCTCTCTCTCTCTTTTTTCCACCCTCCTCCTCCTTCCTTCTCCCTCTTCCTATCCCTCCTTGCCTTTTGCATAGGCTGTGAATACCCTGCATCTGAGAAATCAGACCAGACTGACTCACAGGGCTCTGTGAGCCAGTGCCACCGAGGCTGCCAAAGCATGCTGGTGCCAAGCTGTCCCACCATGCACAGAGCCAGACCCACGCTGCTGCTGCCGCTGCTGCTTGTCCTGGGTCTGCTACTCCACCTCGCCGACGCTCAAAGTAAGTAGATCGTCGACTTTCACGTGGGCCTCGAGTGCTGGGCCCTGCTGAGTTTGGGGATGGGGTGGTAAATGTGGAACTGTCTTTGATTGTTTCTATTTCTCCTGAACACTGCACACATAAATACTTAATGTAACACACAACTTAAATAAATATTTAATGGAACACATAAAATGTCTTAAAAAGCACAAAGAATGGCTTTTCCTATAGCGAGTTTAGAAGATATAAACTTGAGTAATATTCCCACCATCACAACTATGAATTTTTAGTCTCTTATGACTGGTGCAAAATTATCAGTTATAAATGTCAGAATTTCAAAATTTAATCCAGAAATATTTTACTACATTACTCTCAGAACTAAATCATTGGGAGGAATTCCATCATGGGCCTTCCAATCACATCTATTGTCATTTCACTTGGATGTTTGACCTTCACTCTTTAATTAGATTAATGTCCCAAAAGGGGGGATTTTTTTTTCCTTTTTTTTTTTTTTTTTTCTGTGCTAAACATCATATTGAGCTTGAGACATGTCAGGAAGTTGGGAGGTGAGTTAGGGTTCAATCCACAGCTTCCACAACACACTGGCAGCGCACTTGGTTAAGTTGTGTCTTCAGCAGTTAATTATTTGAAACTTATATTTGCATATGCATGGTTTCTTGATTTATTGGACATGTTTAAAGAGAATCTTTAATTTATTTTTTTAAATGACTAAAGTCCTTCCACAGCCCTACACCTGGATTTTTGTATGGCTATTGGAAAGTGTTTATCATTTTGTCCTTCTGTTACCTGAACACACTCCTATATTTCACAATGTCCAAACTCTTCATCTCACTAAACTACAAAATCCTTATTTTTCCAACCACTTCTTTGCTGCAGTAAGAAACCAGAAATGCTCAGGTCTCAGCCAAGAATTTCACCATGAGAAATCTTTGGAATTGAGTCACTTGACATCAGACACCTGCCCATTGATGTGTGACAACAGTTTTCAAACCTCATTGAGCTCTGGTCCTACACCATAGATTCCACCCCCCTTCTCCAAACCTCCTCTCTCTCTCTCTCTTTTTTTTAACACTAAGATCCATGAATCATTAGCTTCTGGAGTCACAGTGGGATGAATAAAAATTTTATTGCTCCCTTTGCACTGACTGAAATCCCCTCAGTTCAGCTGAATATCTCTGAATGAAGGGATCATTCACCCAAGGTCATATACAACAGAGCCACGCAAAGTGAAATTGATGGGTGAGATTTTCAACTTTGTGCTTGAGAAATGTTCCCTGCAATCTGTTCAAATGTGTTTTATTTTTCTTCTCTGCCTCGCGCCACATATGTCTCACAGCGGGGGAGAGGCAAATGGAGAAATGTATTCTCTGTTTATCCCCCATTTTATGTGCAGCCCCAGGATTTATTGACACAATTTAATTATGGGACCTTCCCAAAACGGCATTAATGGTCGATAAACGTTGCCATTGAGGGAGCTCTTTAGGAGCTATCTTTTCAGAAACTCCCATCTTCCACCGTGTAGTCTGAATTTACAACAACATTTGATGAGGAAAAAAAAATACGATTGCCAAAACCTTCGCTCAGACAACTGTCTTGGTAAAACTTCCAGACATTCCACAGTTGCATTTGAGCACAAATGTAACAGAGACCTGCACAACTGCAGTCAGCAGGCCTCAAATCTTGACGCCTCAGTGCTCACCATTCCCCACAACACCCCATTAATTTCCTTCCTTTAGTCGTCTGGCTGTTAGCAGCTGCTGCTACCCCATACCCCACTTAAACAGCTGTGCTGGGTCATCATTTCAAAGCCAAAACAAACCTATCTCGAGGTAGCCACAGTGGCTGTCTGTTAATGACTCAGGGTGTGAGTGGGAGTCGGGGAGGTCATGGGGATGAGGTGCATGTCTTGTCTGAAACTGAGGGAAAATGCCTGTTCATAGCCACAACTACTTCAGGCGCTACATATTAGCTCTGGGATTTATTTTTTCCTCCTCTCTGTTCCTGCACTGCCTGATCTCCCACATGCACGTGTTTGTTCCTCCCTTTCCCAGCTCCCTTCTATTGTTTTTTCTTCCTAATCGCTCTCTTGCCAATTTTCTCTTCGTTTCTTATTTGGGCTTTTTCTTTCTGCTGTGTGTCCGCCTGCGTCTTTTGTCTTCTCCCTACCTTCTCCCGTTTGCTGTTTGGAAGCAGTGCAATAGCCCCTTCCAGCGACTCACAAGCTCCTTAATTTCCTCTACTGTTCTACTGCATATGCATATCCAACCCAGACACTGGGGCTCTCTCCACATGTGTGGTGTGCAGTAAATGCACACCAGTTTACCCCGTTCCAGACGAAGTCCCTCAGCAGCAGAATTCGACTGCATTTCCAAAGGGAAAACTGCCCTCTGCTGCTGCTCTGGATCCATTTGGGTGTGAGCTAGCCTCCGGCTGTGGACTCGGTGGAGGATATGAGACACACGAGAGCAGAAAATGGCTGAGTCTGCCTGCTCAACAGATGGCACGATCCTCGGAGCCAGTCCTACCAATACAGTGCAGCCCCCTATGAAGAAAAACACCAATCAGGGCCCCTAATAAACTCACGTGAATGGGAGTTCTATCATATCTGATCCCACTGCAAGTGTTTTCAAATGGGACCTGTTATAGCTGGGAGGAACATGATGGATTTAAAAATGATCTAGAGGATCGTGTTGCTACGTTTCCCTGTTTGGTCTATTGGTTTGTTTTCACTCTGCCATTGTTTTGTCTTTGGCCTTCTCTCTCTGTTGCTTACTCTCGTTTTCTCCTTCACCCTGTCCCCCTGCTCTTCAAATGCAGCCTGTTTAATTTGTGTGGCAAATTGGGCTTGGCAATGGCTTGAAAGGGGGGCATAATTGTTCCTTGTGAGCCAAGGGGACAGAACAAGAGAGGCAACAAACAATTTCTCTGTCTTTTGCTGAACAGTAACGCAAAAAGAGAGAGAGAGAGAGAAAGAGCAGAGCTGGCAGCATTAAACACGTCCACCTGGGCACGGATGAAGCGGGGTGAAACTTTGGTGTGGGCATCAGAACGGAATAACTTGGACGTTCATTAACTTGATAGATTGTGTGTTTCACGAGCACAGCACTTACGTGAAGCAAAAAAAAAAAAAAAAAAAAAAACAGGTAGAATTTGTCCCACAATGTGTGTAGCTAGAAAATTTCCCCCAGACTTCATTTCTTTTATCAAATTGCATTAACCTAAAATGATTGAGCAACATTTACCTGAACTGAAAATGTGAAAAAAGCCAATAGATGGAGTTTGTTTTTTTTCTCAATGAACAAATTTAAGATGAATAAGACAGTAAAAAATTTAATTTCATAAGAAAAAAAACAACAAAAACCAACCAAGCGCTAATTTCAAGCAGCCTCTACTCCATGCTGTGTTGGATCATGTCAAACCCTGAGCCTAATAGTGTTTTAATTGATTCCTACCATTGCTGGTGGATGGCGTAATGAGTCCCAGCGAGCCGGCACGATTCTCCTTAACACGTCAAATAAGTATCGACGGACTCCTCCACTCTCTTTAAACATAAAGATGTTAATACCCAAACCTCATCTCTCTCAGACGTGTACAAAGAGTTGCACACCAAAGTCCTCACTACATCCATAAGCATCTCACATATGCGCAGTCCTTTTGAGCCAGCAATCAAAGGTGAACCACATGGGACAAAAACAGCACATTGTCTATTGATATAGCATTTTTTTGAGGCATTGCAGTGGTGAAACAAACAGCTAGGGAATGGTGCAGGCACGATTATTCACATACAAAAGCAAAATATATGTTTCCATGTTAGTAGCTTTGCGATTTCCCCTTAAACACACTTTTACTGATCTGGTAAAATACTTTGTGTGTAAGAGGAACCAGTTTCCCATATGTTCACTAAAAGATATGTAAAAGCAAGTCATGATCCAGTACCGTCTACTGCTCTATGTGGAGTCATTTGCAGCAGTAACAATCAGCAACAGCATCTGTCATTCTAGCATTTTCTGCATACAAGTTCCAGTGGTGTTTGTATATCACATGGGAAAAAAAAAAACAGAAATTACAAGAAGAAATGGTGAACAAGTGTACCAAAGCAGGCACACCATCATTTTTAGAACACAAAAATGCCCTGATACATGCATGTGCACATACACCCACCGCATATACCCACAAAACACAATCACCTTGTTGTAAGTCCAAAAGCTAATGATACTCTATTCCCCAGATAACATCAGGCTGTAATATGTGTGTTTTATGCATGCCTGGCCTAATATGAATTATTGTAAAATAGTGTTGTATTTGCATATAAGCTTCCGGGCTGTACTGAAATTAGCATTTTTACAACAGCTCAAATTAAATCCCTCTGCTTAATTTGCCTGCATGCTAATTTGATTTAAATTGAGTCTATTCCATTCGCTTTTACACTCATACCCACACAGCGCTACCACGCACACACATGTATGAATGCACAGTATGTACTCTGAAGAACTGCAGCCTACATTCACTTCTCCCCTCCTCGACATGCACAGACACTGCCTAGTACACAATGAATTAGACGCACAAATAAAAAACACACAGAGCTTACATGTTTGTGTAGCCACATAAAATGACATTAAAGCAAAAGGAGAACTGGTGTAGGGTTTGATCCAACTTTAAATCACTGTAATTCCCCGAGTCTAACACCTCGTTCATCATTCTGCCGGACACTGCTCAAGTGGAAATCTCATTGTTGGCTCCACTCGTTCATTTCAAAACGTGTCTTAGTACAGTACATCCTTAAAACTAGCATCAGTATCTACAGGAAGAGAGTGTGCATCATGTTCATACTTCAAATAAATGCGGTGAAAACACCTTCGGCTCAGAGTGCCAGCACTTAATTACCATCTAGTTGTTTGGATGAAGACCTTGTGACGAGACTGGGAATCTGAGATAAAACAATGTTATCAGTGCTATGCAAGATGCTTCTTGCTTGCAGGTTGAACTAAACGAGTAAGAAGTCTTTATCGTTTTCTTTGGCTGTAAATGCCTGCACCAACTCCTTGTCAACAATGTCCTGTGCAATTATGTTTTAAGGTTCTATCAGACCCATTATTAACTCCATGAATGCCGATTTCTCTGGCAGCTATGCCCAAATGTATTATTTCAGGCCATTAGCCTCATCTATGGATTGCAGTCATTTTCCCTCGCACTTAGACCACAGAATCGTACAAAAACCAAGCAATTTCCATCACACTCCTGACCCTCCCACTCTCAAGAAAAGCAGATAATCACACACAATATGGAGATGTTGTACAGGCCCAGATGAAGGTAATTAAGGGCTAGCCTGTAGTCACTAATGCTATATCTAAGTGCACTTATGTTTCCAAGACATAACTGACTTGAAAATGGTGGAGCAATTTAACCATGCTTTACCACTCACATCTCAGACTGGGAATATTGACAGAACAAAAGCACCATAATCCAAAGTGTAAATCCATTCAAGAGGCAATCAACAAACCTCCCAAAATCCTTTTTTATCCAAGTCCATATAGTGGAATACCTGCACATGAAACAGCTGGGTCTGTCATCCTGCAGAATGCTATGGATTTCAGTCAGCCTGGCACCTCTGTCCTTTGAACATTTAAGGTACCAGAAAAACAATAGGAGACCAGGTTAACGCAGTGCACCATGCGAGATTTCTATACTTACACAGTCTCTCTCTCTGTCTCCCTCGCACATACACTCACACAAAGGGTACCTTGTAGCATGTCTTTGAAGCTGGGATCAGCCGGTGAGCCGAGCTCAGTGCCAGCTGTTTTGCATCTGCTGGGCTTACACTTGGCATGATTCTGGCCTTGCTGGCGTATGTACTAAATCTGATCAACCTTCACACGCTATGCCACTGAACTGTATAACAATGCAGGTGTTTCATGACATTGCCACAGTGACAGTGCAATTAATAGATTGATGCTGTAGCTGCAGCGATGGGATTACTCGCCCAGTCAAGTCTGAAATACATGAGCGTTCACTGCACAGATGATGTTTCACTGCAGTGTGCAGTCTGAACAATGGAGAGGGAGAGTATACACCATCTGCACATGCAGGAAACTAAGATGAGAAAACATAGAAGCTCACAGGCTGACAAATAAATTACATGTATTTATTATATATATTGTAGCATCGATTTCAAATGACATACTGACATTTGACTCTTTTAAATACAAAATACACCAAATAGCACTATGTTTATGGGTACCAGCCATCATGTTTCCAAGCAACTATACTGTCGGAGGTGAAGATTGTTGTTGGCCTTATTAGTGTCATAGCAGTCCGATTTATCTCCCAATACTGGATTGACTCATTAAGCACTTTCTCAATACAGAAATCCCAAAATAAATGGTCTTTCTATGCAATACGTTTAGATAAACCTCTACTCCGCCTGCAAGCAGCCCCGTGATTACAATTCAAGCAATTACTAACACTCTGTGGTTTACGTCCAAGAACCAGTCAGTGTTTTAAAAACCATAAGCAGAACAGATAAACCTACAGGGAGCCTGGAGGTAGACGCAGAATATGACAGAGCCTGCATGACAGGATTTATTTGTCATCCTGCTAATTATTCTCTTGAATATAAGGCAGCCACCTGGATGTTGCTGAATGCATCATTTTGTTTGAGGGAGCTAAATCTCACAGGCCAGACTTGTGTGTTTGGAGGGAGGGAATGTGTTTTTGTGCCCTTTTATAGGACACAATCATACGATTATAAGAGCCTTTTTGAATTCTCTGCTTCAAAACTGATGCATTTGTATTTGTGTCTATGTGTGTGTGTGTGTGCATGTGTGTATGTGTGTGGTCATGCATGCGTGTGGGTAACACCTGGCCTTAGGCCGGGACTTTGGTCTCACTCCAGGGGTCCTAAGAGTGAGACACATTGCACTGATCTCGGCGCAGCACATTTGTGTGCCTGTAGGGTATGTTGAGGTTCTGCAGTGGGGTTAATGGTCTAAACCATTCATCTCCATGAAGTGCCTCGGGCCAATCTCTCAGTCCTGGCCACAAAGCTTACATCCCCACCTCCTTACCTACAGCACTCTCCAACGCTTGACGTGGATTGGGAATCTTTATGCCGCGAGCTCCTCCTGTCACAGCTGATTTACATTTGGTGGAGTGATGGAGTGAGCGCTCAAAGTCTGTCTTTGGAGAGCCATCTTTCTCACCTAATACTCATTCACACACTACATCTGTCACTCTTCCCTGTCACCCCGCCCTCTCTCTTGTTTGTATGCTTGCTCACTCATTAACTCTTATTCACACACACACACACACGCGCACACACTGCAACTTACACTCGTTCCTTCTTTGGCTTCTCTGCGCCACCAATGAGTCATGCCATTTGAGGAGCTGAGATTTACTGTGACACACAGCTTTAGTGTGGTTTATTAGTTATGGCAAATGAGAGTGAAAGCCTCCATTGAGAGGTGAAAATGCTCTCATGCCACAGCCAGATCCATAGGCTTTTCAAGTTGAAACCTAGCCAAGCCCTTGTTTCTAATGGCACAGGACTCTGAGTGCCCATTCCATCACACCGTGGAATATGGAATATGCATTCTCTCACACACACATTACTGAAAGGTCCTGGACATTTATGGGGTGTTTAGACAGTATCCATCACAACATCCATGAACAGTCGTTTTCCCCTTAGTTTTAATACTCCCTTGGTACCATCTTTAATGTCATTCATCATTCTCTCATCAACTAATTAATTACCACAATCGCCTCCATCACTTGAGTCATGATGAAGGATATTTCAAGCTAAGTGTAGATAATTAATGTACAACAAAGAGGTAGGACGGCAGTGAATCCCAAGTGTGCATTTGCCTCGAAAGGAAAGACCTTATCTGGCATTTCTTCCTCCCTCCTGATCTTTCAAACAACTTTTAGTTCTGTTAAATTCAGTCTCATTCAGTCCTCACACTGCCGTTTGTTATTCCTCTCGTCTCCCCACTTTTATCTGTGCCTCAGTCTGGTAGTTAGTACAAGAGAGCACTGAGCATGCTCTATGATATCAGGATTTATGCCTACATGGATTTCTTTAAGCACACTTTCCAAATAAGATTTTCCCACTCTCGTCCTCGTGCCCCTCGGAGAGAGGAAAAATAACACATAATCAGAGCAGCTCGCAGACATCACCCCCCTTTCAATCCCTCACTCTCCTCCCTGCCACTGCCAGGGTAAAACAGAAATTTCACACCACATGATCTGTTGCCTCTCATTACATGGCACAATTTAATTGGCTGTGCTTTTCACTGATTGCTGTTATTCAAGCAGAGATGTCCACAGAAAAGGAGGAGGCTGTGGTTTTGCCCTTCGAAACCCACAGAGACATCCTTACTGTGTTCTTCGGCCAAATATGTCAACTCCAATGGGAGGAGAATAGGAAAACCCAGGAGACATTACTCAGTTAGCAGTAGCAAAGTGCAGCTGAAAGACCTGCTTAAACGTGATATGATGAAAAATACGTCTGGCAATAAAATCAGGACAAAAATAGGAAACTAAAAGTAATTATCTCTATGTAATTGATGTTTGTAATGCATCTTCTTGTACACACAAGATAAATATTTGTGCATTGCTAAGGCATAGAGTATATACGTGTTTGCCAGAAGGAGCAACTATGCATGGTTGTACACAAATTCATAGTCTGAGTAGGACACTTTGGTAAAAATAGCACACACATAGTGGGCACCTAATGGAACCAAGAGCCGGACAACATGCCATATCTCTAATAATATGCTTTCATTCTCCATTAGTGCCAAAGAGCATCACTGATCAGATGGTTTTGAAAATCCCACTTTGACCAAACAATATGCAGTATGTACAGTATACAAAAAGAAAGTGCGACTTTTTGATGGTACTTAGAGAAGACGGTTGTAGTAAAATCAAACATAGGAAATAAAAAAATTTATAGATGTAGATGAGATGAAGGGTCAAACTGCAGCAGAAATAAAATACCAAAATACCAAGGGACGCTGAGCGATTAGTAGCCAAACATGGGGGGGAAAGAGAGCTTAGATGGAGATTAACTAAAAGAATGGGTGGATTGACTTTCAAAGGCATTTCGAACCAGATGAGGTGATAGGAACGAAGGGAAGTTAAGGCTAATATGAGTTACAGGGATTTCTTTTATGTTTCTTCACTGCTTAGTCCTTTTTTTTTTTTTTTTGCAAAGCTCAAAGATAATTTTCAAAAAGTAATCCTAGAGCCTACAACTTTAATCCTACCGATATGATTAAGTTTCTGGCATCTTATGAAATGATCTCAACCCTTTTTATAAGGATCTGAAATTTGGTAATGAAAGTCAAAGGTAAACAGATTAAAGATATTGCAGTTTGGATTGAATGTCACATTTTGATCTTATTTCAAGTCTCTTGTCACACACAATGAAAAAAAAGTCAACTTTTATCGAGAAAGTATAAGTCGTTAAATTTAACTTCCACCGACTTCCATCAGAGCTGGGAGTCAACACTGGAATGCTGCGTGAATTTAGATAGCTTTTATGCTCACAAAGAGGAACAATAGCTGTTCATGCTTGTGATAGTATTAATAATACAACATATGGATACTAAAGCAATAAAGGGGAAAAAATTTAACAAAAATGCAGGTGAATATAGTGTTCTGGGGATGAGAAAGTGAGTCGAAAGTGCAATATTGTATTAAAATTCATTGCTACAAACACTAAGAGAATAAACAAAGAAAATAACCCAACTTAGTAGTAATCAACTGGTTGCATGGTGACTAACGCAATTCTGGGATGGGGACGGGAGTCACAATAACAGCAAACAAAAAGGCGAAACAGAACCATGAGAGGGTATTCTTATCTCAGATGACTGCTATCTCGTGGAAGACAGCCACTTTTGTTTTGCCATGCCTCATTGTGTGGCATCTTTGAAATCCACAAGGGCCTGTTACACGGCATTCATTTTGTTTCATCACTCGTACAAAGCCTTGACTGACATTATTTCAGATAGTTTGTTTCAGGTACAATGAGAGTAATTATTCCGGCTGCATTGAGAACACAGAGTACCAAAAGAAAGTAAGCAATATTATTCGCAATGATACAATATTGCAACAAATTACTGATAAAAGCTCCACAAATAACCACATCTTTTTTTTTTTCTGAGTCATCACCACATCTCTCCTGCATGATGCGTTGGTTTTTATTTTTTGCTTTGCTGATATATGACACGGTTTCAGTAGCTCAGTGCAGACAGAGTCCTCCCTTTTGTTAAGGTTGTGTGAGCAAACAGCAAAAGAAAAACACATGGTAAGTCAGTTAATGAGCAAAAAATCAAAGCTAACGGTTTGAGACACTTGTGTCAGGACTTATGTCCCCGATAAATTTTACAAAAAGTGAAAGTTTTTCAGTGCAGATGCATTTTTTAATTCACTGTATTCAGATATCGTATAGCTGGTGTTCATCACAGGAGGAGGATGTGAAAAATAGGAAACATGTTCCTTTTTGCTGCAGCCCTGTTGCTGTTCCCAGCTACCATCATTCCTATTTTCTCCTGCACAAGGCTTCACAGAAGGCAGATCTATCCTCACAGTCGCTGCTCTACATCTGTACAAGATCTGGAAATATTGATTGGATGATAATTAAATTGTCCACCCCAGCTTGATATGGATTAATAATTGCCCACTAATGCCCCCCTGACATTTTGTTGCATCGACTCAATACTGTTTGCAGGGCTGCGCCGATAATTATGACGCTTCGTATTCTTCATTTTGTCCCTAATGAGACCAATCAGAGTTGGCTCGACTTTTGCCTAAGAATTAGAAAGGAATGAAAGGGAGTGAGAAGGAAGGATAGATTTTCTCTTAGGAACCATTACTCAGTGTTTGAGCCTTATCACGGTGATATTTCCTCGCTTTACAGGAACATTTATTGTCTTGCAAACCTAATTTCTCGATGTGTAATCAGTGCTGCGTCGGAATAAATATAAATTGTCGTATCCTGTTAATCCAAATCACGAAAAGAGGGCATCTTTGGACAAATAACAGCACCACTAGGCGAACTATAAATACTGAGATGAGAAGGTGGTATGGGCATCATGCCACTTCACTGCTTTGACTTCCTCACCGCCATCTGTGAGTGTTCCTCCTCTGGCATTCTCACGGAGGCCTTTTGTGCATTTTCCCCCCTTTGTCCCTGTTTGCTAGGTTTAATTAGGTTATTTACTTGAGCCTCACCTCCCAGTGTTTCATTATAGTGGGCATAGCAGATAGGGCTTCACACAGGGCAGGGGCAGATAAAAACTTAGGACAAAAGATGATAAATGTCGTGAGCGGGGACCGGAATGCAATCTGGCCGCCACGATGCAGAGATGCTCTAATGGCTTCCCAGCAAGGAAGGGGGAAGGCACTGTCGAGATGGCAACGTGATAAATGGTACTGGGATGGCTGTAAGGATTATAGGCAAGACAAAGAAAAAGAAAAGAGTCATGGAAGGAGAAAAACGAAGATGACCACAAAATGGAATCTAATTAATCTAGACTTGGCTCCCCCTCCTGACAAATTCAGTGCAGAAGAAGAAGGGGAAGGGAAATTGTTTTTTAGGGATGTGTTCACCTCCAGCCTATCTACCATTCTGCTTTCCGTCCAGGTTGAAAAGGCAAGGGGACGTATGGGTTCTGACAATGCTCCTGCACCTGTGGAATGATTAATGACAACGGACTCGCCTTACATGCCGCAGAGCGAAAATATCTGTTCCAAAAACACACCAAGGAGAACTCTGCTATAAACATAATTTTTCAGCTATTTACCAGTACATTACACAAACATAGGGTTCAAATCTCTTCTTTTTTTTTTTGCATTTTATTTTCACTAAAGCATTTAAGGCTGTCTTTTGGTGCTGTACTGGTGAAATGTAACAACACAAGATTCAAGCAAGTTTCATTGTAATAATACCATCTATACTAATGCACAGCGATTACAATACAAAATGGAGAGACAAAAGAGAGAACATAAGAGAGGGCTGGAAAGAGAAAGCCTCTCATCCAGGAATGAATGAGTGGATAAAACTGCATTAGTGCCAATATCTAATTCAATGAGATGCATGCTTAAGTGATACCAGCACTTTTTAGATATACAAGTGTTCAGGGAAACTAATTTACAAGCCACATTCAAGTTTATTCATATGCAGAAGGCTGTGCTAATCCAAGTAATTTATGGATGGAGTTTGTAACTTTCACTGATAATTACAGACAGAAAGGACTCTTTATATCCTTATGTGATCTTCTATTTGAATTATATCCATGGACATTTTGTGCCATTATAAAGGAACACTTATTCGATACAATTGGCTTGGTACTGTGTGCAGGTTCCTCTTCATCGGTTTGATCCTTTTCAAGTAGAAAAATTAGTCACTGCGTGTTCGCTGTGTGCTTAAGTGCACTGGATTTCCTGTAATATTCATGGAGTTAATAATCGTGCTAAGTTAATATGGAGGCTTACTATTTATCCTTTAATCTATGTGTGAAAACGAATGAAGACATTACTTACTGATCAGAGTACCTTGTGGCATTTTGTGACAATGTCATTGGCCTTTTATTCCCTCTATCTAGCCCGCAGTTTCACTACTCCACATTAAAAGCCAATAACCCTGGCCATTACTCACAGTTGTGCTTGTGGAATAATCCAGATAAGTGTGAAAAATGAATTGCAGATAGATAAGTCTTTATACATGAAACAAGGAAATTTCTGCTCCCTAACAAGCTGATGAATGACCACAAGCATATTGTCTGGACCCACAATTAAATACATGGCCTTGTACAGTATTTTTATTATGTACATACACTTAATACACACATAAAGACCACACATTCACTTGGCCAGTGGACTAAAGCCCATTACTGCTGGCAAACATTTGCACTTGAGGCCGCCGCCTTTGTGTACCCTCTGGCTCTGTCAACTGAGGCTCAGTTTGGCGAAGGGTGAAAAGGACTAAGGAGGGAAGCGTAACCAACTCCATCAGTCTAAAGGCCATGTCTCCGGTCCCCAACAGTCTAGTGCCCTAAGGAGGCTCCTCGTCTTTAGAAATCTACCCTCTTTTTTTTCCCCACCAAGCCCTCTAAAGAACATGACAACATTCAATTAAATCGAAACAGACCTAGAAAGATATTGTGTATAATACATTCAAAAACACTTTTTTTTTGTTTGTTTTGCAAATGTTTTATTGTGGTGAAGATTCTCATGAAGCCACCAACAGTGTTTAGCTCCTCTTTATTTGCCTTTTTTTTTTTCTTTTTTCAAATTGCAATTAGTGGTGTAATTCACCCTTCTGATCCTATTCATTTTAACCACCTCTAAAGTGACACAGATATTTCCAAGGTTAAAGCAATTATACTTAGACTAATCACAATATACAAGCAGGATTTCAATGGGATATTCAGGCTATTTTGAAACGAGATATTTTATGCTATGCAGCACTGCTCAGATGTGTATGGTAATAGGTTGATGGATATAATGAAAATGAATACACTTTAAAAAATGCAGTTCAAAGGCAGAGAATCTAGTAACACCTACACACTGTAAACAGACAGACACACAGCATCTCCTGATGAATCATCCCCATATCCACACGCGTCAAGAAGGAGTCTTTTAAAAGTGATCTGAAACACTTAATGTTACTGGATTATTTTAATTATGCCCCCTGAGGGTTGTTGTTTTTTTGCTCCCGAGGTGACTTTGCACTGTTTGCTTCCAAGTGAAAAACCAGCATCCGCCAGCCTGACCCTGATACAGCCCGCCCTCATTTGTTTCCCATCTGTAGCTCTTCAAAGACATCACCACACACACACACAAGCTCCACTGTTTTCTCCAGGGGTTCGCAATTAAGAATTCAAAGACCTCAACTTAGACTTACTGCATGTGGTTTAGTTTGGAGACATATTAATAATGTAGCTGACAAAAACAACCCGCTAATACACAGCTAATGTGTTAGCCTGCAGTAGTGCGTGTCACTAAGTTAATGTAAAACTAACTAATTACAAATGTAATGAAAAGAGTAACAGGGAGAATGATGATTTAAATTCAATTAATTTGGACAATTAAATGGCATTTTGACATTTGTGATGTCAAATGCAGCAGTTAGGAGACAATATTTTGGTCGCAAAAGCTCTGAGGAATTGATGTTTTTATGAAACTTTGACTTTATCAAATTAACCAGGGAGCCAGAGAGATGACAAATAAATTACAAAGCTGGAAGCATGTATGTCATGCAATAAGTGGAGCTAATATGCTGCTTCAGTCATCAAATACAGATGATTACTGCACCATCATCTATTTAATTTTAGCATCTAAACCCAGCAGGCACAGCCCAAATTACTAGCATAAAAACTGCGCTGGTCACCAGTGTATAGACTATATCACTATTTATCCAAAACTCTTTGAATGATTCAGGCTCAAAATCAATTTTTTTCAGACAACATTAACCTACATTTTTACAGTCTCATTTAGCAGACGCTTTTATCCAAGGTGACATACATCTGAGAGTAGATAAAACACAAGCAAGGATCTACTCAGCAGAATACAACCTTCAACTCTGCTCAGGTCAGCTGTTTCTGGTCTCTTGAAAGCTTCTCAAGTTTGTATTAAATATGATAAATATGCTTTTAGCTTCTCAAATCTGAAACAAACCGAAAACTGGAGTGAAATCAAACAGGACATCTATTTTTATAGCTTTTGGCTAAAATCTAAAGCTGCATTTTATAGCCTTTAACCACATTTTTAATGTTTTACTTTATAAGATATTACAGTTTTGTTTTTTTCATTTTTACTCATTAAAATATACACTACCAGTCAAAAGTTTGGACACACCTTTGCATTCAATGTTTTTCTTTATTTTTACTACTTTTTACATTGTACATACATACTGAAGACATCAAAACTATGAAGCAAGACATACGGAATTATGTAACAAACAAATTATTGTGAAATATCTCTAAATATGTTTCATATATTAGATTCCTCAAAGTAGCTGCCCTTTGCTTTGATGACAGCTTTGCAAACCTTTGGCCTTCCCTCAGTGAGCTTCTTGAGTCACATAAAATGGTTTTCACTTCACATGTGTGCCTTGTCAATGTTAATTTGTGTATTTTTTTGCCTTCTTAATGGGTTTGGACCATCAGTTGTGTTGTGCAGAAGTCAGGTTGGTACACAATTGACAGCCCTGTTATGGCAAGAATCAATCAGCTAAGTAAAGAGAAACAACAGTCCATCATTATTTTAGGAACTGAAGGTCAGTCAGTCCTGAAAATTGCAAAAACTTTGAATGTATCCCCAAGTGCTGTCACAAAACCATCAAGCGCTACGAGGAAACTAGCTCATGAGGACTGCCCCAGGAAAGGAAGACCATAAGTCACCTCTGTTACTGAGGATAAGCTCATCCGAGTCACCAGCCTCAGAAATTGCAAGTTAACAGCACCTCAGATTAGAGTTCAGGTGAATGCCACGCAGAGTTCTAGCAGCAGACACATCTCTACATCAGCTGTTCAGAGAAGAATGTGACAATCAGGCCTTTATGATCAACAAGCTGCTCAGAAACCACTACTAAGGAAAAGCAACAACCAGAAGAGATTTGTCTGGGCCAAAAAACACAAGGAATGGACATTAGACCAGTGAAAATCTGTGCTTTGGTCTGGTGAGACCAAATTTGAGATATTTGGTTCCACCCACCATGTCTTTGTGAGACCAGAAAAGGTACATGCATGGTTCCCACCATGAAGCATGGAGGAGGAGGTGTGATGGTGTTGGGGTGCTTTGCTGGTGACACTATTGGGGATTTATTCAAATTTGAAGGCACACTGAACCAGCATGGCTACCACAGCATCCTGCAGCAACATGCCATCCCGTCAGGTTTGCATTTAGTTGGGTCAACAAATGCTCAGCATCTCTGTGAACGCCTTCAAGACTCACGAGTAACTATTTCAGGTGACTACCTCATGAAGCTCATTGAGAGAATGCCAAGAGTGTGCAAAACAGTAATCAAAGCAAAGAGTGGCTATTTTGAAGAATCTAAAATATAAAACATGGTTTGACTTATTTCACACCTTTTCCATGTGTTCATTCATAGTTTTGATGTCTTCAGTGAGAATCTAAAATGTAATTGTCATGAAAATAAAGAAAAATTATTACATGAGAAAGTGTGTCCAAACTTTTGACTGGTAGTTTAAATTTTACTGTTCTATTGCCTTCTGTCATTTAGTCTTACTGGTTTTGTTCTTATTCATATCATCTTCCCTTCCACTGTCTAAAGCTCTTCAAATATCCCTGTGTATGAATCAAGCTACAAAAATGCTTTATGTTACTGGATCCTGACAGATTGTAGTCATTGCTGGCTCCTAAGTGGAAAAAGGTGATTTTTTTCTTCAAAAATGTTTCAATTACTGTCATTTTTCTTCTTCTCTTTTATATGCAATACTATTCCTTGACTGCTGCATAAAATTAGTGGCCTGTGAAAGGTCACTTTGGTCCTTGAGTGACTGTTTGTGGTACCTCCCCTCCACACTCTATCCCAGTAATACGGTTTTGCTCTGAGGACAGGAGTGACTACAGCTGGTTTCAGAGACCCATTGCTAATTTGAATTTGTGCTTTAATTCAGGTTTCATCATTTAAGTTGTTCACGGTATTTATTCAAAATAGTATAGAGAAATATTCCCTGAACTACTGAATGTGAATGGTTCAGTGTGCAACAGATGTGAAGAAGTAAGATTGAAATCCTACCTATTTTGCCCCAAAAGCTTGGTTTAGGTGTAACCTGGTTTGCTGAGCTTAGGAACATGTGCAGTATAGCTGAGCTGCTGAAAGGAAGCCAGTTGTCATCTTGCAGGATTGCTGGAGCATGAGCTAGTTTGCCTGTAAGCGCCTGAGAAAACACAGTGCAGGGAATGTGTCACTTCTTATGGCCTGACAACTGGCATCCATCGGAAATGGCTTGGCACTACTTATCCATAAAATTAGAGTCTGTTTAAATATACAATGTCGAATCCGTGGAATGATTTGCTACATAATCCATCTCTGCTCCTACTGAGACAAATATGAGGCAAGCTTTTCCGCTCCGTGGTTGAGGGCAAAGACAATTATGTGAAGTTTATGCTGTAAAGAAATAGGACAGGCCCCAGTGTAGTTTAATTCGCTTTCGGTTCGAGCCAGTTGAACATGTTGCTTATTTGATTTTCCATTCCACTTTTCTCATCTATATCTTTTGATTTCTGCGACATGTCGTGGAAAAGCCAGCAGCTTTGGAGATTGTCATCTGCACACGCGGTCATGGTGATATTTTCTTATCTCACACAAAAATGTACATCATGTGTGTGGAAGAAGCATCAGAATCACACAGTCATTTTCCCTTACTATCTACATATGCCATTACATTGGCAGTAATCCGACATAGTCAAAGACTGTTTATCACTTTTGCCATTTTAACATCTTTTCAAGTCTGTGCAGCCTCAACATGATAACTATTGGCCATTCTGCTGCAGCACTGCCATTTAATGAATCGTTCCATTGCCTCGTGGATAACAGAATGAACGAATGGCTTTCTGTGTTAGTGGCTGCCACTGCCTATCCTATCAGATAATTAACTTTTTGCAAATAGACTGCGCAGACTACCAAACAGAGTAAGCCCGCACAATTAGAATTACTTATCTATGTTCTTTCTTTTTCCCAGACGTTAAGAGGAAAAACAAACAAGACAAACAAATTCAAATTTCATACTTCTTGCTTGACTGTTTTTCTTTTTTTTTTTCTCTCTCCCCTCAAATGGTCACACGCGAATTGGCCTCATATTTGTGTCGTCATACCCAAATGAACAAATAATGAATGAGCAGAGATGAAAATGTAGTCGTATTCAAAGTGAAGCCTCTGTATTATTTTGCATTGGTGTCTGACAACGCCGGCCCAGATGTTCAGAATTTCTGACAGGAGGGTGTAGTGTTTCCCACCTCCCTCCCTCTCCTTCTCTTTTTTTTTTGGATTTATTAATTTTAATTTATTTATTTCTCTCACAGGCGGATGGTCTCACACAGACAGTGGTGCAATTCAATATTTATATGTTTCCTTCTGTTTGTTTTCCACTGCAAAAAGGGAGGTGGGCTTTTATGTGTCTGATTTGCCACAGCAGAGATTCAGTTCCAGCTTTTAAAACGTCGGGGGCCGTTTGAACAAAGCCATCTGTTTGAGTGGGCCGTTTTATTAAGTGACAAACTGGATCCCTCTACCTCGCTAATGTGTCCCGTGGGAGATGGTGGTGGCTTGTGTTTGTGTGCGCGTCGGGGAGGAGACAAAACATGAGAAAAGAGAGTGAGAGAGGCAGCAAGGGTACAAGTTTTCCTCAGCAAACATCGTAATATACCACAGAAGAGACAACGCAGCTGTCATTCCAGAACTAAGAGGTTTTCGCCTTTATGAATCTGCAATGATAATTGAATCGGGAGCCTTTCAGCTTCCATCTTATCACTTGAAACACAAACTAAGAACCTCAGTGCTGCTCTATAAATAACAATTTATACTTATTTAATGTAACCTTCCACACTTTGTTGTCCCACATCCTCCAATTTATTAATGCTAGTTTCCCATTTGCAATGCTCCCCTCCATCCGGTGAGAATATCGTAACACCCATGAGAGAGCGTGTGTCTGTGCATGATAGGTTGTGTCTGTGCACCTCTGGAGCCGCATTTTTTCTCTTCTCCCATCTTGTCAGAGAATCTGTCAGTGCATTGAATGTGGGACAAGAACATTAGCCATTCTTTTTGAAGCTGTTGCTGTTGTCTGTGCAAAAGTGCCCTTACTTCTGCAGAGTTATAGCCAGAAGCTCCGGCCTTCCATAGAAGTGCCACTGAGCATGAGTAATACACACTGACTGAGGTTAAGGAAGTCTCAGTGGAATGTGATTTTTTTTTTTGCAACCTTAGTCATTGGGCTGAATATTTGGCAACGAAAAATACACTAGTGAGTTGGTGCATTATAATGAATGCTGTAGTTTTTCTGCCTTTGAAGCCGTGTTTGTAAGTGATGATATGCATTTATTTATTCACAGGAGACACTGTGCAGCTTAGGGAGCCTGACCCGATCACAAAACGGACCTGCAGCCCTAGTATCATATATGCAGTCTCAATATTAATGTGTCATTAAGCTGCATTCTTGTATATTCTATTGAATTAGTTTTACATAATGACTGTTTGGAATTTTGCTTAGAGAGCACATTTAAGCAGTTGCGAAGGGGGAGCAGTGTGGGAGAAGGCTTGTATTATGAACTTCATTATGTGTGACAAGCAGCACAATATTGATGGAAGAACGGGTCCCCATCATTGCACTGCATTAAAACCTCTGCAGTGAATTAATGTACTATTCCTGATCCAGTAATTAACAATCATTCGGGGGCCATATCCCTTTTCAAGTAATCACTAATTGCAATAAGAATTTCAGATTCCATTTAAGGCAAGATTACCGATGAGCATGCAATGCAAATCAGCCAACAGTTCTAATTAAGCTCCAATTCTTTTTTCCTTTCTTTCTGTTGG
The DNA here is from genome assembly GCF_021347895.1 of Acanthochromis polyacanthus. NCBI lineage: Eukaryota > Metazoa > Chordata > Actinopteri > Pomacentridae > Acanthochromis > Acanthochromis polyacanthus. The sequence continues at coordinate 10,519,909 of NC_067135.1, read as the reverse complement.
GACCCTTTGTGAGCACATACAATGTGGAGTTTGTTTCCTCTGCATTACAAAAGACACATTTTTTATCATTATGCTGCAGATAGAGAGCTGCGCAGTGCCCCAAGAAAACGATTTCTGCTTGTGTTTGTTCGGTTGATTAGCATGTGTGGTTTATCTTCACTCTTCTTTTTTTTCCAATTTTATTTTTGCGTTGTTTCTCTATGTGTTTGTGTGCATGCATTGCTACAGTTTTCTTTTTGGCATGAGGTCAGACATTTCTGTCTTCTGTATAGGCAGTTAATTAATCCATATAGGTGTTGTGCTTTATAAACCATACGTAAGCAACCTGTATCCCTCTGTACCTTTCTTTATTTAACTACTATAATAAAGACCCTGCTACTGTTTGACTTACAGAATACTTAAAGGATTATATGAAGTCAAATGTCCATGACAGATATAGTACATGCGTCACTTTTACCCTCTCCCGACATTAGCCACCCCTTTCAGTCCAATTTGTGTCGCTTGCAGCGATTGTGACAATTCATCAATATCACAGAACTGATATGCTGCGGCTTAAAGATGTCGAATGAGGTTAATGGCATCTTTAAATGCTCCTTTCTTCCACCCATATGTCCAAAATGGAGCAGGGTATTTGCAGGCTGCCACCCAATGTGTTAGGATTAATTATCACCCTCCACAACCCCACCTCACTCTGCAAGTTAAAGATTCAGAGAGGAAATGGCCCCTTTCATGCAAATGAAATTGAATATGTCAGTCAGTATAATTGTGAAAACCGAGCCGTCTTGAAATGGTGTCTGTGCCGAATAGAGGTTCCAACGAAAAGTCGGTTTATTAATGTTCTTCTCTCCACTCTTTGATTCATGCTCTTTAATGGCTTGGCAGATCAAACTTAAGTCTATAGCGCAGTCTTGATGACTTGAAATGTTTTGGCCATTGTGAAGGAAGGCCGGACTCGGATCTCTTTGAGAGAAGCATTTAAATGCAATGTTTGGCTGTGAGTCAAGCCAATATCAAACAAGCTTGTAATGAATTCAGATCCATGAGATGCTCTGAACCCAACTATGACGATAGAGAAATAGGATATCATTAGCAAGAGTGCTCAGTTAAACAGTCCACAGTCTGACCCTGCAACAAGTACTCAGGGTATATACATAGTATTTATTCACTGCTGGTCCAAACCAACAAATATCAACACATCTTTCTGTTACTGTTGATCAAACCACTAAAACTCATAAATGTGTATCAAACTTACATTTTTAGAAGCTTTATTCAATTAAAACAATCCATCATTGCCTTTAAAAAGCAAAAGATTCAACTCTACATTGTTGCTGTCTTTAAAATATCCAGATCTATGAAGTCTGTGTCATTATCCACATTCACCCATCCACCACTCAGTGCAGCTCAAGCACATCAGCTCACTTAAAACTCAAACATTGTTAAACTAGTCTGCTTCATCCAATAGCAAGTTGTAATATTGCAGTTAATTTGGCCATACATGTTCAAACTAGAAATTGATACTGAAGAAGAGTAATGATAAAGTCCTACCATGCAAGGATTGGTTCCTTTTTAAAAAAAAAAAAAAAAAAAGGAATCCTAGAAGTCTACGTCTCTGTTTTTCAGATGGGCATCAGGATAACAGTTTCTAACTTGAAACCCTCAATCATGGGGATTTTTTATTTTGCATGTCTTTCAGCATAGAAAAAACAACAACCCCATGCTGAAAGAACGGAAGAAATATTTTACTCTGTATCCTTAAAGGATTTTGATATGTTAATTTCACATTTTACTGCAGTATACTTCAGTGTGCTTTTCCAGACTAAATTAATTCATAATCAGTTTAATCTCATTCCCATTTGGTATTCGGGGCAATCTGCATCAGAATTTGAACAAAAAGTAATTTTAGTGGTGCATAGCAGCCGGCACTGGTATCACCGACTTCATTTTAGACATTTCTACTATGGCTTGTATATGGATTACAGAATTCTTGGATTTTTCCTTTTCAAAATAGGTCTGCAAGCACAGTGATCAGACTTCCTTTTACCTTTCTTTTAAGCATGGTTGCGGACTGCCCCATACCTCTTCTGTGAGGTAACATATCGAGTCAGCTGAGAGAACGACCACAGACCAGTGCAGTGGTTTTAAGTGAAGACATTAGCGTGAGACTGAAAACAATGCCTAAACTTAGGTTAAGTAAGGTCAAATTCAATGTGGCTGCCCCAGTGCAGTGATGTAATTCTAGAATAATCACCTCAAACAACCCGATTATCAGATCAGACCACTTCATCTAAATGGCAGCGTAAATGTTTTAAAATCTCGAAAGGGCACAGTGATTAGAACAGTATACAGTAGCAGCAACAGTAATTAATGTCATCCTCTGCCCACATTGTTAAAGCCTTCCAATTTTCATTTATGTTTAGCCATTAAAAATAGATAGTCATGAAACAGTCTGCCCCCTCAGCCCTGTGGACATGGATGTTCTAAGGAACAGTAAAGGCTTTCGCTCAGACACCAAATCGTTAACATGGCATTGATCCATGAAAAATGGAGCCGTGGGATGCTATGAAGAGCTTCTTCATTTCCTGTAGCGACGAATGAGCAAGGCGACGCGATGACCTCAAGGGAGGGCAGGCACAGGGCCCCTGTCACTTACCTTTTCAGCTTGTGACAGGCTTTACGCTTCTCATTTGTTTGCTGGCGACAGCTTAGCACTGGATTAACAGGTGCCTAGCTGCGGTATTAATTCATGTAGATTACGGTTACCTCTCAAAGGAGATGCACACATGCAGCTGAAGGTAAAAGAAGCTCCTCTGACTTTGCAAAACAATGCTCACATGCTATTACCGGTGCAGTTAATTAAATCTAATTAATATGATTACAGGAAGACAAATACCAAATTAATATTTTGCAATTTTCAACCACTTAAATAAAAAAGAGGTTTCTCTATGGTGCATGAAGTTTGTGCAGTGTTTGTTCATTGAGCGTGTCCTTTTATTTGCTGTCAAGGTTCTGGCTGTGGCATTGTTTAGATAAAACCGAGGTTTCAATCAGCCTCTGTCTACCTGAAGCCATACGAGGACTCGACCAAAATGGATGTTTGTCAGCGGCAGACCTAAAATGGGGGTATGATGGTGATATCAGCGGCCATGTCTGTGAAAACACCATTACCTCCATGTCACGCCTCAATCACTCCCCATTGTGCGATGACTCCCCCCCTACCCCCACCCCCCACCCCCCCCTCCACCGTCTTCCCCCTCTCCTCCAGCGTTGATCTCCCCGGTACATGCCGTAGAAGTCTATTACAGCCAGCATAGGAAGACGCACCGAGCCATAATGGATGGCCCCGGGGCGAAAAACAGTCCCAATAGCATATCAATTACCCATCAGCACCTTCTTGGCTGGGTGCCAATGTGCACCATACCCTAGCCAAGTCAATGAGATAAGGTGCAAATGCTGATATAATAGTGCTTTTTTTTGCCACGTACAAATTACACAGTGTCAACTCTGCTTGGCCACCTGTCGGATGTGTCAGCAGGTGAATGAGAGGAAGATTCGCAGAAGTGTGTATGTGTGTTTCAGGGAGCTGTTAATGTCTGTGTGCACTCAAGGCTGTGTGAGGAAATCAGGTGATTTCCCAGACTCATTTGCCCAGTGTAAGCCCAGCTGCTTGCCTGTTTATCTGCTCGCCCTTTTGATTGCCGGCCACACATCTTATGTCACCTCTCCGAGAATCCTGCAGGTTAATTTGTGCCTCGATCGCAGCGCCGTCGCTGCTGGGCAGGACAATCTGGGAGGGAAAATCAGTCCACGAACAAGCACAATGAGACATTCTCACACACAAAGATGAGGTGATTCAGATGGTTGGCATCACTGCAGCTGTGTGGCCCCTAATGGCCTGCTGAAGTGATTGATAAAAGGCAAACAGTTGCTCCACGGGGGGACAGATGGAGCTGCTGCACCTCCCACCGAAGCTGGCACTCGAGCTTCAGAGGAAAATACTGTGGGGGAGGGGAGTGTCTGATTTAACACTTTGACATTACTGCCATTGAAATTATAAGAGCCTTGATAATAACGATAAGACTGTAACATAAATCAAAATACAACCAGGGAGAGACTGGTTCCTTTGATTACTAATCACTTTCATGTGTTCTGATTTTTCTGCGATTGTCATAGAAACATCGGCATGTGAGCAGAAACTGATTGTCTTGGTGGGAGAAGAAAAAAAAAACTCAACTGAAATGAATGTAAACAGAGAATTTAAACCTGAATTGCACCAAGGAATAGTTTTAACTGTAATTCTAAAAGCTTAACAGCAAGAGCAAGGTTGCAACCCTCGTCAGTGTTGTGGAAATGCGAACAAATACTCGTGTTCAGTACTGCAAAACAACCACGGGACATGGAAATGTTCATGTCATGTCCACACAAAGCAAACACTGTTCCACTCTGATATTCTCTCACCTCAGCTCCCCTGCATTTTTAGCATTTCTATCCTCGTTTTCTTTACACTTGACTTGTTGGGCTGAATTAAGGGCCCAATTAGGAGCAACAGATTGCTTACAGTGACAATAGGAGCTTTTCAAGGCACTTTGTCAGGTGCATGTCTCATTTGTGAACAAGGGATTAGTGACATCTGTAACTGAACTGATAAACAAGATTCTGTTTCTCCAACAACAAAAAAAGAAGAGTTTGGAAAATGTTGTCCTGTGTTCATGATGATTTATGTTCAGACACATAAGAGACCAGTTCACAGACAATCGATCAATCATGCAACACATATTTATCACAAAGTACTAATGGTCAGTTTTTCTCCATCTACTGGGTTAAAAATAATTTACTTACTAGCAAATTACCAGGAAATACCTAATCTCCAAAGCCAAATGTCTTTTCCAGAACAGCAGTTACACTATTGTTTTTTTTAATCCTTTCCTTCTTTCATTCTTTCTTTCCCACAACCAAAGCGTTCTTTTACCCAGTAATTTCAGGCAAAGTCTCAGCCAGTCATCCCTCAGTGGGGATTTCAGATTTACTTACAAAATACTTCCAGGGTCAAGATGAAATGCTTTGTACATTCTGCTCCCAACACCTCTGTCCTTTTACTTTTGATCTCAGCTGCTGATCATCTGTTTCCACTTGCACAATAAAGTCAGTATAATCTCTTGTCTTGACCTCCAAAGACAATCCTCTTAAAAGCCACATGCTGAAATCTGCAACTTTGTTACTTTTCTAGCGTGTGTGGCTTGATAAGAGAGATTAATTGCTCCGTCTGCAATACTTAGCATGCTCACTAACTATTTTTGTTATCTTTTATCCCATTTCTGTCTCTCTCCAGCACCACCAAAGTTTTTAAGAACCCCCAATGACCAAACAGGCGTGCAAGGAGGTGTGGCATCCTTTATCTGCCAAGCTACAGGAGATCCACGGCCGAAGATTGTGTGGAACAAGAAGGGGAAGAAAGTCAGCAACCAGAGATTTGAGGTATTAGGTCTATTGTTCTGATGTAAAATGCTCGACAAAATGGGAATGCTTCAGCACTGCTTTTGGCTCTGCTCGCACATAATCCATTGCGCCAAGCCTCGCTCGCTTGCTTTTCGCCCTGACTTGCCACCACGCATTAGCAGGCTCTAGTAATCATGCTGGCCAGGCATTTAAACATGCATGAGTTTTAATGAGCGAGTACACAAAAGATCTGGGGACAAATTTGTAATTAAGTAAAAGACAAGGAAAGAGCAATTGGATAGAAAAGAAAAAAAAACAACTTGTGGTGTGACCCAGATACCTACATTAGCATCACGCCACATTTGCCAGCTTCATGCAAAGTGAAAGGCGAAGTAGTTTTTTTCAGTTCGAAATAGCCTTTTGCTTTGTGGCATCTTTATCTAAATGCATGCACCCCCTTCTCCTTTTTTTGGCTGAAGCTTTGATTTCTGGTCAGCTTTAATCTGCACTTGGGCTCAATACCCATGAGAAATAACACATCATCGCAGAACACTGATAAGATTTCTATTAATTTCTGTGTCAGTCCTCGGGACGATCATGGTGTCACTTTTTTCCCCTCGCTGCTCTAGATGCCATATTTACTTGCTACTGCATAGCAGCAATGGCTTAACAGAGCTCGTAGACCTCTTCCCACCTCTTATTTGCGTCTCATGCCCACAGAAATCTAATCTTATCAGAGTTCATCACGTTTGCATCGCACGTTGAGCTGAATGCTAACACACTCGTTTTCATTCCTTGGCTGCCTCACAGGGCTTGCTGGCTGCTGCCATTCCGTACCCATTCAATCACGCAGCGCCGCCTCATCTTCTAACAAAAACCCATTTCCCTTTAGAAGTCTCAGAACTTCGTCTCTAATTTGCTCCTCGGCTTTGACTAAGAAAGGTGGCTGTTTTTACCATCACCTGCTGACAGCTTGAATGCCAACACTGCTGTAGCTTGGCCAATGAAATGTTAAAGTGTATTGTTAACTAACACATGCTAAGATATACTGTGAACTTGGAAAAAAAAAATGTCCGTAGGCCTCTGAGTGTTTGTGCGTGTGTGTGAGAATGTGTGCGAATGTGGTATGAAGCAGAGGTCTCAGGCCTATCTTTATTGAAATCTACCTCTATGCTTAAAAGAGATTGAGTTATGATACACAGGGCTTTCTAAAATCAGTGAGTATACAACACGTAGCATGCGAAAATAGCTGAATAAGCTACAACAAACACCTGTTTGTGAGCATTTTATGTGTCGTTTGTCCAAAACAATCAGTCCTGTCTTTTATACCACTATCTCACCTCATGGTACAACTGTCCGTTTAACCGTTTCTCAAGCCACCTTTAACTGTTTGTGCTTGTTTCTGTCCCATCAACAAAAATCAGCGTGATGCATTTTCTTCAAAGGATAGAATGTTAACTTTAAGAGTGGGACATATTCAGTTTTAAATTTTACTCTCCAACCTAATGTCCGAGCAAAAATTTTTGGTATAAGATAACCTTCCCCATTCTTAAAGTTAGTCAGCTACATCAATTATTTTAGTGGTTAATGCACAAATCAAATTTAATGAATTTACTAGAAAGCACGTCTGAACACGTAAATGGATTTATTACATTCCCACAAAGAAGTCAAATATGCTCAGAACCTACATTATACAAATCTAATACTGCAAAGATCCTGAAGGTACCTTTTTTTATAATCACAATTAAAAGCAGCAGCTTTCGTTTCTGTCATAGGAAGCACATCGTGTTGGTCACCATCAGTGTTGTTAGCCAAATGTCTTCGACAGTGTTGTCTTTTTGGTTTTGTTTTCTGCAGAAGGTCCCTCACCCATTGTGAACAAAAAAATCTCCTTTAACATATCCTGTCTCTCGCACCTGCAGGTGATTGAGTTCGATGACGGCTCTGGTTCAGTGCTAAGAATTCAGCCATTGCGCACGCCCCGAGACGAAGCCATATATGAATGCGTCGCCTCCAACAGTGTTGGAGAGACAAGCGCTACCACCAGACTCACTGTTTTACGTGGTAGGTCCTTCTCAACAACGCCAAAAGAAAGAAAATACACACACACACGCACCACTAACATGCCCTTTTCTCCAAACTAACCCAGGTAAGCTTGCATTTATTTGTTTTATGTCTGTCCTGTCCTCTTTTCCTTGTTTCTCACTATCTCTCTGCATAGTCAAACCTAATTGGGAGTCTCTGGTTACACTCACGTTGGCATTCTAACTTGATAAGATTTAGTTCATTAGCCGTTTAGCCAAGTAAGTTTCCGTTTCTAAGTGACTTAAGTCATTTGCATACAGATTTCTGACACAATAATTAAGATGCCAGTTAAATTATGCAAATAGCCATCCATTCCTAGCCTGCGGTGGTTTAATGGAAAAGCTCAGCAATAATTTTCAAATCAGTCATTTTTCATCTCTGCACTTCAGCTTTGATATTCAGTTGACCGTGTAGAAAAGAAAGCGGTGTATTCCTGTGTGATTAACAAGCGCATATTGTTCGTGGCGGCATTCTTGTGGCAGGTTGACTTGATGTCAGTGTCTTCCGGATGACCAGTAGCTTTTAATACGCAGCACTCCTCCGCGCAAACACGTGTAACAATCCAGGCGGGAAAGGTCAGCCACTTTGTTTACTTCCAGTGAGAATATAAAGTCCAAATATCAAGTTGGATGACAGTCTCTCTTTTATAATAAGCGCTGAGCAAAAATTTTATCTTGATTACACACAACATTCCATTCAAAGGGAAATATGTGGTGGCCCTGAGCTCAAAGGAGTGCGTAATATCTTTCTAAAACATGACTTGTTTGGCTGTGAATGGAGAAAATGGCTTTAGAAAGAAAAAAAAAAAGCCTTGGGCTGCTTGAATGAGGTGTGCTCCATTATGTGCCACAATTACACAACATGGCAAATGAGTTCCTATTGAGAGGGGTGCTTCCATCCTATAGAAAAAAAGCTGGCTCGGCGAGTCTCTGAAGCCCCCCTCTCCCTCCCCGCCATGCTTCTTATCTCACCAGTGAGCCAACAAAAGGCCCTTTGCACTGTCTCCAGAGGCCGATTGAAAGAGAAAGGTGGCACGTTCACATGCAGCTCTCTCCTGTTTACGATGGAGCACAAAGTGAGTGTATGTGTGTTTTCTCACTCACATGCAATATTGTGCACACTTCCCTCTTTCCCTTTTCACTCTTCGCTCTGTCTCTATCTCTGTATTTCACCTTCACACACACATACACACACACACACACACACACACACACACACACACACACACACACACACAACAGTAGATAGCAGAGGCACGGGTAGAAGCTGCTCTTCCCAGCTGCACGGCCGAGCATTAGCATGTTTATTACCATTTCCATTTTGCTCTTCTGCTCACTCTCCTTTCCCATCAATGTATTGAAGGTGAGTAGAGGCCTATCACGACCCCCCTCCCACCAAAAAAAAATTGGAAAAACAGGAACAGACTTTTTCTTCTTCCTCTGCTTTAATGCAAATATAAAGTTGTCTCTCTGTCACATTGCCTCCTGTGGATACAATATATTGGCTTTGTGAAGGAATCAGGTAATAACGTGAGTTTTTAAAACATAAATAAATGTTAATTTCCCTTGTTCTCCTACCGCCTGCAATGAAGCAACAAGAATTCAGCTAGTACCTAGTTTGAGCATTTCAAACAATCAATCAATCAACTTTATTTCTAAAGCACTTTAAAAATGACACTGTCAACCAAAGTGCTGTACATGTTAAAACAAAATAAAATAAATGAAAATATAAATAAAATAGTGTGAGCATACATCTGCCAGACAGCTTACATCTTGTATGTCTTATCAAGGAAGAAAATCATTATGCACACTGAAAATGATGCCTTTAAAAACTAAAAATAAATATAAGAGCATAAGCATTATAAAAAGCAGTAGTGTTGTAGTCATAATAGTCGTCACAGTTTGACAAAAGAAAGGCAGCGCAATGAAACTCAAGTCATTTTCCCTATTTTTTATAAAAAATAAAATGATACCACAGTGCTGGCAAGGATATTGAGGATTACTATAATAACATAAACTCTAGATGTACTTAAAATCTTTCCAACAGTTATAATTTCAAGTGATAGACATTATTCAAAAGACCTAACGTACGGATGACTTTGACTCTCAGGAAGCTGGAATAAGCTGACACGCCGCCTTGTAAAGGGCATAGTACTGTATGAACAACTTGCAAGGTTACCCCAAGGACACATTTCATATTATTTAGGAGAAAAGAAAGCTTTCTCTGTCCAAAAATACTTTGTACTGTACAACAAATGCAGCACGACTGCCTTGCAACTCATCTTACCACGACAAAAAATGCAACAGCACATTTTTTTTCTGTCACAATCACCACCAAACATGATCTATTTCCTCCCTTGACTATTTCAGTGGAGAAACTTCATCTCACACAAGTGCTACGGATAAATAAATAAGCAAATAAAGATAAGTGCTATTACACCAGGCCTAATACATATAAAGTGACTGTTCGTTTAGTTCATTTAGGCTCCAATGGTCTGTGGAAACGACTGCAAAGCATCTGTTCCGGGAAGCTCGCCACGGGGGGGCGACGCCTAATTCCATGAAGGAAAAAGCACATTGTTGTAATTGCCATGTTATGAGGAGAGGGGACTTGAGGTGACAAATCCAAAGCACCAGCAGATATTAGTATTCGGATGGGTCTCCAACTTGATAGGAGCCGCCATTAGTAATGAACTTCCAGGCTTAGAAAAGCGATTTGCATGAAAGGCGAACTCCGAAACGTAATGATGTTCCGAGTCAAATCTGCCAAGCCACGGCATGAGGTACAGGTTTTTCTTATTGCACTTTTCTTTTTTCTTCTTTTTTTTGCACCCTCTGTTTTGATTAACTACAAGATGACCCAACTCATATGCGACTCGTGTCTTTGAATTAAGGTCGTCTTGATTTGTTTCGTAATTGAGAATGACATGGAGGAATTGAAAAATGAAGGAACAGCACATTTTGGGTGTCACGGGTGGAATATGATTTCAGTAAAGTGGGATTTGATCTCATTTATGAATATGGACATACTCGCGGTGAGTCTTTAAGCATTACTAGACAATGTTAGGACCGTAGACCGCAAATATACAAAGAAAAATGTATAAAAATGCAGCCAAAACACCTCACAGGATCTCCACTCTCTGCTAGCTGTAGTTCCAGCAGAATGATGTGTGCATTTGAGTGCTGCAGTTCATGATTCAGGCATGATTAAGGATTTATATTGCATCCTCATACTCCCATTATGCTGTCAACAGCCATTTCCTGTGCCCCACACACAAGCGAGCAAACTTATGCAGCTGTGCACAACTTGACAGTGGGAGCGGAAAATGGGAAGCCGCTCTCCTGTGACGGAAAAACTGAATGCATCATTTCCATTTGTATGGAATAGTGCAAATGCACGGTCAAAGCTGTGTAGCTGAGACGGATCTTTCCACATACAATGAAAGGGCTGCTACATGATCAGTGATTATTCATAGACAATGCGTGCGCTCGGCTCTTTATCATCGTTATGCGAAGAAAAAAAAACGTTTCCCCACTTAACAGACACCAAAAGCTGCCTAATTTGTATTCCAAACCTAGTCAACTGATATCCAAAAAAATTGGGTCAACAATGTGTGTAGACCTGCCGGCGCAGCAAAAAAAAAAGAAGAAAAATGTGAGAAGTGGCTGATAACAATGATTAAAATGTACCTTAATTCTTATTTCTAAACATCATTTTTCATCTCTGTGCTTTTTGCACTACTTGTAACAAGCACAGAGTGCAAGATGAACAAAAAGCTGGGCCCACATGCTCAAATTGCTTAGGAAGATAAATGCTGTGTCAGCTGTCTCAGACTGTCGGAGCAAGTGTAGCAGTCGGGAAGAAGCAAGTGACCACTGTAAAATTACTGTGTTTGTGATCAGTGGCTTGCAAAAAAGGAGAGAAGGGGGCCAGCAGCTACCATACAATTCTCTGGTTTGCTGGCAGGAGCTCTATAGATGGCAAGACCTGAGCCGCCACATGGAACACTCAATTTTGTTTGAAAAATCCCCCCAAAAAATGATGCCAGAGAAACATGCTGACTCACTGTAGGAAGAGTTTTTAGAACTTCTTCAAACACAGTTTATTTTTTTAAACAGATTTATCCTCTTTGTACTGGTGTTCCAAGTTAGCAGAGTTGCTTTAGCAGGTTTTGCATGTAAATAAGTAGTCATTAAATACTCGCAGCATCTTTTCTCAGACACCATTTTTCTCTCTCTCTCGCCTCAGCATGCAGGGACAAGTAGCGGCTGAGTACAAGCACCTTCACAGACAGTCAATTATCAGCATGTCCATTAGATGTTTCATAAAATATCCACAGGCAGAGTTATTGCTTGGGATTTGGCCAGCGCTGCCTTGATGCTACTCTCCTCTCAATTCCCAACTTCACTCTCTCATACGTCACAAAAATGGAGCACAAAATGACAAGGTATTCATTATTGTAATTAAAAAGATGGAGTTGCCTGTCCTCGCAGAAATTGATCTCTTCTCAGAAAAAAAAAAGAAGAAATCATCCCCCGCACCCCTCTATAACTTACTGCATAGTTAATCATGAGAGCCAATCAGTATCTATGTAATACGCAGGATGATTTAAAACAAAACCGTGGCTGACAAGATGGATGTTTGACTACACAGTCTGCATAGTGTGTGAGAAAACATCTGCTTAGGCCTCAAAGGCACTTGGACTGCACTCTGACCATGATAAATAACTCTGCACATGCTTTGGCTCTGGATTTGTTTTAATAAAAGTAAACACAGCCTTCTAAATTAATAATTATTGATTCAGACAAATTAGGTATTTGTTGTTTTTTCTCTTACTGGTCGTAAATGCCGCTATTCTCCATCCTGACCTCACAGTACTGGCAGTCTATTAGGGTGGTTAGTGATTTTACAATGGAAATAGTGTCTCACAGCTTAGTAAAATACATTTAAAGTGCAACAGCAACACAAAAATGAAAGGGTAGGCACTTTGATCTGATCTCACGAGGATGCATGTATGTACACATATACAGTAAATATAATCTAGTATCGTGTTGTTTGTGGTATAGAAAAAAATGAAGCACTCTGGAGCATAAACTAGCAGTTAGTGAGGCTAGAGTTGCACTAAGAGCATAATACAATTTCTGATGTACTCGATACCACTATTGTCTGTATTTGTGCACAATAAATTACCTTTCCACTTTACAGTTTATTAACATTACTCTGGCCTGACTTAGCTGGAGACTTCAATTCTGTTCAATACATTGAAAACCAAAGCCAAGTATACCCTGTAGTAACTTAACTGCCCCCAACAGCATGCACTTCTTAGTAGCTGCTACACAGTAATAAAATCACCTCCCAAAACATCACACACATAAGTTACTCGAAGGCCACCTTCCTAAAGGTGAAGACTCGATGGGTATCAGTGCACTATATGGCAGAACATAACACGTTTTATGAAGGAATATGCCATTGGCTAGACCAGAAGGGACACAGGGTCATAAAATGAGCAGTGTGCAAGTCTGAGCCAGGTAGTCGAGGGGTGCTAATGTTAGCAGCTTTGATCTTAGCTGCACTCCAAAGCAATTTTCTACTAGATTAATTGGATACGGCGGGGTCATTCTTAATGCATCTAATGATCTTGAGAAACTTCTCGAGCCATGTAAGGCTGCTAGTTAATTACAATCAAACAAGTTTGGGCTTGGAAAAAAAGTGATATGGTGAAAACAGATTTTTGGGGTGTCTATACATCGTTATATTCACAGCAGCAAAGATGAATTCAAGGGAAAGGGATATAAAGCCTCACACAACTGTCAAATCTCAAAAACTGTTGCAATACAGCAATTTCCATAATAAAATAATCTCAGGCATTGCCTACTGTGACACCCATCTTCTCCCACAGTCACTTTTGGGTGCCTGTCTGCTAAATTTTAAAAGCCTGATATAACCCCATTTTCCATTAGGGCTTTTGGAGAGCCAAGAGGTCCTCACTGCAGGATGTTAGCAAGCATGAATAATCTCTATACTCCCCTGTCCTGTAACAAGCTTTTAGCTATATAAATTATTGAAACGGCTGGTGCTAGGTTTTCCCTTTCTCAGAAGGAAGTGAACTTGTATGAAGTCAGTTTCCTCTGACATTTATACCACACGTCTCCCAGAGTATTCGTCTGAGTCTGGTGATACCATGTTTAAATGGAAGAGTCCCAAGCCCATAAATATATCTGGCACTGTCATGCACAAAATACTAAAAGTGATTAAAGTTCAGAGGATTTCGTGGAGGCATCCTGACAGCTGATGGGATGCCATTTCGCTAGGAAAGCACCACACACCTCTATGCATGAGCACTCCCACACACTCTTTTTTTCTTACCTTTTAAACAGGTTTGTTAACATACAGACTGCTTTAAATACACAAATGATCTGCTAGCCAAGATATTAGGAACGCCTGTTAGATCAAACTAACCCGCCTGTTTGTGAATGTATAGTACATGAAGGTTAATGAAGCAACTCAGCGTCTCACAGTTTTGCCTTCTGTCTGTTTTCCTGCCCGGTAGGACGACTCACCTAGTCACTGATATTCTCCTGAGCCCCCGCAGACTCCAGCTTCTGGCCTCGGCCTTTATCAGCTGCCCCTGCACAGACAAAACAAATGAATCAACCAAAATAGTTCCATTTTATTTTAAGATAAATGTCGACACACCAAATATATATATGCTTTATTAGACTTTGAAATATCAAACATCACAGTCATCCCCGGTGGGCGGTAAGAGGGTAAATATACAATGAATAGGCCTGAAACATAAAAACAGAACAGATGTCTAGCAGTGTATGCTTCAAAGTGACAGGAGCGTTGGTGAGAATGGAGGCATCTCTAAGGGGAAGGTAGTGTACGGTTGTTTATATATTCCCTGCCATGTCTTCTTTATTTGCAGATGCTTAATGCACTCAATAGGATCAAATGAGGGTTGATGGAATGTTAACAAAAAGCTACAAAAAAAAGTAATAATAAGAAGAGGCTTCCTAAGGTGTGTTTTTGTGAAGTTGAGAGAGACCAAGTGACATCCACCTTAGCTATGAGTTTGGCAAATAGCTGAAAGTATTGTCAAATATTTCCCCTTCCCTCAGTTGAATATTACTAATAATAACTGAAAAAAAAAATGCTGATGGCAGATAAGATGACAAGAGCAAAAGTTCTTTTTTATTCCCCCATCGAAATAAATGGGGCACTGTTTTCTGAAGTAAATGGAATCATTGCTCAAGGTAACAACCAGCAAATGGAATATGCAAAGTGAAATCCTGAAGAGGGCGGGAGAAGGACAGAAGGGAAAGAAGGCGGGAGACAGAGACAGATCGAGGGAGTCTTTAACATAAAGCCACAATAAAGTCACAGATGAACCGAGTCAGATGAAGTCAGTAAAGTGAGGCGAACGCAAAAGACAATAACGGCGAGGAAGAAACACATGATGGTAGGCAGAGGAGGTCTTGAAGCCTCTACCTTTCCCCTAGGTAATCTTTACTCAGAACAGTACATCTGGCTGAGCTGATGTGGAGTCTGTAAAGCAAGAAGAGGTGGAAGCGGGGTTGCATCTGAGCGTAAATGGAGCTTTGTGCCTGGCGTCCTGCCTGCCTTGCTGCCTGCCCAGCCAGGCCTGTCGAGAAAGGCCCCCTCTCCGCCCTTCCTGCTTCATCTCTCCTTTTCATCTCCCTCTTTACCCATCCATTTTAGCACTAGCCCTAAGGGGCATCCGACACTAACACTCCCTCTCTGCTTTCATTCTCTTCCTCCCACTCCGTTCGCTTATGTTGTAAATGGAGGAATATCACAGCTAATCCGTCATGTTTATGAATGACATGGGGCCTACGGAGAGTTGGGGCGCCTTGCCAGAAGTGGCGTACATCTCTGTTGCATGCCCTCTGCTTGGCTGATCCAATCTGCCCCAGCAGCGACGGCCATAAAAAATGTCTATGGGGGATGGCAGGCATTGAGGAACACTGTGCAGGGTCATTTTAAGGCTTGTTTTAATCCATTTCCTCCACCATTTTTGTACAAATTCTAACTAAGATTCAAGTAACTGCTTTTCTGTGGAGTTTACTACACGTAATGTAAGACTTTGCAATAACACTCCAAAAGATATTCTCAAAAAAAG
The DNA here is from genome assembly GCF_021347895.1 of Acanthochromis polyacanthus. Taxonomy (NCBI): domain Eukaryota; kingdom Metazoa; phylum Chordata; class Actinopteri; family Pomacentridae; genus Acanthochromis; species Acanthochromis polyacanthus. The sequence goes on along the minus strand of NC_067135.1, from coordinate 10,504,248 downwards.
CATGAAGAGGACTCAACACCATGGCTACTGTCCTTTTAGCGATACATAAAAACTGCATGTGTGTCTTTTAATGGGGGGTATTGACAAATTAAGTTTACTTGTTTGGCTATACATGAGAACAGATTTTGAAGGGTTCAGACAAGAAAATCCTGTTTTGTTCAACATTTTACTATCAAACCAGTACGTTGAGCTTAAGTTTTACAACTACAGTAGTTCCCCAATGTCATACAGACTAAGGATTGTTCATCTGTGAAGGTTTTTGTGGGCAAAATAGAGCCAGATGATTAATAGATTGAATCTACAATGGTTTCCTCATAATCTCAGGCAATAGGTGAGGGTTTTTAATGACAAATAAGCAGCATTCAATTAATTACACAATCTCAAAGGGGATTTATGGAAGAAACAATCAGTGCAGGGCAAAGGGGGAGAGGATGCTATTTTTCACCCAGACAGACTGAACCGTGGGTTAAGAGAGCTTTCTGCGCCTTCACCTTCCTCCTCCTATATTTCGTTCCAACATTCATCATCACAGGAGTTCTAAAGAACACACTGGATAGTATTTCACAACCCATTCCATCCTCAGTCCTTTAGGCAACAATGGTAAAATAAAATTTTTAGTGGATGGTCGATGGTCCCTCGTTGTCTGCCCTCGGGTTTTAGCAGTTTTCTCAAAGAGACTCTATTTGTTCAGCAAATTACTGAACTACCTTTTAGAGGAACCAAGCTAGAGAGACTTAATGCCACTTTGTGTCGGAGCGGGAATGTTCCTCTTAACGCTCTATTACAGTAAATTGAAATTAGCTGTTTGAGCCAACTGTGGCACATTCACAATAATATTCATTAGTGTGCTCTGCACCTGTAGAATCAACTAATAATCTAAACCAAAGTATTTTTTCCTCAGCTAAACTTTTACTGCTGATTTCTGTTGCATTTATGGCCCTACTTTTTCCATTGTTCTCATGTTCTGGTTTTCTGAAAGCCTTTGTGTGACCATGACAGTTACCATTTTTCCCCTTAAACCTGATACCTACAAGAAGGTAATTGTTAAACTTCACTTTTCTTTGAAAGTAGGACTTTGACACATGCAGTAGTCTGACAGACAATTGCAAAGATACACACAAAAATAGGTGGACCACTGGCACAATCCTCCAAAAAACGTGATATACATATTGAAACACACAAACATCTATCCTCAGCAGAGATAAATGGATCATGGGTTTTTATAGCCCTTTTATCACACTTTCCTTGACACAAAGGAATTAGTTCAGACTTGTAAGTCCCCCACAGATGCACTTGTAAACCTAAACTGGGAAGCAGTCACGCACTGCCACTTAACATTTTCTAAAGTCAGTTCATTTAAGGCTTTGGAACATAAAGAACTGGCACCCTGGACATATAATTGGGATATGCTCTCACATGTGAGCTCTTTTCCAGTCTAGGCAATCATAAGGACCACATCAGTCCAGATACATGTCATAATTTAAAACAGTTTTAAGGTTGACTCAGAGTTCAGTAGCCTGGGTGCCTGAAAAAAACAACGTGGGGAGGTGAATTTCAGAATTATCCCCCACTACACACCAGCATGTGCTCTATTAGATGGAAGTGCTGAACATTTTGTTTTCCATTATTGGATTACTTAAGCAATATCTACCCAATGCAGGTGCCAGGAGGCTTATTTGGGAAATCTGGCTCAAAGGAAGCTCTGGGGAAAAACCTAATCTTATTTAGACTGGACCACATGAGTGCCAAACAGCACTGGGATGTATCAATGAGATAAATACAGGCTTTGTGTTCTCTCAGGACATTTAGGGAAAATTTAGACATCTCGATTTATGATTTCTTCATTTTGCTCAGCAGTAATACTCGTGTGTTTATGCTCTGCGGGCTTCTCTGACTTCTGCCTTCAAAATTAATGGCTTTACCTGCCACTCGTGAATGCTACTTAATGCCGTTAATGTCAAGGATCATCACTTTCACTTGCATCTCAACTATTTCAGGTATTCTACCCAAGGCTGTGCGAGGACATCCATTGGTTAACGACAATGCCCAGGCATGTGTGGAGTAGCATTTTTCGAAAATGATTCCACGTACTCATTTAAATCTACACAGCTGCTGTTCAGAGCTTTGTCCTAAAGTAGAAGTACGTTATGATTAGAATGCACACAAAAGAATAAATAATTTAGATGAATCTGATCAAATATCCGTGTTATTCAACGGAATTTATTAAAAATGAGCAAGGCAAAACATGAAATTATCCTGGTCCCATTATTGAAAATTAATGTGTGAACAGGTTTCACCTCTGCTAAAGTTTATGGGCAGAATGATGGATGGAGTGTTGGGTAAAGCAACTCTGCCCAAGTCCCAGTTTGAAACTGTTTAACCAAGCTGCTAGCAGCTGATAAAGCAAAGGGTGGGCTCAGATTTAGAACCTGTCAATCAATAAGTGCTAGTTTGTAAAAGTACAACTGTTTTTTTTCCCACCACAACATAAAGTGTACCTTGTAAATAGAGCAAGGAAATCAACAACGATGTGGGTGAAACATTAGAGGGGGGGGGAGAGAAAAATAGAACAGATGCCGTCATGGAATTGGCACAAAATGGAATTGCTGCCTTCCTTTGTTAATCAAGAGCTCTTACGTTTGGTTGAGTAATTTTGTTTGTGTGAAAACAAAAGCATAATTAACAGTTCCCTCTCCCATGCCAAAGGAAAAAAAAATTGAATATGTCAGTGGAACAGGAGCCGAACAGAACACTTTGTTGAGGAGGATTCAGGTCGTCTCTAAACGGATGTATTATCTAGGCATGCAATGATTTTTTAGAGAACTGTAAACACATTACACTGGACATTGTTTCCTTGTTAATGTGCTCTAAATTAACAACCTTATTTTTTTTGGGAAAAAAAAAAAAGGTTTTGTCACAAAGGTCAAATGTTCACGAGGATATTAAATACCAGTATTGCATAAAAGATGGATTCTGGCTGCCCTGAGGCCCTTTTTTGTTTACTATCATGCCCCAATCTTTAATTTGTAACCTTAGATTTTGTATATGGATTTCCTTTTAACTAGTTTACAAAACACCAATTCCTAATTCAGTGTCGACAAGCTGATGCATTATCTAGTCAATTCCAAACAAAGCTCTTGTATTAAGTTAGATGACTATGTGATTAACATGATTAGCACTCTAACCAAGCTAAAATCTCTGATCTTGTCTCTCACTGCTTTGGGATTTTTGAGCATGGAAAAAAGCTTTAATCAGTGTCCCCTCAACTTCAAATTATATGCTATGGTGCGGTGGGCAAAAAAAAGAATGTTTTTTTGGCTCAGGCTGCTGAGAGAAATGAGCACTGCCGTCACACTCCAAGGGTAATGTTTTGTGACTCTTTTTGTTGTTGCTGGCTGAAATCTTATCTTGAAAGGAGTGGTGAGAATCAGATTGATTCCTGAATTGGGCAAAAATAGTCTTTAGTACAAAAGAAGTGTACAAAGTAAGGGTGTCATATTTGAAGACATCTGCCCCAAATTACTACACCGCTGTAATCCAGCATGTCTGACTGAGACGGGTTACCTAAACAGTATGTCTTGACGCACACTTTTCTCCACCATGATGCCACAGCGAGTGACCTGTGACGGCCTTTTTGAAGAGATTGTATCCACTCAAATATGTCCAACAAATATATCTTATTATGGCCTGCAGGGATTTTCCCTTAAGAATAACCTCAACCGCGGGGGTGAATAGTCTTGTTCCGCTTGGAGAGAAAAGGCTCGGACCGAATCCAATCTTTGTGCAGCAACCACAGAACTGAAGCCAGGATGTGACTGGAGAGGTTTATGTTTTTATGGCTTCACTTGGAAATTCCGGAGCAACAAAGGCTGATTTTCCTCTCAAATTCCTTTATTGAGAATTTTCAGAGCCAAATGTGATTTCATTGTTGGATAAGAGAATCGAAAGCTTGCATGATCAATGGATTTTACACTTACGCTTCATTTCCTTGCTATTATGTTGCGTTTTTCGCACCTCAGTGATAAAGAATGTCATTGTTTTTAGAACATTGCACAGCATTTTTTACATTTTCAAGGCTAATGTCAGGATATTTATTACAGATAAGCTGTCGTACTTACTTGACTCAAAGTTGTAAAGTTGCTAAGTTAAGCATATATAATATGAGCAGTGTGTCAATATCTGGCAACACCGAGTCGCCGTGAAATTGCTTTGTTGAAAACCTGTGCTCTGTCTGCAGCTTGACACTCACCGAATAAAAAGAGAGCGATGGGAAAGGCATGCTGATGTTTCTGGTGACCCTGTGTAAGGTGTTAAGCAGGAGAAACAAACGGGCTTTTAAATTTGACATCTGGACCTAGTGTCACCTAGCTGTCAACAGATGAGCATATGTCAAACTCAGACAGACATCCTGGTCATATATCTGACTCTCTCCGAATTTCTCATGAATTCCACTCCATCGACGTGGCTGCAATAGTCACGTAATACCTTGTAAAATCACCTTAGGCTCATTCATACAGCTGCCTTGGTGTAGCACTACCTAAGCAAATCTGTAGGCACTACCTGATCAAGACTAAATGGCACCTTTGTTGAGACTCCATTAAGCTTATTTGATTAAATCCAAAAAAAAAAAAGAGAGCAGGTTGTTTTGTTTTGGGGTTTTTTAAAGCACTGCAGGTGTGTAGTTTACTTTGTGCAGAGAGTGTGGTTATATTAACTGCAGTATGATGAAAAATTGTGCAGGATTTATTGCTGCACTTCAGCAACATTTTAGAAACTGGAATTGCCACTGTTGTCATACAAGGAAAATGTGATTTCCCTTATGCTCGTATTTTGTACGAATGATCAATAGATATAATCTGCTAATGGGGTGAGTGTATGTCCAACGGGCCTTATGTCTTCTGAAAAAATCTGCTCACTGAGGTACTTTTTGAGCCAATGTCCTTTTTATACTCATCCAATACTTGGCACCACACACTCATATGGCCTGATAGCCTGGCAGTGGCTAATGTGTGCAAATTGTCATTGGGAGTCTTTTTATATCAAGCACCAGTGCTCAGCACTTCTTTAGAAGGTGACTTCAGCATTTCTCTCCCTTCCATCTCATTTAGTGTGTAGATCCATTGTTGAATATACAGTATGGGTCTGTAAAGCAGAAACTGCCCTTGTCTTAGACTGTCCTTGAGATTGCAGTCCTCAGCGAGGTAGAATAAGGAAGGGAGGGAAAAATGTAAAACCTCTTCCTTTTCTCTCTTATTTTGACCTTTCAGGTACGACTTTGATCCACTGTATAGAGTAGCATAGCTCTTTATGTTTAAATCACACAGAATATTGTATATTAACCCCAACCTACATATTCAAAACCATTCAAATTTCAACTGTTATAAGTATGCAGTTCATAGCTCCAGAAATGGTGATGAAACAGCTCCTTGCAGACGATTTATGTTGGTCAAAAACAGCCTCGTGATTGTTAGTGGAAGTGCAAACATAGCACATGTGAAAAACTGCTAACCATTCAGCCCCTGGTTGATTAATTTTTTCAATCTTTACTTTTAACGCCCTGTCAATACCCCAACATCTCCCAAAAAACGGACAACATATGTGATTAAACAGTGATTAATCTCATTTTATTTTGGTCTCCTGGCCTTGGAAGGAAAATGCTGCAGCAGTTCTGTTGACACAAGTTGTTAATCACAGCACAAGCTACCAAATGTGTTCAATTTCCCTCTCTTTATTTATTATCACAATGGTAATTCACTCCACTGCGAAATAAATGAGGGTACAGCTGAGAGTTGTAAGCAGCATGAGAACATCAGAATGCCTTTGTTTATTGTGTCTAAATCTCAAGATATGTGTGAGAACAGTTTTGAAGATACCTCACCGCTGATGTCATGACTTTGTGGCCTCTCTAAATGAGTCCACAAAGCAGCTGTAAATAACATTTTCTGGGCTAAGTAAGAATGTATTGGAAAGGCTAGTAAACTTTGTAACAGATCATTAGTTTTAAATGCCCTGTCTGGTGTCATATTAGATGTCTGTACTGGAATTACAGGCGAGGATCATGCAACTAGAGGAGCATGACAGGTTTGGTGAAAGTGCTCTTTGTACATTTGACCCGGCCTCAATTTTGCATGTTTGTCACAATTTTTGTGAGCAATACTGTGGTTAATTAGTGGTGTAAATCCTGTGTTTTTACAGGATCCTGATTTTTTTTTAAAGCTATCTTACTGACCTCTGTTACACCGTTTAAACTTTTAAATAAATCTTGTCCTGCACCCTGTACTTTTCTCCTTCAAGCTGAATAACCTAAGATGTACACTGTATACATACTGCAGCATGAGAACAATTGTGACGTCTTAAAGGACAGCTAAATTATGATCTCTTGAGCACTTTGTTACAGAATACATTGCAATTTCACAGGAGTCGCTTTTTAGTTCGCATGGATTGTCACATCCAATTACTGTATTCAACACGCATCCATGCTCCTAGGCTTGCTTCTGGCTATTGTGTTTGATCAGGTATACTTTTGACTCACTGTAGAATCAACTAATTGTCTGCTCGACCTTGAACAGGCTGGAGGGAGCTTGGACAGGAGCTACCTTGTACAATTAATTCATTTCCCCCTCCTCCCTGTCTTTCTCCATTTGAATGAGCAATGCAGTTTTTCACAATAAACTAGTCTCTCATTCCTTGATAGTTGTTGATAGCTGCTGCTTTACGAATAGATGAGCAGTTACAGCCAGCTTTTCTTCTGTCACTTTGGCTGAAATTTGTGTTTCGACTTAATGTACTGTGCCTTTTGCAACATCCATGAGTGCATATGAGCATTTATTACCTTTCTGTGTTGATTATTGTGCAAATTACCTGGTTATATGAGTGATTACATACATTTGAGTGTTTATTTTGCATCTTTTTAATGCTAAACTAGAGCTGCAGTGATTATTCAATTCATTAATCAGTTGTCAACCATTATAACAATCCCTGATCATCTATTTGGATGTCATTTATAAGGGGAAAAAAAGTCAATATTCACTGATTCCAGCTTGTGTAATTTCAGTATTCTCTGGTTTCCCTGCTCCTCTACAACAGAAAAGTAATTATCTTTGGGCATTATCTTGGGCTTTGGAAAACACAAATTGACGTTTTCACCATTTTAGAGGCCAAACAAATAACTAATTAAGAAAAGAATGATCAAACAACTGATGATGAAAATGTTGGAAAACTATAGTTGTGACCCTACTATGAACAAATTCCATTTGTTACTTTTTTTTATGAAGCTGAGAAAGCTAGTAGCTCTCAAGACTTTCACATTAACATTCCATAACTGTAAAATTCACTATTCCATAACTAGAGTCAGATATGAATAGTAGCAAAAACAAGTTCCAAAGAAAGCTGAGGAGATTTGGGTCATTTCTAAAGGTTTTATCCTAAAATCGGTCCGTCCTTCAGCTTTAACTTTAATTATGGTGTGAAGTAAATATGGCTACTGGGATTGAGGTGAATTGACTAAGTGCTTGTTGTTTTAATGAGCTGCAATTGTGTGCCAAGCACAACACAAAGCCACACACCTACAAACTTTTAACAAGAAAGAAGCCAGAGCATTTCTCATTATCTTAATGAACACTGAAATGGATAAAGATAACATATTTAATTTTAAAGGAAGAAGGAAGAAGCACACACCAAGATGTCTTGTATATCGGTGCGCAAGTGCCAAGAAAATGACCGCCTTTAAAGTAAGTGCATGCACTATATAGGATTAGAAGTCATTAAACCAATTTAAAAAGCCTCCAGAGACCATCACTGTATCACTGGCCATTCTCAAACATGCTACAAACACTCCTGTTCCATCAGTTCAGGCAGGGACACGGAGTTGCATTGGAAAGTTTTGCAGTTCAGTCTGAAGTCACTCATTTGTAATACAGTCTATTTCTGAGAAGATTTATCCATGGAGGTGGTTTCTCATGCCAGATACCCAAAAGCATTGTTGGAAGGCAGCCATAATTGTCGTTTGGCTGTGTGCAGGCTATGGCATCTCAAAGCTGTTTCCAGACTGATGTCGCCTCATGAAAATTTAATGAAGAAATAGTTTCCAAAAAGGTGCTGTTTACGAAAGCAACAGAAGCCACTAATTAGCCATATCACAGCAGGGAAAGGGAAACTTTAAGGTGTACGTAGACCTCATTGGCATTCAGATTAAGCAGGTCTTGTTTTGCAGGTTAACACTTAGCCAACATTGCACGGATTCATTTTGCATATGGGGGTCTTACGGCGTACGGACTATTCCAAGCCTGTAGCCTCTCAGAGATCATCGCTTGCTGAAAGCCAAAAATACTTCCTGTTCAGAGCGTTGAGCTTCAGACAAAAGCTGCTCAGGGCTTTGATTGTCTTTGTTTTGCTAAAAGAACATGTTTGGAGCAAAGTGCAATGTGACTTATCTTCTTTTACATCTCAAACGGCAGCAAGATGTAGCCCGCCCTTGTTCAGTCAGAAAGCTGAGACACAGGCAGGAACAAGACAGCTTATACAACACACCAAAGCCACCTGCCACCATCAAAGCACATCAAAGCTCCACCTATCGTGAATACATGTGTAGCCAGTGTAACTATGTTCTTTCCTTACTGTCACCAAAGAAAGAGTTTGACATTTTGGAAAATATGTTTGCTTTCTTGCAGAGGGTTTGATGGTAAAATTAACACTGGTCTCCTCATATCTGTTAAATTTACCACATGAGATGTTTAGCTTAGCATAAAGACTACTGGTAAAAGACAAATGTTAAATTGGCTTGAATGATTTGCTTTAGTTGGAAACATGCAATTGAATTAAGTTTATCCAATTAGGTAATATTAAGGCCACTGGTTCATGTTAGATGTACGACTTGATTTCTCTCAAATGAACCGTTTGCATTATAGCACATTTTAGAGAACAGTGAACTTGAAGTTTCTAGTGTTTCCATCCAGCATATGTAAAACTTGATTTTGTCACTGAGCTTAGTGCTTATTCCATTTCTTTGTTCTGTATTCCTACTCAAAGTAAATGGAGGTTGAGTTGCAGCAGAAAATTTTATAGAAACTTAGATATCATGACATTGACAGATGTGTGATGCTAAACAAGTAGGGTGCAAAAAACAATCTATTTTTTTAGGTGCCAAAAAAGTGAAGACAAATATCCCCAAAAACAAATCTTTTGCAACATCAAATTCATGGAGTCCACAGAAGTAAACTACCATCCTCAAAACAGAGAGATACACTAGATTCACTCCTTCATTCAAGTACTTTGCTAGCCTAGCCACGCAAGACAACCCACGGCAACAAATTTAAGTCTCTGCCAGGGTGGGTCTAGTTACTCTCCATAAGGCTTGAGGTTGGATGCTCCTAAAATTGGCCAGACGAATCACCATGAAGTGTAGAGTCAGAAGGTGGGCGTAACTAAGTGACGACAGAGGCGCAGCGATTCTGACAGAAACAACCGGCGCACAATAAACAGTTATCTTTCGACTCGGCTTTGGCCACAGCCCTTAAAGATTTGAAGCTAAAATTCAACTTGAAAGATAAACAAAGGACGGCACTGAAGTGTTTCATTGAGAAGAAAGACATATTTGGACTTATGCCGACGGGATATGGCAAATCCTTAATATACCAGTTGGCTCCGCTGGTTGGGAAGCTAATGGGACTTAGCCACAATCCGGCGCTCTAGGAGCTACGTCAGCCTATTCGTTGCGTTGATTGGTTGTATACCTACCCAATTGCTGCAGAGTGATTTGAAAGACAACCTTTTAGCCCGCCTCCCTCCCTGTCGAGCGTTCCTAGACCCTTGTGTCTTAAGAGCTGGGTCTAGCGCGGCTAGGCTAGTACTTTGCTTCAACAACAGCTAAAATGCACTTTTTTCTTTCTTTTTTTTTTTACAGTATATTAGCTAACTTCATAATAGATAATATATATAGATTGTTTTTTTAGCAAGATGACAAGATCAGTGCCTCTCTTGTATCTACTAATGAAGTTACCACCAGGAGAGTTTTAACTTAGCATAAAGACTCAAAACATGGAATGAAACTCAGTCCAGCTCTGTCTAAACATAACTAAATCTGCTCACTAGTACCCCTAAAGCTTACCGAAGAGTTACATCTGAGGCCTGTAGGAGTTGAAGTTAGCAAGGTAATTTCATGTTTAATCCTATGATTTCAGGACTGTGATGGTGTGGCATAGATCAGCACATACTGGAACAGTCCCACAGTTCTCCCAAACCTTGCTTTTATAAAGTAATATAATCCTAAAACAGAAACTGATGAAAACCCTAAAACCTTTTACTTGTCGACCTAAGATTTGCAGTAAGCCTACTTAACGGTTTGAATGATGTTTGTTTCTCATTTGCTCCCAAAACTGTTTCACTCTGTCCAGGTTGCAGCTGAAAGAATAAAGCGACTGATTAAGAGATTTACTGAATTCATCTTCCCCATCACCATGAAACGAGTTCTAATAATTCATTACTGATTCTCTAAATTTGGCATTTTTTGAGAGTCTGTAATTTTGGTCTAAAATTTTGTGATTCGTGATAATTAAATTGGCAGCGGCTGTGTTGCTCTTATCCTTTGTTATATTTTCATACATTCACGCTGATTTAGGACAGTCGTCGTTCTTCTTTATGTGAGGTTGTTTACAGCCAGGTTCAGAAATTCTTGGTTGACTTAACCAGTGAATAAGTAGCTTTATGTGACAACTTAGTCCGATTGTGCTTGGTTTAGTAAAGCCAGATCATTATAAGGACATCCTGAGATTGCTGAACTGGCTTCATAATGCAGGTTTGTTTACTGTATACGTACATATTAAATAGACAGGAATGAGAGCAGTGTTGATTTTCTCATTTCTCTGCAAAAAAAGGCCAATCAACAAACTTCTCTGCATAAACTAGAACTTTAATGACTTGGAGTTGCCAAAATTATCCCTTGAAGTGTTTTTTCATTGTCATTTTTTGTTCATTTTATGTCCTTGTCTCTACCAAATGTGGCAGAAAACCATGTCTAGATGCCACCGGTTTAGAAATAGTGAAGACACAATTATTTGCAGATATTTCTTATTCTCTCTGTCCTCTTTGCTTCAGCTGTCACTCATTCTGTCGCTCTGCAGTCTACTGGCTCTCCTCCCTCACTAGCAAAAGGGTTGATGCTGTCTGCCGACATGCTGGGTCTGATCTTTGCTACAAATGTGTATTTCCAGAGGACCAGCTGCCCCCTGGTTTCCCCACCATAGACATGGGCCCACAGTTGAAAGTGGTGGAGCGAACACGCACTGCCACCATGCTCTGTGCTGCCAGCGGCAACCCTGACCCAGACATCTCCTGGTTCAAAGACTTCCTCCCTGTCAACACCACCAACAACAATGGACGCATTAAACAGCTCAGATCAGGTAGGTTTCCTCTGCTGAAAACCTAATTACCAAACAGGGAGTCTTTCTTGTTTTTCTTCTATCTGATCTGCTCCCCCTGTTGTATCCTCTGTTCTTTCATCCTCTTCTTCCTCCCATAATTTAACTTCTCATTTTGCTTTTAATTTTGTAGGTAATGGCATTGTTTCTACTATTCCTGCCCTCTACTCTGTGTACGCCCCGGTGTGTGTTGTCTGTTTGTGTGTCTCCCTTTGTCTTTCAGTGTTGTCATGGGCTGTTGGGATTGTTCCCCCTCTGTGTTTGCTGGCTTCTGCCCTAACTTTCTGCCCTCATTGCTCACTGCTGTGACTTCTTACAATGATTTTTTTTTTTTGCTGTTTTGTGTTGAGTTCCTTTCCACTGCATTGGTGCAGAATTACATTTTTAGACTCATTTTCTTCATTTCTTATGTCTTCTTCTTTTTTTTTTTTTAACAATTAATATTCAACATCCGGCTTCATTCAGAATCTGCAAAGGAGTGCACACAATTTTAAAATAGGACAACATGCAGCAAAGCAAATTAATTATTGTTCTTGTGCATTTGTTGAAATTTGAGTTATTAAAGAATTCTCATTTGAATGGATATTTACCTTCTTTTAGGTTATTTTTGGACAGTAATCAGCCACAGTAGTGCGTAAAGCTTCATAAAGCTTTTCCCTTTACCCACGGATTCTTTGACGTTACCGCCCCTGCTTTAATGTTTAGATGCTAGTTTTGCTTTTATTTGCCTGTGACATATCCTAATATGCCCATTGAGTATCCCAAGTTTCATTTTATTGATCTAATAGAGAAATTATTCTACTATTTCCTAAAAAAATGTTGCAGCTTCCTGTGCCAGCTAACGACAACACATTAGCACAGCTTCTTAAATTTGAAGTCTTGTATGTTTGACCACCTGTCTTCACAGATTTCACAGCTGTCCTTTGTTAAACCATCGTGTTAACCTTACTTCCTTGCTGACTTGTTTTCAACAGAACTGTGTAGAATTAACCCTTATTTCTAACGTGCGACTTTTGATTCACGTAGAGTTGATAAAGCATTAACGAAACCTTGTTAACTAAACTTACCTAAAGAATATAATCATATTCTTATGCTGTCTTTCTTCTCTCTATATTTTTAAATCTACAGAATCCTTTGGTAAGTGCTTAGCTCTAAAGCACACATCACCCCCACTAATTTTCCATGTTCCAACAACTATTAAAATGCATGGCATGCATTTTACTAACAGATAGTTTAGTTTGAGGGCTACTACTAGAGGCACACACACTCTTCCCTCACCCCACAGTGCTCAAGTGTCCCACCACTGCCAGCTAGAGCTTATCTGCAGATTAGAATCACCAAGCTAGTTTTGTCATATACTGACCTGAGTAATGATCTGTCCTCACATGTCTGTTACTCACTCACTGACCCAGCACTTACTCACTACTTAATCTTTTAATATCAGCACCTTAGGTATGAAAACTGACAAGAGCTTTAGGGAGGTGACCAGTTCTGCCTAGTTCAGGTCAAGCAAAAGGACCACAAAGTTTTTGTTTCTGCCTCTCTCTTTCTTTTGGTTTTAAATATCTGCTCTCAAGCTCATATACAAAGTCCTGAAAGTCTTTTCCTTCAGTAGATGGTCTTCAGAAGCCCTTTGCCACTTCCAAAATGGCACCTCCCCGTGGTACATCAATGTACAAGTTCTTCTCTCTGACCTATGATTTTTCTATGATGAATCCTGTCTTTCTTTGCCAGTAGAGTACAGAAAAGTTCTTATTCTCTTTCTCTCTCCTTTCTCTTTCCTGTAGTACCTTTATTTACGTACCCTGTTAAATCTAATTTGATTCTTCTTCCAAAGCCCCCAGCCTCTATCTACTCGTACTAATGCTTCTTCTTTCTAATCTTATTTGCATTCATATTATCCACCCAGGTGGTACACCAATAAGAGGTAAGAGTGCTGAACTGACGTTCACAGAATGAAAATAATACAAATTCATTCTTGCTGTCAACCCATCCATTCACTCGAATCACCTCCATTTTTGTCCTGTTTACCAAGACCAAATCCCATTATGTTCATATGGACCTTCCTTCTTATTTGTCCTGTTTCGTTGACTAAATTTGTATTCCATCTTTTTTGTCTATGCTTTATTTCCTCCTTTGTATTCTTGTTTCAAGAGCCTGTTTAGCTCAGTTGTGATATGCTTGCCCTGGCTCAAATAAGCATATCCAATGACAATTATTTTTTAAACTATACTTTTATGTTCATTTTTGTTTTCTTTTTGGCCATAGCGAATCATGTGTCCCTCTTTTTGTCCAACTAAAACAACCAAGCATTTTTCCCCCTTAGCTGTTCTTGTTCAGCACTAAAAAAATGCACAGATGCTGTGGAATCACGCAGGCATGCTGAAGACAACATTGCCTCTCCTCTGCTTTTTTCTCCCAAAGAATTCTTTCTATCTTTGCAAACTATTTTTTTCCATTTCTTCTATTTGCTTTCCTCTCCTGTACCTCTACAAAAAAGCCCAAACAACCACTTTTTTGATAAAGTTTCTACGGTGCTTTTTTTCTCTTTCACCTATTTTTCTTACTTTTCTTGGGTTTGGAGACTATTTTACTTTTTGACTTTTTTTCTTCAGGGTTTGGGGAAGGCAAACAAGTAGAGTCTGGCGAGGACCTGATTGGCTCATTTTTGCCGTGTGACATGGAGCTGAGGAGTTGTTGATGCATAAAGCCATTTTTCCCTGGGTCATGTGACACCACACTGCTGATCCCATTGGTGGATTTTTATGGGTGTCTTTTGTAGCTTTGACAAGCTAAAGCAGTGGTTGGTTACCTTCTTGTCGGCTCAGGCCGGTATTTTGAATTTTGTCTTCTAATACAATTGCATTTTATTTTTCAGCTAAGGGTTGTCAGAAGGTTGTAAGTTGTGTCGACATACATTTCTTGCTAAGATTTGCATGTCAAAACTTTTGTTACAGAGGGTTATATGTTGGTTTTGCCTTACATGATACTTCAATTAAATTTTTTTCCAGATATCTCAGCAGCATTTTTCTATTTTTTGTATGCGCTGCATTTTTTTTGAAAGTCACTTCACGTAGATGAAGTACCAAATTATTATGTAGGCCAAATATTACACCTGATCTGTGATTGAATATGCTAAAATTCATACCTAAATTTCTTTCTTTCAATTGTCTTCCCTTGTTATGCTGCTTTCTTATACTGTAAACCTCTTTTGTTTGATCCATGTTTCCCTGAAGCAGTATCACTCATCCCCATATTGACCAGTCCAGTGACATGTTGTATATTGATGGGCTTGCCCCTATTCTTCAAAGTGAAATTATGACATTTTTTTTTCATTGGCGCTAGGATGAGTGTCCTTTTAGACCCTATAAGTAATCAGTTTTTTTCTGTAAAGATGTCATCAACAAGGTAAATGTATTAGAGACAGAAGATAGGTGTTTTTCTTTTCTTTTCATTTAGATTTGGTTGACAATGTGTTTTTTTTCTGTTCCTGTGTCGCTACTTTAGGCCTGTTAAGGGAAACAATATATTTGTATGGAAATGTTTTGCATGATGCAGCTATCCCTCACCTATAGTAGGATCACAGCCCGAACAGCCAGCTGTTCGGGCTGTGATAATGATTGGGGGAATAAACTAAAGACGTATAAAATAGAGTTTATAGAAGAATGTAGTATTTCGTTTATGCAGTTTATTGGATATTGTTTAACTACAACTTTCTGGAAACTGTCCAAACTACTTAAGTTTGAAAGGACAAAGCTAATCTAGAAGCGGAGGGAGGTTGATGATGACCTCCTTGAGGTCAAACAAGCTCGTTGCTTTTTAATTTTGCTTGTGAACTTGTTGCCAGCAGCATAACTTTAACCAGACATACTTCGCCACCCCGTTTCCTATTCCCAACCAGGAGCCCTCCAGATAGAGCAGAGCGAAGAGTCTGACCAGGGGAAGTATGAATGCGTGGCCACCAACAACGATGGAACCCGCTACTCTGCTCCAGCAAATCTTTATGTCAGAGGTAGGAGATGCGCGTTAATGTCACCAGCATGCTTTTGCTCAAACAATATTTTGACTTTCTCTTTAAAAAAATTCATGAGGAATCTTTAAAATCAGCCAATAAAGTCTGCAGGGGCCAATCCTGTGAGGCCACTGTAAGTATGCTTTGTTTTCTGTTTTTTTTCTTTTTGTTGTTGTTTATTTGCACTGGACTTACCTGCACTGATTTGAACCTACAGTTTATGCTCTGTTGTGTCTTTCTTGTCCTTTGTGTTGATTATCCTGAATCTAACACCGATGGCTAGACTGCTTGCTGTGTTTATCTATTAATTGCTTTAAAACCTGACTGTCTGAGGTAGACATTCCTCCTGCGCTAGTCCCGACTCTTTCCCCAGCAGTGAGCAGATCCTTTTTCTCCCTAATTATCAACAGTGGAAGGGCACCTTTAATCTTACTACGCTAGTTATTGACAATGAAACTGTCAAAATATTTTCAAAATCTAGAGTCAAAACCATTGTCTAAATTTTTAAAAAAATATATAGATAGTGTATCGTGTAAAAATTAGCTTGTAAAATTAAAATGAGCTGTTGGTAGCTACAGAGTGTTTATACAGTATAGCCTTGCAGTTTTATTATATACAGTATCAACCCGGTCTCACGGGAAGTTTTAGTTTCGGTTTCGTGCGCACCAACACGATTTCGTCATGTTTTTCGTGCCGCTCACCACGAAATGTTTTTCGCTGTGGTAATCACATCTGAAAGTGGTTTATACCGGCGGATTCATGACGATCTAAGCTGTCCATCGGCGTATACTGCTTGTGTGATCGCGTTTGCGGCCGCCGGCCGCCGGACATTCTTGAAATTCCTATGCAAATTGGTAAGTGTACCACCGGCTTATGGTTAGGTTATGGTTAGGGTTATGGTTAGGGTTATGGTTAGGGTTATGTTTAGGGACGATGTCATGCAAAATATAGCGTTGGATTCGCCACGGTTTTACATTAAAAATATAATATACACATTCTTTTGAAATACGTTCTGAGTGGCACGAAAAGTCCGCCGTTTAAAATACATTGGTGCGCATTTCGTGGTGAGCGGCACGAAAAACATGACGAAATCGTGTTGGTGCACACGAAACCGAAACTAAAACTTACGTGACAGTTTCACGAATCCCCGTGAGATCGGGCTGACAGTATAGTTAAGATGGAGATGCTTTAAGTAATCTTTTGTTTTTCCACAGAGCTTGCAATCGTTCGCTATATTACAGTAAAAATATTAAATGCATTGATGTGTATACTGCTACTTACTTTTACATTTTTTGCAAAACACACCGTCGTTTTTTTTCAGTATTATCAAGTGTTGTTTTAAATTTTCTCTAAATACGTGTGTGTGCCTGATAAGATCTATTTCTCCTGTTTTTCATTTAAATTTCACAATGCTCTTCAGTCCTATGGTTAGCTTTTAGCAATCATGAAACTATTATCCGGTTCCAAAGCAAAAATATATAATAAAACTAAAATAAATAAGTATATAAAATAATTAGAATTATAAGCTAACCACATGGCTTGGGCAGAAAATGTGTTAAAAGTAAATATGTCTTCTTGTTTAAAATGCTTAAGCTGAGACAGATTGCTTTGTTAGATGGGTGCCAGGGAGATAAGAGGGGCTCCCTGCACCTCACAGACATAAGGTCCTTCGAATTGTTTAAGTAGCATTTGAACACCTAAAACATGGCCTTTTTACTCTCTGTGTTTCCCTTGTTTTTCTCCTTTCCTTATTGCATTTTGTTCTGCATCAAATTCCCTACATCCCTCAGAGCTGCGAGAAGGTTGGTGTGTTTTTACTTTTTGAACACAACACAAAACAGAAGATTTTTTTTTTTCCCACAAAAAAATTTAAAATACATCTTGACATTGCAATTAAAATACAAATGCATTACCACATCCTATTTTATTCTACCATTCTTTTTTGAATTCTCTCAAGATCATTTCTTTCTCTGTTGCACATTTAATGTTTATGTTCCCATTGAGAATGCCCCCGGTCCGTGTCAGAATGCTTGACTGTCCAACAGGTGGTGCATGTTTGCATCTTTGAGGTGGGGCGGTCGGGATGATATTTGCATCGGTCGATTTGCATGGTCACATGTTAATGTCTGAACTAGTCTTCCCTTCTCCCCCAGCCTTGTCAGTGTTCCTGCTTGGTTTCTCTGATTAACGGCGCACCAGATCAATAGAGGAAGAAAAAGCTCGTAATGAAGTCATTTCTTTGCACAAAAGGCACACAGCATCAGCAGGAACTATGTTCTCGATTTATGTGGGCTCCTGGAACTAGCAGCAGCTGTTCTACATAGATGCTGCTTCATATGGGTGCTGAATCTTCCTCTTCATATAGCCATTTAAGCTTCACTACGCTCCAATTTTCCCTGCGGCGCTCTCTCCAACTGAAGTTTCTCATAGATAAAAATATGTTAAAGCAAAATCCATCCTTTGTTGTAATTGGCACTAAAGTCAAGTGTCAAGCAGTAAAAACAATCTTGCCCTCAGAGATTATACACTTCCTCGGATGAGGATGTTTCTGCACAGGAAGTCATGAAAAAATGATGCATTTAGAGCATTATCCACAAGACTTGACAAATGTAATGATATTCAAATGAGCAGGATAATATTATGTCTGTGGGAGTGTGATCCAATTGGATATTAATTAAATATTGAGCGAAAGAAACGTTGTATTTAATAATGCAAGCGGTTCCCCTAGATTTCCTCTCTGGAGAGCTGCAGTCTGCTCAACAGAATGGGCTTTATGAATTAGTAGCAGCCAGCAGGAAGGGCAAGACTATGCTGCAGCAAATGCGTGCACAAATAACACTGAAAATATTACAGACAGTGTTTACAAAGAGTGTAAATTCACACGCAATAAGTATTCAGATGTTTAAAAGTGACACTGACAGTTTTCTTAAGGTTTACTAAAGATTTTAATGAATAATCTCACCCAAGCAAACAGTAATCTACTTTAAATGCCATGAGCAGTAACACTGACTTAACTTTTAATTTGAATCCCTCCCCGATAGAAGTTGAGCTGAAGTCTCAGTTATCATCTGTCTTTAAATGTTTTTGCATATAAACCCCTATTGATAAAGTCGAAGGAGAAGTAATATATTCACCCTCTGTCCTATACGTTATTCTCCCAAGACTGTAGTTTGTAACAGTGTCAGATTAACCCTCCATTTACACCGTGTGATACCACGTCTTCCCTCTGACCCTGTTACTACTTATTTTGCCCCTGCTGCCTCTGTTTCCCCTTGATTCCTTTACATGGTTGCCTCCCAAAGTCGCGTATTGTTCTTGTATGCATGATGGACTCCTGCTCCCCTTCAAAAGGTCTCGAAGCCGTCCATGTGCACTATGGATGTTATACATTTGAGTTCACTTTAAAGCCAAACTTTTCACTTGGAAATTCAGAGTTTTTTGTTTCTTTTGAAGAATACTTAAAGAATGTGCACCCACTAAAGCTGTCAAATGATATGCATTGTTGATTTCCAATTAATATCATTAATAATGATTATTTTAAAAAAGTTACATGATTAAAAAGAAGTGCAGCACATACCTAATTGTACTAATTGTACTTATATCCACTTCCTGCATATTTATAACATGCTAGAATACTGTTATTGTAATTTTATTTATGAGTTGTACAATAAGCTAGCAAACCAAGTGATTCTTTATCTTGTCTCCTGATAACATTCCTTGAAATGTTGGTACACATCGTACAGTCTAAGTGATCTCCCTCAGTCCTTTGTGTTAAACTGCACTTAGAGGCATGCACTCCTATTGAAATACTTTGAATAAGCATCACTTCATTTTGGTTTATTCTGACCATGGACTGATTTGCACAATCATAGACTGTATTGTGGTGAAATACATTAAAAGCTTGAAGCACCAGCATATCTGTTCTTCTTGTGTGAAGATAAAGCTTTGTCATTTGACCCTGAATTCACCAGCATAAAGAAACTATGTGTAACATACTTCTATCCGCGGAACTGTTTGGCACAGTTCTCAAGCCTATTTCAAAAGGTTTACCTTTCTTATCTATCTTCATGAATGCAAACAAGTAGGTAAACGCAGGCTAGAACAAAGCACAGCAGGCTTCTAATCGCTCATGACTCGTGCATAGAAAGAGTGTAGTTTAGCCTTGTGAGAACATCCCAATAAGCTTTTATTTGTTACGATTACGAGTTAATCAAAGCATGAATGTATAACATTTTGACAGCCTTAGATTTTATTTTTTGTTTTTTATTTGGCTGAGCCTGAAAAGCCACAGAAATAATCCACCCTCCCCCTTTGTTGCGTGTATTATCTATATGTCTGTGTGATGTGAGAATGTGACGCGGCACATTGTCTCACATCAGCTGGAAGTGCGCAGCCTGAAAGTTGTTTCTTGCATACAAACTGTGGAGTGCTGTTGACTCTCCAGCACTTTGTGCAGTTCTGTATATCTGTACCGATGGTGACGCAGTATTTTGTGCATGGTGCTCGTGTTGGTGTTAACCCATTCACCACTAAATCTTGGATCGAACGTGTTTGAAATGTGTTTTATCAACGTATCATAATTAGCCTATATAGAAACAGTTATTTTTTATTGCTACAATTAACATTCTGTTCCCATAAATCTACCAATATGAAAGCAAACATTTAAGAAAAATACAGGCCGTATTTTCTTTCTCTGAAGATTTGAGCTGCTTCATTTTCTGCTGGTTTCATACTAAGTTTTGTCTGTTTTCAGTGCGCCGGGTGCCACCACGATTCTCCATTCCACCTACAGACAATGAGATCATGCCGGGCGGCAGTGTCAATATTACATGTGTGGCAGTGGGCTCTCCCATGCCATATGTCAAGTGGGATGCTGGGTGCTGAGGATCTTACGCCAGAGGACGATATGCCCATTGGACGGAACGTCTTGGAGCTCACTGACGTCCGGCAGTCGGCCAACTACACCTGTGTGGCCATGTCAACACTCGGGGTGATTAGAGGCTGTGGCACAGATAACAGTCAAGGGTAAACATGCTGCTTATTCTTACTTATGCAGAATAAAACACTACTCTCTCATTATGAACACCAAGGCTGAGGTCGATTCTTTTAACAGTTGAGTTATAGCAGATTTCCAAGTGTTTCAGATTCTGTATTTTCAGTTTGCAGCTCATATTTGGTATTAGCTGCCTACCCAAGCCACAGACTACCAACAGTTTTTTAAAGAAACTTATTTACCTCTCACTGTCATGATAAGTCATCTGTAGAGGATTCTTTAAAGCTTTAGACAAGCCCTGGCACCAGCCTCAGTGCATTAGATTCCAGATTGAGAATATAGTGAAGTGCTTATCTCTCAGCTGGAGAGCTGCAGAGCCACAAGCCCACCATTTCTGTTAGCAAGATGTAGGGGGGAGGGTGGAACGTAGTGAGTATTGTTTTGGTGTCCTCTGTAGACATGGTACTATCTGAGTGTAATCATATCTACACTGTGGCGTACCAGAAAGATATCCCAGATTGGTGTCGCCACACTCGCATACACACACACACTCGGCTTGTTTTTCCAAGACATAACATAGGATATTAGTCACAATAATAACAGTGTGGCAGGAGCTCCCCCAGAAGCATACTTTCAAATGGCATATTAAAGACAATCTATTGCTCTGATATCTTTGCCATGTGCCCGGTGTGGGGAATTAAAGCAATAAATTTACCTGTTTAATTATTAAAGTGATAACACTGGGAAATCCAAGATTAACAACAACAGCACTCTTAAATGCTGAACATGGGTATACAAGCCCTGAATCTCACACAGCACTTCATATGCCCACCTTCTTTTTTGTGTAAACTAGAAAAAGTGAAATAATATTACGACTATCCACCCACCTAATAGAATGCGCCAAATATATGAGTCTCTTATGAGTGGAATACACGGTGTATCATCAGTATCATGCGCAATGGTCTTGGTAAATTAATTGTGATCAATATAAGTCAGCAATCAACAATTAAATAAAGTCTCTGCGGCTTGTAAAATAAATTACAGAGGTATAACTTTGTAATGCTTTGAAGTATATTTGCATTTTATTAATATTTATGTAATAATTATCGTCACAGCATTGCCCAAGGCTCCTGGCATTCCTGTCGTGACAGAGCGCACAAGCCACCAGCTAACATTGACGTGGGACTCTGGTAATCCTGAACCGGTGTCCTACTACATCATCCAGCATAAGTCTAAATACTCCGAGGACTTGTACAAGGAGATTGATGGTGTAGCCACCACGAGGTACAGTGTGGGGGCCTCAGCCCCTACTCTGACTACGAGTTCGGGGTGGTGGCGGTAAACAACATCGGGCGAGGCCACCCAGCGAGAGCATGAGGCCAAAACAGCTGAGGCAGGCACCCAGCACGGCACCGAGGGCAGGTCCGAGGTCAATGATGAGCGCCACCACAGCTGTTATCCAGTGGGATGAACCTGAGGAGGCCAACGGTCAGATCATGGGCTACCGGGTCTACTACACAATGGATTCGCCCAACATGTCAACCTCTGGGAGAAGCAGATTGTCGAGGGTCTAACTTTGTCACCATCCAGGGCCTCATCCCCAACAAGACCTACTACATCAAAGTTCTGGCCTACACCTCAGTGGGAGATGGACCGCTTTCTCAGATCTTCAGATCATTGCCTAAGACCGAGGTGGGTTTTCAAAAAGTATTCCACAAATTAAACTTGGAGTGTCACAAACATTTTTTTTTTGGGCAGTGATGCTCATTAGTGGGTTGCAGTTGTTAACCAGAGCTGAAACACATCTTCAGACTGTCAAAAAACCACCTTAAATGGGGCTTTCTTAAGAAGGAGAAATCACTTCATATTAAAAATTTAACAAATACAAAGACACCCCCAATTGCCATTTTTCCATTTGAAAAAGTCCATATTGTTTTTCTGTGTTAATTTATGAACATGGAGGTAATAGTGTTCAACTTGAGTGAAAAAATTGCAAAAGTGCAACTTGCAATGTGAATGAACAATTGCAGGACAAGGGAATATTCATTTATTTCTATGAATTTGAATTCCAGTTCCCCTCTACCAACCCAACCGACTTCTAAAGGAGAAGCCCTTTAGTCAGAAACCATTATTTTACCTGTCATGGATTGCCCCAGCACAGACTGTGGACAAGAAATCAGTCAGCCGGATACGAAACTATGTACAGAAAGAGAGATGACAGAGACGAGGTAAATATTTACTGATGTTAAACCATTTTGTTACAGCGACCAAATTTTATTGTGCAGTGAAAAGATTATTGTAATTTTCTAAATAAAGTGTTCTAGTGGGGGTTATGCAACCTTATTTTATATTACTAGTACATAGTATGCAAGACTTTCTTTTCTCAGTATTTGTGTACTGTTGCTGTACATTTACTTATCAAGGGTTGAGTATATATGTATGAGCAATTACTCTATTAATAGCCATATCATGAATTCATATTAGTCATAAGGTATTAGCAGTATGTTAGGTATGATGGCAAACTATTTTTGGTGTTTCTACAGTCATAAGTAGTTAATTTGTAGGTAAAGGGTTGTAACTATTATTTTTAACATTTCTCACTTTGGTGAGACACTAACGTTAAAGAAAGAGTGTCACTTTCACATTTAATTTGTGTATTGAAATAAATTCTTCTACTCGCTTTCTGACTTGTTTAACAGTTGAAAGTATCTTTATACTCATGCATTTTTACAAACTCCCTGTTTTATATATATATTTTTAAAAAGTGACACTGACAATCTTTCCTCACAGAAACGAATCAGCTTTGAGCCGACAACCACATACCTGCTGAAGGACTTGAAGCCGTTCACGACTTATACTTTTCGGCTGGCTGCTCGTAGCAAACATGGAGTCGGAGCTTACACCAGCGAGATCTCTGCAGAAACTCCACAGACACGTAGGTCTTCTTCCTTATCTGACAGAGTTTGTATTATTTGGGAAGGAACTCATTTTCAAATGCATTCTAAATATTTATACGCGTGCTGCAAAATCCAAAAAGTGACAAGAATGTCAGGAAGGTCCTACCCAGCACAGATAAAGTAAATGTAGTTGTTTTTTTTCTCCAAGTCCCTGATGCATTTGAAAATAGCAAAGATGTAAACATTGAATATAGTTACTAAGTGTTATGAAGGCTACCTGACCATGCACTATTCACTTTGAAAAGGTTGCATGGACAGTGTACCTGGGCTTTCTTGTGAAGTCAGGAGACAAGGTTTAAAAAAATATTACTCAACCTTTGTTGTGCAAAACAGTCTTGTCTTAAATGAATGATAAAGTATTGAATTATTTAAATGGATGCCCATATCTGTGTCTGTTTTTATGAATGAAAGGGCATGGCTGGCCTTTAGGAAACCTTGTCTCTTGACATTGCATGTCAGCCAAAAATAAAAGAACACAAACGTTTTGAGACTGAGCTTTCTATGTTTGCAAGAACCAATTTTCTGAACGTCAAAGGGACTTTCCCATGTCATGCTTATACTCAATTCAAATTAGAACAAGTTTTGCAGTTACACTATCATAGAAAGCTCAAAGCAAGTACTGTCTTTGTAGTTAGGGAGATTTCTGCCCAAAGACCTCAGATTTGTGGAACAAGGAACAAAAAATTGGCTTCTGTTGTTTATTACAAAATAAAGCTAAATCCAGCACAGTCTCATTTCAATTACCAATTACAGTTTTCCCATTAAAACAAAAATACAACCATGAGCTGCTGGACTTGACTTTGCACATCTAACATAGATCTGAGGGCTCTGGGAGACAATGGCAGAGATCAGGTGGGTATAAAACCTCAGAATTTTAAACTCTGCCCAGACGTATTTTCTGAGGTAAATGATGAAATGAATACAAGAGTGCATGCCAATGTTATCAGAATCTAATAAATCAGTCATGTCTCCTTGGGAAGTTCTCTGTTGTACAATCAGGCTTTTACCACAAACCAACAGGCTTCGGAAAGGTTGGTGACAAATACAACATTTTTCTATTTTAAACTAGTTGCAGCATCAACCTTTATGTTTTTGGATTGATGGTAACTGCTTGACAAATTTGTCTGAGTTATTAGTATATTTCTTTTTTGAATGGTTTATCTTAAATGAAGTCCTTTGAAATAGGTTGAGGGTTTGATTTAAGAATTAAGGGATCTAAGAAGTAGTGCACTAGGATGTGTGATTTTTGTTTTCCTTTGTTTTTGTAATTTATTTTTTCATGACAAAGGTAGGTCACATATGGTAAAGCTGTCCTTTTTCCCCCAATCAACACTTTCCATTCATCATTAGTCTGCGCACTTTTGTGTTTGTCTTTTGGTTTCATCTTTATTTGTGATGTTTCACTGATTTGTAATACTTTTTTTTTTGTTTACCCACATAAGTCATTGTGCTTGTTTCTCATTTGTGTCATTTTATTTTCCCTTTTCTTTTTCCTTGGTTTGGTCAATTCTACCATCATCACCCCAATCAAAACTGAAAACTGAAACATCTTTCAATAAACAAATCCAACTCAATGAATGGCCTCACCCAACAAAACAAAAAAAAAAAAAAAAAATCCTGCACTTGCTCCAAATCCCCCTGCAACAACCAGAACCTGCAGGCCCACCTCAAGAAGTCAAGTGCTCTAGCCCCACCTCCACTAACATCCTGGTAAGTTGGCGGCCACCCCCAGTGGAATTACAAAATGGAATCATAACGCAATACACCATCCACTACGCCGCAACTGAAGGGGAGGACACTACCGCTCGCCAAATCCCCAGCATCCCTCCGGAAATCACCGAGTACCTTCTGGAAAACTTGGAAAAATGGACAAGTACCGTGTGACAGTCACGGCTCATACAGATGTTGGAGCAGGACCGGAGAGCCTGCCACAGCTCATCCGCACAGAGGAGGATGGTATGTGTTCGCTCAAACAAAGCTCCAGCTGCAAATCCAGTCTACCCCTCTTAACCTACCCCACCAAATACTAACCACCTTGCCTATATCTACAATTCCCTCTTCTTTTCTACCCTCTCTGCCTGCTTCTAATATGACTGTCAGCACTTTTAGCCCCACTTTGGATATTTTTTATTTTTTTTCCGACAAAACTGTGATTTTTGGGATTTTTTTCATGCTGCTCAATTTCAACACATGGTATGGCATTTTCAGCTGCAGGCCTCCTACTTCCCGTCCCAACTGTCGCTTTTGAAACTGAAACTGCATTTTTTTGCTTCTTTTTCTTTGTTTTTGTTTTTAACGGAAGCATTTTATTGATCTAACTTTTTAAGGAACTTGCAAAAGGACAAGTTCTGGACAGTGGGAATAACAAAAGGTGGAAGAAATTTTTGAAGGCCATTTTTTATTTTTTGGTATTTTTCAATCCCATGTGGCTGTGTGACAGAATCATTTTTTCAATTTATTTTTTCCTTGCTCCATAGCCAAAATTCTTGCCGTGCTTCAAGCATACCAAAACTCTTGAAGCCCCCCTTTGGCTCCACTTTTCTATTTTGGCAAAACACATTTTTATTCCATGTTTTTAAAATCCACTCTGCCCATTTTTAATGTTTCAAGATTAGGTCAGTTGTCAGACCTGTTTTTGCTGTTGATTTTTCCCCCTTACCATTGTTGAAATATTGATGTCATGCAGTGCTTGTTGCAGTTTGCTGCACTTTTGTGATTTTTTGGGTCACTGCAGCATTTTGCGCTACAGCTCTGGGCAAGATTTAAAACAGAGGGTGAAGGGGTTCTCTATAATTTTGACCTTTTTTCTTCTATCCCATGGTGTTCCTCCAGTTCCTAGTGGGCCACCTCGTAAAGTTGAGGTGGAGGCTGTCAACTCCTCATCAATTAAAGTGATCTGGCGTTCACCGATGCCCACCAAGCAGCACGGTCAGATCCGAGGGTACCAGGTGCACTATGTCAGGATGGTTAATGGGGAGCCCACAGGACAGCCAGTCATCAAGGACATCCTGATTGATGATGCCCAGGTACAGCACCCCCTCACTCTGCCACCTCATCTCTCAGACACTAGTATCGTTTTCTCTCTTTTACCTTTACATGGGCTACAGCACAGCCTTTTATTTGGGTAGGATTTCTTTATTTTGAATTCAGTCATTAATAATTTTGTCACAATATAATTCAACTGGATACAAGCTTAATGAATTTATCTGTATACATGCACATGTAATGAAAATTGAGTATAAGCTATATTTTTTAAATAAGAAACTCATTTATTTGGTGGTTGCAAGTCAACTGTAGATTGCATATTTTCTGGCCTGTGATCAGTGTCTGGACTTGGCCTTATCTGTTGTCTCTTTTCTCTCCATGTTCTGATATCATAATCAGTGGGAATATGATGATTCAACTGAACATGTGAGTAGCTAAGCTTGACAAAGTTCCAATTCTGCTCTCCCCTGCTGTCATCTTCTGCATGAATTGCATGTTGTGCAAATATTTACCTCTTGTGCAATAGGAGTTTAGCTGATTAGCCTTATTTTACTAATAGCTTGAGCATCACCTGTCTTTACCTTTAAAACTCCTGTGGTACTTCTTCACCAAAATGCAAACACTGACCTTGATAGATTCAATTTCATTAGTCATTAGAGCATCCTATTTGGCATGTTAACAAAAGTACATTACCGTATGCTTGACATATGCCTCAGTTTTGAGTCCATGCTTTTTTTGAGATCACACCCCACTTCTATCGTTCTGCCTCCGTTTATCATGCAAATCACAAAATGAGTGTCCTGCAACTTAAGTCCTGCATCTTCACAGGAATGATCATCACAGAGCTGCAGGCTGAGACCACAATATTCAGTTACGGTGGCAGCCTACACGACAAAAGGCGACGGAGCGCGCAGGCAAACCCAAACTGATCACCACCACTGGCGCAGGTAACGTAACCATCGATTGCTGACCAACCTCCTGTGTTTCTGTGGCTAACATTAGTTCATGTAAAACTGGCAATTTCACTTTGCAAAACAGTGAAACTGCACCTAATAAGGGGAAAAAATACGATGCACTATGCTAAGCGCTATTCCCACTTGTCAGTGAGACGTGTAAAGTGTGAATGCTGATTGCTGTCTCGTTCAGAGCAATAACTCTTAGCCACTGGTATGACATGGCAATGCTGGAGGCACTAGAAATAATGGAAAGTGCAGTGAGAAAGAAAGAAAACAAGGTCACCCAAGTTCACTCTTTGTTTTCCACTTCTTTTGACAGTGTTATGTCACAGCCAAAAACACACATAGTCAGATGGTAGATTGATACTGTGAGTGCCTGTCTACTACAAATATGGTTAAAGAGGAACATGGTTTCTCCGTATGTATTACAAGTTGTCCTTTTCTCCATTGCCACTATTAGTTCCTGATAAACCTCGGCTTATGGTCAGTACAACCACATGGCACAGCTCTCCTCCAGTGGGCATCCCCCAGCAGTAACCCACGGGCCCCTGCAAGGCTATCGCCTTCGCTTTGGTTCCGGCAAGATGTGGATCCGCTGACTGTCATTGAGTTCCTGAACGAGAGAACCACTACACAACCAAAGAGATTCATAAGGGAGCCTCGTACAACTTTCCGCCTTTCAGCACGCACAAGTGGGGCTTTGTGAAGAGACAGTCAAAGAAGTCACAACGAATGAGGACGTTCCAAAGCGGCTACCCTCAGAGCATCACAGCTGAGGGGCGCCACCACCTCCACATTCAGGTCAGCTGGCAACCTGTTTATGCTGGCGGAGCGAAACGGCCAAATAGTGAAATTACGCTCTGCAGTATAAGGACATCAACAGCCCACGCAGGCCCCTCAGAACTCTTCATCACCGCCCCAGAATCAACAGTCATCCTGGATGGTCTTAGGGCAGATACCACTTATGATATTAAAATGTGTGCCTTCACCAGCAAGGGCTCTGGTCCCTATAGCCCAAGTGTCCAATTCAGGACACAGCCTGTGGATCAAGGTAGGACCAGTCCCTGAACTTTCTAAGCCTTTTCCCTCTATCTAAAAAAAAAACCTTTCCCTGTTTCAGCCCTTTTCAACCACAACAGCTTCCTCTGAAAGCCTCAAACGGCAGAAGTTTACAAAGTATGGACTCACCCGGAAGACTTTGGTATTAACAAGCTACCCTACCCTTAGTCCCTTTAATATAAGAATGATTTAACAAACTCACATGGAGTAAGTATGTATGTCTCTTTGTGTCTCGTCAGTTAAGCAAAAGTCAGTCATTAAATTTAAGAGTTGGTGTTGGTAAGAAGGTAAGAGGTAGTGTTGAGTTCAGCGTAGTACTACTTTCAGCCTGGTTTTGAAGGAGGCATTATCAGGTAAGAACTGGTGTGGGACCCTTGGTGGAAGAAACATAAAGGGATGTTTTGTGTCTAAATCACCTGCTCCCCCTTTCTTTTAGCAGTGTTTGCAAAAATTTTCACGTAAGAGCTGCCATGAAGACATCAGTGTTGCTGACATGGGAAATTCCTGACACCTACAACCCCGCTCAACCTTTCACTGTGAGTACTGTTGAGCTAAATACAATACACTCTACATAACACTAACATAGATGGGTGGTCGACATGAAACAAACTCATTTGCCAACAGATTCTCTACGACAATGGGCAAAGTGTGGAGGTGGATGGGAAGTTAACGCAGAAGCTGATCACCGGTCTTCAACCTGAGACACAGTACTCCTTCCTCCTGACTAATCGTGGAAACAGTGCCGGAGGTCTGCAGCATCGTGTGTCCACCATGACAGCCCCTGACATCCTCCGCACCAAGCCCTATCTGATCAGCAAAACCAACTCAGACGGGATGGTGACTGTGGAGCTGCCAACGGTGCAGACATCTGAGAGAGTAAGGTAAGCACAGACAGTCAACAGGTAATTTCTTGAATCTTGATGCTTTAAATCATGAGTTAAAAATCCTCCAAGTCAACTCCTTTTTTTTTTTTACAGTCAAATCAATGCAGTACTTTTAATTTGCTGTGTTATTGTGCAAAGTAACAAAGGAGCAATCAGATGTCTCATCAAAATTATCTCCAAGTTAATACACCAGCTTGGAGAGGCTTCGCTGAGTCAACTGTGAATATCCTGAAGCTGCATCTAATAATAATTTTACCTAATAATAATGTCTCTTTAGCTGGATATTTGATGTGAAGCTTTTGCTACTCGTCACTAATATCCACATTACTGATTATTGTTTCATTGTGAACAGAAATAAACAAGTGAACTTGATCGCTGACCTTGTCAGGGGTAATTCTTCCAAAACAGTAATTTATATTCATCCCTGCATTTCAGTGTAATATCCACTTCACCTCAGTCATTACACACTGGAGCTGCCCGACTCATTTAAGCACACTCTTCTAAGCCCTATAAAGTCTCTTATAGCCTTTCAACAAAGCCCAGGGTTGTGAGAAGGCCAAGGAGCACATCCGATTGCAGACTGAAGCTTCAAACCCATCTTGGGTTTTTGATCTTGCTGGATGCACTTGGCCCAGTGTCTCCCATGCCAGAGCTTAAGCTAATTAGTTTCCCATTAGCCTGCCACACTGCCATCCTGGCTAATGCTAGCTAGTGCAGTGGCCAACTAGGAAGCCCAACTGTGTTGGGAGGCTGTTATCTTTTTTGCCACCCTGATGAACGGCTGAAAATCCCTCTAATTCTGTATCTTTTCCGCATTCACAGAGGTCTTCTAATTAGCCCACGGGGGGCCTCAGTGAGGTGTAGCCATATCGCCTGACTTCTCTGAGCATGCTTGAATTAAACAAGAAAATGGGACTAATCAAGTGATAAAGAATCACATAACTTCATAAATGCACGATTATGGATCTTTTTTCATGCACCTCTGGTCAGTGGATTACACTCTAATACAAGCAGACATGAGAGGGACAAAGCAGTTCTGCATGTGACTGACCAGCAAATAAACTGGTGTCTTATATAAAGTGACTGTGGTTTCTGTCCTTGTCTTGAATGATAATGCGCTGTGTTTTACATTTCCAGGGGGTATTATATTGTAGTTGTACCTCTGAAGAAGCAACGCACTGGCAAGTTTTTCAAGCCGTGGGACAATCCAGATGAGATGAATTTAGAGGAGGTATGTTCAAATAATGATCTGCTTGTTATGATCCTAATAACAATGAATAGTAAAATACGGCAGGTAAAGCTCTTTTTTCTATTATTCAGTTGTTCGACTTAGCTTCTTCACAGGGCCTTCAGAACTGTGCGCACATACAACATTCTTTTCTCAAAATAAGAACGAAAAAATAAGCTGAGGCAGTTAAGAGGGCAGGAGGAACAGGAGATGAGTCTCGCTGATTGACGCAAATAGCTGCAGAGAGCACTGTTCATATGGAAATGAGAACATGAAGTAGCCATCAAGTGCACTGCAAACTCAACCCCCATCCCCACCTCCTCCTCCTCCTCTTTGTGTCTGTGGTAATTACCTGAAGAGCTGCATCAGGCCTTCATGTCTCTTCTCATTCCAGGCAAAGCTAGCCTCCTGCATATGCACAAAACACTTGACAACTTTTATATTTAGCCAGTTGAGACAATTCAGGAGCTCCTGTGCATTGCATGCATGACTAAATGTGTAAGCAAATGAAAGCTTTTATCACTATGTACTTCCAGCTGTGACTACATTTCAGGTATTCTTTCCTCTCAGATGGAGCATCACAGACAGAAAGCTACTGGTTCAATGCAGCTGATATTGTAGTTTTTCTTGTAAAAAAGAAAAAAAAAGTTGGAAAATGGAAACTTCTAAAACTCTCCCCTCTAGGTTACAACAATTCTAGCAGGGATTCCAGCTTGTAAATTTAACCCGCTTGAGAATTTTGAAATTCTGAGACTTTTAAATATTGATTTCTGTTGTATAAGCATCACAATATATCGTGTCTTGGAGCCTAAAAGAAAACACAACCATGTCTCATTTGGCATTGGCTTTGCAGCTCATGCCTACAGGCCCATGTCTGTAGCCTTGACCGATTGCCCAAAAGTCACCCCTCTGTCAGAATTTATTTGTTTGTCAATATTGGCACTCACCTTTTCACAACTTTTCCCAAGGGCGGCTAGATTTAGCCGTGTTGACAGGAGAGATGATTGAAGACATTATCGGGCAGCACCAACAGCCCCGCAGCCAAAACAGAGCACACACGAGAACGCACACACTCTAATGTGAATGACAAGCCACACAAAGCGATGCACAGATGCACGCACATGCAATCATCGGCGCACACGAGGCAAAGATATGCAGCCAGACGCCGAAACAACTAGCCGGGCCTTGATTAGCATAATTATCATCCACGCTTTGTACTAGAAATTTAAAGTGTGATGAAGCAGACTTGTATGAAGGGCACAGTGTTTCTTTCAGCCTGTTAGATGTGTTAGTGTTGACGGTTGGAAGAGAAAAGGTGGCACTGTTGGTTCTAATGCTAATTAGTAAAGTAGACCATAAAAGAGTTTTTATAAATGATATACAATAATTCCATTTCAAAGCTCAACTGGCAGGGACATTAGAAAAATATAGGAATGTTCCATTTTTTGAATAACCTCTGACAATATGTTTTTTCTTGTCAAAATAAAACTTTAAGCAATTTAATCATCATTTATACTCAATTTGCACATTTGTTAAAATTAAGGAGAAAAGTAATTAAAATACATGCAACTGTACAACGGATTTAATTTTTTTCCCCAGATTCTACGTGTCTCCCGCAAAAAAAATGTTTCTCATTGTATCAACAAGAAAAAAAAAATACAGCTATGAAAGTTTTGAATTAATTCAGCCTCTTTTTTTTTACTGTTTGAAGCTGTTGGATAATCCTCAGCTGTTTTATATGCTGGAAATTCACACAATCTTTTAATCTTGCCATCTTTTGTAGTCCAAAAACAGATGAAATAAGTCATTGATCTTTTCTGTAATGTTCTGCCTTTTGCAATCAGCATTTTCAGCTCAGCAATCAGACAAGAAAAAAAAAGTCAAGATAGACAGATTTGGTTTGTGTGGATTTGTT
Source organism: Acanthochromis polyacanthus (assembly GCF_021347895.1). Lineage (NCBI taxonomy): Eukaryota > Metazoa > Chordata > Actinopteri > Pomacentridae > Acanthochromis > Acanthochromis polyacanthus. The sequence continues at coordinate 10,471,845 of NC_067135.1, read as the reverse complement.
TTCATGTGTGTGCATGTGTGTGTGTCCTAGAACATGTCGCTGTGTGTTATCAACTGTCTGCTTCTTATTCCTCACTGTAGCTGCTGAAGGAGATAAACCGAACGAGCAGAGGCCTTCGGTTTCAGCGGCAGGCAGAACCTAAAGCCTATATCGCTGCTTACTACAAAGACCTGCCCAAAGACTTCACCCTGGGAGATGGCAAGATGTACGGGGACTTTGAAAACAAGCAACTCGAGACTGGCCAGGAATATATCTTCTTTGTGCTTGCGGTTCTGGAGATGTCTGAGAATGTAAGTCTGCAGTTTTTCTTGCACCATATAATCTGTTTCACCTTTATATGTCTCATGTTATCCTTGATTTGAACTTTAGACATTAACTTGTTTTCCTCCCTTGCCGGTGATTTCATGCTCTCCGTTTTGAAAACTGCTCGTTCCTAGACAGAAAGCGGTTAAATCTACTGCATCTTGGCGCAGGGTCAGAGTTTGCTTCTGGTCAGATGTGTTACTTTGAGCCCTTGTGAGGCTTTAACTTGAAAACTTAAAGCTGCAGCTGGCCTAAGGAGCTGACCCTTGCTGCTTCGGGGAGAGAAGCCCCTTAAGACCTTAGCTGATCGCAAGAATACCTCGATAACAGAGCTCCTCTTTAATTGCGTCCTACGTGCGGTCCACCTTATCTCCGCTGCTGCAGCTAGTGTGTGTGCGTGCATGTGTCTGTCTGGACGGGAGACCAGAAAGCCGCATTATTAGGCAGCTGCAGGCGAGATGATGGATTTGATGAGCTGCAGGGTCTATAGTGCAGCCTCACACTCTCTCCACTAACCCCGAGTTCAGGTAGAGCAGAAATGATAATGACGGACAGAGGGAAATCTCTAATTTGCCCACTGAAGCATATATTCTTTTCCCACAAGACCTTTTTTTTTTTTATCTTCACTTAGAATATGAAATGGCCAATCAAGGCTCCTGTATAGAAGAGATATTGAAGATAACTTTGATTGGTCAAACGGCGGCTTAGCAGAAACTACATGGAGAAACTTTGAATTGGCTTTCCATTTGCACTGTTGGTCACACTGCCTTTGTCAGAAGTCCCCTCTTAGATATGCTCCGTGGGGTAAATTAATTGAAATCTTGCAGTGCTGTTTTGAATATGCTGAACTCCTAAAATACATCTGGATCTAGAGTATCGTCCGGTATTCAAGTTCTGGATGTTAGGGTAAAGAAATCTTTTAATGTCTATGGAACAATTTGATGCATAGGGAGCCAGACGACAAATAAAATGATGAGAAGATGCTATTCTGTGAATGAATGTTGATCAATGATGCTTTATCCTCACTCAGATCATGTATGCAACCAGTCCGTACTCCGACCCGGTTGTTTCAGCCGACATCCCACCCCAGCCAGTCATCGATGAGGAGGAAGGTCTTATCTGGGTGGTGGGCCCTGTCCTGGCTGTCGTCTTCATCATATGCATCGTCATTGCCATCCTTCTTTACAAGAGGTGAGGATACTAAATGATAAAATGCACTTGGTCAGTGGACTACAATGTTGGCATGCATAGGGATGATGCAAGACAAGAGCTACATATGGTGTATTACTTATGTGTATTTAAAATTCATCTCATGTATTGCCACTCAACATTTATGTATAAATGTATAACCTTTCAATATTTAACATTCGTGAAGCCGACACACCACCTCACACACATCTTCAATTAGCACATTCGAATGCAGACACTAAATGCAAGATTTTAACTTAAAGCCTGAGGCGCATTGATCCTCAGACTATCCGTGACCCTTACTCTTGGCAAACTTTAAATCTCGTACGTGTAAATCCAAGCATGCAGCTACCCAAACTGTCAAGCCATCAAGCACAGGCGCCCACAATCCTTCACAGAGACACGTGCGTTGACTGAAAGTTAATCAGACACATCCCTCCACTCCCTGCAAACACACACTCGGAAAGCCACATAGCACTGTAGAAAACACTTAGTGTTCTGCACTTTCACACTGAATAAAAACAGCTTTTTTTTGCCTGAAACCGCCTAGTGGTAGTCAGACCTCATGCTGTCACTGCTCATCAGTCAAGCGTGGGAGTGGAGAGCTTTGACTATCTGCTGCATGTCACTGCATGTGTGTGCAGCTTTAGAAAGGCCCTGAGGCCCGGGCTAGCTTCCCAGCCCCTCCACTTTCTCACTACTACCCATTCCACTGGGGAACTCAGCTCTAGATCCCGACTTTGACCTCATGCCGCCTTCCCCCTGTTTTGCCAGGACACGCACACATGCCCCTCCTACATGCACACATCTATGCATCTTTCCCCCACTCATCCTTTGCTAGCTTGTCTCTGCTCACCTTTTATAAAAGTCAGATTTTCTACAGAGTTCATTCAATCAAATGTCCAGGCCTAAGCAGAATTTCACAGTAGTCCTCAAAGTGTAATTTTGGGAAGATTAGGAACTGAAGCGTCAGCACAAGCTAAAATCAGTAACAATATTGAAGACAAAAAAACATCAATACTATGAGTGTAATCTAAGAGGTTTATGGGTGCAGCTTTATTCTGGATTTTGCTTACGCCTTATTGTCCTTGGGACCCATTCATATCAAATTTTGGTTTGGATAATACAAAGGTGAACTGAAAGTGAACTGCATACGCGGTGGGCTTCGCTGTTTCCATTTGTGGCAGGCAGATTTACACATCGATTACCAAGCCTGTGTCACCCCCACGTTAGAGAACATTCAGCGCATATCCAGGAGATATTTCTCCTGTCAGGATCAATTTTTATGTGACAGCACTCTTCTCTTGTGCAAAACAAAAGGGAAACAGACATGTTCTGGGATCACCACGTACAGCTTCATCAGAGAGAAACAAATCAGAGTAAACTGAGCTCCTACAAGTGTAATAATTGTAGTCAGGTCATGTCTACTACCAGGCTAATGGATTTTTTTTTTTTTAAAAAGCATACATTTTAACGTTATGTACTTAATTTATGCACATTCATTCAAAATCATGATCGCATGAGTTGATGGCATTTAAAACACACATTCATGAATCCTGAACATGCATAATTTGTGATTTTAATAAATGCAACAGTGGTAGGCAGGAAAACAGGAAAAGACAGACACAGCAATTAAGAGTCAAGAGATGACTTTTATGCCTGAACAAGAAGCAATCAGCTGAAACTGCTTGAAATAGCAGATATACAATGTACAAATCTTGGATGCACCTGGGAAACTGTAGTATTTGAAACAAAGAACCCCAAGGCTGCATAATTGAGCATAATCTCTGAAGTGAAGCATCACTAATCTTGCACGCCAAGCAAAACTGAGATATGATTGGTATCGTTTGTCTCTTACGCAAGCCTGTCATTCAGATATTCTAAAGAAAAGTTTCTGAAATTCTCCATTATATAAAGCCGAGGGTCTTACCACCTAATGTTCTGTTGATATTTCTTTCCTTGCCGACCAATGGAGCAGCAAACCAGACAGGTAAGCGTGAGAAAGAAGCAGAAATCCAACAGTTCCCTTCAAACCCCCTTTATTTCTCCTTGGACTGTACATGTTGTATCTCAGCGTATAGAATGTGGTCTCTCAGTGGAGTTCGATTGTAAAATCAAAGCACAAATTTATTTTCCTTTTCGAGTATTAATAAATTCTGAAATCATAATGCTGCATAAACACCAAATTACATTTTAAATTGACTGTTATGAATAAAAAAAAAAACTGCATTCCCATGTATGAGAAATTGTGCATTTAAAAACCTGAATTCAAAATACTGAAAAATATACCTAAAGTAAAGAGAATGGCATAAATAAGTATTCTCCACAACATAATACAATGCAGTACAATAGCCCTGCAGTAAATACACAGTGGCAGATTACAAAAGAATGCACTCAAATACCACCCCTAACTACAGCTTCCAAATTACTATAAAGCTGAAGCCACATGCTATCTGACGTTGTCATTGAAAAGTGAACATTAAGCTTCACTAGGGGTAGTATTTACTGGCTAAAGGCTATTGCACTGGATGGCATTATACTGTAAAGTGATGATGCTATTTAGCCCACCCCCTATGGCCCTATGTACTGAAAGAATGCAGCCCTGTCACCTCCTTAATTACACAGCTGTCTTCATTATTCACAAGACCACAAGGCAAGCTTTGAGGTTGCGCAAGTAGAATTAAAGAGTGCAAAACAGAAAACTATTTAGACGTAATTAAAATCTGCCATTTGTTCTACAGAAAAAGAGCAGAATCTGAAGCTAGAAAAGGTAGTCTCCCCAACAGCAAGGAAATGCCGCTTCATCATCCCACTGACCCTGTTGAACTACGACGTCTCAACTTCCAAACGCCCGGTGAGTAATCCAAGCGAAGCCAAATGTAAGATCCAAAGTGAATTTACTACTGAATATGCATGTGAAAAAGGATGCTACTGGTTGCTCGCTTTAGGGAAAAAAAATGCACAATTTGCTAATGCTTTTTCATTTGAAACCTCTGCTGCCACTGAAACCCTGAACAGTCATCTATGCAGTTGGACTGGCACTAATCAAGCGAGCAGTTTGTAGGTAGATAGTGGACAGGTGCTTCGAGGAGGCACGGAGGGTCAAAACTGACACAGGCCTCCCTGGAGACGCTTCTTGGTGGAAAATGAAGAGGCGGAAATGCAAGGTTGACATTTTCATGGCATCTGTCATCTTCCTCCTGCACCTGGGTTATCCAGGTCATCAAGACTTGTCATGCTTACTCTGAATACTACAGTCCCACTCGGGTGACGTAGTGCTGCGGCAAGGTGTGGGAAACACTAAATGCATCGCGGCTACGGGTTTCAATCTGTATGCACGGCAGCCGATAGCGCAGAGAAAGTGGTGACAAGCTACAAACACTCATGTTTACTAGCTCTGACCCTTAGTGCTGAGGTGATTGGTCAGTGGTCATGCCTCGGCTCAGTCATGCGGCCGCATTCTCGCCTTGGGAAAAGATGGGAGTCACAGTCCATTTATCACCTGGAAAGGCGGTATGCATCTTTGCCCCTGTCCTGGCCCAGAGTGACACACTTAACTGCCGTTTGAGTTCCTCTGGCACCCACTGCTTTGGGACACGCGTTTCGGAGACTGCCAATAATGTTGTAATATCAAAGCCATATTTTTCAGGTCAGCTAGTATGAAAGGAGGATGAATTATCCCTGCAGGCTCATTTTTGCAAAAGATTATGCATATTTATGATAGCTCTTCAATGATTTTAGGACCATTACAGACTGTTTCATCCTAGCAGAGGGGTATTTTTCCTTTTGGCTCGGAGTGATCTCAACCATCCTTCCACTATTTCACTCGCCTCTTAAGCCATCATTTTTCCCCCCAACAACCTTTCTGAGAGCTGGTATCTTGGCTCTCTCGCTGCTCAAAAAGGACCAATCATTTTTTTTTCCCTACCACCCGACCACTTTCTCTCAAGTCCCGAAGCGCTTGTACATTAGACCACCTCTCTCCCCTACTCTCTCTTCCCTTCCTTTCACGTCTTTACACCCTCAATGGACATTTTCATCTTAAGGATGCTTGATGTTTGAGCGACAGCGTGTTGGAAAAGGTACTTCCATTGTCCCCCACTGGTGGAAATGGATTTTGAGTTGTGGGCTGCAATAGAAACTGGCTTTGCCGTCTTTCAGAGAGACGCGAGAGTGGGTGGGAAAACAGCGCAGCTTCCATTAGCTAATGCCCACTTGTGCCAGAAACCAAAATGAAACATCACCTCGGTAGAGAGAGCGTGCGTCACCCAACCGATGTGTCAAAGTGGCACATGAATCTTAAGGTGCAAATCTTTGGTCATAGGCTGACTTGTGGCAGCATAAACAAAAAGGCAGCTAACATCTGCTTTAAAGCTTTTTCCTCGATCGACATCCAAACAACTTTGTTAATCCTACATTATTAAAGCAAAGCAAGCGTAACTGAAAGCTGAAGTTTCATTCTGCAGACTGCAAGTAGTGCATTTCAGGTTAAAAAGATTGGCAAATAATATCCAGTGGTTGCTCAGCTCTACTTTGAGATGCTACAATTTTAATCCCCTGTACGCTTTCCTATTTCCATAAAATAAGCATGGCATAGCAAAGCTTCTAGCATGGTGATTTGTTTGTTACTAATGAATGTCCCATTTAGACGACACATAATCATTCAGCTACTTCTTGTCACATTTCTACTTTCCTTTTGTGAAGAAAATAGTCATCACATTGCTATGACGTCTGCAATGTACTTAATTCCACCGCCGTTTCCTCCACAGGTTCAGGTGCGCCCAGTCACCCCAGTAACCTCCATTTGTCAAGTTAGTTGGTCTCGATTATGCATTTGACATGATTTGTTTTTGATTTTTTCAGCTTCAATTCACTCCTTTTTTTTCCCTGCCAAGTCTTGTATTTCCATCCCCATCTAATCCATCTGGTGTTAATGCTATATCATCACAGGAGGCGGAGTTTGAAAATGACAGCCTGAAATCATGTCATCACTCAAAGCAGACGTCAACATCTGGCCTAACATTGAATGTCTTTCTTTTTAATTTGTTTTGTTGGGATGTTTGTTTGTGTCTGTGCTTTACTGTCATGCTAACTCTCCGCTGCAGCATTTTGTGTGAATAACGTTCTTCTCTCTCAATAGGGAGAGTCCCAGTGGGGCAAGTGTTGCTCGATGACTTCTCATTGGCTTCTGTGTCCATATATTCTCTTTACAAGCATGGTCACTGCTTTGAGTGAACAAACTGGCCTAACAAGATCCACTCTTCCATTCCTCCCTGTTATAACCACATGCTGCTTATCTAATGATTTGCTTGTGCTTGGGTGATGCCGTCATGCCAGACTGGTGACTGACCTTCAGTCCATCTATTTGACAGGCATGGCTAGTCACCCTCCAATCCCCGTCATGGACTTAGCAGATCATCTAGAGCGCCTGAAAGCCAATGACAACCTCAAGTTTTCACAGGAATATGAGGTGAGTGTCAGAAAAGTCTTGGTGTTTACTAAAGTGCATGCACCTGATGCTCAAATAAACTACAAAATTAAATTAATGTGACAGAAAATTTCAAAATACCATCGCTATTTCATATATTGGCCAAATTGCACAGTTTTACAGTTAATGCTATTTCCCTAGAAGCCTTAATCCTGTCATCATATCCCCATTCCAGCTGCACAGAAACATGTCAACAAAGCCCAATAGAGGAGTGGAAAACTAATTTATTTGAATATGTATTTCATATTAATGGAGATTTAAAGACAACTCCTTGTACATTATTTTTCACTGCAGGATGTGTGATGCATCAAAACAGGAGACCTAACATTCATATTAGCCCCATTCCAATTCAGGCTTTAATGCTATTGTGTCTGCTGGCTGACCGACATGACTTCCTCAGACAACTGAATGAAACAGAGGCCAAAATTAATGATGTATACTACACTATTAAAATGTCAGGATGACAGCCACAACTTACATCACTTTAGGATTTAAAGGTGAATTCCATGTTGATCAGTGAATATATTGTTAATGCATGAAATAGCGCTATTGTGATGAAAAGCAAAAGACTAAAAAAGGCTTTTGTGGTGCTATCAGAGGCAGCAGTACACCTCCCATTAGGAATTAATTGGATACAGAGCAAACTTAAATGCAGTATATTTTATCTATATATTGATTCATCAATATCTCTATCATTTTCTTCCTCTCTCTATATATAAATATATGCTCACTGTTTATACTTGAAAACTCCAGTGCCCTACTGCTTACCTAATAGCAGTGACTAATGCACCAAGGAGATTTCAAAGGGTTTGCTTTATTGACACAAATTATATCCACTCAATATCTGAAGTCTCAATCTCTGGAGTGTACAGTCACTATATTAAAACTCATCATGGGACAAAGTTAAAATATTCTCGTCTGTATCATCTGATTAGGCCTGTAAATGTAAACATCTCAAAACCTTACTGACTCCTCAGACAGTGTCATGTTTCCTGCATATCTGCATTGCTACGTAGGTGAAATTATTTTTTTGCAGAACACTCGTGAACACTGACAAAACATGCAAGCAGGAGATCCTCTCTGCGCGTGATATGAATGGCTACCTTTTCTCTGCCCATTTCTCTCTACGGGTCCTTCAGCAACTCCAAAATCTATGAGGTCATCGTACGGGTGTCTGCCAAGCTGCCCAATCATTACTGCAGCTTAAGTACATTGAATTCCAATTTCATAGTGCTTACTCGAGAGCAGTGGAAAGCAATTTTGTGAGCACAATGAAATAAAGATTTTTATTATGAGCAATGTTGCAGCCCACTGTTTCAACATATTTTGATAAAATATCAGGCTTAGGCAGTGGTTTGTCTCCTACATATTGCTGCTTGGGTGATTTCTGCAGAAAAAAGAACTCAGTGCTGAAATGTATTCATGCTGAGCTTATGTGCTCTTAAATACCTCTTAATATTTAACTGCATGGTCAGAGAAGGTATATAAAATGTGCTATTATTAAAATAGTCCAGAAGTGAAAAATAAAGCTGATTTACATGCATTTATTGTTCATATAAATTTCTCTAAATAAATCATAAATGCGTGATTCTAGGCAGATTTTTCTGGCGATTATAACAAAGGTCAATGAGGCTGCTTAGTGTTCTGCTGCATTTGTATTACCTTCAGTGGAGATTAACTCATAAAACCATCTGTTGTCATTAATAACACAAACACAATATCTTTGGCGTAATGTGAAAAGGAATGTTGTTTTTCGTGTCTTTTTATTTCCCTTTGTGATATCATATTTTATAGTTCATTTATCAGTCATGAGGGACCTCTATCAGTCCCTACTTTACAAAGTTGAATGAGGGCTTAGGTAGGAAATTGAACTAGTCTCCAGTGTGGTATTCTAGTATGTGCCATAAAGTACTGCTAATCAAATGAGCACACAAGCATTTCCTCTGTGACCAATTCCAACTACATCCTTTCGTGAATTTAATCATTTAGATGTTGCGGCGACTCCACACCAAAGACGACACATTGTTCACATAGTTCTTATAAGTAGAAGATCCACTTTCAAGTTGACTGAAGACTGAAATGGCTGTCGACACCAACATCCTGTTTTAAAAGCTACTCACAAGTAGTGCTGTGCAGATCGATCCCGAAATATCTATAACTTCTGATCCCAGTGCTTCTGTTCTAGCATTGATTATTATATTAAGAGATCGATGCATAAACTCGAGGTAAATGTTTATTTTATCATCAACAAGGGACAGAGTAGAAAATGAGAACGTTACCCTGAGATTCAAGTCTAAATAATACTCAGCTGATAAAATACTTCTCCTTTTTCCTTGTGATAGCCACATGTGAACTTTAGCTCTGTAAATGCATTAGTCACTGAAGCTAGAAGAAAGGTGCTGCAAGGGCGAAACATACTTCTATCAATGAGTCCATTGGCAGTTACAGTAAGAAAACGTGGAGCTCAGGTTTATCTCCGACCATGAGACAGTGATTCACGTCCATTCAGTTTCTGTGTCGATGTTCAAACAACGGGAATTCCCAGCCTTCTTACAACTGCAACGATGTTGTTTTTCTTCCTTTAAGAAATGGATATAAATAAGTATAGCAGCAAATTGAATAAAGTTATGAAGTGAGTAATGGAATAAATAAAAACGCTGTATAAAGATCAGGGTTGCACTTCGAGTTCAGCCTGGAGTGAGATCTGCGTCCTTGGGATCATCTCATCTATTCAATAAAATATTTCTCAGTTGTATGATTATTTTCAAAGCTGGTGATGCTGAAGTGGCTGTTTTACTGCCAATGCACGGTAAATCTTAACAACAAAATGCATCTTTTTTAAATTTTTTAAATAATCAACAAGCCTTACTTGACTCAATCTAGGTCTATGAGCATCCAATGATGTCTCCGTTGTTTTAACTGACAGATTATTAGCTCATTTCTACATATATTATGCAAATTATTTATCTATTTCATCATGCTTTTCACTGAGATTTTCTTTTAATTTGAATAACATGGCTTGCAATATAAAACAGCAAGTCAATGTAAGCTTGAATCTTCTCTTTTTCTGCAGTATCTTGTGTGTTTTGAGAGGCTCCATGCATTCTTGTAGCTAAAGCAACATAACATTTAGCATACAGTGCAGTGTAGCTTGATTAATCACTTTGCCTTGGTGTAACCCTCACAAGAAATAAAAATGGTTATTGGCTAGTTTTAATTTTACTTTTCTAAACACATTAAGATTTTTGCACTCAAGCAATGGTACAAGTCCGGGTTATTATTTGGTAATTGCAAAGAATTCAACTATTCAAGTACTTCAGCTTTCAAGAGACAATCATAATTTCCTACTTGACTCAATAACCACAGACATGTTTCTTTAAAAGCATGACATAATTCCTGTTCACAACTTGCCAAAAGAAGAAAAAGTGTTATTTTACACCTGCATAATGAGCTGTATTGTGTAATTTCTTACCTTGTAATGCAAAACATGATTAAATGTATGCAAAACCATTTCCTACAACAGTTCAAAAACTACTTGATGCTCTCATAATGCAGCCAATGTCTCAGAAAGAAACGTTTTCCTCTTAAAAGTCAAAGAAGTGACTGCATGTGCTGGTTTTGTGCTCAAGCGACCACCTGCAAGTGTATTTGACATTATTTGACCTTGAGGGGAAGCTATATTCATGCATGAGTAACTATCATTTGATCAATATTTCACAAGCTTTCTGCATCCTTGTTTTGTACACCTGAGGAGGTAAAACAGGAGAAACTCTATATTGTGCATGACGGTAACACATAATACATAGTTCCAGTCTTTCCTTTCCAGCAAATGTGCCATTAGAGTAGAAAAATGCCAAAATAGATTCTAGGACAAAAATGACACACGGGATGCAGAAGACTGAAATATTTATCAAAAGGTTTTGCTTTTATAAACTGCCTTCCTTTTTAACAATTGGCAAACAAAACTCTGGTTAATGTCTGGAGAACTACAATCAAGTATGGATTTAAGTTTCAAGCGTATTTTTATAAAGAAAATTGATCTGATTTTCATTTTGAATTGGTGTGTTGTTCAGTGAGCTTTCTGATGCTGATCATGCACAAACACCTGGCGGGCAAATGCTAAAGATTTAAATTCAATCTTAACACAAAGAAAAAAAACACTGTTTTACGAGCAAAATTTTCCCTTGTAATAATGAAATCTTTTCTTCTCTCTCACAGTCCATCGACCCTGGTCAGCAGTTCACATGGGAGCACTCCAACCTTGAGGTCAACAAACCAAAGAATAGATATGCCAACGTGATTGCCTACGACCATTCCAGAGTCTTACTCTCTGCTATTGACGGTACGCCGCCCACCAGCATCTTCCCTCCTAACTGCCATATCGATTCTACAGATAGCCCGTGCAACTGTGTCTCTGAGACCTCAGGAGCGCAACCACACTGTAGTTTTAAATTATATTCCTCCACAATCACGTCCAGCTACTTATTTCTTTTCATGCCTTGAGTGCTTGCAAAGAAAGAAATGCCTTCAGAAAAAGGCACTACTTCTTTAAAATGCTGAAGCAAGCACTCATCAAATTAAACAATCACATACAGTTAGGAATGCAGGCGAGTTTTACCAGCATTTATTTCTCTGACCAAATGTCAGGTGATTCTTTGGAACACCTGAGGGCTGTGTGAAGCCGATCTCTTCAGCAGAATTCATTTGCTTTCAGTGTTCTTGTGTTTGTTCAAATAGAGACCAATCCATATTTGTGTCTTTGCTACCTGCTTGAATACAATCGAACTCACAATGGCACATAAGACAAACATTCTATTAGTGATGCCCTGTCGCTAATAGAATTATATGGAAAAGATTGATTTAAGATGTGCAGGATGGTGCTCTGAACATCGTATGTTCTGAATAAATGGGCACTACCCATTACAGGACCTGACTTCAACCAAGATTCTTTGGTATATTAAAGATTTGTTGCACACTGCAGCTTCCAAAGAGTGAAAGGACATTTTGAAAATGGCTAGTTAAGTGCTGACTCCTTCACCAGTTTATTGGATTAAACACATTTGCACATACACGGCTATTAATTAACCATTTCCATTGTGCTGCTCCCATGGAGGGCGAAGGCAAAATAAACAAAGTAGTAAATGGGTAATGTGACAAAAACAGATAGATAAAGACGTTGGAGAGCCCTTTTTGCGAACAACTCACTGCTTGAGTGTTGATGGAGCTCCATTAGCAGCGTCTGTAGAGCCACATTGGAGCCTTTGTGCTATAGAAAGTGAGGAGTTCTCAGCCAGAGGGACATGAGGGACTTCCTCTTTTCCTTCTAAAGCCTTTTGGCAAGCAATGTGTCTATTGTTTACTCTGATTGAGTTCTGTGAATAAAAAGGGATTTGGGATTTGACATCGGGGTTTGAAGACAGAATTTTTGAAGCTGGAATGGATCAACAGAATCTTTGGCAAAACAAGCGCCCCGATGCTCGAGTATGTCTGTGAACTTTAATTCTGACGACGTCATTGAATTCACTTGACTTCAGGCAACTGGCAAAGCACTTCTTGCAAAGTTGCCTGACCATACACAGCATGTGATAAGCATGATTAAGCTGGTATCCAAAGTTGTTTCTTAAAACTGTCTACTCTTGGTTTTCAACACTTTATAATTAGTATGTATTGAATTTCATTAGGGCTGCTCAGCGGCGTAGTGATTAGCACTTTCACCTTGCAGCGAGAAGATCCCTGGTTCGAATCCCGAGATGGGCCAAGGATCTTTCTGCATGGAGTTTGCATGTTCTCCCTGTGCATGCGTGGGCTTCCTCCCACAGTCCAAAAATATGCTGAGGTTAATTGATCACTCTAAATCGCCCGTAGGTGTGAATGTGAGTGTGATTGTTTGTCTGTATATGTAGCCCTGCGACAGACTGGTGACCTGTCCAGGGTGTCCCCTGCCTTCGCCCGAGTCAGCTGGTATAGGCTCCAGCACCCCCCGCGACCCTAGTGAGGATAAAGCGGTGTACAGAGGATGGATGAATTTCATTAGCGTGATCCCTTAACATTTCATGTTTCCACCAAAAATCCTCTAACCCTACATTATTTTTAGAGCATTAAAGTTATGCACTAGCTCATTCATTTCCCCACTGATCTTTATTTAGTGTAGAAGCTGTCATTTAAAAAAAAAAAAATCTAAAATTTCACTGGGCTCCTGACTGACGACAAGGTCATCGATTAAAAAAGGCAAAAAAAATAATATTGTCAAAACTTTCTATAAATGAAAGAATGGGACTCCCAGAAAATATGCACATTGTGTTACTACTACTAAGAATGATCATTCTTATCATTATCATCATTGCAGTGTTGTGCCCTAAAAGCTTTCTGTATTTTCTTTGAGAATTTTTTTTTTTTTTTTTGCCTTTCTATGGTGAGGAGTGAGTGCTGAACAACACTGTAGCAATGTTTATTCCGTAATAGGCGTATTGACAGAGAAAATGGTAGAATTTATACAAATCCTGAGTGACAGAAAGCATAAAGGCAAAATCCATTTGCAAATGTGCATTAAACAACTCGACTCATTCTCATTAAACCACAGTAATGTCTCTCTCTTTTTTTTTGCTTTTTCTTTTCAAATTGAAAACACACTGAGCTTAATTGTACTTATCCCTTGTCCATCACAGAAATGCACAGACGCCTGGCTGTGTGGACAACTTCAACAGCAACATGAGAGGGAGGGGGACATTTGGGGGGGGGGAGAAATAGAATGTGTGTGGGTTTTTCAATGTGTTCATATTCTATTTTCTTTCCCTTTTTTCTGTTGAATAAGTTACCTGAGAGTAAAAGGGAGTCTGGGGTGGAATGGTGGGGGGAGCGGTAGGAGTGAGGGGATTCTCTGAGACGTGGCGCCCATGCAGATGAGACTTATCTTGGTCGACCATGTGTGCACGAAGCCCCTAAACTGCCAGTCCTAAAGCATTGACTAGCTGTCAGCTCTGTCTCTTTCCCCTGGATTCGAAAAGGCTGCTGTGCCTTTCATTTAATATAAGCAAAGGGAAGAAGGAGTGAGGAGAGATGGGGGGGAAAATTGTTTTGCTAGTTTTTTGTTGGTTTGTTTTTCTCCATGTGAGGTGATAGACTTTTAGAGGCCAAGCTTTATCTGTCAGTCAGTTGCAGATACCGAAGAAGGCAGGAAAAAAAACTGTTGATTTAAATGTGTTGTTGATAGCAAATACAAATCCTTTAGGACTATGACAATGGCTCCAAAAGTGACTTATTTATGCTATATTTTGACCAGAAAACACTGGTTTTACTGACTAAATTTGAGGCTGCACAGAAAGCCTCACACACTGTTATCCGAACACTATGCAAGAGACAATCTGACATTATTGCCAATGAACCGCAAGGAAAATAAATACACTATTTTGTGGTATTTGCTGTATTTTCCACATTGTACGAAATAAACAAAATTCACAATTTCATAAGAGATGCTACCTTTTTTTAATCCATCTTCCACCAACTAAATGTGTACTAGCTCAACAGCTCACACTAAATTTCGGCTCTTTTTTTAGGTATCCCTGGAAGCGACTATATAAATGCCAACTACATAGATGGCTACAGGAAGCAGAATGCCTACATTGCCACTCAAGGATCTCTGCCAGAGACATTTGGTGAATTCTGGAGGATGATCTGGGAGCAGAGGAGTGCCATCATTGTCATGATGACCAAACTGGAGGAGAGGTCCAGGGTAAGGGACAAAAACAGACACCAACGACAGTAAATGTCAAAGCTTTGTTTAAAAACTCAAACAGCACCGCAGTCACTCTGATATCCTTTTTGTTTGTGACCCTGTTAAATTTGTACAGTACGCTCGACTCTGACACTCCAGGTGCCCGCATATTTATTTTCCACAAGACGCCAGCCTGCTTTCTGTTACCCACTGATATCCTCAATCCTCACACACTGTTGTCGTATTGTCCTGACTGATTAGCGGCTAGCTTTACTTCATCGGCCTCATACTGCTGAAGGCACTGGATTGCAATCAGTGATTTAAAAAAAGACAGCCTGTAAAGCAGCATTGCCTAGCACTATGCACTTGCTAGTCTGCTAAGGCTGACATAGTCAAAAGCCAGTATTTTTTTTCTCTCTCAAGCATCTTGGAGCATCTGACTGAGATTCCATAAGCTACTGACCTTCACACTTACATGTTTTTTTTTTTTTTATAAGAGTATCATGTTCACAGGGGTGCAGACTCAATCTAGACACCAGGTTTCACTCAGTCTCCCTACAATCTGCAAAGCAAACAAACTCTTTTGTCATGATTTGTTCGCTAAATTTAATGCATGACGCCAGGTGTCTGTTCTACTCTGCAGATGCCGGTTGATATTAGCAAAGCATTTTTCCTGTTTCCTAGGAGACACCCCCCACCCCGATGCGTCTATACCATTATGTTGTTTGACATTTGTAGCACATAATGAGCTTTTGTTGCTGCTAACAGCTCGTGTCTTTCATATTAATCAGTCATATCATTCACTGGGAAGCACTCAAGCTGTCATTGTATATTTTGCATATCTAAAGCTCGACTATTTGCAAGTAAATGCTATTAAGAATCATTTCATTACTCCTGGTTTCGCAAACACTCCACTGCTCTTTGTGTCACTGTTAAAACAGCTGCCCAGGAAATGGAAATAGTGGCTGGTACACTTGTGAGAGATCTGAGTATTCCAGACTGGTCCAATTGTCACGACAGTCAGAGATATTCATAAAGCAGGATGTGTTGGGAAACTTGTGTGCTACTTGTGTTAAACATACTCCTGAAATCACATCAGTGGCATTGGACCATATGAGGAAAAACAATTAAGCTCAATGATTTCCTCCTCCACACCAGTAGTGTTTCACTTTGTCAGCTAAGCAGTAATGCTATAATGGAACCGAGTTTTATTGGCCGTTTACTGGGAAACAAAGCTGTAGACTCAAATAGCAATAAAGCCGGGGCGATAATATGACTCAAAACTGTGGTTAACTTTGTAATTATTGAGTATGTCTGGACAATTAATAGCACCGTTGCCTCTGTACACATATCTAAGACCATTTCATTGATTTCAAAATCAAACCTAGTCTGCAGGAATAAGTGGAATTTAGACATTTGCTTTGCCATTATTTGACTTTGTGAAACTGTAAAGTGCCTTTGTGCTTGAACAAACACCAAATGCATGAATCAAGATCATTTTGTTCTAACTACAGGCCGGAAATTGTACATAAATACTTATTGTCTAATGTGATATTTCTCTCTGCTGCAGGTAAAATGTGACCAGTACTGGCCTACAAGAGGGACTGAAACATACGGTCTCATTCAAGTGACACTCCTCGACACAGTAGAGCTGGCCACATACTGTGTCAGGACATTTGCACTTTTTAAAGTAAGGATTTTGCCAACTTAAATGCTTCAATAGCTTTGGTGATGTAAGTTGGTTTGATCGCTAACCTTTCTCTTAAATCTCCATCTTCAGAACGGCTCCAGTGAGAAGAGGGAGGTGAGGCAGTTCCAGTTCACGGCCTGGCCAGACCACGGGGTACCGGAGCACCCCACTCCGTTCCTGGCCTTCCTGAGACGGGTGAAGGCTTGCAATCCTCCAGATGCAGGGCCCATGGTGGTACACTGCAGGTAAGAAACAACAGGTTTTGACAGAAATATCCTGAAGCATGAAATTGATTTCCCCCCCCTCCATTTGCTGTAATGAATATATGAATGAATACATATGACAAAATGCAACATATTTACGGTTATTTAGAGGTCTATAGCCGAGTCATTTGATGGTATTTTAAGGAACGGACTAGACATGAGCCAGAAGAAGAGAAAATCTGTAAAAAGAGAATACTTGCGAGGAAGTAAACTGTAGCCCAAACAAATCAACCCACGAGCTTTCACAGAAGGCACTTTAAGTCAGAAGGTGTTTTCAACATCACAGCACAAAGAGTACTAGTGTCATTGCCCTCAGCAAACTTAAACATCTCCTCCCACACAGTGACACACAGATACGAGCAGGCCTGTCGTATTCACCCCACTAACATGTCGCACATCAGCAGCCTACAAGTCCTTGGCTTATCCCTTGGGTTATTGCATCTGAAACAAATAACTTTCACGCCAACTTCGCTTCCCACAGCTACATAAGCGGCCAGACTCCCAACAGAGCGCACAAAGATATAACACAGACGTCTGGCTTCTCTTAACTCAGGGAGTCATCAGAGGCTCTACAGAGAAAGTGACAGAAGGAGGGGGAAAAAGAACGTAGGAAATTAAGAAGCAGCGATAGCGAGTGTAACAGATACAAACTTTTGTCAGAAAGCGACAAAAAGGGAAGGAGGGATTACTGAAGAATTAGAATTACCACATGCTGAAGTTAATTAGTGCTAGTTGCAGAATCGCTTCAAATTGAAAACCCTGACTTTTTACAATGAGGCAGAATGTAGGAATTAATGTCACTCTGCAGATGGGAGTTTTTAATTCCTCTGGCTCCCTATCAGATACAGTCAAGCTCCAAATCCTATATATGCATTCTCTAACTTCATGTTTGACCATAATTTTAAATAGAGACATTTTTGGCATTTGCATACTTGCAAAATAATATTAGGGTGTTTTGTGGTTAGGCAGTTGTACTGGACGAAATCAGTACGCATTTTATTTTGCTCGAGCTCTTTATGCACATGCAAAAGGACTAAATAAAAGAAAAAAAAATGATTAAAAGAGACTGCCCATAATTAACTGCATGGTGCCGTCTCTGGAGCAGTTGTTTGATTAGTTGCTACACAAAAAAATGCAGCTTACCGCATACATACACGCCAAGTCGCCTTATACAAAGACCATAAAGGCATAAAACTAAGCAGTCAGCGAATTGTTTTTCATCAATTCTACATCACTTCCGTCGTCACAAATCACTAATTAAAAACATGTTTATTCGTCTTAACCGTCAGTATCTTCTGTCTAACATGAGAAAATCATATCCTCACATTTATTAATCCACAGAGACACCACAGCACAGAGATGTTCACGTTATAAAATAGAGAACATCAAGTAAGTGGCCATGAATTACAAATTTGTCTTACAAAACATCGAGTTTACGAAATGTTCACACACCTCATTTTGTCTTGCACACGCTTATGCAACATCATTAATATGGGTTTAGTGGGTGGCTAATGCATCCCCCACAGAAGTATTTAAGAATATCAATGAAAACGCTTTCATGTATTTCATGCTGCAAAGTGAAAACTTGTCACAAGGTAACATCAAGAGAAATGTTGTTTGAGGGACATTACAGCATGTTTGCTGCCTTTCAACTCCTGCTGTTTTCACTAACCCACAGGTCGGGGACTGTTTTGCTCTTGTAGCTAAAGGGCTGCCCAGCCATTGTGAGTTCACAGAAAAGGTCAAAAGGACAAGATGGAGATCACTGGCCTCTCCTTGTGACTCAGAAGGAAACTTTTATAGAGCAATCCACAGGATTCGGTCAACAACTGAGGCATTTTCCCTTTTTTTTCCTTTCCATGACTGTAAGGATGTGGCTATTGATTATTTTAGTGGAGTACTGATTATTCCCTCAAGTAATCAAATAATGCAAAAGAGAAAATGTGGCTGGTTTTACGTAGAAATTTCCTTGATAATGTAGCAAAGAAATTCTGCTAGTTTTATCTCTGAATTATGCATTTTAATGAGAGTTCTTGCCTCCCTGCATGTTAATGTTCCACCAAAAAAAAATTCCCTGTCACTTTGAGCAAGCACCATCACTGTATCCTGTTCTTAGCCCCACTCAAGGTGATTCTGATTGATTTAAGAAATACTAACATGCCACAGCTTTTATTTACTCCGATGGCAGAACAATAATGCAGTGCAGTCAGATCATTCTCCAAAGTGTGAGAGAATAATCTGCCAATGCTGGACCGCCTAACTCCAGATCTAAACTGAATCTGGTGCAGAATTCTCTCAGCAGAGGCTGGTAACTAAAGTTTGTCACAATGTTGCTTGTTGAGAGAATCTAAATACTCTTGTACCTGTCTTTGCACTTTCCTGGTCTTCATCTCAAATAGCAATCATTTATATTGAAATTAAATGCTAATGTTGCTGGACTGGATGCACAGACTGAGTACTTTCCGGTGCTTTTGTTATTGGCATGCTCAGTTTCACAATAGACACACACTAAACTCAGTGGAGTTTTTATATTTGAATCACAAAAATTATCCAAAACTAGGAACACTTTCTTTGGTGTCGTCTCTCGAGCTGTAACTGTTCTGAGTTAAAGGGTGGGCACAACTGCACCAAGCCAAATACTTTGCTTGCATTGCCAGCTGGTGGTGACTACATGTCTGTACCACAGGTTGTGTTGCGCCATACAACTGGATTATCCATGATAGCACCTATGGACATGGATGTCCAATAAACCTAACTTTTTTTTTGACATAGTCAGTGCAACAATGCTCTTCCTCCACACAACACCTGATTCTTTGACCCTGATTTCCATCAATTACTGATGTACCACAAAAATCATGATTATCTAGCAGGTTTAGTAACAAAAAGTGAAACATTTCCTGTGGAAAAATGGTCCATTATTTAGCTGTGCAGTGTTGCAACAATCTCCTAGACGGTCAAACAACATTGCAGATTCCAGAAGGCAAACTGATGCAACAAAGCTGGTTACATAAATGGTCAATAATCATGATGAACAAGAGTAAGCAGTCAACACTCTCTAGTCTCTCGTGGGTTGTAGCTAAATTTACTAAGTCTAATTAATAGCCAGAGCCACGATTCTATACCTCCAAGTTGGTAATAAATTACTTTTTTCATTCATTTCCCACATATTGCAAAGTATTCACACACGCAAGGGGACTAAAATGATTATCGACTCCATTAACAGCAATGCAGTGATCCTGGTGAGTTTGAGTTGGTGTGTGTGTTTTATAGGCAGAGCAGCGAGATGTTGACAGGTTAGCTGACAGCTCGAGATTTTGTAACAATACATATGTAATTGCTTTCACTGCTGCTCATGCTTTATCTTTGCGGACTCATTGCAGCTGTATTTTACACTGCACTTTCTCTCCCATCCCTTATTCCCTAAACTCCTGGAAAGCATATTAGTCTGACACTTAATGTGTGTCGACGTCCAAAGCAGCTGGTTTTGACTGGCTGAAAAGGCAGTGTCAGGTCATTAGTGCAGTCAGTCCGCCAGCACCCCTTCGACTGCCAAACGTACCGACAGCTTTCTGCACCATCTCAGCCCGCCACACTCACACCACCATGCCTTGTCAATAAAGGAATATTACACATGTTCCAAGCATTTCCTGGTCTTGCATTTAGGGGAAAAATGGTTAATATATATTCCTGCAGCCCAGTCTTTTAGAAAATTTACGTGAGAACTACACAACTTCAAGATAACTGGCAGCATCTCTCGCTGTAACTCTTCTCGCCTCCTTCCCCCCCTCATTCCTCATCTTCCTCTGTCTCCGTCTCCCCAGCTCCGTGCTGTCACTCTGTCACTTACTCTCTCGCAGGTCATCACTCTCCCACATTCAGGTCTGCACTGTAAAATGTTTTCAGATTGGAAACAGCTGGGGTAAAGGGAGAAATCTCTTCTAGTTTCTGTATCCCCCCCTGCCCAAGGGCTGAGGTGTTCTCAGACCTGGAAGTGATTCATTCTTCAAATATCCCTGAGACACTTTTCACATTTCTTTGCAGCCCAATTCTTTCTTTCACTCACATGCACTTTTATTTGCCCTAGAGCTGTGACGAGTTTGGTCAGGGGGAAAAAAAAGGAAAAAAAAGTTCAGTCTCATTCAGCCAATGTCAGCCATTTTGAAAAGTGATCACCAGATCATTTGTTAAAGCCAATGACTCCCATACGTGTCTTTATTCCATTTGCAGCACAGTTCCAGCACAGCATGGCACATTAACCAGACTTGGCCCCCGGGGACTAACTTTACTCCCTCTCGAGTTTTCCTTCTCAACCTTTTCCCTGCTCCTCAGAGCAAAGGAAAAAACAAATGCTTCATCAGAAGGAAGAGGCACAAAAGCATGGCTCACACCTCATAGGCATGTCAGCTTAATGAATTGAATAACCTATTTACTTTGGAGTGCCAAGTGCAAGGACTTGTCTTGTCAATGCTGAGCTTTGCGGGAGGTGGGAGGAGAGTTAACGAACAAGATTTAACACCACCCTGTCACCTCACTGTAAATAAATTGTCATCAGAAAACATCTTCAGTGCTGAGCCATGCGCTATTAAAACATGTAATGTGCAGGGGTGAGCGTTTCTAATTCGTCAGCAGTCTGCAGAGGGGGCTACATTTATACAGCATGTCTCATGCTGTCCTGCAAAGAGAGGTCAAAGTTAAACAGTAAAACATTTTCCCTCTTTGCCAGAATGCTTTTTTTTCCACTTGTGCATTTTACACACTAATGTAAAATGTGCCGGTGTGAATCTTAATGAAGAGGACCTGCCTTTCAGTGCCTCCTCTAAAGCTCTTATGCCATTTAGGTGCACCGTGCTCATCTAATGGCATTAATTGTAGTCAGCTGCACTTCTCAGAAGTCACCCGGCACATTAACAAAGTTGTCAAAAACATTCCTCTGAACCTGCAACTGTGTATCAGCATTCATGTTTGCATTTGCTGTAATGGCACTTTTCAGAACTATGAGATAAAGGTTAAATGTTGATGTTGCATAAGTGATTAGTCCTGATCAGTTGGAGAGCACAGGTGGGGTCCAGAGAGGAAAGAGTAGATTGCAAAACCAGGGTTGAGCCTGCTAAAGGCTGCAAGTGCCAAAGCCCTCTTCTCCACGAACTGCCACTTCAGATTTAATTATACTCCAAGCCAAATGCTCCATCCTACAAACTTGGCAGATACAGTTTACCTTTCTCGCTTCATTTCTGGGAAAGACACTTCTTCAAGCTTCTGTGCATGATTAGAAAATGCATCTCTTTCTTCTGGATTGTGCCTCATTCACATGACTGGAGATTAAATAGTTACAAACATGTAAGATTGCAGACTTTCATGCATAGTTTTTCCATGAAATCATCTAAAATTCTGTCCTCCTTGTCTCGTTTGTGACTACAGTGCTGGGGTGGGACGCACAGGTTGCTTCATCGTGATTGATGCCATGCTGGAACGGATCAAGCACGAGAAGACTGTGGATATCTACGGGCATGTGACGCTAATGCGTGCCCAGCGCAACTACATGGTGCAGACAGAGGACCAGTATGTCTTCATACATGACGCGCTCCAGGAGGCCGTCAACTGCGGCACCACCGAAGTGCCCGCCAGAAACCTATACGCCTACATCCAGAAACTGACCCAGATAGAGGGTGGAGAGAATGTCACTGGCATGGAACTTGAGTTTAAGGTGAAAACTGCAGCTTCAAAATAAGTTGCTCAAAATAAAAACATAAAAAGCACTGTCATATCTTTAGATTCCTGAATGCTGTAAAAGACATCAGGCAAAGCTGTACACCAGCAACTTTCCATATGTAGAAATTACCGGCATCTTAGTGGAATTCTGTGTCCCACGTCATTGACTGGCCATTCTCAGTGCAACTCCCAAACACATGTCAAATTCGCATTAGGTCTGCTAGACAGCATGAGGCCTGTGGTTTCCTCTCCATTCTAGTCACTTGACTCACTTGTGTAACCCAACATGCGATAAATTCCCCCTTTCTGGTTTCCTCTTCCATAGTTCCCCTTCCTTGAGTAACAGGGGTTTTGGTTTACATGAAAAAACCAAACACAGGTTTTCCCCCACCACAGCAGAGTTGCCAAAAAGACTTGCGCAATGTACTCTGCATTTACAGTGAACCAACCTTATCCATCCTTTCTGTAGACTGTGGTGTTGCTCTATGCATGATTTTGCCTTACTTGTTACACACCTACTTGTTGTCTGATGGATTTCAACAAGAGATGACAAACAGGTTAGATTACTAAGCATTCGGGCAACTCAAAGATCACATATGTACTCTTTTGTTAAAGCAAAGGCTAAATTGCAATTAGTATGCACAATGAAATTTTTTATACACCTTATGGTTACATGAACCAGCGATGTATAGCTTATTATGCTTTGTATTTTTCTCCACTTTCAAAGAACACAATTTCTTATCATGCGCAGATCCTGATATGTACCTTTTTATTGTCAAACACAGTCCATTAGCAGGGAAAAAGAAATGCCAGAATGCCATTGCTTCTACCTGGAACCAAAACGCTCAAGGATTTATCTTTTTCTTCTTTTCCCATGCAGCGTTTAGCTAACACTAAAGCCCATACATCACGATTCATCAGTGCCAATCTCCCCTGCAACAAGTTCAAGAACCGCCTTGTTAACATAATGCCATACGAGTCCACACGAGTGTGTCTTCAGCCCATTCGAGGAGTTGAGGGCTCAGACTACATCAATGCCAGTTTCATTGATGGGTACAGGTAGGTTCTAAAGTACTCCCACAACCAATCAGATGACTCCAAGTTAGACAATTATGATGTATTTCAAGTACAAATTTAGAAGCAACTGTGCTTTCTATGCTGATGGCGACACACCTTCTATAATTCCTACAGGCAACAGAAAGCCTATATTGCAACACAGGGACCATTGGCAGAGACCACGGAGGACTTCTGGAGAATGCTCTGGGAACACAACTCTACTATTGTCGTTATGCTCACCAAGCTTAGGGAAATGGGCAGGGTATGTATACAGTTACTTTCTGATCATTTTGACAGCCTCAGGAAAGCAAGAACACCACCACAAGCTGTCCGGAAGCAGACAGAAAATTCACTCATGAGGTCAACTTTGGCCCATGTGGTAACATTTGTCTTTCTGTTGATCAATGAGCGCTGTCCTTGTCAAATAAATGAGTAAGTGAAATGAAAATGAGACACAGCACAAACTGAAAGACAACATTTCTGGGAATGAACACAATGAAGCGAGTCTATGAAGAGAATGCTGTGGCTCACTGTGGTATTCTATTTTTTCACTCCCGACAGGAAAAATGCCACCAGTACTGGCCAGCCGAGAGGTCGGCCAGATACCAGTACTTTGTGGTGGACCCCATGGCCGAGTATAACATGCCCCAGTATATCCTGAGAGAGTTCAAAGTGACTGATGCCAGGGTAAGCAGACGTTGTTTCATTCAACAAAGTTTAAGGATCAAAACTCAGCACTGTGGGAATGAAGCTCTAAAAGTCACTGCAGCTGTTTACAGTTTAGTCTAGTGCTATTGTTTTTTTTACGAGTCTGGGTTGCGACCTACCCATGGGTCTTGGAGGAGGACACCAACACCAAAGAGTCACAAATAAAAATGCTTGCAAGGGCATTAAAAAAGCTTGGGCACCACGGGTCAAAGACAAACTAATCACCAATAAGATAAATTATCCCCATAAGCATTTTAGGTGATATTAGTTTATTAGTTTACATTATGTGGAATTTCAGAGTGAAAAAAAAGAATAAAGGTTGGGATTTTAGCTCCCAGATAATTTATCAAGGTGTAAGGCCCTCTTAGGTTGTCAGAGGTATGACTTTTCATTTATCATTAGGAAAGTCGAGGTTATACACATGTCAAGCCTTTATAAATACTTTTTCTCAACAATCAGCAGTCATGTTTTAATCTATGCAGATACCTAGCACTCTGAAATTTAAAATAGCTGATGTTCACAAAGTAAGAAAAGACAGCAAAAGTAGCCTTTTCTTCAATTTGTAATACTAGAAAAACACTCAGAGAGTGCGGACCTCCGCCAAGGATAGAGAGGAAAACAGGAAACCCATGCAGTAAAGGATCATGAGCTGGAATCGAACCTGCGTCTCTGACAGTTCTGTTTACGAATCACCTTCTTAACCAGTTGAGCTATCTGGACACCTTGCTCCAATTTGTTGGACGACATACTAACCTATGATGTTTTTGTCCTATTTTGGACCACATATTAAAACATTTAAAGTGATCCAGAATCCAGGATCCTTTCTGGATTGCCACCAAAATTAAATCAGCTCTTCCTCTTACCATAGTCTACGTCCCCTCAAAATTTCACATGAATCTGCCCAGGTGTTTTTGAGTTATCTTGCTAACAGACAGACAGACAGACACACAAATGCCGGGTGTCACATAACCTCCTTGGCGGGGGTAATAATTAAGACATAGCAGGTAACAGGGATGGTTGAGGTCCGTACAACCAAGAAAGCATTCTGAAAGCATTACAAGAAGACCTTCAGGTAGATTTAATAGGGTGGATGGTGCACCATTCTACATTGCAGTGCACAAAAATAACTTTCACGAAGGATTTATCAGGAGAAAGCCTTTCCTGCATCTTTATCACAAATTTCAGCATCAGAAGTTTGAAAATGGACATATAAACAAGTCCGATGCTTTTTGGAAATAAGTTCTGTGGACTGATGAGGTGAAAATAGAACTTTTTGGCCGCCAAGAGCAAAAGAATGTCTGGAGAAAAAAAACGGTGCAGTAGTTCATGAAAAGAACACCTCTCCAGCTGTTAAGCACAGAGTTGGATCAATCCCACTTTTGGCTTGTGATGCAGCTAGTGGCAAACGGAGCCTTTCACCGTAGAGGAAAGAAGGGATTCAACTGAATACCAGCAAAATCTGGAAGCAAACATCACACTGTCTGTAAACATGCTGAAGCTAAAAAGATGAAGGACTTTATAACAGAATAGTGATCATAACCACATCTGCACCTCCAGAGGCACACCGAAAGGTTTTTTGCCATGGACTTCTGTCTCCCAACCTAGTCATCTTTTAAAAATATGTGGACAGATCTCAAAAGAGCACCACATGCATGACAATCTGAAAAAATGGCACAGGAATCCTTTTGCAGGAAGAATGAATGAAAAAAATCACAAAAACAAGAACTGAAAGACTTTTAGCTGCCCACAAAAAGTATTCACAAACTGTGATACTTCTCAAAATAGCAAGTCTTGACCATGTCATTTTGGAAATCTTGTTTAAACGGTTAATGAAAAGCGTCATATTAAACTTTCTGCCTCTTCAAATCAGGTTATCTTTGCTTCACTTGGTACCTCACTGGTGCCCAAACCTTACATGCCACTGTAGGCCACACTGCACTTTACCTGTAGGTCACTGATGCCAGTGATTTAAACATAAGTGAGTACTCTTGGTAACTGCAATTGCTGACATCCAACAAGGCAATTTCTTAATCATGTGATTTCATTTGCAAAGAAAGGAGATTTGAAAAACATGCTCGGTGGATTTTGTGTATTCATTCTTTGCAGTAGTCATTAGCTCAACATTTTGGCATCATATCAAATATTTGTTTATACCAAAGTATGGCCTTAAGTGCAACATGAGCATAAATATAAATTTGTGGAAATTATGACACATGTCAGTGTGTAAAAAAAAAACAAAACACAAATGTGGTGCCGCCAGCACTGAGCTGCCAGAGTTTTTAATTCCATCAAAGGCTTACACAGATAAATGGCGCGGGCTCCCTTCTTTGTAGAGCATGTTACACTGTCTCATCAATGGGATTGCTTTCCTTATCAAGGGGATACAACATCACTTAAGTAATGCACCCCCTGAAAGTCGATTCTCCGAGCACCCTGTCAAGGGGAGCACATCAAAGGAATTATCATCTTTAGTGTTCATGATGAATACATTCAGGTAAAATGACAGGCATCTTTAATAACAAAACATTTTCTCTGATGCTTTAAACTTGACATCTGTCTTGAATGTTAATAAAGTCTTGCGATATAAACCAAACAAGATGTGGATCATTATGATGGAGATGGCCATGGAATGAACTGCCATTAGTTGGCTGTCTGCAAAATACCTCAGACTTGCCTCCTAGTTTCACTTCTGTTTTCCATTACAATGATTTTTCCAGATTTCCAACTTCCATTTCTACATTCTCTCTCTCTTCCCATCCTGTTTTGTCAGGATGGACAGTCACGGACAGTAAGGCAGTTTCAGTTCACAGACTGGCCTGAACAAGGAGTGCCAAAATCAGGAGAGGGTTTCATCGATTTCATCGGCCAAGTACATAAAACAAAAGAGCAGTTCGGCCAAGATGGTCCAATCTCGGTCCACTGTAGGTAAGTGACCAACCAGCGTAACCCACCAAACCATGTCACCTGCATATTTAATGAAGTTAAACTAAATCTAAATATCTCTTTAGCTTCACCAGTAGTGCCAGACACTACAACAAAAACTTAACACTCAAACATCACATTAGCATACAGTTGAGTCTATCTCCAGAAGCTTCTAGTTTCTCTGTCCACAACGTTGACCTCTTTGCCCTTTTGATCTTTTTTGCACAGCGCGGGTGTTGGCAGAACTGGAGTTTTCATCACCCTCAGCATTGTGTTGGAACGAATGAGATACGAGGGCGTAGTAGACATCTTTCAGACAGTGAAAATGCTACGGACACAAAGACCAGCTATGGTGCAGACAGAGGTGAGGTGTTTTTATTCTCCATTTATTTTACTTTCCCACCATACAAAGAAAATGTAACTTGCATACCGTACCAGAAGTGTTTGCAAGCCTGAATCAGTTCCTAATTTGAAAGTTTGCTCCACTTGCCTAAAAAGTCTGGTCAGATTCCAAGCCTCCTCTGTAACTAAAGCAAACCTCAGTTAAAGACTATGATTAATTTGGTAGCTGAACCAATCTAGATAGGTCCGCTCCCCACTGCAATCTCATCATTTTTGAGCTTAGTTGTACTTGGTATCAAAAAAAAGGCAAAGCTGCTATAGGACTTACACTAAAATGGGCTAAGAATGATAGAAAAGATTCAATATAACTATCTCAAGGAGGCACCGAGCACTAAATTCTTCTCTTCTTTGTTTCCAGGATCAATACCAGTTCTGCTACAGAGCTGGCTTGGAGTACTTGGGAAGCTTTGATCACTATGCAACGTAAAAGACCCAGTATTGGAAGATAAAAGCAGAGGGCCCTTTGGAAAAAGAAATCCCAGTGAGCCTCTCTTCTGAGCCATAAATTCCTGCTTGAGAAAGTACTCCTTAACTCCTTGCTAACAACTCATTAAGTGTTGGATGTGCGACATGACTTGTCAAAAAATGAAAAAGATGATTCCCGGAGGACCAAGTATTTCCCAACCCCAATAAAAACCTTGCCTTGACACAAAGTGAGGGAATCCTGACTGTTGAAGCATCATACGGAATTACCTTTTCTTTTGCTTCAAGGATTCATTTTGGGGCTCATAAAACTGAATGAAACCAACACAACAAAAAAGTAAATGAACAATAATGACATCGTCAGAAATGCATCAGTGCTTATGAACCATTACGAGAGGCATCGGAGGCACACAGAATTGCGGGGTGGAAAAAAACTTGATGCACATTGTAAAGAAAAAAAAAATCTGTTTCACAATCAAGTACACACAGACAACCCATCGCAAAAGAAGACAATGCTTGGTCCACAAGAGCAGGACAGACTCAAAGTAATAATGAATAAATACCCCTTTTCCTGTCACAATGTTCATCATCTAAATTTAGGGGGGTGAGGGTAAAGTTAAAAATGATCTATGAAATAAATAAAAATTATTGATTTAGTTTTTTAGTACTTTATGATACAGCTGATGTGCTTTTTTTGAACTGTGTGAATTTCCTTTTTTTACACAAAATTTATCGCTTGGGGAAAAAAAGTGATAAAAACATAAATGTTAAATTTTTTTTAAAGCTGTAGAACTGTTCTAACGTATGTGCTATTTTTGCAGAGAATCTCTTTGCGTTTTTATTTTATTCTTTTTGTTTTGTTTTGTTTTGTTCCCCCTCATTTTGTTGCACTTTGTGCAAAGGACGGAATTCACACTACCAAAATGTAACTTTGTACAAGAGTTATTTTTTGGTCTGGATTTTTCTGTTTTTGTTTCTGTCCATGATCACATACATGGTAACTTAATTACTCCCATAAGATAAACTGGGGCTTTGTGGAATCAACAGGGATGAGCAAAGTATGAAGTTGCTGCTACCAATTATCTTAGTTCTTCCATGTTACAACGATGATGAGAGAACCTGATGAATTGGATATGAATATATAAATATATGATGCAGATAGACAAATATATGTGACATATATAAGTATAAATATGACACTATAAATATATTGATAAAGTACATAATTTATGAGTAAAACAAATCTATAAAATATGGATCGTGTTTGAAAGCTTTCAAATTGAGAGTTGTGTGCTATGGGGGGAAATGAAGATATTTTTCACTGGAATGCACATCAGTAGGACAAAACTGTATTCTGATTCAGTGCATCTTTTCTTGTGCAATAAATATGTGTGTTTTAGATAGGGTTTTATGTGGATATGTTATTCACTCATGACATAGTACATTTCCCAGCACCCACGAGCGATTTGTGGGAGTCAGGTGCCAGTCGAAGCATCACTGGTGCTATTTTTTTTTTCTTTCAAGCTCTCAGTTTGTAATTGGAGGCAGAGGGGAGGTCACACAGCAGCCGCACTCACCGTTCCACACAATAGGGCAAGGTACAAAGACGTCACTTTCTTGTGGTTCTTTAAAAGCATTTAACAGTAAAGACATTTTTCTTTTGTTTTCATTTTGCATTTAGAGTGCCTTATATTTATGCCTGTTTTTATAATGTTTCATTTAACATGTTAATGTATCCTTTTGAGTAATCCAGACATTTAGTGTAAATGTAAAGTTTATTTACCTTTAGTATTCATTTGTCACATGATGAGATTATATATGCAAATAAGAACATTTCAAAGGTCATTTTTCATTTTCAGTGGCCTTATTGTGGCTGAGTGAATTAGAATAAAACTGTTTATATATACAGAGATACATCACTGACCTCTACAGAAAACACATGAGAAACAGCTACAATATATTTAAAATTTTTAAACTTAAAAATCAGGGAAGAGAAAGTGGAATACTGGTCTCAGAACTAAACCGGATGAAACAGCAGCCCATCAGTACATGCCTAGAGGCCCCAACATGAAGAGCTTTACCAGTTGTAACTTCAATCGCATTTGACCACACGGAATATTCCGATTATTTAAATGAATTGGATGCCTAAAGTGCAGGTCGTCACCGAAGGGTTTCTTCTTCACGCCTTAGGTTTTGACTTGTCACCACAGAGAGCAGACAGAGTCAAAAATATCAGTTCTGTTATCCTGACAATCCTAATCGGTGTGTCGTGTCTTTTTTATTTTGGTGACCTAACAGAGACAGGGGGTTCAGTTTGGTCATGTTCGGTCTTTCTGTCCAGCAGCGTCTTTAACACCTCCGTCCCCTCTCTGATGGCTTTGTGGATGTGCATTCCAGGTGCTTTCTTTCCCTTGCTAACTCAAGCAGCTATGTGTTTTGTTTTGTTTCTCAGCTTAACAAATTACTTTTGTCATAATTTTGAGATATAAAAGTGCTGTTATTTAACCTCATGGTGGCTAATGTTACTTTATGTTCAAGAACATGTTTCTTTTCTCATCTCCGTTTTTCCTCTTTTTTTTTGTTGATTTTTCATATGCACGGTGAAACATTGCAGAAAGGCCACAGCTGGCCTGGTAGGAAGACTTGCACTTTCTCTATCTTTGTACTATGCACTGCCCTATTGATTCTAAACCCAATAATATATTACTTGAACCCATCTATAAAAATCTCCTTAAACGTTCACTTTGTGTGTATGTAAATAACACAAAAAAGGTATCAACTCTTGAAAAAGACAAAAAAAAAAAAAGTTTGTGGCGAAAAAGAGCATCCATTCTGATGCCATGGTTACTCCAGCAGATGACTTCAGAAAAATCTGTCCCCCAACCATCTGTTCTTGTGGCTTTGCCATTCAAGCTTGGAGTGTCATTAACAGAAATAAACGTTGTGTTCTCTGCTCTCTCTATCTATCTCTCGTCTGGATGCATAGACTGAAAATTAAATAATGAAATTGTAAAAAAAAATGGCTTGTTAAAAAGATCATACAATTACCTCTGATTAGTTGTAAGCGTAAACTGTTTCTTTCTCTGAATGAAAGGAGTGCTTTTTATTTTCTTACTTAGGTTACAATGGTGGCGAAAGAAGTCTGTATGAAAATCAGTTCTTTGCTGACACAAGTTCCATTTGTTATAAATGAATTCTATTAAAAAATGTCAGTGTTATGCATCGGCGTTTCACTTGTTTCCCTCCACCTCACTTTGACTCGAAAAGACTGATGAAGCTATTTTACCCCCTACTGGTCTGGGTCCAACATATTATCCACAGTTCTCTCTTGAAAGGGGAAATTGAGCCTCAGTACATTTGAATAGATTTCCATCGCTCTGGTTTTTCTGTCACTGATGTCAGCTGTAGTGAATCATCAGGGGAACCTTTTGACAAATGAAGTGCAATGTTTTCGAAGGCTGCTTTGTTTTTTTACACACAGATTTTGTTCATCCTAGTGACAAAGTGGTGTGGTACTAGAATTAAAACCTACATTTATGGATTACTTAATGGCGTTGTGAGTTGCAGAGCTGTAAATGCTTGGATACATGTCCATGCATTTTATCATTTATGTATATTTTAATTAAATAGCAAAAGAACAAGACTAATGTAACCAAAGACATACATAAATCACATTTAAGTGTTTAACATTATGATTCAAAGTCTAGGTTAGACATACACTTCTCTGCATAGTAGGAGAGATTTATCCTCAATTAGGCTGAATGCATGTGTTTAAGTGCACATGGTGGGGGTTGTTCTTGTTCTGGAATTTCACAACTTGATATACCTAGAAGCTTAAAAAATACATATAAATGCACACAAATAACCAGAAGGGCACTTAGAGAGTGTATTCTCTGCCAAGGCCAATGCCCTGTCTCACAAGTTTTATTATTATTATTATTATTATTAAAGTGATCTGGACCTGCTCCAAATCTTAATGGGTCCTTCCGTTGGCCATATTCCACATTCCCCTTTCATAAAATTCAGCCAGGTAGTTTTTTTTTTTTCTTTGCATAATACTGCTGACAGACAGAAAGAAAAAAATCCTGGCCCTTGATCTGGACCTGCACCAAAATTCAAAGGGTTCTTCTATTCTGGTGACAGACAAACAGCACTGACAACCTCAGTTCTTGGCTTGGTGGAGGAATAAATTTCAAGCGGCCGTACAAAACCAATACACATAAATCTCTATAAATCTGCATTTCACCCATCTCTTATGTTCACACTAATTCTTTTTCAGGGGTGTTGTAGCTCACGTAGACGGATAATAACATGTTTTATTACATTGTATGACACAGAATTTATTCATAATCAGGCTAGTTGCCGCTAACACAAACAGCAAGAGTACATCCTGGTATATTTTTCCTCCACAAATCACAAAAAGTACAAGAAAGTGCCAATAACCTGGGGCAAAATAATGAAAAAAAAGAGATTTCTTTTAAAAACAGTATTAAACTACTTGACAGCTGGGGAACACAGTCAATAACTGCTTGCCTGGAGAAGTTACTCAGGATTCAGAAGGCTGTCCATGCACTCAATTAGAAAACATCATTCCACATGATAACAAATGACAGATGCCGTCAGGTACGGCAGCGAGCTCGAAAGCCATTATTCCAGAGTTTATCATGGGAAGTTTTGATGTATAACAAGCTTAGCAAAATCTTCGTCCACGTATCAGATGACTGCAGTTGTCGGACTGTAATAAATAACAACAAGTACACATCTTAGATTGAAAATGTTGTCGGAGAGATTATGTGTCAGAAACAATGATATACTGCAAGAGCAGCAGTGGTGATGTGCAGCTGGGATTTCCTGTGGAACTGGTATGCCGTCTGTTAACTTTTATGCATCTCTAGTATAGAAGCTAATGTGCTATATGTTGTATACTGATGTTTAACATTTCTTGCTGTGTTATGAAACATCAAAATTGCATCAATTTACATCCATTTCAGCCCCCACATACACTTAGGACGAGCAAGACGCCGGTAAGAATCCAGACACCAAAATGGGAGCTTGAACAGACCGACTGCTCTTAGCGCCAGACTATCACATTACCGTGCATACTGAATTGTATACGACAAGTAGGAAAACGTTCACGGATTGCTGCATGGCAAAAACAATTATTGCTTCACCTTGTTTCTGACAATTTGATGGAAATTGGCTAAAACGAACTCCTGGATTCCTTGAGCAAACGTACCAGTGCAGATGTCTGCTTGGCACCAGACAAGAACTCTACAAAATAAGGAACCTCTACTGTCATCAGATTTTACTTTTCACCGGAGACTGCACTTCAGATGTGTCGAGCAGATGTTCCGTCTTCGTCTCTCAGCAGTTTTTGCCGAATTATGAAACCAACCAGCCAGTCACAACACTGTGCACAAGTCATTTCTCATTTATCCCCCTCCAACCCCCACCACTCTTTTAGCAATGACAGCTTGCCTCAGTCCCCCAGTGTTTTATTTCCAACATCCTAAATTTGATGAAACATGTCCAAATGAAGGCTCGGAAGCCGTGCGGCTTTGTTGTCAACAGTACTGAGTGGGATTTAAGAATGAGACGTTTCTTTTTATTCTCTCAATTTTGAAAGAAGAAAACCTTCTGTACTCAATTCTACTGCAGCAAAAACCGTGTGTTCAAAGAACTCAATTATATTGGCACTTTGCTTTGATAAGGAAGTCACGGATTCTCTGCATCTACCACCGAGTGTGTTCTTGTTGCTCCTTTCCTGCGTTGATAAACAATCACCTGTTTCCACTTCATCAACTCAAGTATTCTGTGACTCATTTTACTTTAATTTTTAATGTTCTGCATGCATCCATTTTCATAATAACACTGCTGTGAATTTCTAAATATTGAAATTAAAGCTAACGCTGCAGGTGCATGCTCGGTGCAGAAAGAAAACTTTGTTTCTTCAAGCAAAAAACTTTCCTTGATGAATCTTTGGCAACCTCTCTATTGGTTTCTGAATCCTGACGTTGTGATTCAGTTCAGAATTGATTCTTGACTTAAGAAATAGAAGATAAAGTATTATATTCTGCTTTTTTTTAATCCAGTACACAACCATTTATTCATGTCTGTAGCCCTATGAAATACTAAAATGAGACTAAAGGTAACTGATCAGAAAAGGCACAGAAAATTATGCGAGACAGATAAGCAGCTGCAATAACTAGGGAAAGAAAACCTTTCCTGTATGAGAATATTGATGTAGTATTTATTCATTTGGTTCTTCATGTCACCACTAGTAATTACAATGTATTTGGAAATTACTTCATCATATTCTTCCTCCAAAGCAAATTTTTCACTCATGCAATGCAAAACACATCAAAATGTTCAAATTAAAAGAGAACTACAGGATTGTCCAAGTGAGAAAAAGGCAATGTAGTGGTCTGAACATTCACTATTAATGATGTATGAAAAGTATTTCTGAACTCAGAAGTGAACCTAAATGACAGACTATAAGAATTACAGTTTTGTAATTCTTCTGACCCTTACTCATTGGATTGTTGCACAGCCTTATCTCCAGATCTCCAACATATTCAAAAGATTTGCCATCACACACATTTGCACTTAGACCAAATGTTGTACAAATCTTATCCTATTTACAATCCTTTGATGTAACATCTTTTGAATTTGGTAGATAACAGGACAGAGTCTGGTATCTTCCTATACGCCATGTTATAGCATTTTTCATGCCTCAAAAATAACTAAACAGACTGATTATTTTCAATATAATGGAGCATTGTTTCCTACAATGGTCTCAGTTTCAGGTACAGTGATTTTTAAAAAAAAACTTAATTACTGGGCAAACTAAGGTAAGTTTAATCATTATTGTGTCAGCTTACAATGTCAAGTGAAAAAGCCTACCACTGATTTTATGTACTTGTTAAGACCAGAGCTCACACCAATTCACTGTCACAGCTGGCTGCCAGCAAAGCCAATATTAAACTTGAGAGCTAAGCAGCTGAGTAAACAGACATTGCACTTTTCGGATTCTTGGCCTGACCGGACTAAAAGGCACAATGCAGAACAAGTGAAGCGACTGTGTGCACAAGCCCGAGGCCCGTCGCCTGCAGAATCAGTGAAAGACTGTTGTTGTGCAGCTGCTAGACAGGCACCGTGCCCTGCAGCAGACTGATGATGATGATCCATACGGGGAACCTTCAATCGAGTGGGCTCCCAGTTCAATGATGACGAGCCCAGATAAGAGCTGCTGCCAACGCTACATTGACTTTGTGTGCACATTGCATTAGAGCTACTTCAGAAGCAAAAGGAAGGTTTGACCTTTAGCTAGTGCTGCAGCGGGAATGAAAGGCAAAGGAAGACGGACACAAAAGACTGTTAAAAGCATGCAGTTACCAGTGTGATAATACATTTTTGTTTGCCTTTGAAGGGCAAATTATTGCTAGGTAGCTTGGTGAAATTGCCTCAAGAGAGAGGGTTTCTTCAACCGGGTGATGAAGTAAAACAAGGAGGAGAGAAAATAGGGAGATAAATGATGAAAATGGAGAGAGATAAGGTAGAGACAACTTCAGTGAAAAGGTTGACTGGAGAAACGACAGAGATAGTGAGAGAGGGCTAGAGAGCAATCTAGCATGAGCCAACAGTTGCCGCAGTGTATAAACCTCTGAAGGTTAATTTCTCCAGCTCAGCATCTTGCCAATATCCCTGCGATCAGAACCTCTGTAGGCCAGCCATCTGCTTCCCCTTCTCTCTCTGCCTGCACTACTGACTCCTAGTTGGCTTCATGTGGGACTGGACATGCATCAGGGCGCTTTTAGGAACTAATGTTTGAACGTGGAAGTGAGGGGCAGGGAGGATGGTTTAGGCAATCAATTGTGGACCAAAAAACTGTGGTTTTCTGTCAGTGAGATATTTTTAGACTTGTCTTTGACAGTATGCACATACATAAGTAAAAAATTAACAGTTACACTGAAAGAATTCCAATGCCTCCAAACTTATTCAATTTTTCGAAATGAACTGTGATTTCTTCTACCTAAGATCAAGCCATCAACATGCACTGACATTTTAGATCTGACTGCCAAAAGGAAAATATACAATATATAGGCTAGTTGAGGCCGATTGAAAGTTCACAGCACACATCAATTATCCTGTCAGGCTTGGGAGAAAAAAAAAAAAGAAGCAGAACAGGAAATATAATTTACGAGTTCCCCGACAGGTTATTGTTGCAACCTAAAGCAATAATACACCTTCAGTTCAGTGCTCAGCTGCAATCTTTTCATATACTGCCACTTCACCAAGGGGATAAGTACTAAGGGTATATTTTCGTGACCTCAGAGGACACAGTGTCAATTATTCGGGGTATGGCCCTGTGGAGGACTTCATTCCCTAATCAAAATAAATGGCCAGGGCAGCAGAAAGTGAATGGAGCTAAGCCCCCAATATTCCTTCGAGACAGGAGGGGGGGGTTGGGCCACAAACAAATCCATTACCACAAGGTAAATAGGACGCATCAGCACTCTTGGCCCATTTGAATGGTTTGGGCCCTGTGACCAACCCCTGCACAGGATTCTTCCATTTTAGACGCAGGAGCTGATAGCAGGAATTTCTTCTTTTTCGCCCTTCTTCACAGGCCGCCCTGCAGTCAATCTTACATAATACATTCTGTTGATAAAACTCTTCCACGTATGGCAGCTGCGCTAACTGAAAGTGGCTGTGACTAACTCACTGTAATGGGAAAATTTGGCTTCCTGCGTATAATGGGGAAAATGCGGAGGAAGTGTAAGTTCAAACTTTAATGCAATACTGTAGCTTAATGTACTCTTAAGCAATTCATGGAGGGTTGAGGGGTTGGAGGTGGCGGCAGTGGTGGAGAGGGGAAGTTATTAAAATCAGCTGTCACAAAATTAAATGTTTTTTCCGCACTTTTATTCTTTACCAGCTGGTAGTCATTTTACTGTCAGAGTGTGTATACTTTCAGCTAATAGTGAAGACAGTTGTGGCCGAGGGACTTTTTACGGACCTTTTCCAATACACTAAGGCTTTCATATTGTCCATCTTCTTACGGATGTCTTTTTTACTAGTTTTGCTTTTGATGAAACGATATCAGGGATAATATGAAGTCACCATTTTGTCCTGCAGAGCTAAGAAAAGTCATGGCTGTAAACATGATGGAAATTTATAATGTATTGCGCTTTATTCTGGAGCTCAGATTCACAGTACAATAATATGTTTCACATCATAAAAAAAAAACACAACTGTAACAAATATTTTTCACTCTTGGGCATTTTTAATCGGTTCTGAGCACCATGAAAGGTGGACAAAATGCACTTGTTTTTACAAGTACTGCTTGAAAAAGGCCCCCAAGTCAACCTTTCACCTGGCTGCAACTGCTATCATAATTGTAATAGTTCTTTTGACCGACACCAGAGAGGTCATTCAAGCATATCCAGTACTGAAGGCCGAAGCCAAGAGACTCTGGCCTTCAGCACAGTTGGTGGCACATTCCATTTTCCATGCTAGAGGGGTGGATTTAGCCTCAAGATGAAGGACAGAAATGGCTGTCATTACAAAGCGTTTAGTTGCACCTTCAGCCTATGGATTATGTGAAGTGGGATCGATGCATTCTCGCATAAAAAGTGATGATCCTTTAAAGTGGTTGCTTATGAGGAATCTTGTTGGATTTTGCGATAAAGCCATGAAAATTTGAGTCCAGTTTGTTAAAAATGTGACAAGGCTGAAGATGAAAATCCTAAAACAAACCAAAAAAAAAAACATTATTCATATTGATAACACTAAGCCCTTTGCTTGTTTGAAGCCACAATGCTCCAAACAATAGACTTGCAAACACTTTCAATCAATTCAGTGCAGGAGAAATAAACAGCCTTAAAAAAAATGTTTGCTTAAAATAAGCTTTTCTTTTTCTCATGTAATACATTAAAACAGGGCTGAACAAATTCCTCAGAGAGCAAGTAAAGCAGAAAAGAGGGGATGGTTGACTGCTACTGCTCAGGGCCATACAAGAGCATTTAACTAGCAGAGATTAACTACTGTATTCCCACTGGTACCCTGGATGTCCTAGTGTACCACCTCAGGGAGGAGAGATACCAGAGCGGGAGCAGTGGGAGGACTGAAAGAGAAGGAGGTGAGGCTACAATGTCCATGTAGAGAGACGACAGCTTTGGTCACTCGAGTACAGAGCGACAGGTGAAAGAAAACAAAAGCAATGTGCTCATATCTATTGTTTTAGCATTTGAGTTCACATAACATAGCTTAAACTCAACCCAATCCTGGTGATAGTATTTCTAAGGTCTATGTATTACATAAGGGAGAAGTTCCTCCTAAACTTGAGTTCATTTTTCAGACCAACTTTTCAAAATGATGCAGCAGCAGCAGCTGTGTCCACAAGTCAGTCTGTTTCCTCCTGAAAGCCGTCTCTCATTCTCCCACAATTTGACCATGCCCAGAGATGGCAGCGATCGCTCTAACTCAAACAGACACTTTATGTGGACCTTCCTCCGATCGCTCCTGATCCATCTGTGACACTTTCTCTGGCCACCGCTTGTTAGAATTCATAACATCACAGTCATAGCCACTGGCGTTCATGTTACAAATACGACATGTTATGTGTCTCTCAAAATAGGCACAAAAAATAATCCAGATGCCAGCTTTTGCAATCAGCAGCCATCCAGTCAAATGACAAAAATCCACCAAACCAACTAAGAGGGAAAATGTTAATTCTGAAAACCGGACGTATTTTTCCAGCAAAACACCTTTTTTAATTTTTCCTTTGTTGTGACACAACCAAGATCATCATGTGTCTTGTCCCTCTCAGTGCAACAGAAATCCAAATTTCAGCTGCAATCAGGTATAATTGCAGTTTATACTTGATTTTTGAGTATTTATACTTGACATTTTTAATACAAAAATAGAAATAAAATCCAGATGCCAGCTTAGGTCTACTAGCAGCACCTTGCAATCAGCAGCCATCCAGTCAAATAACAAAAAGCCGCCACCTCACTCAAAGGTAAGTTTGCGTCTATTCTGAAAATCAGACATCAGACAAGCAATTATACAAGTAAACAAAGGCAAACTGCATTTTTCCAGTAAAATATTCCCAGTTTTGCAGTGATTTATCAAGTGCATTTTGAAAAAAATTGCACAGAACCAAGATCAACATACCACTCTCAATACGACACAAAACCAAAATTTCACCTGCAATCAAGTATCGCAGTTTACACTTGGCAGTCATACTCCCTGGCGTTCACATTATAAATACTCCATGTTACAAATCACTGAAAACAGACACACGCACCAAAAACTCCATAAAAATTCGGTCTTGTAATCAGCAGCCATCCAGTCATATGAAAAAAAAAAAATCACCAAACCAACTCCTAGGCAAATTTTCATTAATTCTGAAAATCAGGCAATTATACAAGTAAACAACCAAAAAACTTTTTTTTATTCCCAGTAAAACATTTTTCCAATATTGCAATGATTTATCAAGTGCATTTTAAAAATGTTTGCACCTAACCAAGATCAACACATCTTATCCCTCTCAATACAACACAAAACCCAAAATTTCAGCTGCACAAATTAATGATGTATGGCATTATCTTCAGCCAGAGTAGTTGATCAAATTTTAAAATTTGCCTGCCTTTGTGACTGGGACTATACTATCCCCATGGTCCTTCTGAGTGCCTTAGAGCGACTGAAACAATTAAGACCCCCAACCAGGGCAGTTGATGTGTTCTACAAACACCACCGAGTTGTTTATTGTATCAACAGCTTGCACTGAAGGCCTCCCCCATATCTCTTATATGCCAGAGGAATATATGAATGCAGGAAACTCACAGCAAGTATACTTTGTCTTTTTTTTTGGCCTTCCTCGACCGCCTACTACTTTCCATCCCCTTCCTCCTCACCTCACCTCCCCTTCCTCTCTAGCTTTGCTTTTCTGTATCTTTCCCTGTGTGTTTCTGCTTGGAACTGGAACTGATCATTCCGGATTCTCTCCTCCGTCACTGAAAAAAGCTCCTCTACTTGTGATTCAGAGCCAGAGGAAGAGAAGAAGAAAAAAAAACAAGGGAATATGGCATGTCTCCAACAACGCTGGTTCAGAGAGAAGGAGCGCAGCATTTTGTATGCAGGCAGGATTAGCCTAATTGAAGTGTCAGCCTGAGAAAATTGTGGATGCGTGCGGGTTAATGTCTGGGTATAGCAGAAGCTTCACTCATCTCAGTGATGATGAGAAATTTGGCTATCATTGCAGGCCTCATTTGATTGTGTATGCATGTATGTGTGTGTGGACACCAAACTATGGCGATGCTGATTGTAAAATCTACCATCTAGTATATTTACGATGCTGAGGCAGCAAGGTGGAAGCTGTTGGCCATTTAATTACCATCCACCATTGGGCCATTACATTAAGAATTCACAATTAAAAAACAGCAGCAGTCCTGACTAATTAGATTTACGTGCAAACTTGTGAACAAGTTGAACTGTACAGCTCCCATATTTCTTCCTCTGTTTCTATCGGTGTAATTGTCACTGTAATTGAAATGTGTCAGTGTCACAGTGATAACCGTGAATTAAAGGGGAAATTCATTTTTTTTCAACCTGGGGTCTGTTTTCATTTGTCATTTCATACATGTGAGTGATGGAGGAATTCATTTTCGACATAGCTCCAGTATTTAGCCAGGCAGGCAGCTTAGCAGCTCAGCTAGCAGCTCGGCTAGCGAAAAGTATGGGGCAGCTGCCCCCCCCCGCGTCAAAGTCCGCCCTAACGTGCTTTTTGCCCCACACTGACCGGCTCAGATAGTCTCAATGAGTGTCCCACAACATACTAGAGATGAGAAGTGAACGAAAACCTCCACATTACCTGGCGATCGCTCTTTGTTGTGGTCTGTATCCAAATCTCAGGACGCTAGAAAGCAAATCTCGTTCCGAAATTGCGTGATAGCTCGCGCCAAAACGTTTTGTTCACTTCTCATCTCTAGTATGTTGTGGGACACTCATTGAGACTATCTGAGCCAGTCAGTGTGGGGCAAAAAGCACATTAGGACGGACTTTGACGCGGGGGGGGGGCAGCTGCCCCATACTTTTCGCTAGCCGAGCTGCTAGCTGAGCTGCTAAGCTGCCTGCCTGGCTAAATACTGGAGCTATGTCGAAAATTCATTTCTCCATCACTCACATGTATGAAATGACATATGAAAACGGATCTCAAGTTGAAAAAAAACGAAGTTCCCCTTTAACACTGAACCTAAGAGAGGGAAACGCAAGCTGTACTGACGCCAGCCACACTGACATAGCGACACATTATGCTCACTGTCAGCATACACAATAACCATTATTGCCTTGTCAAGGTATAGAACCAAAATGTCTTACCTTAAACAGGTCTCATTCACCATTTTCACAGCATATCCTGCAGAAATGATGCTTTAGTGCTTTCACAAGACTTTTTAAAAAGGGAAGAAACAGTTAGTTGCATCCTGAACAGCGTGACAGCAGTTCCCCTCTTTTTGAAACAAATACCAATACCTAATTTCACACTAGACTTAGCTTTCAGTTTCCTTGATGAACAACTAAATTCAGTCAAAAACCCACAAGTGGTACCTATCTTTTGCTGGAAGCTGATTAGCTTTTTCTGTTTTACTATCCCAGCTCCACTATTCTCCCATGAAAACAGCTACATCCCTATTAATTTAGCAGGTTAAAGCAGAAGATGCCTTAGAGGTACTTTCAGTTGCAAATGTATAGTGTTTCACCTGAATTCTGAAAACTCACTTGACTGCTTAAACACCTCTAATAGCTATTTGCTGTGTCATGCGATGTAATGGCCCACTCTGAAATTCAAACAGCAAGAGCTCATTTTAATTAGCTCTTGCCTGTCATCTGAACACGTTTTTACACAGTTAAAGTGACCACCTGGTGACAAGGGATATCATGGACTGATATATCTACCAGTGGCAAATTTCATTGTCTGTGATTAATGTCCTTCACTCAGCAAACTTGGCTGTTGTCTCCTTTGCGTGCGCGCTGGTGCCAGAGTCTATAATATTTCTGCTTTGTCAAAGATGGTTTACTTGACAAAGAAACACCACACTGGGACAATTTTCTGAATTTTCATCTTTTCAGCAATCTTACGAATCACAGCTGGTCATTTTCCAGCTAGAGGCATGACTACTAGCAGCTGTCTCAATCCTAAATATACTTTTGACATGCACAGTATTGCATCCAAGTCCAAAACATACAATAACTTGTGATTCTAGTATGGAAAAATTAGGAGAAAAATAGTCATGGCTGAGCAGTAACAGCATGTCAAAACAGCTGCATTGAAGAATAACTACCTTTTCTGTAGGCTTCCTTAATGGAGTTCATGTGGCATCTCAGATCCAGTAAAGAGAGTGAAAGAGCACCATCACCAGCAACAACAATTTCAGTGTCAAGACTAGATATCAAGATATTGTGTGAAGCCATTCAGGCCACAGTGGCAGACACAATTACCTGACATGTCAAGAGCAGCCCTACAGTTATATACAATTCTTATCGAGACGTATGGTTGGACTATAAAACATAAGCAATTAGAAAAAAAATGGATTGTGTCAAATTGCAGAGCAAGTTATTTATTTAAATCTGTAACCAATGAGTGTAATTTAAAATCCTAAAATTTAACACACAGCAATCTTTAGTGTGTTGACAATCAACCACATTTTGCATCAGATGTATAATAACTGCACAGCAAATGGTCAGTGAAAAAGAACTCCCTCCTGGATTAAGTATAGGTATGATGTAATTCAACACAGGATGGGGCTTTCTCAATAAAGTCAATTAACTTAATGTGTATGAGATGGAATTGCTGGCTTTGCTCGGGTCCACTGTGGGGTTACCCGACTGGTGGAGCACCTTGCGACTCAATATTGCTGAGTCATTTGATCCTGAAGATGAGGTCAGCCTTGTATGCTGCCGTGGGGACTGGGCACTAGGAGTGATTTCACTGAAAGGCGCAGCTGTCAAGGTAAAGACCTCTGTGAGTCCTTTTGCACTTCATGTTAGCTCATCCCAGTGTCAAAGAAAATCCAACAATAGCTACCAAGGTCTGCGCATAAGACCCTGTTTGACTGCATGCTATTGACACAAGCAAAGGATGCTAAAAGGCTACAGATATAAATGGCCAGACTTCGTATTCTATTGTTCTATTCCTCCAGCTTCATTCAGGAGTGTTGTCTTTCAGTTTGAGAGCATTACTTGATCACTGCATCTTCAGATTTAGTCATTTTTTTCACCATTCTTTTTTAAGAAGCCTTCTTGTAAGCGTGCTGTATTTCTTAGAGCATCCCTCTTATGCACTTTCACTAGCATGGATAACCCAATTTATTCTGATTGTGCTATTAAAAATGCTAAAACACTTACTTTTGTTTTTGATAATCCTACTGTGTTGGCCAGTTCATTTTGTTTTCTCATCATTAACACTGACATGAGGATAAGCATCAGCGTAAATTTTGCCATTTGCTGCAGAAAGTGTTCACATTATGAACCAGAATTAAGCTTTAAAACTCACGCATTTTATCAGGAATGGACTCCAATGCTGCAAATATGTTTTTACCAGTTAATGCTGAAGAAGTTCATTTATTTGGAAGGTCCATGCTGGCGAGCGATCTGTTGAATCTGGTTAAGCATAAGGATAGACTCAAACAGAAGCACAACACATTTGTAAAAGCAACAATATATGAGTGCTGACAAACAGCAGAAGGCAAGCAAATCTGCACACAATCAGTGGCAATTTGAGAAAGAATGCAGGGTTTTAAAGGCGAAAATTACAAAACATGAACACGAAATGAAGAAATAATGTTCTTAAAATGAAAGACCACACTCTTGAACCCCGTAGCATCCCGCAACAAACTGCTGGCTCATGTGGGCATAATAACAAAGCTGATGAAACTCCAACAAAGTCCAAAAATGAAAACTGAAGCACATCTATCTGGGAGCATCAAGCCCACTTTGCAGTAGGTTAACACCTAAATTACAGTTAATTTACACTGATGAGAAAGAGTGGGCGAGAAACTGGTAAATACTCAGTACAACTGTAGCCACTGTCTTACTGAGAGAGCTGGGCTCAGAGTTGGCAGAGGCACGCGTGGGATGGATTAGTGTCTTCTTGTTTATAGCGCTTTAATAGGATTTGATTTTATAGATTTTTTGGCAATTCCTCCTCCTCTGAACACCATCTGAGGGCTGAAAGATATATAATATGGATTAAGAAATGCCTCCTTTGAGAAAAATGTGTCCATTGGTTTGCTTCAGGAAGATATTATCCTGCCTTTAAAGTAGATGTATATTAAAGTGTGTGTATATATATATATATATATATATATATATATACACACACACGCACACACAGACAAAGATATATATATATTTATTTCATAATTTGGGCTGAGAAGAAAGTCTTGATGTTCACATGCACCCCCAGATGAAAAAGAACTATCGGATGATCTTTTAGGAAGTGAATTATTGCTGACAATGAGAACTTGAAAGTGATGTCATGTCTGCTTAGCGCAACACTGTGAAGATTACAGTAGCAGTTCCATCCAGATATTGGATTATGTTACTCCCAGAACAGATGAGTCAGTTAAGTGTTTCCAGAAGTATCCAAAGAAGTACCGCAGTAGCTCTAGGAAGAGTCAGACTTTGTAAAGCTGTGCTGTAAAAAGCTCCACTGAATACCCAATGGCATCTGTCACATTTAGAGTTAGGGCAACTATTTCATATTGAAAAATAAACTGCTCCTCTGTAGA
Source organism: Acanthochromis polyacanthus (assembly GCF_021347895.1). NCBI lineage: Eukaryota > Metazoa > Chordata > Actinopteri > Pomacentridae > Acanthochromis > Acanthochromis polyacanthus. The sequence continues at coordinate 10,427,189 of NC_067135.1, read as the reverse complement.
GTTCATCCTGTAGCTCCCGTTACAAAATACTGCAAAGGACATGTCTGGATCTATATTTATGAAAGAAAAAGAGGTAATTATGATTACAAGTTAATTCAATTACCTCTGTGGTGATTAAAGATAACACAAATATGTTCAGAGGAAGCGATGCTGTCGGTTTACACACAGCAATGCACATACTAAGAACAAAAAGCTTGAGGTCAGAGACAACAATGTTATTTATCAAGAAAAACCAGGCAACATACCAGGGATGTTTGGATTATGTGCTTAGGAAAACACACCAAAAACTCCCCTCAGGAGAAATGTTGACAGTCTGCTCTCTTTGCTGTGAGCTACGTGTTCAAATATTCCACTAATTATTTGAGTGGATGATCAGGCAGGAGGAGGACTCCCACTTAAAATTAAAAGTAAATATTTCAAGACGTATCTCTCAGACGAATGCTTCGGATCATGCATTTGAACTGCGGTGTAATTTTAGCCAGCCTCTGTAATAACTTTCAGGGAATGAGACACTGGCTTTACTATTTGAAATAGAAAGCTTTCACCCTTTAACTTGACACTCGCTTTATTGCAGCCATTAAACCCTGAAGAGCCTCAAGTTGTTAACATGAGGGAAAGAAAGACAAAACATCTGGTGGCCCACTTCCATCGCACACACACACACACACACACACACGCACACAAACACAAAAAGCAGGAATAATGTGTCATGACATACACTTTTCCTACTGTGTTATAATGTTAAATGTAAAAGCCCACAGAGCTCGGGGTGCCGATTAAGTTTGGACGAAGTGCAGATATAATTGGCTTTGGGTGTCGTCCAAACTCTGTAAGCCTCCAAATGCAACCCATTAGAGATATATCCTCCTCCCCATCCCCCTCTATTGGCCCTACTCTTTAATATAACAAGGCAGTGAGAGAGCTTTCTTTCGACTACAGACTTTCAAACTTTTGTCATATTTTTACCTTATCTGTATTAATTCCACTGACAGCCTGCAGATAAATTCAGAGCTGTCTCAGAGCTACAATGACAGCCCCCGGAAATCCTCTGTGGCAAAAAAAAAAAAAAAAAATTGGTCTTTTTTTTTTTTTTTTACTCCTCCAGCTCAGTGGGATAGGGCTGAACATGCTGTTTGCACATAAACCTGATTTTTGTTTGCAGATTCCCAAGCGAGATTTAGGAAAAACATATTTTTTATGTAATCACAACATTGCAATATCAATGAGAGACTATAAAATTTATGCTATTTTCAGAGTTAATAAGATGATATGTACATATGTATGTCTTTTATATGAGTGAGGAATGAAGGGCAGTCGAGTAGAAATGGTGAGCGGGATTTAGAGAGAAAATAAATGGAGGCTTCTCACTTCATTTGCTTCAGTGTCTCCCAGCTCCAGAGAAGGAAACCCATCCTCTATGTAACATGTCAAATCTGTGCTCTGGAGTCATCATAAACCTTGTCACATTCCTCCCTCCTTTCTGACTTTCAAAAACTTTGGAAATATCTCAAGAACTTAACCAGATTGTCCTTCCTTTTTCTTTTTTTTCTTTTACAGAGGACATTTCCGTTCAGACATGCTTGTGTAACTTTAACATCAGCAGGGCTGTGTAAAGTAAGAGTAACAAAGGTTGGCTTATTTCTAGTGTCATAATGATACAAACACTGACACACACACTCGGCGACCCCTTCAATGCGCCAGTAGACCTAATGGGCAACCTTGTCACTCCTTCTGCTGCTCAAATCTTGCTCTACATCGCTCCCTTCTACTGTTTTGGCAGCAATTTGTTTTTGCTTAGATCCCTGGAAAAAAAAAGCAACTGATGGATACAGCTTTGCGAGGCACGTCAGCGTATTTGTCCATATGTTACAAGTAACCCCCAGAACTGAACCATCATGCAATACACCATCACAAACAATTAATTGAGAGTGTTTAATTGTACTCAGAATGATCATTTATGGGAACACTGTGTTATACAGCAGCTAATGCATTTAATACAAATAGAGATAAAATCATTTCTTATGCTGGACTAAAACTTTGCAGGGCTATTGTTTGACTTGTAATAATATTACAAGGACTCATTTGCTTTATATGCATTTTCTGTTTCACACTTGGATGATTATGTAAGATTCAACAGAAATAATCTAGGATTTTGAAAATATATACTGAAAACGTATTTAACCACTTGGAAAATGAAAAAGCCCAAATCAAACCAGGAAAATACTGGAATCTAAAAGAACATGGGAACATTTAAGAGTGCGTACAATAAATTATTTAGATGTTTTGATCTGCAAATTTGTATAAAATGTATTCAGTGTGAGAGAATCTTACAAAACAGAAAATTACATGAAAATGAATTTTGTGTTTCGTTCATAGAGAAATTCTTGCATGTAATTCATGCAAAGCGACTTGCTTTTTTTGGCTCAACCATTCTTTCCCAACTTTATAGAGACAAACCTCCTATCCAGTTTGAGAAACATAAATGAGATCAGAGACAAAATGTCAATGATACGACACACTGGTTTAATAAAATACATGGTTAAAAAATGTGTTGAGCACAAAATACCACTATTATTCCCTGAGCTTCCTCTTTTCTTAATTAACACTAAATGACTTACTGAAGAGGTGATACTGAAGTCTGTGTTTATGACACCGACTTTGTTTATTCAGCCTTTCTGCATGATGTATTCCACCATGGTGTACTTTTAGCACCTGCTCTATCTCACCACTTTGGAGCTGATTGATGAAGTATCTCAAGAAAATAAATCCAAATCCTGTGACTTTTATTGCTCTGGTTGTTGTCCAAGCATATGGTCACCATCAGTCTACAAAGAAACACAGGAAATCCTGGGTTTCATTCAAAAACAGACTGAGAACAGCTGTCGTGTATGCAGTGGGAAATAAAGGTAAACTGAAAGGGAGGAAAAATTCAGTGCGGAAACCAGGCATTTTGCCCCATGATGTCATGCTCTAGTCAAAATATAAGGCGAGCGTGCAAGGAGAAAGCCAAGGGTCTGTCATCTCTCACCATTATTTGGGATGACACGTGGTTAACAATGCACCATGACCCCACTGTCGAGGAATGGAGCACTGGGGAAGAAAGCAGGGGAAGCACTGTTGGAAACTGCTAAGCTCCAACCAAACGCGGAGCAAAGAAATCTTGGAAGCCACACAGACACTATATCACAGGGATTCACATTACACACATATGACATTCTGGTTATAGGACAGCTGTTCTTACAGCAATTGTGTTTCAGAATATGAAATCTACATGCTAGCCATATCTTTGCATATCACGTCCACCTTTGTCATCACCATTGGTCATGTCCAATGAACTGTCAGTCTACATAAAAAGAAGCAGTAACCTCTAACTGCCTTGTCGTGGTCTCCTCTTTTAATTTCTTGTCCACTGTGCCACCTTAACAGGGATCTGCTTCTCGTACATTTCAAACAGTCCAAATCCAAAAGTGCAGCCTTGCTTATATTTGGCTTGAATTTGTTCTCACTCAAAGTAAAAAAGAAACAAAAAAAAAACACGATCAGCTCTGATGTGAGGTCAAAGACTACACTGATCCCCATTTGACACAGACTCACTCTCAGATTTGCACATTACTTTGCACATGCTAAAGTTAAGAAAACGTGAGCAACTGCATACCTTGAAAATCCCTAAAGGAATGATGAAAGCATCAGTCCATCCATGCATATGTCCATCCATGCATCCATCTATGTCTCCATATGTCCATCCATCCATAGATGCTAATCTATGAAAAGAAGAAAAGATCACTTCAATAGATTAGCATGCTATTAAAATATAATTTGCAGTTAACACACACACACACACACACACACACACACACACACACACACACACACACACACACACACACACACACACACACACACACACACACACACACACACACACACACACACACAAAAGCTCCGGCTCTGACAGCCTAATATCACACTTTCTTGCAGAAACAAAAATTTCCTTTCGGGTAAGAAAACACTGTAGCTTGTTTGTATCGCTTTAAACCTATCACAGATATATTGTGTGAAGCTAAGTGAAGGATGTAGCTTCAGAGTTTCCTCAAAACAGAGATGAGGAAAGTATTTTGGTGGAAGTTTTGCATTGAGGGAGGTGAAAAACAGAGTAAAATAGCTAATTCACCAGAAAAAAAAATGAATAAAGAAAAGCTAGCAGGATTGCTTTTCTGCACAATACAAATTACATTGCAAGCAGATAAAATGTGCAAGCTTATATCTGCAATGTACATCCAGTGAGTCAGAGTAACATGCAAATACACCTGCATTTCACCATCTTAATAACCGTTGTATAAACACTTGTGTTTTCTACCGAGATGACATCAGAGAATCATATGTTTGACAACGGCCCACACAGTCTGGAGTGGTTTCCCTGGATGGAAACACTCAAAGGTATAAAAACACCACTGGTCTCAACTCACAGGAGTATTCAAACGCATAAAACAAATTTTTAAAAAACAGCTTCCAACATTTTTCAACCAAATACTTGCTGTTGCAAAACATAGTTTAGACTTAAAAACAAATTATCCGAAGCATATGGCGGCAATTATAATTGTGGGGGCTTTTGGCAACCAAGCTGAATCACTAAGCTTAAGAGACCACACAGATATAAAGCATTCAGTAGTTTGTAAACCTCAAGCAAAGAGGATTTTCTGGACTGATTACAACGAAGCACCAGTGTTTTCAACTTCATTAGGTGCTATACATCTGAGGGATTCTGCCTGATCAATAAACCTGAGAGAAATTCATCCCCAAGTGTGTACTTTTTTATTAAGGTCAATACAAGCAGGCCGACTTTAGCGGCACTCAAGAGAATATTTCCTGCAGATAACTCAGCAAATTCTTGAGGATCAAACATGAGTTATAACATTTGCAGTGACACAGAGCTACACTGCTGGGGAAGGTGACAAATGGAAAGCACATGGACTGCTGTTCTCAACCATAACCACAGGCATTCTCTCTTGTTTTTTTTTAGAGACCTGAGGACATCTAGGGCTCATTTATTTATCATGTTTGATGTTCAACAGAAATAACATCATCTTAGATATTAATTTAGAATAAATCCAGAATGACAGAAATGTGTGTTAGTTTTTTCTGGACTAATTAATTTGATTCAAGCATCAAAAGAAGCAGTTCTAAATTGCGAGCAAAACATTTTTAAAAAAAAAACATTTTAGACATACAAACACAATGAAATTTCATAAGTAGTTAACACCTCTGCCACTGGCCCTGAACACATTAATCACATATATATTATATATTCACAACTCAAATTCATGATCACACGCATGTCCGTATGGTGTCGACACCGTTCATATTTGCAAAGAGTACTTGCAAGCAAAGAGAGATTATGTAAATAATAAAAGGTGCTCAGATGCAATTACAGACTGCTATCGAAAAGACAGCACACTTTCTTTTCTTTCCCAAAGGACGATCAACAACATGCAAACACAAAAGGTAGATAGCAGCACTCTGGTTTCATCAAAAAGAAAGAAGCATGAGAACACAAAATGTCAACATCAGTTCTTTTTTTTTTTTTTTTTTTGCATACCATCAGACTGCAAGCATTAACCATTGTATGTACATAACAGAGAGCTGGGTTGTCTGGCAGGAATTGAAAAAAAAAAATCACATTAAAAATCTCATTAAAATCGGGTAATCATGCTTTGCCTCAGGACTGGGGAGGGAGGGGGGTTTGGGAGAGGAAATGCTTACAAGTTGAATCAGCCTGGGGAAGAATACATCTGCTTTTGCTGCATGCCTTAATGCTCCGGAGTATTATTAATGTTGAGAGGAAATAGATCCCATGTGGTATGGTGGAGAGAGAAAAAAAAAGGGATGTTGCCTCTTCTCATCCTGCATTAGGTCATCACCTGATTTACTACGGTGGCTGCTTCTAGTACAGTAGAAAGCACTATCCAGGATTGTATTCCCTCACTGGATAAGGAAGGTGGCTTGGGGACATGAAACTTGTGTGGGAGAGGGGTCACTCAGTATCACTCTGAGGCATGCTACAAATACTCCTCTGCATGGATTTTATTTTAGAGTAGTGTCTATACTGTATGCAAACAGTAAGACATTCCAGACATCAAACAGGTCATAAAAGGAGGAAAATTTACCCAATTATCTACACCTGAATACATTAAAATGCCACCCATCAAGGGTTAGAAGAACCATAAAGTTGTTAGAACATAATAGTCATGTTATTCAATATGGATTCTTGTTATGTGGTATAATCTTTTCTGGCATACAATATCAAAATATTATTGTCTACATTAAATTAGCAGTCAATGGACCTTTGTTGGAAAAGTCACATGAATAATATTATCTGACTCGTCTTGAAACTTGTGGTCCATGTTAAGCTTGCATCACTGATGCTGTTTCACATCCCATATGGCAAAGGTGAAACACAGTTAAATACTTTTTTTTTTTTTTTTAAAGTACAAAGTGCTGAAAGCATGTTCCACATTAAACAGATTTCCTGCTGCTTGTTCCCAACTTATTCCTGGCACTGCACATTTCAAGCCTTCCTATTTGCTTTGGCCTCCTGCAGACCATGGCCATGAATACAAATAACCGGCACCATATGTTTTTTTTGTTTTTTTTCTGTAGCTTTGTATTTTCATTTAAGTAACTCAACCAAACCATTCTTGGTACAACATCCATCAATGTGCAGAAAGTTTCATTTCATGCCATTTGTAACCTTTCCTAAAAACTCCTGCAGTATACATCAGTGACTGCAACACTCATATGGGCCACTCCATATAAGATAAGGTTGTGTCAGCTACAGATACTGCAGTTACACTAAAGCGCTAATCAAAGAGGACATGTCTAATTACAAAGCTTTCTTTTACGGGCTTTGTACCTCTTAGTCACTACTGCTACTATTTAAATGTGACATGAAATGTGGTGAAATTAACTACAGGATGTTACGCCACCCACTTTGGGATGCACTACTAGAAATTGAGTTACAGTATCATTGGGTTGCTCCCCCACAGTAGATATGTCGTCCAGAAGGTCTAAACTGCAACCTCAAATGACACACTTCTGTAGTGAATGGCTCCTTGGCAGAAATGATACACAACTACTGTAAAAGTAAGCTAGTTGACTTGACAAAATCTGCAGCTCCTTAACATTACATTCTTAAAGATCTCGAATTTGTTCTCGTTGCAGCACCTACGGCTTTGAGCAGTTGTGTAGTACTTATGTTTATTAAACTGAGTTCCATACTCCATATACATTCCATACATTTACTTCAAGTACATGCATACAGCTGCCCTCCATGCATATGTACAACTGGGACACAATATAACCATAATGTTGCGTCTTTAACTTTTACAATTGTAGTCTGTAGTGTGAACTCATTGGTCTGTGTGCTCTTGGCGGCTCAAATTTGTTTATATTTGTGAGTCATAATAATGTATGTGATATAACTGCACACTGGATTGTGAGTCAGAAAAACATGCTGATTTGTAAACTGCTAACTCCAACTAGCTGTAGTTGAATCCTGGTATTTGTAGCATACTGAATTTAACATATTATGTAATGGACTATGCAAAATCTCTTTCTGACATACTTTATAGTATAGTAGTGTGAATACTGGACTGCAACATTACATCCCACAGAACATTGTTGCTTGTGTGATGTCAAGTCAGTGAGTAACAGAGCCACACCTAAAAAATTCAGCCACCCATCCTGAAAGAAGGAATAATGTCTTCCGAGACAAGCAAAAATCACTTCCCACACAGATGAGCTCAAAAGCAAGTTCGTCATGTTAGCGCCACCAACCCTCTTTAGCAGAAAGGTAGCTGCTTTGCTAACAAACTCAAATCATTAACTGTCCCTTATTTCTGATTTTAAACAGGAATGTCACCAGAGACACCCTACTGTATCTATAATACTGTAAACTCAAGGACTTTCATATAATTTTATCAGTGGGTTAGAAATCAAAAAATAACAATGATTTGTTAAACTTTTGGTGGCATATCTTCAAAATCTTTGTATACTGGGTAGATAAGTTCATGATTATCAGTCAATTGATTAAATGCTGTTAATGATTTAACTGCTTAAAAATATATTAACCAATAAGACAGAAGGGGAAGGTCATGCATGCCAGAAAATATTTTGTACATTAGCTGCAGTACTGCTGAACACCATTGCAAACCTAGAGGACAATCACTCAGAATACCAGCAAATCTGTGTTGGTAAGCAGAGGGCATTGTGGGAGTTTAGCCGGTCAAGTCCCACCACGAGAAAGTCTCTTGTGATGCTTCATGCCTTAATTGCAGAGCTCATACTTTGTGGTTGAAAGAGAAAGCACTGATTTTCTATGCCACTAGAGTGGCCCATTAGAGTTTAAAGCAGCTATATCAGGGCGTGGAATGAATTCCACTGAGTTCACCATGTGTCATTGATTGATCAATTATTGATTAATAAGGCTACAAATTACTGTATTGTTCAAAATTTTAACTCCAAATCTCTTTTACTTCAGCACTGTGCACACTGCTTTACGACGTGGGAGAAATCTAGTGCTCGAGAGTCTTTGACGTGCATTGCTAAGCCATGACTGGAAAATTACTATATGGGGGAAGTCAACTGGAAAAAAAGACATTTTGAACTACTTCTTTATTCTGTCACTTTCATACACTTTTAACACGTAACAGATAACAAAGGTAAATGGAAAAGTCAAGAGAAGCAGGGTGAATGTTTATCTGTAACTGAACCCCGTGAATATCATTTGTAAGTGCACAAAGGTCAGGTAATCTGTAGCCTCTTGGTTTCAAAGCTCTTTCTCAAATCTAAGGGAAGCATTATCCTCTGCCATCCTTTTCGCACTTGACAACTGACATTAATTACAGTACTTGAGCTTCCTTTTAATTACGCCCAATTATGTGGCATATGTAATAATGGTCCACACACGCCGAACAGCAAATGTTGAGATGATAGGTAGATTGATAGCTGGATGGATCGGCAGAACACCCTTTTGTGCCTGGCCCAAAATTAACACAGCAATTACAGCACTTTTATTGCTCAGACAGGGAAGACTGACTTGGACATCTCTACCATTACCTCCCAATAGGAAGGAAAAAACAGCCATAAATCAGCAAGGCCATATACAGTGGAGTATCGCACACAAGGCCGCTGTAAACTCTGGAGACATTAAGAAGAATGTGGGGACCTAAAAGTGTGGAATTTATGAGTGTGAATTTATATTCTCATTGCTGCAGCGGGCCTACTTTGAAAGGATGATTGATTCCTCCTCCTCATTACGGGGCTATTCAAACTCTACTATAGATTTTTTCTCTCTCATAATGATGCAAATGGGGGAAGATAAACAAAACAAAAACAGATCTGATAGAGCTCGAAGTGCATTGTGCTCACTTGAAATTGCAGACTTATTCATGTAAAGACGGAGGATTTTGTTTTACTATGTTTGAGTTAGTATCACTAAAATAACCACTGTCCACATGTGTTTTCTTTAACTATTTACATTTGTTTGATCAAAGTAAAACTGCAAAGAAAATGTTTCATCATGGGCTCTAGTGGCAGTGAAATAACTACTCTGGTGGTTTCTTTCAAGGTTTCTTAGCGGGAAGCAAGACAAAGCACATTTGGAAGAAAGCATTACACAAAATCAACAACTGGCCATTTCAAAAGTAAACACTTTCTGCTACATCAAGTTCAGGAGCCCAACAACATGGAAGGCTAACTTCAAAGTGAGAAAGTCCCTTTTTTTCATGATTTTTTTTTTCCATGAATCATCCTGTCTGGAATAATGCTTGTAAACCTTAATAACCCAGCAGAGCGGAATAGAACTTATATGTAACCATAAATTCTCAAAACACCCACAGTGATTCCTTAATGGTACATAAACATCAAAAATTCATTGTGGAAATATTAAGTATAGGTTCTTTTGACAGAAAGGGGAAGTTATGAACTAACTGGAGAAATTATGTCACTTGAAAACTGTAATTGCACCTCTCTGAACATGTACTTGACATTTGTTCTCTTTTCATATAAAAAAAAGCAAAGCAGGCATTTAATAGTAGAAACAGCTGTGGGAATGATAAAGTTAAGATTACTTTCAGGACTGGATTCACTTTCATACTCTCCTAAACGCAGATTTTGTCTTGAATTGGCACCCACACAGTATGATTCCATCTAAAATAAATATTTAATAAATCTTAAAGGAGCCACAAGGAAAAGAGAAGAAAGAAAAAGGAATGCACAAAGCAAATGAACACTCCGAAATGACATAACAGGTCGAATTCCAAATCTGGAGTCTCAAAAAGATTATTTTGAATAACTCTAAATCATATCATCTTTATCTGTATTCCAACTGCAGGTGTTTCTCCGTCTGTCTACTGCCCCCTCTCATCTCCCGGCCTTCAGTGTTTTGCTTTCTTCTCATTCATTTTTAATGAATTGTTTCAGGTGCCGGCACGAGAAGAGCAAAGCAAGGGGACATTTAGCACCGGGAGAAAGGAGGTGACTATTGAGCCGATAAACCAAAGTAATGAAAACAGGAGCTCCAATCTCAATGCTCTCCGCAGGACGTTTGTCTTTTTCTCATAAGCGGTGCACCAACTCAGTGGCTCTGTCTCTCATGAGCCATAAGAGTGTCAGACTCAAGATTGTAAAGGGTGAAGCTTGGGCCTTGGGCATACTGTGTGAATGAATTCCCACATTTCTTGCGTTCGTTTCTGCAGCTGCATTGCATCACGTCTGGTGAACATTCTTAGCCTAGCCGCGCTAGACCCAGCTCTTAAGACACAAGGGTCTAGGAACACTCGACAGGGAGGGAGGAGGGCTAAAATGTTGTCTTTCAAATCACACTGCAGCAATTGGGCAGGTATACAACCAATCAGCGCAACGAATAGGCTGACGTAGCTCCTAAGAGCGCCGGATTGTGGCTAATCCCATTAGCTTCCCAACTAGCAGAGCCAACTGGTATATTAAGGATTTGCCATATCCCGTCGGCATAAGTCCAAATACGTCTTTCTTCTCAATGAAACACTTCAGTGCCGTCCTCTGTTTATCTTTCAAGTTGAATTTTAGCTTCAAATCTTTAAGGGCTGTGGTCAAAGCCGAGTCGAAAGATAACTGTTTATTGTGCGCCGGTTGTTTCTGTCAGAATTGTCGCGCCTCTGTCGTCACTTAGTTACGCCCGCCTTCTGACTCTACACTTCATGGTGATTGGTCCGGCCAGTTTTAGGAGCATCCAACCTCGAGCCTTATGGAGGGTAACTAGACCCACCCTGTCAGAGAATTAAATTCGTTGCCGTGGGTTGTCTAGCGCGGCTAAGCTAGGACATTCTGGTTTTGCGTGTTCCTGTGTGTACACGTTGTGGGTGGTCCAAAATTAGCCTATTTTGCCAGAGATGGAACACACCGAAAATTCATTATGAGGTTATTAGTGGTGGAGAATGTGCGCGTGAAACTATTCAGTATAGAGCAGCAAGATACGTTTGGCAGCGGTAAGGATATAGCGTGCCATCATTTTCCTCACACAGAAATCCCCATATACAAGGAAGGACTAACCTTACAGTGAAACTCTCCAAATAGTGGTTACTGTACAAACAATGTGATTATGTTGACATCATAGCACTTTGGTTATATGAGGGACTATTATTGCCTGACCACACTGTCCTCGGACTTGGCCAGTGGTGGGGACACACTTACGTAATGGGAGAAGCAGTGTGGGATCAAACTTGGATCCAGGGCTGCTTTGGCAACAAGGAAAAAATGAATCATTCTGTGCCAGGGTGGCAAAACGAAAGCCAATGCAACTCAGCGTTCAATGTATCTTCAGCAAGTCAGATATTGTTCAAGAATGAAAAGTAGGATGTAGTGATAAGTAAAAATGGAATACAGTGCTCACAATTATGTTTTCATTAGTGTACAATGATCAGTAAGTGTGAATCTGTGTGTTTTTATGAGGTAAGGATTTACATCTACATAGGAAGGGGTCCTGATGTGCTATGTTTCTACAGCAGTCCAGAAGGGACAAAACAAACACTTTTGCATCAAGTTCCCCCACATGTTTAGTTGCCAATAGATGCCACAAAATCTAACACAGCAGTCCTTTAAGTATATAAAGGTTGACTGAAAATAACTCACTGGCCATTTAAATGGTGATTTATGTCCATCTAATATGTCTTGCATTGCTTTTCTTCCTATCTTTTGTTTAGATCCTCATTGTATAAAAATACTTTAAGGGGATAGCTTAATACTTTGGGAATTGTGTTGATTTGCTTCATTGTTCAAAAGCAAAGGAAATGATCTGTGGTACTAAAATATCTGTTAGCTTCGCACAAACATTGAAAGCAGGGACCAACACTTATCCTGAATCTGTCAAAAGCTAAATAAAGCCATCCACTGGCACTAAATTACACATTAACAGGTTGTATGTTTATTTAACCCATACAACAATTGCATAGTAAAAGACTATCTGCAGTTAACATGAGGTTATGAGCTTTAATGTGTTGTTATAGTGATGTTGCCAGGCAACTAGCAGAGATGCTTCAAACCAAATGAGAAAAAAAAAACAATAACAAAAAACACACAGATCCTTAGGAGTCCTCAGCACATTCAAATATGGATTCAAATATCATGGATTAATTGCACAATCTGAACTTCAGGGAATAGAACGCATTTTATTAAATAAATATTAAGCTGTGGCCATTTCAGGATAATTCGCTTAGCACAAACACTGTAAGCTGGGGGAAACTGCTAGCCTTGCTCTGCCTAAATGTAAAAATACCCACATGCCTGGTCCAAGAAATTGTTATTTTTAATTCTGAAACTGATGGCTATTAAAAAGGCTGAGCAATTAAATTAGATCTCGTAAATGGTATTCATCTTAGTTTTCATTGTTGCACACACTGAAGCCTTTCGTCTCTGCAGATGCCATTGGGGAGGGCAGTTTTAAAAAAGGTCTCTTTCTGTTTATTTTCCAGCAAAAGGTGCACACATGCCCACAACAATACACAATACATGAAACCCCTCACTTATTATAAATGTCACAATTTCACCTAATTGTCTACCTGGATTGCAGGAATTATGCTATTTTTAAAGCCGGTGTGGGATGTATACCTACAGTCTGTCAAAGTGACGGGCGCCAACACAGTTTTTGTAGATAGGCTTTGTTGCTCTGCTTTTCCTTCTCAGATAAACTTCTTTGCTCAAAACAGAGCCAAAAACAAAACAAAAACACATCACTGAAGAAATTCCTTTTTGTCTAAGTCATCGCACAGACAGCATTACTCTTCAAATGTTGATGATAATATGAACCATAAAAAGATCACTAAAAAACCTTTTGGGGAAACAGTATCAAATTCTCTGGAAATAAGATATTTCACCGCCTACGAACAAACATGAATCACAAAATTGAGGTGTAATGATGTCAACTCTAAGAGTTTGTAGCAAATGGCAGTCCACCTGCTGTGAAAAGACAATCTGTTCAGCGGGGGGCCACCATCCACAATGCACTCTATTAGGAGCTCACTTAATAAAATACATTTTTATAATGGAATTTCAATATAAAAATGGTAATGTATAATCAACACTTTGAGCCTTAGCATTTGCCAATCAGCTTCAGATGAACTGAATCCATTTACAAGCATTTTCTCACCTCATTGTTAAGCATAAGATTTAATCTATTTAATGTCAAGTAAGGAAATATTGTGTGTAGCATCAGTAGTTACCGGTCGTGCTCCCTTGCTTTTCTTTCAGTTCATAAGTTTGAAATGACAAATCAATTTGTGCATTCTGTCAATGACCAAGAAAAATATTCTGAGTTTATTTTCGCTTCCTCACAATGAACCTGTATTATTTTCCTCTTGCTTATATTTTTGCTTTTTCTCCACACTCAGTTTCACATGAGACAGTAAATTGTGCAGACTTTATTTTTTTGCAGTCTCATTGTAAATGGATGTATAATAACAGCTATGAGACCACTTCCACACCATGATTAAACTTCGCTTTTACATTGAGCACCGACATATTTCTGCAAAGCTTTTCACATCTTTCAGATATAAACACGGACATGTTCTTTTCATTAAAATGTGGATAAGTAAAATTGCTATCATTTTCACTTTATTACCATATATGTTACAGCATTTTTAAATTATTAACATTTTTTCAGGCACCAATGCACCAATGCACTTTTGATTTTTGCTCCTCTGTTTTTAGATTTAAAACAAAAAACAGTGTACAGCTTTCTGCGTTAACTGCCTCTTTCATCTTTTTTAATCATCTGTTAATTTCTTACTTAAGACTATTTTCTGCTCCCCAAATTAGGTTGTGTTTCCAAATTAGAACATGTAAATGGAAACAGAAGGTGTTCGAACTGTTAAGTAATGGGCAACACTTATCTCTATATTTTGCAAGTAGGACTCAAACGTAGGCTGTGCCTAATATGCGGCAGAATGGACACCCACGTAGTCAAACATAGTCAAGGAAAAAACGCTTAAATCAGTTATCTGACAGCAATATTTCTTGAGTGAAAGAGTAAACTATTTGCTGCACTACCACACAGTGACACCCACAGAGCTTGAAGTTTCCAGTGAGCAGCACACAATTAATTAAGGCCCGGTCACACCGCCCGAACTTTGCTGGAGCGTTCCAGGAGCGGTGAAAAAAATTCATCACCGCTCGTAACCGTTCACCTCCGTTTAACAGAAGTTGGCCCCCGTTAAAGCAACGCCGTGTACGCTCGGCCACCGCTGATGTTTCTGGAGGGGCCCTCCTACCGCTCCGAAAGATTTGAGCTGCACAAAATATTGCGAGCGGTGAGGAGGGGGCAATTTTCCACCCCGGCAAAGTTCACCCCCACTCCACCAACGCCCAGTCAAAGTTTGGCACCGCTAGACGCAAGTTCGTGGACGCTTGGGTCCGCTAGGCCAACGCAGAAATCTTGAACGCTGGACCACCGCTGCTTCGCCAGCGTTGCCCGGGCGGCGATTAAACGTTGCACAAACTTCGGTGGAGCGGTTGTAAGCATTTTACGAGCGGACACGGGGTTGCTGGAACGGTGTCGGGCACTGAAGCAGCGATCCATGGCGGCGATGAACTTTGGTTTGGCGTTGGTATAGAGGTGTCGGAGTGGGACCAGAATTTGGCTATAAATATGGGGAGAAATGGACCAGGAGCTCATTTGGAATCGAGCTGCCGTTGAGTTCAGACCTCATCTACATCGAATTTGCTCAAAGTTACAGTAAAACTGTATCACCATGGATGCTGAGAGACTTGCTATGATTGGTGCACTAGTCCAGCAGCAGAATCAGAACCTCCTCAGACTGCAACAAGCTGTTGACAGAAGGAGAAGAGAGAGAAGAAGGAGAGACAGAGTTGTGTGGGTCAGACAGTGGATACTGAGAAGGCCTGAACATGGACTGTAGGACAAGCTGATGGTGGAGCTGAGGAATGAGGATCCACGAGCCTTCCAGCACTTCATGAGAATGCCACCAGCCATGTTTGATGAACGATCCGTTCAGCTCCGTAGTCACAAGCGGTATGCCGCTAAACCAACTTTATACCCCCGCCGAGCCAACGCCCGCATGCGCAGAACGCCGCTATGCCAACGCTCGCGTCACCGCTAAACCAACGCTCGCTACCGCTCGCTACCACTAAACCAACGCTAAACCAACGCTAAAGCAATGCCGGCTTTAGCGGTGCACCGCTAAGCTAATGCCCGCTACTGCTCGCTACCGCTAAACCAACGTTAAACCAACGCTAAAGCAACGCCGGCTTCAGCGGCGCACCTGATTTTTTTTCCCATTTTGTGCGCGGTGATGAACGTTGTCGAAATTCTCCACCCCCCCCCCCGTTCAAGGAAAGCTCCAGCAAAGTTCGGGCTTTGTGACCGGGCCTGTACGTGAGACAGACACTGTTTGTTTTAGGTACAGAATTGCAAGAATTTATCAATTCTCATGTCAAGTCCGATCAATTCTTTACTATAGCACTGAAGCAAAGTTTCCAAAAGCATATTCAACATCTAAACGGACTGCAGGCAATATTTATTCACAACAATAATGCAAAAAAAGAAAAAACAGAAAGTGAATGGAGTAATGCCTTTCATTCTGTGATTACAAAGGAAAAGCTTTCAACTTAGTGGTGTTTTCTTTCTTCTCTGTTGGCATGGTGCTTACTGCAACAAAACATCCAGAGTCCTGGGAATTAAAATGAGTTGTTCAGTGGCTGATTTGCTCTCAATCAAGACAGGCTGTAGCCTCTGCTCACCAAAGGCAGCTTAATCACTGTTTTTGTATATAAAGTGTGTATCTTTACAGCTAATTTGCATCTCTGCCATCTCCATGAGGTTTGGAGAATCTGCCTAAGGGGTGTGTTAATTATGTCTAATTTTACACTCCGTCTTTTTGAGAGGGACCCAATTTGGTGTCTGGCCCCCTTAGCTTCCTTAACCTGCCATTTACTACTCATCACTACAAAGTAAACAGCCTGAACAATAGATAATCAGAGAGGGGAATGATGAGGAGAGTGTGGCAGATGCGGCTCTGCATTGCAGATATCTGCTGCCTCTGCTTCAAATCAATCGGCAATTAGCGCCATTTCACCGCAGCTGTTATGGAGCGATTTATTTCACTGGAGTGATCCCCTTTTCTGAGCTCCCCAAACATAATTGCAGAACCCTCCAAGGCCTCGCCGAAAGAAAGAGGTTAGACAGCAAAGGGGTGAGAGATGGGTGGAGAGAGAAATAGTGCATGAGAGAGCTAAAGGATGAGACTTATGGAGGTAGAGAGAGAGAGAGTAGAAAGCAATGACTGAATTATCTGAGTTCAACAGCACAGGAGACTGCTTCGAAGAATTGTAGTTGACGTTTCAACAGCCAAGCGCCTTTTCACAGCACAGTCTTGATAGTGTTCTTTGAACGAAAGTTAAAAAAAAAAACAAATTCCATACTTTATCCTTTTTCTGCCAGTGTAAGTTAAACTGGGGGAGACATGCTTCTCTGTTCAATGGAATATTGCTTTAGTTAAACAGCAGGTTAGTCAGTCTCATGAATATCTCTAGTACTGCAATAACTAGCAGGAAAATTCTATTTGGAGCATATTATACACACAAAAATCTTTAAGACCAGATATAAACCTACATTATTAGATTTTTTTGGTAACGTAACAATCTATAAACCCAGCACTGACAAATCATCGCTTTACGGTATCGATAGAACAGATGTGTTGGCGACGCATCAAAGAGAAACACTGCAACATTAAGATTCATGTTCAAATGAGAAAAACAACTGTTCTTTAAACTATGCTTCCTGCAATATTATATAGCTATGCTTCGAACAAGAGGTTTTGGACCCTCGACAGATTCATAGAGCATGTATCTTTTTCCTATGGTGAAAAAGCCAGGGGTTTTTTTCTTCTTTTTTTTTTTACTTCAGACGGCACACAGAGGTGCAATTTCATATGAGAAATCACACGCAGTGCCAGAGCAGTTAGTGACCACAACCTACAATTATAGCTGGCCTTAAGTCATATTGTCCCAAAAGTCTTTATGGAAGGAATCTGGTTTCTATGGAGATCCTTTTATATACAGTAATGGGAGATATAATTGCATTGCAAGGTTAGGTAGAGAGATAGAAACAAAGAAAAAGAGGGAAAATAGTCAAAATGTGTATTTTAAACAAAATCATAGGCTTCTTTGGATTCTCTAGTGTGGAACAATGTAAGCAAAAGAAATGGAAACATACATGTCACTTATTTATCCTAACATGAGAGTTTTTGTTTATATTTGCTTGACATATTCCCACATGCAGAAAATGCGGTGAAAGTAACGTGTTGGAAACTTGACATCCACACCGACTCGTCATCTCGATTACATTTTTTCCTGTGTGATAACCAGGAGTCTCCATCTCTAGGGAATCTCCATCCCCTCCATCTCTTTCTCCCTCATCCCATTCCATCATTAAGTCATCTTTGAAACTCAAACCCTTATCAGCGATTCCGTGAAAAAAGTATGAAATGAAGTTCTCACAAGAAATGTTGATAATACGTCAGCTGTCTGCCAACACGCTGCTGATTTTATCTGCCCAAGTGAGGAAAGTACTAATTAAACAAATTCCTACTTTGTCCTCTTTTCCCTCATATGACTCCACACAGCAAACGCACTTGGGTGTGTCGTGAACCTATATGCTACAGAACAGATTCGTTTGTGATCTTTAACATTATATTCTGGGAATGATGTACGAGACAATCTCAGGCTTGTTTTCGACAATGGTGACATTTTCTAAGCTGCATATCATGTTCTTATGGTGATGAACTGTTTTCATGTGCAGCATCTTATTTGTCATTGTGTATTTTCACACTAACTCCAAGATAGCTGCTCTCAGTAAGAATTTCACCATTGGCTCTTGGTATTTTCTCGCTCTTCTTTTGTCCACTTAAGATGACAAAAGTAGCCGTCTTCCAAGATTTATTGCCTCAAATTATGTCCCGAGTTTTTTTTGTTTTGTTTTTTTTTCTTCTTTTCCCTAGCTGTTGCTGATGGCACTTTGGGAGGAAAGTGATAGCAACTTGTGAGAAAGCAAAGTGGCTGGGCTTTATGACCTATTGCTTTGTCTGCCATCTGCAGGGATCAATTAGTCTTCCTTGTGTAATGGCTGAGAGCAGAAAAAGCTTCAAAAATATATACTTTCTCTGGAGTAATAACTAGCTTCTAGTGTCGAGGCAGCAATGCAGTGTGGCTCAATCTGCTTGTCAGAGGCTTATAATACAAGTGTCCACAGTATTGTTCTGAAATACAAGAGTAACAACTGAGTTCCTACCCCATGTTGAAATGTTAATAAGTATTATTGTAAAGCTTTCTAATTTTATACAGTCATAATAACCCTTCAACTGCAGCTCTCAAGCCCTGAAATGCATGTCCCCTGCTGTTATGTCTGCACTGCTGTGACTGACTTCAGGAGGGATGGAGAGAAGGACCGGTGAGCTGACACCATCAAAGCACCATATTTAATGGATCGCACCCAAGAGGTAAACATGTATCTTTCTAGTCAGATAGTCTTTTCCCATGCTATATGTTCACTCAGAACATCACAAAGTCCATCTTGCGAGCTAAATAATCAATGGTTTTCCTTCTGGCAGCCTCAGGGCTATCTGGCAAAAGACAGAGAGAGGGAAACAGTGCATGTTTGCTATGAAAAGAAAAGAAGAAAAAAAACTGTAGCATTTCTTGATCCTTGAGGGCAAGTAAGGACAGAACCATTTTCCTCCTTTACTAACTTTTTTTTTCTCCCTTGGGTGACAACTTGTCACTGGCATCAGGAGGACAAATGTTAATTGAGAATGACACGCTGAGATGTTCCTTTGAAAAGGGTCATTGCACTAGGAAATAACTGCACTTTATCAATCTTCAAAATGTTTTTCAATCTACAGACTGTGTTTTGGCTGTTGAAAGAAAGCACTTTAAGATCTATCTAAAATTTACCCAGCTGCAGCATCTCAAAAATGACACATATTATGGCTTGTGCAACAGTAAAATGGATCATGTTTGATGATTGTCAATAATGACTGTATACCGACCATTCTATATACACCAGAAAACACTATTGTCGTCATAGTTCTTTACTTCTGTTTGATAGATTTCCAATGAAATGTCTTGCCTGTGGATTCCTGTAAATAAGGATGCATTGACATTCGATTTTCAGAGAAAATTGTCGTTACATGAAGACATTATATTGAGAAAATCATAGCTAAAGGGATCTCAAAA
Organism: Acanthochromis polyacanthus; assembly: GCF_021347895.1. Taxonomy (NCBI): domain Eukaryota; kingdom Metazoa; phylum Chordata; class Actinopteri; family Pomacentridae; genus Acanthochromis; species Acanthochromis polyacanthus. Next base: position 10,407,410 of record NC_067135.1, on the reverse strand, counting down.
CTGAAACAAGGTGTCAAATTGCATAAAAAGAAAGCTTTTGACTTTATAAACTGGGAAAATGCCACACCCCATCCATGTAAGAGGTACCATAAGGCGAGTTTCTTTTTATATTCTGCACATTACTACAAACCATTTTCTAAAGCAGGACAGTGCAAAGAGTTATTTCGTCCTCTATCTTTAAATCCATATTCTGTTCATGTATGTCTTTGTTATTGGTTGCAATGTAAGGCAATGTGCATCCATATCTGCATTATGAAACTGTGGTAAAGTCAAAATGCAAAGCAGGCAATAACCTCGAAAAACAGAAGCCTGCATGTAAGAGGGGTTAAAAATGGGTGCATACCAATATCCATACTATCATGTACCAATACGTGAAATGCAGTATGACAAAAATACCAGGATATCATATCAAGTCTTGCACAACATTATGTTTGAGGTGCAGCACACAGCATGTTAATACTTTTGGTACCGTTTGATAGTCTTTTCTACTACCTTATTTTAATCTTGTAAATATACATTTTGCACTACTTTTGCACTACTCTTCTATTTAAAAATAACATTACTTTAGATACACTCAATGCCCTACAAAAGAGAGGCATCCGGTTTTGCTGTAGTTCTGCAATAACAATAAAGGCATTCGCATGAATGGACTACAGACTGCATCGGTGAAAGTTTTACCAGTGCATGGAGCAATACGTACTTTGTATGAGCAGCAATAATATATACTGAAAGCATAAAAAGAAAAGTATGCTATTCAGACCACAGCCAATGTGTATTTTGTAAAACTGTTAAAAATGGCCCCACAAAGGCCCTCGAACGCAAGACGGTACCAGCACAAGCCCAAGGCCCTTTGGGTGAACATACTCAACATGAGGTCTCACGCTCTGGTGGAGGAGCTGTGTGACCTTTTAATTGGTCACAGAGGAAGAAGGGAGAATTCCTCACTGAATGAAAACTGGTCAAGTTCAGCCAGAGATTTGTGGAACATGATTGCTTTGAGTGAACCCAAGTCAAAAGGTTGAGCTTTCTCTTGTTTCATGCTACTGTGTTTAGAATATTACCGTCACGCACATGTACTATGAGTAACATATTTCAAAGAACATTAAGCCTTATTAGATACAAAGATGCTGGCCAACATTACATGGAAGCAGCTGTTTTTTCTTTCAAGTGCTTCCTTTCCTTTTGCTCCACAAGTTTTTTTTTTTTTTTGTTAACATAATCATATTAAAAGCCTCATTTTTTTGAGGACCTTGTGACCACTGCAACAAATTGCTTTGGACTTGTCCACCGCTGTGACTTACCTCAACTAATGTATCATTTAAATGAGATGACCCCTTCATTTGTCATCGCGTGAATTAAAACTCCTGAGTGGTTGTAGTTTATGTGCGTCCAGCTGCAGAAAATCACTCCAGTGTTTGGGTCAGATTTTATCTGCTGTAACAGAAGTAAATGTCTCACAGGGTCAGAGAGGAATGGTAAAGATGGATCATACTTTGTTTGGTTTTAAAGTCCCTCTAAGGTCATTGATTTAACCCCCTAAAAATTGATCTCCATGTATTAAAGTTACACGTTTAGATTTAGTTTTTCTCTTTTAAAATGAGCAAACCATAACACCAATCTGACAGGAAAGCCACCTTTGACTCTTCGGTGTGCAGCCATATTATTTGACTTTATTAACCAGTCCCAGAGTTGACGTTTATGGAATTGAATAATACCTTCAGTAAATTACACAATATTACATCAGATGTAGACCTACGTATATGCTTAGGTTTGGGATAGCAAATGTTTCGGTTTGTGCTAAATAAAATAGCTGTTGATTCAAATGATCCCAAAAGAATGAAAATATTTCCAATAATAGTGGTGTACAAATCTAAAAATTTATATTGACCAGAAATGCCAAATGTAGCTGTAGCGGCTGATGCTGTACAATTACAAAATATTTTCCTCAATTGAAAATATTTTCTGATCTTGCATTATCACTCTTTGATGTTTATGGCAAGAAATAGCATGCACACTGGTAGCTTTACTAAAGGGTATTATTGAGCAACTTCCCTTATTAATAAAATCTTTATTTTGCACATCGTCTATGATAATACAAATAAAAGAAGTTTACATTTAAGGCAAAAACAGCTGATTGGATTTAATCAAGCTGTAAAAATATTACATTACATTTTAACTTAATTGTTTCTTACATTCAATTGATCAGTCATTTCTTGCCAGACTGGTGTTGTTTCTGGAAGTTTAATGACATTTTTTTTAGTTATTATATGTTAGAATTCTTTGTATGTTTCTAATAGGAAGCTCTGCTCCCTGGCCTTCAGCAGAACCATCACCAACAGCACCACTGCTGTTTGACATGGTGGACCAATCTGATCCATGCACAGCCTTTCATACTTAGAAGAAAGCACTTGAAGTATCCTATCTACTTGAACAGGCATTGAATTGGCCTGATTCGATGAGCAGGCATTTATCTTTACAGAAACCGATTTAGTCGGACTTATTTGTTCAGCTTATTCAGGTCAGATTTAGACTTAAATCCCCACTTTTCTTAGCAGAGTTTATAGAATAGGCCCCAGCTCAGCCACAACTCCCCTTAAACACTGTAAAACTACTCTGTACTCCACAATGGTAAGATGTTATGTTCATAAATAGTAAATAGCCACATGAGCTCGAGCCAGAAACCGGTTCTGAAGAGAAATAATGATTATGCAAAGCTCCGCCCTGCAGGTAGACAGCATTTGTTTCTTAGGTGTGTTATGTATGAAATCCCAGAAGTCTAAACTTATGTCTATGAAACTGTTAATGGTACACATGTTACAGTTTGAAGTTGAAAATACTCAGCCATGGCACTGACTGTATTTTTCATGATATCGCATCTGGTATATATATATATCTATATCTATATCTATATCTATATCTATATATATATATATATATATATATATATATATATATAAACCTCCATATGGATACACTCAAAGCAAAAAACTTGATTTTCACTGAAGGGGTCCTCTGCTATATCTGTAAGAGCTCCTCAAGCTTAATCTCCTGCCATTGGCTATACATAAGATAATGATTTTTATTTAATAATGCAGTCATTGCATTATGTATGCTATTGAATAAAGTTTTGATATTACTGTCGATCAACAATGACATGATACCTCAATGCAAATGACAGAAATATATGCAGCATTAATACAGCTAAAGGGAGATTTTTGTCATCAGTTTTTGGACTGAACATAAAGTATCATTCAAATGAGAATGTGATGACTATTTGTTAGCTCAGCCACAGCCTCACTCATGGAAACAAATGGAAAGTCTTAATCTGAATGCCATTATTTTGACAACAGCCATTTGTGGAGAAATCAGCAAAGACCACATTTAGGGGTTGCAGACAGCACTTGGGCGTGTAAATGACTTTGGAATGTTCAAATTAATCTTGCAAGTAAAAACTATGAATCCTATTCTTTGGTGGCAGCAGGACCAAATGGCATTCCCATTTTGTTCGACAAAATACACAAATAAATGCTGTTTTGAAGTACAGCTAAATGTACTACATTTATCTGAAATATGTCTCCATAATATTTGGGTCTATGTTCGAGTGAATGATGAAGACACAGCTTGATCACCATTTTCTCTCCATTTTAGTGCTTTGCAGAAAGTAGTTTTTAACAGATTAATCAAGTGACGCAGCTTAAGGTATAGTCAGGAGTTAATTTTTGGTTGTCTTGTAAAATGTGAAGCAACTAACACAGACAGTGACAGTCCAGCTTTGTTTTACAGTAGCTGCACCACAGAAACACTATCACCAACAAACATAACTTTACAGAAAATTACATTTAGGGTCAAGTGAATCTATTTTTAGTGATTCAAGAACACATTATTTTACAATTACTTTTAAGGTGAGAGAGTACATGCTGTCAAAAGTATAGGGAGGCAACAGAAAGCAAATGGTTCAAGTGTTTCCTTTCCAAATGGTGCGCCCAATGAGGCCTTCCTAACCTCAGGCAGAAGTTATCTGCCCACTGTTATTCTCATCTTATTTATTCGGAATAGAACATCCATGTTTATTTCACATTTGCTCAGAAATCTCGACAAGGCAATTCCATCTCTACCGCTGGGCCCCCATATTGTTAGAAATTACACTTTCAATTTACCCTCACACAGCCACACTGTAGCCCGCCTCTTTTGTGATGATCGGAGGGGACAATTGAAAATACAATGGATTTTGGAGCAGAGTGACAGTGTTGTTGATTGGCATCATACACTGAATCTGACTGAGGTTCTTGACTCCAAAGGGTCATGTGGTAAAAATGTGTCAATAAAACAAGTTGCAGCTCGTTTGTTTTAATAGAAACATCATCTTGCTTTCTGGGAATAATGCAGATGAACAGTAAATGCATGTGTAGCTGTGAAAGCACTGCTGTGAATCATAGTATGTCAAAGAAAATCTGAGTCAGGTTTTGAAAGACATACACAACCAGTCAAAAGTTTGGACGCATCTTCTCATGTCATGTTTTTTTCATGACTATTTATATTGCAGATTCACACTGAAGACATCAAAACTATGAATGAACATATATGGAATTATGCAGTACACAAAAGTGTGAAATATGTCAAAACATATCAAAATAGCTACCCTTTGCTTTGATTAATGCTTTGCACACCCTTGGCATTCCTTCAGTGAGCTTCATGAGGTTATCACCTGGAATGGTTTTCACTTATCAAATGTCAAATTCTTGTCACCGACAAGACAGGCATCTTGTTTTTAGTTTGAATTCATTGAGAAAAAACTTATTCTGATTTAAATCTAGTTAATGAAAAGTGTACAAACTCATCATTGTATTCATTCATATAAATGTCTTGAGAAGCATCAAGCCAAATTCAGGTCACCAGTAGAAACATTATTAAGCAATCATTGTGGGTTTGTATTGCACCTATACTGAACATGATATTATTTGTAAAGGATTGAATATATATTCCTTTAAAAATGGTTATAAAATGTAGTACAAGTGAAAATGCAAGAAATCTGTCAATAAGAATCAACAGATAAACACTGTTTAGTGAGGTAGAACAAGGGCACACGAAGAACCAATTCAATTTTGATGTAGAGCTATGCACTTATAAAACTGCAAAATACAGCCTTGGCCTTGGTGAGAACGCTTTCTTTGAGTGCACTTCCAGCTCTTCTATTAATCATTAACAGTTATTAGCACAAAACTTCATGAAAGAAAGAGACAACACTTGAAAATTCCTCAAGAACCAATGAAACTTTTAGAGTTTTTGATTTGAAAGAAACCTCCTCCACAAACAAACTTTAAGAAAATATGCAAAAAAATGTCATTTTTTGAAAAATCTTAGTTCAACAATATTATGCATAAAATCATCTATAATCATCCATAAGTATTTTTTGATGCATATAAAAGTTTTGTTCCCATTCTATTACTTCATCAAGGCCACAAAAATCAACAATTTAAATGTTCCAGACAGTTTGTTCAGTCTGACTCCACTTTTTACTGAAAAAGCTATGCTGTCTCATTTCAGGGCGGGCTGTGGATGTTTGTGTGCGTGAGGGGGAAATCAGGCAAGTCGCCCTGCTCAGATTACAGAGAGCTCATGTATTTATTTTGCTGTCACAAGTAACTAAAGGGGAACTGACAGTCCCCGCTTTAGTATTTGTGTGCACTTGTGTTTTTCAGTGGATTCAAAGGATGTGCAGCTGTCTCTTTGTGAGTGCCGAGTGAGACTAGTGAAGGAAGATATTACACTGAAGGCAGGCTGTACTTTGGGAAGGGATTTTTTTTTTTTTTTTTTGTATAGGGGAGGCTGGATGATTTTATTATTTCCATGACTACACTGATCAATAACTTTAATGATGTCTGAAACATGCTATTATTCATTCCATGTCCAAAATTTAATACCAGTCCCAAACACCTACTTTATTTTATGTCATTTGTCCTCCTATAATCAAGTCTTGTGTCGTTTGATGGCTTTGACACACACCAGAGTCAATTGATACTCTCAAAATTCATCACCTGCAGGTTAAGCACTTAAGATTGTAAATATGAGAACTGATAAAGGTAACATGTGCAAGCAGTAGGTGTCATGAATCAGACTGTCACATGACCCCACCATGCTAGGAATTTTCACAAAAGGGTACTTCAAAAAGTTCTCAGGGTCACCAGAAAACGTCACAAGACAAAGATTGTTCTGACATTATTTGTCAACATAGTCTCTTAACTTCAGTGAATTTGGTCCACCGATGTTCAAGCTTTGCTATCCCTTCAGCAAAAAGAACCCCATCTTTAGTCTCCAGATACTCCTCAACATGACTTCATCATCACGCTGAAACTGGCAATCATGGAAGATTGTCAGAAGTCCGATGGTGCAGGCCTGGTGAGTAAGATGCAAGGGGCAACTTTTGTCATTTGTCACCTGTGCTGTGTCCTGGAGCAACAAGAGACCGCTTGGAAGCTTTTCTCACTTTACAAAGAAATGACAAACATTTCAGTTTTTTGTAGAGAATGATATAAAGCTTTACATAGAAGTATACATTTATGCCCCAAAATGGCCGTTACGCCTCTTGTTTCCAAGTGAGGCTGAGAAGATTTTGAGACACCCTAGTAGCTCTGTGTTTATATATAAATAAACCAAAAGTCCATTTTTTTCCGATGAGAGCCTTTGCGACCTGTGTCTGCCAAACTTCTCCTTTGGTTTTTTTCTTTGCCTCAAGTACATTAAATAATTGTGTCTTTTGTGGGAGATTATGGAATGACCCCACTGCATGTAGTGGGAAGTTGGAAAATTGAAGTAGCTAACAGGCTGTACAGTTGTTTGCCGATGTTGGCAGTCAAATCATGTAAATATCTAATTACAAAAGAATACTGTTTTGCTAATCTGCCAGCTGTGTAATATACAGAGTACTCACACACTGTAGTGATAAATACATCCTATGATAAATATCTCACTAAACTGGCTCCACATCTGGCATGATAACCTCCTCACTTATTTCTCTCTGTGTATTATTGTTCCTGTTTTTGTGGCAGGAAGGCTTCATGCACAAACACGCTGCATTAACACCCACTGTGCACAGTCCCAGAACTTTTTGATCAACTCTGGTAGAAAGCAGGTAAACAAGCTTTCACACATTGAGCCATGCTGCAAAACAAAACCTCCTCTCTTTGTTATTCACATAGTGTCGGGCTCCACTATATTAGATTTGAACTTGGGTCCCCAGTTGTTAAACATCTGCCAATCAGCCAAAGGCAAATCCCCATCTGGATGAGAGAAGTGCATTATAATAGAGAGCCAAGCATTTATACAGTATCCGTCTGCAAAACAGTTGGCCTGCTGAGTTAATTTCAAATGCTTGTTGGTTTGATTAAATAGTAAGTGCCGACTTAATTATTTTGGAAATTCTGATGTTGGACATATATGCGTTTCAGTTTTTCAGCTGGTATTAAAAAGATTAAAGACCATGACATTAGCTGTGAATAAGCAGTGTTGCTGCCATGAGGGTCCCCTTGCCAAAGAGGATTCAGCCGAACAGGTTCCTCCCCCATGTAAAAAGAGCTCTCTTGTTCTGTGTTGTGCCCTAGAATGCAGAGCTTCACAGCTGACTGGGTTCTATCATCATTCCAGCTACCTAATGAGTGATTGTTTGTGGGCTGATAAAATTAAATTGCAAGCCTCGCTGATTTCGGCAACAGGTGTTTTCCTCTGTCTCATAATAACATGAGAGACAGGGGTTTTGATCACCTACTCAGGATGATAATATATTCTGGTTTACCGATTCTCTTGGTTTACCATTCCCCTCCCACATGTCGTCAAAAAAACAGGAAAGATTTTAGTAATCATGCTTCACAGAGGTTCATTATAAAAAAATATTAGTCTCCTCAAGTTGAAGTAAAATGTTTCATGATAAAATTAAAGATCAAAACTATTGGACTTCTATTAATAAGATCATTTCATGAACTATTAATTAGTCATTCATTAAACCAGATGTCTCTTTAGATTCTATTAATATGCATTTTCCGGCAATGTTAATGTATTTACAGTTAAACATTACTGAAGTACAGCATTTTTTTATTACTGAGAACAGCTACACTATTTAATACCTACTCTCTTTATTTTATGTAAAGCTGCAATGCATTAAATAAGTTTAATAGATTAAACATGGGTTTTGATTGCAAAGAAACTGAAACATGACTCACTTGTCTTTTGAATTTTTAGCATTTTTTCCGTTTTAAAATTTTGTGCACAATTTTTTGGTTGTGTGAATGTACTGTAAACAGGTCTCAGATATTGTATTTGTTACAAAATAGCCACTCATGAAGTGTCCAACCCTCAAAATCTCTCTATCATGGGTGTCAACAAATCAAATTATGATTACAACCAAATGATTAAACACAAAAGTAAAATGTTTTGTAAGGACATTTTCCACAAATGTTGAGGAAAACTAAGCAAAGTTTTATGTTTCTGGCCCACGCGATTGTAGTTTGGTCAAAGTTAGCTGTAGAAGTACTTAGCAGTTAATATTAACATGAGTTTGGCCTCCTATATTTGCCACCACACACTTTTTTGGCAAACACTATTCGCTGGAATTTGCTTTTACATGCAACCCAAGTTAATAGCGGCTTTAGCAGACGGATTACATATTTGATTTTAAGCCAGTAGTTATAGTGAAGCACTTGAGTAAACATGTTCTTTGGAAAAACTTTTCTAAACTGCTCATAGATGCACAGTAATTGTTGGTTTAGTGTGTCTGTACTACTTGCTTATGCCTACCTGCGGACTTGCATCAAATCTGCATTTCAGCTGCCTTATTCAACAGAATTTAGATTGTTCTTTCATCCAAGACACTTCTTAATGAAATCATCTGCAAGTACTTAATATGATAATCTCAATTATGATCAACTGTTGGGGTGTGAATATGGCATGACTTCTGTAAACAAAAGTAGTTCTTGCTCAGTGGCAGGATTCACTTCCAAGCCTTCAGAGAAATAAAATGCTTTAATAGCCTCTTTTCCTGTTAATGATATTCCGTTCGTTCTTAACACACCATTGCACAGATATTGAAACCATTCATTTCTGTAATAGGGAAAAGGAGTCCACAGAGAACTCAATCTGAATGCTGTATTCTTGACAGTTAGTTTTCTGTGATAACAGTTTTAACATCCTGCACCATCATCTATTCAGTGGATTTACAGATTTTATAGATTTTCCCGCAGCTTTGATGTTTTGATTTGGTCAATTCCATATTTCAGCCGAGAAATCTTTTCAGATAATATTGACTTTCTGTATCCTCCAGTGAAGCACTCAAAGAAATATTAAAATGTAATAGGCAGCTTTGGCAAGTCAAGGCTCACATTTGCCATCACAGGTCAGTGCAATAACAGCTTTGACCATACCCACAGCAGTGCACCCCTGTGAATGTACAGTATGAGTAGTTTTCACTGAAGACAGAAGCCTTGTGCTATTGCCATGACCTGAAGCAATGTGGTGGTGGCTTGCCTTAGGCATTTCTGAATATTTTACAGGAGAAGAGCCTCAATCCACATCAGGATTCAAGCATCCAAACTTGAATAAAATCTTAGGCAACCTTTGTTGTTAGAAGGGCTTCATGGTGTGTGCTGTTCCCTTGCTCAATTGCTATTTTTAATGCTAAGATCTATGTGACTGGAATAAACTCACAATGGGAGGGCAGACTTTTAATGAGAGATTGCTGCTTTTTAGTTGCTCTCTTTTATTTTACGGTTATTCTTTTTTAAATTTGTCTTAAGAAAGAATTAATAGCTCCCTATGAATTGCTTCAAATATTCTTAACCATTCTGCAACCAAAGAAAAACATTAGTGTCTGTACTGTATTTCTTAGAGTACATCATGTAATGCTGCATTGTGATGTAAGGTATGGAGTCAGCAGAAGCATCCCCTGCAGCCATGTGCAGGATTCAAAAAGGCAGTTAAAGCAGAAACGAGCCAAAGGTGCAAACAGCACCTGCAGGGCTTTTATTGAACACAGTGTCTGCGGAGTTAAGTAAAAGGCTTTATTCAGATCGATAGACAACACATTAACCTTTAGCTCTTCAACATAACGGGATCAATACACTCACACAGTTAACTCACTCTGCAGGACTGTGGCGATGTTGTTCAGATGTGAACAATCTGGATGTGTAACTATTTCATTAAAGTAGGTCGGAACAAATGACAGGAGGTTACGCGAGCATCATGATTTCGAGTGTCTCTTCTGATCGGTGTTTAGATTCATCCATTGATTATAGTGATGCAACGGATCACTATACTCACAGATCGGATCGGTCCTCGGATCAAGAGTCACAGATCGGATCATTTTTCGGATCAGCAAAAGCAAAAAAAAAAAACCCAAAACAAATAAACATACGTTTTGTCTGTTTACTATTAGATGTCACTTCAAATGTGTGGATGTGTTTCCACTGTCGTATGGCTTTCTTATGCCACAGTGCACACTGTTGCGGTTTTGTCCACTGACCTCTTTCCTTCGTCATCATATTTGACAGGGAAACCAAAATGCTCCCAAGTGTTGCGGGGTGTTCAAGCTCCTCCTTTCCTCTGCTCGCCATGTCTGCTCCCTTCCTTTCTCCGCTCGCCACAAGCTGCGTGCGGACGGAGCACAACTTTATTTATTTTTTTCCCAGAAATCGATCCGCGGCTCACATGTGTGCCGAACCGATGACATCGATCCGAACGGATCACGGATCAATGACGATCCGTTGCATCACTAATTGATTAGGCAATGATTTATGTCACTGAATAACCAGTGGTCGTATGATATTTCCAAACACAGCACAGATTGGATGCATGCACGTTATGTCATTGTGGTCAATAGTGAAAAGTCTGGTCTGTAACTGTCTGACCCTAGAGCTAAATTTTGGTATAAAAACAAATAAATGAAACATTGTAACAGAAAACAGGGAAACTGTGCAGTGAAGGAGCAGCAGCAGCTTTAGTCAAAGACGCTAAAGAAAACTAGGGTGTCTTGACCCTAAAGCTCTGTCCTCTGATACCTGGACACTGCCCTTGATGACTGGTGGCATAAGGGCAGCATTTAAATTCTCCCTGTACGCTCAATAAATGAACATTTTCCAGTGTTTGAGACTTATTCATCTGTCCTTGAATCTCTGGGGTTATGTCCCAGCATTTTCCCTCGACAAAGCTGCCAATAAAGACCATTTGAACACACTTATCTCTTTGTATACAAATTGGTTTGAACCACGGAAGGACAACAGATTGTACTTATCTGAGGATGCCGCACCTATGTGTGCATTTGAGTGGCAGGCGTACCCTGCCAGCATATTTTGTCTACTTTAAATTACACTGCACTGCAGAATGTGAAACTGATTTGTCATAGCGCGGCAACACGACTGTCAACATGTTCGGCTTTTGTTATGTTTAATGCAGCTCTCTGGAGTCATGCTGTTTCTGCGTAGCTTTGCAAAGTGCTTCGCTGTTATTCTAGTAGTGGAATGGAAGGAATACACAACACCAAATTAACAAACAGCCAAAAGGTGGCCACTTTGGGGTAAACAATATAATCTGTCGACAAATACACCTACTTCAATTCTTTGTAACGCACAAAAAAATGAAGCAGACATCCAACGTTTAATACACACTGCTGTCAATACTGTTCATGGATTGATGCAGACTATTCTCCTCACTGCTCATGTACAGGGGACAATCTTGACATGTCATCTCATCAGTTCATTTCACACCTCACTTGACACTTTGTGATGTGATGGGCAGCCATATTGCCACAATCTTGCGCAGTCAGCCCAATCATATTCACAGAGAATATGAAGCAGTTCAGTATGTAAAGGAGTTGCCGGAATTAGCAAACGAACTGGAGGATAATACTTTTAGACTGCGGCAGGTAGAGGTTAGGGAAGATAAGCTAAGGGCATCTTGTGTTGTGTGTGGGCAAGCTTCTTTGAGGACAGTGGTTGGGATGAACTGGAGAGAGGCTCAAACATCCAAAGTAATGGGGTTCTCCTTATCATACAGTCACATGATTTTGACTGAAAGGCCAGCTCATCTTCCGATGGCAGTGACTTTGAAGCGGGTCATAGTGACACTGCCTTTTTCAGCTCCATGTTTGCATTAACTTTAATATATTTATGTGGTTGGTATTTTACAGCCTGGAGCAGAGAGTCAGTGTAAAACACAGAAAATCATGCCAAAAACCAAAACATATTCCTGTTAATTGACTTTTCACTTCCTGATTGCTTGCAATAGGGTAACTGCTTTATTTTGTAATAGCTGTTAATTTTGGTGAAGATTTGAGTCCATGTGCTTCACTTCAAAATATCTCAACTTGTGTGGAAAATTTCTCCCAACATTAGAGGCATGAGAAGTTTTTGTTAAGTTTGGAGATCAGTCCGTCTGTGCTGTCACAGATAGAGTTGCTGTTTGTTGTCACAGCAAACAGTCGTGGAACTTGTTGATTGTGGCCAAAAGACACAGACTGAAAACCCACTCCAATGATCAAAGGGAGCCAAATATTGACTTTTGTTTGTAACTAAATGTAGCTTTCCCATCATCTTGAACTGCGAACACTTTGAAAAAACAACAGTGTAGCAATCTGCTGCTCAAGCTTTTAGCTCCATTGTACGTTGTGTATTGCCATATTGTGTGTATGATACAAAAGATATGTGCCTAACTTTTATAGGTGACTGAATACGTTGTATGTTTGAGAACACAATTAGTATTTTACTCGATTTTAAATTCCAGTACAGTTTAAGCATCTATTTAAGAATAAAACACTTCACATATCCAGTTTGCCTGTAACTTTAACACAGAATGGAACCTCCCACAAATATAATAGCATGCAAAAAGATCCAACGCAGGAAAGAACATTAGAAATGACTTTCATACTTATGGACCATAAACATGAGAGCAAACTCAGATCAATGAGATTCCATTACCATCCTATCTCATTTCCCAGAGCTGAATTGGAAATGGGTTAGAGATGGATCGTGTCATTACCAATTCCAGCGGATCCACGGGAGCCATACATGAGAGTGAGCGTGTGTGTGAGTGTGTGTATGTGTGTGTGTCCGTCCTATCTGCACCAGCTGCCAATGAATAGGTTTTTCGCGACAACCAGGAAGGTGAGCAGGAGTTCATGCACTATCACTACCATCATAGTTGTTAATAGGCTTGCCTCGAGATGCAGAGCTACTGGAAGGTTCCCAAACTAAATAGCTTTTGTTTGGCATGTTTAAAAGAACTTTTTGGTAATTCTAGCACTTTAATTTTAAAGATATATATCTGTTAGATATTAATCCTGGAATAACTGAATTGAATTACTTTGCAGTATTGAACAAAAAACAAAAAAAAGGTGTTTCAGATTATACGCTAATTCTCTGTTTGCATAAAAATGCACTTTCAGATGTATTTCTCTACCTGACCAACTCAGACTGTTCAACAGCTCATAAGCTCTAACAATAGACTCAATATTTAAGCTGTTAGATGCTACATGGTGTCTTTGAGTTAACCCTTTCCTAGTGTCTTATGCTGGATGATGCAGTGCAGCTGCAGCTGTCAGTGGTTTTACAAATTCATGCCATCCTTCTTGTGTGATAGTCATGTTTTCAATGCTGTATCATATGGTAATGATACCTTACATATTTTAAATCTATTACACTGTGAATATTTAACAGAAGCTTGACTCACTGCAAATTAAATCTCTGACCAAATCTGCCAGAAAAATTCAAAAATAGTTCAACACGAGTTCAAACTGCAGATGTGTTCTTAGTGATTTCTTTATTGGGAGTAACAAAATACACTAGTGCATCATGAGTACAGTACAGTGGGGTAGAGGCAGAATTTTTGTCACCGACTTGTAAAATGGAGGTGTAAACACTTAGTCAGCCAAGTCAACACAGGCCTCATGTCAGTATCAAGTAGAGTCTAATGTTATTTTCCACATTCTTCTCTCCAAAAGGTTTACACTGCCTGAAAAGAGCCAAGGCAGTTTCGGCTTAGGAGTCAAAATTGTGCAACATCTCATCTCTTTATATCCTTGAAAACTTCAAAGCTCTGGAGACAGCTGGAAACTAGCTCCTCGTCTCAACACTTTAGAAGAGGACATGACTAAAACTGTAAAATCTCACTGGCATCCCGGGAGGGTGTGATGTTTATTAGACTGCATGATACTAACCAAAACAAGACAATATAAAGGCGACTTTATTTGAGCCTTTATTACACAAACTGAGAGGAAGATTATAAAACATTTGTCATGTTCAGTGCAGCCAGCCACAGTTGAAAAGCCTGAACAATGAAAGACTGATTTTATTTGGTGATACAGACTGGTATATAAGGTCTCGCAAAGAAATAAGACAATGCGTATGGGTTGTGGATCTGTTGTAGCCTGGCGTGCCGAAACCCACTTTAAGGTTGTTAAATAGGATCTGACTGAACTTCAGCCCTGCTTCCAGGGTGCAAAGCTGTGTTCAGAGGCTGCCTTTCTGGACTCTGCTGGATACAGAAATTGGAAGACGCTGGCCAAGAGACTTTGATCTGTGTCAAGAGGATAATGACACAAAATAGCTACTGTGAAATCAGTTTGTGTATTTTGACAAAAGAGAAAAATGGCAGTGGAATCGCACTGGAAAAAAAACTGTGCACAAATACATTGACTCAAATTAGGAAGAAACATAACAGACGATGAACAGTTACGCCAGATCAATTTGGCATTAAACTTTTGGACACATTTCCTTAATGGGGAGAGACCCGATTCTACAACTGAAAGACTGTGCGGTGATGCATCTTGCATTTCACCGGCAAAGGGAGGAATGTCATCATGAGCAATCTCTTTATTGGCCAACAAAATAATTGTCAATAAGAACTCAGAACCATGAGTAAAATGAGACAGGAGCTGTCGCCCCCCGTAAAAGCCAACATGCTGTGAGAACTATAGTCAACAGTGATGACAGCTGGCAAGACAACAATGACATTGAACACATACAAGCCAAGAAAGAGAGTCTGCAGTCTCAGCAGTGTTCAGCCTAATGTCAGCATCAGCACAGAGGAAAGGAAAAAGCCGAGTCACACTGACAGACTTTAACACCAAGATGTATAGGCCTACAGTACTCTATCTGCTCTATTTGCCTGATCGGACTGCCACCAGTGCCTACAGTTTATATCAGAAATGTCACAACAAAAGATAAAGCGGGAGTAGGAGAAATCATGGCAACCCTTTGAATCCCCTTAGCTCCCTAAAACACAACGCCTAAGCATCGCCAAAGCCAAGCCAAAGCTTCTAACCTTTCTAAAAGCTTAACTCATGAAGGGCATAATAATTGCTGTAATAATCCAGGTGGAGGATGTCGTGTTCGCACTATTTCAGCTGGAAACCATAAAGCATTTTTCTGAGCCTTTTCTCAAGCTGATTTTTAACCCTGCTCCTTGCTAAAAAGGCCTGTGGTGCAAAATTAATTAAACTCTAATTAAAATATTTATCCTGTATCTTGCACTAATTTACTGAAAAAGCAGTCAGCTAAAATTTCTATACATTTGCTGCATTCAGAACAAACAAAAACACCAAAGCTATTGCCATGTGTAACAAAAACGTCAAAGTGCATTTTAAACATGGCGTGTGTGTATCCTTCAACGTTATGCAGATATTTCAATATAACCGATGATTAACTTTCATGCTGATGCCCTCCAGGGACAAGATAAAGCAGCTATAACGGTAAGAAAGGGAAGAGAAATGAAATGAAAAACTGGAGTAATTTTAATGACTCTTCCACCTAGAGTCAATATCCAGTAGAGAATGTAAATTTTAACTGCGATGTCTCACATCTGTACTCACAAAGATGAAGCTGAATACATTAAGGTGAAGGAAACATTACTACAGATGTCATCAGTCATTCATTTGTGCATTCAGGGTAGACCCATATAAGGTACTGAAATATGAACCAAAGAAAAAATATGCACAGGTTTTGTAAGAATTAATAGGTTAATAATTTTACCTCAGGTTTTATGATGAGCAGTGCGGCTTATACTGCTGTCAGACATTATGGCTTGCCAAAGCTTGCCAGGTGTATTGTTACATTACGTAAAACAGCAGAAACAAATTCAGATTTAAAAGGCCTTTAATTGAACAATAACGCAAAAGGTCAAAGTTCATTTTCTTGAGGGATACTGGACGTCTGGAATGTTGGCTGGAACCAAAACCAGGGACAGGACATTTTTTTTCTGTGACTGGCCAGTACTTTTGCAGCAACGACAGAACATCCAGTGACTACAGACTGAAAAGATCTTTGGCTTTATACTCAGAAGCTGTGGTAGTTTTAACCCCTTAAGCTCGAGATCATTTTTTTAAAAAAACTTCAGTTGAGAAAACATCGCCAAATTCAAACTGACAGCTTCAAAGCGAAAAGCCAAAATGAACAACCTTGGGCTCTGTGGATAAGAGACACTTGGGAGAATTTTTTGTAAATCAAGTCTTCCTGTCCTTAACACCGGGTCAAAACTCCAGCAACAACGGACATTATTAAGCATGCTTAATCAAAACTACAAATGAAAGAATGCGACTAAAAACGTCGCAAATGGCGACCTGGCGACCGTCTAAATCGAGCGCTCAATCGAGCTGAACCGCCTATCATGTCTTCTTCATGGAGGCAGCCACTTTGTATGATGTCATCAACCTCCCATGATTCCCGGTGCTTGCGGCGACCTGGCGACCGTCTAAATCGAGCGCTGATCTAATATAGCAGAATGTATCTCTACAGCAGAGGAGAATGATTAACTACACGTCACTTCTAAAAGGGATCTAAAAAAATCTGCATCAGTGGCGCAAAGCCCAGAATGCAGAGATGGTACCCCTGCAAAACAGGGTCTGGGGGAACTGTTAGCATGCAGTTTGGCAGCTTGAGTTGATGTAGGGGGTTTTGAAAATGAGATCATGCAGAGAACAGAAGGGCAGAATCCTGCATAGAAATGGCAGACTTACAGCTGTAGTCCACATTTGGTGAGTCACACTAGGACACAGTCTATCAGTTGGAATAACTTAAACCCTGAAAAAAGTAAAGTGCAAAAATCTGTAAAGAGCCGTTTAGCTGTCTTGCAACTGTGACCTACATTTTTCATCAAAGTTTTTTGCCATTAAATTTTGTCAAACTGTCTCTCATGTTCATCAGCTCTTGAACAATTTTTACAATTTTGCTTGAAGGCCTTTTAAGAAAATCCAAAACAATGTTTTTGTCATTGTCCATGAGGTGTGAAATCAATGGTTTCTTGCACATGCGTTAATTAAATGGCACCCCAGTAAACATAAATGAACAGAAATACAGAACAATCCTGAATCTACATCCAATTTACCTCTACTATCAATGCAAAGGAATTCATTTACAACCACCGGTGCTGGTAATGACACACAAATACTGAGCAATAGAGAAGAAAAGAGTGACGGGGAAGAAATAAAATCATGTTGGTAAAACATAGGAAGTGGGGTGAGTTTGGAAAGACCAGATTAGACAAACTACAGACAGTGGTACTTTGATGAGCAGAGCTGCCCGTATTTATGATTAAAAATCGTCCGCTTCTCTCTGCCAATAAGCTCTTATCTGTACTGCATGCATATAAGTCTGATAGGGCCTCTAGCCATAGTGAAAGATAACAAAAATAATTAGCTAACATTCAGCTTTGAGCAGACAGAAAATTTTGTCTAAAGGAAAAAAAATACATTGGAGAAAGAAGATAGGAAGAGGAGCAGCGGTTATACTTACAGTTTATTCTTACATTAAATATTTCTGTTTATTTATGTGAGCGCTTGTGAAAATGACATTCTTTCCCCTCGGCATGCAAAGGCAATCACTTTGAGATACGAAAATACTGAAAGTCTGCACTTGCACCCTGACGTTCAATCTTGAGTGATCTAAAAATGGTTGAAGCCTCAGCTGGGATTTCTATGTATAGGACTGTTTTACCCTTTATGTGATATTTAAACCTTTACCTTGTCTATTATAGTTACACTTGAGTGATACATTAGATTGATATAAATGCCTTTCTTTTACCAGTTGCAGCATGTCAAGGAAAAATAAACACCAAAAGAATAAAAAGGAAAAAGCTGCGTATTTTATCTTACTTAACTGTTATTTAAAAAAGCACGATTAGCGAGGGATGGATAAATATGGATATAGAGAAGGAGGCTGCAGATTTGCATTTCTTTAAGAATGACTAAAAGAGTGCCAGTGGATAATAAGCTGTTTTTTGATCCTGGGAACTTTCCATCTCTATGAAGCGTCAAGTATTGTACATCTAATTATAATTGTTAACACAAAGGCCGCATTCACACAATACATTTGTCACATTTAAGATTAGTGCATCTGGAGTTGTGCTTTTTTGTTGTCTCACATGATCAGCAGTGGCAGGCTTCTCAACTCAAAAAGCCAAAGATTCAGAGCCAATATTGTGCATTTAAAGATAACTGAGGATCTAAATATATATTGTAGAGGATTCTTATGTTGAAATATCACTTATCCTACCAGTCTAAATCAAAGTGAAAGAGAAGATTATCCCTTTTCCTTAGCTTCTCTTACAATTTACTCACTTTGTATGGCTTCTACAAGTAGGAATTCCTACAAGTCGGAAAAAGACTAGTGTCTCCTTTACATTTGTAGTCAATAATAGATCAAAATACTTCAAATGTAGAAAAAGAACTTCATGTCAGCTCTCTAAGAGCCCAAATACAATCACATTAACATCTGCATGGCTAGTGCAACAAACCGCATGCATGTTACAAATGCAACATCTAAAAACAACTTCCATTACTTTGTAAATGAGGGTACAAGTTTGAATTTGACGTTTTTGATTTGCATAGTAATAAACTGATAATATTTGCAAATGTTTTATAATTGTCTGCTTGCTGATACAACAGTGGTGTATATCAGGGTTTTCTATTATTATTAAATACTCTTTATATTGACTGATAAAACCACCTTTCTGCTATTTGTGGCATTACTAGATTAATGTCAAAAATGCATCATCAGGAGATAATCTATGGAGCCTATTATTGGTAACCATAGTAGGCTACAATCTAACAAGATGGCTCATCCACCCAAGGTGTGGGAAACACTACAAATTCAGTGCCAAGATTGATTGAGTAAATGCACCACTCATAATGATGAAACAACAAAGGCTGATTTCAGGCAAGATTCCTTGAGCACCGTGTGACCATAATTGGATTAGAAGGCTGGTTGCCACAGACAGAATAGGAGCGATGGAGTAAGGAGCTTTTGCCATTTATTCTCTTTTGTGTGGTTGGAGGTGATTATGACTAATCAATGCTGGCAAGTTTCGGGGAGCTGCCAATGATAATGAAGCCCTTTTCCAAGTAGTTACCATTTTCTATCTGCTCATTTTAAACTGTTTCTGCACAATGTGACTCCCTGTAACCTTTCATTCATCAAAGAACGATTCCGGAGCGCTGCACTTTGAAGCAAGATTGGTGAGTTAGCAAGGTATGTTGAGTTTAAAATCAGAGTTTTTAGTGTCACAAAGGTGGCTCTATTTCCACCTCCTAGATTACCCTAGTAACTGATGCTGTGGAGCTAACCTGGTTGGGAGCAGGTTATATTCAGAGTTTTGGATGTAAATCAGGTGGAAGTAGTGCCTCCCTATAACCAAACTGTTTCCTGATGATTCTCTGAGCAATACGGATTCTCAGCTGAGAGACTATGTTGAATCTGGAAATTTGTTGATCTGTACATTACTAAAACCACTGAGTGGGGCTGCGCAGTTACAGTGCCACATACTGTGTATATCCTGTTGCCATGTAAACCTGTCATGTATTTAGTTGGTGCTGCAGACATCGCATAAAAATATCATGTTTGCTTCAGATTTGCCGGCAAGCCCGGTTATACTCTTGGTGCTGCAGCTGATAGAACACAGATTAGAAAATTGATTATAGTTCTGACATTTATAATAGAGAATATTCGATAAATAAAATTATCACTTTGATTTCACCAAAAATTAAAGTAATATCCTACATTATTGAAACAGCTTCACGCATAAATGCACTGCAAGTTAAAAAACATGCAACTGCATTCATCGGTAAAATGAATACATTAACATATGATTAACAATTTTCTACAGCGTTTTATTAATCATCATAAATGTTTATATTCCTCATCGTTCTCCATTTGAACAACCTACTAACTAAAGTAGGCAGCGCACTGATTTTGTGCAAAAAGAAGAGTCACACAATTCGTTAAATGCCCCCCTTCTATGCGAAGGCACACAGAGTCTGAAGCAGAAAGCCTGAGTTAAAGAAAGTTGATAACCATACAGTATTTGTGATATCTGTTATTCCTCACTTTGGATTTAGCTTTTGTTTGTTTTGTTTTGCCGACTTACAAAAAGAAAGCCTAATTATGTCAAACCTGCTTCGTAGTATGGCCATCAGATCGCTTTACAAGCAAGTGCAAAAGCAACACACTCACATTGTCTAATAGTTAGCGATAGTGCTACGCGACTGTAAAATATTTAATTGGGTGACAGTGTCGCAGAATGACAGCTTCTTGTATCCTCACAATAATCCCGGGCATGCTTGAGTTACTATTAACTACATAACTGCCTCAGTTACACCACCCTCGACATGAGAATTCATCTTCATCTCCCCCTCTGGAGTGCCAATGCACTTAATAACCCCATCCATGATAGCATCTGAGGAGCTTCTCCATTTTGTCTCTGTTACATAAAAATGGCCACCACTTCACCAGCTCTCAGCCAGCCCTACTTGAGGGAAAGAGGTTGGCGTGGGGGATTAGGTCTGGATCCTTGATTTCAGTGAAGAAAGAGAGATTGCACGAATGGAATGTGTGTGCCTCTCAGGCTTATTTAAAGAATGTAATGTTTACTGAACACATTCACTGCCACAATGATAGGAATTGTGGAAAGTCTAAACTAAAATCTTCAGTTTTTATTGTACTTTCACCTCAGGAAAAAAATACACTCAAGATTTTACTTATTTTTTATGAGTTGACAGGATTTATCATTACAACACATTGCCACCTGTGGTCCTGCAGGTACATAACTGCATGCAGCTCTACCAGAGACAGTGATTATCCATATTACCCTGAATCACTCTGGCAAACGTACAGACAAAACTGATATGATTATACACGGACAACCTAACAGTTATTTTACCTGGTAACACTGTGGTGCCATACATCCGTTTGGCTAAAAAACGCCAATGAAATCATATGATGTACAGCAAAACAAGCAAAGAATAAGCTTTGAATTTAAAGCTTTGAGCTAATGTATTGACCTATGGCTTGTCTTTTTTATAAACAGTTGCTTTCTCTTGTGATATACAAGTCAGTCAATACAGCATGACATAGGGCTAGAGAGACTCTTTAATCCTAAATTCTGTTTGTCCACTGCCTGACACTGGCAGGATTGGCAGCTTTCTCCCTTGGGCTGTGGAGGTGCCATCATTTAGTGATGTTTTTAAAAAGAGGTTAGAATAAAAGTCAACTCTTTAACTGAAAAATTGGTGAAAATTAAAGAATAAGTCCTCAGATTTCAGCACACTGACATTTTTGCACATACTGTATTACTTCACAATCTATTTGATTTGCAAATGTTCATGCAGTCTGAAATCTATTGCATCATGTGAGTGGCTAATTAATCATTGCAGTGTGCAGAACCATGAAGCAGTTTGCCCCCAACGCTGAGGCTCCAGAAACTCAGATAAATACAAACTAAATAAGCCAGCTTTGTTTTGACTACTGTGTTCTGCTTTAGTTTGCTACAGTCTGCTAAAGTCTCGGGTGCTCATTTCACGTCTCAGTCTGCTGTGACAGGGTGAGTCATTACTCAAATCCAATTTGCCTGCAAGCCTTTATGTTGCCTGCTTTGCTCGTGTGTCTTTCTGTTGACATATAAAAAGCAATCCCTGGCATGTGACCGGCGCGTTTCCTCCTTATTCTCCCGACATCAGTTGGTGAGATGGGGGCAATGAGTGGACAAGATGCCACTTTAACCGAGGGCAAAACAAAATGAAGCCATTCATCTCCCACTAGGTCATGAAAAGAGATGGGAAACTCGGAGGGGGAAACACTGGTCTGCTTTCCACTATATTTTCCTAGACGGGGAGGATGTGTGGATGCCTCTCATTAGAGCGGTCCCCCTCCTTTCCAGCCCTTACCCCTGTGGCACTGACTATGGTCTGCACTGGCTGCTGCCACTACGCCCAGCTGTGAACAGATGGGTGGCATGAAGCAGGCCAATATGTCAGGCCTGATGGTGTATTTCAAGAAATATGAAGATTTTACCCCGTGGTATACTCAGTTCAGATTCAATAAACACAGAAAAGATGCAGTGAGTATCCTGAGGACGTGGCCCACTGAAACCATTTGGATAACATACTGCTTACTATTAATGCAGAATGTTAATGTTGTCAGTCTTGAAAGTCATTGCATTGTCTTTACTGAAAATTAGACTGCACAGATGTTCATGTCATTGTAGCAGTAGTATCTTAGCGGAAAGCCTTTCCCTTGTGACATTCCATGCACTACAAAATATCTTCGACTGACATTTCTTATCCCAAATTTGAAAGCACTGCATGTAGTCCAGGTACACACGTGGACAAAATTGTTGGTACCCCTCAGTTAAAGAAGGAAAAACCCACAATTCTCACTGAAACCACTTGAAACTCACAAAAGTAACAATAAATAAAAATTTATTGAAAATTAAATAATCAAAATCAGCAATCACTTTTGAATTGTTGATTAACATAATTATTTAAAAAAACAAACTAATGAAATAGGGCTGGACAAAAATGATGGTACCCATAACTTAATATTTTGTTGCACAACCTTTTGAGGCAATCACTGCAATTAAACGATTTCTGTATTTGTCAATGAGCGTTCTGCAGCTGTCAACAGGTATTTTGGCCCACTCCTCATGAGCAAACAGCTCCAGTTGTCTCAGGTTTGATGGGTGTCTTCTCCAAATGGCATGTTTCAGCTCCTTCCACATATGTTCAATGGGATTCAGATCTGGGCTCATAGAAGGCCACTTTAGAATAGTCCAACGCTTTTCTCTCAGCCATTCTTGGGTGTTTTTGGCTGTGTGTTTTGGATGGTTGTCCTGTTGGAAGACCCATGACCTGCGACTGAGACCAAGCTTTCTGACACTAGGCAGCACATTTCTCTCCAGAATGCCTTGATAGTCTTCAGATTTCATCGTACCTTGCACACTTTCAAGACACCCTGTGCCAGATGCAGCAAAGCAGCCCCAAAACATTACTGAGCCTCCTCCATGTTTCACCGTAGGGACAGTGTTCTTTTCTTCGTATGCTTGGTTTTTGAGTCTATGAACATAGAGTTGATGTGCCTTACCAAAAAGCTCCAGTTTGGTCTCATCTGTCCAAAGGACATTCTCCCAGAAGCTTTGTGGCTTGTCAACATGCATTTTTGCAAATTCCAGTCTGGCTTTTTTATGAGTTTTTTTCAGCAGTGGTGTCCTCCTTGGTCGTCTCCCATGAAGTCCACTTTGGCTCAAACAACGACGAATGGTGCGATCTGACACTGATGTACCTTGGCCTTGGAGTTCACCTTTAATTTCTTTGGAGGTTGCTCTGGGCTCTTTGGATACAATTCCAACGATCCGTTTCTTCAATTTGTCATCAATTTTCCTCTTGCGGCCACGTCCAGGGAGGTTGGCTACTGTCCCGTGGGTCTTGAACTTCTGAATAATATGAGCCACTGTTGTCACAGGAACTTCAAGCTGTTTAGAGATGGTCTTATAGCCTTTACCTTTAAGATGTTTGTCTATAATTTTTTTTCGGATGTCCTGGGACAATTCTCTCCTTCGCTTTCTGTTGTCCATGTTCAGTGTGGTACACACCTTTTCACCAAACAGCAGGGTGACTACTTGTCTCCCTTTAAATAGGCAGACTGACTGATTATGAGTTTGGAAACACCTGTGATGTCAATTAAATGACACACCTGAGTTAATCATGTCACTCTGGTCAAATAGTTTTCAATCTTTTATAGAGGTACCATCATTTTTGTCCAGGCCTGTTTCATTAGTTTGTTTTTTTAAATAATTATGTTAATCAACAATTCAAAAGTGATGGCTGTTTTTGATTATTTAATTTTCAATACATTTTTATTTATTGTTACTTTTGTGAGTTTCAAGTGATTTCAGTGAGAATTGTGGGTTTTTCCTTCTTTAACTGAGGGGTACCAACAATTTTGTCCACGTGTGTATGTAAGATATCTAAGATATCTATCAATGTAAACTGGAAGTCAGGATGCAGCATGGAGATGTTGAGTGAAAAAGTTTATAAATCAGTCCCTGAGATGCTAATGATTACATGCAGTAGATCTGTAACCTAATCCAAGCTAAATGCTACAAATAAAATAAATAATTTCACCACCCACAGCACTACTGTAGTATTTTTAAATAATCTTATATATTCAGTTTACCGGCAACAGATGCCTAGTTTATCCTTTCAGTAAAACACACTGCAAAACATTTCAGAAGAGGCCACAGTTGCCAAGCTCCAAAGTATGTTAGGATGTGTTCAGTCAACGCAGCATTTACAACAGACCCCTAATGTTTTGTCATTTCAACACACGCCATGATGCCATTTTTCCATGCGGTCAAGTGTTGAAGCAGCCAGGGCTGCACAGCTTGTCCTCTACCCCCTCCAAAAAACAAGATGGACTCTTCTGATAAATGATTAGCTTGATGAGGAATCATGATCTAGATCAAGAGCAGGCTAATGTCAGCAATCTGTGTTGTCCATCTGTCTCATTACCTAACCAACCACCTAACTCGCTCTACACCTTCAGAAAAGCAGATCAGGTTGCTGCAGCTGTGAATGAATTTCTGCTCGTTTTTTTTTTTTTTTTTTGGTTGTTTCACTTCAGGAAGCCTACGGAGTTTTTGTTGCATAATGCATGGTGTGTGTGGTTTTGTGCCCTCACTTCCTGAAATACTGACCCTGCAGCTTGTATCCTGCTTGTGTCTAAGTATTTACATGGAACAGAAGTCTTGTAGCTGGAAAGCACACAACACTATATCATATCATCATTTAGCTCGAAAACAGATAAACTGCTTTAAGGACTGGAGCAAGGAAGAAAAAAACTAAATGATCGACTCAGGGATCTTAAAATATACATACTGTCATAGTTTATACTGACTGAGATGGGGAGCTATAAAGTGTGTGTGTGTGTGTGTGTGTATACATATATAATGTTATGGTAGACTTATGATTTACAGGTGAGTCTCAAGATTGAAAAATTATTATATTCTGAAAAGGAAAAAGTCTATTTGTGACGGTGACTGAAAAATAACACTTGCAGTAGCAGAAGGTGATAGGACTTAGGTATGTGGGGTTTATAAATTTTACTACCGCTTCAGATCGAATTTGTGAAATATATTAAAAATGTACAAATAAATTGTAGCAATTACAAACTAACAAAAATATTTAACACACTTAAATAGCTTAAATAACATAGAAGATGAACATTAAGTTACTTCTAGAAACAAATACTGGATAATAACCTGCTGTTTTAGTTTACTAAAGAAGTATATAGAAACTGTTCTTCATTCACTTTTTAGTTTAACAGTTGCTTTAGGCTGTTCCATAAGAGTAAGACTGTCCCCTCTGCAGTTCAAGGTATAAATGATAATATTCTTTTTATCCCACACATAATTTACAACTTGATTATTTAACCGCTATTTGGAAAAACCAAGAACTGAAGGAGGGGTTTAATTTCAACTGAGTTACTTGGATTTTAAAATGGCAAGGGAGTAAAGCTGACCCCTAAACAGTTCTAGTAAAAGGCAGAAGCTTTAAAAAAGAAAAACAGTCCAGTTTTCACTATTGTTTTTTAAACTAAATTTCACATTCATTTTTGTAAATGCAATTACTAATAATTAATTACTTAATTATCAAACTAATCAGAATAATGGATCAGCACTGTAAAGTGTGATTTCAATTGTATCCTCTAGCATGAGAAGGGACATTCTTTAAACTTCTAGCTGGAAAAACAGACTAAAACAAGAGGCAAAGAATAGCAATAATGCAATTGCAACTGTGTTTGTGGCAAATCAGAGAGAAAGAAAATGGATCGCAACAGCACACAAAGAAAATCTTCGATCACCATCATAAAAGACAACTAAAACCCACATTTACATCCCACACAGCTGAAAGGTACCTGTCACATGACAACACATGCAGGCAATGTAAAGAATAATGGTGAATGATATGGTGAAATGACTTATAAAATAAAGCCGTGCTCACTTGAGCTTTGACACTCCATGCACCATCCATTTGAGTTATCTGAGGTCCAGTAAACACATCTTGTGTGGCAGAGAACGGGGAAAGCACTCAGAAAACCTCAGTGCATTATGTGAGCTGGCAGGAGCGAGGCGCACACATCGCGCCATTTTTCACCTGTTACATGACAAGAGGTTTCAAACTGTCACATATGCGGGTTTTTTGTTTGGAGGAGTTCTTGGAAAATAAATGGCTAGGGTTTTTTTAGGGCATGACAGATCTTGCATATGCTGGGTGCAGTGTTGTATGAAGGTGTGTTGCAGTGCTCATCCTGGGTTTACAAGCAAACAACAGGACACACTGCAGCTTACACACACACACACACACACAGAGCAACACTAAATCAGAAATTATGTCTTACTTTTGAGTAATTTCTGCCTCTAACTTAAGCCAAGCAATGAACAATGTGAAGCCGCTTTCTGCCGTGCATGACTTTGTGATGTCGGATTACAATGGCTAACCCGTGCTAAATGCAAATTGGAACACTGAAGACGTGGCATTGGTCACGCATCACTTGTCCCACAGGTACCTGAAATCTCTGTGCAAAATGTAAGGGATGCCAATCCTGCCAGCCTCTATTCTGGCACTAAGCTGACCCAGACGGCTGCCGGTGGCATTATCACCAGCTTCCCCACCTTCCCTGGCATGTCATGTCTGGCTAATCTCAGTCAGTTTGTACTTTGGCTTGGACAAGGCTTGTCATGAGGTCTTTGAGCCGGTACAGGCACAACTTTGGTGCCGTTAGGGGGAGTACACAGGGAATGTAAAGGCTGATCTTGCTGTCAGGTTTTTTTTCATTAAAAGGCAAAAGTGTCTCCATTTTGAGACAAGCTGCATACGGAAAGCTCTTTTCCCAACAAAGAATATTTTTTTAAAACAGAAATGGATGTCAAATAAGAAAATGCACTTCGAAAACAAATACATTTAGTGCCACTTGCAGTACTTCAAAAGTAACCAAACCCCCCACCCCGACCCCACAAGAGTTACAACACAAGACTGGCACAGGCTGACACATTATTACAGGACTATATTTTCAAATGGAAGTCCATCACCATATACAATGTACGGTTCAAACATTTTTGTGAAACTTTTCAATGATATTGGTGCATATAATTGTAACCCATAAGGTTAAAAACTTAGTGAATAGGTCTTTAGCAGCCTTATGGCCCAGCAGGGTCGTGTTATAGTTAGGATTGGAGACCAGCCAGACTGACAGACCAACCACGGCTGCAGAAATGAAGACTTATTACCTGCAGGGAAGGATTGTGAACCTAAAACCCGGAGGCCATATATTATCCCGATAAGTCATGTCGACCCAAGTCAGCACCCCCATTGTCAAGCCCCACCACCTAATGACGGGAAACTGATAAGCGGTCATACCATGTCACCTGCAATGTAAAACAAAAATAGATTCAATTAATCATGTGAATTGCCATTAAAGACAAAAGAAGATGATGGGACAGACTCCAGGCAGGTATGAAATCCTAATGAAGAATAATCAGTCAGTGAATCATTAGGATTTGAGTGGAAGGACATGAGATTTGACTGCTTGGATATAAAGAATGGATGGTATTGGACTTTCTTCATGAATGGGACTGTGTGAATGGATGTAATTCAGAAATGGGAAGACAATTTGTATATTTTAAGGCCAAAAGAATAACTGTCACCAGAAATCAGCGCCACTAAATTTAAGCCCAAAATAGTTTCCTGAAAGGAAATATGCTCCTGGTTTTTTAAAAACGTGGGCAATGTCGTCACGGCAAAGAACAGGCATTAAAAATGTTCGCAAAGTGAATTAAGAGGGAAAAAAAGACAAAAAGAATTTACTAGATAGTTTATTAAAACAGCTCCACACAAAGAAATCTCATTTCAGCCA
This sequence comes from Acanthochromis polyacanthus, assembly GCF_021347895.1. NCBI lineage: Eukaryota > Metazoa > Chordata > Actinopteri > Pomacentridae > Acanthochromis > Acanthochromis polyacanthus. The sequence goes on along the minus strand of NC_067135.1, from coordinate 10,379,196 downwards.
CTACAGAACATCAGATGCTGCACCGTCTCCCTATCTCAGAGCTTGTTAAAGTGGACTGACTTGCTTGCAGACATTGTCGATGTCCTCTGAAATGTGAAATTAATATCTGTATCTTTGGGCCAGTATGGACAAAACAAGTCTAATTGCCTGCACACCAAGTCATTTATTTATAGATCAGATTTATGTCCAAAAACTTTTTTCAGTACCGAGTTGATAAACAGATATTACATCTCAGTACTCTGTTAACACTGGATTATCAACTGCTATATTATAACTTCAATTATTGTTTGGCTGTGAAAAAGACATGTCAGTGGTTCAACAATCTTTACAGCCTTTGCTGTTACAAGAAGAATTTAGTACATTGGCAAGTTTGAAACCAGCATTTATCTGCTGTTAAAGGGGGCATACAGTGTTATTAACAGCGCTAGATTTTATTCTGGACACCAGTGGCAACTCAGTCTCCTCAAAATTGCTTTTCTGTACAACTAAACCGAATTTATTACGTTTTGATGGAAACATATTTTCTATCCAATTATGTTTGCCTGTAACTAATCACAGATACATTTCTAATCAACATATTTTTGTCATTCATTTTATGGCTTCACTGTTTGTACCTTTTAGCCAACCATTTGCGTATTAAATGGGGTGAATCTGAAAATGGAGGAGATGTAAACATGTAGAGAATAGCTTGTATTTTAACCCAAACCTTGATATTTTCCCTAACCCATACCAATTAATTTTTATTGCCTAACGTTAGCTAGACTTCTAACATGTACACATGTCTCACAAAGCATATTATTTTCCTAAATTTAATTTCATAGTTTTGGGGCCCAAATGGCACTAAAGAGCTGTTGTCCATCACAGGATGCAAACCCTGGTGTTCTGGGTTAAAGTCCAGTGCCTCAATTATGCCACCAACTAGCACTCCTACCTCCTGATGTGGATTTTGTTGCTCTTTCAAATTGGCCACCATTCACACCACATCACAGATCACAAATGACATTTATTGCAAAACAAAACTGTTGAATGTTCCCATCAAAACGTAATGCGAGTACAATTTAATTGTCCACGAACGCAAATTTGTGGACATATGGTTACTAGTGTAGCTTGACATGATTCAGTTTTTACAAAATAAAAATCAAATAAAAATCCATGCGATTGGTCAATTTCCCGGAAGCCTGCCAAACCCTGCACTTATGAGCACCTTATCTTGCGTGTGTGGAACTTCAGAAAGAAAATTATAAATCGACTAAGTAACACAACTTCTTCTTCTTCTTGATTGAAAATGGCGACTTCTCAGATCCATTCTGTACATGTTTGAGCCCAAATGCTGGAAATAATCATACAATAACAAGCTGTGTAAAAAGAAAATTTCTTTTTTGTGTATTGAAATTACTATAAATTTTAACTCAAGTTGGAAAGCCCAGTTGTTAGAAAATACTAAAGCCAACATTGCTAGTAAAATGTTATTCTAATATTGCCAAACAACATTACCAAACACTGTCAGTTTTTTGGATGCTGGAGTGGATAAAATGTCCATAATATAATTCAACTAGACTGTTTGAACAGAGTGTGCATATACATTTACTGAGAGGACCCTCATTTGACTATGTGAGTGTACTGTGTCTAGCAGATGACTGTATTTAAAAATGTGGTACAAAAAATCTTTGAAAACTTTGTGCTTAGAGCAATCTGAAGCCTTAGTCTTTTTCTCACATGGACATATCACATTTACGTATGCCGACCTCATTGTTTGGCACTTTGCCCAATTCCTTAACACTTCAGCGCTAAACATAGGACAGAGAATACTGAAAAACAAGTGTCCTCTAGAGTTTTTTTTTTTTTTTAACATACATTTACAATTTTAATCTTTCATCACTCACGGATAAGGTAAATGTTTCCTTCCATTGACTGATGCACTGCTGCAGACGAGCAAGACTATCATTTTATCTGTGTGTAGGGAAGTGCATCCTTGTGTTCTTGCATAACAAACAAAACAAGGACAAATGTGTAGCTCCATCACACATACAAACACATCTGCAAGGATACCGTAGGTCAAAAATACAACCCGGAATCTTTGACCTGTAGGCTGAACATCACTAAGATAAGAAAACATCTTGCTGGTCTCAAAGATCTTACATGTGATGAGAGAATAAAAATATAAAACAATGCTACAGAAGAAGAAGAGCTCTCCAACACTGCTTTCTTTGAACTCCCATTAGTCTGTGAGACCTGTGACAACTCAAATGGAAGTTTTATGTCTTTAGGAAACAGGTAAGCTCTAATGGTGCTGTCTTCTGCATAATAAATGTATAGTTTTCCAATACTGACAATGTGATTACATGTGAAACTTGTCACATATCCCCATCTTGTTCAAGAGACTCCCCACCGCATGCTATGGCTTCACTTTAAAGTCTGCTGGCTGATTATCACACAAACTAACTGCATAAAAAAATGACTGCTTTGGTGTATAATTTAAGAATCTCCATTAATTTACTTCACATAGCACATTGGAGAGAATTTTTGTCATTTAGTGGTAATGAGTATTACAGATACTACTAAGTAGGTGATAATGTGTGCTTTTGTAGTTGGGTTTTTATCATTTTTCTCTACTTCCACCTTGTTAACTTGAATTTGCTTCTCTTGACTGATCCCTCTTTTATTCCTCAGCTACAGTTCATACGTTGCTCCTGAACCTCATTTAATTCACTCTCTTTGCTCTGTCTTACGCTTTCCTCTTCTCCCTTTTTTTTCCGTACTTTCAGTATCTCGCTTCCACAGAGGGCAAACAAGCACAATGTTCTCAGTGCCTGCAAAAGCATCTGGCTTCTATACATCCAGCTGGCCAATATGTTTGCTCCTACAAAGTCAGTACACAAAGTACACTGCTTGCTTGAGCTGTCAAATACAAATTACTGGCCAGCAGGAGTCTGAGCTCCACTGCAGTTCTACATCCCTCATTGCCGAGGATTTATTTTGTTTACAAGAAATGGTAGGAAAAGAGAATTCAACCTGTTCAATAGTTTGAGCTGACAGCACAAAGACTTTTAAAGGAATTGAAGGATAAGGAAATGGTGCATTAAACTGTTTGTTTCAACACTTCATGACACATGCAGCTGTTCTGGTACAATATTGTAAACATCGACTTCGCCTTTCCCATTTGAAAATTGCCCTTTATTTTCGTGCCTTTTAGGAAGGCACCACTAGTCAGCATCAGCAGTGTCAACACAGCCAAAAAACAGTGGGTAACAAAACAATAAAAAAGTTCCAGTCAGATTCAGACAACTTACAAATGCGTACAGCCCACAAGTGAGATTTGTGGTCTGCATTCCAGCGAAGAACAAATTCTGCAACATGTCTTTTCTGCAGCATAGAATGACCATTGAAAGCCTATATGGACAATTTTGCACAGAATCATGCAAAGAAAGTTCTACTCATAGCAAATTATATAAAGAATAAGCACAAAAATCAGCCAAATGATCAAGTCTGATCAAAAATATTGGGGCTAAAATCTACTGCCACAAAAGGCCTGCAACGAGACAACTTGCATGAAAATAGTATGCAACATACCTTTGTTTGTTCTGAAGTTAGATTAAAAGCCTCAACATGAATTGCCTCAACATAAATGAAAATAAACCAGACTTTGACAAGACAAGTCAAGCTAATCACAATTCATCCATGCACAGTCACATAATGGACGTTCTCTTTTTTTTATTTCCAAGTAGTTATAGCACACATTTTGAGTGAAATGCATCAAATAAAGACACTGAAATGAAAGTACACCATTCTAAAACTAGATTGTGACATTACTCCTTCACAAGACACGGCCAGATAATTGGACCACCTTAGTTGAGCAGTACAAGTAACTGCCCCATCATTTGTAACTAATCAAATTGCAAGAATAGTGGAAGATGGATGTCCTCTTAGGTTAAGCAGCCTTCGGATAGAAACGCAGTTTGCCCAGTTGGTAATCCAACCTGTAAAGCAACTTTGTATTTCTGCTTTGTTCTTCTCTTCTAATCACCGATATGAGATCCATTCATAATACATTCATTCGTACTTGATGCAATCCAGGTACCAAACAACCTCAGTTTAGGCCACTCTAGAATAAAGATTCTTTAGTCCTCTCCAATATTTGTTTTCATCCGAGTTTAATTATAGAGCATAGAGGAGAGAGGCCTCTGCTCTCCAGCACCGTCATTGACCCATCACATTCTGAAACAAACACTCCATGAAGAACCTTATATAACATACCAGTGTCTCTGCCTCTTATTCTAGTAGATGACATAAGCCCCAGTCTTCTTCCACTCTTAGATTTTCACATAGTTTGAATCTTGTGACAACACTTCGATGTAATGAACAGGGTTTTGACAAGTGCTTAAGAACGTTATGGATCATTTGAGCGGTATATCCTCTTACTGAGCACAGTTCCTGGAGTCTAAAAGTTGTTTTAACAAAGACTGAAAGACATTGGCTTTCTTTGTTTGTGCAACATGCTATTATCTTAATATTTGATAGCTAATGAGCTCAATTCCTTGAAGTAGTCACACCTTCAAGGCCGCACTGAATAACAAGTTATTTTTGGTTCAATGTGAAACCAACTATGACAGATTATTTGTTCTCCTCTCCAATCTTTGAAAATATTTTTAATAAGCACTTGCTAAAGCCACAAAAAAAAAGTTTGCTTGAACCTTGATTTTACGCATGTTCAAACTGCTCACACATCATGTAAATTGGTCAAAGAGCAGAGAGACATGTGAAAGGCACCTTTCATTTTTGCTATTCACACTCTCACTTGTTCATTTCACAGGCTGGTAATCATTACTGTGATTATTTAATTAAATTACTTTGCTTTTTCTGCGGCCCCAAGTCGACAAAGACTGTGCAGTTGCCACAGGCAACGGTGTATGTGTGAAGCAGGATGTGTGACATAATGACAGCAGAAACGTCTGTAGGAGTGGCATGAAGGGGCGGCTTGTGTGTCCTTTCTGACGAGCCCGCAGTTGGATTCGCTCGACGGAGATCCACTGATGTCGACAAAGTTTCCACTCCGTTTCATTGATTAAGCTCACCATGAGGACAGAACAGCACTCTGCCATATATTACGGGTCCATCTGCAAGACGATTAGCGAGTTTATAGACGCATGCACATCATTTTCAGTGCTCACAATTGGTTCGGTCAGGCAGTTCTCATCCAAATAAACGATGATTAGCTTGTTAATAATTGTTTGCGCTCGCACTGTTGGTGTGGGCTGCAGGAGCCGTGTTTCTTGCAAACGTTTTGCTGAGGCACGAACAGTCTTACCAACCTCGGGCTAAACAGTACACATCAATGCATGTAAACTGTTATTGTAAAAGAATGTAAGGAATAAAGCTCAACACCACATTCTATACTTGAAGACTGGGTTTGATAGCAGTTAATTGGATCTGAATCCAGTTCCAAATCCATTTACTAAATGTGGATCTTTTCAAATCCCTTATTGATCCTAATAAAAGAGGACAACGGAGGCACAGTACCAAAATGCATTTAATTTGTTTTATGTTTAACATATACCTTCACATTTAAAAATCGAGCTTTTAACTAAAATCATTTGTAATTTAAATATTGTCTTAGGGAGCACTTACAAAACAAGCGTGTCACTCACACTCAAAGAAACTACTGTCATTACCTATCAAATACAAACCTCAGACATTCAGCCACCCGAAGGAGTTGTAAAGAGTCCACCACATACTTTATCACTGCTCTGTGACTTTCATTAAACCTGTCCTGACTCATTTTTCGCTTTGCAGCAAGAGAAAACAGTAGCATTTGCACTGCACTGAGGATCTGTGCTGTTGCTGCAGAATCCGCAGCAAAAACAACAGTGAAAATAATGTTAAAGCTATTCTAATTCTATGAAGTAAAATAGCGATGCACTTGACGTTACCCTGTGTTGCAAGTCACGCTACATCGACAGCTTGAGCACACCTCCTTTAATTATTAAGTCAGTCCCCATTTATTTTTGAAGTATCTTTTCCTTTTACAATGTAATCCAATGCACTACAGCAGTGCTAAGTTATAGGGCATTTTGTTAGATATGAAACTTAATAAATCTAGATTTTCTAATCTGCTTTTGGAACTCATTGTTTTTAACACTTATCAGTCTCAGTTATTGTTGCTTTATCATACAGTACCACAGTGGATCTCCAAAAAAAACAGATTAGTTTTCAGTAACCGTAAGACCACAACAGAACTTCAAAAACTCTGAGCAGTAACTCAGCTTCCAGGCCCGTGTCCTCTCTGTCTTATTGAGCAGGTATTGGCAGCTCTTCAGAAGCCCTTCAGGTGCGTACACTCCAATAGTGTTCCATTCCTCTCCATTAATTCATCATCAATATGGATCCATGTTTTGTTGATGGTGGCACACCTGCACCTTCCTTGCCCTGTTGCGCTGCCCCGGACGGCCCTGCCTGAATAAAAATGAAGCCAGTTTCTTCCATCGTCGCAGTCATTGTGCCATTTGTTGAGTAAAACACACAGGTCCATTATTGAAGTGTCATGATGCTGTGTGTTTGGAATGCGACAAATCACTGCAGGCTGTCACCGGGGCAGTTTTGTGGCATTACTCTCAGCAGAGAGGAACGCCGTTAATGCTGACAAACACTGTAGAATGAGGGTCATTTACCACACATCCATTAAGCAGGTGCCAATACTCCACCAACAGCAGAGACATTTCTCACTTCCACAGGGTCACGTTTGCATCTCGCTGCCCAACGTGCAATCTTACAGTTATTTAGGTTGTTGAATTCATATGGTCATAAATATTGAAGACCCCCTCTGGTGAAAATAAAGCTTTTTTTTCTTGTTAACATGTCTTGTTATCATGTTTTTATATGCTGGAAAACATGACTGAACACTAGGTCGGTTCAACCAAACATACCTGAGCAAATACGGGAAAAAAGCTATTCTTCAGAATTCAGTCCTGTACATTTAGATTAAGACTGTGTATAATAAAACAAAAGAAGTTTACTTCAGCTTTCCCTAGTTAACAGTCAGTTCTGTTCAGTCCATTAAGTAAAAACACTCCACTTTGGGCTTTCACAACTTTACTTAAAAACAGACTATCAGATGTAGATGAAATTTCCAGAGGTCAGAAATGACACAAGGACCAAGTGATTAGATTTTAGCAGTGATGCGGCTTATAGTCTGGATCCACAGATTTGTTAAGATAAGATAATCCTTCATTACTCCCTGTGTCCGGGGAAGTTTCCCACGTTGCAGCAGCACACAGCATACAGTATGAGCAACAATAAACAACAATATAATTATAAGCATAACAATATTAACAGTAAGGTCAAGTTGTTAAGGATTTCCGTATCATAGCAAGGTAGTGGTACAGCGTCATGGTAACTATGACAACAACTGAACACTACGTCAGCTGCCTGCTGACGATCAGAATGATTGCGATCCTATTTCAATACGATCGCCGCGGACCACAAATTGTTCATGTATCATGTTTCATGTATCGGAAATCACACGAAAACGGAGCAGCCTTGGCAGAGTACGTCACTCTCAGAGTGCTTTTCTTGTTTGATTCTGTGCCAACAAGAACTTTAATGCATGTTATCCCCCTGCTCCATCTCTCCACATTGCTTATCTGTCTCCACTGTTCCAAACTAATAAAAGCAAACTGCTACACAAAAAAAGAGAATAGTCTTGCAGTGTTGTCCTCCCACATTAAACACTAATCAAACCAAGAGGCCACACATTATCGGGTTCTGTCCAAATGCCCAGGGAAGCCTTAAAGGATTGCCAAATGCTGTCTTGTCTACCGACGATGTGAGAAAGATCAAAAACTTCCAAAATCCCTTCAGAAGCTTTTGCTCAGGGCACGAGTTAAAGCTCATTAAAAAGTCTAATCAAAACACAGCAATAGCATAACATGTAAAGTTAATTTGCAATTTTTTTTTCCTGATGAGCAAGAGACCATAACAATATGAACCCTCTTGGCCCCAACAAAATATTAAAGATATGATCACAGACGAGTTCCAAGAAACAGCACACCTCATTTGAATTTTAAGGAAAATGTAATTTATGACTTAACTCTGAACTCACTTTTTTCTTTCTAATTGATGATATTGCCTGAAGGTGCCTCCTTTGTTGGATTTCTAATTTACGTAAATGAGTGAAAATTATTTTCACTTTTGTCCCCACCCCTAAGAAGTCAGGTGTGGAGACACTTATTTCCTTAGACAATTGATGCCACACAATGGGTTTGACACAAGTTCACTGATATAGCTGAACGTAAATTTTTCTACGGATACAATATCTAAAATATATTTCGTCTGTGACACTTCACTGGATCTGGTATGATGGATGGGTGAGACATTTCAATTCTGACATGAAATATGAATCACTGGAATTGACATTTGCTGACCTGTTCCCATGTGAAGAGTATAAAAGGTCCTCTTTGAATAGACAGCTTGAGTCTCATAAATATGACAGAGAAGCACCTATGACCAATTTTTGAGGCTGGCACAGGGCACTGAAATAAAACTAACACTGCTAATCTGCACATTTCATGCATCATTAAAACATCAGTTCAGAGAACTGAAGAGAAGGTCATCTCAAAGTAGCATGCTGTTACAAATACTGTGTAATCAACCAACGGATGATCAGTTTTCAGTCTAGGAAATTCAAGTTTAAGGTAAGACGCACAGACTTGAGATTTCCTTTGGGACAGTTGGTTGCTTTTGTACTCATCTGTTACTGTACATACAGCAACGTACCATGTTTCAGATTTGTGACTAATTGGGTTGCAACTCACAATTATTTCCATCATTGATTAATCTTTCAATTATTTTCTTAACTAATGAATATGTTTGGTGAAAATACTGCCAGAAAATGGTGAAAAACAAAACAAATCATTTCTCACTGACCAAGATGATGTCCACAAATGTCTTTTGTCCACAAAGCAAAGCTATTTAGTTTGTCATTTCAAAAAGAGAAAATATTCAACATTAAGAAGCTCTAATCAGAGATTTTTTACTTTTTTAGTTTAAAAAATGGTCTAAGTGATAATTCTGTTGTCAAAATGGTTTGCAGTTAATTTAATATTGCGGAATTATGCTGAAAACTTGTTTCAGAATTGCTGTATTCTTATAAAATTCATCATGTTCGAGCACTGATAGTATGTTGCATGTAATAGTGGTTATTTTGATGCACCACAACAGCTTGATTCTAAACCATAATGAGGAATTAATCTGTATAATGCAGGCGAAAAGCAACACTGCTGGAGATATTGCCAAAATGCAGGTTACTTGATCAACATTCAGTTAAATCACCATTATGCAATGCATAAATGTACAACAAAACAACAGACGGCCTTTTGCACTACTCACAGAAACAACCGATTATTTAGAGAACAAATAATAAAACAAACTGTTTTTATGATGATGTGGAGAGTTAATTCAGTAAAATCACATTCAATCTCGTTCTTTTGGTGTATAAGAAAGTTTAGTCTGCTTCTTTCTTCTGTTTGGTGTACTCAAGTAAAGAACAAATCCAGACCCATCTTTCTAACTCGTGGCTTTGGTACTTCATCAGTCTCTGTTTTAGATTTGTATCAACACAGTAGTGTCTATAAAACAATGAAGTGGCTTTAAAATTACAGCCTCTTGCCCTCCTCACAGACCCTCTCAACATTTCCATATGGAGATCTTCCAAGAATGGTAATGCCATTTACTGAAAGAAATGATTGATCTGGAGCAAGTGAGGAATTGAGCATAAGGTACCAGATGTAAAACACGTCGTGGTCCTGAAACCCTGAGTTAAACCTGAATATATCCTCACAAACCTGAAAATCCTTCTTCACAGTGCCGACTTAAGGCCCGTATCTAAATGGATGTAATCGTCACTGGGGCATGAAAACTACATGTATAGCATCGCTAGTCAAATCTAATAAAAAATGCTCAAAAAGTCTGGTGTAGTGGTTTGCATGTGGATAGTAGAAGCATCATCTGTGGAGAATATACACTTTGCAGTCTTGGGAAAGCTACTGTACACAACAGCAAGTGCAAAAACACGATCAGCGGGATTTTTGACACTTTGATTATTACAAATTAGACTCTTTAGGGGAAGAGGCGGGAAAATAATTCTCTCATAGATTTCTACTCAGGATTTTTTTAGTAGTTTTCTTTTGTATAAAAGGAAAATGGTAGCAGGGAATTTAGTTTTGTACAGCCTTTTGACAGCCTCTGTTCAACCTCATGAATAAAATACTTACATGTAAAGGGAAACTCTGGAAAAAAAAAAAGCTGCAGGCTGCTTTATTTTTACTTATGTCTTGTAAGTTGCAGTTTCCATCAATCAAACATAAGTCACAAACCGAGCTTGTGCAGTGGCCATTAGGTGGGCTTTAAATGAAAAATCACCTTTAATTGAAAACTTGACAAGAGATTGAATGGAAAATATGTGGGCAACTGTGACTGAGTGACACATCAGTGTCAGACTGGTGATTAGCAGGAGCAATATGGCTGTACTTTCTTGGATTATGGCATCCGGTGCAGTTCAGATCAAAAAACAAAACTTTCGCAGAGATGCAAAAAATGCAGCATCCTGAAAGAATGTATTTGTTTGAAATACTGTCAGGTCTCAAATAATCGAAGTAGCCCAAGAAAATAGATAATTTACTCACCAACAGGAGGTCTTGTGTGCTGCTTTGTCTGCAAGTTGCTGCTCTCACATCATAACATTACGGTCTTAGTGGAATCTTCGTCTGTAGACAAGGAGCAAGAGATTTACAATACAATGACTTTATTAATCTCCGAAGGGAAATTCAATATTTGAACATATTTCATATACATTTGACCACATTTGAAAAAGTGACCATAGGTGCTGCATTTATCAGTGTACAGGAAAAGTCAAAAACAATAGTTGGACAGCTTTTACAATATCAGTTTATGACACTCATGCACAATTTGTGCACTAGGGTAATGGCAGTTTTGGTATGGAGCCACATACTGAGTTAACCCAGCCTGGCCACTCAGCTTATGCCTTTAAAGTGGGCTTTGATAATCACTGTAAGGAACACCGGATTTTAAAGTAATTGTCTTGTTGTGCAGCTAGGGTATAATCAAATATAGCTTATGGAAGATGCAATATTCCTGAGGCACCAAGGGACAAAGAAATGATCAGCATGCAATTACATGAATTCTAAAAGAAGCCGCAGTACCAACTACCGGCAAACAACAAGTTAGCCGAATGCAACTGCAGAGGCCCAAAATAAGGTGAGCCCACAGTCATGAAGAAAAGGGCTTTAAAAGTAGCAGTTTGTCACAAGTTTTGAAGTAATAGTTTAGCCGTATGGAGGTAGACGTGTTTATTGTATTGAATTCTGAGCTTTTTATAGTTAAAGTGGGGGAGGAACATCAGGTGGGCTCTTGCAAACACTACAATTAAAAACAGTGAAGGAAATTTGCATAGCATAAGCATATCATTAACTCTCAGGGAAATGGAAACAACAAATTCTCCAGGGTGGAAACCAAAGATAGGCCTCAAATCCACCCTATGTAGGTGGTTGCCACAGCAGGCTCCTCATGCTAATAATCCTTACAGTATTTACCACGTTAAATGTAGAATGAGAAATCCACAATATTTGCTATTTCAATATGATCTCATAAAGTCACAAAAGATAGTAAAACAAATGCAAATTAAACTGTATTAAGTTGAACAATGAGCAGTCTGGTGGGGAGGATGGATAACTTCTGTACATATGTCTTACTTTTCGTCACAGTCATTGCCGATTGTTGTCATGTTTGTTTGCAATAAGCAGGAGTTTCCCAAAGAAAAGGAAGTGGCAAGCTACTGGGGAAAAGGCAGCCAGCTGGGGGGTCTAGAGGCATACTGTCCCCTTGGAGGAAAGCCCAAGCACAGTCACTAATTCCTCTATTTAATCATACATCCAGATTTAATCATTGCATATTCTGATTAGTTTGTTGACCACGAAAGATTGTAAAAATTCAAACCAAAATTCCGAATAAGATTTTTTTATTGACACCACTGAATGGTTTATCGAGACTTATAAACCAGATCATATCAAGGAAGACATTTTTAATCCATCTTCTCTAGTCTACTGGTTTTAAATTCAACTATTTGTTAAATAAAAATAAAATAGGGGCCAAGAACAACCAATCAAGAATCTATTGACTCAAATCATATGAATATAATGAATCAACTCAACTTTTAGTCCTCTTCTGCATTAGAATATGTGAAGTAAATGAAGAAAAAATAATACATTAATCTCATGAATGTCTTTGCAGTGTATATGTAAAATGCAGAATGTACAAAGAACCCGGTAGTGCTTACTGCTGTAAGTACTACAATGAGCTCTGCGGATCAATTAGATCATCTAATCTGCTAGATTTAAAACTAAACTTCCTACTTAATCCCGGTAACTACAACCTTCACCTAGAAAAGTCAGCATGTTGACTCTACAAGCAACAAGAGCATTGAAGCAGGTTAGCATTGAGCTGCTAACTCTGCAAGGAGAACAAATGAGCTATCGATTTGTTCCAACCTGCACTATCAGGACACTGCACAGCAAAAACTGCATTCACCATCGGAACCACAACTCTGGCCAACATGGTGATCTGTTTTCATAGCTAGGTCGCCGAGTAGGTTGAGTACATACCACTAAGGTGATGCTGGGTATGCTTCAAGCAAATGCAGGGACTTTCATGCAGAAGAGCATCTTCCTTTCTAATCTGGCACCTTAATCCTACACAGATCACATACTTATGCTTCGAACTGGTTGAAACAGACACGTGGAAAGGAAACTCAAAACTCTCACTTCACATAGTGTTTTGCTTCTTACCTTGTTAGGTCAGAAATTTTTAATAGCTTTAACTACACATGGATTCACATAGATCATAGGAAGGCAAAGGAAAGCGTTGACTCACATGTACTCACACACTAACACTCACACTACAGACTCTTATATTTCATTGCATATTTTGTGTTTTGCTTTTAGCACCTTTCATAAAAGCTTTCTAATGGATATTCTGTTGTATTTAGTGTCGCCAGAAAATTAACGCTGGCAAACCTGACTAGTCATAACACCAAAGTGTAGCCACTGAGTTTTTCTTTTTAGTTGTAGATAATCATTTCATTCTTACTCAAGAGCTCCAAATTGATAATTTAGTTCATTTCGTAAAAGTGATGTTTGGACTTTTGTCGATTCTCCCTCATCCAAACACCGATTTACAGAACCTTAATTAATAACCCTGTTGCACCTACACCATGTCTTTGATGCTGCTACAGCTGTTTTCTAGAGTAAGCCATCTACTGAGGATGCCCCCTGTCTGTGTAATCACTGAAATTATTTTGTCAATCAGTTATTTTGGTAATATTTATCAAACACTGAAGATCACTCCCCGTTTTCTACTCGGCAGGATGCAACCTCTCTGCTCATCACCTGCATCCACGGATTCAGAGCATCTGCTTGGCACAATGCAGCTTCTTAATCCAAATCACTGTTTAGTATTAAAGCTTTTTAAACTAAAGCAATCAGCTGGTCTTAAATGAGCTGTTGACTATTTGGTCATGAGAAGCTCTGAATGAAACCAACTATTCAGTACATCCATATAAAATGAGAACAAAATTTATATTTAAGTGCTTTATTCTCTGTTATTGTTTATTCTCTGTTTAGTAGAGGGTTATTTTGAGCCATTTTCACCATAACAGAACCTTGTTTACCATAAAATGCTGTAACCAGAATTTTCCTAAAGCAGGAAAACAAAATTTCTTCGAATAAAATAAATAAAAAAGAAAAACAATAGGTAACTTGCTTTCACACCATCACAATAATCATGTCATCTCGCCTAAAATGTTAACTTTTCTTGCTGTGTGTGCTGCTACAGGCGTGACTGTAGAGAATTTTCACACTGCATTTACTAAATGCACATTGGCTTTTCTTAGCTGCTGTACTTCCCTCCCTGGCAGAATTGAAGGTCTTATTCCAAGCCTATCCCTTCAAATTGAGATTGCGTTAACAGCTGCAATGTGTAAGGATCACAGTCCTAAGATATACCTAAGGACAGGAATTCATCATCCTTTTATTACCCTGTTTTATTGAGGCATGCGTAATATCTCCTGATGAATCGTATTTCTGAATCCTCTGCTTCTTCCAAACCAAAAAGCCAGAGACAAATATGCTTAAGAGCTGTTTGCAGATTTAGTATAAGCCCACAGCCCAAAGGGTGCAATGAACGGGTTCAGCGCAAAACCAATGAAAGGCAGTTTGAAGAATTTTAAAAAATCCTATGTAAACAAGACCTATTCATTATGGCAAATGCAGCCATATGGAACTCCCCATCCCATAGCCACTAGGTTCAAGTAATACCATTTGAGGCTCGATTTGGAGAAAAGGGAGAAAGTGAGGAATGCTCACATCATTTACGGTCTACTCCAAGGGTCACAAATTGTCAGTTTTCCTAAAGGAATCGCAATACCTCTCTCAGCTGGCTCACTGAAAGCTTGGCAACAGCGCAAATTCAGAGTGGAGCCCTGGGAAAGTGGTCAGAGTGTGTGGTGTTGGCTATCAATCCTTCAGCTGAACTGTGAGTTTTGCAAAGGAGGATTCCACCCAGGGAAAGGTGGTTTGGAAGAAAGAATACATAAATACTATGGCAACTAAGTGGGGTTTTCACACACAGTGAGCTCCATATTTTCAGTGCATATGCTTGCATGGCATACATGTGGTACATGTTGGAATACTGTGATTTAAAAAAAAGTCAATTAATGGCACATATCTCAGCTTCTATCGCTTCGGGACCACATTCACTCTACTGAGATTTACCCTCATCTTATGCATCACCAGCACAATGCAGTATGGTTTTATGGTACAGCGCTTGAGAACTGAGATGATCAATCTAACGGGTGTGGTGAGCCCAACTTGGAACCACATGAGTGGAATTAAAAAGATGTACGTCGGAGGTGCACAAAGTCCAAAAGTTTACTGCCTTTTCTGAGGTATCCTTCTCTTAAAAAACTCCCTAAACTGAGAGTGACGGACATCAGTGAAATACAAAGCTACATTGCTGTTTTACCTGAGATAATTACTTTAAAACTAAGTATTAACAGATAATTTGACTTCATCATCCTTATATGTATTCATTCTTTAAATTTAATACAAAAACAAGTCTTCAGATCAACAGAGACAACTTTGACTTTTACAAGAATCCCTATGAAGGGTGATTTAAACCACAAAAGGTAACCTTCTATAGTGTTTTATAACTGCAATGGCTAAAGCATTAAGATGAGTAATTCTACTTTAAGACTATATCTACATATTGTTGCCAGTATAACACCAAGACAAAAAATTGACTACTCAGTATCTGGACATTGTGAAATTCCAAGGTAATACTCAAGGAACTTTCAAGTATACCTACATCCGTAGTTGTAAAACCTCAGGAGATCCCAATGACATTATACACTTCTAATAAAACTTTGATCATTGCACCATTTCCTTGTAAATGCACAGCAAGAGAATCGTACAAATTCTCTACAAGCAGGCTGACAAACTCACATAAACATTGACAACAAACACACACTGAAAGGTTTTCAGTATACATCAATCTATTCTTTAAAATATGTAAGATGTTTAAATAATTACCAGAACCTCTAGTATCCTGTCACTGCACAACAGCAGGAACATAAGTATAGATAACTGTGTAAGTACTTACAGGTTTCTGCTAGAACAGAGAGAGACAAGCATTCTTAACATAGCTGTAAGTACACAATTAGTGTTGTTAGTCATCATACAGTCCACTGAATAATTTGGATTTACTGGACAGTAAGCTAATTCCATCTAAAGCACATAATGACAGCCTAAAGAGGTGCCACAGAGTTAGCAGGTATGATTACCAATGAGCATAGTTGTGGATTGTGCTTCAAGAACCGGTATTGACACAAAAGTATCCATTCATCTCTATCGAATGTTTGCCAAGTTTGAAGGAGGTGGTGTCTATCTGGTAAAAGTCAGTCAGAGAACAGGTAGCACATGGACAAAGAGTCGAGGGACAATAGAGATTCACAATGGAGAGGGGAAAAAAAAGTGCCTCACTAAAAGTGACAAAGAATGTCTTGAGGAGAGACCCAATGATTAGACTCACGGCTACCTGTCGTATCTTTCTTCTCTTATGTCAAATTTCCTGTCTCTCTGTTCAGAATGTTAATGATTATCAGTTAATCGATTAATTTCCATTAGCAATTCAACCTATAAGGCAGAAGACAAAGGATGTCCATGACTGAAAATGTGCTGTTTATTAACTGTAGTACCTGGTTCTTACTGCATTAATGGTGCAGTGATTCAAGGAGGCAGTCACTTGTACTAATGGCAGTTCCATGTTGGCAAGCAAAGAGCATCAAGGGGGTTTAGCTTGGAAAAGGGTCACCATGACAAAGACTTGAGTGCCTCCAGGCCAAAGCTCTTGTGTGAACAAGAAAACAGCATCACTGTGGCCCAGTGAGTGGTAATTTATATCATTGGAGAAGTCCATGCTAAGTTAGTTTTATGTTATTGAAGAAAACTGTTCAAAATTTGCATTCCTACTCCCTACATCAAATCCCTACACTGAATGAAACTAAAAATGCCAAGGGACAAAAATAAAAACAAAGAACAAAGGATGAGAAGGAGGAAATGGAGCAAGAAAATCCCAGCTGTGACTGCAAAGGCATTTAAGATTCTGATCAGGCTCATCCACAGGTTTAACAGAAAGGCAATAGTTCACAATTAGCGACCAAAAACGTACTCTCTCCCAGGATGGTTAACCCTAGCTCAGGCCATCTAACCCACTCACACTACTATTAAACTACACACACCATGCAGCTTTTGTTGCTTTTCAAAAATCGACATTGATACCACTGACACTCCAGGTACATCAACCTCTCAAGAAACATGTGAGATTAACAACACTCATTTCTCAAATATTCCTTCACCTATCAACAAAAAGAAATACAGGCATTTAGACTTCTTTCATTAGTAAGGATAAACCAAAATGCCATTTCAAATCTCATTTTGCTGTGATAGAAGTGCATTTTCATTTTAGTACCGTAGGTCGAAGGTAAATCTTAATGAGAATTGCAAAGAAAAATCCTGCAGTTCAGTTTTTGCTCTGGTTGGAAGTCCTAGCAATTGTTATTTCAGAATTTCAAGAAAATGAATGGTTAAATACTGAATCACTGACCAAAACTGTCAGTAACTGTGAGTTTAAGGGTTTACTGTGCTCATTGTTACTCAGAATGAAAACAATGGAAGAGTTTGCTTCTATGCTTAAAGGATTAAAACATGACAAATATCTCTGGGCATGTTGAATGAATGAACAGCCGGCAAGTGATAAAATAAAAGCCTGATAACAATACTTGTAAACATTGCATTGTGTTTATAGAAGTGTGGGAAAATGTGCATGTCAACACCGCTTATATCCAGGCTGTGCAGAAAATAGAAGGTCAGTTCCTGAGGCAGAAAAGTGACTCATTTGTTCAAAGTCTTTCCTCACAGCAAGAAGTTCCTGGATTTAAATTACAGCTGTGGTACTTTCAGGACTTTGATAGGCTGAATCCTGCAGCACTTAGCCCTGTGCCTCTAAGACAGAGGGTCTCAGGTTGGAATGTCAATGCAGGGTCTTTTTGTTTGAGATTTTTATGCTCCCTTTGTTCTTGTGAATTTCATGAGTCGACAAAGGGTGCATATGTGCTTGAAACAAACGTTATCTAACGTAGGCTGCACCAAACTGATATGCAGATCCCTTTGATCCCCCTTTGATTCATTCAGCATTAACTCCTTACGTACAGGGTTTCCAAATGGTAGCACATGGCAGCAGCTTTAGAATTCTTAAGAACTGAATTGTTTAAAACGTAGATCAAAATTAGTTTTGAAGTCACTGTGTTTGTGTGTGTGTGGCGCATTTCATACAGCAAGTGCAACTCAAAGTGCTTTACATCAATAAAGAGAAAATGTAAAATTAACAGTGATAAAAATACAGTTGTTACATAATATTATTATTATTTACAATAATTAAAGAAATATATTGGTCTGATTCTAGTAGGCTGCATGAAACTACATAAAAACTATAGAAATACAAGCCTAAAAAGACAGGTTTTGAAGCTCTGTATATAGTTCTACTCAGGTGAACATTTAAGAGACCAGAATTAGAAGATACCTCACCAGCATGAGGATGAATAGGAAGAAGCTGCTAAAGACTTTAAAGATTAGTTTTGCAAAGACGAGGGTAAAATTTAGTGTCCAGTTGTCCAAGTCTCGATGTTGTTCCTGCAAACAAAAGTGCATCTAATATTTATGCAATCATTAGTTTTATGTTTCTTTTATTTTGAAATTAATTGGCATTACTTTGCAGAAATCTGTTCAAATTTTGACATGATAAAGTGTTCTCTTGTGAATTCTTGTCAAAAAATGCCAAATTAGCAAAAAAAAAAAAAAAAAAATATATATATATATATATATATATATATATATATATATATATATATATATATATATGTATTTTTTTTCCCCTTCACAGGCAATGTTGTCGTAATGAGAACGAGTGCTGCTGCATTTTGGATAATCCGAGATGTGTTTTAAGATTTCTTTGGGAGGGAAGAAAACACTGCAAGGCAATAGTAGTTCTGTGTCTTCTTTAGACACGAAAGGCTGCAACATAAATAGGTTCTCCAGTTATGGAAACGTTCAGTGTAAAATCTATAGTACACATTGACAAATGTGTTTCTTATGTATGACAGTGTTCTCAGTGGATGTCTTCCAAACTGATCTTAAATATAAAAGCAAAAGTTACATTAGCAAGTACAGCACCAATACAACACACATATACAAGTTTCTTAAATATATCAGATGCCATATTTGCCATGTTGTTAAAACTGTTGTACTATCTCTTAAAAAGTATTGATGTAATACTATTGCACACAACTACTTTATTGTGACTTTTATAGAGAAACACTTAATTTTATATGTACTGTAGCAAAGCACGATGATTTGTCAGGCATTTAATTGGCTGGTTGAGTTAAAATCTGACATACCCATCAGTTTCTCATAAAATGTAATAAAAATTCCTCCAGATCATGATGTATATCAACATTAGAAAGTATAAAATGTGTACTGAATTTAAATAGCTAAGTTTAATGAGGCTGTGCAAAGCTATATTTAGCCTTGGATAGAAGAAATGTTCACCCTGTTTTGATGAACATAACTACAAACAGCATTTAGAGTGCCACATCTTACACACAAAAAATTAAAATGCTGAATGCATTGTTAAAAACGAAGTAAACCTTTGTCCTACTTTGTCAGAAACGACCGATTTCTGCACAGAATCTGAAGGTTGTGTGGTTTCGACTGTGTTCGTTTTGATTTGAGTGAGATGAAATACTATAAAAATCCTGTCGTGGGTTTGTGTGCACATTTGGACCAGGTTGAAAGGGAAATATAAAAAGTGGAAAACAAAGAGAATGGTTCTGCATTTAATTGCGGGGTTTTCTCTGTTCAGTGCACGACCTGACTCTCATCTGACCTTAGTCATCTTCACCTCAGCTGAACTGTGTGGGAGGAAGAACAAATGACTCATATGTGCAGAACAGTTTTGATTGGTGGTTGGCTACACTGGGTGGTTTTGCTTTTCTTCATAATGGTTATACATCAATCTGACCGAGTGCAGGAAAATACTTTTCTTGTCTGAAAAATATAAAAACTTGGAGTGGAACATCCCTCTGATAGTGTTTATGGAATAGACATTAGCTTCGATCTGCTTATCCTGTCACAGGCGCTGCATTGGTAAAAAGTCAAATGGAGGCACTCAACTCAAGGTGCGCAAACACTAACAAGGTATAATAATATAAAAGCGTTGTGATTACTTAGCAATCACACATCGATCCAGTCTTTTATGGTCAGCTGGGGATGGAACTCTTAAGCCACACAGAGAAAATAGAGCCATTGTAGTGATGGGGAGGATATTTAAAAATAGCCACCATTCAAGTATGTGTGTTTTTGTTGTACAAAGTTTTTAAAAGGTAGCGATCAATTTTAAGATAAAGGGCATATATGCTGCACACATTTTGAAACCCTGTTTGAAAGCACATTATTATTCAGTTTCAGTGAGGAAGGTGTCGTGTCTCTAAAATCAAAGCAACCACTCCTGCAGTACTGCAACAACACTAAACAAATCACCATGCACCACTTTAGGGTTGTGCATCCAAAGCTACTTCCAAAAGTCAGAAGAAAAATAATCACTGAGAAAGTTTCACTTTGATTGTATGCATCAGTTCTGAAGAACATTTTACGTGTGCCAGGTTGCAGACAATGTACTGCAAACACCAAATGTAAATCTACTGGTATCCGTCTTTCCCTAAACCAGCCTCCAATTGCCTTTTTCAAAATAAACCCCAAGTCTTGGATTATTCTCAAGTTAAACTTCTCGGTCACTGCTGAGTTGCTTTAGTAGCAGATAAACAGTGGCAATTGGGTGATTTCCACAAAACAATCAACTTAATTTAGCAAATGCTGTAACAGAACGCTTCAAGAGGATGAAATTGATGCTACTGTAGCCCTAGTAAACCTGAAAATATTCCAGAAACTAAATTATCCCCATTCAGTATATTTCAAACAACTCTGCTGTAAAGAATACAGGCGGACATTGCAATGTCATGACATTCTCTCTCATCTATGACAGCAAACACAACATCTGGACTTTGTGTAAATATGCTGTTTATTGGCGCAGGTTACAGCAGCACTTTTCTGTAACTGCAGCAACATGCAAGCTTAGAGAGACTCACTTCCTACAACAAACCCACCAGTCGGCATCATCATCTTCATGTGAAGGCAATGTGAAGTAAGGCTGTGGGTGTGCTAACCTTATTTGTTCAAAAGCAACGGGACTATACGAATTCATATAATGATTAAATGTTGTTTTATCTTGATAAACAGATGGAGGAGGTACTCAGCTACTTACTTCAGTTAAAGTCCTAATACCACACTGAAAATGTTTCCAAAAATTACACAATTTCATTACAATCAGTGCTCAATGCAGAAAATGTTTCCTGTGACGATTCTACTATAGTACAGTGTATTATATCATAAGATAACATACCTCATGTATTGATGTAAAAACAGTATTTAGCTCTTGTTGTAACTTCAACCACCTGCTTCTCAAAGAATCAGGGAATCTTTCTGAACCTGAATCGATAAGTGGAATGAATCAAAACCATTAAAATCTTCAACTCCACATCATTCTGAACACAGACACACAATATTTCTAAAAGAATGAATGAGTCAACAACCACTATAATTCATTGATTTGCTGTTTGCATCAGCAGATGTGCCACATTTTCTTGAATAAACACAAATTTTAAAATGGACAAGCATTCACTTTGGGTATCATATTATACTGACATTTTCACTCACTGTGTGCAGATTTAATCCAAGGACTAAGCTGCTGGGTTTTTATGGACACATAATATGTATGGAGTTTTGTCAGGAAGGAAGTAATTTGACTCCAGCTTGTAGCTTTAATAAGTTCTGTTACAGGTAACTACACCCATAGAATGTCCAATGTTGCACCTATCCAACATTCCAAACCCATGCACTTTAATTTGCGTGTTGCCCACATGAACACGAATCCAGAGTTACTTTTTAGGCCAAAAATGTACAAAAGGCACATAAATGTTAGCCAAATCTAATACCCTTAGTTGCTAAAATGCTGCACACCTTGCAGTGATTTGGCTTAGGAGTTGAAAATACAGCCAAAGCAAATAAACGGCCCCAGATTTCGGTAAAAATCCTCATATTTCCATTCAAAGCTGAAACATCTCTCACAAGCTCCAAAATTTCAAACTGTGGTACTACCAAACAACACGCAGTCACATGCTGATAAATACGGGCACACTTGAAAATATTTAACATGAGTTGTAATCATTTAAACTTAGGACAGGAGTGAATCAAAATTGCAAAGTCAAGGAAGACGTTGGAGAGGAAAGTTTTGAAGAGCTGATGGGGAGGGGTGGTGCTGGGATGTCTGTTTTTGTGGGCGGCAGTGGTGGTGGAGCTGTAACAAGCGAAGAGGTAAAATAGGGAACAACACAGACAAGGCTGTTTGACATAGATAAATTCTGCTTATTCAGAGTAACCGGAGGGTGCGGAGCAAAAATAATAGGGCCATTTGGAGGATGGAAGGTTGCCAGATCTTGTTGTTGTTGAGCAGATGCAAAACCCCAAAAATGCATCTGGGGAAGCTGACATGCATATGCCAATATGGTATTTAGTCAGCTTTTTTATGTCTCTTTTTTTTCCTCGTCATTTTGGCTTCCAGCATCGACACAAAAGCACATAACCACGTTCTTTAACTGTGCATTTAAAGAATAGTGCTGTCGCAAAGCAATCCATAAATCTATACATTGCCCTCTGTTCAGCCCCCATTTATGATTGATTTCCTTGGTGACATTATCGATTCATGTACACCTCTGTACCCACAGCTTTCTCTAATTGCATGTGAATCACATGTGTGGATGATTGTTCAGTCAAGCTGGACCTTCATAGGTCACTGACAAAAATATATATGAAATAATATCCTTTATAAAGCTCCCTCATAAAAATCTATCACACAAAACGAACCAAGGACATAAAACCAACATTTTCTAAAGACCTGCAAATTCAAACCGGGACTCTATGGAGGGGCATAATCTGGTTTGATCATTAGTGAGAAGCATTACTGCTTTTTTTATCCCAAAATATTTGCTGGTGTTTTAGTTGACACAACCAAGATTCACTGTGACAGCTTACCCTGACAGATGACTCTTCAGCCTCACTGGTTGCAAGTCAGCACAGGAGTCAGTTAATGTTTCTTATCCAATAAAGCAGAACATTTTGTAAAGCAGGTAGGAAATGTGTTTACAAACCTGCTAGTGGTATAGCACAAAATCACAGCTGCTCTGAAAACTCAGAAAAAGTTCTGAAGTGATTGCAGTTTTCATATCTTCTGATTTACTACAAATTACAAGAAAATGTGGTCACAAACAATAGTATCTGACCACACTGTAAGGATCCAGACTCATCATATGATAACTCAGACCCGACAAGGATGAAACCAATGGCAAATAAATATAGAAAGCAGAACACCAATTTCAACTTACTGTCTATGATCACATTTACACAGTTTTAAACAGTAACTAAATACAAATTCAAGCGTTTTTATTTCGGATTATTTAATCCGTTTGTCTGTACAAACTAAGTTCTTGGTTGTTTGAATGTTAGAACTGGAGCTTTATTTATACATCGCAGATGGTTGGGGGGAATATGAAATACGCCATGTCTTGCCATGTCTTCTATGCAATATGGTCACACAGCTGTGGATCTTGGTCTCATTGTTGGGTAAATCCAAATTTAGCTGTCCAGTTGGCTGCCAAAAGCTAGCCTGCAGCATAATTCTTACACTGAGAAGCCAAAATGCAAAGGAATGTTCTACATAGATTATGCTAGAAGCCTGTTGAATTTTTAACAATGAAATCCAGTTTAATGTTGATAAAGGAACAATAAGACATCCGTGATTTCTGCAACCCCTCCGTTTTCTCGGGCTGCTTCGTTGCTCCGTGTGACGTCAACTCCTGCTGGCTCACTAAACTCCACAATCCAGTCAGAATACAAAAGACAATCACTTTTTCACTTGTCTGTACCACTCAAACTGCTCTAATGTCTTTAGTCACGTAAAAATGATGTGCTTTTTAATGCACTCTCTTTTTAGTTCCAAGACTTTTGCCAAAGTGCATTTAAATGATGCTCATTTCAGGGTTATTGGAAAATCTATTGTCAAAGGACCGCTATTGATGGATTTTATTGCTCCTGGTTATGTTTAATCTGCTATTTCAATCATTTTAGATATTTCTGTGTACAATATCATCAGCTAAATGCCAAAATTTTATGAAAACCCTCTTGTTTGCTTTTCAGTTTGAGAAACTGTGAGTAAAACGTATTAAAAATTCAGACAAAGTGAAATCAAAGAGCGAGACAAATCAAGAGATGCGGCAGCAGAGGAGGATATATAAAATGAGGCGCAGAATGCAGAGGGATGGAGGAGAAGATCTCTCTCCAAGGCTCATTACTTTCCCCCCATATAATGCCAAGTGCTGACCTAGCAGCATCCCAGCCCCCCCCCCCCCCCCCCCCCCCCCCCTCCCCCCCTCTTGCCCTTCAACCCCTCCCTCCCCTGGCAGGTGAGGGAGTCACAAGCCGACGAGCGCACCAGCCGTCATCCCATTTGGTCTGTGACACCCATAAAGCCATGCAGGATGGTAGCATACCAAGAGCTTTTAAAGCGGCCAATGGCTGCTTTAATGGATGGATACACTATTTAGCTTAATTCATGCTCTCTTCAAGCCTTACAGGGAGGATTTGACCTCTCTTGGGTTAAATAATGGTCCCAGCATAGATGGGTTGGTCGGGGGGCAAGGAGGAGATAAATGCACTGTGACATTCAGCTCACTCCAGCGTCCCCCAATGTGTGATTTGAGAGCAGTCTATTAGGCACACGCTTTGCTTAAACATGGGAAGAGTTATTAGACGGGGCAGCAGTGACTGGGGGCTGCGCATGAGGCAGGCATTTGAAGAGAGAAACGGGCGTGGGCAGAGCTTGACTGTCATTTATCAGAGCAAATCTGGGGGGAAAAAAGGATGCGTTCAAAGAGATAGTATGAGAAATTTAAGGCTGTAGCCAATTCAAAAGAGCATTGAAAACATCTCACCAGTCGCAAGGTTCTGCGCTGAGACAATCGTCGTATTTGTCTTTTAATTGATGAACAACTTGCACACCTCAACAACTTATAACAGATTATTTGTTCAAGTCATTTATCATAACATAAATAGTAAATGTTCCATGTTGTAGGTTATTAAATGAGAGTATCTGTTCTGTTTTCTGTTATATATCATTGTAATTTGAACATCTCTGGGGTTTTTGTGCCGTCAGTGAGACAAAACAAGCTATTTCAAGACATCACCTATCCCACTCATCGCCTTGGGAAATTGTGATTTTCATTTTTCACTAATAACATTTTAAAGGCTCAACAATTACCTGATTGATTGGAGAAATAATTGAGATTAATTGATACTGAAAATAATCTTTAGCTGCAGTCCCTGTTTAATTACACTGTAGATTAATATCACAGACTTTGGTATTAGTGGCTTAGTTTTCTGTAAAATAACTTTACTTGGAACACACATTCAACAAGATATTTCTCTGACTATTCCCAGAGCTGTTCAGGCACAACATAAAAAAGCAATAAAAAAATATACTTTCACAAAAACTACTGTGTTCGGCTGAAAATTCTAATTTAATTTTGGATGTTTAGTTCCACCTGTCTGAAGTTGGATCCCCACTGAACCACCAACCACAACACAGGATAAAAGGGGTCAGCAGTTGGACAGCTTGAACGAGTGCAGCACTTGGTATAATCACATCAGCTCGATTTTCTTGGGTTTTTCTTGGTCTTCAGTGACATGAAATGTGCAATGACCTTTCTGAGCGCCACCATCATGGACAGACTAGCGATAACTTGACAAATTGACTTTCATATGTGAAGCATGTTCACGTGTTAGGCTTGTGAGGGCTCTCCCACATGTTGGCTGAACTACTGTGCAAATAAATCATACCGTGCAAAAAAAGCAATGCTATTTTATGGTGCATCCGAGGCACTTAAAGTATTGGATCATGTTTTTGCATGCAGCTACAAAAAAATCATTTTGCAAACTGAACACACACTTTTGTGTTTTATGTTTGATTATTGATGTTTCACCTTCCATCCCTGCAGCTTATGATAAAAACCTGGCAAAAAGCTCTCTGGTGTTTCAGAACAAAGTGACTGCTCCTGCCGCGGCCCCGTGGCCTATAAAACATCTATATCCCAAACTCATGTTCAAATTAGATTTAGAGAGAAGCAATAAATAGAAAAATTTGATCTGAATATGTTAGTGTCGTGTTTCTGGTGATTCAGGACTACAGACCATGCTGATATTGAAGAAGGACTGATGAGCATTTGAAACATTATCATATAGTGAATCCCAATGGTTTTAGGGTTAAATCTATGAATTAAGGGGCCAACGAACATCAAAATACAAAAAAAAGATGTTATGTTTTCAGCTTCCTTGACATGCTAAACTGCGCTTGAGTTTGGCTGCTGTTTGTATTTGTACTCCTTTGACTTCTCTGTTTAAATATCTTCTAAATCTTGTATGTACACATAAACCCATAGTGACAGTACAGTGAAAGGGTGACAGAAACCAGTCCAAAAATACTAAATCTCTTGCTTAATAAAGAGACAACGAAGGAACAAATCTCACTAACGATGCAATTTCTTCAGATTGAACATTCTGCAGCCAAACGTCTGAAAAATCATCCTTTCCTCTCCAAACCGTTGTGGCTAAATCAACTGGTTAAACAAAAGCTGAAACAGAACTCTGCCTTCGACTAGTAATACTGTCACTTCAAGGACAAATGACTTTATAGCTGATCGGACCAGATCATCTGTCAGCTACCAAGTGGAAGAAACACGTAGAGTCAGAAAACCGACAAAAGTGAAGTCATTTCTATCTCAAGCTGCAAAAAAAATTGCATCTCCACGACTAATTCTGTAGTGTTCAGATTTGTCATTTCCACTAAGATGAGTGAAAAAATTAGCAAATTAAAGAATCAGAAGAATTAGATCCTTTGCTACCTCAAGTTCCCCACTTTTAAGAACGTTCTTCAAAACACACCATTTTTAAAGCCTACCGTTTTCATAAGTTTAAGATAGTGCTGACCAATAAACTGTATTTATCAGTACTGCAATAGAAATATGTTCAATTAAAACTGCCTGAAATGCAATGGATAAGAAAAACTTTTACATTTGCATGTGTCAAGTATTCACACTTAGCATGTGAACATATGATAAATGAAATATTTCCTTTTTGTTGTTTTTAAATGCGTTCCGTTTAATTGGGTAAATAAATGAGGTCTGTTCAACAAAAGCATGGTCAAAATAATTTATTTCACGTCTCTATTCAGTGAGCAGAGGCTATTCGATTTATAGGGTCTATGTGAGCAGTGTGCACATTAAAGTTGAAAGACAGAGAATGTACAGCTATTAGTCTTTATTCATACCACATTTGGATTACTGAATGCTACCAAACCTCGTACATATTCCTCATATCATGCAGGCCTAATTCCAAGGCAATATTATGTGACACTTGGAAAACTGTGAAACAAGCCACTATGCATTTAAATGAGTGGAACTAGCTTTTTACAACTACTCATGAAAAAAAAGTTCACCGATTAAATGGTAATGTCAATATCATTTTTATAATGTCATCACTGCCTTGTTAGTTAGAATGTGCCCTTGATTTTAACTGGCTCTTGATTACAATTAGTTTGCTGCTAATTAATGATACAACAAACTGAAATCATAACGCTTTTGCTAATTTCCTGGAAATAATTACTGGCATTTTATGTTACGGTCAAGAATGTAGCACTGCAAGACCTGCTAAACTGTGAGAGAGGAGGGATGAAACTACTGACCCATGAGCGCCAAATTATACGTTACTCATCCCTCTGCTCACATTCATCTCCAGAATGTGTTCATCTTCACCCTGAGGGGGTCAAGAGGACTGTGTTACTTTAGATGCAGGTTTGCGTGGAGATGTGTACAAGGGTCAGGCCAAGTTTGGCCATGCTGTCTCTCTCCATCTTTCTCAGGGTGAACATCCTAACATCCACCCCCATCTGCATATTCCCAGAGTGACAAAACTAGTTAGCCGAGTAATAAATCAAACCTCGGCTGCCCAATTTGGTTTCCTAATGTAATTAATAAGTGCTAAAAGCATTTAACCAGCCATAATTTGCAGATGCCACTTTGAAGTGACTATTTAAGGAAAACTTTGTGTGCGCATGAAAGAAAAATATTAGGTTGGCACAGATATTCATGCAAGAAGTTGCATGCAATAGCACGTAATGCAAGCAGAACCCCCATAATTACTCATATAATTAAAAACAGAGTGAAAACTGACAACAAAACAACTATATCAAGATCTGTCAAGTTTAGTTTAATCAGCGTCGGAGAACAACAAATTATCTGATAAAAGATTTGTAATACATTACTTAAAATGCTAAAACATAACGTAGCACTAACATATTCACCAACATTCTGATAATTTGTGTGAAACTTGATAAAGCTCTTAGATTTTCAGGCAGATACCATATATAGATGATTAAATATAGAGATTTTATTTTTGATGTGATAATCCAGATTAGATTTTAAACGCAACTTTCCAGACCCCGCCATTTCATTAAACGCTTCACTTTTAAGATGCCTTGAATAAATTATTATCAGCACATCCACAAACTCCACTCTAGCCTATCAAAAAGATTGACTCTCTGAGAAAGGATCTATCAATTAAATCTCTATTACTTTGGATCCAATCCCTGCAGTCACTTCCAGACTTGCCTAATCCCCCTTCTTCACTTTCTCTCTGCAGCAAACCACTGAGAGGATAGTGCAGACAGAAGCAAGCAGAGGGAGGAAGTAGAGAGGGGTGATTGCCGAAGAGCAGAGCTTGTCATGAGTGGATTTATGGCTAGGGAGACAGCGGCGGGAGGCGGGCGAATTGATGGGTGACACATAATCAGGCTCCTTATCGCAGCCCCGCAAAACTGGATTGCATCCAGAGGCTTGTGATCCGTCCGGATTTGGCTAATGTCTCCCACTCCTCTCCTGAGCCCCGACAGCTCTCCGTTATCAGGGCCTGGCCTGGGCTTCCTTTCCTTTCCTTTCCTCTGACTGCTATCCCTCCACCCCTCCATCCACTGCCTCCTCCACGCTGTCTGTATCTTGACACTGTGTCAGGTGAAGAGGCAACTAAGGGTTTGTTGACCAGGTCTGTTGGTCCACATTGCCTCATTCCCACTCTCCAGTATTCTTTTAGCCTCTTTCTGCCATCTTCTTTCTCTCTCAGTAATGTTTCCTTAAATGCCACACTCAAGATAAATCTCCACATGCACTTCTAAAACCAGGACCAATAGTTTTCAGTACTGTTAGCAGAAAAGGAACCTGATCTATAATGTGCCACTGCTGTTGAAAGCAACTAAATTAGTCTCTGTAAACTGCTCTTGTTTGCGTTTTGTAACCCAACATAACGTTTTTGTCAGGGATGTTTATTGTTTCGTGACTGGAGTTAGAACAGCAACAGCTCAAGGAAGGAGTGAATCACAGCTTGCACAGCTTGGTAGGGTTCACAAAGTGGTTTTGGGGGGAAATGGAGCTATGCTATGACATAATGTACTGGTTGTCTCGCACGATCTCCACAAGGCTTCCAAAAATCTCTCACAGAGTCGGCCAAATACTTTTGTTGCTTGTAATAAGTCAGTGGAAAGGCTAGCCACAGAGGCAGGAATAAAGATCAACATGAAAACAGCCAAAATTTAAGAACATGTGCCGAGGCAACAACTGTATGCATGCACATCTCTACCATTGCAAGTGGTAGCATTTGAGTGTCTACCTTACATCAGTTTCAGCAGTTCATCCTCCCTGAAGGTATAGACAGTATTGAATCTGGTACACATATATAGATCTTCTTATACAAGCTTTTTTTATAATTTGTGCAGAATGCATGAAGTCCAGGTTCTGCACATTTGTCCTGGAGAAGTACAAGGACTGGTCGCAAAGAGAAAAACAAGTGTAAATGCAACAGAATTTTTATATCATGAGCAATCTCAGTTTGGCATGTCTCCTTTTCAGAAGAATTGTACAGATAGCATCATTAAGGCTGTTATATGTATGTATTTCAAAGTTCAGTAGCTGCAGTAGTTAGGCTGCCTTTCTAGTGAGTCTTTTTCCCCCACAGAATTATTGGAACTCCACAATCTCAAACTGCAGCTAGTTGGGATGCAAATTTTGAAAGACGTTCTTGACTAACTGTTGACAATTTAGTGGGACGGGACATTTTTTCAAGGTTGTACTTGACAAGTAGCCTAGCCATGCTACACCCATGTTTCTGACGGCACAAGGGTCTAGGGAAGCTCGACAGGGAGGGAGGCGGGCTAAAAGGTTGTCTATCAAATCCCTCTGCAGCAATTGGGTAGGTATACAACAAATCAACGCAACGAATAGGCTGACGGAGTTGCGAGAGCACCGGCAGATTGTGGCTAAGTCCCATTAGCTTCCCAACCAGCGGAGCCGCAGAGCCAACTGGTATATTAAGGATTTGCCATATCCCGTTGGAATAAGTCCAAATACGTCTTTTTTCTCAATGAAACACTTCAGTGCCGTCCTTTGTTTATCTTTCAAGTTGAATTTTAGCTTCAAATCTTTAAGGGCTGTGGCAAAAGCCGAGTCAAAAGATAACTGTTTATTGTGCACTGGTTGTTTCTGTCAGAATCGCTGCGCCTCTGTCGTCACTTCGTTACGCCCGCCTTCTGACTCTACACTTCATGGTGATTGGTCCGGCCAGTTTTAGGAGAATCCAGCCTCGAGCCTTATGGAGGGTAACTAGACCCACCCTGGCAGAGAATTAAATTCGTTGCCGTGGGTTGTCTAGCGCGGCTAGGCTACTTGACAAGCTAAATTCCCACAATGCTCTCTGCTTGCCATGTCATTTGGATGGAAGTCTGAATCACGACTTCCTTGGGTTGCTACAATGTTAAACAGTAAGAGGTAGCCCAGTTCTACATCTAAATATACTTTTTTTATATGCACGTCTCCTGTCCTATGGTTATTATATTTTTAACAAGTACATTATCAACAGAAATATTTCAGTCATTAACTGCCTAGCAGCTAGCAAAGGTACTCTGTTCTGTTCTCTGGGAACTCTTGGTTCATGTGCCACATCACCAAGTTCACTGTGGCTGCACAGCAAAGCAAAAATGCTATAAAGTCCACCCATGATTGCATAACCAGCTGCTGTTGCTAGCCACAGTTAAAGGCTGTGGAGTTTTACTTCATCCGTGGGATGAGAGACTTGATGGAGATACAGCTAAATGACACTGAGGATCTATTTTGACCAGGTAGGGAGAAACACGACAGGTAAAGCTGGAGTTGGCTGGTTAGCAACGAAGTAGCAGAGAAATAAATCACAACTTCAGAACAGAATTTTTTTAATGAAATCAGAGCAAAAACAGGATGCAAAAATTGGTGATTTGAACCTTTAGCCTCCAAAGGCAGGTTTGTATCCAGGCACCCATATATGTAACTAATCATGTGATCAGATGAGTTTGAAATCAGAATGTGAAGTGATTCAGATCATGGATTGTGATTTTGCCCTAAAAGATCATCATCTGACCTTCTGACCAGATCACCCAACTAGAACAGCAACTGTTACTCTCAGCGCTGGACATCATCTGAACAAAATCTGCAGTTGTCTCGACTGCAAGTCTGCATCTAGACTAAACCTGAAGCATACCGACTAAATTTAATACAAAACATAAGATCACATTGTTATTCCTTCTCCGAAGAGAAAGGAGTATGGTTGATTTGGACACAAAGGGGAGCATTCTCACAAACAGAAATAAACCCACAGCTTCAGTTTTAGCTATGATTTAATATTTTAACTTCATCTTGTCCCATTACTGGCCTATTGAAAATGGCTGGTAAATTCCAAACTTCTTTCCCAGTTCAACCTCAGAACTGAATTATGTCCAAGCCTGACTAAAGGCAATGAAACATGATAGCACTATTAAAAAGACCAAATCATTTAGAATTGTGACAGCCCCATGGCTTCGTTTCTTCTGCTTATGGTAAACTAATGTAACACAAAGATATACTCTCAGACATTCTGTATCCTACTTGCAGCAAAAACAAATGCAGGCATTTGCTGCCACTAGAGAAAGAAAATTCTGAAATTAAAGGTAGTTGGAGTCTACTGAGTATTACAGCACTGTTGTTAACTGAAAAAACATTAAATGGACACAGTGCAGATACATTTTGCTGACACTGTCAATCTCCATGTTAACTTTAGTACAAAGTGAGAAAATTACCATATAAAATGACACAATTCTGTGGCATTTTCTGCGCTTCTGTGTTGGCAAGCAGAATGGAGACACAGTAATGAGCTTAATTGCTTTGCTTCAGAGCTAACATGAGGCGGTGTTGCCAGGCTGCTGGATTAAAAACATTTACAACAGTGCCTGAGTGAACCTCCTCTCACAAAAGAGAACGTACCAAGATCAGTCTAGTTATCACACCAAAATGCCTATTTAAATTCCAGAAGATGCCTACAGTAACATATTGTACTGCAGGACTAAAATTAATAGCAATTCAAGTCCAGTTACCCATTGAACGACTGGACGATACAATAAAATCCTGGATGACACTGCAGACAAATGCTTTTAACTACTATTTAATGATCAGTGTAAATCTACATCATCATCAAACAATGGGACTTAACAAGAATACTTCCTACTTTAATCACGCACTGCTTAATAAACTGTAAAGAGCTGACACAAGTCTGGAGCACAAAACATTCAGGCATTGTACTATAATATCACACACACAAAACAAACTGTTAAAGGTCTATTTTAAACAGCCGTTGTCTACTTTAACCAACTGTTCGATCAGGTTTATGATTTTAACACTCAAATTAATCAAGACTTTTCAAACCGCACATATGCACAAATGTTTGCAATTCACATTAACTGAAGTGGCCTGCTATGTGAAATCAACACGAACAAATAGGCATCCCCCGTTCGTTCACACAAGTGTTCTATTGTTTGCGTCTGTGTCGTATGGCTCGTGACAGATTTAAGGCCAACATAGTGCACACAATGCAAATCTCCGTCTGACTTCAAGAAAATGAATACAAGGTACTGATATTGATTGCAGTTGCCATTGTGAATGACACAAAACAACACCAGTCAATGCTAACATAATACAATAAGCTCATTACACAGGAAATATTACATTTGCATATAAATTGAGTTAAGTCACAACTCAGTCTGCTGTTGCTTAAGATTATTCCTTATCAGTAAAGAAGTTGGGTGATTTAAAAAAAAAAAGGAACCATGTTGACATTGCATTAAAACGGGGACAAAAGTGCTATTCTTTCTGTAGAGAGCGGTGACAGAAGCTCTAACCAAGGCTGTTTGGTGAATGCCCTTTAAGTGAAGCTGTTATGCTGGAGAATGCTTTTCGAGTATTAATGAGCAACATGTGGACTAAGAACTTAGCATTTACTTCTCCTGAAGGTCTCAAGTCAAGGTTTCTTTTTTCTTGTAGTCCATCGCATATGTTCAGTTTGTCAATCATTTTCAAAAATTTTATAAAAATACCAAATCACAATCACAGATCATTACACACCTGCTAGGCTGTGAGAGCTCCAACAGACTGCCAAATGAAAATGGCAAATCACCGCCTAATAGCAGTGGCAGAGGTAAAATGAGGGAATCATGCCATTAGAATCCATCGTTTAGATACACCTTCGCACCAAATTTTCTAATAATCAATCCAATGGTTTGAGATATTTAAGTTTACACCAACATTGTGGCCTGACCAACACACTAACCAACTTTGCCAAATCTAGAGCTATGCTGCTAATGCGTCTCCATATTTATTTTTTCATTTTTTTTTACTTCAGAAAATGTGTGTACTGTTTAGCAGTAATTATGATTGCATTATTACCAATGCTCATGTTCCTCCACTGGAGAATTATAACGAGGATAACTGCACTGTAGGTTAGATACACCTCAGCTTTCGACATACAATACCTTAAAGAGGTTACATTGAGTAAACAGTGCCAATAAGGAGGAAAGATGTGGGGAGACATTTGCTGTCATGAGTCCGGGATTACTGGATCCTCTTCAATGACTGAAAAGTGGCCATTTACAAAAGGTTGCGACGTGACTGTTTGCTATCTCTGTCACTCTCTACATCCTCCTCCTGTAGGGATGCAATTTTCCCAAGACGCAACAGCAGGATGACAAATGGTTGCATAAAAAGCAGCTTAAGAAGATTACCGTCTGCGCCTGTGATGTGTGTGTGTGAATATATGAGAGCGTGAGTGAGAGAAAAGAGGGGGCAAATAACATCAGCCCACCACTACTGATTTATTGTTTGTGCAACTACACAGGGAAAACATTTACTTTGGTGAGCAACATGATGATTTACTTCATCCCATAAAAGCGATGAGGCCTTCTGGTAGCTTGCTACAAATTTTTAATGACAGAAAGGGGCACCAAAACATCCATAAAAACTTTAAAACCGTTTCACTGCCAATCTAAATATCCTGATTTCAAGTTGGATAACTACAACATCTAAAAGTTGTTCGCTACATTACAATCTACCAAGATATGTCCTGATGAGTGCTTCCTTAAAAAAAAAGCACAAAGACTGAGAGGCCTATTTTTAAAAGTTTGTGAAACTCCCTCTAATATTATTATTCTTTAAGAAAACAATGTGGGTTTTTCCCCAGGGCTGAAAAATGATTGAATTCGGTTGTTTCAGACTTGGAGAATGGGTTTTCATTTTCTTGAACAAGTGCCCCATGACAGTCATTTGTTATCACACAGCACCATCCCATATTGATCACTTGGAGTGGTCAGGCTATCTGATACCACCTTGTCTCAGTCATCAGCTATGGAGAGATTCAGCATCTCCTCCAGATCAACATGGGGAAAAAGGGAGAGAAAAAAATGGCACAAAGAGCACAGATCATGTGCGTCGACCTTTCATGTCAAAACAAGATCCGTGTAACATTACAATGATGGGAACATTTTACCACTTGAGAAGGTCAAGATCAGAGAAAATCAGCAAAAAATGAGGACTCAAATCTAACTCTTCCCAACATGTACCCCACACATAGCTGGTGTTGCTCTGAGTGTTTGATCTTGATCGTGGGAACTGCTTGCATGTATGATAAATACCAGCTCTGCCCGGTCATTAGAAAGAAGTCAAGTTGTTCCTGTGGTTTGCCTGGCAAGCATGCCCTGAGGTTTGGAAGCTGCAATGGAGTATGTGGTCAGCAGGTCAGATGTATCTGGCAGATCACAGTCTGACAGTTCCACTGCCTGCAGACTCAGTGTATGTTCTTTCAACAAAAGCATCAGACTTGTGAGACAGCCTAGACATGCAGCAAAAGTTATTATTGGATGAAATTTTGACATAACATGATATTGGGCAGACCACAGCTACCAATCTCTGATTGTCTTCCAAGACTTGCCACAGGATGTTTGATATACTACGAGACATTGCATACAACATCAACAGGTCATCGCACGCTGATTTCCATAAAGATGACGAAAAAAATTCCTTTGCAACCAAACACGAACACTTGACTAGACCACCCAAATAACCAGAATAAATTCCAACAAGACACCGACTACGTGGCCATTACAACATACTGATAAAGACAAAAGGTGGTTAGCCTCAAGGTTTGAAAACTGGTCCTGGTGTTGTTGTGTAGTCACAATATCAAAATTATAACCATGATATCTGCCTATAAAGGAGTAAAGTATTTAGACAATACCACAGCAAAAAACTAATACACAGGTGGCAGAACATGGAAGTTAAGATATTTTTTTATTGGTTCATTAATGTAAAAAATTTGCTAATCTTTTCAAAATTACAATGCAAGGTCCTGGAGGAGCCATTAAACAATGGGAGGGAATTGTCGTAGCACAATGTCATCATACATTTTAATATTCAACCTGGATGGGAAGAACATAGTCCGAACTTGCAGTCTCAACCTTTACATAGCAGACGGTGTAAAATCAAATCGAATTGTGAGATCCTTTTTTCTGTTTTATTATTTATTTGTTCATGCATCTTTTTTGGTAGGGAACTATTTCATGTTTCGTGCACATAGCTCATAATTTCTAATACGGTATGTTAGCTGATCACAGATTCCTGACTGAATGGTCACTATAAAAGTTGTTGCATTTGTACTTCTCCTTCAAGAATCTGGACGAACTCTGGTTATTCTCCAAATTGTACACAATATTAAATCTGCCAGCATTTTATGTTTCCTACCATATAGCAAATTACCACAACTGCTGCTTATGAAAGGTTGGTTTAATCCTCACAGAAATGTGCACAATACTTTAAAGCACGTTCTGAATTATTCACTAACTTTTTCAGAAATTCAGTGATCAGTTACAACTGGTATTGTTGATCTCCTAATATCTGATGTTGAGCTTGCAAGTTGGTGTTAAAAATGTGAATGCTGACTTTGCATATCTAGATATTTGCCACATTGGTGTGTTCGATATTAAGATAAAGCCAAGTTCAATTATCACTGCCCTTATTTGCCTTGTCGCAACTCAGACAGGGAACAAAGTTTTCATTTGACTAATGTTTACTCGCATGGGCATCATGTAACTAGAATATCTATCTAACGTATCTATCTAATGTCTGTCAGTGAGATGCTTTGACAAGGTGAACATGTTGGATGCCTTGGTCTGCGTAGGTAAAACAACGTTTGCAGAACAGCTTTGTGGTATCCATGTGCTCATCCTCACTGTCAGCTATGCAAGCAAAATAATGCCATATTACGCTTTGCATGTTTCTCCATGAATGGGCGGCAAGAGCACTTGTATTTCCTGGAATGCCTTTTTGGAAGACAGGGTTGATTCCCAGCCATGCCTCTTGTTTTGTCACCATGAAAGCTGCAGCGTGCATATGAAAGAAAAAATTGGCACGCCCACTATGCCTGCAGAGAAGGAAGCTGAGTGTTGCACACACACAGACCCACTGTCACACAGCAAGGCAACTCATAGGAAATGTGCTTTAGATTAAAACAATATCATTCTTATTCTCTCTGATGTCAAACAAAATGAGCGATAGCACCCTTTATAACAGACGAGTATTGCAATACATTTTTAGGAGAGTGTACAACTCTCGATCTGACCACATTTTTTGAATTGGACAAGAAAATGGAATTAGTGTCCATATAAAAGCTATCATTAGCACTTGGTTGTGACCAGTAATGAAGTCTATTTGTCACTACAGATACTCAGAAATGAGGCTGCCAATATGTCTTGTCAGCTGCTAAACGGCAACAAAACGGATCAAATAATTGTGTGTGATAAGTTATTTTCCTTGAATATTTAACTTGAATGAAAATCTGTTCAACCCCAAGCAACAAAAGCATGTTTATGTTTGCAGTAACGGAAAGTACCAGAATTCTTCTGTAGCTTCACAAGTGAAACACTGATTATAAAAATGAACCTTTTCTCCACATAAAGAAGCTTAAGGAGAAAAAGAAACTAAATGCAACTTCAAAGAACGCTTAGAAAACCTTTACTGTTACATTCCAGGACACATGCTGATACAAAAACCCGTCCAGCAATAATAAATTGAGGTGAAGAGAGGAGGGAGCATGGAAAACGTCCTTTGTGACACCGCCGCTCACTCTGGTGAACACACATTGAAGTGCTTCCCTCCCTCTCTGATCTATGGACTGTCAAGATGGATATTTGTTGAAATATTTTATCCCATTTCTGCCACACCAAATATGAACTGCCTCTGACACTTGCTGGAGGAAATGGTGAGTTAGAGAAACCACACAATACCTCTTTTCCTCTTTACTGTTGTGTATAAATTAAAGTGTTGGTAAATAAGCTTAACTGGAAAACAGAAGTATGAGAAAAAGGTCAATTGAAAGTAAAGTATTCAACAGACATGAGTACACTACTGTGCAATATCTCGTAAATTTCAACCTATTTGAAATGGTATCACTTCACAGTATTTGCATTATACCCGAGTTCAACAGTGTAAATAAAAAACTAACAGCTTAGATTCACTATATTACCGATACAGGCATCACAGTAGGAACTCAGTGCAACAACGGTCAGTAAACCTTTAATTACTGAGATTCAAAAGTATTTTTTTCCACAATACTTCATATGTCTGCCTTCATTTATAATGACAGGACCAATCTTTCTCAGCATGGTGGATACCAGTGTTACAAAAATTTCTGGAGAAATGTTTTGCCATTCTTCAGAGACATTTTTTTTCAGTTGCTCTTTGCTTGAGGGGTTGTGCTGCTCTTCCTTTCAGTTTAAAATACCCCAAAGGTGTTCTGTTGGATTCAAGCCAGGCAACACACTTGGCCAGGTCTTAGATTTCATTTTTTTCTTTTTTAGAGAAACGGTAGTGTGATTTGGCAGTGTGCTTTGGAGGCTGGGAGTCATCCCATCAGTGAGAGTTTTAGTATATCAGCAAGACAGTCGTCTGTTTTTTGTTTGTTCACAACAGGGAAAGGAAATTAGACTATTTTGAATCATTTCACATTTAAGTGACACTGCGCAGAGGAGTATCATCGTCTGCTGTATACTGCGAGTGATGATGTGGTGCTTTTCCAAACACAGTTGATTTTTTTTCCCTCTGATTTTGTATTGGGGAAAATGATTCATGTGGTGCATTGAACTATGGGCACTGTGGTTTAAACCTTCACATTTTGACTCCAAGTTAGGCCTGGATTATTCACAGGGAGGATCCAGGAACGGCAGCTTGCCCTCTGGAAAGGATATACGTGGCTAACCTCAGAGGACAACATTCTTAAACAAGTCTGCCACTTTGTTTATCTGTCTATTTGTTCAACTCAACAAAATACGGAGATATCTAGCGGCTAGCTTCTGCCTCCAGGACAATGTGTAGCATTACAGATCTCCACTGTCTTCAAATTAAACTACATCGCAGTGTCTCCTGCCGTCAGTCTCTGCCTGAGTAAAGGGAATGAAGAAAAGTTTAACTAACCAACTCTGCCACAAAAAAACATAATATTTTAGTCCAGTTTCTATGAATCCATGTAAAAGCTATCACTGTTAGCCTTGTGCTGATTTGTGGTTTTTGTCAGTCAGACATGGTCATTAAACTGTGGCCTCTCTGTTTACCACAATACCCAACCATGGTGGTCAAACGTAGTAATATCTTCCTGATGTGACATGTTTATTTACAGTGAGTACTAAATATTGAGGAACCCAACACTGCTGGCATATCTGCCTGAGCCACTTTTAATTAAGTCTGTGACACCGTAAATAGGAAATGTAACTACTCATTCTAGGATTTCACATAGGGTTCACACAAGTTGTTTCTTTTTGGACTTGAAAACAAACAGCGAAAAAAAAACATTTGACCATCATGGATAACTTGGTGAAAAAGTCAGACCTGGAAATATGCTCCTTTTGCTCAGAAAATACAGTAGAAATGCCCCTATCAAATACACTCATTCTTCAGCTGCTCCAGTGAAGCCACTCAGGTTCAAGATGTGGATAACTGACTGTGAAATGGCATTGGTGAAAAGAGGTATCGACACTCAGCCAACAATCTCTGGAGTAAAGTTCCTACATCTGTACAGAAGACTGAAGCCTAGTTACTAGTCTATTACCACCCTATCTGACTTAAAACCAGACTTTAAAAAGTTTGGGACAAACCAACAAGTTATCTATGTAACCTGCAGTCATGCCCTGACACACTTTTGCAGTTAAACAAATTAAATGTGGGATGAAATCAAGGCATTCTACCTCTAAAGCAATTCATTCTTC
Organism: Acanthochromis polyacanthus; assembly: GCF_021347895.1. Taxonomy (NCBI): domain Eukaryota; kingdom Metazoa; phylum Chordata; class Actinopteri; family Pomacentridae; genus Acanthochromis; species Acanthochromis polyacanthus. The sequence continues at coordinate 10,339,665 of NC_067135.1, read as the reverse complement.
CTCATGGACTGTTGTTGCGTACGTACGTAAGTAAATTGAAGAGGTCTTTGAAAACCCACGACAGCTCCACAAACATTAACATTTTCATTCTCCTCTCATCACTAACAGCCCCAGGGAGACCCAACCATGCGTATTCTATTAACAAAAGGCACGCCCAATGCTCCCAAGTCTCAGTCTCGATTCATACACATCCACAAATCCCTTGGCAAAAGCTGTTTGTGTTCAGTAGAGCCTGCAAGAGGGACACAAAGAAAAAAAACCACAGACAAAGACAGAAGGGATAGAGAGATGTAAAAAAAAAAAAAAAAAGAAAAAGAAAAGAAAAAAGTAAAGCTTTAGAACAAACCGTTACAAAAATGTCACTTTTTGCAACCGTACACAACCTCAGGCTGAACTTCTTTATGTTCATCTGGGAAAGGAAAAAAATACGTTGTACTGTTAGGGACAGAACTCTGGGTCTTTAATTAGCTAGCAGGTCCATGCAAGTGTCATACTAGTCTGACAACTACACAACATGGTCATATCTTCCCTGAATGTCACCTGTTGTACCCGTCTCCCTGCCCAGGAGATCAGACCCAACTACTTTTAGGCATTATGAAACATTTGCTGCCTCTGACCATGCACTCAACTGTGACAAGACCCCATAGGATAACAAAATATAATGTTAAAACCACGTTCAAAGTAAAGATAAAGAAAGGCCAAAGCTGACTAAAGCTGATGTTCTAGTGATATTAAAGACTCGATGGAAGCACTTTACAGCACATACAAAAATTCCACCTAGAAATGATCATTAATTCCTGTGCTTTCATTGTACTTTGAGAATGGGTTCAGTTTTCAGATCCTTTGAGAAGTAATTTGTCCATTAAAAATGCAAAGAACACATCTCATATGAAGTTCAAATTAAGTTTCATGGAAAAATGTATGACCTTAAGAGATGAAACATACACTTGGTCTGCTCATTTATAAATTTTAAGTAATTCTAATAGGATAAAGGCTGAATAAAAAGTACAAGAATGACATCTTATTTTTTACTGTGGACACAAAACTCTTTTCTTTTTTAAGTACTTGGACAAGTATAACCTATTGAATTCTTCTTGACTAGATCAGAAACTCTACTGTGTTTTCCATACACTGACCTACTAGGTTCATCAGACTCAAACAGTAAACGATTAGGAATAGAAAATGAACCTACAACAACAATAAATGATAACCAAAGAGCTTACAATTGAGTTTCAATTCACATTAGTCTCCTATTTCATGCAATTTTTGCCCTGATTTGTCAGAGAAACTGCTCTGATTGGGATAGTTGATTATCATTAGGCTTAAACAGACTGCTAAATACTGCATTTTTTTAAACTGAATATTCACTGCTAATGCCATTTTACATAACTTTTAATGTGCCAAATGGTCGTTTCTGTTTAAAATGAGATCGGATGAACAAATCTGCTTTTCTAGATCAGACTCCAGTATTTCATGAGCAAGACTTCGAGTATCACTTTAAGAAAAGCCCCATTTCGATTTCTTACAATCCAGGCGACATCCTTCTAACATAAAACCTGCAATTTCACTGCAAAATACATGCTAAGATGACTGATATGTAAACTACCATTGGAGTCTATTCAGTGCAAATAAAAAATGCAAACGGCTGCAGGCTACACAGACTATACTGAAAATCTTGCTGTTACCCAGATGGAGGTAAAGGAAAGGGTGACCATGAATCACAATGTTCATACAAGGATTTGATATTACCTGACAGTTGACTCTGATGTATTGTGTTCATCAAGCAGAGAATGAATATTATGTTTGACAGAAGCCTTCCTTCTTATTTAACAGTTTGCTTCTTTCCACACCTTTGCAACTTCTTTGCACTCGAAACACAGGAACTGCGGGGATCATTTTCTTCTCTGATAGAAATTGGATGCATAGTTAATTTCACAGTAGGCACAAGTAGAGCCATGTAGAATTGCTGATGGTAGAGGTTGTTTGCCCAGCAGGTAAGCAACAGATCACTGACATTTGCCTCCATTCATTTGCACAAGGTCTTGAGCCTGCTGTGATCTGGACCAGTCGGAATAGTAAAATGGTCTCGGAGGTGGGCAAAGTTGAGGAGCCAATCACACTTAAGAGCCAACTTCTCTCAGGGAGTAATGAAATATGCATGGTCATGGTCTATACCATGTTTGCAAAATTGCCTGGAACATTTCAGGTCGAAAAGCTAGTTGTTTTCAGATGTTGCTTCCCTAGACGTGCATCATTTCATCATTGAAGTCCTATCAGTATGACGTACACCTATTATTTGGCATGCAAGAGTCAGTTTATAAACAGTCAGAGGTAGGAAAATATGTGCTTGATGCATTCACAGCAAATGTGTTAAATGTGTTTGGCCTTAGATCTGTATGAGATCACAAAAAAGTGACAGTCCAGATTTGAGTTAGTTACACAAACAATCCAACAAGTTTACTGTTGCTATTTCTGAGTCCAACTTTCTTGGACTGTGAGTACTGCACTGGGTTCTGATAGTGAAAGGTGTTTATCATGTAATGGTATCCACAGTGGAGCCACTGCAGGGTGCAGATAGCAAGCTGTGGTTTTCAGATCAGTTCTGTTCCAGCAGTCATAATGGTTGTTGCTATGATTAAAGATGGAGAGACAGTTCTTGGACCTTCATCTTGCACTCTAGGGCAATTCATGACTGAAGCAATTCATTGCTTAAATGATGTGAACGGCACACATAAAAGCAATTGTTATTTTAAACTTTTCACAAAGTCCTTCCTCCACAAGCAACAACTTCCTGGTTTCCTTGAGGGGTCTTTAAAGTTGTTTTTGTGCATCTGCCTCGGAAATGTTCTTTTGTTTTTATTCTTAGGCGCCCAAAACTATTAAAAAAAAAGGTCTCAGAAGAAAACACGAGACACAACTTCTTCCCACATGTTTTAAAAGCTGTTAAGGTGGGAGTCGGACTCACTTTTCCTCACTTCAATAATGAGGGGCAACCAATATCGTAATAGGTAAATTAAGTCCTGTCACATCATTGCATATGACTGCAACAGTCGTGACTGGAGACATGGAAAGACAACACTGCCCCCCAGGTGTAGAAAATGTAATGACCAGCCAGAAATTCAGAGTGGGGGTGGGAGGGAGGAGGTTTCAGCAGTCAAGTATAGTTCTATATTGCAAGAAAACTAGAATAAGCTACCTCAATTGCCTCTCTTTAATTAATAATGCCTCATTTTTAATCAGTGTTGATTACTGGCATCGCTGCCCGACTTTGAATAAACAGAAACCATTGATTCATTTTATCAGCTCAACACAAAAAAAGTAAACAATGATTTCATAACTTAGACAAGCCATTTTATCTGTAACTTTACAAAAGTAGAGGATTTTAGCAACTTTAGCTGTAGTGTGAGTGAAAATAGCAGAGGAAAAGTGGAGTGAGAGAAGGTACCGAAAACAGGTTAAATTGAGGATCCCTTCAATGCTGGAACTTTTTTTCAAGTCTATACCTTTACAGTTGAGGCACTTTGTACCTTTCATTAATGTCATCAAGCTCAACAAAAATATCATCAGTGCACCAAATGGAAGCCAGACAACCATCTCCATCAAAGCAAGCAGCAAGCCCATCAACAGCTCTTGAATCCCCTTCTTTTCTTTTCACTCCGTCTCTCATATGCAGCTCAACTCGTTGCGCCTGGCTGTAGCTAATCTGGCTCTAAGCAGCGTGGGCGGCAGCGGGCAAGGGCACAAAGGGGCTGCTGGGTAAAAAAAAACTGTGGGGAGACAGCAGTGATTGACGGCTATAATTAGCCCGCTGAAGTTGTGCCGACGGAACGAGGCCGAGGGGAGGAGTTGGGGTGTTTACAGAGCATCTAGTATACTTGGATACACACAAACTTGCATGCTTTTTTAATGCAAACAAGTGTCACAATGTATGGACATAAGAATATGCACACTGAAATGCATTTCGTAAAACAACGGCCAGAAAAAACACACAGAGGTTGTGAGTGTGGCGCGATCCTGGGTAATTTGTTAACACTCTTTCCTCACTTTCTACTTGTAGAGATTTAAAAGCTCATTAAAACCAATACATGAGATGTTGTTAAGGATAGTGAGTGATCGTAAGCAAAACGTGCTTACCAGGCCTGACAATCATTAGTGTAGCAGTTTCAGCCAAAAATGGTTTGGACACAATGCAAACCTTTATTTCCTCTTCATAAACAATATCATGCACACCTCACCATAAAATGTACTGAGCACTTAAACACAGAATCTCACTAACAGCATTAGCACAATTTTAACCGGGGGAAAAAACAGAGATGGCGATAATGGGCAACCCTGTCAAGGCCTTGAAGCAACACAACATCTGATCACGTTAATGGAAGTTTTGCACCCCGTCTCGCTCCTCTTGGCTCCTTTTATGTGGAATATCATGTCACTGTCAGCGTGGCCATTAAGGCAGAACGAGGAAAAGACGGGTGCAACTTGCTGCCAAATGGTCCAGAGAAATGAGGATTCCATCAGGCTGACAGACCCCTTGCTGGCTTTCTGAAAAGGTGTCATTTGCTTTAATTTGATTGTTTTTTGGTTGCCAATAATATGGCTTTTATTTAGCCCACCTGCAGATCTTCCTCAGTCTGCCCTTTAGCAAATAGGCTTATGTGTACCTGCATCCAGATCCTTTTAGCCCGTTTAATAGTCAGAGATATTTACAAGCACTCTTATTTAAATCATGTTTATATTTTCGGAACCGTTCTGTGCAAAGTAAAATGAAAACATTGATTTAGATGTTCATTTATTTACTTCTTTTTAATGATATATATCTACAAAGCTTTCTTTCCATCACATTGAATAACAACTTTTCTATTTCTCAATGTGAACATTTGTTTATATGTTTAATGAAAAAGGGGAACTCAGTGGATTGCACACATAAAAGTTTGCCTTGAGGTCTTGGGGAAAACTACTGTATGTGTGAGGAAAAAGTTGCATCATGCTTTTTGTGGCTCCTAAAGGAAGCTGCACAAAGTCTGACAAACTGGCTCAAGTGATGTCCGCATCAACGTGATAATAAATAAATAAAATCTGTGGGTGCCAGAGTTACAAAGAAATGAGCTTCCCAGACCTCTGCTGCCCACTCCTCATCTCCGCTTGAGGCTAGTGGCTTGGTCTAAGTTCGCTGCTAGCAGTGTAACACACCTGAAACAACAATCAAACTGTAAAGGTGCATGGTGGGTCATGCGAGTGCCAGGTTTCGACAAGAAAAAGACAGATATCTGGTTCTGCTGCATTCACTTCCACTGTTTTTTGAAAATATTCAAAAATATCCTGCAATGTTAACAATAATTCTCAGAAGGAGCATATTTATATATTCACACAGATACAAAAACTGGACATAGAGAATTTAAGTGACTGTAAGAAAGACTAACACCTCCGTTGTTTCAATATTTCAAAAATCTTCTAGTTTATGCACTGCACTTTGTACTCTCTGGCATATTGCTACACCAAATCCATTTCTCTTCAAATTCATTTTCCCCTCAGACAAATGTGCGAGGAAATTGTTCCCTCCACTACTGATGAGTTTATGCATCCAACGATTCTGAAATGTTATAGTTCCTGTGAAAACCTTCTCATCCTCTCTGCATCAGCGTCCACCAAACGGCTTGCAGCAGGTAGTAAGTTAGCCAACTGTGCTGTGATTTAGGAGAGCTTAGCGGTTACAACTCTCAGCACCCTTCTGACAAAAAGAATTCATAGCTACAACCTCTTATTGTAATAAGGTCCTACTGCTATCAGTCGGCACTATAATTCTTGTTAGGGGAGAAGTTTCAGAGTGCTGTCATAATCTACTGCTGGCCCATTATCACTTCTTCATGTGCCACGGGTTACAGGGCCATTCTTTTAACTTGCATTTGAACTCAAACGTCTGTGAATGAGACAATGCATGCGCACATTTCAAGACAGGAATGGCTCCTTTTTACATTAGATTAACTTGTTTTGTATCGGACTAAGTGTCGTGGCTCGCTTCAAGTAGCACCATTTGAATTTGAGTAATCAGAAATTTGTAACTAAAGTATGTATGAAAACAACTTACTGCTCAAGGATTTGTTATTGTGTAAATCATCTGGAGTCAGAACAGAAGGGGAAAAAATGTGGCGAACAAAAACCACAAAGAAATTATTGCACTCTTGATCGAATCAAGTGTGACTATCTATTGTGCAAAGCAGCATATTATACCATCACTGCTGGACTTGAGTGGAGCACACGATTTCCACACTGTGATTGACAAGTACTCACTCTCGGGAGACCTTGTTGGTACACTCAGGAAATTAGAAAATGAAAACAGACTAGAAATATGCCACAGGACTGTTTCTAACCATGGCAGATAAAATGGCCTCGCGGTATGCCACTACAGTCACATGTCAGCTGTATCGACTTCACGCACCTTTCTAAAGCTGCACTGCAATCTCAAAAACACAAACTTTGCTTTCCTGCTGCTCTCCAACTGTGATGGTTTAGCTTGGTCTGTCTAGCCTGAGGCTCAAACTTGGTCTGTTATTTGTCTTCTTCGGAAAATGTTCACATACAAGTTAAGTTATTTGCTGTCAAGAAGGCAGGAGGGATGTCATATACTAAAGATTTGTGGAGAACCTTTAGTGGCTGCACAGTTGAAGAGATAGAATAGATACCTTTGGGGCTTTCACACTGAAAGTTCAGCCTGGCACATCTGAATTTAATATGATGCATCTTCTAACATGGGCTGAAATGAATAAGCTTCATGAGACCTAACCTACAGGAGGGCAATTAATGATGCATTTTTATGCATTTTTGCAACTTTGCTGAAGGTGGAATTCATTATATCATCAATATTTGCATCAGATTTTTGGATCCCCTCCACCAGAAAAAGTGCAACAACACTGTTCCCTAAAAGTGCAACAGGAAAACAAAGAAAACATAGGGTTTCAGCTGAAGTGACCTGGGTCATCACAAAGCAAAGCACATGTTTGGTAATAAATCAGGGTAAAGACCCATAAATTGGCAAATGACATCCGCATTTTATCAAAACATCAGTGAAAGCTGCACTGTAGCTCAACTGCGCTGCAGAGACATCTGCAAAATCCTGAGATATCACTGCTAAGTTCACTACAATGCATTCCTAATTAATGAGAAAAATGATTTATTTACATCCAGATTACTTATAATTAATGTCCTTTCTCTTTTACAGTGATAGTTGCATTTTAAAACTTAACTGCTGCATGTGGAAACAATTTCTCTTCCTCAGTCAAAATATCTCCTCCCCCACAGATACAGTCCTCCATCTCCCCTTTTGGTGCCCTAAAAACAGACAGCGAGTCTAATATTGTGCAGCTCTAAACCCACTGTTTACCAGCAGGTTTAATGCAGCAAGCCCTTAATTGCATTCATTATCTAAAGCTCCAGGTCTGGGCCAAGGTTGCAGAAAGAGATGGGGGATTTCAGTTATCTCTTGTTTATTCAAAAATATATATAATAATAATAACTGCCAGTAGTGGAGATAATAAGTAATGAGCACATATTGTAAAAATAAATAATGAAAAAGGGAAAAGGATTTCCTCTGCACTTTTATCATCCCCATTTTCCATACAGAAAAGAAATAAGGATGTGTAGGCCATCATAGCTTAAGACGTATTGAAAGTCTGGAGGAAAATGGAAGTTTCTTTGTGTGAGAGGACACACAATGGAGTCCTCCCCAGCTCCCGAGGTGAAGTGGAAAATAGGGATATAATTGAAAAGCAGTGCATGAACATAAAAAGTATATAATATATATATAATGAAAGAAATAGCTGCATGTACCTGTAAGGAATGTCGTGTCAACTGGCATTAAATAGAAGTTAGGAGGAGATCAGTAAGCTAAGCTGACTAAACATTACAATTTTTTAACAAAACATGTTCTTTTGAATGCCAGTGTGGACTATTAATAAGTACAGGAATTACAAGAAATATCTAAGCCAGTGTGGATTCAACCTAAAGTTGGCAGCTAATGCATCTCCAAAATCTAAGTGTCTGCACCATTATCATACCAGGATCTCTAGTTTCATAGTGTGGTTATAATGTGGATTGACTGCATATTCCACTTAGTCTCCCTGTTTATGTGGAGACAAAACCAACTGTTTCTTTATTCTCTGGCAATATTTAAGGCTGTTGTGCCACTGCAACATAAATATAAAGTTTGTTACGATATGACATCAAGAGGCAAGATGGAAATCTAACTTTAAACTTATTATAGTAATGTTAAATATAACCTAAAAGAAGGCTAAACTGACTAAAGTGCCACTACACCTGATTATTTATGTTTTTTGACCTGGCATACATAATAAAAATGGAACTGATTCATTTGATCAACTCTGAAAACAAGTACTCTGATTTTTAATGGGAATTTTCCATCTGCACACTGCTTGCATTTTTCATGTCGTCCTGCTGAATAATATAACAATTCTCTTGCAACTTTTATAGCGCAGAAACAGAAAACAATAGCACACAAACAATGACATTTCAGATTTTGGCTGACATTTTTTTTGATGCACACAGACATTTGATAGCATGCAAAAGACATTTCTAGGATAATGGATGAAGCGATTCTCCAGCTTCTTCTACGATTCTAGATTTTTTTTTGTTCGGGATCTCAAAAGTTTGGCAATTTCAAATAACATCTGCAGTTGACTTTATTAGTTATTAAGGAGAACCAATACAGCTCATGATTCTGACCACCACCGGTCTTTAACTGGCTAAACTGTCAAACTATTAACAATACAACACGGCTGCAGACACAAACATGATCAACTAAAAACTGATGTAGATTTGGATTTCAAACAAATTCAAATGCAACCTCCTGCACATCAATTGAGACTGAACAAAGTTAACTTAGAGTGAATGTTTAAAATGGTGCACAAAATGTTACGCTAACATGACAACAAACTAAGTCTGCAAAGACAATGCATCCTACCTTTTAACTTCAAAAAGACAAACAGAAAGCACAATACACAGAATGAAATGATCAACAATTTCTTTGAGATTAAAGTGCATTATTCTGGTATAGATCTGCAGTGAAAAGTAAAAACTAAAGATGACAATATTTAACATCTTCTGAGTGCACAAAGTTGATTTTAACAGAATCAATCAGGCAGGTCAGAGCTGTTCTTTAATTGTACACCACACTGGAGCACCAGTTGTTTAAAATCTTACATTAAGTGGCATTCTCTTTTAATAAAAGCACTCACACATTCGCCTCTGAATGACTGTATTACAGCCACCTGGCAGCCGAGCGTGTGCTGATCTGACTCAGTAAGGTGTAAGCTCCCGTCCCAATGAGTTACATCAGATGACATATGTAGGGGCAGATGGGATGGGTAGTTCTTCCAGGTTTATTTATCAGGGTTGTCGGCGGCATGTTGTACCAACTGATCAAGCCAGGTGCCAAATCAGATAACAACCTGATTGATGAAAGCTGCTCTAACAAACACCCACCTGAACACGAAGAACGCTGGCAAATGCAGCCTGGCTACTTGACCCGCAAGATTTTTTTCTAAAATACTGTGCTGTAAATAAAATCAGGTTCTCATGTAGACGCTTGCAGTCTTCACAAATAATCAAGCTGCCATTAAAATATCATATAAAATACTGTAATACTGAGCAGAATGTAGTAGCTGGTTGCTGTCACACTGTCAGCCCACTGGGACACTGCTGATTTTATACACCATGACCGTTTTATGTGGACTCCGTGACCATTTCCCTATTGCTTGTAATATTCATTCACTTTCCCTCCTTCATTCACTACCCGTCTATCAACTGTACACCCAGCAGTCATCCCAGAGTACACAGCAGCCTTAACAGAATCTCTGGAGACTTCTCTTCCCAACTGCCTTTCTTTTTCTTACCATCACTCTGACAGACACACACACACACTGTCGGTGAACTGCCTAAAAAAAACAAATCCCACACATCCCAGCCACTCCTGAAATAGAATAACTGTAGGAAGCAACTTCAGAAATCCTGTATGAGTCATGTCACATGTCACGCTGACCCCTCTGCAAGAAAACACGAGGGAATCATTGCAGTTATCCACCTACACCACTCACCCTTTAATCCAATTAGAGCTACAGTGATAAAGATGATAGAATGGCACTGCCTACCTCCACATTACCTTCCACTGCAGCTGTACATGACATAGTATCATCTTCTGTAACTATATTCTTCTTGCAATTACAGTGTGCTGAGCATATACAAAACTGAATAATGGCATGCCAATCTCACTTTCATGTAACACCATGAGAATTTCAGAGACAAGATGCCAAGAAGAAGAAAAAAGAAGGCAAACACTGGCTGATTACTCGAGTGAGGAGGCTGATTTTGGCATCGTCATACAAATATATTCTCTTTTTTTCTAGGAATTTGTCTGTTTGATCTGCTGGAGAAATACAGGGGAAAAAAAGAAACAGTCAAGTTATTTCAGTAATGGTGTTGCCACCTTGCTGAATTTATAACCCTTTTAATATGGCAGAAGATGGCAGGAAGGAAAGGGGAAAAGGGGAAGACGATTTTTATCTGAGTGAGGAAGAATGACAGTTCCATTACCTGGGAGTCGCAGATGCTGTATGCAATCCAACAAGTAGACTTTTTTTTTTTTTTTTCCACCCAATGAGTGCTTATCAATACTGAAGGCGTGCCATTTTGAACCATCAGCAGTGAGGGCTCTCATCGATCACGCACTGAAAAGTCAATCATGGTTTTCACTAATCAAAGTCTGCAAAGATTTATGAGTCATCTCCAGACTACACTCACATGGGGAACTGTCATACTGTATTTAATAAAGTGAATCTCCTTCAGGGATGCTGACAGTATTGATGATTTTTCACAGTAGTGATAGAACAGCGGAACCCAGCGGTCAAACAAGCCAAAACACGCAGAGAAAATTTTAACCTAAGTGGTCCACCTGTTTGTTTGAAGGAGCAGCTATTTCAAGTTTATTAATGTAATCTTCAACACTGCACATTTGCACTACTTTTAAGATGTTTCAGGGGCACTGTGAACAAGCTTTTCCATCAAACGGCACAACTAAAAATTTCACCGTCTTTGGTGAACCCAATCTTTGCCAGAAGCCTACTGTGTGTAGCTTTTCATCTAATCAGGTTACTGTCCGTACATCAATATTCAAAAATTATATTTTTATATTTTATTTCCTGACAAAAATTACTCAGGCATCCCATTTTGACACATCCCAGAGACAGACCTTGTGTGTGTCTTTGTGTGATGTTTTACTACACAGCGTTTGAGCTGGCAATATGCAGGCCAGCATGTTGTTCAGGTCATTCTGACCCACAATCCTCTGCACAGTTACACCACATACATCACAGTTTCTCACACAAGTACAAACAAATTGGATCTACCAGTAGTGCACAAATGGATGACAGCTCATTTCCCACTATAGATTTCAACAGTTCAAGTCTAAATTGCAGGACTATGATGAAGTACTCTGTCCCAGTAGTATGCATACTGCATGAAACAGTGCGTACTTTGAAAGAGCAGCTGCAATATCTGCTTTAAGTAAAAAGACAACACATTTGGAACAAGCCACTGCTTACTATAGCTCCTACAAAATAAAAGCATGATAATGGTTGGTGTAGTTACAGAAGAAGAACTGTGCTGATGTGAAGTAATCTTAGGCTACATGTACATTTAAGGCTCAACAGGTGGTGACAAAAAAAACACATCATGAAGACAAACAAGTGGGAGGTTATGGAATGTTCTAAGACCATTAACAACCCTCAGAGTAAAAGCAAAATGAACTCTCAAACATATAGAAAAGGAGGGTTAATATCTGCTAGAGACATATCTTTGCATTGTAGTGGATGGCAGGTGGATTTTCAGAATGAGGGTTACAGGATAGATGTTAACTCCCTGTTATACAGAGGCCAGTGCACTGACCGCTTTCTTATCTTCACACAAAACGGTCAGGCTGCATCTAATCAACAATGGCCAATTATGACTCTCAAGACAGCAACTCCTGCTTGTTTTCTGTTATGATGTCAAAGAGGCTAATGGTTCTTTAATGGTAATTAAACTTCAAACGCAGATCAATTGAGCACATGTACGCAATCATCTTAGGGGCATCAGGGGCTCTAATGTAAACTGGCAGCCAACCATGCATAATCAGTTTCCAAAAAAAATCCAGAATCAGGGATCACACTGACACGCTTCACGCATTATTCAGCTCACAGTGACCTCGTCTCATCTTTCTACCAGTGTGGAGTATTGGAGAGGGAGACGAGAATTTCAACAGCAGCACATTGGAAAGTTTATCTCAAGCTCTGGGAACAGATTTATCTCAAGGAGGTTATAAAACCGAATCAGCATTGTTCAGTTCTAAATAATTCAAGACTTAGTCTAAGTAATGAGTGCAAAAAAAAAAATAAGCATAAGAAAATGTAGTTTTACTTCTTTCATATTGAAATTACATAATGGGATCGTTCCATCTAAAATATATTATGCTTGAACATGTCAAATGTAATTTTTACAGCATAAAACATGAATATTTTTCAAGATATCTAAAATGGTAAATGGTTGTATTTATATAGCGCTTTTATCCAAAGCGCTTTACATGATACGTCACATTCACCCATTCACACACTGATATGGCAGCAGAAGCTGCCATGCAAGGCGCTAACCACGACCCATCAGGAGGAATTAGGAGTTCGGTGTCTTGCTCAGGGACACCTCGACATGAGCTTGACAGGCCGAGGATCGAACCAGCAACCTTCCAGTTACAAGACGGCCACTCTATCCACTGAGCCATGCCGCCCCCATATCTGTGAAACTTTAGCTCAGTATGTCAAATTATTTGATATTGTCATAAAAATAGTGCATTTTTTTAAAAAGTGTGTCGATGGATGATTTTTAAACACTGCTTATCCCATAATAACTTCTGCTCAAACATTTCTGATTTGCCTCAAGTTTTTCAACATAAAATGTTGGTATTTTTAAGGATGTGATTTTTTTGGGTTTTTTTTTTTTTGCCTAATTTATTAAGATATTGTCATAGAAACTTAGGCTCAAATTTCAATGTACGTATAAGAAAATGTGCTAAAAGTGGGTCAACGCAAAATGTTTAAATATTATTTATCCTGGAAAATACTGAAGATATTAATCAAAATTTCCCAGATACCATTTTAAATATGCACAGTTTAACATAAAAAAGTTTCTAGCCTATCAGAAATGGACAAGAGGAAGGCCCCTGATGATTTGAGATGGAATAAACTTCTTGTAAATGTGCATGTTCATACATCCAGACAGATAAATTACTTGTTGATCAGACACAAGTTTCAAATACCAAGTCAAATCTCTCTGTGCGATGTTAAAATTCCAGCCACCATAAACATTTTATTACCTGAGAAAAAAAATTGTACCGTTTAAGGATCACAAGACAAAGAAACATAGTATCTCTGGACAGTTGAGCTAATATCATCCAATGTTAATGACCTTCATTTCAAAGCCATATGACTACATACCCAAGAGCCAGTGGATTTAAACTTTAATATCAATGAATAATTAAAGCTGTGGGAAAAGACCATTTAGCCAGCCGATAAAGACCACGAGAACTGCCATGTTAAATGTTGAAATTCTGATTCAGCTTACAATAGCCCTCATTTGTGAAGTATTAAATTACACTGATTCACTTTTTGGTCAATAAGGTGAAAAGCAATCAGTTCCACTAAGTAATGGAAGAGAGCACCCCCCAGAGTATCTAAATGCTGCATACCCAACATGCCATTTCCAATGGCAAGTCACCTGCCCCGGCTGAAAATATTTATTTAACTCATGAGCTTGTTAACGTTTGTTTGAACTTTACAGGGCTTCTGTAATACCAGCAGGATTACTGAGCTCCAGGATGAGACGCAGCCTGAAAGGCAATGCGTTTGCTGAGCAAGCCATCTCAGAAACTACAGAACGAAGCATGTAAGAGTGTCTAACTTCAGTCTAACTGGAGAAGGATCATTGTGATAACTACAGCCTTTGCAGAGTAGAGCCACACATTCGAAAATACTAAATAGAAAGAGATAAATTAAATCGCCTCGTCATCGAGGGTTGATGCCAAGTGCCATTACACACAGCAGGAGGAGAGAATGATAGGTCTTAAGGAAAACAAGTAGCATCCGCACTTTTGGCTTAATGTGAGTACTCCAAGTCATCATTTTTACAAGCATTAATGACATTTGCCATCACTACTGGGCAAAAAATTCATTACACAGGCATAAATGCATAAAGACTCAAACTTGGGCCGCTGGGTAAGCGAGGCTCTTTTTCCAGAATCCATAATGAGTATTTTCAAAGTCATCTAGTTTTGCTTGACACATTAAAACAGGAAAAAAAGGAAAGGACAAACTATTTTATTTGTATTTTTTAGATTCCAAGATGTTCAGGCCGAAAGAAAAAAGTCATTCTGCTCCGAGATCCTAACAAACTTTGGCCTCGAGCTGAACCTGAGGGGTCCTGCTAATGGACAGAAAAAAGTGACCCACCGTGGGCTTGGTCCTGTCACAGCAAAGTCTAGCTGCTCTCTTCAGTCTTTTCTGCCATCTTCGCCTTGCTCCGTCCTTCAGGCTGATAGAGAGGGCAAACAGGCTGAACTTGGGCCGTCGGCCGGCCTGTGATGGATGGGTTTGGGCATGTCGGGTGTTGGGCAATAAGATGCCGTGCACCAGATAAATGCCTGCGCTTAAGGTTTTAAAGCATTCTCTTCTCCTAATAAAGATGTCTATCATCTGTGAATAAGTAACCTTGTCGACCCGCCAAGTCGGCGCTGAGCAAGAGGTGGAGGGTGAGATCAGCAACCCACAAATCAATCACGCATAAACAACGCGACAAGATGAACTTGCCTCCGATAACAATTCCAAGAGAATATTGCAGCATAAAAATGGATAATGAAAGCCAAGAAGCCATGCCAGTAATAGCATCAAGCTAATAAAAGAGATAAGCAATCAAATGGGAAGTTGACTTGCGGTAAAGGGAACAATATCAGTTCTCATTCTTTCTGATGGCACAAAGGGGGAAGTGGGGGGAGTTTTTCATAGCTGGAGCAACCCAGACTAAAAGAAAGTCTCTTCAAAATATCACCAAAGTTTAATCTAGAAACTAATTAAAATCAATAACACTAACACAAGGAGGCTCTGGCTGCCAAAAGTGACATAAAGTGGTAGGCTCTGTTTGAGGTATACATTGTGTTTGTGCTAATTATTTTCAGATGCATGCGATTTAAAAGGGAGGTGCCCAGTTTGTCTCGTCTGTTTTTCTCATGTTGGCATCTTCAGTAAAAACAAGTTATAGGAGTCGTATTTGTTGAAAAAGCGAATCCATGTACTATGCATCTTTCTATCCAAGTACCACATTTTCTACTTACTCTGTCAACTGCATGCACTGCACAACATTTTGGTACAATTTTAAATAAACTCTATGCAAACGCATACCAGGCAACAGCACAAGTTTAGTCCATAGAGCAGAGAAACTGCCTAAACAGGAAGGGGTCAGAGAAAGGATGAGAAGAAAGGGGTGTGAGCTGATGGAGAAAGAATGAATTTGGCAGAAAGGTGCAGGACAGGAGCTGTGCGGCTGGAATCCGCGTCATCCTCCTCACTCCATCAACTCCAATACACCCGCTCAGATGATGCATGAAAATCCATTTATGCTACGAGCCAGGAGGGAAGACGGTGCAGTAAAAGAGAGAGATATACAAAGGATGGATAGATGGATAGAAGGATAGATTGCTCTCCAACTGGTTGTGTGTGACCAGAACCAATGGTACCACTGAACAAGTCAAATTTAGCAGAAAACTCAGGCAGTTCACTTTTGGGTTATGAGTAGCAGATCAATATGAGACCTCGACTGTCTTCAGCACATCCTGATACATAGATATTTTCCATTACATTAGCTTGTTAGGGACAAATTAGTTATTTATTTCAATTTTGCATGTCAGCGATTTTGGGGCATTTAGTTTTAAAGTCATATTGAGACATAAAAAATGATTCTGTAACCTAAGTGCATCAAATTAAATTTAGCAGAGAAGTACCAGTGCATTTAACTTTTAAAAGTTTATGTAATGATTGTCTCAATGCAGCCAAGTTAGTAGCAAATTTAATTTCTGAGGGTGATGTTTGTTACTGAGTGCTTAAACAAGGGAAACATGAAATATGTGACAATCTGAATTCCACCTGCCACATTACTGGATACAATAGTCAGCATTTTTTGGGTATTCAGGGTCATTTATGGTCAATTTCCCCCCCAAAAAACTAATAATAATAATTTCAAAATGTGCTATTGTGGTTTTGATGCAGCTCCAGCAATATCTTGCCCACATCAATACCTGATTGGTTATATGTGATGAAAAATGGTCTATCAAGCATAAATGAGGGGTACATGTTGAAAGTTATCTTTGGCATAAGCATATGTGTTCATATATCAACACACACACACACATGGGATATGTAAAACAAACTGAAATATTTCAAGAAACTGTTTTACAGCTTTGATTATTTTGAATTTTGACAACAAAATTTGTATTTTTAGTGCAAATATATATTGGCCAATGATTTCCTTGATTGCTAATGTCTGGGGAGAATCTCAAAATCACATCAGTTGATCACTGATGTGTAAGCACAAACTGCCGTTTACTCCAGTGGAAAAAATTCTCCTTGGATATGTCAGTAAACAAAGAGATTGCGAGGTACTGTAAAAAGACAGGACCATGCCATATAAGCAATTCAAGACTGTGGTATGTCGGCTGCAGATCTATTATGTTTCTGCTAACAGCTGTAATAAAAAAATATATATATATTGAATATTAGACATTTTTATGTCCATGAAACCATCTTGATTGCATTTGAAAATAAGCTAAGTTCTCCCTAAAATCTGGATTTTGGGAATAAAACTCTGGTGATTTTTTTTAAGATTCAGATATTGGACACAGAAAAAAAAACATATGTGCACATCCCTTTCATGTATTGTGGAAAGTTCCCTGCAGCTTTAATCTAGTTCATGACAGTCAGAACATAACTGCATACAATGGAATAAAGCAAAATGTCGGCGTTAATAATCTTCTGCAAGACAGAACACAATAATCTCTTGCTCACTTCTCTGTAATTTCAATTCAATAGGGAACTCATTGCACAAATTCCCTTAATTATTTTACATTGAAGTTAATAGCTATTATTTTAACCTAATCACATATATAGACACTGTGGGAAAGATTATGCGCGGTGTTGACTCTTGCGTTAAACTGATCTGTCTTTGGTGCTTACACAGTGCCCAGGGGAGAGCTGGTGTGAGAGCTGCTCTTTATAAATTGAACCTTACAACCTGGCACAAGGTACTCGAGTAAAAATTGACTTTTATACACTTGCTGCTGTGCCGCATTACAAGATGTATTTACCACACAACAAACAGGACACTAAGTTATGTCTGACTCTTTTAATCTTTCTTCACGAATCTACAGTAATTCTAGTATTTGTCTGATTGTAGCTGATTTTCCTATGAAACAGGTCAGTTAATCGTTAATATTTCAGTTCACTGTAAACATGAACAACATAAATATAACAATAAGACCGGTGGTGGTTTATCTGTGATGAACACCTTCAATGGATGGTGTGCATTACACACTCGTGTGCAGCTTGTGAATTTGAGCATTGTTGCAGGAAATGCCAGTCGGGATGTTCTCGAGTTCCCGTCTCACTCGTGGACCCAGGTGTTGGACATCCTCCCTAATTGCCCCCCATGGTTTGCGTGTCTGTCGCACACCTGGACTTCCAGAAAGCACACCAACATTTGTGACTGTCACAAAACCATGTTTGCACATGTCACATCACGAAGGACAGACTTGTTTTTCGACAATCCTCAGACTTCTCAGAACTTTTTAATGAAAACCATTATCGCTTTGAAAACAATATTTTTAGCACTTCTGTTGCTATGGTGAAGACAGTGAAGGGTACAGTGATGTACAAATCTAAATTCCTTTAATGACTGGAGCTCTAAGGTCCTTCCATTTGACTCAACTTGACAAAATCATTTCGAAAAGTGGGTATCTCTAGTTGGTGATTTGCCACATAATGGTTTGAGGAGAAGTACAAACAAACAAGTGTTTATCAAAGCTTGGCCAGTGTGTGATCTGACTGTGTCAAAAGTACATTTATCTTGCTGAACAAGGTGGCAGAAGCCGGCCAGGATTAAAGAACTGGGTCTCCGGCCGACTCTCACCTTCAGCACTCTCTCAACTCGGAATGAGAGTGCTCCATCATCCAACGCGCTCTGTGACACCGGCTGGGCAACTGGGTGGAAAGAGCAATGGGGTGTCTTGCTCTCCACAAGCACCTTCCTTTTGGCGCGACAAGGCCTGCTTTGGTTTCAACTCACGCATCAGCTGTACATGAACAAAGAGGAAGCACCTTGGTGACTGCTCATGATCAAGGCCATTACCACTGCCTACAATAAACAACAAAAAGTGTTTTATCTCTTGGACACTGGTAAGTTACCACAAATATATGCTCAGCTTTTGGCCACCATACTGGAGACTCTGATAGTGTGCACCATTGCATTCAATATCCAGGTACCATGGCATTACTGCAACTGGTTTCTCATCTAGCCTGAACAAAAAAGGCGAGTCTGCTATTTGACTTTCTCTCCTTCAACTTGTTTTCGAACAAGAAAGTGCTTCCCGTTGTTTGCATCACATTCATTTTAATTAGGGATTGTGGGCATCGCAAGACGACAACATGCATTTTAATTTAATCTAATTACCTGAAAAGCAGGACTCTATCCATAACTGTCACTTTTTAATCATGAGGTTCCTTTACAAGAGCAACAAAATAAGTGAAACTGGGAGAGCATCTCATCACAGTAGCACAACCTCATGGGCAACATCAATGCAGTTTTGGGGGAGGGGTTGTTTTTAAAAAAAAAACTGAAATAAAATACAAGAGTGCCTTTAACAAACATAAACCATATCATTTAAAATCCTTATTAATAGCAAAGCATGCACGCACATTTTAAGATATAGAAAAATATGTATCTGGAATGCATGGGGAGTTCTTTCACATTTGCCCCCAAACAGTCATGCTGAAAATCTAAGGCAAATTTTCATTTTACGGCCCGTCAGCTCCCTGATACAGAGCAAATGAATGCAGCAGCAAACAAATCTATCAAATCCTACATCAAAACAACTGTGCTCTCTCTCTCCCTGTGACTTAAGGACACAGACGTAACTGAAAAGAGAAGTGAGGGACGAGAGGAAGAAGTGGCACTGAAAGGCGCGGGAGAAATTGTGGACAGTACTGAACGCAAGATGCTGACTTCAGAAAAGCCCTCAGCAAGGAAGTCGTTTGGTTCAAAGCAGGGCAGCAAACTCTATTTGATCAGGGAGCGCAAACTACTTCTCCTAAGGTCTTATCTTAGGAATTGAAACATTGCTCTACGGGCAGGGAAAGCATAAAAGGATAGAAAATGAATGGTTGTGATTAAATATAAACATTACATGAAACTAGACATTAACAATGGTGCTGAAGTCATGCTAGTCTTGTAATTATGCAACCAATTTGGGCGACACAACATGGCGCCTTTCTTTTGACAAGACGGTATCTATCTCCCTCCAAAATGTGCAAGATGAGACATTTTTATTTTAAATACGAGACTGGGAAAACAAGTCTTTCACAGCCGTTGATGCGTGAAGACGGCAAATCAAAGTACAGGTTGCAGCAGCTACAAGTGCACTGACGTATAGGGCAGTATCAGTTCAGTTCAATGCTTCTCGTGATGCTTTACGGTGGGCTGAAAATGTCAATTTCATGCCGTATAGACTTTGATTAAAGAGCCTAATGGATACCTGTCTGGAACATGACAGGTTAATCAGTGTCTTTTCATCTAGCTTTTTGTCCATCTCTGCTTGAGCGTTCCTTGCCTTTCCACAGAAATGGCAAGAAAAAGGGAATGGAAAACACATGCACAAGATCAGACATTAGACCTTTAATTAGAGCCACACTTTTGAGCCAATGTGTCTACCTCAGTGGTTCTACTAAATGCATGCAGCATAATGATGTTCTTGAGAATCCTCAGATTGTTCTTGGTCTTCCAAGCATAATGACATAACTGGACCTTTAATTTGAGATGACAGTGGTTGATTCAATAATGAGCTGTAGACATTTCTATGTAAAATCTACAAGGAAATCAGAGTCTGTACATGCATACTCTGTCCGTATGTACAAAAAGAGTCATTTTTAAATGTCTGAGTTACGATTTAGGGACATTTTTAGTGCTACCACTGATGAAAACTCCTAAAATTAGACCCTCTTCATCTGAGTTTTTATTTTTCCAGCAAGTCACTGCACTTGAAATGATGACTTTGGAGAAATTAATGTGCTGCTGGGTTACTTTCAAAAGGCTCAGAGTACTGTGAGGGGGAGAAATGCAATCAGTCATCAGTGGCCATAAATTTCATTGCAGAGTGAAGAGAGACTGCCGTATTTGTGCTGACATAGTAAAATAGTTTGACAGAGCGCTGGCTGGTTTTACAGTTATTTTTTCGCAATGAGTCTTTCCATTAGGGAAATATCTACCCCCAGTTTATACCTCTACAGAGGAGCTGAATGTGTGTATGTGTTCTGCGTACGTTTACGTGCCAGCGTGTACGTGATTGGGCTGCATATATCACGGCAGCAAAAGCAAGTGGATGGCGGGTGAGGTCATTCCCAGCTAGAGAAGTGCCACTGAAACCATTTAATTGCTAAAGTCATGAGTCACTGCATCGCTGGGACATTTTACTTAGCAACCTGAGTGATGAACGGCAGTTTAAAAGACAAATAAACGCTACAAGAAATCTTTCTTTTAATGAGCGTGTGCACTGAAACACCTGTCATCTTGCACACACCCATCATGGATAACAGCCTTACAGTGGTGGAAAAAGATTTTTGGAAAGCCTTAATTTTAGACAATCTCAAATAGTATCATGAAATATTTGTGGAAAAATCTTTTGTGTATCAAATGGTGTGGCTGCATTAAACACAAACAAATATAAATATTATTTTTCTTTATTGACAAGAAAAGCTGAAAAAAATAAATACTTGACAGTTTCAATATGTCAGTTCTCAACATTGTCAAAAATCAAAGAATGTGTTCAAAACTGAATAAAAAAAATCAATAAACCATCACATCATCAAATTAATATTTAGTAGTCCTGCCATTAGCACGCAGAAGAGCTTTAATTCTGTCTGGCATGTTCCCCACGGGCCTTTCACATTGTTGAGGGGGAATCTTGTTCCATTCTTCTTGACAGCTAACTTCTGCTGGTCCTGGATGTGTTCAAGGGGTATTTGGACCCCAACAGAACAGTGCACATGTAGGTTTCAAGAAAGGCACAATACTTGGCAGAGTTCAGTGTGCCACCACAGACCAAGAAATGACCAACAGCAGCAGCACTAATGCACCCCCAAACCATGATACTGCCTCCACCATGCTTGACAGTATGTACTGGACATGCTGGAGATAATGCTTCACCTGGCCTTCTGCGTACGCTCACATTAACAGGAGGAAGATAAAGCTGGAAACTGGACTCATCTGACCACAGAATCTTCTTCCACTTCTTGGCTGTCCAGTTCTGGTTTGTTTGGGCCCAACAATGCCGGGTTAACCTCCATTCTCATTGATCAGGGGCTTCTTGACAGCTTTGTAGGACCTTAAGCCATGATCTAAAAGTCAGCCACAGACCGTGTGGATGGAACACTGGACATCAGTTTGGTTTGACCACTGCTGCTGAAGCTCCGGCAAAGTCATGTGGCGGTTTTCCTGAACTTTTATGGAGCCAATCAATTTTAAGTTTTTAATGGCTTTTTTAGAATTTTAGTATTTTGACTGTAATTGTACCAAAATAAAATGCACTTGAAGACCTAAGAGTGATTGTTAATGCAATGTTTCACAAATACAAGGGGTGTTCAAAAAATTTTTTCCACCAATGTATGATAGCACAAGCTGAAGCAAGTAAATAGGATGAACCATCTCAAGATGCAATTAAAAAAAACTTCAACAATGACTTCAATAGGAATTTGGTAGCACCCCTACCAAAAGATAACTTCATATTGTACTACAATTGACATCTTTGCACTTGGGTATTATGTTAATAAAACTCAACAGGTTTTGTCTGCATAGTAACCATTGAGGTTTCAAATAGGACATCCTTCCATGGTAATTGCATTTTGAGGACTGCAAATGTTGACAGTGTAAACGCCTTCATGCTATTGTTTTTAATAATCTTCAAATACTAGTGGAACAGAAATTGTTTATTCTTAAGCAACATAGGGCAACAACTCTCACACTTATTTCAAATTGCTAGTGTATCTGTATACAACATTTCAATTAACCAATGAAAAATACTTTAGCTGTTGTCTATTCAAGTGACAATCTCCATGTTTCTATTGTTGTGGTTTACTGTATAAAGAATATAAATACTAATGGCTCCTGTCAACTTATGCAGTTTCTTCCATGTATACAGCAAAATTCAAAATCACCGTTTTGTTTTTGTTAGGTATGAAGCACAAACAACACATCTAGAGGCTCTGACTTTTAAAAAATAGAAACATTTACGACATTGAGTTTGTTTGTGAGGTTACCAGTCTGTCTGCACGGACCATAATTCTTCTGCAAACATTTCTTTTAGTACAGTACAGGATCAGGCATAATGATTTGTGTATGATCTAACACTGGCTGTGTTCTGTCTTGCCTAAAGCGCACAGTGGTGCACCAACGTCTAATTAAGTTCAGCCTTGACCCTCCCTACTGATTTTTAAAAATTTAGACCCGTTTCTAATTCAACATTTTTATCAAAGTTTGAGATGAGGCAGTAGAAGTTCTTCCTTTTATGAATTCCCGTGATATTATTTGAAAAAATTTTTTTTAACATCACAGCACCAAATTGTCCCTGATAAAAGTGACAAATTAACTCTCTCTTTCACCTGTTGCTGACTGTTGGATTTTATTCTTGAAGATCCAAGCTGTGTATTTGACAAAGTACATCCGATTGGATCATCTTAAAAAACAGTCTGGCATTAAGGATAATTGAAATCATCTTCTCACCTGTGGTATTCCCCACGGATCCATCCTTGGTTGGCCCCTTGTTCTTTTACATGTAACTACTACTAAAGGAACATCCCACAAATTAAAATATAACCCAAACTAATGTTATGCAGAAAACACACAAACTTATCCTACACCATAAAGCAATGAAAAAATTATATCTAATTATTGGTTATTTCTTTATATTTCATTTTAATTCTGCATTGTTTTAGTGCTCTTGGTTTTATTTACCCCCAGAGTGCTGCACAAATGAGGCAAATTGTTTATTACAATGGTTATTATTCTAAATAACATTTGGGTGCTGGATTGAATATACATTTTTTACAATATTTTTAAGTTTTCACTTGACATGGCAGCTTTTAAAAACAACACTGTACATTCAATGCATTGAAACCAAAATTTGGTTTCACTCCACTGGCTGCTGACAGGATAGCAAACAATGACTGTATACAAACAACAGCAGAACTGTTTTGCTACAGTACTGCACACCACCGTCACCCTAACTCCCCTCTGAGTCCCCACCACCCCATGCAAACACGCACTTTAATCATTTAGATTTCCATTATCACAGCTTCCTCTTCTCATTACTCAACCTAGTTCTCCTCACTACTGAGCCATGAACCAAAATTAATTCATTACCTTGTCTTCACCACAAGATTGCTATCTTAGCTGGCTTTGAGTCCTCATTTCAAACTCAAACACTTGACGTTTTCTTATATTTTCTCACAAAACCTACCTAGATTAATTAGAATAACTTGGCTTAAAGAGAGAGACGGGACACAATATGACTGCTCGAGTGACTGTGGGAAAGACGAGGAAGACTACAGACTGTCTTCGTATCGCAGAGGCAATTTTATTGAGACAGGAGAGTGTGACTGGGAGGTTCCCATCTGCAGCAGGTTGTCAGTCACAGAAACCTGTGCCTAGTGGCTTTGAACACTGTGTGCGACCATGCTCAGCTTGTTCTTTTACTCTCAGCGTCACTCCACCCCCTCCCTACGCCCATTTTCCTCCTGCTTCAGCGCATTTCACATCTAAGGGAAAACAAACAAGCAATGTCACTCCTTTATTATTTGCCAGGAAGCCCACTACTCAAGTCTTGGCACTTGCATAATGAGAAGTAGATGTACACGCAGCCATTTTTAGAGGAGAGCTCTATTAAATGATCTGCAGCAACAGCCCAAGGAGTTTGGGGAGTTTAGACCATAGGGAAAAGTACACAGAAGTCAAATGCGCAGACATTTTCACCAGTATATCAGCAAATATACAGTATGTCCTCTGCAACTGTATTTTATGTACTTTTAAAATGCTTGACTTTCTACTTGACAAACCATTTTTACAAATAATTGTTGCCGTACATTATTGGCACAACCCCCAGCTGTTACATAATTGACTTCTCTGTTAGAATATTTGCTACCCCCTTCTCTGATCAACACTGTGAATAACAACTGTTCGCGAACAAATTTAAATTCTCTCCATGGAGTCTGTTTAAACAACAGCAATACTTAAACACCTCAACTGGATCATCTTTGGCTTGGGTGGAAAATTCTGGCACTTTGGCATGTAAATGTGAAAACAAGTATCAGAAATCTGAGGCGGCTCAACATAGACGCTCTACAGATAGCCCCCCCATCAAAAAAAGGAAAATTAATTGGGAAACTCTGGCTAGGGTGTGATTGTGACTTTGATCAATGACTGGGGAAACTCATTACCAGCGTGGGCCAGTGCGTGAGGCGTACCCTAATTGTGTGCCAGTCTGTAATTCTGTGCTGTAATTGACAGCTGGATGAAGCAGGTGTGCCCAGTGACACAGTAGTGTGATGAGAGACAAAGGAGAAAGGGACAGAGAGAGATCACTAGATGGGATGAGGAAACAGGACCATTATTGGATTTAAATGCAACAGCAGATTCTTATCATTCCTTGGCACCAGATATTTTGGGCACTGGAGATTGAAAATAGGAGGATTCAAATTGAATTTACTTGTCCAAGGGAGTCCAAAGGAAAAGCATTGTATTTTTATGAACGATACACCAGTCTGAAGCACCATCGGTATTGGCACTGATTCTGACCCTATCAAGGTAATATTGGTCCCTCATGGTCAAGCCACAATAAATGTTTCTTTGTCAATGTCATTTTGAAATTCAGTGTTTCTGCATTCATTTAAAACATACAAGAGTGTGATGCTAACCATGTTTTTTGTGCCACAGGAACCCTTTACCTCATACCTTGGTTGAATATAGGACAACACAGGAAGAGGTAAAAGAGGAGTTATATCTTCTAAGAATATAACAAGGGACGTAAAAATGAATCATTAATTGATTCTAGTAGAAACCAACTGGATTTATCTTGTAGGTTGTTGAAGACATTTCACCTCACATCCAAGAGGCTTCTTCAGTTCTAACCGACTAATGGGGAGTACCAGTAACACAGTGATAAGGTCTCTCCCCATAAAGTTTGCCATTGTTAACACTGAGTCACTCCTGACTTGGCAGATTCACATCCTTTGTTGTGTACACTGACATGCCCCATCACCATGATTGCTGTCGTTGTTAGTGGAGCACCTGGGTCCAACAATTCACACCTTGAGGCATGTGAGGCCTGGGTCATTAATGGGCCAATAGCCATGTGAGCTGGAGGTGACTATAAATTCTGTAACTTCCCATTAGTCAGAACTGAAAAAGCATCTTGGATGAAGGTGAAACATCCTCAGGATCCTACAAGACAAGTCCAGTTAATCTGTACTGAAGCTCCAACAATTATGACCTGAATGACTGACAATTTACATAGATATTCCCTGATTACTGGCCGTTTATGACTTAACTAGATAAAAATACATATACATCAATCAAGCAGAAGACAAAGGATATACATACCAGGATACATACAGTACATTGGCTGTAGTACCTGCTTACACCACCTGGTGGAATGTCTTACTGTTTAATGAGACATGTTTGTTAGCTGTTATTAACACTGTAGCATCCCAAGAAAAGCAGATTCATGGTCGCAAAGAACCATGGGAATGTGAATATTCAAATCACAAATTGTTCAATAAGTTGTTTTGTAATTGGCATTTCCCTTGTGTCGAGCTTGAACCTTCAGTCTTATTGATAGCAGAGGTGATATTTGGCATTTGTGTGCCTGACTGCATTGTCTGTAGCAAAGGGACATCATGACAGAGACTTCTGTAGCACTTAATTGCTTCCAGCCGTGAACCACGTGCCAAAAAGTGAGTCTAATTTCACCTGAGCAGCATGTCTGTGGCAGTGTGGTAATGCTTGTCAAACAAATATATTTAATTTAGAATTTGATTATACTAATCACAGAATTCAGGTGAAAAAATTAGCAATCATTACATAACAGACAAAATAACTGGTGTATACTTTTGCCGTTCCTGGAGTTTCCACCATTGCCAAGCTGATTTTGTGGTGCGCATTAGTTGTCTGTCATTAAAAATGACTATATCAGCATAAGGAAAAAACTCTAAATCACATGATTGTGAGTGTGGCTAACTATTAGTTGACAAACGTAATTGAATTGTGCCATTTGTGTACTCATCCTGAACTATTTGGTGCATGATGTGAGCAAAATGATTACTGCCACAAATCTACTCATGAGTACATACTCACGCTCCCAGAATGAAAATAATAGAACACAAACTCGACCCAATTTGGCAGTTCACCATTTGTTGTCCATCAGTGATAGTATAGTAGAGTGACCGTTGAAGCTGGTGGGACACTGTACCAGTTTTATCTGTGATGGGATAACTTAAACTACACCGAGTTAAAAATCTGTCTTTTTGTGCAACCAGAATCGACAACTTCTCTGCTCACACTATCCATACATACCAAGACCTCACAAATAAAAAAACGTGTCCTCAGGCTGGACAAAAAAGGAGAAGTAGGCTTTAATGGTAAATTTAATTAGGAATATGTTGCACTTATCTTAACGGATACATTTTATTTTATTTATGTCATACTTTAAAGTAAACGACCGAGTCTTTTTATTGACAGTATGCAGCATTTGGGAGCCTTAAATGTTACAGTAAAAATTTTGACATTGAAAATGGTTCTACTTTATATTTTTGCTTTTGTTTATTCTGCTGCATGCAAAAAAAAAAACATACCAAGAGACTCTAAAAATCAAGATTACTACCAAACCGTGACTTTTATCCACAGTTACATCACGCATTATAAATCAATATCTATACTGACTGATGGAATTAACTGAGGCAGTAGAAATGGCATCAGGAGACAAAATGCTCCAACAGTGCATCCCCAAGCTGTTTATATATCCACTTGATAACAGTTTGACACAATGACATGCAACTAACATTTTCAAAAGGCTGCTTTCATGATCATAGGTGGTTAAAGTATCAGCATCAATAAACCACATCTGTTGCTGCATTTCTTTTCCTTTCCTAAAGGTGGCATGAGTTTGAATGTATAAAACTGGACTAAATAGCTCCTACTTGTGGAGAATCTGCAGCAGACTAAACATTAGTGCGTCAGACCGAGCTTCAAGCCAAGAGATGCGTCACATGTAGTAAAAAGCACACTCCAAACAAAGCCTGTCTGCTTGTTTCAAGTTACACACCGATACAGTCAGGCTTTTGTGGACCTTTTTGCCATCTTCTGGCAAGCTCTCATAGTCCAGGGGCAAAGAATGTTGAATTCAATCAAGCACACCATAATTCCTTGCAGTGTATGAGTGGGGCTGACTCACAGGCTTCTAATGGCTGCTCATAATCAAGCACCATGATTAAGCACTTGGGGAAGTGGGCACACACTGAAAATCCTTTGGAGATGTCCTTTCCCTTAGAGCTAAGTACACTCATTACCTCGCAACAGCGGGTACGTGGGTGCTTCATTAGCTTTTATGCCGATTTGCCTGTATTTGCTCATGGTTTTCCTGATTTCAATAGAGTGAAAAGGCGCCGGAGAGCCCTTGACTGTAACAGTTTGAAGTCTGTATGTGGACCAGGAAAGTCTCAAACTGTAGTAATTTCAAGTTTCATGGTCTCACTCCGAGCAAGAAATGGAAGAATGACTTTTTCTTTTGGACCAAAACCATCCATTTCAGCCCTAATAACTTTGCATAATGCGCATTAGAATTATTGAGAATGGCATGACAACTTCAGTAAAACACAAACGACCACCCTGCAGCTCTGCCATTACAGACACTTTTGAGCACTCATAAAACCTCCCTACTTTAACCATCCCTCCAGATACCATGCAATGCAATATTTCCTCAACTCTACTACAATCTCAGATCTAACTGAAACCACAACCATTTTTTTTGCTCCTGTTTGAGTTAAGAATAACTTCTATTTCTTTTAAAAAGAAAGGCCTTTTTTATAGGTCACGGTCAAGACACAAAGTAAGCTCAACCTCTCAGGATGCTGTGATTGTAGACTAATTACGATGTCAGCCCTGCCGGTAGAGACTTGACTTGTAGAGGCCAGACGGTGGGTGACATTCTCCACATGGCGAGCTCCATTAGATATCCAGACAGATGCTTCAGTCACACAGACTCATTAGCCAGAGCCATCTAGGTTGTGAACCAATAACTACAACTTTGACCACAGCCATCTGTATTCCAAAAACATCATGTGTCGCATGTATCATTATTATGTCAAAGTTATTATTAACGCAGTCTTTATTAATTTTTTTCTTCAAAATCTGACACTACCCAAGAAACTGTTTGACACAGTTGCACTTAACATCTACACAAAAACCTCGTCCTTTACAGGAGTTTTCCAAGCATTGTTCAGCAGTAACAATTTAGACCTTGCATATTTGTGCATATGCACACACAAACAGATACACACACACACACACCACTGCTTGAGGCACAGTCTAAGATGGATTGCTACTAAGTGTTTTCTGAATCATATTACAGTCCATAGATTATAGCCATTATAGGTAAACCTCCTGGCAAAAAGATTAGTCTAATTAGTTCTCTCTTCAACTATGCACATCTTTGGTTGGACACATTCATGATGCATTGCCTCTTTAAAATTTAGAGAAGCCAGTAGAATGCCACTTTAATGGAGTGTTTCGCATCTTACAATCTGTTTACCCTTGTCATCATAATGAGACTTGAAATGCCTAAATGGCTCTTGAAACAATTTATTGACGATTATTTGCTTAATATTAGTTTGGAAAAGCTTGGACATAAAAACAAAAAAATAAACACGAAACAAACAGTTGAACTGCTGCGCTTCTTCTACATGAGAGACATCTTCCATCAACTTTGGGCCGTTTCTCCTTCTCAGAATATAGATTTGATGATACTCATCTCTCACTCCTAAAATAAGCACAGACAGATGCCTGACAAATGTCCTGATATATATCAAAGTACTATCTCCTTGTCTTGTTTTTCCCTATCCAAGCAGCTGCTGACAATACATCACTGCCTTTGATCCCGACTGTCACAAATGTCTGCTGAATGTCACACAAGTTTTCAGATAGGTTGTCAGTGTGTGTTGTGTAGGCAAACACTGTGTGCGATATATCTGTGAAGGTAATGTCCAGGTGCACAACTGTGTAAAATACACACAGGTGTGCAAAGAGCACTATGTAATTTGTATGTATGTGTGGCTGTCGGGGGTGCATGTGTGTACACGTCTGAGCACAAGCCTTATCCAGAGAGGGATAAATCCAATCCATTACCTGGCGGGGCTCAGGGCAGCTCAATCGATGGCACTCTCAGTGGCTGCTGATGAACTTCCCTCTCTGACAAGGTGTATCATTCAGACCTGTCGCAGAGCAAGACTCTGTCGGCATTTCAAAGCACCGAGGGAACTGAAGGCCAAAAAATTTTACTTGAGGGAAACTGACTATGTGTCCACACTACTGAATATATGGCCATTTGTGTCTAGTAACATAAATAGCCGCAAGTGGACCTACGTGTATCCATCATGTTGGAGCAACGTGCAGCACCACCAAAAGTATGTATGATCAATTCATGCATGGGTTGAACATAAATTGTAATTATATTCCATCATACTGAATAGGAAGAAACACTGAATAATAAGCTTTCGCGTGTCGAATCTGTGCTCATCTACAAGCATGTTTTCTTATCGTCTGGCTGCCACTTCCCGTCAACCTGAAAGAAAAAAAAAAACCCGAAAAGAATGGAGAGATGGAGGAGCAGTCAGTGTGAAGGAGGAGGAGGAGAAGATCAAATGGCAGGGCGGTTATGAGATGTGTGTCTGATGCCTTTTCAGACTGCACTGTTTTGGCCGCCGCACCAGTCAATCACGATTACAATGGCGAGGAGAGATGGGAGCAGTGGTGCAGAAAGAGCAGGAGTGATAATTACAATGCAAGGGACAAGATAATGGGAACACGCTGCACTCTCCCAATCATTTCATGTATCAGCTGCTGACTGACCCACCCTCTATCCCCCCCTGCCCCACCACCCCACACCCCCGCTGACAACCAGCAATCACAGGTCATATTTGTGAAATCCAAAATGAATTAATTTGATGACAGCAGTGGGGGTTGTGATCCGTCTCTGTGTACGCACGTGTTTGCCAGCGTGCACGGTTTTGTCAAAATGTCAAAGAATATTTACTTCTCCCTTCCCCTTCTTCCCCTGCGAAGGAAGCATAGCATGGCATTAGCGTTGTGGGGTGATGAGGAGAAGGGGCCATGAGCGCGACGCCGTAAGCAGCTTGCTGTTTATGATTGTCACAAGGCATGTCAATCCGTCATCTGAAAAGGATTAAAGTTTAGGATTTTACCTTTAACAAACTGCTAATAATTTACATTATAGGTTTAAATCAGTAAACACTAAATGCTTGTGTCCTGTTGCAAAACACACTCTGTATAGCCTACTTCCAGTTGCAAAGTACTTCCACAGAAAATAATAGTTTCAATGCAACAATTAATCACTTTTTTCAAACTAATCAGTCTTTTGCATTATTGTGACATGCATTACTTAGTCTTGGCATTCTGCTAACAGTACATGTATCCCACCGCGCCGCGTAACTACAGTCAGCTGAGAACATTAATCACAGGATCGTCTAAATTAAATTTACCATAAAGCGTAAAAGGGGCTTAATGAAAATGAAGTTGTTTATGATGTGCATGATTACAAGGGTACCTTCTCTTTATACTAAGTAGTTGAGATGAGCAATGGGATTCGAGCCGTTCGGAAAGGGACAAATCGAATCACACAGCGGACACCCAAACTCATTCAAGCAAAGTATATGGGCACAATCAATTACAGTGCAGTTATTGGGGAAGTTGAGTTGTTTGGATTTTGTATTTGTATGTGCTGGTTCAACATAACAGAGGTGAAGTTATCCGTTTTTGAAATACTATGCGTTTTAACTGCACAGTAAATAAATGATCATATAACCCTATATAGAACACTACTAGCAACCACACTGCTACTGCTAGTGTAAATAAAATACAGCCTTGTACTTGACTGTCTATGGACACAGGAGTATCAAGCTTGATAATTTGCAGCATTCAAAAGGAACAACACAACAGAAACCAGTTACTTTGAATCCTAAAAGTCTTTGAGAGAATTAATTGTGTCTGCCGGCACAATGTCAATCAACTGATCCTTGCAACCAAAGCTGTTCACACAAATACATGAGGAGTGGATGATGGAGATTACAAATTATATGCACCCATGGTCTGTTTAAACAAGCGTCAATGATAAGGTTGCTATTCCTCCTTGGTATCAAACAAATGACAAAAAAAATTTCAAAGCCATTTCATGCTTAACAAAACTGAGCGTACTTTAAACGACTAAAAAGGTAGATTACCTTGTTGACCTCGCATTCAAGGATGGACTTTTGCACAAGCTATTTGTTACACTGCTTCAGTTCACACAAATGCATCACTGGCATGCTCTTTATACACACATGTATGTGTTTTCTGTATACTGCATGTACAGACAAAGAGGTTGGAGAAGAAGAGACCACACAGTTAAAGCTGCTCGAGGGAGAAGGCAGAGCTAATCCACGGTTATCAACACTTTTAAGCCTGCATATTTCAGAGCCATTTGCAAACACCCCACCTCCCCTCTCCCTGCTTCCACTCCGCATTCCCTTTTCACATGAAGATGCTTGTGCTTCCACCTGAAACCGTGACAGACCCGCCTGCAAGTGGAGGCGCAGTAATGGTTTCCAGGGAGACAGCAAAAAGCAACGCGCCCAGATGTACCGGGATACAATGCGTCACGCCCCATTTCTGCTCCCAGCCACCGAGTCCTCCATCCAGCAAGCTTCTACTTGAACCTGTGTTTACCACATCATCTCGAGCGATGAGAAGTGAGCGCCGTGTCGCCGTGCACTGATGTGTGCATGAATAATTACCACCGCGTATGGCCATTTTGTACCCTTTTACTCATACTTCGGGTTGGTTTGGATAAAGGGATTATCGCAACATGTCTACTAGTAGTGAAAAACAAACCAAAAAAAAGGTAATTATTGAAAAATTAACAACGCTGCTGCTGTAACTCATTAACAGTGTCTCTGGGAAACATGCAACATTCTTGAAATAAGGTTAGACACTTGGTTATGTTGCAAAGAGCAGCAAATATTTTTTAAAAAATCAGGGTTTAAACCCAAGGGAACCACTATTTTACTGATGAAGGTCTAGCACCAAAACATTGCAGTAATACATTTGTCATTGCAAGTTAGACAGTGTGCAAGAGTCTGTTTTGAACAAGCAACACTTAAATTTTTCTCCTTACCTGACTAACCTCAACTACTAAACTTGTTAATGTCATCATTTTTCTGCCGCATCTTTCATATTTTTAAGAAATGGTCTAGAAAACCATTTTTGCAAGTAACAATTGTGATCATTTTCCTGATTTTAAAATGCTGAACATCTCATACATTTTAAACTTTATCATATAGCATTAATTTGCCTTAAACAAGCAATCATCAGATGGAAACAATAATAATAAACATATCTGTTGCTGGCTTTTAAGAAAATGCTTGAGTTCAAATAATGCATTTATTTCACTTTGTGTCACCTATTGTGTCATTAAATGTTACAGATATTTATAGATGCCTGGATCAACCAATGAACAAGTCTTAAGCTGTCAAGTCAGAACAACCAATCAAAGCCAAATTCAGTCTCAAAGCCCACCTAACCAACATAAACATCTTGACACGTAATATTTTCTCTCAATGATATGACAGTTGAAGTCATTTTTGTGTGAATATGTACTGTTTAATGTTAACAACTGTGCAGGCTTAGTGATTAAAGCCAAGAAAGGATGTGAACGGTTTCCCAAATGAGTTTTCAAAAACGATCTGCTGGGGTCAAAGCAATAACATGCAATCAGTGTGGCCTCTGCGAAAAGCAGCAAGATTATGGGAGGCACAAAAAAAACTGTTTTCTCAGCTAAAGAAAGGATTAGAATTTTGAGATTGCAATTAAAAACGCTCAAAAGTCACAGGGAGAAAAAGTTAACAGCAAGTAGTTATTAAGGAGAGACACATGTCAAGTTCAGCATTGTCTCCCTCTTGCGCTGTACATTTTTCTATCATTCTAATCCCCATAATAGCTTTTGGGTTATTATGGAGTCTAAGCTTCCTTCTTGCATGATATTGATTTGTTGCAGGTGAGGAAAGCCGATAGTGTTTGTTGCAGGTTGAGAGAAACAAACATCATGCCTGGAGAGGGCAACAAAAACAAACAAGCTGAGCAGCATCGTGATGTCGTACACCGTCTTGGGTTGAATTTTACAGACAGCCGAGGAGAATTACCAGCTAACGTATGTAAATAATAAAGAAGCAGAAAAGAGAAAGACGGGAGGGAACAGCAGACCATGAAAAGTGTCTGCAAACAGCAAAACCATTTCACCTCTGTTTATAGCCTTTCAATAAGACACAAGATTGGCATTATGTGTCCTGCTGGTGTGGCACACCTCATGCACTCCAGCACAGCCAGAGAAATAAAAAGATTTTAAAAAGGTGTTATGTCTGCTCTTTATGTCCCAAAAACACCACTCTTGCCTCCAAGTCTTGTTTCTCTGAACCGCAATCATTATAGTGAATTTGTTTCATGCAGGAAAGTGGAGGAGGCTCATAAGGGAAAGTGGTGGAAACTGGCAAGCGATGCTTTTAGGCACAGTGGCATCAGACTAGAGTCAAACAAAAACACGATACTTTAATGCCCCCTAGTGATGATTTAGGATCACAGCATCAGGCACGTCTCACGTCGATTATTTCACCTCAGAACTTTGCATGTATAATTTATGAAGCTTTTGAGGTTTTTTGCATTTGCTTCAAAAACACCAAGACTGTGTTTCAAAAACTCACTACACATTATTTTTTTTGCAAATATGAAGGTCTTAAACCTTTCAATATCACAAAAATGTCCTTTAGTAGGCATTAGTCAAACCAAACTTGTAAAAGACTTGCAAAAAGTACCTTTTTGCACCTATGCACCCTGCAACTTCTTCTCTCCGTCCTCCATGAAACCACTCTCTCAAGTCTGGGAATTTGGCAAATCCCCGGAACAGACTACACCCAAATACTGTATTTCTTCAGCCTGCTCATATTTAGGATTCCACCGACCTCACAGGTCCTATTTTTTAAATCTTCCGGAGCAATCAGATTTCACACTTTCTTCTGCCCCAAAGTAAGAGGGCCTCTACCCATAATCCTGTTCCTACTGCTTGTCAGGATGACAACAAGAACAGAAGCCTGTGGGCTGTGTGTGTGTTTGTGTACACACAGC
The DNA here is from genome assembly GCF_021347895.1 of Acanthochromis polyacanthus. Taxonomy (NCBI): domain Eukaryota; kingdom Metazoa; phylum Chordata; class Actinopteri; family Pomacentridae; genus Acanthochromis; species Acanthochromis polyacanthus. Next base: position 10,304,823 of record NC_067135.1, on the reverse strand, counting down.
TGGGCATACAGTGGTTTGCTAAAGAAGATATACAGACAAGAAGGGGAAAGCAGCCGCAAGAAGAAGAAACCAGAAAAAACACAGCAGTAATATGGCACCTCAAGCTGAGAAAATAAACATCAAATAAGACCTCAAACTAATAAAATATGATTTTTTTTTAAAAAAATCAAGCTGCTTTGTCAGTTTTTATTTGTGCATGAGATCTAGTCAGCAGGGAAATTCATCAACTTGGAGCCAGAAGGTAAAAAAATCATTATTACAAATGTTGCTGTCCCCTCCAGCAACAGAAATTATGTTTGTTCAGCAGATAAATAAATATATACTGTATATACAGTGCCAACAAATGCATTTACAAAGACTCCATAGGAGAATAAGTGCCACTGCTTAAGCACAGCATTCACAAAAGCTAATTCAAGTGCCTGCACAGAGTTCCTCTAATGGCCACTAGATGGGTTTCTGCAAATAAATTTCACTTGGGTCTGGACTGAACACTTCTTTTGCAATTCAATATCAAGTCAGAAGGCACGTGTTTCTATTATTTTGTCTGCTCTGTCAATAAGAAACAACTAAAGGACAACATTCCTCTCTCTATTAAAGAATACAGTTTAACAGTACAACTAACTGCAGCCACCAAAATGGCTCAACAGAGGGCTCGAAACTTCACACTAAGTGAACAATACCATTAATAAAGAAAAGATATTTTGTGCCTGTTGGACCTGAGAAACAACAAAATATATTGTATGACACTTAGAAAGCAGCGGTAATATGTGAAGATTTCAGGGGCGATGCAGGGGAAAGGTCTCCCTCAATGCTTTAAACATGTTTTTCCAGAAACCGCATGAACATTGAATTGTGTTTTCTTTATATGAGGACATTCAAACTATAAATAAATGAAGAAGAAAGTTAAACAGAATGCAGAAAATTAGGCGTTTGATTTTCAGACAACATATGTAAATGTAATAGGAGCAGTTACTCCGAAATGGCGAGCGGCAGCTTGGGGTTGCAAAAAGTAGCAATAGATGCACCAATGAGTCAAGCATAGAAATTATTGAAAAAAACTGCATTATCTACCTCATGGCAATTCCCATCAAGACTGTTTGTAGCTTGGCACTGAATTCACTAGTAATTAATTCCACTTGTGTTGCATTGACTAGATGGGATACAGCAAGTCGACATAAGATTAATCCTAAATAAAATGCACCAGATATGTAATTTTGCTTAGTTTCAAACAGCAAAATAAAACTATTTGTTCATGCAGTAGCTCATATCTTGTAGCCAGTGTAGCAGAACCAAAGGGAGGCCATCAGACTCAAATCTGACTACTACACACAACCAATAGTAAAACCCGAAGCAGTGGTTACATCCTGTAACTACTATCTTCATTTTAACAGTGCAGCCAATCCCCATTCAACAATATACAATCATGTAGTTCTGACCATAGACTGTATATAAAGTGGACGTAGCATCTGGCTCCAGAATTGAAGCCAACCCGGAAGTGTCAAAAACTTGCAATGTCACGCCGTCCGCTGGGGTTGGCTCCAAAAAGCTTTTTCTCCATAGACCTCAATTCATTTTTGGAAAAAATAAAATTTGATAGACTGATGTTCCACAGCTCAGGATTTTTTTCCCCGTTAATTTTCATGGTCAAAATGAGAGATCAGGTGGCCGATCTTAAAATAAATCAATACTGAATTTTAAATAAATTGTTAAAGTTGGCGGAGCCAGGGGGCGTGGCTATACTTGATAGACAGCAACAGAAGCCTCTGCGGTAAAATGTGGACGGGATAAGAGAGTCCTCAGCCAATCCTGCCTATAGTTGCTCTCCAGTCCAGTCTGTTTTCATGACGCTTTTTACGTCACTGGCTCCAAAAAATCCAAAACGGCGACCAGGAAGTAGCAAAATCCGGGCTTCATTTTCTTGGCGCTGAAACCAATGGGTGACGTCACGGTTAGTTTACGCCTGGTTCTGACCAGACAGAAAACGTTCACACCATAAAAAGCATTACTCACAGAACCATTCTAGATTTTCAATCAACTGGAAGTTACATGAAAAAAGCTTGATAAATTATGAAAGGCCAGGGTCATCCAGGTTAAAACAATGCAGTTGAATTCAATGACATTCGTCAAAAAAAAAAAAAAAGGGAAATCTAACCCTTTACACTCTTGAATCTGGCTTTAAAATTGTGCAGCAACATCCTATAAGTCCCCATCAATCCCATAAACACTTTATTCAACAAGTTGCCATTATGGCACTAAAATCTCCACAACAAAGACGTGGAGATGTCTTTGGCAGAGAGCTGTCAACAGGAGTCAGTTTATTGTGGAAAGCAGGTTTAAACATGTATGGTTCTGTTTCAAGCCTGGGCTTCAGAGTTAGGCCTTAGACCTAATGTAGTTTTAACCTATCTATATACTCACATATGATGATTTACTATGACTGTAAGCAATTACTGTGCTACATCTATGTGAGCATTCTTAGTGCAGTTTGCAGCAGGCCTTACTCTTAAAAGTCTGTTACATGTAACACTTTAATCAACTATTTTTGCATTTAGGTTTGTCAAAATCAAATTATGATTGGTGTAAACTACTTAAATTGAACTGGTATGCATTTGCAAGTAGACACAGTGGTTTTGTTTTCCCCACAATGGCCAAGATAACATTGATTCCTGGACCTCCACTTAAAAAGTTTGTAATACTGTCAGTGGAAATTGCACAGAAGGTACAAAATTGCAAGAGAAACAAATGAGTGCCAGTTACGAGGTTGAACAAGAACACTTTCTTGCATGTAATTTATCTACTTGAAGAGATATTCCAGATTTTTAGTAAACCCAAACTAACTTCATATGCTTTAAATGCGTTTGCATGGATTTCTAAATGGCAGTCTCACCTCCATAACCTAATTTTAAAACTGAGTGAAGAAAAAAAATACTACTAGGCTAACACGAATTTTGTGAAAAAATAAATAAATAAAGTAGACATTGTGGTCCCCTTGGCCTTGGTCACCGCTGTAGAAATTATCTGCATCAACCTCTGCTTTTAGCTGGTTAACTTCATCATTACTGCTGTTGGAGTCTTTGTTTCAGCCTTAAATGTCAAGGTTTGACTCAAAGGCAAAGGAAAAAACTAAATACTTCATGTTGACTCACCAGTAGAAGAGCTGGGCTGCTTGTTTCCAGATATTTTTTGGTCGTTGTTCTCCATTTCAGTGATTTGTGGGTCCTTTTTATCCCCCGCCGGTAGGCACGGAGGGTGGTATTGGCGTGGGCACGTCCGTCCGTATGTCCGTCCGTCCGCATTTCGTTTCTGCAGCATATCTCAGAAACTACTTGAGGGATTTCATTCATATTGCACCCAGGCCATCTCTATATAGTATAGATGTGCCTTTTGGGGTGTATGACCTTGACCTGATTTTCAAGGTCATAGAGAGGCACTTCAAATATTTTTTTGTTTCCGGAGCATATCTCAGAAACTAGTTGAGGGATTTCATTCATATTGTGCACACTAAGCCTGTTGGTAATGTAGATGTGCCTTTTGGGGTGTATGACCTTGACCTGATTTTCAAGGTCATAGTGAGGCACTTCAAATAATTTTTTGTTTCCGGATTATAGCTCAGAAACTACTTGAGGGATTTCATTCATATTGGGCACACTAAGCCTGTTGGTAATGTAGATGTGCCTTTTGGGGTGTATGACCTTGACCTGACTGTGTTTTTTTTATTGTAGTGAAGATGTATCATTTTGTAGGTGTATCGTCCAGTATATATTATTATTTCTTGCACTGAGAGGTACTATATATAAGGTGGGGGATGTTTTAAGTGGAGCGTGTTTATTTACTGTTCCAAGGTCCGGTGAAACTCCAGTGCCTCGTGGTAATATCAAACTTTTGACCGTATGGTGTCCAAACACAGCTCTAAAAAAATCTCCAGTGTTAAGCAAACCGAAGACAAAGTTAAATAAGTTTGTTTTCTAGTGTTTTCGATAATTTTGCATAGGTTTAAACATATATATTTCTAATTATTACCGTGGAAAACGTTTAGCTCCGTTTCCACAGCCTGCAGCAGATACCAGGTGCTCCTAATTAGCAGGTGCTGCATTCAGAGACTCCTTGTAAAATCCCACATCACTGATTTAAAAGGGGGAGCTAAGGGTAATTTTTCATCATGATAATGGTATCACAAGTTTTTCTGCTAAAATACATTGTTCGCCAAAAAAATTGCATATTATGATTAATATGGAGTATATTTTTAGAACTATTTACAACAGAACACTAGATGCATGAAAGCTTCTTCAAACGCATCACCAGCCGCGTTGCCAGACAGATTTCACTGGGGCACGTGCCCCAGTACTGATCTGCAGTGCCCCAGTAAAAATTTCACCAATAAAAAAAATAAAAAATCACTTCGGAGTTTTAAGTCTACATAGCATAGACCACAGCGCACATACTACTTAGTATGGTAATTCATTGCTACTGTATTCACTCACTCAAACAATGTGCACATGGTTAATTAATATGGTAATTTATTCACGTGTAGCGACTTCAGCTGATCAACTGAAGTCGAGAGAGACAGAGAGAGGGGGGCGATGAGAATCACTGGGTGAGGTAGGTAACGTTAGCCGACAACTTGTTAAATGTATTTTTTTGATTTTAATTTGACTCGAACTGTAACTCCTAGATGGATATCAGAAAGTTATTCGCCCGCAGCAGGGATAAGGCAGCGAGGAATGAGAGAGGTAAGTGAAGTCCTAGCTAGCTAGGCAACATAAGTCTGTCTTAAGTTAATGCTAAGTTAGCTAACGTTATTCACAACGCCTCTCACCCCCTCCACCACACTGAAGGAGCTGCTCAAAGCTCCTTCAGTAGCAGACTGACTAACTAACTAACTAACTAACTACTGCCGCCACCATCAAGGAGGGAGCACTACCACAGGTCATTCATACCTGCTGCTGTCAGACTGTTTAACAGCAGCAGCTCAAGGTCTTTTCCTGTATATATATCACCTGTAAATAATAGTGGGAGAGCCTTCCAATCACAGACATGCAGTGTGTTTTCAGCTTGCTGGATCAAGTCATGTTCCCAACCTTGACACAGGTCATTCAGATAGCTCTGACCATCCCAGTGTCCAGCTGCACTTGTGAACGGACCTTCAGTGTGCTGAGACGGCTCCACACTTGGCTGAGAAGCACAATGGGGCAGGATAGGCTTCACCATCTTGCCATCATGTCAGTGGAGAGTGAGGAACTTTCCAAGTTAAGCCACAGCCAAGTGATTGACCACTTTGCAAAAATGAAAACAAGACGTTACAGTTTACTCCCCCAAAAAAAGATTGCCTGAAGTGACACACAACAGTTGTTCATTTATTCTTCTACTATGGAAATAAAAGAACCCAGAGATTTTGGGGTGCTTTATTTTATTTTACATTTGTAAATGTTCAATTTGCAGATGTTTGCTGAAATAAATATTTCATAAAGATTAATTGCTCTTCCTATTTGCATTTATCAGTAATGGTTTAGAAGTCGAGAGTAAAGTGCACAAGTAGGCCAAATGCATTACCGCAGTACATTTCAGATGGTTAATCAAAGATCTAGACAACAACATAGTCTGATATTATTGAATGGTTTAAAGAACTATTTAGGTTTTTTTATGTGAATAAGTGCTGAATATGTTTTTTTTCTCGCACACTTTGCGCACTCTCATGAATGCTTTGTGCCCCAGGTGTGCCCCAGTACAGTATTAGGTCTGGTGACACCCCTGCGCATCACCAAAATGGTTAGCTGATGCTGAGAACATAAAGAAATGAGGGTGGTGGTGATTTGAAGAGGAAATGAAAATTCAGAAAATCCGTGAAAAATATAGTTGGAGGAAGCTTCTTTTTAGGAGACAGGGAGGAAATTTAGCGAGAAAGGGAAAAGAAAGACTGTGGTAAGTTGACAGAGTGAAAAACCAGGATGGGGATGAAGATTGTGAGTGAGCTTGAGGGACAGTTTGTGACAGAGGATGGGAGCCCGGGAAAAAAAGAGAGAGAGGAAAAGAGTGAAGTAAAGGGAGGAGGAATGAGAAAACAGAAGTCTGACTCTGACAGTGGAAGCACTGAGCTCAGCTGATGGCCCCTAATGAAGTACGGCAGCTGCAGAGGAGGAGCCCACTCTGACAGCCTGAGTCCCACTCTGACGGATGCTGGAGAAGACTCACACACACACACACACACACACACACACACACACACCAGCAGACAGCTAAAATTTAAGCATCCTGAAACTGTGATAGACACGCCATGCAAGAAGGGGCACAGTGCTGAATGGCAGAACATTGTCAGGATTCTCTGAATACATCGCATGGCATGCCTTCTCCCCGTCTGTCCTCCAGTGAACTTTTGGAAGGAATTTTCTCCGGTGTGGGACTGCTATTGAATAAATCGCTGTCCCTTCTTGTTTTGGATTTTACTTCCTACAAGGTGAAAAAACAAATAGTTTATCTGATGCAGATGAGAGAGGGGGACATGTTGAAGTCAGTGTGCTGAAAAATAATAATACCACTGTGCCAAAAAAATGGAAAGTCTCACCAGGTGGAGACTTTCCATCTGAATATCATGTGACTATCAGAACCCATTTCTGACCGTTTGTTACTCCTATAAAGTCCTGCACCTCTTTGGAAACATCACGACCATGATCAGAAGTAGAGGGAACTAAAAATGTCTTCTGTGCAGAGTGTGACACAGTTACATTGTCATAAATCATGAAAAAAAGGGGGGAAATATTTCTTTGATTGTTTATTTTAAAAAGATTTAAAAATCTGCTACCAATGCTGATGAAAAATGGTGCCTCCACACAAGGGCTTCAATTTGTTTTTAAAAGTGGGGGGGATGGAGACCACAGCACTTTGAGAAAATGTCGAAGAACGGCGGCAAAATGCCACAAGCTGAGCTCGAACTCACAACCACCATACCAAAGACGGAGGCTCAACCTGTTGAACTATTGATACATGTGGGTAAAATGGTCTGTGGTCCGCTATAGTACTAATTCTCCCGGGCCGAAATTTTGCCCCTGCACGCCTCTGGTCGGAGCTTCCACTTGGCACGGGCGCAAAATTTAGCATCTGCACGGTTTTTTTAACCTCAGGAAGGTGTGCTGCATGTCTGTGCAACTCTCGAGTGCGGATGGTGCGTTCAGGAGCGTCGGAATTTTCTATACTGCTGAAAATAACTGGGTTTACAACGGCTTACATGTGAAGAATTTGAATGTGATGGAGACAAAATGACCCCTGACAAAAAGTGGGGGGGACACATCCCCACCGTCCCCCCTCCTAAACTGACGCCTATGCCTCTACATACTGTCTGACTCTGTGTAAAATCACACTCTGCAGTTCAGCAGAAACATTTTCAGAATTTTTCTAACATCACTGTTGGGGTCACAGCTATGATTTGGTGAACTGATAGAGCACACGTGATTTGTTCAAGGCCTCCACAAAGCTGAAGATTCTCTGCGTTTCAGAGTTTCTCGTCTTGACTCATGGTGTAATTGTGGCATTTCTTTTCAAATTAAACTTGCTTTTCAAACCTGTATGTAAATTTTGGCGTTCAGAGAGCTAATACATGCAAAGACTAGACTTTAAAAAAAAAAAAAACTCTAACATAGATCAGCAGATGTAGAAAAAGTTGCAGCAAATGCTTCATAACAAAAATAAAGTAAAAGTCATAGCTCTCGTTGATGTGCATGTCTAAATCCAGCTACACCAGCACCTTGTGGTTAAGTTGCCAAGCCCTCTACTTCCCTCTTCAGGATGAAAACAGCATGCTATTTTTCTCACTCATCAAGATAACAGAAAAGTGTGTAGAACTTTAAGACAGCTTTAGATCATGAACAAGATGCTTCAAACCAATCTCATTAAGATAGAACACTCATATCACACAATAATCCTGAAACCCTAAATGAAATTATCATTGGAATCACAGGCCAGGCAAACGGCTATGCAGCTACGATTTGAAAGGAAGTTATAAATAAATGTGACCCAGTCATATAAAAAGCTCCCATCCGTTAGTATCATTTTTATTCCATGCTATTTTATTGCTGATGAGCGAAATTGAAGTATTAAAATATTAGACTTCTTCAAGTAAATTTGATTTTGCAAATGTGTTCACTCGAAAAAAAAAATCTTGTTTCGGTAAATGTTGGAAAGTCCAGCTGTAGAGAAAAGATAAATATCTTGAGCAGTCATGACGTATTAGCTTTTATTTATCGATATCAGTCCTTGTTGAAGCATAACAGCCTTTAGTGATCATCGTACAACACAGATACATGCTCTATGTGCAAATTATTTAGCATTAAAAGATTAAATTGGAATTATTCAATATAGCACAGTAAATTCAAACTAACAGATTTAATTGGAATGTAGTTAAAGGTTGCAGAAGCTTCTGTTTGTAGTGAATTAACTGCATTTTTATGGAGCCAGCACTTAGCATTAGCAGTTGTATTTGAGATCCATGTCTGCAGGTGGCAGCAAAACACCACAATTCCCAGCAGCTGCTTCATATAATGATCTGCATGTCTGTTTGAAAGGAGTGTGGATTGGAATAATTCTAAAAATAGCACATTGACCAGGTTTCTCCTTACAAAGTATTGAAAATTCAAGCTCAGCACTGCTATACTTTCCGCTCTTAAATAGAACTCAGCTTGACACACGGATATGGTTAAATAAAACTGTTTATTTAACAGTCGATAAAAATAAAATTAAATGTTACAAAAAATTCTTTAAAATCAAACAATTGTACAAATCATGGCTCCAATTCAATCTTGCCTTGACATAGAAAAATACAAAAGGCACTGCGCATTAGTCCGCTGCATATATAAAACATCTGAACCAAGAATAGTAAACTAGCCAAAGTTACAACATATTATTAATAACCCCCTTCAAAAATAAAAATAAAGCAAGCCCCACTCTGCTGTTCTGCAGATGACATTATTACACCGACATGTCCACGTCCCACGAGCACAGACTTGCAGCTAACAGGAGCTATTTTTAAGAAACAACTGACTGACTTAAGAAATTATTCAATTCTTCTACAGACAAAAATAATATAACTGTAAGGAGTGTAAAAATAAACAAGAAACACAGTGCAAAGACATAGAAACACAGTAAATATGTAAAGATGATGGGATAAGTGCAGGTGTGCATGTGAGGAGACAGGGATGTGCCACGCACTTTTCTGCAAGACAAGCAATTCAACTTATTCACCCATCACCTTACAACTCCTGGAAACTCGCACTGGTGAGTTATTTTGGTTTATCACACCTCCTCTGGAGAAAGCTGGACGGAGGCAAATAGAAGAAAAACCTTTGCTGGTCATATGCAAAGGTCATTAAACTCCACGTACAAATAAAAACTGAAGTTTGTCAGCTTTATCCACCTCAACAATTGTGCAAAGACATCCGCTGAAAACCACTGCAGGTGTCCTGGAGATTCACATTCACAGGGATCCTTGGGATCCATTTTGTAAGCCGTGCCAAAAGTGTGCCCATGATTACGTCCAAAAATTTACAAAACAAAACCATGTTCTGACTCTTAACTGCAGCTGTGTTTTATCAAAACCCTCTGAAAGGCAGGTGTATTATGTCAAAAACAGACAGAAATTGGGCAGACACCTCATAACACTGAAATGGGAGTAGTTAAACAAATAAAAGCATTCCATAAGATGTGCCAGAAAGTACAACTGCAAGGAACAGTGGGGGGGGTTTCTGCGTGTGAAATAAATCTCTTAATCTCTTGTGTGGTAAAGTGGCTTTATGTGACACATTCTTCACAAATCTTACCAGCAAAATGTTTCAGGCATAATTCTTTTGGTACCTTTCTTTACTCTCTACTGTGCAAATTCACTGTTCAAAGCTTTTTAGTAGCCAGATAGGAGATATTTTTTACAATCTCTTTGGCATCCAGTTTCATGTCCACCATCCTACATGACAAGAGACATCACACATCCCTGTTGGAAGGAGTCAAACTGTGCAGCAGTCATAGTGCATAACAATTTCTTTTGGTATCCGGTCACAGGATCATTCGTAGGAATTATAGGAAACCGTGCTCGTCAAGTCCTTTTTGAGGGACTGGATTCCACTTTGCAGTAGTCTTCGTAGTAGAATAACCTGTAAAACAACAAAGTAAATTAATTATTTTTAAAAAAAGAGCCAAAATGCCCAGGAACATGTGTGAAAAGTGTCGTGTACTTCCGTGTACCTGATTCTGTTCTGCTTTTGGAAGGCTCTATCGGATCTGGCAAAGGAAGCCCCCTCCCTTCGGCATCGCTCTCCCCTGATGACGTATGGTCCTCTGCTCTCATGTACAAGGCTGGCCTCTTATGGTACTTGGCCCGGTAAGTGTCTGTCATGCAGTTATCCACAGAAAAGTACGTGGTGGGAAGAACCATGTCTGTCAGAGAGGGGGAGTCCGTATCGTCGTCGTGTCTGGGCTTTGGACTGGGTAACCTCTCGTCGCTTTCACTGGCCGACAGATCGTTCCTGTCCTGGTCCGATGACCCCGACTTGGAGCTGGCGTCGGATGAAAGCCTTTGCTCGGCAGGTGTCTCAATCCACCGCCGGAGGGTGGTGTGCGAGAGAGGGGACAGGCCATTTTTGGGTTCGTTGCGGGGGCTTGACCGTGCTGGCACCTCTGGTGGCAGGGAGTGGAAGCCAGATGGGTCGGGGTGGCTGTTGCCAAAAGTCTTGGGGGGTAAAGGTGGGGGATAGTTGTGCGAGAAACGGTCTATGTTGCCGGTGCCAGTGTCTTCTTGTTCAGAGAAGGGTCCAGCAAGGTCATCAGAGCTGTTCCACTCAGAGCTGCTGGTCTTTGCTAAGTAAAGAGGTACCGGGCTCACAGGGCTGCTGTCCACATTTTCTTCTCGCTCGCTGTCCGCGCCACTGTTCCTCTCCAGGATCCCCGGCGTGTATCGGAAGGCTCTTTTTCTGTCACAGCGCAAAAACACAATGCATTAGTATTTCATTTGGCAGCTCAACTCAAATATTTCACTGAACTGTGTGCTAGAAAATTACCTCTGTATGGGCTGACCAGAATGGATGTTGGAGTCTTGTGGATCTGGAGATTTTCTTCCTTGTTCATCTAGACAAAAATGAATCCTCATGAGGCACTAATTTGCAGTCATTACTACCATATGGTTCAAAAAACAAGCCAGGCAACATCTGTCATGGGTTTCTATTAGAGCACGGCTACAATATTATTTTTCTGTCTCTCCTGCAAAGACATGTTATCTAACAGGGGTCATAGTGAGGCCCTCTGCCTGGTGCTGGGAGAGGAAGTATCAAAGCAGCTAGTCTGGCAGAGCTCCCTCAGGCCCCCTGTGTACCACTCTGACTGTCTAATCCAGCCAAAGAACGTGGCCCCTCAAAGGGAATTTGGGTTCATATCCAGGCCCTGTTAGCTTTGGGTTTACAGGCCTAATAAAACAATCAGAAAACTGGTTTAGAAGAGAGACTGAAAGAGCAAAGACTGTAATATTCCACCACCGTTTTAAGGTCTGAATTATGCTGCTATAAGGTAGAATTTCACCAATCACAACAGTTTAGAAACACACCCCTGGGTGGGGCTTTGCCAACTTAGCAGGGTGGGTGTGATTTACAAGGCCTGAGACAGACGACAGCTGCCAAACAGGACAAGGCAGACAGTGAGTTGCTGAGGACCATCTGTGATGTGTCAGCATACCCTCTTTTTTTTCCCTCCCTGCACTCTCTCAAAGCATTAGTGTCTAAATCCTTTGTGCTGGCATGCAATTACGGCAGGGTCAGACTCGAGACTTCAGATCCCCTCACTGCTCATTGCAACTTTATTATGATGATGTCTACTGTACTTCTAATGCATGTATTTATGTCTTTTATCCATTTTATGATGTACATTGGTTGTTTTGACTACTGTTTGCAAACCAATTTGACCCCAGGGGACAATAAAGACGATCCAATCCACAACACTATTGCATTTTTAAGCTGCTAAGTCCATGTGGCAATTCCCAATTTGATGTTGCTGATCTGAAAGGTTGGCAAGCAACTCTAACAGTATCATTTTCCAAAATAAAAAAGTGACTGCAGTTTACAGTGTGTTCTCATCCTCTGACGCCAAGTAAAAGCTTGAAAGAGAAAATAACTTGCAAGACTGTCTGCCACCTTAAAATCCAAACCTTTTTCAGGCAACAGCCACAATAACTTGCAATAACTTTTGAAAATCACAGAAAAATCTGTTCTTAAGGTTTAATGTCTGACTGATATCCAGAGAATACGAATCCCAGCAAAGTTTTGGTATTACTGCTGCAGCTGCAGACGCCAGTAATACAGATGTAGTCAAGGTGTCTTACTGCACTTGGGAAACCCTCCATGTTCAGCGATTGCATGGATTAGACTGTGTTTCAGCTGCATTCAACGTACTATCTAAACCACAACATGTACGACAAAAACTTCCCAGACATTCTCGTGTTAACTGGAAAGCATTTAGTCAAGTCGTTAAACAGGATTAAAGAAGGAAATGTATTTCATTTTGTTCTGCAACAGGAAATTGTGTAATTAGGAGCTAATTTATTGAGCGGCACACTGAGTGATGCTATATAATTAGCTTTTAAATACTTTAAGCATAAGAACAAAGGTTTATTATTATAAAGTTCAAGACAGACACCTGTTTAGGCCGTTCTGTTTCTAACTAAAAAGTTATTCAGGACATTTAACTGAGAGGAAGAGAGAAGTGATCTGACATTATTTCAAATATTCCAAGTTTGACACCCCCTCAGGCAACAGAAAATGTGCCTTCATAACGGACCATGAAAGCAAACACTAACTAGGTTTTAAGAAATTGTACATGCAAAATTTCTCAGCAGCCCTTTGAAGTTTTGTTGATGTGACAAAAAAAAAGAAAACTACACATTTCGCTTCTAAGGCTGTCAAGCAGAGATTTGTAGTTCTGTGCATTCTGCTGTCTGGGGTACTTAAAATTCCGGAACATCAGTCAGAAGTGCACGAACGTTTGCCGCTCAGCTTGTCATGAGGACGTGAACTACTGTGTGTGGAAAGGAAAAAATCAACCTGTGGGAAATCGTCATGTTTTCAGCCAGTTGAAATGTTATCTGTTCGTGGACAGAAAGTCCTCATCATTTACAAATAGCCATCGTTTCTGCGTGTGTTGATATGGCACGGGCATGGAAACAGTCAGCCAAATTCCACTATATGAATTTCATCCCACGGCATTAGCACTTGTTATTATCACATCAGTCACTGGCTTGTTCGGTGGGATCAATGGGCCAGCTAAGCCATGTAGCATGACGGTTCTCAACACGGCAACTCATGGACACCCACTGCAGAAAATGTAGGCAAACACAGCGGAGGAAAAAAAAGGATGAAATTCTATATATTTATCTTTTTTCCCCTCTGTTTTTATTCCAGATAGAAGCATTTGCAGGCAGATGGTTCAGTTTAGCTTTAACAGTCCTTTAAGACAATATTTCTGAACACAACTCTGTTTATGTAGTGTTTAAATGACATGATCATGTAATCACTGCCAGAACAGCTTCTCAAGTGCATTTCTATGGATTTCTGATGAGCTCTACAGGAGTCAATAAAGATACAGCACACTGAAGTCTCCAGAAATCATCCCTTTCCTAACAGTCACAGCCATTCACTCCAGAGAAAAAGTGGGTGATCAAAATCAGCCAACATGTAGACTTCAAGTCCACACTCACATGCAACACACCACCGTAAGAATAAATGTCTGTGGTAAAAATGTAAACTTTGATTCCTCACAACTGTCCTCCCACACAAATGTGCTTTCAGAAAGGATTTTGGACTTTAATGGACTACTGGAATCTGCTCAGGCTCCTCTGAAACTGCAGCTCATGCCAGACTACCGTCACTGAATTCAGGCCAAATTGACTCTGGGCACATTTACTGCAGCTTGTCAATACAATTTGCAGGCAGCAGGGCGTAAATTTCCCATACCCATTTTTAAAATAGCTACTGGAGAATGCTCCTCCAAGTCCCTCTTTGTTGTTTTTTAGCCAGGTTTAGGTTTAGCAGGTAGCAATTAAACAAATAATGAATCCCTAAAATAATGAATCCAGCCAGTTAAGTGTGTCAGAACAGGTTCAAGAAGTTGATTATGAACATAGCCTTTGTCAGATAAGGACTAGCAATAATCAAAACAACAAAAATCAGGGGAAATCCTTCAAGGAAGTGTGTGAAAAAATAAAACCTAAATTGCCATTGCAGCAGTGAAAAAAAAAAAAAACATTTGTGCCGCAGAAGTCTTTGTCTCTTTGCCAGAGAATCCTTTACATGAATCACTCTGCATGTGCTGATGCTCACAGGCTGACAAGATCAGAACTGCTTCTGTTTCCCCAACTCCTCACACTTGTTTAAAAGCTATATTTAACTCTGAATATTACGGAGCCCCTCTGGTGACATGGTAAAAAAAAAATATGGCCACAATATAGCTATAACGTGCGCATGAAATACTAATTTATGGCCACGAAATAGTGAAGCTTCAAAGCTTCAAATCAGTGAAGCCTCGAAACACCGAAGCTTCAAAAGTTTGTAAAGCCGGTGACAATCAGATGGCACATCAGAGAACAGGCTACCCGTTCCAATAAAGTATCAAACATAGGCCTAAATAAACAACTGCCTAAATACAGGATAACAAGATACTGACTAGAACAGCTAAGAAAAGACACTCACCTCAGAAACATCACATAGGTACGGGCCCGTACACAGATTATTGCAGGTTGTAGAGATGGTGCGCTCTATTTGTTTACCCAGCTGTCTAGGAATGATATTAATAGTATTAGTACGGGTACGGGCCCGTACACAGATTATTGCAGGTTGGAGAGATGGGGCGCTCGATTTGTTTACCCAGCTGTCTCGGAATGATATTAATGGTATCAGTTAGTATTGTGTGCGCACGTTGAGCCAAATTCGTGGCCACAGATGAGTATTTTGTGGCCACAAATTAGTATTTTGTGCGCACGTTACAGCTATATTGTGGCCACAATTCTTTTTTTACGATGTCACCAGCGGGGCTCCGTAGCATATATCTAAAGGCAGATGAAACTACAGCTGTTGTTTCTTTGGAAACTTGAAACAACATTACAAAGTGGCATTTTATTTGAGTCATGTTTGAATTCCACCTTCTGACAAGTCCAGTCACAGTATTTTCTGCCTGGCTGGTCACAGCTGGATGGGGCCTACACTCCCTCTAATTCAGGATTAAGTCAGTGTTTTCCTGTTCACGGAATTAGTAAAGCATTTTCCAAGATATTTGTTCATTTAAGAGATATTTCTGTGCTGAAACTGTGTAGTGGCAAGCAGATAAAGCTAGATAAAGAATGTGAAGGGCGTCCAGGCGACAAACCCCCCAGTGCTATTCATGTCACCTTATCTCCCTCCACCCTGTCAGCAGATAATTAAAAAAAAAAAAACAACTCTTTGCAATTTTACAACATGTCTCATAATTGAAGCACATAATTTATTGTTTCTTATGCAGCAGTTGTGACTGATTTTCATCCCAGATTTTGCATCCCCATGGATCTTAAAGTATTTGTACTGAAAGCAGAAATTATTCCTTGCAGTGAGCAGCTAACAAGCACTTTGAGGTTCCTTTTTCTTATACTTTTCTATTTGTTTTTTGGTTTTCTGTGCGAGGAAGGGCAACCAATTAAATAAAAACTTGAGATGTTGGAGGTTTTTTCCCCAAATAATGAGGTACCAAGTGTGTTCTCTATGTTGCTTGATTTTTCCTTTAAGCTCATGTGCATTTTGCTGCATAGCATAAACTTCCCACAGGAAAGAAGGTCAAGGCAGGTCAGTCAGGAAGCACAGTACACTTATTTCCATACAGTATCCCTTCAATCAGACGGTGACCTTAACACCACTGATGGAACAATAAATCAAGGAAATTGCTGAGTACTATCTTAATGTTTCAGGTCCTTATAAAACACTAAGGTCTACTGGGCAGAGGAAATTTCTTCAATGTCAGGGCCAACCCTTAGTAAAACAGTGCTATTTTCATCTATTTCCATTATGTAACATGGAAAATGTACATGTTTCTTGGCTTGTAGACACAACAGACAAAAAAAAAAAACATATTTTTGTTTAAAGTGAGACTGAGTTACTTACCAGTGGAAAATGCAGAGAGCAACATGTCAGCTTTAAAATCATCACTTCTTCTTTGAGGCAAATGATCCCTAAAATAGAAAATAAATGAATATATTCATTGATGAATGCTGCAGAATAATGAAAAAGCTTCTACTGTATCGACCACCCAAAGAAAAAAGATGCGCCTTTTGGATTTGTGACTAGGGATATCTGTGATTAAAAGTCTAGTGAATAATATTGAATAATTTAAATCAATAAAAAATAAATGAACTGAGAAGGCAGACAAGTAAGGACATGCATGTCAGAAAATGCATTGTAAATTAGCTGTAGTATCTGGTTGTGCCACCAGGTGGAGCCTCTAATAAATTTAATGGACTGAAGACTCCAGTTAGTTTGTGTTAAATGTAGCAGTGACTAGAGGAGCTAATAACTCACACTCAAGCCAATTCCTAGCATTGTGTGTTCAGCTAACAGTGGACCACCATGACAAAGTCTTAACTGTCGGTTAATGCATTCTGACCATTCCTACTATTAAGTGGCTAATGTAACCAAGTCATAATTATAGCGAAGGCCATGTGTAAGTGGTTAAAAAGATCCATAACAGCAGATGGAATAAAGTCCACTGTATGTCATTTGGCTCAAAGATTTATGGAATATGAATGAATAAAGTCAGAATCATAATCAAAGCCTTAATATATATTTGCATCATGAATAATATACAGTGGTATAATTGATACAAACCCAAGCAAGAATGCAAAAGAAAGCATAAACCTATTGTCAAAAACAACTAATAGTTCTATTTTTTTGTTGTTGTTTTGTTGTTCCTGATAACAGAAAGGCAGTTTCCTTTTCTTTAAGTGCTGTGCTTTACATCTCCTGTAAGGTCTATTCTACAACATGCAAACCCAACAAAACCTCAAAATCAAAATAACATTACATATTTAATACATTTCCAGGTCTTAACCAAATCACTGAACTGCTTAACCACATGATGCAGAATTGTAAATAACTGAAGAGGTATTTTAGTAATATAGTGTCAACAGACAGGCTTAAATAATGCACTAGTGGCTGAGGAAGTCAGCGATCTGCCGGCTCTCCCCACTGAGTAAAGGAGTTGTCAGCTACTTGGGATCATTATCTCCAAACAAGACCTGTACTACAAAGCCAACAAATGACAGGCCAGCATAATAAGGTTCGCATATCTGCCTTGTGTGCATTTATGTTAAATGGGTCTTGCTATTCTTAGAACAGTTTGTTTGTAATGCTTAATTATTTAAAAAAATGGCAGCACATCTGAGACTCCATTCTTTAAATGAGTAGGGCATGGGATGACACAGCAGCATTCTCATGCCGGTGTCACACAGCAAGAATTGTGTCAGCTATTTCTGTGTCAGACTTTGTAGTGTCACGTTTAGGTGCTCTTGGCTTGTAAAAACTGTCTATTGTACCTCATCAGATGCAGCTCAGGTATAGGCCGCAGGTCCTTGGAAGACAGGTTTTCTACAACAGGTGAGTCGAGGTTTGCTGAGCCGTTGCTCAGCCTGTCACTGCTTTCATATCCAGATTCAGTTCTCTGGATCTTCCAGTTGTCATTGCGCACTTTAAGCGTTGCAGAGCCCTTTGATCTGTCCTTGTCACTGTGTCCCCCACGGCCATCTGAGTCCAGTGAGCTCCGGCTGCCACCAGTTTCATGCCTCTGCTCGTCCTCATAGATGGTCATCAGGCTCTTGGGTTTTCGTTCTTCCCGGCCTCCCCACGTAAAATCTCTGTCTCGCTCTCGGTCACGCGAGGGCGACTGACTGCTGGGTCTTCTCCGAGGACTGTGCTGCCTTCGGTCTTGACTTGCTGAATTGCCACCACCAACGCCGCTCAAAACACTGTCCACATTTAGAGCCTCCCGCATGGGCTTCCACGGCCGACTGGACCTGCTGCGGCCGTTTCCTCCACTTCCAGAACGCTCTCTGGAGTCTTGGCTGCTGTCTGTATCGTATCCATTAGAGAGGTGTTCTAGTCTCCGGCTGTGATGTCCACTGCTAACAGTGGGCACACTGGGCAGCACTTGGACCCTCGAGTGGGAGCGAGAAGGTTCGTGGGAGGACCGGCCACCGAGCTGCGGTGCTCGTTCAGCCCGAATGGGACCTTTTCCTTGGCTGCTGTACAATCGAGTCTCCATGTGTTGTTTGAAGCCGTTCTCTGGAGGGGAGGCAGAGCGGGAGTAGATTCTATCCTGACCTGGATCTGAGTAAAAAAGGTTTCATGAGAAATGACACAGCTAAGCATATTTTCAAAAGATAACGAGACTAAGTCATTTTACAAAGTAAACATCTTTAATTTAAACTAGATTTGGATCTGTTACCCAACAAATCAGCAATAGAAACTGCTGGGAGGGCGGCCACTTCAAAGATTTGCAGTTTGATTTTCTTGTGTTGCGTTAGACTGTCTCTACTTTTTGATACTTTGCATATCTGCTCTTATTTGTCAAATTGCATTTTACTGTCATGTTTATGCAAGTTTCTTTTTTTTATGGGTGTACATTTTTGTTGTTTGTGAGTCTTAAACCTAGTACAATTATGATGCTTTTTTTAAAATTTTGAATCTTTCTCACCTCTAAAAATTAAAGTTCCATAATCTATTCTTCACAAAAGGAATAAAATAATCATTTAATCAAGTAATTTACCACTACACAATACATTCAGATGGATCAGTGCATTTAATCAAGATTTTCTTTCCTATGATGCCAAAAGACAATGCTAGGAATAACGCTGCCGAAAACTGACTTTCACTGACACCTCGACCCCAGGACAGAAAGCTATTCTCATGAACCCAGCAGGTTGGGCAGAAACTGAGGGAAGGGCAAGACGACAACAGAGTTACTGACATTTATGTCTGCAGATGACAGGAAGGTGTAAATTACAGCCACCAGGAGTTGATTTCCTTCTGTGGTGGTACCACAGAGGGCAGCCAGCTTGTGCATAGACATCCATGCAGACACTGATGACACAATGGAGTGTTCGTGTGTGTACTTCCCAAATACAGAAGTGATATGTGTGGACAAGACAGTGTGCTACTGATGTATGTCTGCTTTTTTTCCCAAAGACACCTCCAGCCATAATAGACACTTTAAAAATACATGACCTGACAACTTTCCTGGAGACATTCATGTCAACTGTACATGCATATATACACGCACTAATTTATCTGCAGCATAGACTTGAATCAACATCATGCTTCTATTCTCTACATAGAATCAACAAGAAAAAAAAAAATATTTTTTTTAGTGATTTATTATTAAGACATTATTGTTTAAAACACTGCCTCTGCTTAAGCCCTCCTCATTATCTCTGATGTTACTTTTATTGTTATAACCAGCTAAACAACCACCAAGAAAGTACCACAAACTAGCACATGTACACGTTCACCCCTACACTCCCGCACACACACAATACTCACAACCTATTGTATGTTTCAATTTGTACCCCTATTGTCTGTTTTTTTTTCTTTTTGTTTGTTGCACAATGTTTTGTATGTTTACATGTTATTAAATGTGAATATATATATAAAAAAAATCAACTAGAAAACTTTGAATGGGAAAATGTTCCAGACGGGGTAAAAAAAATAAAACAAAAATGCTTCTTTCATGAAATCAAGACTTGTGTTGAGCAAATCTTCATTAAAATGTCATTTTCTTTACGTAAAGCTGATAGTGCTTCACACACAAACTGCATGCCTTGTGTTGGAGTTGTCATCTAAATGACTGGAAAAATCTGATCTGTTGTAGCATTGTGTGAGAGTCTACAAAAAAGTGAATTTAATACTGCATATAACTGTCAGTCTTTGGAAATAAGCCCGTAGGAGATGGAGTCCCTATTGCTTTGGATTTTGCTGACTGTGTGCCACAGTTAAATCACTTGAAACATGGCTGTCTACAATTCTGGCCATATAGTGGTGTGTTTTGGAGAGTTTCTGCCGCTAGCTCGGTGTTGTCAACAGTACACAAGGCTATGGATCATTTTGGAAGAATGTAACAAGTCTAAATCAATGCTGTCAGGGATCATTTAGAAATTCCCTCAGCTTATCTCACAATTCAGTATGAGCAGCAAAGTTGCTGAAGCTTTGGAGTGCAGTGCTTCTGAGAAACACTTTATGGCAAAGTGCTAGCCTGGGCATGAGCCGTACTTCGGGAAATTTATACCACTTACATTAACTGTTCTGTCACCCCTAGCCTTGCCATTCATCACAGCTATGGCATTAGCCTCCCTTAGCCTGCTGCATTTGTTCACAATGGGATTTGAGCTCTTTGCTAACACAGTCTGGACGTGGTGGATTTGGTTTTTTACAACTGTGCTCCCTAATCCCCTCATGATACTTAATTGAAAGCAGCGATGTACTAAAGGAGTATTAAAGGAACAAACCAAACAGCATACTGATTAGAACATGCAATCTCACTTTGTTTGGTATGGGAGACAGAGTGGCCCAAATGAGAATTTTGGAATTTAATTCATCCTTTAATTAAATCAAATTGAACTTGTCGCTATTTAGTTTGCTCTGCTTGTATTTGTTTGTTAATATTCACGTCTACCACTGAGACGGGAACCAATAGCTCCGACTATGAGAGAGGGGGATCAAGGCAGGCTCCAACAGACGTCAGCACTTAATCCCCTTTCTGACACATTGCTCCCAAACCGAGGGTTACATAAGATCCGAGGGAAGTGGAAGGCTAGCCTTTTGTATCATAATGCCTGGCAATTCTCATGTGTCTGTGCGGTATTGCATCTCCAGTCTACTTCTATAGATCCGCACACTGTGACTCTACAACCAACCTCTGTGGCGGTTATCTGGCCTCCGCTGACCACCCCTATCTGGGTCTCTTCTGGTTGGATGCATCCCTCGCACTTCTCCTACTCTCTGGGCAACTTCTCGAGAAATCTCCTTGATGCGACTCCTGGGATCGAGGGTGCCAATTTTCACTGGGAAAAAAAAACACACACAAGATAAGTCGTCAGGTTTTCGACAACGACAAACCCCTCCTCCAAAAAAAATACATGGTATGTGATAAATGATGACCTTTTTAGAGAGAAAAAAAAACTGCAAAACCTGCTGAATCAGGTGGAGATTTCCACCACTGCAGACACCATTAATGTATTTTATTTGAGTGTACATATAGATATCTATTGTCACTACATCCTTTTCCTTGTCGCTGTTTTCTGCCTCTTAGTCCCCGGCATCCCCAAGGCACTGAGCAGCTGCTGCGTGAGGAAACAGAGGTGAACTTTACAGCACATCAGTGTGCTGATGTATACGGTAGATTTTCTGCTACATGAGGGGAAAGGCAGCAGGGAGGAAACATGGCAAAGGCTTGTCTGCACCGTACTCTCCTTAGTTCCAAAAATCCGAATGCACAGCAGTTCACAACATGACAAATCAAAGCTTAAAAATTTGACTTCAAATTTGACTTTCTACTCCTGAAAGAGCGGGCAACTGCTGACATTTCATTGTCTTGAAGCTTTCTCTCCCTACACCACAGCTTAAGGAAATACTTTCTAGTGGAGAGGAACAATGGAGAGCAGTTCAAGGACATTTCACAAACCAGATGATAAAAAATACAAAAAAACAGAAAGTGCAATAATATCAAAGATGAAGCCATTTTCGCATATTAACAACTCTTCTTCTCAAATCACACTCTTCTCTCTGCTTACACTTAAGTATGTGCAGAATTAGCGACTCTTTGTGACCTCTCTCCTCTACAAGGGTCCCTAACCCCTCGGCATTACAAACATGGGCAGATTTAGTTGAACAGCAAAGACATTTAATTATCTCTTCTTGTAGTTGCTATGCCAGATTTGTGCTTGTCACCATCCTTGGAGAACAAAAATATTTTTAAAGTAAGCAGTCTTTCAAGGTGAATAAGTACAGCCACCACCACATAAAGTGACTCATCGTCCTCTTTGCATGCTTTCTTGTTCACTGGAAAATCCACAAGTGCATACTGCGTAATAAAACCTTGGTTTACACTGCTAATAATAACTTTCCTTAATTTGCAGAGAAAACACGTAAACGTACCTTACACACTGTAAACTGTCTGTCTACCCCTCAAAACTGGATTTCCTCTTTTCTGTCTTTTTAATCCTTCTGAATTACCAGACCCTTACCTGGTCCTCGTCCTCCGCTGGTCTGAGCGCTACCCCTGCTGAACGTCGAAGGGGTCTTCAGTTTAAAAGATTCTTGGCCCAACAGAGCGTGCAGATTCTCTCTGGTCAGGTCCAGCTTCTTGGGGGCAGAAACTGGAGACTCAAAGCCTGCAGAGGGAAAAAAAAAAAAATCAAGCCAAGGTCATTAATTTTGGATTTTCTTTTTCCAGGAAAAACTCAATAAACTCAAGTTGCAAAAAAAAACAGAAATTTACTATCGGCAAGTACGCTGACTTCACCTGAAACTAAGAAACTAAATTCAAATTGCAAAATCCACACAATGTTCCTCTTGGTTTTTGGAGGATCATCCAGTTTAGTCAGCCGCCCTGTCAGCTCTGATGGACAGTGAGCGGCTGCCACAGCTAGGACCTGGGGCACGGCCAGCATCGAGGGTTGGAGGAGGATCTTTAAAGGGGATAAAAACCTCCCTATCCACACAAATCCAGGGATATTTAATCCCAATGGCAGAGCTGTTGTCATCAACAAATTTTCAATATTGCCTGGCAGCAAAGGCAACAAATATGATTTTACATTTTACACATTAAAATGAAGAGCTGTTTTGTTTGTTTGGGAACGTTCTCTCATTAGGAATTCCAGTTTAGTTTACAGTTCACTCAAAGCGCACAGAGAGAGCAAAAGGTACCATTAAAATAAACTGGCAGCACTGCAAGAATTTTGTCTGAAGCATGAAGTCTTATTTTCACATTTTTGCATAAGGTTATGTTGAGGTTGAGGCAAGTGGGTCAAAAGAAGATAAAAAGTTGCCCAAGTCAAACATCAGATACTAAAAATGAATTTCAAGATGAATCACTTGAAGATAAACTTTTGGCAAAACTAATGTTGTATTTAGAAATATTATTCACAGTTTTCATTTATTCAGCCACTAAAAATAGAGATAGCTGCTCAGCTCAGTTTTACATTACTGAGTGTTTTATGATTTTAACCAGTGAAGGCAAAGAGAAATACAGTAATGCTGTCATTTTAACAAAAGGACACCCAATCAACACTTAATCTAACCTGATATTAACGATATTCAAAATTTTAGCTGTCAACATGACGACCTCTGAGCTACTTTTTATAAAGGTTGATACAATCAGACTTGTGATGGTAAACTTGGCCAATTTAAATACCTTGAACGTCTCCATTGACGGGCGTTTTGTAGTGAGACTGGCTGCTGTTTTGTCTTGTGGCATCATCTGTGGTGATAGCACTCCCGTCAGGGTTGGAGTAAAAAAGGAGGAGAGGCTGGAAGTGACCTTTGATACATTTGCTGACCACATCTTTCCACCGGGAGCCAATCTGCAGCAAGAGACAAAGAAACGCTGGGTCAATGCACATGTAGTCACAGATTTAAGCACATTAGAAGGAAGAATTCTGCAGTTATGCGTAGTTATACAAAGTGAAACAAGCCACGTTCTTAGTGTAAAAATCCCTCATCTGCATGCTTTTTGAAGACATTAGAGGGTTTAAAATGGGTTTGCCTAATTACACACGTGGACAAAATTGTTGGTACCCCTCAGTTAAAGAAGGAAAAACCCACAATTCTCACTGAAATCACTTGAAACTCACAAAAGTAACAATAAATAAAAATTTATTGAAAATTAAATAATCAAAAACAGCCATTACTTTTGAATTGTTGATTAACATAATTATTAAAAAAAACAAACTAATGAAACAGGCCTGGACAAAAATGATGGTACCTCTATAAAAGATTGAAAACTATTTGACCAGAGTGACATGATTAACTCAGGTGTGTCATTTAATTGACATCACAGGTGTTTCCAAACTCATAATCAGTCAGTCTGCCTATTTAAAGGGAGACAAGTAGTCACCCTGCTGTTTGGTGAAAAGGTGTGTACCACACTGAACATGGACAACAGAAAGCGAAGGAGAGAATTGTACCAGGACATCCGAAAAAAAATTATAGACAAACATCTTAAAGGTAAAGGCTATAAGACCATCTCTAAACAGCTTGAAGTTCCTGTGACAACAGTGGCTCATATTATTCAGAAGTTCAAGACCCACGGGACAGTAGCCAACCTCCCTGGACGTGGCCGCAAGAGGAAAATTGATGACAAATTGAAGAGATGGATCGTTGGAATTGTATCCAAAGAGCCCAGAGCAACCTCCAAAGAAATTAAAGGTGAACTCCAAGGCCAAGGTACATCAGTGTCAGATCGCACCATTCGTCGTTGTTTGAGCCAAAGTGGACTTCATGGGAGACGACCAAGGAGGACACCACTGCTGAAAAAAACTCATTAAAAAAGCGAGACTGGAATTTGCAAAAATGCATGTTGACAAGCCACAAAGCTTCTGGGAGAATGTCCTTTGGACAGATGAGACCAAACTGGAGCTTTTTGGTAAGGCACATCAACTCTATGTTCATAGACTCAAAAACCAAGCATACGAAGAAAAGAACACTGTCCCTACGGTGAAACATGGAGGAGGCTCAGTAATGTTTTGGGGCTGCTTTGCTGCATCTGGCACAGGGTGTCTTGAAAGTGTGCAAGGTACGATGAAATCTGAAGACTATCAAGGCATTCTGGAGAGAAATGTGCTGCCTAGTGTCAGAAAGCTTGGTCTCAGTCGCAGGTCATGGGTCTTCCAACAGGACAACGATCCAAAACACACAGCCAAAAACACCCAAGAATGGCTGAGAGAAAAGCGTTGGACTATTCTAAAGTGGCCTTCTATGAGCCCAGATCTGAATCCCATTGAACATATGTGGAAGGAGCTGAAACATGCCATTTGGAGAAGACACCCATCAAACCTGAGACAACTGGAGCTGTTTGCTCATGAGGAGTGGGCCAAAATACCTGTTGACAGCTGCAGAACGCTCATTGACAAATACAGAAATCGTTTAATTGCAGTGATTGCCTCAAAAGGTTGTGCAACAAAATATTAAGTTATGGGTACCATCATTTTTGTCCAGCCCTATTTCATTAGTTTGTTTTTTTAAATAATTATGTTAATCAACAATTCAAAAGTGATGGCTGATTTTGATCATTTAATTTTCAATAAATTTTTATTTATTGTTACTTTTGTGAGTTTCAAGTGATTTCAGTGAGAATTGTGGGTTTTTCCTTCTTTAACTGAGGGGTACCAACAATTTTGTCCACGTGTGTAGCTCTTGCATGTTTCAGCAAATGAAGGATATTTTCATTGTCCTAATTTAGTGACCACGGTCCAATTCAGTCTGGAAAAGCAAACAGATTGCACACATAACAGGAAAATTTGCTTTCTTGTTACCCAATTTGTTTTCATTTTACAAAAACATATTCAGAATAACAAAAGAAAACAAACACCAAACTCAAGTGTCATCAAACATTCATATTGTAAGTCACTCTTAATCTAACAGTAGATGATTTAACAGCTTTCCTAAAATCTAAAAACCAAACCTTCATTGTGCATAGTTTAATTTATGAGTGAATACAACACTCATGTACCTCTCTGCCTGTAACTCAATGTTATATCGTTATATTGTCTAGTACAGGTTCCCTAGTGTTATTTTTTGATGACTCAGTGTTGTTCTGCTACGTTATTTGAGGACAGGTCTCTCTTGAGAAGGAGACCCTTCGTCTCAATGAGATGACCTGTATAAATAAAGGCTAAAAAAAAAAACACACACAGAGGCCAAATCATACAATCACATTAGCTAAGCCATGTAAGGTGTGTGTCTCGCCACAAAGGCGCCACAAAGGCAGGCTGCAGGCTAACAGATGCTTGTGTGCTCCTTAATTAAGCAAATGACAGAGGAAGAGGGGAGGGGAGGAGAAAGTAGGCAAGGAAGAGGTGGAGGAAACAGGGTGAAGAAGAAACAATGCAAAGCAAATGAGGAGAGACGAAAATATGTGTGTCAAAAAAAATTGTTTGAGGGAATAAACATATATACAGGAGGTTGACAGGTATGACTACTTGTATAGGCTTGCTCCTGGAAAACAGACACAGTTTTGTCATTTTAGATCCGTTTTTAACTAGTGAGGTGTAATATTTGTCAGACTTCCAGCCACATCTGTCTTTCCACTACAGCTTTGCCCTTTCAAAGGTTCTATATTTTTCCCTCCCCATAGTGGATGTCCAGGTTTCTAAAATTTTTCACAATTTGTCATGCTAATATATTTGTTGGTAGCTTCGAAATAATGTCCAGTCTCTTCAGCTAAAGCAGTGAGGCCTCGCTGTTAGCTATCACTGACTACTGGTGCATTATTTAGAATGACAGGATTTGATTAGTGTAATGTGATGATTATGCTGTCCATAAATGATGGACACCCACAAGCAAGTTCCTATGTTTATAATTTTGTAGAATCATATTTTACACACTGGAAAAGTAGTGATTAATCTCCTTTGCAGTAGTCATTTAGTGGCTGGGACTTGGGGAGTCACACAAATGCTGGCAAGTTTCGATCCAGGTATGGACTTGGCAGGCGCAAAGTACTGTAGCTCCTCTATTTCAGTTGGGAGGGGTTGCACACACAGCACAAGCTGCTGATGGATTGACACAGAGCCAGCCAGCCACTGCACCACAGTCCCAGTGAAAATTGTGGGGATGCGAGACAAATGGCACACTCGATGAGCACATCATGAAAATAAATCCAACATTACTGGGGAAAAGGAAAATCTGGGTGAGAAGCTGTTCAAGGCTGCAGAGCACACATATACACACACACACACACGCGCATGCACACATGTACATTGAAACTCAGCATTTTCAGTGACCCTTAACTTTAACCAGTGAAGGGATCCATAAAAACATCTTTACTGGTTAAGCTAAACTTCAGTACTGCAGTATTTTGTGATTACAGAGTTGGGGATTTGCATTAGAGATGGGAGTCGGGGGTTTGGCTGACTCTTCAGTGCCATAAAGGCTCATCAACTCAGAGGCACATGAAGTGAAATCAATGCAGCCCTCATTGGACGATAAAGAGACTTGGTAATAAAAAAAAATCAACTCATAGCAGCACATTTTTGCAGAAAGAATTCCAAATTTTAAACACTTCATCTAGTAACAAGTAACAACGTCATGCCCAGCAAGAAAATATCCTCTGGGAACCATAAATCTATTTTGTTGCAGGATATTCCGTAACAAACCACAAAAAGCCTGATAGCTACCGCAAGTGTGCTCTTTGGCCGAATAGAACTATCAAAACAAAAGCCTTTTGTGTGTGTTGTACAAGCTCTGTGTTGTTAAAATCATTCTGATGATTTGCATCCATCGCCACTTATTTTTACAATCACCCGAATGCACAAAATGGTTTGTTTACGTTGTTTACGTCCCAAAAATGCAGCTTAACAATTATATGAAATAATGAAAAGCTGCAAATCCTACCAAGAAAGAAGTTAGAACTAATCAGTGTTTAGCTTGATTAGTGACATACACAATTAATTCAAACCAAAAACAGATGCTGATCATTTTTTTCTTCAAATGATTTCCACACAAACGTGCATTTTCTCACCTCTTTCACTGTTGCATCATCAAAGAAGACCCATTTGGAGGATTTGGTGTGGAAGGTGAAGGCACAGTAGTGGCGGCTGGAGTAGCAAATCATTCCTACGAGCAGCAGCTCTCCCTTTTTGGCATGTTCATCTGTCACCCTGTAGAAGAGCTGTGCCCACAAAACACACACACATATATATATATATATATATATATATATATATATAGGAATAAGAATGCCAAATATCCATCAGCATCAACGCTATACTAAGTAGGAAGGGAAGCGAGGGATGCTGATAGCTAGCAGGATCTGTTAGTCCATCTGTTTGCAGATTAAAGTCGAAGGAAAAAAAACAGCATTGATTTGACAATCAGGGCAAGTAATGGTGGGTTTGAATCAGCGCAGCCGAACTTGACATCTTAGCTACAGTAGTACACAATTTTCTGGGTATTATTAATATGCAGTGTCATTTTCTTTCTTTCTTTTTTTTCCACAGAAGAAACAGGGAAAGTGTCGGAGAACAATCGCTCATTTCTCCCTCCCATGTTTCCCTGCACAGCCTGTTCTCTGTCTCCCTCCAGCTCTCTCAAACAATAGATTTCAAAGCAAACGATGGGGGTGGAGGGCTCCCTTTAACACCCAATAAAGTCACATGAAATGCTCTGTAATGAATAAAGGCCTTTGTGGCACAGGGTGGGCGGCTGGGTGGGTCCGACAAATTCTTCTGATTGCACGCTTTGGAAATGCGCAAGAGGGAGCTGTCAAATAAATGGTTTGAATGCTTCAATAAAAAAAAAAAAAAAGTTACGTAATATGTGAAGTGTATGAGCATGTCCTGTTCTGGTCTAAACTGATTGATTTTTTTGCTTGTGAAGTACATCCACACAGTGGGCTGAAGTGAACAAGCGACTGAGGAAGATTTGATACATCAAGTGCCATTACAGTTAGAGTTTAATGAGAAATTGGCTCAGAATTGATCCATATTCATGTACAAGAAGGCAAAATTTAATAAAACATCTGTGCATAGTTGTGATCAAGAATGTGTAAATATAAACACTACAACAAAAGCAGCCTTGAACATATTTTTCTCCCAGTCTCAGCGATGCCTATTCAGCCCACATGTACGCTTAGACAGGCACACACATGCTCAGGCTCACAAATATGAGGGGAGGGGCTTTTTGACAAGCTGACCAAGGCCAACAGGGGCTTTTTGATCAGCAGCGTGGGCCAACTGGGCATTGGGCGTTGACTGCTTACGCAACAGCTCCGACTTACAGAGAAATAAATCCCCACTTTATTTCCCACATATGTTTGATTGCACCAAAATAAACTGACCCTAAAACTGCAGAAGAGACAGCAGTTGTGTGACAGCAAGTTGTGTAAATGAGGAAAAACACACCAGTGCAGTGACAAATGCAGTCAAGTCTTTTGATAGCTTTTAAATTTAGTTAGAAAATGTGCAGAAATGATTGGTGAAACTGTGCTCACCGCAGAGAGACTGAGATGTGGCCCCAGTGAACGGATAACATCCTCAGTCAGGTCTGACTGATCAGAGTCCCACACAAAGCCAATGGTAACTATTTCTGGGGAGTTCATGAGGACTCGTCTGATCTTGATCCTTTGGCCACAGTTGCTCTGGGGGAAAAAAAAAGGAGAAATACACAATGAAAAACTACAAATTTAACCAAAAGCAACTTCAAGTAATTACAAAGTAGATCCCAAA
The DNA here is from genome assembly GCF_021347895.1 of Acanthochromis polyacanthus. NCBI lineage: Eukaryota > Metazoa > Chordata > Actinopteri > Pomacentridae > Acanthochromis > Acanthochromis polyacanthus. The sequence goes on along the minus strand of NC_067135.1, from coordinate 10,275,356 downwards.
ACTGGCAAGGTAATTACAACTCTTTCAAATTCACTGGATTCCTGCAGAAAATCAGCAAAGACTGCCCAAAAATCTATCAAATATAACAATAATTGTAGAGAGAAAACCACTGGAGTACTATTATATTATGTGAGGGGACTTCAATATCAAAAACACTTACTGGACAGTTCCGAAGATCCCCAATCGTACTTGCTGCTTGTAACAGTTCTCCAAAAGACTCGTCTCTGCGCTGAAGCATCTGTTGACTGAGTACGAAGAGTCACAGTGTGAAAGACACATTGTCAGCAGAAATGCAGGAAACAACAAGCAAAGGAGAGGACAGGAAACAGACAGAGACAAATAAAGATAAAGGCATGCTGAGAGGATAAAACTTCTGCGGTGAAATGTTGGCAAAAAAAGAACGTCAAGCTACAATTTTGTGATGCTGCAAAAGGAGGCACGAAGAGTGAAAGGAAGACAGATGACAAAAGCAAGGCAGAGAAAGTTTCATATTGTCTGTGCCTTACCAGAGTGCGGTGGTGGAGACATAATGCACCAGCTCTGTAAACGGCAGTGGGTCAGAGGATGCCCCACAGCTACGGCACACAGACTGCAGAGGAGAGAGAGAGTCAGTGACCAAGCGGGCGACGAACAAAGGAAAAAGTTACAGAAACACTGAATTGTGAGTCCTGCTTGTAGAACCTCAAGGACTAATTATGACATCAGAAAAAAAGTCACGTCAATAAAAATCTTTAATTTGTATAAAATATGGCAAGAAATGATGACACATTTGTCTCACTGTATTCCTTGTGATTTCCTCTGCAGGATTCTATGAAGGCATCTACTTCAGTGACTGAACTACCAGGAATCAATTCAATTTCCAAAGTTATCAATCTGTCTCTGACGCAGCCGATTCTCATTAAAACTTTGATGATATTTGCAGGATTCGGTGCCCTGAGGTTGAGGTGGAACAAAATCCACTGACAGTGCCCCCAAGGGATTTAGTCCAAAGGCACGTTATCTGTTTGATTCAAAGACAGAACTGGTTTGGGACACAGACAGAGCTCGCGATGGCCATCAGAGCCACAGGGAAGGGTGGTGTGTATGTTTTGCTGTGCTGGAATTTATGTGTACACCGTGTGTGATTTATCTGGTACAGCTCCTGCTGCAGCTCTGTGGAATCTGACCAGAAACACCTTCCGTATTCCACTGGGGGCGACACGGCATCAAAACATGACGGATTGGATTTCTATCGTCTCCGACAGTGATTCATGTACCTGTCTGTGGCAGTGTGTGCTGCTTAATCCTAACACTGGCCAGTGTGTGTACAGCGTGTCCACACATCACTGTAGAAGCTGTGCAAATATTAAATGAACTAAAATGCCTGAAAAAGCAAAAAAAAAATCAGAACAATGTCAACAAAACGTTCCGAAAAATATAAGAAACGCTTTCTAATCTCCACTGACCTGCTCATAAAGTGACATAGCAAACTTCTGATGTGTGATGCAAGACTTTGACGTGCAGGCATCCGTCTCCTCAGGCACAATGTGCAGGTGAATCCTTTCCAGTATGTTCTCCTGTGACAGAAAAGAACATGGATCAAGAATGGGACAAAATATTTGCAATGCTGCTTTTGCAAAATCACACAGTACTTGTTTACTCCAACACAGATATTCCCAACAGCACAGCTTCAGTAAAGGGATACAGCGCTATATACCCAGGGATCAATTTTAGGAGTCATGTTGTAAACCTGACAGCAGGAGAAACACATTTAAAGAACAAGCTATACTCCATTTTAGCTCCTTCCTGTTTCTGCGGACTGCTTGTGAGTTTATGAAATATTAAGGCTGCAAGGTAGGCCTACAAAGGTTACAGGCTCAACTTCACAGCCTATTAATCTGACACTGGCTAACTCCTCACATAAATTCCCCACAAGCCCACCGCTGCCATTGCGCTACATGGTGAATGCTCAAGGGCAAAGATCTGTGTGGGATTAAGAATTAAGGCTGTCCTTAAAAGATAGAAACTTTTGCATGGAAGCTTTAGTCTCTGATGTGAAAAGTTGCTGATACGCTTTTGTACATTTAAACAAAGTGGCTTTCTATACATGTATCAATAATTGATTAGACACAAACGAACATTAGAATTACACTTGTGTAACCAAGTTTTCACATACAGGGTAGTCATCTCCTTTTATGTTCCAGATGTATGAGATTCTGTGTTTTGTTTATTCATTACTGAGTAATTGGACTTCCTAAGTGGATAAACAGGATCAAAATCAGGATACATCTGTTCTGTTTGGGTATACAGTTATTAAGCAGAACTGATCGACATCGTGAGAAGACAATAAACGAATTAAACTTGATAGACAAAAGAAAACATGGTTTACAAGTCAAGGAGAAAAAATGCTGCAGGATCTGTTTCCTATTTGATGGTTGGTGTGAAGATAAAACTGCAACAAAAATACACAATTACACTGCAGTTAGGGGCAAAAACAAGTTCTTGCCAAATGATATTTTTTTGTGCCAAAAAGAGCCGAAAGATAAGAAACCCACATGCAAAAATAATAAAAGACGAATGAAATGTATTTCTAAAAAGCACAGAAATTATGCAACATAACATGTCAGCACAAAACACAGAGATTCAAACACAACTCTGGCGCTTACATAACCTGTCATGATGATATTTAGCGCCAATGTGGCAGGGGTTGATGGGAGGGGAAGGGAGGGACAGGAGCTCTTTCAGTGACCTCGCCAAACAGTTTGTTGCAGTGCATTACCCAAACTGTGTGTCAGGCTAACACACAAGCGTACACACATCCCTCTTCATACGCTAGTCTGCCTCCCTCAGGACTGCCGGGTTGCCACAGGAACTTACAAAGCACTCTGCGGCATCATCCATGAAGCCCAGCTGGAAGCGCTGCTCGTCCTTAAAGGTCTCTGCCAAGGCGTGACGCAGGTTGTCAGAGGGCAAGGCACGCTCCCGACTGTGCTGGAACTGGGAGAAAATGCCCTGAAGAAGAAACCGAGAACTTGTTTGCACATAGACAATGCCATATTTGTGTTTACTAAAAAAGCACTTGTGTCACATTCACAGCTAGATATGAGACCTGACAAGTCACACATCCATAATGACAAACAGGAACAACATGGTTATGTCTCAGTTTTTTTAAATATATCTATACTGCTGATTACACCTCACCTTTAATGCACAAAAAATGCATGACTCTCCGAGACAGAAGTGTCCAGGTAGCTGCCTCAAGCTGCGTCTGAAGATGTCCAGGTGCCATAGTACCTATGAGAAGAGATAACGGCCATCAAGATGCTCTTACACCATGACATTCCATACATGCAGGCTACACTCATCGAGAAACAGTCATAAGCAATAAAAAGAACAACCACCAAAGTCAGAATAATCCCTAAATCATCTGCTTATTCACAAATAAATCAAGCATCTAATTATGCAAGAAAATTTCCTTTCTTGCACAAAAAGTCGACAAGGTCACGAGGAAGACGAGTGGGTGTGAACAACAACTCCCACCCAGAAACAAAGCCGAAGGTAATGATCGTCTTCAACCAGCTCATCAGCCGTCTCATGCTCTGAGTCACAGTGTCTGAGACTGACCTCACTGTGGGGGCTGACTGCAAGAATGAAGTAACTCACCAGGAGCTTTCCCACTAGTCCAAAGCAACCTTCAAGTACATTAATAAACTGCTGGGAAGCTCTGACAAATTTAGACAGTGACTAAGCTCTGAAATTTCTAAATAAATAATGGTCAGATTGTAAGAGAGGGTGGAACATGTTGTTCTGTTCCTGGAGGATGACAGCAACAAGTGAATAAATTAAGTCATACAAACCGTAAAGGAAGTCAGGGGCACCTGTTTTATGCAACAAATGCTACTTTGGTGCAGCAATAAACATTTAACATTTGTGGTGGTATGGAGTTTTGGTTCAAGATTTCATCCAATTTTCTTTTATGAATTTTTTTTTTTTTTTTTTTTTTTTTTGGGGGGGGGGGGGGGGGGGGGGGTATTTTACAGCTATATTTGATAGTGTAAAAAGACAGCACATGTTGGGAAAGAAAGCCTGCTGACCCTGAACATTTTAATAAACTCTGACACAGACAGATACCGTCAACAGACAAGACGTACCTGCACTGCACTGTTGAGGAAGCAGCTGTTCTGGCCCGGCTCGTTCAGCAGTCCTTTGGTGGGGGCCAGAGACAGCATGCTCCCCGGCTGGTACGATTTCCCCAGATTGCCCCCCGGCTTCCTGAAGAACTTGACCCATGCCATTGGATAGTGGAGTCTGCCTTTAGAAAGGTGGGAGCGTCAGGTGACAGGGCAGGGTGTTGGTGGGATCAGATCCCTGGGCCCCTGAAGGAGTGGCTCCCCAAAAGTCCGAGGCGAAGTTATTCCAAAAGCTGCAGCAGCCGCCCTGCTACACATGGGCTTCTAGTCCATTTCTGCAGCTCAAGGAGAAGACCTTTTTATTTTGTCTGTTTACTGAGAAGTCCTTAAGAATAAGAAAAGAAAAAAAAAGAAAAAATTACAATCCAAGTCTCCGTTTCGGCAAAACTTTGATAATGAGCGGTCTGATAAGATACATTTTAATCACAAGGGAACGTGTCTCAATCATCCTGTAGAGCTGATGGCAGCTTCAGAAGGGAATGTGCACCCCTGTAAGCAAATTCAGTCGCATGGTCCTGATGCGCTCGAGGACATTCAGCAGCAGATGATTGTCCCTCTCAAAGGTTCAACCACAGCAGAGTTTTATCCAGTTGAGGCAGCAAACACAGCTGGGCTGTTTGGAAAACAGAGAGTGAGATTAACTGACATTTTAGAGGCCATTATGAAGCTCATTATGAGATCATGTTTTTTTTTTTCTAGTACCTAAGCCAGTGTTGTTACAGTGCTCTAGGACATTTAACCTTACTGTGGTAGATTTATAAAATTATCAAGTAATTCTATCATAACACAGAGAACAGTTCAACATTTGAGCTCAGTCGTCATTTTCAAGCTTTCAGATTTATGACAAACTTTTTAGTCGTGCCAACAAAGCTTATATATTAACTTTTAAAAACACCCTTTGCACTGGAGGTGTGTCACACTGCAGTTGACCTGAACTTAGATTGAACATTAGCACACTTTTTTTTTTCAAAACAACATTCACAATAACAACTGACAGACAGTAGGGAAAAACTGTAAACATAGCTAATGCTGAAAAATCAAGTCAGTCAAACAGTAAAACCCATAAAACATATTTTAAAACACTTCACATCCAACATTAACTGCTGTAGTGGTCTGCTGTCAATAATCCTAGCTCTTAGTATTGATGCAAAACAGACAATTTCAATTAATCTGGTATTAATCTGATCAATGAGCCTGTAGCACAGAACAAATAATTAAAATCAGCTTTAAAAACGCCTTCATTTGCCTCATCATCAGAAGAAATTAAAGGATTCCTTCTGTTGATAAGCTGACTTATAGATTTACAATGTAGTTATGCACCTGAAGTGAAATATAACTGACTCTGTTTACAAAGTGTGCAGCTGCAGCTCAAAGCTGAAGTTGTTGGGTTTGCTATTTGTGGCCTGAAATTTTTAAAATCCCTTGTAAAATGCTGCTTTAAGTTTCTTTTGTGCCCCATTTTTTGACTTTGTCTGGCACCATCATTCTTTGAGAAATTCAACAAGAAAAAGAGACGAGCCTGACCTATTTCTCTGACAGTGCAACAAGGGTGCAGTTCAATTTATGAAACTTGCAGTCCATGCAGCTTCGACAACATTGCGAGCAACACTAACAAAATCTGCAGTCAATGTGCATTGTGCACGCAAGACAGCAGGGCCAAACACTTCGAGAGGTTTGATGGATGAATGTGTTTGTGCTGAGCAAGGCAGTGTTAACGGTGTCTCAGTTCTTACATTCGTGGATGCCTTGAAAGGCCCAAAAAGTCACAACTTATACATTTTGATATGTTTATTGGGATTTTCAGAGCTTCCCCCCACCCCCACCCCAGTGTGAATGGTAACAAAGCTCGTCTTTCGACTTTATGGAAAACTGAAATCATGGCAAAGCAGACACAGTTCCAGCAGCACAGAAAGTACAAAGAAGCAACAGTGCGCAGCAGTGATTCATCCTCTTTTTAGTCCCCAACACCTAAAAAAATAGCCTCAAAGAACAAACCTCAAACATTTTGTTATTCAGAGTGAGGACAAAAAAAATACTGGCCTACTTAGCACAAACAATGAAACATCCCTCTTGTGACAGTCTCCACAACGACACTAAGTTTCAGTCTAAACCTGTTGGACGACGTTTCCAGCCTAGTATTTGAGGAATCCTCAGCGGATGATGATGTTGCAACAATAGAAGTTTACAGCAGGTTAACCGTGCAACCCGGGTTCAGTATTTACATTGTGACGTTTACAGCCATCGTCGCATGATTCAACTAAACACGCTCCTGTCTTCGCCTCTGTACTTTGCAAGTGGGCTCCATAGCAACAGCATTCCAAAGCAATCACTTAAGCTCAGAGTTTCTTAAGAGCTGCTGTTTTCGGATTACTTTCATGGCTGGAGAGCAGTAACAGGAAAACTGTGCGATATACAGTCCACCTTTAACGATGACATGACATGTTCTGATGCGCTGGTTTCTATCTGTAAGTCGCATCATAAGCCGTCTCCAGGCAAACGGAGACGGACGATGACGAAATGGAAAAACAACTTAATGACTCACAAACTGCATCTCACATTTCATCCTGAACACATATCTTTAATCCATCATTACATATTCTAATATCTACATGATTATTATCGTTTATCCCTATAATTGCAGGGTGTCAAGAATCACTCTTGGAGCCTCATTGCTCCACCGATCCATAATTTCGACAATGAAAGAATTGTACATGTAAAAGATACAAAAACCCAACGTGCTGGGGTATCGTCTCACCCACCTCTATTTACCAGCAAGTGAAAACAATGCCACACATCCTCATGTCCACATTATTCAATGTCAAACTGATGGCATGGAGAATGAAGCCAACACATGTTTTGTATTGCTGACAACAGCAAGAGTAAATATGGCTGTGTCTTTCTGGTCGTAGACATTTTATTGCATTACAGTCATCTATTTGAAAAACTGCCAGCCTGAGTTATGTTAAAGGATCCTTTTGTATGAGGGGAAACTGGCACTTGCTGACTACAATCCAGCGATGTTGTGACTTTAAAAACATTATGCTCTGACACATAAGGGCAAAGAGCCTCATTTTCTAACACAGGGCAGTAATGCGGTGCTTTAAGTTAATGATAACCAACATCACCATCACGGTTTGTTCGTTTCCTTTGGTGTATTCTGAGGACGACACGGAGGGAACTCTGCAATCGCTTCTGCATGTCCTTTTTTGAACCGTCGACATAAACAAAAATATTGTATCAGATTAAGCACGGCACGTTTCCCCTGACATCATGTGAAAGAGACCATGCAGCGTCTGCACTGCGAGGCACGTGCATATTTTTAGACCTGGACTGGCTGAGCTGCAATCCAGAAAGGTTATAGTGGCACATACTGCATGTAACCTGTGAGCATGGAGAAGACAACCTGCTCAGAAATATGCATGTCTGCAGGCGGCTCTGTTGACATTCTCACTGTATTTCATATGCTGCATTTGTATGGCATTTTCACAACTTCCCAAAAATTGAAAACTGACCCTCATAACCCATTTAAAATTGATCACAGTCATATGAAACATGTGTTTCCTTGTTTATAAAACTCGGTGGAGAAACTCTCCCTGCTTCTCATAACAATATTGTCTGGAAGGCAGGTTTTACATCATTCACTAATGTAAGACAAGCTTTTGACCCACTTCCATTTTCAAGTTTAGCAAGTTCAAGCTTTTTCCCTTTCTTTTTTTAATAAAACCCCTTTTGTTTCCGTTATGAAGTAACCGTAATGACTTTTCTGTCTTGTAAAGCAAGTTACTTAAATTCTCTCTGAGACTAGTTATCTGGTTGTAACAGATGTAACATTTAAGCCTGGAAAACAAAGGGCTCGAATGACCCTGGCTTTTTCAGTTCAGCTAGAAGCTCATACACACACAGACAAAAAGCAGAATGAGGGGCAGTAAATGTTTGATATGAGATAAGAGGAAATTAGGTCACAACTGCAGCCCAACATAATATTCAGTGAGGTAAAATAGACAAAAGTATCCACTCAAACATTAAAAGCCTCATTTTAAAAAAATGCAGAAAAATGAAAAAAAAAATCAGGCAAAATACCCTCGAGTGGAGAAGAAACTGAACTAATTTGTAGAAGAGTCACTGGGTGTTTCTATACGATTGTTATTTTTACCATAAATCTTGTATTTTTTGACCATGCAGTGTGTGTAGTTAATCTGCAAGTCCAAATGAATGTTCATGAGAGTAGAATTATGGGAGTAACTTCCAAAATCACCTGGTATACCAACACGTCAATTTTATTTTTCTTTAAACTGTTATCTTTACCAATATAGTTGGCAAAAACTAAATGAATACATTAAAAAATGTATCGCACAGGACACAACTTGAAAAATATTAATGCATATTCAACAACATAATGACAACTTCAAGCTGAATTGGCAGCCAATGTAATAATGACAACTTAATAACCTCATAATCCCTAATGATACCTGAAGCCTTTAATCTCAGTGTGACAACAGAATCCTGACTTGTCACTTATTCATGTAATCACTCAGAGCTACAAAACTACAGCAACAATCCCTCTCACTGCTTTACTGAAACCTTGCCAAAGTGCCACATAGATCTGAGTGGAAGCTAAATAAAAGAAGCAATTTCACTTTTTCTCTCAAGAGCTCCACTGCAGGAAGTCCAGTCTTCCTCTGTAAACAAAGCCTTGCTTCAGCCTTCAGACTTGTCCAAGATTGACTCATTTCTTCCCTCGTCACACGGAAATGCCAAAGCTCGCACCTTAAAGCAGTCAAAGAGCGTGCACAGCAACAGCAGGCAGAGGAATCTGTGAAATGTGAGCAAATCTGTAGTGAAGGCTGACGCGATAATTCATCTATTAGTGATACGTTGAGGGACTGCCTCATTATGAATCATTCAACTGATCTTCTTTGTATGGTGATGCCAAAAGCTGCTGATGTGTCAAGCTGTGGCAAAGTGAGTCACACTAATTAAGTGTCCTTAATATGTGAAAAAAGAAATGCCTTGCCGGAAGAGCAAAGTTATAAATAATTAAGAGGCCTTTGTGAGAACAACTTCCCTTCAGATTCACACCCTAAGTCCATAAATCTCTCTACATTGTACTTTCTTCCAAAGCATTTGGTTTACAAAAATTAATTGCACAGGGGTAACAAGCTTTTAAAACAATCCTTAATCCACATTCGCTGTGCTACAATATGACTTGTTGCAAAGCATGGGACAGCTTTCAGCCACTCTGCAACTTCTGAGCCTCCTTTTTCTCTGTGCCGATCAATATATCTTTCCATCAGGCTGGTGCATTATACAACTACATGACAGCTGAGTGTTCCCTCTTGTTACTCCTAAAATGTGACACATTTTACTCCTACTGAAGATTATACTTCGTTTGTCGTTAAAGAAGAAACTTGCACATAATTCATTTTCAGACAGTAACTTTAGAGCCATGCTGAGTCTTACTTTGCAACTTATTGCAGGTGTCAAATAGGGAGAAAAAGCTATTTCCACCTCTTTCACGCCGCCCCTTAAGAAGCCCACACAAACACTTAACCAGTCATGACCTTCAACTGCTGGCTGACAACATAATTAGATGCCATGTACATAGAAAAAAAGTAGACTGTTGCTAGAGTAACGAAAAATGAACTTTTATTGGAGATTCATTCTTAGCGTAACTATTTCTTTAACAGACGGTTTGAGATCTATTAACTGCATCTGTATTTGCTTTTGGGGAAAAAAAAGCAAAAAGCATGCTAATGACTGGAGGAAAAACTGCTGAGCAAGGTTATGGATTGTGTTGGGTTTGTGGTTATAAATTGCAGTTTCAAAGGCTGCACTTTTTCTGCTGCCGGGTGTACCAGCCTGAAGTTTACTTTGGTGTTGAGTTGTTCACTGCTGAATTTAAATTCACTTAACAACGATGATTTAGGGACATTTTAAATGTCTCGATCAGCTACAGGTAACAAATGCTCTCAATTTCACTCACATTTATGTAAAAGTCTGAAAGGTCATGTTGTATAAGTAAGAGGGAAGTTACTATTTCTTATTTCTACTTCGCTGCTGACACAGTATTCTACATTTCTTGGATTTAACACGCTTTCTTTGGTCTGTGTATTTTAATTAAGAGTTGGGACCAGGCAAACAAACAAAAGTTGGAATATTTACAATAGCCTTTGCACAAGAAGCCACTGCATGTACAATAAGGAGCAATAAAACATGACCCTGCATCCTAAAACCCTGAAACAACAGTGAAACTTGACTGTAAAATTCCCTCCAGACTGCAGACGTGGTTTGAGCCTTCAGGCAACAATGCAGCGGTCATATCCTGTGTGGGCTTCCTGCTCAAAGGCTTGCCACTTTCCAGCACGCGGTCACCGTGTTCAGCCCTGTGAAACTGAACAGGTCACCCACACCGAGCTGAGTCACCCATTATTCCTTAGCGCGTCCAGCAGAGGAAAAGGCAGAACAAAAGCACAGTTCCAGAATTCCACACTGAATACAGTCTCATTGAAATATAACATCCTCTCCACTGCTCTTACAATTGCTTCCTTAATGTCCCCATATTTGACAGCAGCCTGCCAAGAAACATCAAGAATGATGATGACCAAGAACCCTGCACTATATTTTCAGCTTTATCTATAAATATGCATAGGATAATGCAGTTTAAGCCGACTGAGGCACATTAAACAAACAAGACCTACTAAAAGTGCACGTATTCCAGGTACTCTTGCTCAACATGCTCGAGAACAAAGAGCAGACAGAAGGCCCGATGTCAAAACTGGTTCTTCAGCATGCCTCCATATTTATTTCACCATCTTGGTCCGGACGGAAATGTTCCAAAAGCATCAGCAGTGAGGGGTGAGTGTGCATGATGTCTATAGGGGCTGGTGATCTCACTGCTTCATCACCATCACCATGCGAGTAGAGGGGTCCTCACACCGGAATGAATTAAAATAGGGGGAAGAAAGCAGCTCACTGGGTGCAGAGAAGGAAGCGGAATGAGCTCCTGTAAACTTCTGAGTGGCTTTGATCACATATAAAACACAAAATTATGTAATGAGGCCACACCGAAAGCTGTATCTGCTGGTAAATATTGACGAAGGTGTGAAAATGGACGCTGAATGTGAGAGCGGGCTGTGTCATGCCAAAAAACTGGCTGTGATTTGTGTCAAAGCTGTTTTTAATATACAGCTGTTTTTATCTGGATCAAACAGTCAGTTAACAATAACTATATTTCTATGGTCACAGCAAAGGTGTGTCTTTTGTGAAACTCAAGTGTTGTCACAGTTTACAGTGTTATTAGGAATGATATTTAAGATGATTATAGGCAATACTATAACATTTTCTCCTATGTTTGGGCTATGATGTGTCTAATATCCTGTTTTAGACTGTACTTAACATAATTTATGGATATCTTTTGCATATAAAATGAAGAAATTATGTCTTTTGTGGTTATTCTATAGCCTCAGAAGTAACTTCAGTTACTGCATTATATGATTTGAACAGGTCCTTTTGAGCTATTTCAACAGGTAAAAACTGGACTGCATTTAACCCAGACCACAGAGAAGTTAAAAATTAAACAGTGATAAAATTGTAATAGTTTCGACAAAGCGGGGTTTACTTTTTTTTGGGCACATGATCACTTTATGGCACGACGAAGGCTCCATTTTGTTATGCTCGCTACATATTTTAATATTTAATGACCAACCGATACATAGCTTCACTCCTAGCAAGCTGTCAACGACAACGTCACGACTTTAATGAAGAAATAAACGACCTTAAGTTACAGAAAATAACAGTATAAATGTGGCGAAGCAACTCTAGTGCTGCTTTACACTCATTTTCCAACTTGATAAGTGAGCTAACTGAGGCTAACGCTAGGCCTACCTGCTGTCCGACTTACCTGAGCTCCAGGTGCACATCCGCCCCACGTACTGCCGCAAAACACAAGCTAGGAAAGTTTCAAGAACAACTTAATTGAAACTTAAATAAAGGACACACTCACATGAGAGAGAATAAAAGCCCAAAACGTGGTAATATCCTCCAGTACACACGGATCAAGAGTGTTTTGGTTGAGTTTCGGGAGAGAAGAGCCGAAGGAGTCGCTGGTTATGTCAAGGCAGAGCAGCAGGAAAAAACCAGACAACAAAGTGCTCCCGGTGAAACTTCACTCTCACTGGCTGCTTTTGTTGAAAGGTTTATTTCTTTCCTCCGCGAAATTTCCACTTCGGACCGTCCACCAGCGGCAGCCGTCCACTTTTCTTTCTTTTACTCCGGCTTGCGAGACGTGCGTCCCCGCTGCGGCTCGCTGATGCGCGGCGGTAGCGAGCAATGGTCGCTCAGTCGACTTCGGCACCTGAAATACTGGATTAGAGATGTTTTCAGCGCCGAGATGTCAAACCCCGCCTCTTCAACACTGTATTTACTGCAGTCTGCCATACTACTGTAACACCGCTGCTACAGCCACAGCGCGCAGGCTTGGACACACACTCTAATATTTGCAGAGCGCCAACTCCGCTGGCAGCCTCGTTAATGTTGCTTTATGGTGCAGCTTGCAACCCACTACAGTGCAGAGTGTAGTTTACAACTCTGCAACTGCAAAAGAGAGAGAGAGAGAGAGAGAAAGACAGCATTACATGCACACTGGAACATTTGTTTACCAGCACTTAAAAAGTATCTGGATGCAGGGGATGCATTAAAACTCCTGCATGCATTTGCATTGTATTAGTGCACTGCAGTGGCCAGTAATGCTCTTAGGGGTGTCAAACATTCACCTGCATGGTTACACCCCAACAATGTGGTGGCACACTGATGATTATGTGCAACTGGGAGTGGAGGAAAAGCCATGCAAGGCTGGTGTTACTCAAACACCATCTGTCTGATCCTGTTATGTAAAGAAAGCAAATGAAAGGAATGTACAATTAAAGCTGTTCTCCCACTTTTATTTTTTTGAAGCATGAGTGGAATAGTCCTGCTATGTTTCATGGCCAGAGCTGTCCACATTTTTATTTGGAATAACTCTATAAATTAAAATTAGCTTCCTCTATAGCAGAGAGGGGGCATTTATTATAAGTGATGTGTAAAAATATCCCATGTAATAACTTTTTAGGTGTTTGGCTTATATCCAGTGAAAATCCTTGTTGATATAGAGCCATTATCAAATGTGCACAGGTTAAAAAAAATACAAGAAAACTGTGAAAATCTGTCAGAAAAGGTGCCAGAAAAAAAGTGTTGTATTGTAACGTTCAAAAACTGGTACAATAACTGCAAATAGTTGTACAATAATGACGTTTTACTGTAAAATCCACTAAAATTGTGACATTTTACAATCACGCATTGCAAAGATACAAATTATTATTTGCAAAATGCGAATTTTTTTATGTAATTGTATTTGCATTTATGTAAATGTTAAGTGGAGGGATATTCTTTGTGGAATCAACACTTGAATTATTGTTTTTCTATGATTTTATGAGGTATTACCTGTAAAATAACAAAACAAGAAAAATCTTTTATTTAAAAAACACTTGCCATTTTTCAATCAAGAATATGCCTTAAAATTTTCAAGTGAAAGCAAATTTCTTCAGAAAAAATACCCATATTGTTTTGATGATGATTTAAAAACAGTAATAATAAAGTAATTTTGCTGGCACATGATGTGAAAGAAAAAATTACAACATGTAAATACTTTTTTTAGTCTGATGTTACGTACAATTTTTATGATGGTCAATGAATAATCATTGTTTTTCTGTGATTTTGCTGCATACTGTCTGTCATTTAACAAAACTGAAATCTTTTAAAATAAGATTTACCATTTTTTTCAATCCTTAGCATACGTAAATTCCCTTTCAAACAATGTAACATCTGTAAAATAATATTTCTTAGCTGATGTAAATATAGTAAAAAAAAAATAGTGTTCATGAATATTTTTCCTGTGATTTTGCTGAATATGATTTATCATTTAATAAAAAAAAACATGGATAATATGTAAAACACCAGTAGATTGTTTAAAACAATAATAAATTACAGGGCTCTATAAGAAGAGGAAAAAAACAGTCCACTTTTTACAGTCTGTAATTAAGTATGTCATTTATTTTAACCAGGCCATGTTCCTAGCAAGCTTTGTGTTGACGACATAAAAACATCAGTCACTCATTAAAGCTGAGGAAACAGTGATGGAGTGTGAGGTGAGGTTTCTCTGTGTATCAGCGCAGTCCAGCCTTTCCCCAGGAAGTACTTGAAAGAGACCATAGAGGAGACAATGCCATTTCCCTCTGCACACATTTCCTCCAGGGACATATAATGCTTCCTCTTGAAATATAAAAACCTTCAAGAGTGTAGTAATAATCCTTTTGAGTGATGTGAGCTTTAACTTAGTCCCTCAGTGCACCGCTGATTCTACAGGAATATATTCTAATATGCTTATTCTATAGGGAAAGATAATATATATGCTTTTTAGATGTGTTTTGTTATCACTGGTGCTCGAATAGAGACGCTCCCCATAATATTGTTGGACATTCCCACCCTGGCGGTGAGCCTCCTCGCTTTGAAGTGCTGCCACTGAATATCTTGTACTCCTTATAAATTATGGATCAGACAGCTCAGAGAGATCGGGTCTTTAACAAGTTCCACAAACGTAAACTTTTCTTTGCTGACCTTGGTGGACAGCTTGCAATCCAGCTGCTGAATCTGACAATATGTGCGCTGTCAGCATTGTTGGCGTACTTGGTGCCAAAAATCTAAAAATGGCTGTATCATTGCACTGACACGTCACTGCCTGGTTGGCTCCTGTGCACTTTGAATGACTTCGGCACAATTGTGTTTTTTTTTTCTTTTTTAAAACATATCTACTTCCTATTTGTTAAATTATCAGCAAACTTCCTGTAAAAATTGTTGTGACCTTAATTGGACGCTGATCTCAAATCTAACAGCCCAGCACAGGTTTAATTCCGTTGTGAAGGGCGTTTTAATTTAAGATTAATGATCATCCCTTTGCCAGCTCTGCAAGGAGACAGTGCACAACGTAAACACCCCACAGTGAGCTGGTGCCTCTACCCTGACTTCTCACCTTGAGAAAGCCCCAATGAACATCCAGAGATTTGCTGAACGCAGTGGATTAACACAGCTCAGATGACAAAACTATATCCTCTCTTTGCTTGTGTCGCCGTTTTTGCATTTTCACCTGCAACAACAATACCGTACATATCAGTTTTATGGAATCAGATTTTCTGTAAACAGAGCATCAAATGTCTTTTTGTTCACTGAGCGAGTTAGCTTATGTTTTGTAAAGATTTATTAATGATGGTATTGACTGGACCACTGGGCAACTAAATTCCAATTGTGCCATTTGAAGAGGGGTATTTTTAGCACTGCTGCCTGGCTTTTCAATCCATATTCACTGTACACCAAAAGGAAAGTTGTGTCACAAAAACATGCTACTTATTTCAGAGTTTGTGCTGTCAGTGTAGCTTATTATCATTCAAAGGCATGCTTTATGAAAACATATTTTGAGCATTTACTTGCACGTGTAACAAAACCATCCTGCCGTAAAATCCATGATATCACGTGGGTCAGTGTGCCCCTTTTCACACCACATCAAATATAAATTAAAATCCAAAGGCTGAAAGAAACTCATAAACCACAAAGCAAGAATAAGTTCATTAAGGTCCCACTTTTGTTGGTAATTTAACCCATAAAAGCTCATCTTTGTGTGTCAAAGTTGCAGATTTACAAGTGCTTTTTTTCATTGAAATAATAATTTTTTGCCTTAAAATGGCTCACATAATGTCATTTTACACCATTGTATGTTAGAACAAGAAGCAGAGGACCAACAATTTCTCTATAAATTGGCATTATTGGTTCTTTAAGTTTTTTACATATGAAACTCTGGCTGAAGGTGGAAAACAGTCATCCATGGTGTTCACCGCTTATTTTTCTCATTATCTATCCTCTCACCCATAAAAAAGCATCATATGGGCATGTTAAAAAAATATAATTTTGACTGGAGGGGGTTTTTAAGCATAATCTTATCGGACAATGGGAATGTAGTTTAAGTAAATTCAAATTAAAAAAATAAAGCTCCAGCTTCCTATTCTCCCTCTGGTCTTATCTGCTGCAGTAATAGCAAACTGCAAAATTTTTAGTGTCTCATTAAAATGTGAACTTAGTCTGCTCCTGCCTTGGCCTGGGTAATAATAATTGCCCTAGTTTGTGTGCATGTTTGTGTACACACACGCAAGCTTGTATGTGTGAGGTATCATGGGAAATGCGAATAATTCAAATGGAACAGCTTGTACTCATGAAAAAGACTGTGAGGACACAAGTTGTCCTGACAAACACAAACAAATATGGGGCTATTTACTAAGAGTGTGAGTTCAGACTGTGAGACTGTCAATCAAGCTTTTGCCTCTGTCACTTTCTGCAAAAAAAGTGCACGGAATAAAATGACTGAACAAAGCCAAGCTTGTAATGTTTTCTGTGAACGTTGTGTTGATATTGAATTACTACTAATGAGAAACCGCACAGAAGTGAATGCCCTGTTGTTACGTAAGAGATTAGACATGCTCCAACGCCACAATGGGGACCACGGGAGGGCGACGCCTCTGAAGCAACTTGTGCTATATTTAACCAGGGATTAACATCTCTTAATGATGAGTTTTTGGAATGGAATCAGGTTTCTCAAGAATAATGAAGTCAACAGTACTTGGAGAGTACTTTTTGTTCCAGCACTTTTCGGTACACTTCTTGCTTGTGACACGTGGACATTCCTTTTGGTTTTGGTCAAATTTTTCAGACTAAGGTCTGAGGGAAACAAAACTCAGACAAGATTCAGTGAAATGGCATTTGTGTCCTGTCATGATGACTTAGCATTACCACAAGCGCAGCATGAGGTCCCAGCATGGGTGCATTTCATAATACACCATGAGAGCAGGTGAGAGATTTGGCTCATCTTCTAAGTACATTTATTTCACTTTCTAACATTTGCACAAACTTGCATTTTCCTTCTAACCCCAAGTAGGGCTTTGCTCTTTGTTTTACTGCAGAGAGGTGGATGACATGAGCATCATTTTTTGGCAATTGACCATGTTACATTAATTCTGGAGCGCTGCCAAAGGTGGTGACTGTGATGTATTTCACTGCTGTGTTTGCCGTATCCACGGTAGCTGCAGCACACAGGAGAGGCATGCGACCGCCTCAGTGCTGCATGTTGGGAAAGTAATAGCTTTCATTGACTCAGATAAGACACATTAGTTATTCTTTCACAGACGGCACCATCACAATGAGCTATTCCTTCCAAACTAAGCACATTTAAAGCTATTTTCTGCTCTTTTTCAGCTATATTAGATGAGAAAAAAGCATTTACTAGTCACCTGAAGATGCCAGCGCCACAGATTGTTCAGCAACTTGTTGTGGAAGTTAATAATTCTCAACTGGCAACTAACTAGAGAGAGGAGGTTAACATATATTGACCAGTCAGGTACTACATAGATGAGCCCCCTGAGGCAAAAGACAGCGGCTGGATTACTGAGAGAGAATGCAGCTCTAATTGGTCTCAGGGGCTTTTGCAAGTAAACAGGAGCACAATTTTGAATGTGCATATGCCCGTACAGGATAATTACTAGCCTAGCTCTGTGCATCCTTCCATGATGCGGACTCTACAGTGGTGGCTTTTTGTGCACTTAACCTCTCTGCACTCAACAATCATTTTCTGTCCCTAAAATAAGCATTAAAGAGGAGATCAGACATTTCGTCTGGCCACAAACTTGTGCTCAGAATGTGCACTTCTGCACTCTTGAGGGATTGCAGTTTTCGTCCTAGTGAAATTGTTCTACCTGCTGGGTCATTTCACATCATTTCAGGAGTGGAATGCCTGCCCCGTCAGCCTTCACCTCACCTCATCGGCAACCCAACACCACCCCGCTGACCCCCCGGATGCTTTATGTTGGCTCATATTTTTAGATATTCCATTGGGCTTTGCACTTTCCTGTGAGAATGACCACCTGCCTCTCCCATTCATCAGCCTCAGCAAGTCTATCATGTCATCAAATGAGAGAGACATAAACTAAAAATGATGGCACACGAGATTAGCCTCGCTCGTCTGTAATTTAGTGGATTTTTATGTCACAAGGTCATTTTGAAACAATATTAGAAGGTTAATCCCAGATTTCCGACATGTGGGCTGGAAAATACGAGCATAAATCCCACCTAAAACGTGACAGCAAACTCCTCAAAAGTGCGTCCGTATGCTAAAACCCTTTGAGAGAGCCATATGTCTTCTGCAAAAGTACAGCTCAGTGCCCTTGAGGTTATTTCACAGCACATTTGTTTTCTCGCTCGACCCAAGCATGTTTAAAGAAATCCTTTCGGGATATTGGCTGGTCAAGTGGCTCAACCTTTTAGCAGTTGTCTGTGTCAGCAGCACACTCGGTGTTTGCTGCTGTGTGTGCAGATGGAAACCCAGGGGAGTTCAGCTAAAAAACATGACAGTGAACGCATCAGCAGCAGGATCCATTGTTAACTGCTGATAAAGATACGAAAAGCCAGCTGCTCCGGCCGAGCTGGGTCTCACAGGTAAAAAAAATCACAACATAAATTATGAAGCTTAGTGGAATTTGACATCTACCTTGCTTCTGGTACCTGTTGAAAACAACTGCGTGTTCTCTTCTTATCAGGGTTCCTATTATGTAACTAGCGGTCACTCTTGTTTCAGATGTTTATCAGCTATTTGTGTGCTCTTTCTCCCTCTTCAAATGCAGTTTCCAAAATCATTGTGCTCTGGTTGAGCTCACTGAGCCACTACAAGAGTTGATTCCTGCACATAGCTCGATTCTTTCAGGTCAGGACAGTCTCTATCAACACTGGGCCACCCTATTGTCCCAGACAAACTCTCGACCTAGCCTATAATCCAACGCCTGCCGTGCCATCTCATGCCAAAGCAAACATGCTTGAGGGGAAACCAGTTGCAGCCGGGGACTAATAATCGAATCGTCTGGCTCCCCTCGACCCTCAGCCTACGCTACAGTCCCTGCCAATAATATTTCCGTTGCTGCATTTTGATAATGGCTACATTCAAAGTTCAAAGGGAGTTCATGCCTGCTTTTGACAAACACCGCTCGATATTTACTGTGGTGCTTGGCAGAGCTGCTAGTGGTGGCGGTGATGTGCTGTACGCACAGTTCTCCTGAAGAGGCTGGCAGCAGGAATTCAGTAGGACAGAAAGGGAGTGGCACCGGGAGCTGCACATTCCAAAGGCTCTCTGACAGAGGCCAGGAATGCTGATGCCGGACTGTGAGAAATCTGAAAGGCATTTCCCAATTCATTTTTAGCATCACAAATCGCAAACTTAAACTAAATTATACAGGCAAAAATGCAAGATTTTATGAGAACGCAGCAAAATCATCAAATATCTATATAGGCTTTTGCATATTTGGTGCTTAGTAATCATTCCTCATTATCATGTTGTATACATCTATTGCTGTAAAAGAACTCTCGCCCAACCTTCTGATTACTTTAATTAAATGTAAAAATGTAGATTTAATTGAACAAATTTACCAGCTGGTGTAAAAATGACAATGGATTTAACAGTAATAGACAAAAGTATAACAAAAAGAAATGTGTTTGTACAAAACTGCTAGAATGTTCCACCAAAACCTAACTCTGATACCAAACACAATAAATTAATCAGCTGGCTTGCAAACCACACCCATAAATTACTTACCTGATATCAAAGCTCAGGCATACTTTGCAAATTCAATGTTATATAATACATTACACCTTGTCTTAATGATTTGCAGGCTCGACCTACTTGCGAAACCGAGACTTGTCTGTTTTAACTGTTAATCCTTTTGACGGTATATTATCTTGTAAATTAATGTCTTTGATATTCATCACTGTTTGATCAGTCCCATTTCAGCTGTAAAATGTAA
This sequence comes from Acanthochromis polyacanthus, assembly GCF_021347895.1. Classification (NCBI taxonomy): domain Eukaryota; kingdom Metazoa; phylum Chordata; class Actinopteri; family Pomacentridae; genus Acanthochromis; species Acanthochromis polyacanthus. The sequence continues at coordinate 10,255,267 of NC_067135.1, read as the reverse complement.
ACATATCACAAGTACCGAGCACTAAAGCTTCAGTTACTGGCACAAACTACTCCCAGTGTCAAAGCTTAGTCTGTGGTCAAAGGTCACATGAGTGGGTGTCATCTCTTCACCTTGTAGTGTGTGGTTTTAAGCCATTTAGCATTTACTCAAGAGGAGCAACTCTGGAGTGGAGCAACTCTGGAAATTAATCTCTGAAACAGTTATTTCTCCACTTCGAAGCAGCTTTGTTTCATTGCATCATTGTTGCATCATTAATTATGAAGCACCAGGTTAAGCCTGAAAATGTAATTAAGATCCTCTGACAAATTTCTGTTCTATTTTCCTCACTTATTATGTTAAGTGAAGCTTAATCAAGTCGCTGTTATTTAAATAACACATTGTAAGCAACAGACATTGAGCCAAAGTTCTTTCCAGTAGAAAAATGCAATTAGCATTATGAATTCATAGCTTTTAATTTTGATGTTAAGAGTGTTCCTTATGATTTGATTTTTTTTAAGGATTAAAAAATCTAGAAAAATTATATATGATTATGTTAAATATTAAGGTTAAGACCCAATACTTAAGTTACTAAAATTACAACCCTACAAAAATATACAAAGCACAGCAAATCCAAGGAGTTCCTGCTTCCCCTTTGAGCAAGCTTTCTTTTTCTTCATTTCTTTCTTTTATTTTTTCTAATTTTTTTTAATCTATTTATAGTCATGGAAAAAAAATAAGAGACCACCCTTCTTTTCTTCAATTTCTTGTTCATTTTGATATTTTTGTGCTGAAGGTTGAATGTAAGCAGGAAACCACTCTCGGCCTTTACGTGTGCAGTGCTGCTTAGGACATAAAATAGCCTCTTATATACCCTGGGAATACAATGAAGCTTAAGCATGTCAAATATTACATAAAATATTTGGTAATCAGCTGCATTTTTTGTCATGTTCATAGCATTCTTCAGGGAATATATCTTTTGTGGTACCAGGCATTGAAATGAGCAAGAAACTGAAGAAAACAAGGGTGGTCTAATCATTTTTTTCCATGACTGTACATTACCAACAGCTGAAAGAAATGACTTCCAGGATAACCAGACTCTGAGAGGGCGGTCATCTGCCTCAATCTGTCGGAGTGAACAGGACAGCAAACAAGATAAGATAAACTCCGGACAAGTATTCCACAGTAAATCTAATAAATAAGTGTCCACAGATATGTAAACTATCAGCACTAAATAAAAAATTAACATGTTAGCTTAACACTTACATCATGCACAAAAAGGTTTCTCTTATTTTACTGGACCTTTATCTATGTCCTAAATAATGAAGACTCAACCCACATTCTAAATAGTCCACACTTACATTGCACCTTTTAACCTTTGCTACAAAGTGCTTTACAATGGGTTCACACTCTAATGGTTTCAGAGCTGCCATCGGGAACAATTTGGGATTCAGTGTCTTGCCCAAGGACACTTGAGCGGCTGGAGGGGCCAAGGAGCCAACAGTGCAATTAGTGGACAAACTGCTCTACCACCTCAGTCAGGCTCAGTATAAACACAACAGCACAACAAGCCTTCAAGATCAGGCTAAATAACGAACTTTTCTCCAAAATGTGATTAAGTTACTACACATAGGCCATGCAAAACTCGTACAACCTGCAAGTTTAACTCAGTCTGTTTGCTTAAATGCGCTATATCTGAGAGGAATTAACAGGAATAAACAGAAGATGCAGACAGATAAGGAGCAGACACCACTTATCATGTTGCTCTCCCATCAATCCCACTCCTTCGACTGGGCATAGCCGAAAGGTGAGAGACACATCAGTCAAGTCACTCATGTCAAAGAAGCAGATTTGATTTGTCAAGCAGTGTAACCTTGAGGCATGTTACAGTGGCTCACATGTATCTTTGGCCTGTCACATGATATGATAAGTGATGGGTTTGCATTGGACTCTAGCACACAGGCGCAGCATCACTCACTCAAGTGAGCCTTCAGTGCAGCTCATACCAAGTCAATGTGAAATTTACTGCCGGGGGGCATGTTGTGGAATATGTTACAAAAACGGAAGCATGTTTTCGTTTTATCAGTAATTTCAAGGGAAGAAGACTGACTTAACGTTAATTAAAGATCACATAAGATTATTCTTTTGCATCTACACTAGTTTATTGAGCAAAAACTTGTGTCTGCAAGACAAAATATTCTTATGCACATTAATATACAACAATGTTGATTTATTCCAGGAGTGAGTCGACCTACTGAACAATGTGATTTATTTATTTTCCTCTGCAGTGCAATATTTAACATCACTAGTAAACTAGTGGATGATGCATGAAAGCTCGCATGAACCACGAACAGGATGCTTTCTTTCAAACCCCACTCTGCTGACAGGAACTTCACCACGCTCACAACAACCTCGGGTGAAGCAACTAAGCAGACAGCATCTCTGTGTGACTTCATTGTAGGTTCAGAGGTCTTCTGACTCAGGGATAAGCACAGGCTCAAGGGAGATAGTAGGCAGGGAGACCGGACCGCCCGCTGACACCCACCCCAGAGCAGATCTGTTGAAGGAGGGTCGATTCACCGTGGCTTCCCCCTGAAGCTCTGGCAGCTCTGGGAGAGTTTCCACCTGGATGGGTTTGATAGGAGCAGGTCTGGGCGTCTTGCTGAAGCCACCGAAAGGGGTTGCTACCCTGGAAGTGACGGGGGGACGGTGTTAACAGTATCCGTCATGTGCTAATGAGGAAACAGTCGTGACATTTGAAGTGATACAACTAAGAAAGATTCTGACTGGAGGACATATAGTGGCTGAGAAGGAGAAGTGCTGTGTTCTGAGGAAAGTGAAGGACAATACTTGTTTTACCCTTAGCACCCGCATACATGATGAATTAAAGAACAACTGTATAAATCCTTAGAGACACAATGTTACAATTTTTAAATGACTCAAATGTTCCATTTATAAGCAGTAAACCACATTTGATAATTGCTGATAGTCTTACTTGGTTTGGTTTGACCTGCAGCATGTGGTGGTTCATGTTAAAAAAACACAAACACTGCAGACCATCCAGCAAGTTTGAAAATGTAAAGACAGACAGCCGTGTCAGATTTTCAACAATCTTTGAGCTAATCACATGTGACTGCAGTTCAGTTGTTAAACTTAACCAAATCAATTTAATCACAATCACTTTATGCAGAATGTCTCATTAAAACGCCAAAAAATAATCTGTTTGAACTAACCAAATTCCAGTCTTCTTTGGTGAAATCACAAAATCATTATTGACTTCGCTTGACACAACAGTCAAGTGACAAAATTTCCGGGACTTTTCAGGTGAACTCAGCTGAACTGCAGGCAGTGCTTACACAGAGCAGATAGGAGGGTAGTATAGAAAAGAATGAAAAATCTAAGCAGTATTATATCTATAATATATAGAGACACCATTGCTTTTACCAGTATTATGTATGCCTGTGGGCTCTTGGGAAAATGCTGTACTTTTTTGGCAAAGTAAATAATTCTTAAAAATTTCACTTTTTCTTTTCTATGATTGCATTATAACTGCGTCGTGCTCAATGGGAGACATTTCTGAGTTCTCTCTACTTCTATCCATGGTTGTGCTGCTTCCATAGAGGTGCAGGACTTTATAAAGTAATGAAAAATGAGCAAACAGTAAGTAAAAATGTGACAAGAGCAAAGAAACGGCCAGAAGCTGCCTTGAGTTTAAAGAGTCGACATTCATAATTTCATACATGAGTTCAGTTCTTTAAAATTGACACTTTACAGAGAATTTTACATTATTGCTGGCTTGCCGTCCACCTGTGAAGCTGTTACCTGTTGAAACTTTTGTACCCTGGTCGGTCTGGTCGGGGCTCCAGCTCAGGCATGCGGGTGATGAGAGTGTCAGCCAAGGCCGGGTCATTGATAATGGCCTGCTCCCAGGGTGAGTGGTAGGATTTTGGCACAGCTGTACTGTTGAACCTCTCTGGGGGGATGTCTTTCAAAGGACCTCCATATCCTGTGTAAATTATACAACACAGACAGCACATGAACAGAGGGATTTTCTCTGTCAAATAAAGAACTGTGATTTTTCATTATGTATTTTATTTTATACATTTTTATTCGATATTTCTCCGCATATGGAGGGCAATGAGGTAAAATTTAAAATCTAAATTAAAACACAACAAGTAAACATGCGGTGTAAAGAAAAAACATCCTTCCCTTTGATCACAGGCCTGTCAGCCTGTCATGAGCAAGCTTGACTGTCTCATCATATGACTTCAGAGTGCTGAAGTTGAAAAAGCTCACCTCTCGCTGGCATATCCAGCTGTCAGAATTCAAAGTTACTTTGCTAAGTTTGTAGTGCTGAGTGTTGGATGAAATCTAAAAAAACCTGGCACTGGTAGCATTGTTAGCAGCATTGTATGCGTATTAAACTGGACTTGGAGTCTTCATCCTACAGAGTAATTCAGCATTTCAGACTGTTCACGGCACTTAATGTAATGGATGGTTGCAAGCCACAACGTTGAATCTATTTATTTAGATTAGCCTTTTATGTTGCAGACATCATTTGGATGAGTTGAGGTGACATGATACTGTTAGAAATTGCCTCGACTTAATAACTCTTTAGTTGTTGTTGATTCAGTTGATGTAACAGTAAATTCATGTTGAGGTAACTTAATAAAACTAACTTCATTTTTCTTCAAACCTGTGGTCAGGATTCCAAGTCCATCCACATATTTTACAATGAACCAACTTATTCAGTTCGACATTTGCCAGGTTGCAACTATGTCTTCACATTTATGGTAATTAGGAACAAAACACTTAATTTTTTTTTTTTTAAAAGAACATGGAAATATAAGGTAGAGGAACTGAATTTTTCAAAACTTGTTGTAACAAGACATTGATTTGTCGAGGAAATGCTAATTCACCCAACTCCATTAAGTTGGTTGGTTAAACTTATCTTTCAATTAATTAGAAGTTGTCATAAGTCAACAAAAGTGATGCAAACCGATTCATTATGATTGTATTTGTGTCCTAATATTAGTTTTTAGAGTGTTTTTACGAAGAAAAAAGTAAGTGTGGGGTTATTGCAACCCTCCACCTTTTTTCCATTCTGCAGCTCTTTTTTCCTAGTTAAAGTTCACAGCAAAACAAATCAAGAGACAGCTTCCCTGTGTTTCGGTCGGCGCGTATGTGCATGCCAGCATGTATGTCTCCCTGCATAGTCTGTGTGTGTTGATGGGAGAGGCCTATCCAAAGCACTATCCTTCAAACGCAGCGCTTCACTCAGGGGGGCTTGCGAGTTCAGGCATTACATAACGTGGGGCGTCGTGTCACGTCCTAACCTCTCACAATGAACAATCCCCCTTCCTGAGTTTATGTTTTGCCCTGAGGAGGAAGCAGGAGAGACCAAACAGGCCTGTGGGGAAGTTTACAGATTTTGGGGGAGAATCTATTACAAAACATTGTGTAAAAGAGTCCATGAAATGTTGTTCTTGTGGTTGGACGCTTGGCTGAATTAATATTTTTGTGGGAAAGGGCTGTGACACATCCACTTTTATGTGGAGATGAAAGAAAGATCCCAAAAAGCATTGAAGGTATAAAGAAAAAGACTGCAAGCTGGCTTTTTGTGCATAAATCTTCAGATGGCAACATTTTAGTGATTTCTCTATGCCTTGTTGAATATGGCACAAAATATATGAAAATAAAGTTTTGGCTGGACCAGCTGTATTGACACCCATTCTGGCATCATATTTGGTTCTACTACATGCTAAAGTATGTGCTTATGCCTGGTAAAGAACTATACTGTAGGAAATAGCTATATAAATATGTCCAAGTTTTTCCTCTTAAATATATTTAATTGACCACAACTTGCCAAATACTGCTGCTTTTGAATAGATGTTATGTTTTGGTATTTAGTTGTGAATGTATCTTAAAATGGGGTGCATAGTGGCTTGGTGGTTAGCACTTTTGCCTTGCAGCTACAAGATCCCCTCTTTGCATCCCCACCTGCCTGGAATCTTTCTGCATGGAGTTTGCATGTTCTCCCTGTGCATGCAGGGTTTTCACCGGGCATTTCAGTTCCTCCCACAGTCCAAAAACATGCTCAGGTTAATTGGCAACTCTAAATTGTCCGTAGGTGTGAATGCAAGCGTGATTGTTTGTCTCGATATGTAGCCCTGTGACAGACTGGCGACCTGTCCAGGGTGTCCTCTGCCTTCACCCTACGTCAACTTTTTATTTTCTGTTATTTACAGTCCAGAATTCAGTGGTGTTTAGACATTTTCAAAGAATAAAACATTTGCAATTTACAGAAAATTACAGTGAATGTTGTTTGCAGTGGCAAAACTAAACAAGAAAAGCAATCATAGAGGGCAGTATTCTGCCAAGGCTGCTCAGTCGTATGATTTCTGACGGGTAAGTCCTGATAAGTGAATTTGTAGTGGGATTGCAGTCATGTGATCATCATCAGGCAGCTGACATAGCGCTCACTTGCAGTCATAGTTACAGTGATGTCGTGTTGCTATCTCGCAATGATACAGAAGTCTTTAATGTTTTATTTTTGAGCAATGTTGCGCACAGAAAGACAGATTAACAGACTGACAGACGGACAAATGTATGCCAATCGTCACATAACTCTGCTGCGTTCCTTGGTGGAGTAATAAATGCAATATTGCTTGAAAGTGTAGGGACACTATAAAGTAATAAACCTCATATTCACTGTGGAGGACTGCAATCAATAAACGGTAATTAACTTTTTGCATGAATTACAACTTATACCACTGTAAAAATGCAATATCATTTTACAGTTAAGTGTGTTACAGCCTCCAGTCCAGGAACATGGGGCATGCATCCCTGGGTGGATGAGTGAACTATTTTAAGAGTTCTTACCATCTGATACCTTTTGCACTTTGGCCTAATTTCTGCTACAGCTGGAGTGACTTCATTCAGACACTGCAGGGTCGTGTCTGGTCCAGAAATAACACCCTACCCCAGCGTAGACACATTCATCCTTAAACCAGTATTGGTTTTGTGTCAACTGGGCAAAAATTAAGACATGAGGGCGGATGCGAGCGCAGCGCCGATGTTATCAGTGGCACGAGATGCAAACAGGAAACACTTCCCGTGGGTGAAACTCAACAACGATGGTAAGAGCTGATTGCAAGGTGGGTTAAAAAACAGACAGAGGGAAAGAGAGGGAATGTGGAGGAGTAGACATGAGCCAAAGGAGTGGGATGAAGATAGAAAGAAAATGAAAGAAGTACAGGCGGAGACAATAAAAAAACACGTGTAATCATATTCTGCCTGAGGCCGGCAGATTCCAGGCAAGAAGAGAATGTTTTCTTATGTGATCAAAGCCTGCGTGACTACAAACAATGAAAACAGTTGAAATCTTATCAAAACACAGCACATCTAGAGCTTTGTGCAGTGGAGGCTCTCCACTGGGAGCTACACCACCTCTCATACATTCAACATATGTGCATATTTAAGATAAACTGCACAACCAAAGTTCTGCATAACAACAAAACAAGTTAAATGCAAAAAGTGTGTTGCAGAAACAGGGGCCAAAGTTGAACAACGGTGAACTTTAGCTACAGTAAAACCCTGCTGCATGATCTTGAGTCCTTGAAATGTTTTGAATTGTACTGTATCGCCAGTGTCACCCACCTGGAGCAATGCTGGCTGGATTCGGCACCATCCCTGCATCTGGTGCATCACACGTTACTTTAGGTTGCTGGTTATCACCCGAGTTGTTCTCATTGTTGCTGCTGTCTGCTGGGCTGCCATTCTCAGTTTGGAAAACCGTTGTGCTCTAAAAGAAAGATCAAAGAGGTCAGTTGACTTGAAGAGGAAAGTTTGACGCAGTTTCTTATCTGCCAGAATCTTATTAAAGTGAATGTCTGACGTCAGAAACGGCATCTGAAGATTTAAACTGAAGGGTCCAGTGGCTCCGAGTTATCCTGAAAATGTAGATGTTTAGATTTCTAGCTTCTTGAGTACTTGAATCATTTGTTTGGTTACTTGGGACAAGCTATTAATATCAAGAAGAAAAGAAAAAGTCAGCAATAACAGAGCTGGTGTAATAATTAGCCAGTATTAAGGACCTTCCATTTTTAATTAATAAGCAGGACAAACATTGTTTTTCCATCTCTACCAAAGCAATAATGTCACTTTTAAAGTTGATATTGAAAATTTGTCAGCACACAGTTGCACATCTATAAAATACATAATCTTTCTTTTGGAATTCATGGCTGCATTCACTCTTCTTTTTGTTCTGTTTTGGTCTCCACCAACCAATCGAGTGAAATATCTTTCAGGTCAGCTGTGAATATTCCACTTTATTCTGTCATATGTTCCGTGTACAATAGAGATTTTTATCTGAAACCTTCTGCCTGCTACTGTGGTAAACAACTTCAGTCAAAGCAGTTGTAGGCCCAAAAACAAAGAGTTGCTAAAATGGTTTGCCGTTTTTGAAGGACGAGTATTAATCCTTGTGTGAAAAACAGTGTTTGCAGCAATGTTAAAGCATCTGTAATCAATGTTTTTATAACAAACATTTCAAATGACAGTGTGAGTGAGTTAAAGTTTCACTTTATTAGCTGCCTGGCCTGCAGCTATAATGGTTAACCCTTCCTGCTCTAAAAACATTGTTTTCAGTTGCAGAGGGCAGCGAGTTTCACTCTAATCCTCTCCTCAGACTGAACACTAGTTAAAAAAGCGGGACTTAGAGTCTGTAGGAGGCCAGAGATGAGGAAATTAACAACTCTCTATCAAATTTCACCTTTCAGTGCTATCTGTTGAACTAATTGAACATGTTGGCTAATTAGTTTCCACAATTCACCCATGATAGAAATGACAGATGTGGGAAAATGCTACCTACTGAGGATGACTGTGTCAAAAAAGTCATCAGCTATCAACATAAAATGAGACAAGCTCTTCAGAAAAATGGAAGGTTCAACATCTGCCACTGCATGACAACTCAGTGAATTTCATCTCCTGAGGAAGATGACTGCAAGCTGTTTTCTCGTGGCATATTGGGTTATTTTTTTGACAGATGGCAAAGTTTCTGACATATTTAGATTTGTGCCAAACATAATGAAATGCTATTTGCATATGCAGTAAAATACTGGCATAGCAGGATTGCTGATTTTTATCGAGACCAAACTCTCCACCTTTCAATTTCACACACCTGAATTTTGCATGTTTCCCGAGCAAACTGAGAAGCTGCCTGCCTGTCCGTTTGCTCTCAGCATTAGAAGCACTGTTTTCTGGACGTGGATAAACTACACCGCAGCCTGAGCAGCCAGCTTTCATCCCTCTGAACGATATTCATGATGATTTACTCGAGGACTTCCTCAGGAAATGTTGACAACTTGAAACAAAATCCTTCCATTGCCCCGAGCAATAAACAAACTGAGATATGCGAGTGTTTCTCACTTCAAAGATGAAGGAGGAAAAAAAACTTCCCTGGAGCAGAATGATTATTTTATCTACAGACTTCAAGAGGGCACTGCAGAGTACACAAGGCCACCGCACAACTAAATGAAAGAGGATATAGCTAGTGCTGCTAATTAACGAGATATAACAAAGAGAAACTTAGTTATTTTATCTTGATTCAATTCAACTGAGAGCTTTGGGACATAAATTGCATTATGTGTGACCAGGTCAGCCATAGATAAGTACTGCTGGGAAAAGAAAATGCTGACTTGGCCCAATGCCCATACATACACAAAGGGACATTAATAAAGCTACTTATGACCAGCTGGAAGACTTTTACTACGACTATTCTGTGCAGCCCCATGTCTGTAGCACGAGTCAAATAAACACTTCAAGTGCTTAATCTCTCCCACATATACGTCACCAGGATGTGAGGTATTGTGCAAGTGTTTTTCATGTGATGGAGGGGAAATGTGTAGAGGGAAATGGATGACCGTGCACGGAGAAAACACACGCAGGCAGTGTGAAATTCTTACTATAACCTCTTAATCAAAGTGGGTGAGTTGACTGCCCCTGTTCTGCATCTGCTGCAGATTTCTGTGTGTTTACAGGTAAGTTCTGCAGTTCAGGAGCTTTAAAAAGATCAATGCCACTCTAATAATTGCTAATTATGATGGAAGGGCCAGGCAAAGATTAGAATAAAGACTTTCTCTGTCCCAGGGTAACAAAATCTGCCTATCATCACTGTAAAACTCTCTCTTGTTGTTTGCTGAATCCATACAAAACAAAACAAAAAAAGTGGAAAAACTGGTTCTGCAGCTTTGTATGGATTGCAGAAATAATGCACCACATTCTAGCCAGGTGGAACTCATTACTGATGCATATTATATCAGGAAATATTAAAGATTTTCCAGCATTGTTTTGTGTAACTTACGTCTAGTGAGGGGGAACTGTGTATGCCTTATGGGAATGTAAAGTGTACTGTGTAAAAATATAAGAGCATTTAGGTTCAAGATAATTTATTCTTGAAACACAACTGGAGGTGTAATAAGAAATTACACTGACAGTACCAGTTTAAGAAGGCTTGGTTTTGCTTGTAGTGTCAAAATGTGACATTTGATTTAATCTCTATGAAAATTGAAGTTGAAATGCTGTGTTGTTTATCTCATGTTCTTATCGTGTTTATGCACTTTGGTTTATTTATACTTCTATATAAGATTTTACACTACTTACTTTACAGATTCTTTCCTTATAAAATTGACTGTAATTGACGCTATATCAATAAAATTGAATTGAATAAATGAAAAAAGCCAAAATAAGATCTGAATCGACATGTCTAATATAAAACTATAATTTTTTAAAAATGTGATTGTGAATATCCATCATAATAAAATTTTTAAAATGACTTTTTTTGTAATTTCACACAGATTCATTTTCTACTTAAAAGACAAAACTGGTAAATTCAAGTTTATTACTGTAAATACATTTGGTAATCTGTCGAAAAACTATTTTTTATCATGATACATAGAATTTATCATATCTGTTTCACTACACATATCTATTACAGGGAGTTTCTGTGTTTTATGCATGTAAATAACATTCCCTAAACATTAAAAGCTAAAAAACCCCAAAACAAAACCACATGATCTTACATAATATCAAGGCTGGAAAAGTGTATGTTTGTTATGGAAAAGTACAATATTTTTATTAGATGGCCGTTTTCCATTATTCTACACTATAGTTGTTTTTTTTAAATTATATTTGTTTTCGTTTACTTTGTTTATCCTTCACTTCATTATGTATTTGTATGCATGTGTGAATACCTCAGGGAGATCCAAAGCTCAGGTTGATCCTAACAAAAATCCTAGTAAAATAAAAGAAAGAAACACCACAGTGAAAAGGAGGTGTATTTTTATGGGAGAGGATTTTTCCACCTTAGTTTTGTAGGATTTAAACAAACAAGAAATGGCTTATGAAAAAAAGAACGCTTCCGGCTAACCAGCTAGCTAATCTTTTGTTAAAACTAATATGAGCTATTGCTGCCTGCAGTGTCACTGTTAATGCACAAACATGACAGTGGAATAGGTCTTCTCATTTCCATGTCATCAAAAGTAAACGTGCTTTTCCCCCCTAAAATGTCAGAGGATTTCTTTGAGACACAGTTTAGATGAAAACACCTTAATGAGATGGAGTTCCTTGCAGTGCATGTGTGCTTTCTGTATGACATCACCCACATGTGATCACTGCACCACGGTCTTTCTTACACTGAGCTGTGTGTTGTTTTCATTCTGGATGCTCTCAAAAGTGTATTTTTCGGAGCGTCTCTGGCGCATTTTGAAGAGCCGGGAGCCCCGGTTGGAGGCGAGAGACAGCTCCTCTAGCATGATGTCCTTAGGCACGCTCATTTTCTTCCCCAGATCCATCTCTACATCTGGACAGAGGGAGACAAAAGACTTAGCATCTTGTGTGCGCATTCAGTACAGTTATCAGACCTCTGACAAGACAAATGCATTTTCCTAATTTGTATACTCCCACCTATCGAATCTTGTTGAATACAAATTATATTCACACAGAGGAAGAAAAAATAAAAGCCACGCTGCTGCTGCTGCGAAAAAAAAAAGCCCTCCACATGGATTGCTGACTTGGTACTCCTGCCAATATGATGAACGAGGAATTATCCTCCCTCGTAATCAACTCATGTTCGGTGCTTGTTTTGTGGTTTGCTCCATGTGCTCGCTACTGCATGCTGATCATGGAGATGTCACAGGCCTATATCCAAGTGCGAGATGCATAATTTGCCAGAATATCTTTCAGCTGTCAGTAGCCTTCAGACCCTCCCTTTCCCCCGGGCCACGCAGTTGTCCTCACCCTGAAATAGCGTGTTCAAAAGGACAACGACAAAGGGATTAGTTTCTTTGGCCCATAAAAGTATTCATTTGCTTATTTATAGTCGGGGTCGGAGAGAAGAGGGTTGGCAAATGCTGCTCTAGAATGTGGTGCGCTCATGTTTGCTATAAGGTCCAGTGTGTGGAGCAGGCTGAGGTGGTGTTTACAAAAAAGTTAATATGCTTGGAGTATAAAAGTATCCTGTAAATTATGGTGTTATATCCATTTGTAATAAAAAGATGGGCAAAAGGAGCGGAACACGAGAAGGTGACATGGAAGCGGAAGCCAAGAGAGGATGCAACGAAAGAAACTGAGAGGTCAGAGGGATTAGAACAACAAGGAAGTGAAGAGGAAATGATATGGCTACCTTCCTGGGCTTGCACCTCTCTGCAGATTGCTGCTGCCTGCATTTTCCTCTCGCGGTTTGTCATGGTGGAGAACTGTGACATGGCCGCCCCTGGGGAGTTCGGACGAGACACAAAAAGTCACAGGAGACAGCACGCATCAGTACAGCCTGTTCAAATGTATAACAAGAGACAAAAAAAAGCAAGGCAGCACTGCACCATGTTGGCCATTGATTGGGCAAACATCAAGCATACACACTGTGCATAAAGAACCACCGGAGCTGATAGAATTTATCGTGGCAGCAAAAAGGGCAAAGTTAGCACATCCCTTTAAATAACCTTAGGCTGTTAAACATGAAGCACATGCTCTTCAGACATGGCAGTCAGCTGTGTCAGGAGGTCCAGGAATCGATAGACTTGAAATTACCCAAGTGGGCTGAGAGGACACAGGTAGAGAACATGGTGCTGTCACAGCAAACATGGATGAAATAGGAGAGTGGAAACTTTACACCAAGGTGTCAGAGGGCACAATGCAGGCGTTTCTTTCCATTACTGAATAGATTTCACCGAGGGTCAAAGGAATGAAGGAGCATTTCATCACAAATGCTTGTTATCAGTGGTACATTTTTTTAGGTAGTTTAAACAAGAGAATAGTTCAATTAAACACAGATGTGAGAAAAATCAGGATATACAGCCCACAAGAGGCACCCTTTCCAGCAACATATGGATATAAAAAGTGTTCAAGAGAACTAAAACTGACAGCAAGCAATGTACCAAACATAATGCAGGCTGTAGGTGGTAGTGAGAGTCATGCTTGATTCAAAGTGCAAGTGTCACGTCAGACCTGGATGGCACACCTGTGGAGAGGCCCGAGTAGTAATGTCTTACCTGTCCTGAAGGCCTCTCGGGGGTGGGGAGGAGGAGTAGTCTTAAGTTGTGCCTGTCTCCTCAGGGGTAGGAAGTCAGAAAGGTGAGAGGCTGAGAGGGTCAGACTGGGTAGTGCGACCTGTGTGGGTGCTCCCGCTCCCCGATACCAGGCTTGTGGAGGGGAGGGTGGGCCAGAGGGGGCTGCAGAAGCTTGAGTCGACTGACGGACTGAATGAGCGAGCGGGTGGGTGTCAGTTTGTCTGTTGTCATTGGTATTTAGTTCACAAGCAGAGGGGCAACTAAATTTGGAGCGCTACCACTATACCGCTCGCTTTGCCCTCCATCTATCGCTCTCTCGGCCAGTGGTATAGCTCCAGATGGTGGGCATTGATTTCAAAACTGGAGTATTTGTATGCTTGGGGGTGTTTTTGCAGTTATTTGGGCCTAAGTGGAAAAATTGTCGGAAGCTGAGCTGTAATTTACAGTTAAATAATGTATATTCACATATTAAGTCAGCTGTAGTTGAGATTTCAAACAGTGAGCAGAAAGTAAGCAGATGAAAATAAAAGCCAACCCTTGGAACTAGATAGATAGATAGATAGATAGATAGATAGATAGATAGATAGATAGATAGATAGATAGATAGATAGATAGATAGATAGATAGATAGATAGATAGATAGATAGATAGATAGATAGATAGATAGATAGATAGATAGATAGATAGATAGATAGATAGATAGATAGATAGATAGATAGATAGATAGATAGATAGATAGATAGATAAGCATAATAGATATGCGATTTAAATAGCTAAGTATAGAATAAATGGTTGAAACAGCATTTAGCTATAAGTAAGGCGAAATCAATCATCGATAATCAAATCAATTTCTATAGTTTTGTGGAGTTTCTATAGTTTTTTCTGCACAGAATCATTTTCATGACTTAAGTTTTACAGTACAATGTACAATCTTTTCTTTAAATTATTGTTATATTTTATTTTTCTGTTTGTTTATCATTTTATGTCTTTATTTTTTTAGCTACTCGATGCTCAGATTTCCCCCAGGATCAATATAGTATTTATCTATGAGGTAAGTATGAGTGGCACAAGTACAGACTTAATAGAAGTTCACTTGTACAAAAAAATTTACATTTTCACTCTTAATACATCTTCACATATATTAAGATTCAAACAATGTCCAATTTTAGATAAACATAATGAACACATTTGGAGCAGAACTTAGTAAATGTTTGGAAATCTTTGGTAAATTTGGTTTATCTGTACCAAAGTAGGTGTTTTTCTAACTTTAATACCATATTCTTCACCCACAAAGGGCAATAACGTGTTACCGTTTCGTAAACCTCCTAATATACATGAATTCAATAGCACCTTAGGGAAAAGAGAAACTCCTGGAAACCACTGAGCAAGCTTAAACATTGAAAATAAAGCTGCTTCAGCTGCAATCGTCCTTATCAACGCTGGACAATTTGCCTTGCACAGCCAACAATAAATACATTCAGTGACACCCACCATGGGAACAGGGCCCCCTTAAGGCCTGCAGACCAATCAGATAATATCTGTGTTTAAATGCCAGCATGTGATATAAGAAGTATGAAAGACTAATAGGGTTCACTCACTTTCACTATGTTCAGATTGAATTTTTTCAGTTTAATTCATCTACACAGTACATTTCTTTTGTTGGAAAATGGGAAAAATAAAGGAATTTGCAGCACACAACACTGCAGAAAAGTAAGGTTGGGTGGTAAAGCATCTTAGAATCTCAAAAAAGCATCATTTTTTGAGATTCTACAATGCCTGAGAAATAGAAAGCTATGCCAGGAACCCCATAGACAGAAAGAAATATTTTAAAGCTGTATGCTCGGCTCATATTCTGCCTCATGCTTCATCCTTTAAAGCACACTTGAATTGCACAAAGTTTTTTTCTAAATCTAAATTGGTAGGGAAATAATTTCTGTTTATCACCTCCCTCTGTGCCCTTATCTACCCTTCTCTAATGTTCAGCTACAGAAGGTACCCACTGTTATTACGTAACAGTGGTCACCATGGGAACGGTCCCCCTCCCCTCCCAACCTGCTGTATATTCAAGACAACACATCACACAAACAGCTTCATGGGATGGTACAGCAAGCAACAAATGGCCCAGAGCAAAGTGCTTCAAACTTGGACAGAGCACGAACACGCAGTGCAAGTTGTGAAACAGTGCTATTTGTTTGAATTTATTTAGCGAAATGCTGAATGTGAATCTTTTTCTGAATTAGTTTGCAGCTGAACTGGATTACTGGAGCTGTGGAAGGACCGTAATTTGTGTTGTTTGAATGGAAGCAGTACAGTAAAAACGTCACACTAAGTGAGTCAGTTGAGACACAACACAATGCGATGTGATAAATCTTATTTATGTTTATGAGATTTCTTGGTGAGAATCACATTAGGACATTATGTACACTCTGTGGAAACACCAGCCGAGCTTTCATTTTTGGAGATGATTACAAGTCTATAGCAAAAGCCCAAATCAAATACAAGCTCATTACATTCTGCAGCTCTCCCAGTCCCAGTAAACCCTTTTTATTGACTAAAACAATCACTTTTGTTGTCATAATTAGAACTTGCCCACATTTAGCAATCTGACTTTCACTCCCAACTGAAACTCATTATCTCTCAGTTAATTTTTCATATATACTGTCACAATTCACTTGTTTGTTGAGGTACACAAAGAAGTGTTTAGTAGCCACATGCTAATGCACTAATTAAAATGCACCAAGTAGATAAGTGAATTCATCTCACTCATTCAAGATTACATAACATCGTGTCCACCCACATGCTGAGTTATAACCTCTCCCCAAGTTTTAAACCTCATTTCTAATGCAATGCTAATTGAAATCGCACATGGAGGCAATTTCATGTTGTAAAAGCACCATCCTTAAGTTTCATGGACTGAAATTCAAACAAAACCAGCAAAAAAAAGTGCACAATCACTCCAAGAACCCTGCATGCTAAATGCATACATCCACAGCAGAAAATGAAACCAGGATGAACTGCAATGAAACAATCTTCACTTGCGACCTACTAGGTGAAGGATGGATCTCTGTTTCTTTCTCTCTCTTATCATACGAAACCTTTCTCTCAAGATACTACAGTTACCTCTCATTGTATACTTCAGTTATGTCTCAAGATAGCTACTGTTACTATACAATCACTCAAATCTTTCTCACTTATTTTCTACTAATTATATTCATTCATACTCATTATATCCATTCTAAACTACATACTCATTTCCATCTCATGAACTGGCCCACTTAAGTGTATTTACCAAACTAGAAATATGTCAATTTAATGTTACCGAGTCTACAAATGTTGTCCAAACTCAACATGTCTTTTCACTAATTTGATTATGCCATGCAAAGTAAATGATTTCATCTAAAACTGAAGCCACGATAGCAAAATCAGTAGAATGCATCTTTTAAAAATGGTAGTGTTTTATCAAAACCAGGAGAAATCTATCAAATTTTTGCCATTTCAGCTTTCTTTCCTTACCAACGTTCTATTCTTTGTTTAGCTATTCTAAAAAAAATGCTCTAACTGCTTGCAAATGCACGAAGAAATCTGTGATTAATGTGATTTTACTTCTCAAAGAAAACACAGGCTGAGCTGTATCCTACCGCCTCCAACTCCAAGTGTTGCTGGTGTACACAGACTTGTAATTTTGCCTTCCCAAGGGCCTCTGGCACTCAGACAAAGACACTGAGGGCCTCGGGTTTGCGTGCATCACAGGCTTCTGAGGCTGCCACTGTCTGGGCAGGGACCTATAACCAGCATGACTGACTGGGGTGGACACGGGGCTCCTTGTTGGGGACAGGAATGATGGAAGCGGTGCTCGAGTTTGACTGCGACTTTGGCTCTGGCTCCAAGTCTGGCTGCCTGTTTTCTGGGGGCCTCGGTAAGGAACTCCAGCCTTCCACTCTGCTGGAGGCTCAGGAAGCATTTTGCGCTGGGCTGCCAAGCGAACATTTGAAGCAAGGGTTTGCTGGAGATTCTGGAAAGCAAAGGCTTCATCCACCAGGCCAAAAGGGTGCCGGGAGGCGGCCTCCCAGGGCGTTGGGGGTTTGTGGCCTTTTTCCATCCAGGATGTCTGCCTTGCTTGGGGAGTGATGGGGGCCTGAGCTAGAGGCCTTGGTGAGGAAGAAGCAGAAGCTGATTTCTGGCCAGTGAACGGTACTCTGGCTGGTGGGGAAAGGGAGTAGCTCCTGCCAACCGCCTGCAAAGAAAGATCCAGACATGTTTATTTTAGTAAGGGTTCATTTGTGCTGGACTGACTGGCCAGTGGGCCAAATGAAATCAGCTTGAAAAACAGTGGAAAAATATAGTCAAAATACTTCTTTCAAGTGTTGTACCACTCTTTAATTGTGCTTCATGTGTAAAACTGAGATGTTTTATTCTTTGCAAATAAATACATAAAACGGTACTGAAATGTGTAATAGCGAGCAAAATAAATTACTTGCAAAAGCCATTTCAAGCTCTATGAAATGCGTTATTATTAAAACTTATTGAGGACTTATTCATCCATTTCACATAAGGCCTCTTCAACCCAGTGCTTTAGAACTTGTCCAAGCAGAGTGGACTGCAGTTTAATTTCTCAGAACAACTCTCATGAGCTTGCAGGAGCTTCCTGAAGTAAACCACATTTAGCTTGTTTTCATTTGAAGCGCATTGCTTTGCAGGAGCAATAAGATGGTGACTGCTGAATGCTTCATTCAAAATCTCCCCTTCACCCCAAAGCACCTCTGTGCTGTTCATGGTCTCCTACACAACATGTTCTGTTGAATATTGCACACATGCAGGAAAGGCAGTGCTGCCATCGCCTGGTGAAAAATGTGAACTATCAGCAAACAGTAAAAGATGGGGGTGGGCGAGAGAATAAAAGAGCAGAGAGGGCAGCCATAAAGAAGACAAACGCTAAGCAAGTCAAGTGGGAATGAATTCTCTGCTGACTCAGGTATCTGGTAGGTTGAAAATGCCTGCAGCAGTCCTGGCCTGGATTAGGAGAGGCACATGAATGTATGAGCAGATTAGTACAAAATCTCAGGTCATATTTCCATTCTGCTGAAGGAGATTGCCTGCATGGCTATGTATTTGCACATTGTTTATGTCTGCCTATCTGCCAAGTCTGCAGAATTTAACATACTGTATCTCAAAAACGGGCAGATCAGAAGCATCTATAACGGTGTGCATACAGGGAGTTCCATTTTGAGGCAGATGTTCAAAATAGTCCACACATGCAGGCAGCCCTAATTATGTAAATTTATGTATGGCCAGGGCGTGCAAGAAAATACATTTGAGAGTATCTACATGTAGAACATCTGTCTTATTTTGATTAAAACATAGATAATATACAGCATTCGGTACCAAAGTTTGTCGTATCAGCATAGATTTAACACTATGTAGCTTCTAAAGCTAAAGTAAAGTTGTGGTTGTCTCCATTTTTCCTTCATCGCATAAATGCATATATATATATGAATTCCTAATCTGAATAATACAAACACTAAAATGTAAAACTGTCAAAACTTTCAAACAACTATGGCTCAGATACAGATGCACGTGTAATCAGTCAATGAGGCAGTGGGGGAAGAAAAGACTCATCCAGATACAGCTGCAGAAATCTGCCAACTAATGAACATATGATATTAAAACTTCCACTTAACAAATAAGAGCCCTTTTTTAAAATGCATGACACAACATGGGTGTGCATTTCAGCATGGGACCGCTTGGTTGACCTCCAGAACGATCCAATGAGGTGACAGTGAAGTCATCAATCTAATAATACCCTTCAAAAATGCATCAGCAGGTCGTCATTCTGCGGGAATGTGCTTCTCCAGCACTCACCTCAACTTCTGAAAAAGTAGGTTACTTGGATAATGAGGTGAAACCGGATGACAACTGCCAAGCTGTATTTCATTTTATTGCTGAAAACTGATTCTGTTTGAACCACCTGATGTAATTCTGACTGATTTGCAACTGAAATTTTTGACAGGGCAAATATACAATAACTGTTAGTATTTATAGTACAGGTGGAGAAACGGTGAAATTCAGCAAGATGAAAAGTGACTAGAAATAGAAGAAACCCTAAAAGCATGCTGAAAGGACAAAAGAAAGGAAACCAAACAAGGATAAAAGACAGTTTAATGGCACTGCAGTGAATCATACAGAAAGTGCACTATGAAGAGAAACACACAAAGAAAAAGGAAAAGAGAAAAGAGCATGAAGGACAAAAGCAGCCCTGTAACAAAAATATATTTGTGAGAATCACCAGGCTGATTATCTTTTCAACAATTCTTGTTTTATATTATTCATTATCTGTTCATATATACTGTATATATAACAACACCAAGAGAAGAATGAACCAAGAAGAGAGTGTGTGATTATATATGTGTGTGTGTGTGTGTCTGTCATCAGAAAAAAAAAAAACTACTATGAAGGTCTGAAATGAAATAGCTTTCATTGGCTTCAGTTGAAATTGAAGCCTACTCTCTGGACCTCACAACTCCCTCTCATGAGGCAGTTTAAATATAGTATCTAACATGATGCAACAGCTGGTAAAAAGCTTAAAATAAAACTAGCCCACTTCAGTGGGAGCTATGGAAACACTGGGGAGAGGCACTGAAGACAAAAAAAAAACAAAAACCTGTCCACTTATCAAACATTTTTGTTTAAGCAAGCCAGTGCTTGTTGTCACAAGAAATAATTTATGTCCTAAAAATGACCTGATACTCTGGAGTTGTTACATAAACTCTGCACTTGACATCACAAATTTAGCCCTTCTGCTTGGTATCATGACACCCCACAGACCCCACCCTTCTCACTTAGCCCTTTATTTTTAGTTTTCTTTTATTTACTTTTAATGTTTCCTTTATTTAATTTCATTGTACAGAGTTGGTGTACTTGTATTTGTTTGTTAAATAATATAATAAACATTTAGCATATTCCTCTTTTCAGAAATTAACTTTCTTGTCTCGCATTCTGTTGCCATTACTTCTAATTTGTTATCTCCCTTGTTTCTTTCTTTCATTTCACACTGAGCTTTATGCCCCCCTACATTCTTATATTGCCACCACTTTACAATCATTCACATAAAATTGCAATAATTTATAGTGGTTTTTGCATAATTTCCTATAAAAATGTTTATTTTCACTGCTTTTCATCTGATAAGATATACTTACATCCTATTCTCACTTGTATGTTCTTAACTTGTTCAGGATGTCTTAGTTTTCAAAACTTACAAACCATCAAGCTCTGTTCTATGACAAAAACAAGAGCAGGTGGAGGTGAATATATTGCAAAAGCAACTTATGTGCTAAAAATCATCCACGTGGCAGTGGACTGCAAGAGCACAAACCCTTTGTTTCAAGCAGGCACTCGGCATGTCATGATTCTATGAGAATCACTCTTTATCAGCTACTGTAGGCTTCCACACCTGAGCAGAGCTCTTTTTTGCTGTAAACTTAGGCTTAGGAGCAGTTGCAGTGTTGCCACCAGATGTGGATTCAGGCCTAGCAGCCACAGGAAAACTAGGAGCAATATAGCTACTGGCAGGCTGTGGCTGGTAAGGTGCAGAGGGAGTTGCCAGATAGGGAGGGCTGTTGGCTGGCTGGTAGGCAGCTGGCAACGCCTGTTGGTAGGGATTGTTTGGAGACTGAGGGGCTTGGGGATGATAAGCAGGTGGGGCAGGCTGTTGATATTGCTGGTTATATGCTTGCTGGTATGGACCACCAGGTGGTTGCTGATAAGGATTAGGGGGAGGATAAACATTAGCTTGGGGTTGCTGATAGTGGCCATCATGCATCATAGGCTGCATGGGCATCCCATATGTTTGCTGGGGGTATGGGGCACCAAATGGTCCAGCTGGCTGAACTGGGGCCATTTGCTCATATGTAACTGGCTGGTTATCAACAGGTGGATTAGGAGGTGAAATGCTGGGCTTAGGTGGAGCGGGTTTGGTAGCCTCTGCTCCGGGGCCAAAGATAAAGAGTGAGGAATTTAGCTGATAGGGTTGATGCTTCATGACATCTATAACATTAAGAGGTTTAGGGGCAGGTGCTGGTTTTTCTTTGTCTTTTTTCTTGGCTTTGGTTGATGTGCTACTGGAAGGGTGCTGCTTTGTTGCTGCAGGGGGATAAGATGGGGACTGAATAGGATTGTATGCCCGTGGGGGTGGAGCACGTACATTGGGAGTATATTTCCACTCATTCGGTAGGGAAGCAGCTGGTGACGTTGACCGGACTACCTTGTTTGCTTCCACAGTCTCAGAGTCCACAACAAACTTCTCCATACGAGACTGCCTCTTGGCGAACATATCAGCTCCTTTTCCTCTGACAGCTGGCATCTCAAAAGCTGAACCTTGGGAGGAGGGGTTTAAGACAGTGGCCATTGGGTTGATGGGTGAAGAAGCTCTTTGACGAATAGTAAAAGAGTGCATTCGCTGTGGTGGAGAAGGAGGGGTCCGGCTTTGTGGGGCGTTTTGTGGTTGAAGCCAAGGTTTTGGAGAGGGTCGAGTGTTCACTGTTGACATTGAAACATTCACAGGTGCTTGCTGTGACTGCGGTGTCCAAGTATTCACAGGTGTCTGAGGCTGTGTTTGAGCTGGAGGCCATGTGTTTATTGGTGGAGATTTTGAAGTGGGCTGTTGCCAGTTTGGTTGTGGTGAGGGCTGGGGTGGAACTGGTTGAGCCCAAGGTGCTTGGGGTTGGACCTGGTGTTGGGCCTGTTGATGGGCCTGGTGTTGAGCCTGATGTTGGGCATGATGTTGAGTCTGATGCTGCTCCTGGGCCCAAGCGTTCATGTGGTGCTGACCATGTTCTGGAGGTTGCTGAGCCCATGAAGGCTGGGATTGGGCCTGGGCAGGTACTGGTGTCCATGGATTTAAATTGGCTTGAGGCTGTGGTTGGACTACTTGCATCCAAGGAGGCTGAGCTTGGGCTTGAGTTTGTGATGGGGGCCATGCATTAATTGAAGGTTGCTGAGACTGTTGAGGCTGAATTGAGGCCCATGGCGGTTGAGGTTGACCTGGTGCTTGGGGTTGTTGCCATGTTTGTTGTGGAGCCTGATGCTGTGGTTGTGGTTGCTGGGCCCACGGTGGTTGTGGTTGAGATTCTGGCTGAACCTGTTGAGCCCAAGGAGGTTGCGCTTGGGACTGTTTCTGGGGTTGCTGCACCCATGGTGGTTGAGGTTGAGAGTCTGTTTGAGATGGCTGTGTCCATGGGATCTGGGGCTGCGGCTGCACTGGTTCTTGAGCTTGACCCCAGGTTGGCTGCATTTGATGTCGGTGGGCCTGTTCATTTGGGTGTGTCCAGGGTGGCTGAACTTGCTGCTGGGACTGTGGCTGCTCATGAGGTTGAGCCCAGGTAGGTTGTACTTGAGAGCTCCAAGTATTTGTTGGGGGTTGAAGCTGTACTTGGTTCTGAGGAGGCTGACGTGTCACCCAAGGTGGCTGTGGGGGAGACTCACTTGGAGGTGGTGCCTGTGAATGTACCTGAGCTGGATGCCAAGAATTGGGAGGTGGCTGTTGTTCTTGTGTTTGTGCTGCACCCCAGGAAGTCACAGGAGAGGACTCAGGCTGCAAAGTAGAATTCATATGGCCATTTGCCTCCTGAGCTGCCGCTTGCGGAGGCTGTTGCTGAGATTCAGGCTCTGGAAGAGTCCATGTTTGTTGTTCCCCTGGGGTGGTGCTGGCAAGAGTCTCCGGCTGGGCAGGAGGGGGAGAGGGCTCAGGGGCAGGTGCAGGGGTTGGCTCTAGATCTGGAGCAGGAGTAGCCTCTGCGGTGGGGGCTACAGCAGGTGTGGACAGACTATTTTCAGCACACTGAGGCATGTCCTGGTTGGTCGCCTCTATCTGCGGAGACCAAGGAGGAGAGTTGGGATTGATCACAGGCTTTGGGGCAACTGGTGGAGGAGTCTTGTGTTTAACTCGCTGAGATTGGAGAAAATTACAAGCCTCAGCCCCAAGGCTAAGGTAGTCTTCCTCAGGTCCTGACTCAAAACCCAACTTTTTGTCGCTCCTGTTGAGGAGATTCAGCAGTGCTGGGTTAGGTGATACTTTTGGGGCATCTTTAAAAGTGAACATTGGTTTGCCAGTAGTCTTTCTCCTTGTATCCAACAAAATGCCTGTCCTAATTGCGGGAGTCGAAATGCGCTCATCACGGGATGCTATCTGCTCTCCTTGACCAACAGACTCTTGATTGGTCCCACTCATTGCATGAGAATAAGGGATAGCCACCATGTTTTCTGCTGTGAATGGCTTTGCAGTACGATTACTGAAAGAACTCTGCATTTCATTGGTTTGATGTTGCACTGTGCCATTGATGTTTGTTGAATAGTGCTGCATTTGCTGTTGCTCTTGATGATATTCTTGCTGCTGCTGATAAATTTGCTGTTGCTGATAATGCCTTTGCTCATACTGCTGCTGCTGCTGATATTGTTGTTGGTATTGTTGCTGCTGTTGGTATTGCTGTTGCTGTTGGTATTGTTGCTGCTGTTGATAGTTCTGTTGTTGCTCATAGTACTGTTGTTCTTGATATTGCTGGTACTGTTGTTGGCTTTGTTGGTGTATATTTACATCCATGTAAGCATGGCCCTCTGTTGCGGACTGTATGTAGGAGTGCTCCATCACCTTCTTTTCAACCTCCTGCACTCCTTCAACGGGCATCCCTTGGCGCCTAAGCTCATCGTGCTCAGCAGAAATCTCATCCATTCTCTGACGCCGCTGGGCAAACATGAGGGCACCCTTTCCTTTGGTTTCAGGCAAACACTCCATCTCTGTTTGGTTGTTCAAGCTCCTTTCAATTTCAAGGAGACCTTTGTCCCAGTTTAAAGTTAGCACTCCTTTGCTATTGTTGGCATTAGTGAGAAAATGCTTGTCTATTTCAGAATCAGTAGAAGCTACAAAGGTAAATTCAACAGTTGAAGTTTCTTTCTTGTCGTCTCCGTTGTCCTCGTCCTCTTCGTCGCTGCAAGTTGGCTCGTCTTCTCCTGTGCCGTAGCTTACAAGTGTGTATTTCTTGACCCTCTGACGATGCTTCTTGAACATCAAAACCCCCTTGTTATTGGGGTTGGGTGGAGCGGCCGTAAGAAGCAGAGCAATACGTTTACATTTGGACTTGGCCTCCTTCACCTGTTTCTCAGACAGACTCTCGCTACGCCTGAGCCCTGTGCAGAGAAAGAAAAGAGAAAGTTCTGTGTTTAGAGTGGGTTTGTAAAAGGATCCTTAATTGCAAATTTTTAAAAAATATATATCTTTGACAAATTCCCTCTGAAATTAAAGGTATTAATAACTTACAAAAAAGATAAAACATCAAAGCATTTAAATCTGCATGTTTACGTTTAAAAAATCAACAACTTTCAATTACTGCAACAGTGTTCCCTCGACCTCAATTAATACAAATTTTGTTTGAACTTTTCCGCTCTTTGATCGCTTACTTAAGGACAGGCTCAAGGCAGTCCTTGCACATAGTATTGCATTGCTCAAGTAATTAATGAAATTACTGAAAATTCTAAACGTGGAAAGCTGGTTTTGCAACATGCTCACCCTGAATTTGAATTACAAAATAAACTGTATCTTGATTAACAACTCACTGGCAGAATTTGCGCAAGTAACTTGGTGACAGATGACAAAATTACATTTCAAAACAAAGGCAAGGTGCAAAGCAATTAATTCCAGCTTGCAAAATGACAAAGACACAGAGATATCAACTGTATAAAAATACATCAAATGCAAATAGAAGAAGCACAACCAGATATGACAACAAACTATTAAAGCTTCTTGACTGTGGTTGAACTAATCTGAACTTGCATCATTGGACTGTAAACTAAGCAATTAACTGTTTAAATCACAGAAGAAATGATACACGTAGTATATTCTTAGTCCATGTGTAATATTTATCCATCTATTGCTAGACATTTGCGATTGTGCTACTCCAGTTGTGGTCATTCAGCTGAACATAAAACATCAACCCATAAAGCAATGTTGAAATTCTCTGACCCGTGTCTAATGTTCTCATTTGTTCACAGACAATGCACTATATTAAATCAGTTGCTCACGAATAGGAACTGAGCAAGACTAAAGATAGCCTGGATGCAATAAATTCACCAGGACTGGAGCGTCTTTACCAGTCCGTATCTGTCAGTTGACAAGCTGTCCACTTAAAAAAACAAAACCCTGCCCTTTTTAAATCTATCACATTTGCTGACACATGGGCCAATCTAATAACAGACGTTACACGATAAAACCCATCTCAAACATCCAATAATGTCAGGCTACAATATAAACAACAAGCAGGCTTAGTTTTTCATATTCTTGTAAGACTAACCTGAAGGTACAGGAGACAGCGGGAGTGAGCAACAGACTCACTTTTTAGCTCAGTTAAAGCACCCAGTTTGAAAGGATCAGGTAACGGTCTAAGGGAGCACATGCTGGTGTCTGTCAAAGGGCCACTTCTGCAGGCATCATCAGCGTGCTGGTGTTATATTTATGTCTTCCACACAGCTCAGAGGAACGCCTTAGTATCTATATTCACCATCATGCCTCTTCAAAAGGATAGTTTTTTAGAAGGTGCAGCATTTTCTTGCATATGATCAATTCAGTGTCTTTGTAACCCTATTTTTTTGACACTTTACATTGTAGAATGTCACATCTTCATGGTATCTCCCTACTATCACTTTGGTTCTACCACAGTTCAGGCTAGACCCGGATGTATCTACTTCCATTCAAAGGAATGAGCACCCTCCTCCAACTGCAGTGAGAGGCTCTATTTTAAGGCGGACACACACTTTGAAATCAGGCTTTGGAATGCACACATGTTGACAAATGTAATTGAGCGTTGCAGACTACCCCTTAAAGAATTGATCCTTATTACACTCACGCTCAGGAGCACAAAGTCACAGAATGCACATGGGGATAATACAAATGAAAATGCTCCAATTGTACTTACTGGCATGCCTAGCCCGATGCTTGTTTGGTTTATCTTGATCCCCCTCAGAATCCGAGTCCTGCTCATCTGCTGCTGTTGCGTCTTCTGGGTGAATTTCAAATGAGACACTAAAGGACCCAGGGACACCCTCACAGTACCCTCCTCCTCCTTCTTCTCCTTCACTTTGGGTTCCAACACTTTCACTGACCCTGGGGCCACCCACGCTCAGGATGCCCCTCCCTGCTCCCGGCTGCTGAAAAATTACCTCTACTTGCCCCTGCATCGAGGGTGAGATGACCACTCCATGCTGGCTGAGCGGCTGTCTGAGAGAAGATGGCACATAGTGTGATGTGGTGATGGTGGTATTGATGTTCTCAATAGCTTCTCTGCTTGAGATTTCCCCTTCAAACCCACGAGCGCTTCCAAGAGAGGTGCAACCCAAATCATCCAAGGTTTGCTCAGCCATGGACACCTGGAGCTCCACCATTTCACCTGAGGAGAAGCATCGCTGCATTTTGTCATCATTTGTCTTCAAAATGGGCCCCTGACCACTTCGAGCATCAGACGAGGAAGTATGTAGCTCGGTGCAAAGCAACTGGGGTCCTTTGGAAACCTTAGTATCACTGTCCAGCTCCACACAGTAAGCCTCGTCCTGGGATTCAGATATGTGGAGTTCTCTTGGGATTTCAGACCTGTGCTTTGGGGAGAAGATATGGAGGGTGGTGCTCTCTGAAGCCTCACCAGCAGAGGCCCTCTCATCACTGTATGTCCCTTCAGATTCATAGTCTTCAGAGGAGATGGACTGGTATCTTTCAGAGAAGAGGAGGAGAACAGCAATGAGCAATACAAATTAAGATAAACATGAGAAAATTCCACTTCACATTTTATTTGATTGTCTGGATTTGTGCATTTTAAGATAAATAAAGAGTTAAAGATGAATATTTATAATCAAATGCCAACTCACTAACTTCACACTGCAAGTACCTCTCAACGAAATCAAAACAAGTAGTAAGTGTGTATTTTACCTTTAAATCATCTAATTTTATATCAGCAGGAGAATAATTTTTATGGTTACTTCTATTAAAATGACAAAGGTCGGCAAGGCAAACCTGTTTGAATCATTGTGGCACACACTGTTTCAACAAGAACATATTTGCCCTGATAAATATAACCATTAGATTCAAGCCTCTCTTGTGCTGCTGAAGTTGTCAAAGCAATCAAGTAGATTTAATCTTCATTCAGCAAGTTAATCAAAAAGGTCAGGGCACTGAAGTGGAAACTAATCACGCATAAACATCACTTTGCCTAATTTCCACTTTCAAGGTCAGCCTAGAATAGCGTGACAGAATATCATTATCTGTGACTGCAGTTATTGAATTTAAGTGATTTAGACTTTAAAGACTCCCCCTTTTCTCCAAATGGGGAAGATTGATGTATCTTCATACTGATAACTGCAAGCTGAGGTCATTTGCTTTCCAAGTCGACAAAAACTAAATTCTATATGCAGTAAAGGGAACACGATTAACACAAATAAACCTGTGCTGTATAAGACAGAATCTATACACTCGAAAATACTTTCATCTAACAACGAGATTCTGCTTTAATCTGCCTTCAAAGCAACCACATGCAGTTCAGATACAGGCCCATTAAGGAACATGCAGCACTATTTGAGGACATGTCAGCCTAATAAACAGGCTGGCAATGCCAACTGAGTAATGGCTGAGCAGCTGAAGGCCAATCAGACACACAAATCTGTAACACGTTGGCTAAGCCAGTTAGAAGGTCAGCATGGCTGACACACATTACCTCACTAAAAGACACACAAACATGGATGCACAAAGACAGTCAGTAGCTCACTGCACTATGCAATGGGACACAGGTCATAAAACAACATGCTATCTAAATGCTAATACAATGGTGGAATAATCAGTTTGCACTGCTGTTGTGGACACCAAGGAACTATAGTGCTGCATGGCTCAGTTGTCATTATACACTTTGAAGCATTACTGAATCATCCTCATAGATTTACACTTTTAAAAAATATATGTTTTGGCTCAAAAACAACAACAACAACAATACAGCAACAGTTTGCAACAATCTTTTTTGAATTATAAATACTTTTAAAGAAATTATGTTCAACCAACAACACACTACACTTAGTAATGTTAAGGTATGGTCAGACAGAGACCATTCTAAACTTTATGTCAACACAACACATCAAAATAATGTCTGCAAATTAAAAGTTCATCTACACTGTGAAGAAAAGTCTGTTTGAGCTGTAGTTGAAGAAAAGCACGTTCTTGAATGAATGTCATTAAGTAGTCTGGTTTTCAGAGTTTTGTATTTTACATTTGGGTAAAGCAAATACTTAGGTTGGAAGAACCACATGCTTCAAGCTGACTTTCACGAAAACTAAATAGTAACAATTCAAGAGAGACAGCAGGTCCGATTTGTGGCACTGGCAGCAAGCAGTGACACTTTTTGTGGCAGGGTTAATGCCACTGTGCAGTGACACTTTTTGTGGCACCGGTTAATGCCAGTACTTTAACCGCTGTTTAGGCGAGATGCCACGGTTAATGCGACTGTTTAGTGGTCGGTAACTGGCGGCCCGTCAGGAATAATATCTGGCTGGACAGATGATTTAGAAAATTTGATTTGGCAGGGAGCCAAGCCAGTCTGTCACCGCAACAGGAAACTCGCGTGGTCGGCTGCTGCCGGGCATTTCCGCGTTTCCGCTACCGGTCGGACACAGTTGTACCAGCCAGATTTCACAGAGCAACAGTGTGTGCAAAACGTGTGTGTCTCGGGAGTCATTTCTAATACATCTGTGATCAGAATTGAGACGTGTGTCCCAAGCAGCGGCGATCAGCTGTAGAAGCTCAACCTGTTGCGCCATCGGTACATGTGAGTAGAAGGGTCTGTGGGCCGCTATAGTACTAATTCTCCCGGGCCGAAATTTTGCCCCTGTACGCGTCTGGTCGGAGTTTCCACTTGGCACGGGCGCAAATTTAGCATATGCACGTTTTTTTTAACCTCACGAAGGTGTGCTGCATGTCTGTGCAACTCTCGGCCGAGTGCGGATGGTGCATTCAGGAGCGTCAGAATTTTCTATACCGCTGAAAATAACTGGGTTTACAACGGCTTACATGTGAAGAATTTGAATGTGATGGAGACAAAATGACCCCTGACAAAAAGTGGGGGGACACATCCCCACCGCACCCCCCCCCCCCCTAAACTGACGCCTATGTGTGTTATCAATTAAAGCAATTCATTTATATTGGTCCAACAATTCTCTATTTTTGCAACTGCTCTGGATGAAATGCACAGATATTTGATGAACACAGCTTGATATTGTGCTTACGTTTTTTTGTTGACTGTTGATATACAATGCTTATATGCTCTCAGCTGATAGCTAGCATGTAGCTCTACCTTTTGAGAAGCAGCTGCAGACAGTCGATCGATGTGTCAATGAGATCAAACGCTTCTAAAAGGGTGAGATCGGCACACGGCTCCCCGTTGACTGAGACCACCTCGTCGCCTTCCTGTATTCCAGCCTGGAAGGCACGACCATCGTCCTCGACCTGTGGAAGACAAAATTCACCAGATATCAGTTCTTCACCAAAAGAGCAGCATCAGTGGCCGCAACTGCTGGCAACTGAAAAAAAATGTGTAAACTCAGATCCAGAATTTGAACAGCTGTAGAGCGGGGATCCTCCAAGTGTGAGAACTGCCCTCTAACCTTCATGCAGCCCAGCTATGACAGTGCAGCTATTTGCAGGAAGCTAAAATAAATCATGTTTGAAATGTTGTCAGTTGCTACTAGGGTCAGAAAACAGACACTTATTCCCCAGGTCAGTGTCACAGATCCAGGACTGGAGTATTTTAGCAGTATTGTAGGCTCCAAAAAGGACAAAAACATGCATTATCATAAGTACAAGGATCAGGGTGCAAATGATAATGATGCAAGGCAAAACAGAGCATTAGTGAATAAGCAGTGATTTATGTTTAGCACAAAGCAAAGCACATTTGCTGAGGGACTCCCTCTGTTGATTTTTTAATTTGGACATCTCCTTTGATGTGCACCAAGTTCAAGTCAGGCCAGAAAGACAATGTGTGCGCACTGGGATAATTAATGTGTTAGAGAAATAAAATATGCATAATTTTACTCAAAATGCATGAAGTCACTGTTGAGTCAAACAACTATTTTCACAGTTCACACACGCTAGGTGTTTTGATGATAAAACCGGCAATTCTACCTTGAATCTCAACTGTGCCGCTGCATATTCTAGCTGCAGGCCAGCTCTGCACAGATCCATTTAAAGGGCACCTCTTTACACAGTTAAATGACTGATGGTTTCATATTCTTGTAATTGGTTCCTGAAGCCTATAAAATGGTTCATTAATAAGAGGATTTAATAAGGAGAAATACCCCATAAATTCTTCACAAAAGGCCACTTATGCAGCCAGGAGGATAAATTATGACTTTAGTACTGTGCAATTAGAGGATGTGCTCTCAGGAAATAGGTTCAAATATTACAAATGCATTGCTTTAGGAAGAGTAATTATTTTCAAATGTTAATTCCAGTCACATATAATCCTTGTGCTTCTCTGCTGTCGATTCCCAAATAAAGACAACATGCCATGAACATCAGCTTTTATTTCATCATATTGAAGTCATGTATCTTAATCACTTTGAAGGATTCATTTACAGGTTTATGGAATCAGAATCAACATAGATGATTTTTGACACTAAATATGAAGAACTATTCCATCAATTAATTTGCTAAAGTGGCAACAAGTTAAAATGTTTAATCACATCACTAGTCTCTCTGCATGTTTTTACAATAAAAGGTTCTTCAGCTTCTATTTCCCTGCTGATTTTAGCAATACAACCCACAATAACATGAATGGAAATTGTGTTTTCTGATGGCTTTCTGCTTTTGGTACTGTCACATGCAGTGAAATGAAAAAGATATAACTTGGCTGACAATATGTGGTAAAATAACAAAAAAAATTATTGTTTTCAAGTGCACTGATGCGAATATATACAGTGAATAGCGATAAGGAAGTCATTTATATTTTAGTGTTGGTATATTCTTATTGTCCGGTAGGGTATTGATATGTTGTGAATGTGGTGGTGTGGTGTGAGGGGTTGGAAAATGAAAAGCAATGCTTCTTTCATCCCCTTTTCAAACCTTGCGAGTGACTGTAAGTTAGTGGGAATTGTAAATATTTAATTGTATATGCGGGGTGTTGAAATAAACTTAAACTTAGTGTTACAGTACAGGATAACAAATAAAACAATGCTGTAACTTTACCACTGAATGTAATCTAATTGCATTCAATGCAGCTCCAGATATGATTGCAGTAAAACAACTTTGTCGCTAGGTGGTGACACATGCACACATTTTGCTGCTGAAGGAGAACAAGGGGAATCTCTGAATGACCAGAACACATGAAAAAGAAGAAAAAGTTCAGAAACGCAGATTTTTTTTTATTATTTGTTTCTGCAGGGCATAGATTCAGAAATTTCCTCTGTCCACTGATCCCAGTGAAATCTGTGTGTTTTACTTTAGTTTCTTCACTGATATTTCACATGCAATATCAGACTTCTTTGCATTCAACAAAAGCAATATTTATACACAAATGTAGTCGGAGTAGACCGTATCCGAGACACAAGTCTGACTCTAACATAAGCAGCATCCAGGACCATAAAATGGACACATATATACAAGATATTTTAAAGTAACTTTCAGATAAACCCTCCCCACCTTGACTCCATGCTACTTCCACTTTTTAAGAGGTAACATTGTGCAAACAGTCCCTATAAGGCAGTCAGTGTATCTGTCCACTGGGACTCACACCTCACTACAGGGAGGATGGTTTTGTCTGGAATGCCACAGCAACCGTTCGATGCTCCCAAAAAAGGAGGGGAAACATTTGTCGTTGTCTCTCCTCGCAACGCAAACACACACAGTCAGACAACGTTCAAAGGAGTCAAATACGACCGAGTGTTTGCAGTGTGCTGCTTGTAAAGAGAAGCCCATATGCAGTAATTCTCCTGGAGAGGATAACAGACAAATGTAGGTGTCAGAAGACTGGAACATAAACAGGACTGGTTGGGTTTTTTCCCAAAAAAAAAGCCTTTCCAAAAATCTAATTATCACATTTACTGCCGACATCATGGGAGGCCCGTAATTAAACAGCACCGTAAGCCCATTTTCAAATTATACATTTAATAGGCTTAAATACAACAGAAAATCACAGGAAACACAGGACTGCATAATGTGTCGGTATAGCTCGGGGCAGTTCCTTCCCTTTGCAGCTTTGAGCAATTATGCTTTTTTACATTTCAGGCAAATATTTTCCAGCTGCCGTGCAGGTAGAACTCACACCATGTGGGGGGATTTCCATGTAATGTCTTCATTCACTCGCTTCTTGAGAGATGCTTTCCACTAGAGGAGGGCCACATGTTGCATTTGCTGACATGCACTGTGTCATGCTGAAGCTGATCAGTTTGGGAGAACAATCTAATTTTTCTAACAGATATTGCAGTTTGGTTAGTAATTTGAAAATTTAATGTCAAGCTTCAGTTCAGATTTTACTGTGGCACAGATTGAGATTGCATTACCACATTGGATTCTATTAGCGATTCTGGTTTTATTGTGTGTTTTGTTGAAATCATTATTTACTTGTAAAGCTATCCCATAGAGTTTTTACAGCTACTAGTACGATAAAGCAGTTTTCATAAGAGCCTGACTGTTTGCTTGGCTGATATTGGCCTGTGACAGATCAGTATCAGCACACATGTTGCCCAATACATGGTGACATCAAAACAATATTTAACAGAGAAAAATCCTGAAAAAGATGTTTGGAGTAGTTTAGAAATGGTGTAATCACAGTCTGTCCAGCTGAACAGTTCTGACTCCATTATTCTACTGCATTGTCTGGGCTGTCTGCAGCACATGTAGCAGAGAACGTATCAGAGCTGAGCAGATAGTGATGTAGAGTCAAGCTTTGTCTTCATGGTAAGCTGCTAACTGGTCATTTAACTCAAAACATACTAATTTTGCCTTTGTTTTACTTTCGATTTTCTCTAGCTCTTATCTCGTGGATCTCTATTTTTTCCTCTTCTTTACTATGCTATGACATTGTTTTGGTGGCTATAACTGTATTTGTATCAATTGGTGTTTTGTCACATACATATTTTTTAAATAAAATGTAGTATTTTGCATTTCCTATGTTTTAATTACTATTTCTCAACCTTTTGCAACCCTTCTCTGGTTTGGTTTGAACTTGACTGGCCTTCTGTTTATAAGATGCTAAATGAATAAAGTTAGCATCATTATCATTATTTTTGTATGTGTATAGATAAACAACACTGGCCAAAATACCAATATCAGAATTTCTTTCTTTCCCAAAAATCTATCGGTCAGGCTCTGGTTTCACAATACACTCTGCAGGCAGTGATGAAGAGAAATACAAACAAAAATTTAAAAACTGGCTTAGCAAATCCAGGACTTTGTGACACCTCAAGATTTATAAAGGGTGTTTTGGTAAACACACTGATTGTCAGTATAAATGTTGGTTCTTGAAAACTCTACAAGGAACTTTTCAATCAACTTTCTGAAAGATCTCATTCAGGTAGAGTTCAAGATACATAAAAAGGCTGCTTTCAAACATATTCTAAATTACCTGGCTTGTTTACTGACTGAATGCAACATGTCTAATACATACATCATTAAAGTGTTTTAATTTTCCATATTGAAGCAGATTTAAGTTTAAATCCAGTTGTGAAGCCATGAATCCTGCTGCCAGGTACAAGCTTTAAACTTAGAGCTTAGGTGAGCACAGAAAAACTTCAAAAGAATCTAAAAGCTTTCTGAAACTCTAAACACACATAATTCTGCACAGCAAGACTCAAACATCCAAGATAAGATTTTTGAATGGTTGGGAGCTTAAAATGAGATAACTTTTCCAAACCCAACTAAAGGAAGAAAAAGGAGGGAGACAGAGTGTTAAAGAACATATAGCATATTAACATATTTCACACATAGGTTCCAAAAGAGGGTATCAGTCAAAATACTACACGCACTACCATAATTTCAATGACTGTAACATAAATTGTTTACATTCAGTTGAGTGGGAGAAACAGGTATTTGACATGCAAATCCAGGATTCTAAATCTTAAGTATATATTAACAGTTTGATTTAATGCTTCATTATCGCGCTTGAAGTTGCACTGACACAAAGAGGCCACAGCCAGAAATTCTGCAACACATTCTTATACCGTCAAAATATAAATCTGTTGCAGCACTGACTTTCCTTTTGTTTCGAGGAAGTGAAACAGAAAAGGACAAAGAACAAGCACAAGTCATCATCTGAGGTCACTGCTTTTTCCCAGGCCCAGAACAGAGACAGTTTGCTGCAAAACACAACAGCAAATCTCCAGTTAATGGAAGGAGCTGTGGAGCGCTTTGTTTATTCCAGAAAAACAGCGGTGAATGACTGAGGCAGTGACATTTTGCTGATTGCTTGGCAGCTTAATAAGGTTCCTATGGTGCACCATTAGGGCTGAAGCATCAGCAACAATAGTGGTCTTTGCTCTGCAGAAAGCAAGATAATCCTGGCACAGAAGACTATCAAACCAGGATATGAATATAATTTCATGCTGAATATAAAATATACTCAGACAAATTCTCCAAACCTGTTGCAGACTCGCTTTAAGACTACAACTACTTCATCATTCAGCGTTCCATAACTGATCTGATGCATGTTGACATTCCACATACCAAGATGACATACTTTAGTAATTAGGCTAAAAATGTCTCCTGTTCAGGTTGGTAGGATTTCTCATTATTTTTAGGATATCTGTTTAGTTTTAATGCACATTACGCTGGAAAATCTTTGCACATTTGCTCCCATTTACCACTGAGGACATGACAAGTCCAACTTTCTATTGTGCAGCTTCTGTAGCTTTAAAAATAAAGTGACCTCATCAACTTTGTACTCGGGCCAGGACTCCAAATAAGAAGAAAAATACAACCTCCCTTATATGGAAAGAACCTTTTAAGAGTGGATACCCCATGCCCTGACGCTGCACTGCTTGTCAGTACACCGAACAATCACTTTCTCTCAGGAAACACTTTCCACTACATTCAACAGAGGCTGAAAAAAACATTTTATCAGATGCAGGAGAGCCTCTAGCTTAAGTGCATTTGCTATGGTCTTGGTATGTTTGTACTTTTTGACTTTTAACTAACAGACTTGGCTCGCTGTCCTTCCCACTAGAGGAGTTTGGAGGTATGCTCAGAGTTATGCCTTCCAGATGAGGTAGACTAAACCCCCCAGATGTCCCAGACTGAGGCCTTATGCATCATGTGTAGCTACTTCACTTTAATAGACCACAGTTAGATGCAGCGTATTCACAAGACTCTTATATAACACATGAAAACACTTTGGAGGCTAGAATACTTTAAAACACCACATTTATGTCTAAAATTAGACAGTAAAGTTTCACAAGATAATTACAACCTAAACAGGCATTAGAAGTGGGGGCATTCCCCTCATATAGGGAGAAAGAATAGAGATTTTCACATTTGTTTTGCTTATTAAACCTCATGGTAGTTCCTATTTTTAGCACACTATTTTGTAAGGGTTACGTGAGCCCAAGTGCAATCATTTTTCAATACCAGACTTCACAGGGTATTTGTTTAAATGAAAACTAAAATGATTTTAAGGATGCTGTGAATCTACAGGAATGAGTTTGTGTAAAATTCTGACAGGATCTTGGACTTGCCCATGCATGCTCTATTCTTGAGATGTTTCAATACAATTTATGGAAACTACTTCAAAAGAGGCGATAAAATACTTTGTTCTTGTCTGGATTTCTTTCAGACTAAAGGTGTTCGAGCTTCTTGCTTCAGTAGCAAACATAAAAAGGACCGTTTCACGCTGTCAAATGCAAAAATAATATCTAGAAAAAAAACTGAAATCTCAGTTAAAGTTACAGCTACTTTGGCTTGAGCTGCTGGAAACAGGTTAAGCATCTGTCACTTGACTGATCTATTGTTTCTCTCTTCTGGTGGAGCTTTTATGCTGCAGAAATGAAGCATAAGAAAAACATTTACATGTTCACTACTTAGACGCCAAGTTGATGAGAGATCTGTACAGCCTGAGTACCATATATAGAGTCTCAGCAGCTCTTCAAAGTAACGGCACCTGACTTTACCTTTCAGTGCTGCATACATCGCTGCAAAATATCTAAAGAAAGAAGTGTTGAATCAGCTCCCTCTGCATATGTGCACTACTGACATTTTCATTTTAGTATGCATGCCTTGAAAGAACACTGAGTTAATGTGATCCAGCCTGCAAGTATCTATATTTGCTTAGATGCTCATCATTACAATAGCCACATCGATTCTGTTAGAGCTGAACTGTCATTTATGTTGAGTACATTCTGTACAAACAACTCCAAACAATAACCTGCTGTACAATTTTTGAACACATCAAAAAGCTGTTGACCAGTTAAAAAAGTATCCCGATTTGTATAACAAGCAGCAAATGATTGCACATTAAGATCTAACAACGTGTGGTGGATTGATAAAATCATTTTAAAAAATGAATATATAAATAGGCCACACTATAAGAAGAACTGGAGAAAAATAGCTGTTTAGCTTGTTGTATAGCGCCATTACAGTATGTAAAAGAATCATAAACGTGGCTTCATCAGGACTCACCTGGGAGTCGATAAAACCCAGCACCTCAGGTTTACTACCTCATTATCAGATTAAACAAATGTCCTGGAGCTGAAATAGGCACACAGCCTATATGACATTTGCCTGCCTTCCTTCCTATCACATATTTGAATGTTTTTAAAAGTGTTACCTGCATGATCATAGAGGTTTTACCTGAACCTCTATGACTCTTTGTGCTTGTTTCCATTACCATTAAGCACATTTCATGTTAGTCACTGCTCTAAATGATGCTTTGTTTTCTTGCTGTAGTCTTTGTGACTGATAGCAGATCTCACTGCCCTGAGCTTCACACTCTGTCTTGGCCTTGACCATATAAGGGTGCTGAGGAATCTCTCACCAAAACAGGGCCAACGCACACAAAAATGCAGACACGCACTGCTGCGAACACATTCTCTCCCCAAAGACTAGTCAGCTTTTTCATAAAACATGTGTTTGTTTTCCTCAGAATTTCTCAAGGAAGTTCTGATGATACATGCATCCACGGGGAATTTGAAGTGAAGGAGCTCTATAGCATTTGTGGAAACTTTCATGTGGCTGATTGTACCATCACCAGACGACTCATCAACAGCCTGAGAGGAGACAGGCAAAATTCTAAACACATAAATATTTATTAATAAGTAAGTGGAGCACCTTAAAAGATAAATACAGACATAAATAGTCAAAGTCTGCTTTATTATCGGTTATGCTACACGCATACACATACAGAGAAGTGAAATTGCCTTTCTCTCTAACCCTATAAATAGAATAGTAAATACATACCTGCGAGACAATAAAAGGTCTGTATGTGTCTCTCTCTCCCTCTCGCAGGGTGAATCCCCAGGGCGCACCACCGCGCAGCGTTACGCAGATGTAATCCCCGGTGCCCATGCTGCGCACAGCTCCTCAGCCAAACTTCCACAGCGCGTTCATGGAGCTGTCAGCCAGACCAGCAGCACTTTACAAAAACCACCTCCAGAGCACCGCTGTATAATCCCCATCAGTTCTGCCTGAGTCCAGCCCGCTGCAGCAGACGTCATTGCGCAAAGGACCGCCTTCAGGCGCTGCAAGCAACTAGTGGTTTGTATTGGAGTTCTTCTGGTATGAAGATGTTTTACACCAACACCCCCAAAAGAATCCTGATGAACTTTGGAGAACAGCTATGGAATAATTTCTGATATAGCTCCTCTCATCCACAAAAGCCAATAAGCCTATACAAACTACAACAAGTCAACAAAAACAAAACAGACTAATGTTAAATGCAACAGCAAAAACAGACTATTATATTCCTGCAAGTTTCTATGTCACCCCAAACTTTTGAATGGTAGAGTAATAAAATACAGTGAAATACAATCAAAATATAGTAAAAATACACTAAAAATAAAGAAAAAAATGGTTGAAAAATAGTATAAATACAATCAAAATACAAGGAAAATGTAGTAAAAATACAGTAAAAAAAAATATAGTAAAAAGCATAGTATAAATGCCATAAAATATACTATAAATACACTACAAATATAGGGAAAATGTAGTAAAATTAGAGTAAAATATGTTCAAAAAAACGTAAAAATATAGTAAAAATGGAGGAAAATATATTTTTAAAAAATCTCGTAAAACATAGTAAAAATATAGTAACAATATAATAAAATTCAGTAAAAATATAGTGAAAATACAGTAAAAACTGTAAAATATAGAAAAAATGTCGCAAAACATGGTAAAAATGGAAAAATACATTAAAAATGTAGTAAAAATATGGTAATAATGTAATATAATATTGTATAAATACACTAAAAATGTATACCAAAACTGCTTTTCTATCCGAAATAAGGACATTTCTGAATGAACCCTAAACTTTTCTCATTTGTCTGTGTTTCAGTTTAGTTTTTCTTTCTGCAGAGTTTTAAAGAAAACATTGTTGGTTAAAGACTGAGGCTGTTTGAATAGCAAAGTTCATCCAGAGGTAACTACAAATACTTTACAGAGGGCATTAAAATGTTCAAAATAACAGAAAAACAACTTAGAAATGGAATTTAACATTAGATAAGGTACTGAATCTGTAGACTTCTTGTTTGCGTTGTGATTTAGTTTTTCTTTCTGCAGAGTTTATCTAAAGGCAGATGAAACTACAGCTGTTGTTTCTTTGGAAACTTGAAACAGCATTACAAAGTGGCATTTTATTTGAGTCATGTTTGAATTCCACCTTCTGACAAGTCCAGTCAGTATTTTCTGCCTGGCTGGTCACAGCTGGATGGGGCCTACACTCCCTCTAATTCAGGATTAAGTCAGTGTTTTCCTG
Source organism: Acanthochromis polyacanthus (assembly GCF_021347895.1). Lineage (NCBI taxonomy): Eukaryota > Metazoa > Chordata > Actinopteri > Pomacentridae > Acanthochromis > Acanthochromis polyacanthus. Next base: position 10,215,762 of record NC_067135.1, on the reverse strand, counting down.
TTCACAGAATTAGTAAAGTATTTTCCAAGATATTTGCTCCTTTAAGAGATATTTCTGTGCTGAAACTGTGTAGCGGCAAGCAGATAAAGCTAGATAAAGAATGTGAAGGGCGTCCAGGTGACAAACCCCCCAGTGCTATTCATGTCACCTCATCGCCCTCCATCCCATCTAGATAATTAAAAAAAAAAAAAACAACTCTTTGCAATTTTACAACATGTCTCATATTTGAATCACATCATTTGTTTCTTAAACAGCAGTTGTGACTGATTGTAACATGTAAACCCAACAAAAACCACAATATCAAAATAACAGCACATTTTAAAAATATATTTCAAGGCCTTAACCAAATCACTGATTGCTTAACCACATGATGCAGAATTATAAATAACTGAAGAGGTATTTTAGTAATATAGTGTCAACAGACAGGCTTAAATAATGCAGTAGTGGCTGAGGAAGTCAGCGATCTGCCGGCTCTCCTCACTGAGTAAAGGAGTTGTCAGCTACTTGGGATCATTATCTCCAAACAAGACCTGTACTACAAAGCCAACAAATGACAGGCCAGCATAATAAGGTTTGCATATCTGCCTTGTGTGCATTTATATTAAATGGGTCTTGCTATTCTTCGAACAGTTTGTAATGCTTAATTATTTAAAAAGTGGCAGCACATCTGAGACTCCATTCTAACTGGTTGTTTCTCCGAGCGATCCCTGAACGCAGCATTTCCCAGCAACTTTATCACAGGGCTACAAACTCACGCAACTCAGTCACACGCTCTCACGCCACACTCCAAATATGACACAGGTAAGGAAAAAAAAAGTTCCACTTTGCTGTTATGGGAATATGTAGCCTTTAGGGAAATCCAGCTCGCGTTTTTACTCCAGAGAACACCAGGTTTGTGAAAATCAGGTCCGTATTTTCTGCCCAACACGCTCCCCAATTCATTGTGTAGCTGTCAGGCTGGCTGTCCCTGAGTGACACACCTGTGTTTAAAAGCCTATGTGTACAATCGACACTGGCTCACAAACAACCAAAAACCTCTAAAGACTCACTACAGCCAAGATAAAGACAACTCAGCTGCACCAAATCCACTAATCACTGCACACATTAGCACCATGTGCTAACTGTGGCTAAAGAACCACATTTACCAAGACAACTATCCAGTACAAACCCCTGAAACACATTAAAGACGATTTTACTGCTGGAAGCTGCAAGCCAAAGAAAGCCTAAAGAACAAACTAAACCAAAGGAGTCAAACCCGGTTCAGTGGTGAAGAGAAGCAGAGGAAATGTTTGACTGCAGTGAAATAAAGCAGGAAGACACTGAGCTGCTCAGGTGTTCCTGATTACACCAAGCAGCCACCTGGACAGCCAATAGGAACACAGCTTACTGGAAGTCCACAGGGCTGGCTTAGTGAAGTAAATTTAGTTTAAAGTTGAAGCAGAAAGTTAACAGAGAAAGTTAAAAACCATCTTCTGATACCTGAAATCTCTGAGTTTTTACACAAAGAACAACTGAACATGTCAAACTGGTTCCATAGTAGAACCCTCATTGTAAAAACGTCATAGTATGGTGTGTTGCTCAAAAAACATTATGACTGGCTGTCTAGGGTCGGCGAGGAGCGACACAAAAACAAGACAAACACTGGTTTCCAGAAGGTAAGGAGGGTATTTATTTGAAAGAGTAAATTTACAACAACACAACATGTGAGCAGAGAAATCACAAAGTCTGTCTTTAGTTCAGCTGAAAATATTAGTTTCTGTCTTTTTTATTGACCAAACTTTTCAGGAAGTAGATGAAGAATAATTAAAGCTCTCATGTAGAAGTCCAACTTATTTTGGATCCTTGTGGAGAGTTTAATCTTAGAGTTTGTAAAGCTGTTGAGTTTTTAGTCATGTGGATTGTTTTGACATTTAATAGAGTTTAGTGTCTGATTGTAATTCTGTTCAGTGAATGGATAATTTAAGTTATGAAGACATGTTTTGTTTTTGCTTAAGCACTTTTTATTGTTTAGGTGGCTGATGTGGTCAGCTTGAAGCTGTTGAGTGTGTGCATTAAAATCCTCCAAGACAAATGTTACAAATTGGTTGCTGGAGTTATTTCAATTATGCATATATTTATGGAAAATACTGAAATGTGTTGTGCACATCCAGCCACAGAACTTTCATCCATATTTTACATGAAGAGCCATTTTCAATACTGTCTGCCCTTGCTCTGTTTTTTTCTGATTTTTTTAAGCTCAATTTTTTTTATTATCCCTTTATGTTAGCTCTATAATAAGATTTTAACAGGCAAAGTGCTCTTAAATTACACCAGAATGCAGGAAATAGGATCAATAATTTTCAAAATTAGACCCCCTGTCAGCATCTTGCACAAACCAACCAGTTTAGTTTTTTGTTTTTCTCCAAACATTTTGTGAAAATTACGGTAATTTCAAATAATTACTCTGTAATATTTATGACAGCCAGAATGTAGACAGATGTTTTATTCTTTAAAAAATAAAACAAATAAAAAATAATATTTTCTTTCCAAAAGTATTAAATACTACGGTGACTGACAGCTATTGTGTATGTATTAATTGTGTTTTTTTCTAAAGAAAAGGAAAAATGAAATCAAAATAAAAAAATCTGTATTTTAAAAATAATTTTCCTATTTTTATTTCTTTGGGCAATGTCGATAAATAACCCTTCAAATGACAAAAATATCACAAATTTTGATAAGCCCTGTTTTTTCACTGATTATCTCTGCAATATAGGCTAGTACTGAAAAATGAAATGAAGGTCTACAGTTGAAATAGTTTCCATGTACACTCCCTCACAGACATTTTATGACTTAGTCATATCCATTTTTTTTTTCAAATACTTCTTTCATATTTTATTTTTGACACTTACTGAAGAGGGATGGAGGCTACAGGATGAGCCCATTCTGTTACAGAGACTTTAAATACAATAATAATAGTGAATGTAGTCTTTCATAATATAAAGCGACAGCCAAATGCATAAATTAATAATAATAATAAGATGATTAGGGGAGCCAAAAGTCATTGAAAACATGTATGTTAAAAATTTTAAGTGGAGAAGGAATATTTGATTATGAGAAGATGGGTTATTCCAAAGCATTTGAGTTGTAACTGCAAAAGCTTGACCTCTTTCTACCATGAGCCCTGATAATGGAACAGTTGGAAGCATCTGATATGACGATCTAAGAGGCCTTGAGATAAAGCAAAGGCAGATAAATTCAAAAACATACCCACATGCCAATCTACGTGTGGCTTTAGAAACAAATATAAAGAACTGTCAAATTAATTTTTAACAGATGATAATCCAGGTGTAATTATTTGTTATTTTTTTTATTCTGCAGCAGTGAGTTACAGTAATCTAGCCTCGAGGAAATCAATCTATTTGTCACAATCTTTTTTGGAATTCAGAAAGAGGATGGACTTCAGTTTTGCAACATTCCTTCCTTAAAGGTAGGCATTAATTGTACCACTTCAACTTTTAACTATTACTTGCCTTGTCAATGAATTTAAGGGGAATCTGGCATTTTCTTCTGTTTTCTTTTATGTTTTAATACCAATGGTAAATTTCAAGCTAGTTAGGATGTATATTTATCGTAAAACACAGAGAAAATTAGTGTATGTTCAGTGCTCAGGTGATGATGAAACTCATATGCATCACACAGGTCCACAACCAATGTGCTGACGTGTATGGGCTCCTCCAGTCCGCGCATGCGTGGATCGGAAGAACAGTCTTAGCGCTGTCAAACTAGCTAAAGTCACATCGCCAGAAACGGAAATCAACCAGTAAACTTTAAAGACAACGCACACTTTAATGACTTCAAACAAGCCCTTGAGTGCAAACATAATTGCATAGAGGTGTGAGATGTTAATATTAAAAAGTTTGAATCGATTTGGCATCATTGCAATTGTGTCAACAAGTTTATTCGACACTAGTTGTTTTATTTCGAAAGGCAGAAACGGAAGTGGTACGTGTTAAATGTTTAACCGTGGTGAATTTCGTCGTGTAACTGACACAGCAGCGACCGGTGCCTCGGTGGAGTTTGACGTGGCACTCTGCTTTCACGGAGACGGTGAAGAAGGACTCTGCCCAGTTGTTCAGGTAAATACCAACACGACACTATTTACACATAAGCCGGTACAAATGAACACCTGCATCTCAGACAGCATTGCGTTAACAGTTGAAATGAACGCTTTTCTGGTGCTGGAGGAAAACTTTGTAGTTATTTCCGCGTAGCTAGCAAGATGTTTTCCATCACTATGTGGTCATTAGTGAAGGCTGCTGTGCTGTCATGCTGCTGAGCCCTTTCACTAAAGCATCAAGCTACAAAATATAGCTAAAATGTTGTATTAGCGATAGTACGAGGCTAACGTGTTTCCAGCTGGGAGTAAATTAAAGGGAGGCTCAGTTTTTAATCAACATAACGGTATTTGACGTGGCAGTTCTCGGAAGTGGCAGATAGTTATCTATTGAACCACACAGCCAGAGCTACAGATTTAATGAAAAGCGTTTAATTTGAGTGAAATGTGCGAAAAACAAAAAGTGTATAAATTACAAATAAAAAGATTTCATAGCGTTGTCAGCTGTTGCAGAGCGAAGTCAGAAAAACTTTGCGGGCCTATTGCTAGTTAAACTCATGAGTTTGTTGAAGATGGAAGATAAACTCATAACTCTATGCCATCACATAGGAAATACACTTAGCCAATGAAAAAAAAAATAGTATGTAGTTGGTGCAGCCTTAATTACAGGTTTATTCATAGAACCAGACTGAATGCACACACTTTGGGAGACAGTGTATATTAGTGTTTTAAGTTATCATTAAATTGTAATTCTGATAGCAAAACAGAAACGGCCAACTCATGCACTTACTTGAAGATGTTATCAAAGCTAGTTTGCTTTATCTGTCAGTAAGCTCTGTCAAAGGTCCACAGTGTTGATGACTGCATGAGGTCAAATATCAGTTGTTGTTGGCTTGTAAACACGTGAGGGAATTTATCTTCCTGATGCAAAGAAAAAAAATCCAACAATGGCAGACTTTTGATTGGATTTTATATGCTTTTGAAATATTTATTGTGCATTTTAAAGCAGACTATGAAATCTACTTGTATATGTGTATTCTGTAAGTTTTACATTTTGTCATTTCTGTTCCACAGGTTATCAAAACTCTTTCATCTTGGCATGAGAAGTCAGTGACAGAGTTCACAAAAAAAAATGAGTCAACAGGGTTATGTTGCTGCACCCCCGTACTCCCAGGCCCAGCCAGGGATCGGGGGCTACCAAGGTGGATTTGGACCTGGTCCTTCACAGCCCCTTTACGGGCACTACGGAGGGCCCCCTCAGGCATTCAACACTCCACCAGCAGGTAAAAAAAATTGTGCTTTTGTATTTAGGCTGCGTCTCCATTGACATGTTAAGTTTTCCGTTAATAGGTTAAATTTTGTCACTTAAATGTGCGTGATCTTTCACCTTAACAGCAATAGAAGCACATCATTGTTGGCTGTTTTGGCTGACACGAGTGTTTTAAAATAATAAGCCTGAAGCGCATGATTTTCAGAACATGTGTAATGACTCATATCTCTTTCGTATTGTTTCTCTGATTCTATTTTTATGTGTCATGTAGTGAGTTTATCTGTCGAGCATATATTTATTGTGCTTTTCAGCTGTAATAGCATGCCTGTTAAGTACCACTGCCACAAATAAAGATTCAGTGAGTTATTGGCTTTATTTTAAATGTTACTGCACACTAAAGCAAAAAGAGTGCCAAAAGAGTTCCCTTAAGTCTCAATAGAAAACAGATAAACATTGAGGCTTTAGAAAGAAGGGCAAGACCACTGGAATAGCGCCAGAGTTTGGATAAATCATGGTGCAGTTCCTGTCACAGTTTCAATTGTATAGTATAATCTTTTGATCACCTTACCTTTTGTGTAATTGTGCTGACACAATGAAGGCCACACAAATAACGCCTGTTACTCACTGCAGGTATGATGAAATCGCCTGTTTCCTCAGCTGCTGCCATCCCTCCACCTCCAGTGTCCAATCAGTATAGTCCAAATGTCCAGCAGAACGGTGCTCATCCTCAAAGGTAACAATTTTCGTCAAAAGGCAGCTGCTAGGAACGGCTAATTTTCACTGAAATCAACACAGACGAGTCGTGAATTTGTGTTGGATTTATTGAAGATATAAGTTCACTTTGTCTGCCTGCATTAAGCTATTCACTGTAAAAACTGCCATAACAGATTGTTGTAAAACAGTTGCTAATTTTAGCTGTTTTAGCTTCAGGTGTTTTGCGACTGTTAGACCACACTGAACCTGCTGTCTTTTACCAAGTGTTCATATATTCCGTAGGTACCCTGCTCCGCCGGCTGTGTCTGCTCCTTATGGACAGCCTCCTCACTCGGCATACAACAGCATGGCCTCACCTGTCCCACCTCCAACACAGCAGCTCACCAATCAGATGAGTGCTATGAACTTGGGCAGCTATGGTAAGTTTTCTACTTGCTACAGGTTGTGCAATCTTTTGATTTTAGCGATCCAGTGACAAGGATGAGACAAAGATTAGAGAAATTACAGCCTCTACTCACGAGGTTGTATTTCTTCTTTTGTTAATATTGCAGCCCCAGGTCCCATGCATAGCGCTGCTCCCCCGACAAGCCCTATGGCCCAGCAGCCTTTCCAGACACCACCACCTCCAGCAATGGGGCAGATGCCTCCAGGACCGCAGTCACCCCCACCAACCATGCCAATGGGAGGCCAGTCGATGGCAGGCCCACCCATGGCAGGCATGGGTAGACCCTTTCCTGGACCTCCTCCGACAGGCCCTGGAGGTTTCCAGCAGCCTGGTCCTGGACTTGCTGGTCCACCTGGATTCCCACAGCAACCGGGTAACTGTGAATGGAAAGAAGTTGAGCTCATGCCATTCAAATGAGTGTCTCTACAGTGATAATTGAGGTTTTTGTGACATAATCTGAATTGACTGACTTGTCAGTTCTATTTGTTTCCAATATCCCAAATCAAATTAATTTGCAAATTAAGCCCCTTAAGGTGAATTAATGAGGGGCTTTACAATCTGTACGGCATACAAGTTCATCTGTCTGATGACCCTCAATTCAATTCAGGAAATTTAAGCAGCATCAAAGATTCCACAGTCAGAGAAATCTGACAGAAATGAAACAACAAGACTAGCCAATGAAAAATCTTATAATCTTGATAGAATGCAAAAAAGGTTTGAACAACAGAATGTACAACTCTCTTATGTGAGCTGCACCTTTGACTCTTGATTTCTATCTTACACTGTTAAGTTAAAAACAACCAAGTTAAAACTGAGCTGTGCACACATTATAGAAGAAGTACCCACTAATTTTAACAATAACAGTAAAAACAACAACAACAATAATAATAATGATGGAGGAATCATTATTCCTTGTTTTAATCTTCAGGTCAGTTTGGGGGACCCATGGCTGGAGCTCAGCCAGGCATGCCAGGAGCCTTCCCAACAGCACCAGGGGCACTGGCTGGCCCGCCTCAGAAGAAACTGGACCCTGACTCTATCCCTAGCATCGTGAGTAGACGATTAGTCCTCTTGGCAGTGCATACCTTTACATCCCAACATACCACATTAGTCATTCTACATTTCCTGTTCTTAATTAGCAGCTCATTAATTCGTCAGAAATTGTCAGGCAACAGTGTACACCTCCGCTCCTTTGTTAGTGTTTTTTAAGGGTTTTATTAATTAAATGTTGTGTGATGGGAAAATAATAAAGCAACACGTCTAGGATTACAGGAAAAAGGCAGAAAAGATATTCAGTTATCTCCAAATTTGGGCACATTGCATTGTATGTTTAGTTTTAATGTCTGTTTTAGTGATAACTTTTAAGACATAGTATCTGTATAACAATTCTTAATGTTTGTGAGATAGTACCTTAATAAATATATACATTTTCTGCTTTAGACCCAAGTTATTGAAGATGACCAAGCAAAACAAGGTGGGCAGGTCTTCAGCACAAACATCAGAGGACAGGTTCCTCCTCTGGTGACCACAAACTTCACAGTACAGGATCAAGGTAACTCTAAGTAACATTTCTGTTCGAGCACAGCAAAATAGTAGATGGTATTTTGTCATGGGCAATCTAGTTATGTATCAGTTCAAACTTTGAGCCCAAATTAAGCACATTTGCAGGTTTGTGTTTCTATTTTTGGGGTTTACTAAAAAATGTTTCCATGTTTTTACACGATTTGTCTGTTTGACATGGTCAGCCTTTCGTCTGAAATCCTTTGTTTTAGACCCTGCCTTTTTAAAGCTCTGCGTCTTAAAAACCCAGACTGCTCTGATTAATCAGCTAACCCAATGACAGCGAGGCCATAATCTCAGATTTCTAACAGCAGCAGCTTTCGCAAATAATCAGTGTCAGTCTAACTGCTAGGCAGGTGTTATGCATGTTAATGCAAATAAATTATGAAAGAAAACCTGGACTTGAAATGAGACATTTCAGGGCAGTAAGGAGCAGTGTTTTCTCTGGGAGAGAATAACTCCCTTTTGCAGTTTGCGGACCTTTTAAACAGACAAAAACACATTGAAGGAAAGGGAAAGCTCCCAAAAAAGCATCATATAGGCTCTTTAAACTCTTTTCTCCTGCAATTTCTACACATGTATACAGCTTGTATACTTGTTTAGCACATACATTTCAGTAATTTCTATGTCATTTGTGGTACTGCGTGTACTATACTTGATAGGCTTTTACACAAAACAGACATTTTAAAAAGAATTTTAATTGTCGATTTCTGGTAATGGTAAATTAACACTAACAACTATGGTTCTACACCAGAGAGTGGCATTACAAATGTGGTCTTTTACAGTATCAAGGTTACTGATGCTTTTTTTTTTTGCTAACTCCAGGCAATGCCAGTCCCAGGTTCATACGCTGCACCACCTACACACTACCCTGCACTGCTGATCTGGCCAAACAGTGCCAAGTACCCCTGGCCTCCATCATTAAACCCTTTGCCAGTTTGCCAAAGAATGAGGTAAGTTACAGTTTTACTTGAAACGTAATGCCAGTAAAGTCCAGTTATAATAATCACCTGCTGAGATAAAGCAAAACAAGACAGAATGACTGCTGCTTGATTGTGAAAAAGCCCATTTTCCTGGTGTAAAAAAGGCGAAACTCTAATATGTGCCTTTATCTTCCTGAGACTGAGAATGTATTCATGTTGGTTGACAATTCTTCCCACTGCAGAGCATTTCTATCCTTCTGTTTTTATAATGCTGTCAATTGTCATCATTAATAATGAGATTAAAGTTTCACATTTTGTTTAGTTTATGCTAAATCTGGTCATTTACGATTTCTTGCTTGGATAGAGCTTGTATGTTCAAACAAGTATCAAAATCCAAAAGTGTGGTGCTTGCATTTTGCACTTTAGTCCATTTGATAGATGTAGTACAAAACTGAATTTGTCCTGCGAATGAACTTCTTTTGGAATATGTGTGGTCCAAGAATCCTGCCGTAGATATTTTCCCCCTCCTCTCGCCTTGTTCCAGGCACCAGTTGGCCTTTTTAGGCAATGTTAGCTTTCTCTCGTCTGGCTTTAGGCTAATTAGCTAATGTCAGATCTGCTGGGACCACTGAAGAAGAAAGGAGGTTTATACAAAAGGAATCAAACGTCAGAGTACTGCACTTTCAGATGCGATTGCAACCAGTCCAACAGGGAGCACATTCGGAGCAGAATTATAAGTAGCCCAAACTTTAGTGCTGAGAGTTGGTGCAAAACTCAGAGCTATTGTAATTGAATATTGTTTCATCATTTTATTGCCCAACAGGTGTTTTTTTTTTACTGCACTGGGTAAACAGCCCGAAGATGAATGAAGATAAACACTTTTACTCTCCTCCTTGAAGTCTCTGGTCTAAAAATAAACCTGTGTGTTATGGTAGTGGAGTTTATTTGAAGCAAACGTTTGCAGTTTATGCCAAACTCTGCAGAGAACCTTAAATAAACAGTGTAAAGTCATCTGCAGGCCTAGTAATAGTTTGATAAACAAATTCTCGATATATGAAGGTGTTTGGCTGCCACAGAACCACTGATAATTCAGAAAGAGCAAGTACTTATAGCTTGTGTGAGGGTATATTCTGTATTTCTTTTTAATACAACCTGTTGAACAGCTGCTAACAATTTGACCGATGTTCTTCTTTCTGTGTCCCTGTGCAGACTCCTCTGTATGTCGTGAAACACGGCGAGACGGGCCCAGTGCGCTGCAACCGATGCAAAGCCTACATGTGTCCCTACATGCAATTTATCGATGGCGGTCGTCGCTACCAGTGCAGTTTCTGCAACTGCGTCAATGAAGGTGCACTAAAAATTCCATTATCCTGAGATTAGGATACATCCTGCTAACATTTTCAACCAAAAGAATTAAAATTGGTAGCCAGATCATTTTGTTTCTTCTTATCCTAGTGCCAGTTTTCTACTTCCAACATCTTGACCACATGGGCCGCAGGGTGGATTTCTATGAGAGGCCTGAACTGTCTCTTGGATCCTATGAGTTTGAAGCTACCATGGATTACTGCAAGGTACATAATGACTGCTAATATCTGTTGACTGTTACTCAATACGCATTATGCACAGTGAGTTGATTAGATTTATAGAGGCAAGCGTTGAAATGCTGGGATCGTTTGCTAGTTTAAATTAAGAGTTTATGCCCTGATGGATGAACTTACCTGTTTTAAAGTTTGAAAATGTGAAAAAGAAAAAAAAATCACCGTGAAACTTCTGATCTCCACATTTTCAACATTTTTGGGAAATTTTTGAGCATTTTTGGTGGAAAAATGAAACATTAAAAATGTTTCTTAAGAACATTCACAAAAAAAAATCAAACCTGGTTGATTTTTTTATGTGAATGTTTTACTGATATATATGTAATCACTTTAGATATTTTTAGGATTTTTTGGGAAGATTTTTACTCATTTTTTGAAAATATTTACAAGAGTTTTCTTGCCAAATTTGGGAGATTTTTGAAATTGAACTTTTAAAGGAAACTTTTAAGGAATTATTGGAATTTTCTTCCTGAAGGTTTTGCAAATGTTCTGAAATTTGGGGAATTTTTTTGCTGGATTTTTGGATTTTTCAGACAATGAAGCAATATTTTTTGATGCCCGTAAATGAGGACAACAGGAGGGTTAACACAGTAACAATCATAAAGGATTTGTCGCTTCTTAAAGAGAAGCTTGTTTAACACAGTACAAGAGATTTGCATCTACAGGATTGCATTACTGATTTTTCTGAGGGAAGTTTTTGGCGAGCGGCCTCCACTATTCAGCAGATAGCTGATTATATCAAAGCAGGACAGAAAAGGGTTCAGCTCAGTGCTTTTGAAAATGCACAATAAAAGGACAGTAATGCCAGTCAGCTCTATGTCCCCATGGACACTGTGGCTGCTGAGAACAACATTAGAGAGTTAAAGTACGATGACAAAGCTGAGTGACTCCAGCGGCCTACTTTTGCTCTGTTTATGAAGCCTTATAAACAACTTCTCCAGGCTAGCTAATAAACAAAACCCTGCAAGGTAAGTGACTTGTCATGGTTTGTAACTGAGGGAACAATATATTTCTGACAAATCTCTCACACACTTGGTTGCTGTCGGGAAATCATACCCGCGACCTCGCAGAGTTATAAGCCAGCGTAAATGGAAACATGTTTCCAAGTAACAAAAACAAACTGGAAGGCACAACGGTGGAATCCATGTTTGGATTCTGTTGATATACTTTGACTATGACCTGAAGTACGAGGATGCAGCACTCCAAAGAAGAATAATGTGCTTGTTCTTCAGTTTGCACAAGGAATTAGGTATTTCATGTTGCATATCTGTCTCGGCCTAGAAAGATTCCAAAACAGCAACTTACTCGTTACACATGCCGCCTTTTCCCCGCAGAACAACAAGCCTCCGAATCCTCCTGCCTACATCTTCATGATCGATGTCTCCTATACCAACATCAAGAGTGGCCTGGTCAAACTGATATGCGATGAGCTAAAGACTCTGCTGGAGAAGCTGCCCAGGTACAAACAATATATGAAAAAAAGAAACACACACACACTTGAGCAGTGCAGGTAGTTTACAATGCGGTTTATATGCAACATACAAAAAGATCTTCCTGTAAGTCTTCAAGATCAAGCCAACAATTTGTTCAAATCAGCTGAATATTTTCGCATGAAGTTTTGCAGATGGTGGGTATCGGTTAGGGAGTGTGCCAAAGCTGCCAAAAATGGAATCATGTACTTGACAGGCATCCAAAACAAAACAAAAAAAAAAGAAGCTTTGTTGGTTTTGTGGTTAGCATTACTCTGGAAGTGACTTTTTGATTTATAACAGAGGAGAGGATGACGCACTTCACCTGGTTACTCCTAAAAAACTTGGAACCTCTCAGCCCTTCTCACTGCTTTGTTAGAGCCAGTAACAACAATACATCCATATTTGCCTGCTGCCATGACATCATCCTTTAAGCGCTTAGCAAAGGGGAATCAAGATAAGCTCTTCTTCAGCTGTGTCGGAATCTTCACTTTTGTTTTCACGGGCACTAAATTAAAGCTGCTGGACACCCTGTATTTTCTCTACAGTTCATGTAATTTTGAGGTATTTGCCAGAAATGATAAAGCTAGAACCCAGTTTAAATAAATCCAGGTGTAGAAAAAGCCTTAATTCTATTTTTTTATCTGTATGATAAAAACCACAATAAATAAACTTTTCCGAATCAAATATTTCTAACAGCACCCATCGCCAGCTGCAGCATTACACTTCACTAGTGGCGTTTTCTCTTTACAAGTTCAGCAGCAATACATGTTTCTCAGTGTGTTTGCTTGATTTAAGAAGAGAGACTCACAAACTGCAGTTGGAAGTGTCAGTAAAGAATGCTTTTAAATTTCTCTTATAGTGACGGGTTTTGATTTATGATCTGGTTCGGTGTAGCTACCAGTTCCTCAACCGAATCCAAAGTGTTCTGGTAAATGTCAGGAGGTTTTTGCGGCTTTAAATTCTTTAAGTAGCGCTTAAAGCGCCAAGGAAAACCAAAAGACGTATTGTTTCACCAGAGGGATAGTAGAGATAAGCTGCAGAAAGTTGATAGATGAATAGTGAGAGAAAGACAAAGATTAAGAAAAAAATTAACATAGCAGACAGGACTTGAAACTGAACATATCTGGGTTTTTTTTGGTTTTTTTTGTAACTCCCACTCAAGACTTAGGATATGAAGTCACACATTAAGTGATGTTTAACCCAAAGATAAACCAGATTTTTGTCCTGTGTTTTGTTTTGCACTGGAGCATTTCCACTTTCAGGCCTCTAAAGGGTTTTAGAAGCACAGCTGCTGTGCTTTGCTGGTTTATACAGTGGATTCCTGACTGCCAAAGCAGGCGCAAAATTGATTCTGTGAGCAGAATCAATGCAGTCACTATATATAAAATGTAAATGATTCATTCAAAATGTCCAGGAATTCATGGATTGCTTGCCCTATCTGTCCGTAGAGAGGAAGGTATGGAGAGCTCTGCTATAAAGGTCGGCTTTGTCACCTACAACAAGATCCTCCACTTCTACAACGTGAAGAGCGCTTTGGCCCAGCCGCAGATGATGGTGGTATCGGACACGGCTGAGATGTTCGTCCCGCTGCTCGATGGCTTCCTTGTGAACTACCAGGACTCAAGAGCTGTCATCTATAAGTAAGATGCATCATATCACGCCTGTGTGGAAAAACAGTTCATGTTGAATTCCCAGGAGAAGAGCAAATTAGCCTGGATGTCCCTGAGAATTCTCTGGAGTCTAATCCAGAATAACAGGAAAAATGTTTGTTTATTTTTGTAACACTGGATGGGAAACAGTTTAATTTGATGCAGAGTTTAACATCGCTTCACTCAAGCAAAATACAGTAGATAATAGTATGTCAGTGGGCTGTGAGCTGTGAGGCACCCAAACCCAACCATAATCCTCTCTCTTCTCCCTCCAGCCTCTTGGACCAGATCCCTGACATGTTTGCAGACACCAACGAGAGTGAAACGGTCTTTGCCCCTGTCATCCAGGCTGGTGTGGAAGCATTTAAGGTTAGCCAGAGGGTGACATCTGTCAGCATGTAGGGAACACAGTGCAGCCTTCTTGAATCTTTTGTAGGTTAGACTAATGTTTGTGTCTGTCAAGCTCAAATATCATTGACTCAATTGGAAGCTTTCCATTTGACAAGCCACATATTGTTGGAAGTTTCTGATTCTAGTGCCCTGCTCTCTCTTCTTTTGTATAATGCTCAATTTTAGCGCAGCCAAAACACATAATAATGTGTTTTTATAAAAGTTGAGCCAATTTAAATCTAAAATGCCGCATTGCCCAACAAGATTGTTCCAATTTGTCAAAATTTTCCAGATAAATCGCTCTCGCCAAAAGTCTGAACTCGCTCAACCTGTCAACCGAGTTAAGCAACTGTGTCTTTTTTATTTTCGCTTCCCGATATGTTTGTGTTTACTTAAAAGTCCAGCAAACTTTCCCAGTGATATGAGGTCAGTCTTTTGGCGCACGGCAAAAAAAAAAAAAAGGTTCACTTTTAATTGGAAGCAGTTGTGGTGCTTCACAACAGCAATGAGTGGCGACTATTTGACTGTTCTGGCCCTGTTCATGTTATTATTTTGCGAGTTGCTCTCATATTTATTTCTTCTTTTTTTGATATTGCAACTAAGAAGTCCTCTAAATGAGTTTGAGTGCTAAAATATTTACAGTGATTGAATTTTGCACCTCTCATGCTCCAAAAAAACACATCAGGAAGGAAGACACTAGACACCGTAGTGAGATCCTCTTGTTCTCTTTTGTTATTTTTTTCCCCTTTTAGGCAGCAGAATGCAGCGGGAAACTCTTCATCTTCCACTCGTCCATGCCCACTGCTGAGGCTCCTGGAAAATTGAAGAACAGAGATGATAAAAAGCTGGTCAACACAGACAAAGAGAAAGTGAGCAGCTTTTTGTGTTGTTTTAACTTACATTGTGACCTCTAGATTTTCTGCATTTATCTGCTGAAAAGATGTGCATTTAATCACTCTTTTTTTTTTCATAAATGACAACTATGACCGTAACCCTGAATCCTAAACATTGTTTTACTCATAAAATTGAAACAGAAATCTTTCAAAGTAATGGATGCTACCTTTAAGTGTGTGAATTTTCTGTTTGTTTGCATAGATGCTGTTCCAGCCTCAGAAAGGAGTGTATGAGCAGCTGTCGAAAGAGTGTGTGGCACAGGGCTGCTGCGTGGACCTCTTCCTCTTTCCCAGCCAGTACGTGGACTTGGCCACCATGGCCGATGTGCCTTCACACACCGGAGGCTCTGTCTACAAGTACAGCAACTTCCAGGTATGACATTCAGCGGCCATGTGTGTTACCGTTGGGCATACGCCACCAACTATACACACTAAGATGCTGCAAGCAAAGTAAAGGGCCTAAGCAGTGTGGCAAATTAGTTGTCTCAGTTTTTTTTGTCTTCTAATTACACTAAGAAGTCATAATGTAACTCATAAATGGAGGCATTTGCAGCCTAATAAAAGCAAGTTGTATCCACATAATGAGTTTGGCACAGAACCCACGGTCTATTATAGGACTGTCCCAAAGGAATGGAGCAACAAGCATGGGAAGTTGCGCCAACATACCACACACTAAAGCAGTACGATGCAGATTTACACACAACCTACAATGGAATACTTTTAACATCACACCACAATGAGGACACTAAACAACACAGTATCTGCCACTGGGAGCATTTTTTCTCTTCATAGCAACTCAGTCCTCTCATTTTGTGTTCTTATTATTATGATTTATTTATTTTTTTTACTGTTGCCCAAAGTGACATTTCAATAAACCACCTCACTCGGTATTTAGACCAAATTACTTGTGCTAAGGTACATTTATGAGCCTCAAGTCTGCTTGTAGTTGGCAAGAATCCAAATCTTTACAACACTGCCATCTGCTGGGTTCTGTTTGCACAATATTTTCTTCTGTAACAGATGGAGACAGATGGGGAGCATTTCCTGAGAGACCTGAGGAAAGATGTGCAGAAGAGCATCGGATTTGATGCCGTCATGCGCGTTCGTACCAGCACAGGTGAGAAACACTGCAAAATATGTTCTATTCGATACCTTCTAATTTACCGTGCGGTTCTAAATCACAGAACTGTGCATGTCTTCCTTCAGGCTTCAGAGCCACAGACTTCTTTGGTGGCATTTACATGAACAACACCACAGATATCGAGATGGCAGCTGTGGACTGCGACAAGGCAGTGACAGTTGAGTTCAAGCACGACGACACGCTCAGTGAGGAGACTGGTGCATTCATGCAGGTACGCGTCTTTTAAGAAAAAAAGCCTATTGTTTCGTTAAAAGATAAATCGCCACATTTTGCTTGCGTTTGCACTGTGCTTCCCAGTGTGCCTTGCTGTACACCACCATTAGCGGGCAGCGGCGTCTCCGCATCCACAACGTCAGCCTGAACTGCAGCTCGCAGTTGTCAGAGCTGTACAAGAGCTGCGAGACCGACTCACTCATCAACTTCTTCGCCAAATCAGGTTTGTGTGCTTTAATTGGACGACATTACGGGAAACATTTTAAGCCAATGTCCCAGATACAGATTCTGACGAGTTGTAGACCAAAAGAGAAAAAGAAAAACTCAATTAAGATTTCCATTAACGATGTTTTTGGAGCCTTAGTCTTAAAACCCTGCATGCAGAAAACAATCAAACAGTCTATTATTTGAGGCTGAAGAGGTTATAATGCAGTGCTGCAGAGACAGTCTGCTTGTATATTCGAGTATGAGCTGACATTTGTTGAATTTACCCCGTGTCACATGATAATCGACTAATGCTTAGTGACTTATGAGTAAAAAACGAATTACTTGGGAAAATAAGGACCACATGTTTCGCGTAGTCCTTCTATAATCTGCACATAGCAGACCTTAAGTACAGCTGAATTACTGACCTTCAGTTGCCTTCCTTCATTCTTCCTGCTACTCTTCATCTTCCCCTGCCTGATTTTTTTCCCTCCTTCTTCTATCCATTTTGTCTGCTTATCGTAAGCTGCCTCTCGAGCCCCTGTGGTCCTCTCCTCCCCCGCTCCCGTCTTTTTAACTAACCTTCTCTCGTGCCCACTCAGCTTACCGTGCCATATTGAACCAGCCTCTAAAGAATGTGCGGGAGATCCTGGTCAACCAGACAGCCCACATGCTGGCCTGCTACAGGAAGAACTGTGCCAGCCCCTCCGCAGCCAGCCAGGTCAGTGCAGGACGCCACCTGGAATGAAATGTGTTCAATGTATGCTTTGATTTTAAGGACACAGAACTCATTGATGTACATATTTTGGTTTCTATAGTCATGTAACGTGTAGGATTTTATACTACATCTATTGTATGTGTGCCATCTCTCTGAATTTTTTTTTTTTTTTTTTTTTGTAGCTGATCCTGCCTGACGCCATGAAAGTGTTCCCGGTCTACATGAACAGCCTGATGAAATCTGCTCCCTTGGTGGGCAGCACAGAGCTCTCCACAGATGACAGAGCTCACCAAAGGCTGTCGGTCATGTCCATGGGGGTGGAGGACTCCCAGCTGCTGTTCTACCCACGCCTCATCCCACTGGTCCTCCCAAATTCTCCTTTTTTAAAAATGATTAATCCAAATAAAGTGCACTGATAATCACCTACTTATCTCCTAATTAGTCCTTTAGTAAATCCCCAAAAATCTGTTTAGTACTTACAGAATTACTGATTTTAGACATTTGAGATATGGATCGTATCAAAGGAGCTGTAAAATCCACATCTGAAACAACCAGAGGTAGCTAACATACCCCTGCTCTGTATTTTGTTTTGCAGCACAACATCGACGTCAGCAGTGAAGCGCCGCCTTCTCCGGTTCGCTGTTCAGAGGAGCGTCTCTCAGACTCTGGCGTGTTCCTGCTGGAGAATGGCCACTCCATGTTTCTGTGGCTGGGCCAAGCGACCTCGCCCGACCTCATCCAGAGCATCTTCAACCTGCCATCGCTCGCCCACCTGCAAGCAAACATGGTCAGAATTCATCTGCTTTGACCTCCTCATGATCTGCTTTTACCGATATCAGACGAGACACTTTACCTCTTCGGTGCAGGCGGGCATTACTTGATGGAAGGAGAATGTCTAGATGCTTCCAATAAGTCCAGTTTTCAGAAACGAAGTCAGCACGTCATAATTTAGCAAATATTTGAGATACGAATCTGCCCACATTTTATCCAGTATGAATCATTTGTACTCCAAACATTCAACCTGTAAAATGAGCTAAGCTGAGCGGAGAACAGTCAACCAAGTAAACATCACAGAGTTCAAAGACGGACATTTATTTTCAAGGCAGAATTTAAACATTTCAGCATGTGTTACACAAGAAAAAAGAGGCAGACTGTATTTAGTATCGGCCTTTCAGGACAACTTATCTTGTTTTTAAACTGTTCCTGGCTTCATAAATCAAGACAATAATTTGCTTTCCATCCTCGAATCAGTGGCTTACAACATATCAGTGTTCTTTTACAGTAAAATACATAAACATGCTAAGCAACCCTTATTTTCAACTTAAACTCTGTTTTTCAGTGTGCGCTGCCAGAGCTGAACAACCCGTTGTCAAGTAAGGTCAGATCCATCATTAGTGGCATTCTTGAAAAGAGGCCGAGCTCTATGAAGGTGAGTTATCGAGAGCAGCAACATACTCCCAAAAAAGCCCCATTTAACCACAATCGTTTTTTTTCTTCCTTTTTTTTTAACTGAAAAGACAAATAGAGAAAACGTTCTGGTTGAAGAATGCAGATTAAAACAGTGGCATGCACCTTTTAATGATCTCTGCTTCCACCTAGTGGAGCGAGGAAGCAAATGCATGCCACCAAAACCTCTGTTTTTAGTTGCCATGTTGCAAAATAAACTTCAAATCGACTTGAAAATGCAAATATATTACTGTATAAATTACTCCACGCCCTGCAGGCCCAGTGCTACTGTTAATATATACAAAACAGAAAATCATCTCAAACCTTTAACCAACAAAAATAAATATAAAAACCAAGGCTTTTCAGGCAGCCAATAGCACACGTGGAGTTAATGTCAAAGTCAGGATAGAGGAAACTGATCACACTTTGCTTACTTTTTCTGCCCCACTCAGCTCCAAATCGTGAGGCAGAGAGACAAACCAGAGATGCTGTTCCGTCAGTTCCTGGTGGAGGATAAAGGTTTGCACGGCGGAGCTTCCTACATGGACTTCCTTTGCTACGTTCACCGAGAGATCAGGCAGCTTCTCACTTAACCCCCTCCGCCGCCCTCTGCCTCCCATCCCCGACTGACCTGCGAGCAACACAGCATCTAATGGACCAAAACCTCACAGGGTCAGTCTGAGGAGGTTCCATTTTAATCTTGATCTACCGATTTACAAAGACAGGAAGAAAGACGAAACCAGGGAGAGCCCCGAAGCTGCCTTTACAACTCACAGTATGATCTTCAAATAACAGCTTGTCCCTTGAGGAGTTTGAGTAAATCTGGAGGAATGAAATGGACACATCCAGCGTTTCCCGCTCAGATACTCTGCGTGATGGACCGACTGGAATGACATCAGTGCCTGAGGCTGAAATGCGTTTTGGCATAAGGCCCAGTGGGATAAGCAATATAGCATTTACTGTACATTCAATCGGTTAAAACATTTTTTCCATTTCATTTTGTAAATTTATAAGACAAGGGGTTATTTGTGTGCCGTACTGTAGATATTCCAAAGTCTTTGATTGGCTCCCGAGAACACACAAGCATATAAGGAGTCTCAGCAAATCATTTCAAGGTTTTGTCATCTTTTTTAAACAAAAAATGCTGAAAGAATATTTAAACAACTTCACAGGTTTCTTCATTTTATCGCATTTTTGTTACGTCTGAGTGGAAACGCATTGCAGTAGATGTTTAGACGGTACCTGGTAATGCATAATTCAACCAGAACAGTTGTCCTGTTATGACACCATGAGTGATTCAAAGCATTCGATTCACACATGCCCCCACCGAAAATCTAATTCTTTGACCATTTATGGTGGAGACTTTATCTTCACAATGCACAGTGATGCAGCAAACGCTTTGTGGCGGTGTTCTCAGTACAAGATGAAGTGAACACAGCTGTTGCTCTCCAAACTGAACAAGAACCCACTCACGTGTCTCAATGAAAATGGCTTTTTCACCTCCCGACAGTACAAGAGTCACAGTTAGTGCTGAAAAAGGGAAAATATTTTTGAGCTCGATTGTTGGCGGTTTGAAAGGGAAAAGTTTCAGGACCAAATGTGATATTTTTTTCCTCGAATTGACAACAATCCAACAAAATAAAACTTTTTTTTTTTTGATTCGTTAATGTTTGCCATATTTTTACGGGAAAGGATTTTCACAGTAAACAAAAAAGGCAGTTAGGCAGTTTACTTTTGTCAAGAGAGACTTTGCCAAAGGGTAAAAGACAAGTGATAAAATTATCAGTTAAAACTGGATCCTCCTTTTATCAGATGACCTCTAGAGTAAAAGAGTTACTTTGCTGTTGAACCCAAATTCATCAAGTCTCGCTTACAATATATAGCATTTCAGTCTCGAATTTCAGTACAGTTATAGTGTCACATTGCTTGTTTTTATAGAAGGAAATGCTTCTGTGTAATTCATGTTATTCATTTGATAAATATTGTCTGACCTTGTGTATGTACAGCCTACTAAGGTTTTTTTTGTGCAAGAAAAGTGCAACTTGTGTTTCCAAAAATACTACCGCCTGCCTTACGTTGATAAAATAGTTGTTGAAAATATATTACAATATACATGTCGTAGAGGTCTTAAGATTTCAGTCTATCTGGTTTGTATGCAAACTTATCTCAGGTAATTTCACCATGCTTCCTATTCTGAGTTGAGAGCAGTGATTTGAATCGAACTGGACAGACGGATGTGTTGGTAGTGGACCTGGTTCCGTGTGCCATGTGTATTTCATTCCTAAGCCAAAACAACCTTTTGTCGAATTAAACTCTTGACTTTAACGGTTGTTGCTCAAGTTCGTTAACATTTTGTTTACAATTCATCATCGTCTGAGCTATATTAAAGTGGAAAATTAAAATCCTTCATTTCATTGGCAGAGTTCTTTGTAAACCAAAACTTTTGCACAGTGTGTACGACTTTTTTTCTGATTTACAGCAACATTAAATTTATTTGAAGCAATATTCAAACTCCAAAATAAGAACAAAACCTCCTATGTATGCTGCAAATATTAATTTTCGTGTCATTTCATGTAAATGAATCCAGCACAGATAAGTAAGAGTTTTGCCCTGCTGTGTAGCACCTTCTTTCCACCATGTGGGGGCATAAAATGTCTGTATTTTAGTCAGATCATTTGGGAACAAAATACTTTTCAAAAGCAGGATGATTAGCATTTGATGGATATCACTTTGCTTTTACATTTTATTTTACGCCTGCAGTGAGGAATGCAAACTTATGACAAAAAGACCTTCTGAAGATATTTCTAATTTGTTGGAGCCGCATCACTGCCTTTGAAGCTTTGGATAATATTTACAGAAAGCATTAGAAAGGCTTCATTAGTTTCACAAAGTATGTTTCTTCATCCACTGTAGTTAGACTGAATGATAGAATTTGTTTTCCCTATCAGCTGCTTTTCAGAACCAATTTTCTGATCCATCTCATCACCCAAACATGAATAGTAGTTTTACAAACGGTAAAGCACACAAATCAAGGAAAAAGATGGCAGGTTTGATGCTTTTCTTGATGGAAACACGTTAACCTCAGTAATGCGAGTTAAAAAAAGAGCACAGCAGAGAAAAATGTGTCATTTTCTTTACTGAATTAAAGGATCAACATGCCTCACTGAAGGAGATCTGGACGTTTGTGACTGCAGCTCAAAGCGATACAGTGCAGAGACATACTGCTTTGAATGATAAATGCTGCAGATTCTTCACCAATAACCAATTTCTCAAGTCATATTTCTGGCCACTTTGATGGATAATCCCTCCATCTAATACCCAAGCCACTGTGAAAAAGAAGAAAACACTCAGTAACTTACATACATAATGTCCAGACACTTCTCTCAGTAACTTAGCAGCTTCCAGCGAGCAAGAGGAAGCCGGTAAGTGAGACTTCTACCCAGCATGCCTTGTGTTTGCAAACAATTGGGGCCAATCAATGCTTTAATCGGAGGCAGCAGGAACAAATCACGCCGAATAGCTGTAGACAGCTGGGCTATGGGACGAGCAGGAGGGAGCGGGAAGCTGGCAACCCAAAAATAATGAGCCTAATAAAAAGTTACCCCACTGCCTTTTCTTAATAAAAACAGTGAATTATATGAACAAATCTAAAGACCTGAAATTCCCCCGAGAGGGAATTTTTTTTCATTTAATACTGTACAACTGACAATCTTTTGTACAATGACCATAATACCATATAAATAACCTCAAACACTCCTAAACAGTGCTCTAAAAGAAAAAAAAAAACAAAACCGATGGATGGTTTTACTTTACAGGAAATATACATACAGAAGGTTGAATGAAATACACTGAAAGCAGCATTTATCTTATGACAAAGATATCTAACATTATACTCATGGTAAATATAGCTACCTGTGTGCTTCTGTAGACAAACCATTGATATTATGGTCCGGTTTTGACATCAATACAATCCTTGTGTTGTCTCGTTCTAGTTGGCAAGTAAACATGAACAAAGTTGAAAAGGTTCTCAGAGTTTCTTATCTAATGCTTTATCTATAGTATTTACAATTTCAAATGTTTTCATGTGTTTTTTTTTCTTCCTCTAAATGCTTCCTTCAAAGAGCAAAAAGACAGACCACAATGGTGAAACTGCGTCAGGTCTGAACACTCTGGAATTTAGAGCCAGTTTGGAATGTAAAAAAACAGAAGTAATCTCGGGCATTTTGTTCGGATCTTTTTTTCCTTTTTGATGCTTTAAAAAGTCACAGTGATTTCACTTGGCAGTGAATAAAACAAGAGATACAAGAAACCTCTCCAAACCCTTTCATTAGAAGTCTATTTTTCCATCAGCGTGGACAAAGTTGAGGCAGTTTAGAGAACTCGTAGCTCAACAAACAGAAAGACACTCCAGAGACAGATGGTGAAAATCAACCTTGAAGTGAATGTTTTCCTTTCAATTCATTTTTCTCTCCACTGTGTCATAAATTCATCCAACTAACTATATTGAATAAACTGTTTAAAAGGCAGATAATTCCAGAGTGTTCGCACCGTATCGCCTACTCCTAATTGTGGCCCACAGTAATGAACAATATTTTATCTACGGTCAAGAGTCTGCATAGCACACTGTACACAGTATGAGTCCAAGTCAGTAATTGGGCCAAGCTAAAGATGATGCTCACTTCCAAAGCCTCCACAGCCAGCCAAAAGTTAAAGAACATTTTCAAAGAGGTGCATTGATCTCATGATGTTTTCATCCTGCGGACGAAAAAAAAAAAAGAAACAATGCAATGATTACTAATTCATGCCAACAGTACTCAGAGCAGATGTGTCGGGGGGATCCAGCTTACATTTTGGCAACAATCGATGAACTCATCTATGGTTACCACGCCGTCTTTATTCTTATCCATCTTCTGTTGGAGAGGGAGAGGAGAGGAGATGAAAAACTAAATCTAAAGCCTCAAAAACGGGACAATTACTGCTGCCGGCCGTTTCACTTGCCTGAAAGAAAACTTCTACATGCTGGCGAGGCGTCTCCTCTTTGAGGACGGGGTACGTGCATTTTCCCATCATGTCGTAGATGGCCTTCATTATGTCCAGCATTTCCTACGACGCAGAGAAAAGAGTCACATCTCGCAAATTGCAGACAAACATGCTTCTATGCGCAGAAGTTTTGAGTGAGGTAACGTCTGCTGCACTCATATAACTTGTGTTTAAGGTGTATTCCAATCACGTAGGAGCATGAGTGGATATCAGACAGAAATCAGCCCTGAGTTAAAGACCCCCTCCAGTGATAATCAAGTCTTTTTTACCTTGTTATCAGGTTGAAATGGTGTTTTTATATAAGTCACATCATCAGTAAGACAAGCCTGCTGCATTCTGTATCGCTGTTCTCCCTCCCTCCCCCACCCCCCTCCAGCGAAGAGCTTAAATTCCATAGATGTGCATGGTGCAGCGCTACATGTAAGCTAGGACTTTAAAATGGAACAAAACAGAGTACTGGTGATGGTGTGTTGCTTTAAATTCAGAAGTTTGAGAACAGATCTGAGAATTTAAATGAGTCTCCCAGTGGCAACTATTTTGTCTTTTATTTGCGACATTTGTGAATTGAAATGAAAAAAAAAAAAAGGCACCAAAGCCAACGCAGCATTTTGCCAAATGACATCACACTGTGGCAAAAGCAGAACACGGTGGAATTCATTGTATTTCAACCAGTGTTCAAAGAGACGTACCTCTTTAGTGATATATCCATCTTTATTGATGTCGTAAAGGTTGAAAGCCCAGTTGAGTTTTTCCTGGACTGTGCCTCGCAGCAGGATTGAGAGGCCCATAACAAAATCCTGGAGTGGAAACAAGATTTCCAGACAATTATACAAAATATCACATTTAAAATCTAGCTTTAATGAAAGAAAACAACAAAGTCAAGATGCATGCTTAACATGTGAGGGTGTTCGTATGTTAACGTTCTGCCTGCATGCACTACTGCATGTCAGGTATTAATTAGAGGCAAATGACGAAACAGCCAGAGTGCAGACGCTATAAATCAAAAATCCCTCATTATTCAAATTATTAGCCGACTCATATTTTGTGCGGGCCCTCAGGGAATCCCCTGTACTTTTAAAACAGGATGGACTGCACATTAGCCAGGGAGGCTTCGCTTTGGCATCATGACAGTCTTTCTGTCCTAATAAGCAAATATGTGCTCTTCATAAATATTAATTTGATGTTGATAGCAAACTTGGCGAGGCTAAATTAACACGATGGGGGCTGCAGGTTGCATAATGCTCTGGTATAAAGCGCTGAAAGTGTGCTCAGCATCAGTATTGTAGG
Organism: Acanthochromis polyacanthus; assembly: GCF_021347895.1. Classification (NCBI taxonomy): domain Eukaryota; kingdom Metazoa; phylum Chordata; class Actinopteri; family Pomacentridae; genus Acanthochromis; species Acanthochromis polyacanthus. Next base: position 10,190,709 of record NC_067135.1, on the reverse strand, counting down.
AGTGGTTTTTTTCCTTTTGAAGTCTGAATTTTCAAGGTTTTTATGAAATAGTTACTTTAGGTGTAGCAAGCTGCTAAAGCAAAGCAAACTCACCTCAAAACTCACAGAGCCATTGTGATCTGTATCAAATGCATTGAACAGGAAGTGTGCATATGTTGAAGCATCTATACGGAGAAGAACAAAAGAAACCTGTGTGATTATTACAGATCAGATACCGCAAACAAGATGATGGACTGAAGCAACGTTTTTGTAGAACTTCAAAGAAAACAGCTCCACAATGAGAGAACAATACACTCAGAGCTAAGAGTTTTATCACTGTTTCTCTTGTGGGGCACCATTATATTTACTGGCCTGCCCTTTTTCTCTCTGAACAGATATATCAAAGCCTCCTAATGTTTTCTCTCCTTTTCCTCGGGTAGAATCTTTGCATAATGATCAGGGCCGACAGTGAGAAACTCAAGGCTCCCTAAATACAAACTATTTCTCACAGTCACTGCTTTTTCTCAGATGGAAGGTTAATCTGAAGTGGTCTGGATTTTTTATTTTTTATTTTTGAAAACATGAGACAATTCCTGTCGATCCAGCACACGGAGGAGAAAAGAAACAGCTGTGAAAGGGAACAGAAGCTGGAAAAAACCAAGCAGTGGGCACAGACCTCCTTGAGGAAAGAACTGTGAGTAGATGTCTTTAAAAGTTTCCTCGTTGACGACTCCACTGGGGCATTCCTGGAAGACAAAATGTAATTGCACAGGTTATTCATCATCTACATTAAAGACTCCCTCCTACATTAAAGGCCTTGTTTTAAGACGTGCCAATCATGGTTGAGTGTGGCTGAAATTTGAAACTTCCAGCAAATAAACTTGGCTCAAAGTTCAGGGGGAAGCTGCATTTAGAACAGAAATGGATCCATTTCTGTACGCTTTTTTTCAATCGATCAAAAATTTCTAAACTGTTGTTTTAAATTATGCTTTTTTAATTGCCAATGTTACACTTTAAATGACAGATTGCAGGATTATGCACGCAGGACTCTAATGGACTTAAATAGAGATTGAGTAGACGTGGGCAGATTTTAATCCAAAGAGGACGTGGCCACCCACAACCACCCTTTGGCTCCGCCCCTGTTGGTTTGTGGACTAACAATAATAAATAAAGCCTCGAGTCTGGAGTTTGGTCATTGGCATCTTCATCTTTTGAAACCGGATGTGATGATCAAGGGCAGTATCTGACTTAAGGACACTATTTACTCTCTGGTATGTTTTCAGATGTGAAGGATTACGCTGCTTTGGACGCTTGTTGGGTGTACAGTTGGGCAGTGCACAATAGACGACTGACCGCTGCTGTTCAACACAAATCCACACACGATTCATTCTCTTATGGCTCTGCCAACACTGGCTGCATCGGATTAGACAAAATTTCACCCAAAGGCTCTCTGCACTTAGATCTTAAACTGGACCAAAGTTTTCCCCTCAAACAGTTCAGCAAAAACTAATTTCCAAAAACATTTGAGGCAAAAAATAAGATATGCAGCTGCTGAATCTGTCTTCATTTTAAAAGAGTCAACGTTTACTTTAAAGGTTTTGGGCGATACCTCAAATGAACAAGGAGCAAGGAGCAGGCAACATGATGTCCAGTCTCTCAAAACGCAATGAGAAGCTACCAAAATGTATTGTACACACACCGACAATAATGGTAACTGCAGATCCTGTCGACACGTACCATCATACAGTAGCCACAGTCTATTTTACTCTAAATGTGACCATAATTTACAAAATGAACATCATGCTGTATTTAAGGAGGCTTTAGACTAGCAAGTGAGACCATAAATCTACTTGAGAAATATTCATTGAGGCAACACATCAAGTCAGAAGTGGGATCATTTTCTCACAGACTTCTATACAATCACACACCCTGCTGGCCCTTTGAGAGAATGCAGATTTAAGTCAGTTTCTCATTGGCTTCACTTTTCAAACCTGAGGCAGATTGAAAAATTTGAGTTCAAGGTAAATTTTCTGTGAAAATATGTCTTTAGAAAGGGAGCATTTTATTCTGTCAAGGATTCATTTTCGTAACTGCCACCCCCCATGTAACAGTCAAAAACTCAGTTTGGACGTATTCAGGCTGTGCAACCATCCAAGCCTAAATAGATATCTTGTCCTCAGCTATTCGAGGTCACCCACCTGTGGTTGTCTGGTAGCATTCATTGAAAAAGACTGAATACTCTTACATAACACCTCCGACAAAGACGCTTTTGTCTCCTTTCAAAGAACCGAAGACGTGGTGGACGACCTTCCTCAGAGTAGCGTGGTGATAAATGCAAGTAGTTTTGCAGGTTCAATTTCACTCTCTTGGTGCGAGACTGCACACTGCACACTTTGGCAGGATATTGAATTTAGAAGCCGAGCAAATGCTTCACCTGTATGGGCAATTTCCAGAGTAGGGCCGCACGTTTCTCTTGGTTTTCTATATAAGAAAATTGCCATAGTGGAGGCTGATGGAGGGAATAAAAAGATAAAGAGGACTGTGGGTACAACAATATGAACAGCTTTCTGATATGACAAAAGGAAGAAATACTGAAGATGAGATACACATATGAACTTCTGCATCAAGATATTATGTGGCACTATGTAAAAATTTAAAGTTTAAAGCAAAACAACCTGGAGAGTTTGCTGCTGCCTGACTTTTGCTCCATGTCTCTGGGATAATGGGGTGTCAGAGAGAGAAACTATTCTGTCAGTACGAGGAACTTCATAAGATTCACAGGGCACACTGGCTTTCCTGCTTCCCGTGACCACGTCTGATCAGTCACTGAGGGAAGCAGAGCAGTGGGAGCGAGAAAATAAAGATGAAACTTTGTTGTCTTGCTTCAAACGGGCTTCTTGTGTTTCAAACTGAAAGGATGCTGCAAGGTTGTCTGCACAAGTCCCCTGACGCTCTGCCTCTTTGTCTCACAGACCCAGTTGCAAATCTTGTAAAGTGAGGTGAGACAGGGTTTTGGGGAAGTTGAGGGGATAGAGTGAATACAAGTTTGTCTTCATATTGTTGTTTGTCAGCCTGTGACCTGATTAATGAAGTCTGAGAGACACGGGCTGGTCCATTATATTGATCCTCATGATGACCCGAGGAGAAAATTGTTCTCCACTGCAGGCAGAATAAAGAGACATCTAAATTATATTGGTCATTCACTGTGAAAACGGTTCAAGTTTTTGATGTACACTCAAATTTCAAAAGGAAAGCAGTTCATTTAGTCTCTTTGCTACCAAGAGTTAGATGAGAAGACGTCCAGTATGAAGCCAAATGATGTGACGATGCAGTTAGCTTAGCTTAGCTATGAGACTGAAAGCTAAAGAAGGAAGCTACTATAGCTCTTCAATTCAAATCAAGGCAAATGTAGGCCCAGCAGTGCTTTGAACGAAATGCTAAAATCAGCATAAAAACAAAACATCCTCAGACTTTTCTCTTCTAAATCTATATCGTGAGGATGCTAACATTTGCCAATTAGCACAATCAATCAATTGTAATTTGTCTATATAGCACCTTTCACGCAGCGAAATGCATTTCATAGTGTTTCACAGATGACTGATCAGTCAGACAGGACATGCAGAAAGTATAAAAAAGCAACAATTAAATGACATAAATAAAAAGATCAAAAAGACAAAACTGATAAATTGATAAGAAAATGAAAACTTGATGGTTAGATTAAAATCAAAGCATGAAAATACAAAAAATGAAGAAAAAATACATAGAATTAGATTAAAAAACAGCACATCATAAAATACAACAAAACAATATACAATGGGATCAAAAACAAAGCATACTGTAAAAACACAATTAAACAACACAATGAGATGCAATGAAATTAAAATGAAAAATGAAAAATTTAAATAATAAAAAATACAGTTAGACTAAAAAACTAAACTAAAAACGCTGCAAAATACTAAGAAATAGATGAAAATAAAAATACTATAAAGATAAATACAGCTGGATTAAGAAATAAAACAAACATGAAATAAAACTAGATTTAAAACTTGATAACAGATTTAAAAGACAAAGACAGAATAACATATGAAGTTTAAAAACAGATAAACTGTAAAATGAATTAACTAGACTTGCCTGAGACAGTCAGCTTCAGTTGTCTGAGGCCAACTGAAGGTGACTGAATTGTCATTAAAGTTGCAAGTATTTAGTCATAAACTAAATATGTAAACAAACTTTTAAATTTTGATCTGAGGACGGTGCCACATATGCAGTCTCCTCAGCCGCTTCACTTTTATCTCAATTGATTGGGTTCTAAATGTCATTTTAAATGGATGAATCTACTTTGTTGCAATCTAAACCCAATAACCTACAGTACAATGACTTCCACTGAGTCTTCTTCAAAGTATTAGACTAAGGGTCCTAAAGCTTTTGCAAAAGAGAGATTTAAATTCTTGCTTTTTACGAGCTGTTTTTGTTCACTCGTGAGTTACTGAGAGTAGTTTGATGGGAGAAAATGCCATTTTAGGTACTTGAAATGAAGTGTAAAGCATAATAAATTGTGCAAAAAATAAAGGGATGATTGCATCTAAAGGACAAATATACAAAATCAACCTTCTCCTTTAACTTTTAGCAAGGAAATAAATACATTCAAAAGCTCCATTCATCTTATTTTAACCAGCAATTTCACTTTGTAAGACTACAAAAATGCTTTTCTAGGAAACTGTGGTCATCATACAAACTGTATCCACCCTGAAAGCAAAATTACTCTCCAGCTGCTTTGCACATTTGACACAGCGGATATTTCTTTGTTGTTTACTCCTGTTAATTAGCGCTTTGTTTATGTTCGACAACAGTGCAGAGGACGGTCTCCTAACAGTCAGCCTTTTGTTGGAGTAATAACACAAGAAAACACCACGTGGTGAAGTACTTAAATCGGGGAGGGGGGTTTTGAAACCCATAATTCACGTCTGATCTAGAATCTCAGCACATCTGTGTGTGTCTGTGTGTGTGTATTTACACAGACAGACAATTACAGCTGCCAACATGAATAACACACTCATTAAGTAGGACGCTAATATTCGAATGGCTGTCTTCCACGTCCTCTGTTGTCTCTAACTCACCAAGGAAAATGAAAGGTCAGTAAAACTTAGCGATTGCTGAACCGAGTCTCGCACTGACGGCATCTGATTGCATTTTATCTTCTTTTCAGTCCCATGATGACACCAGCAAGGGAGGCAGTTTTTCAATAGAGAATAAAGCCCGTGCGTGTCATCTAGTTACCATGTACAACACAGTGGCTTAGCAATTCAATTTAAAGTTCAGAGAAATACTTAGATTCTGACTAAAAGTCCCCCAGGATAAACTTTGATCTAAGCTATAAGTCAGGACCTTATTCACACTCTGTTCTTAACATAAATTATTCATATCGGGCTCTTGGTAAGGCTGTTTTCTTATACTTTATATTAGTAAAACAGAGAGCAGATGAATGAATTACCCAGTCAATTACATTAAGCTATTTTACATTCAAAAGTAATTCATTAGGTTATTTTCTTTCCCTATCCCACCCCCACATCTATATATTTACTTGTAAATGGTAAAGAACAACTGGAGTATTATTAGTGGTATGTCGTGTCGAATGATAAACAACGAGGATATAATTTTCCACTTGCCCTTGGACGCTGCTTCTTTTTGCACATTATTCGGTGCTCATTACATGGAGTGAGCGATCAGAAAAACGTATTTGTATTCATTCGATATGCTTGTAAAATGTGCTCATCCGTGATAATAAAATCACAAATACAATCTGTGAAATGCAAAACTGGCCAGGCATGAAATTCCTGTCGGAGACTTGTGAAGCGATGCAGCAATAAGCGGTGTGGAGGAACAAAATATACCTGCGAACGGAGACGCCACGACTGTTGGAATAGAAATTAAGAGATCTTAATCTAAGTCAGTGCCTCAGACTGCGAACACAGTAAAAAAAAGAGCAGATTTAGTGAGACGCAAGGGCAATATTGTGTTTTTTCTTGCAACCTGGGGTCAAGGGATTAATGGAACAATGGATTTTCTCATTCCTCTGAGGTGACCTTTGCTCATATTCCACCTTAAGAGCAGCACCCAGAACCAGAGGTCTTGTTTCGATCTCTGCTAAACATCCTGCAGGATTTCAAACAAAAGCTCCACTTTGACTCGAGAAGTTTGTTCCTGCACACCCTGCTGCTGCATTACAGGCGTCTGACTTGCTTCAAAACCATGGACATCAAGGACAAAGGGCCAAACTTCTCATCATGGGCACCAGGCCAGCTCTTATTAGTCTAGCCGGCTTTTAAAAGCGCTCCTTCATTGTTTCAATGTCACCGGGTTGGGGTAGGACGAGCTGTTTGACCCCGGCAGTTAACAAAATGAGCTGCTCTATGGGCTCAGTGACGGAGATAAGCTGTTTAATTGCTGTAATCTAAGTGCTATTACCTTTTCTTTGTCCAGTTTAGGACTTCTGTCTAATTACACAGCGGAGATGAGTGACTTACTAAATCAAACAGAAGATAATTCAAACCACAAAAGGAATCTGCAGCAACTCAAGGTTGCACTTGAACACAGTGGTGTGTGGAGCTGAATACTGACATCAGCATGCTCAGCTAACAATGCTAGCATGCTAATGTATAGCTGGCATAATAGGCTTCAGAAAAAAACAACAACTGGGCTTCTTTTGTTCATTCTTGGGGATATTTTTGCTCTCATCCAAGAGGCTTCTTAAAAAACAAAAGAAATCCAGTTGCTTTTGACTGAAGCTCTTAGGATTTCCATCACCGAGTTGCACAAAATATGTTATTTGTAAAATATTAGATTCATATATTAAACACTTTATGAGAGAGAGAGAGAGAGAGAGAGAGAGAAATCCCTCTCCACCCATTTTCAGCAGAATCTCTCAAAAAATATGAAGGATAAAACCATGAACTTTTCACTGTTAGTTCTCATCATGTCACCAACTGAGAATCTGCATATTGGAGAAGTAGGTCAAATCGTCTCTGGTTATGGGTGAGTTGAAATACGACACACATTTAGGCTCATATTAACAAATAAACAGATAGAGGTCAACTAGTGATATTTTCTGAATCATGTAATTTTGTGTCACAATAATACAAAATTAAACACTGAATGCTTTTTAATATGAAATACATCACAAAAATGAAATAATCAGTATTATTGTTGACGCGGAGAAGTTGTACCACAAAACCAAAAATATTGCTAGATAGTCTGATCCAGATGGAACAAGATGTAGAGCTTCAAACTGGTTAAAGATAAAGAAAAAGTTACCAGCAAATCAGAGCTGGTCAAGTAGAAGTAACCTGTTGATTTGAGATGGAATAACCCACATGAGGCTGATGGAATGTATTGAATCAGAAACCAAAGATGATGATATAGATGATAAATTAGGAGGTTCCCAAAGTTTCCACAGTTCATTTGGAAAGGTACTTAAATATATGTAAGTCTATCTCATTGTAGCCCTTAAGGGAAGCTGAGGGCATCAGTATGAGGAAGGATTCATCATGTGGAGGCCATGAATGTCTGTTCACAACTACTTTAAAGTCCATCTTGGAAATCCTCTGGGCACCGTGAAAATCTCTGCAGAATCTCTCTTACAGCTGTTGAGATATTCCAGTTTGGATCTAGAGCTTTGCTGCTAGTGTGGTTAAAAATAAAATGCAAAACTGTTATGTGAAAAAAAAAAAGAAGATAAAAGACTGGAGCTTGTCTATAAACATCTGCAACGCCGTCTCCCTGAGCGTCAGATGAAGTCAGGCAGGGTGTGTGGCACAAATTAAAGGCCTCATTAGTACACTTCTTACCTCTCACTGTCTCCAGTGGACTAATGGGCCGGCATTGCAGGGACTTGGCTGGAGCACAGTGCAGGCTCAACAGGAAACTGAAGCCCCATGGGAATTCCACTATCACAGGACTCTCGCTATCCTCTTTCATTGCTCGACAATTTGGGTTGGGTTAATTCTGGGTCATCTCATTACGCCTCACACCAGAGGTGACAGTGAAGTGAGGTGGTTTTATATTTGCTGCTCTCAATCCCTTCATCCTGGATCGCTCATCAGTAATCGTCCGTCCTGGGTTTGAGGGATGACCTAATTATCCCCACCGCAGTGAACAATGTACAGAAATTTCAATTTTCCCTGCTAAGCACAAACTTGGGCATTTTAACATTTAGTGCAATATACAGATGATTCAGCGAACTTGTATTCCTCGGATGCCTGACTGTTTACTGCTGCACCAGCGAAAGAGTGACAACTGAACAGTGATGAAAACTAGAAGGAAAATGAGCTGTTTGAGTGCTAACGACAGAAGATGTTGCGGAATAAATCAAAGAAAATTGAAGAAAAACACGCTTTTTTTTTATATCCAAGAGAAAGATATGCCCGAGAGAGAACAAAGCCCTCTGAGTTGTACATTATGTGTGGCGCTGAGGCTGCATGGTGGCCTTGTCACTTACATTCTTGAAGCCACGGTACAGGATCTGGAGCTCCTTGCGGGAGAAACGTGTCTGGGCTTCGAGCTGCTCCAGGCCCTCGGGGCGATGGCGGACTGCAGATAGTTCAAGCTCATCTTCAACGCTGTCTGGAGGGTAGGAGGGAGAAGGTCAGATGTGAACAGATGCCGGCGAGAGTCGTTGCAAATTTGCATTTTTTGAAGCTGGGATTCTCGATCACACTTATAAATATCGGCAGCAGCTTTGCGAATAAACTCAGACATGTAGCAACACCTCAGTTCAAAATGCCAAAATCCAACAAGCTGCCAAGAAGTGGCATCACGTCCTCGATAAATCCATTCAAATGAGTCAATTCTGAATCCCTTTCACCTCATTAGAACAGGTTCCTCTGTTTGGATCCGTTACAAACCCAAACTAAAATCTGAATGCCCTTTTCTTCTCTACAACAAACACACAGTAAGGATAATTGGTGTTATTGAGACCCCAGAACACAACAAACGGTCATGGCAGAGAGCTTCTTCATGAAAGAGGGCGGCTGAACCCTGTGAAGTGTTTTAATGGGCCTGTAATGATGGCAGATGCTGTCTGGGCACTGTCACTGACTGCACTGTCCTCGCAGCGCAGCATTTGACTTGTCTTGTTGGCGCAGGGCCTCTCATATACCTGAAGTGTGACATGCTGTCTAAGTGCCTCATTAGCTCCAACAGTCTTATTGTGGCATACAGCCAAAAGGCCAAATCTTCTAACAGACCACAATTAACCTGCTGCTATCATGCTAATGGTGTGCAGTCATAGATGAATTTACCCGATTTATTTTTGTGGAAATAAAACATCTGCTTGAGCTCATTTTCATCATCACATTTGTCTAGAAGCTACATCTGTGTAAATAGTAGATTCATCTGCAACAACATTTAGCTTTGAGTAATTTCAGACTACACAAATAATCTGCAATCAGTAGCACATCACTTCACACATCCAACAAGCATTTTGTGAACTTCTACAAAACCAAAGCGCTCCACAGGAAACCGTAAACAGGATTTCTAAAAATGAGTGTTGTAGCTGAAATGCAGCTCCAGCAATCACAGTGTATAGTGAGTGTTTGCTCTAATACAAGGAAAACCACAAGAAGGAAAAAAAAAAGACAAACAACAAAAAATCAGCAGAGAGAAAGAGAGACATAGAGAGAAAGAGCCTTGGAAGAGCCACTTGCTTTGATTACTGGAGGATGACTTTTTGGCTGTGGAGCATGGAAAGAGCCTCATGAGTCGAGCTCTCACTCCGCGCTTGTGGACAATCTGAGGGTAACCTGGGAAATATAGCATGAGGTCTTGTTGTTACCCAGGAAACTAACAGCCTCAGTACATCTTAGGAAAGTGGGCATGCATCAGGGGAGGGTTTATTAAGGCTGATAAAGATACAAGGTTACTTTTCTGCTTCTTCAGGACAACAACACAGAATTTAAACCTGCACCAGGCAGCATCAAAAGACAAGGCTTGAATTTGGCAGACTTTAAAACCAGAGAAATGATTTAATTAGTCCTTGGTAGTGCTCTGTGAAGCTTCACCTCTACACAGTGGTGCTTTGGGCTGAATGCTAATGTGAGAAATCCAACAAGCTCACAGAGACAAGGCAAAAAATATGGATGCTGAGCAGTAATGATGTTCTTCTTCTTAGTTTAGCTTGTTTTCGGATGACTTTCGCTAAATAACAGTAAACACAAAATTAAATGGGAGATATTGGGACAAGTGTCTGTTGAAAGTTTTGTTGCCATTCCATGGAGTAGTTTTTGAGAAATTTCAATCTGGACCATTTGGTACATCAATAGATTGGCTTTTCCAACCACACAAACATGGAAAATTTCCAGCATCAAAATGAAAAATAAGATTTGTTTTTAAATCAGTTTTGTTGATTGGGGTTTCATCCACTTAAGCATAATAGACATTTTTTTTATTTATCAAATGCCATAGTCTGCAGAGAGAGGTTTTTAGCACCCACTACAGAGGTTTGTAGCAAGCTGAATATGTAATCAAAGTCAGAAATTGACTGATAAACTGCGCAATTGTAAAAATAAATAAAAATTCTGTGAAAATCTGGAAGCATGGGTGTCAGAAAAAATATGCTAAAATCTGATATAACTCGAGTAAAACACTGAAACTTAACGGCTTTGTATTATAACAAATTACTATTTAAAAAACAGATTATTGAAGTAGACAGTTTTTTTTCCTTTTTTTAAAATGCAAATTAGTACTTTATTTCTGTGATTTACAAAATATCTGTAATTTAAAAGAAATGTGAAAATCTCAGTAAAACAAACTGAAAAAAATGTTAAAAATACTGACCATTTAATAATTTTTCTTTCAAATAACAGCAAGAATCTATGAAATAATACTTTTTGATGTGATTTCAGTACAATAAAAATAGTGTGATTTTATGATCAAATATTGGAAATGAATGAATTACCATATATAAAAATACAGATTTTTGATGTGGATTTTTTTTTAAATAGTTTTTACATTTTTTGCAGTTAATATGTAAATTAATACTTTTTTCTATGATATTTGTCAATATTTTAATATATAAATTGATCACAAAATTACAATCTGTTAAAAACATCCATTTTTTTAAATTTCATATTATTTCATCCTGTATCAGGAAACTGGTTCAAGTTCAAGAATGGCATCACTGCAAGTCAAGAGGCAGTAGTTCACTGGGTTACATTTCTTATTAATGAGTCTCTAAGCACATTGTAGGTCACCGGTGGAAAAGACAGGCTCTGAATATGATATGGACCCAGTGACCTCCCGACTGGGTGTAAGCTAATATCTTATCAGGTGTCATCTTTTTTTCCCCCACACTCTCCATACAACAAAGGAACCAGAGTGGACTATCCGAGGTGTGAATGGATGACACGGTACACTGCAGAAACACTCCTGTTCTAGGCAGCACCGCCGTGCGAGTGTGAAAGTCATTAAGTCCACAGCCTCGCCTTAAAAGTTGCACAAATCCATTTCCCCTGCCACTCCGGGGTATTCTGAAAAATTTAGTGCCAAGTTTGATGGCAGCGGTGGGCGTTAAGATGAGTCCTTGAGTCTTAATTAATTGTGAGACTGTAGGTAACAGGTAAAAATAATAACAGACGTGAAGCTCATGGCGTGTTTGTAACAAGTCAAACAGATGTCAGGATGGCCGATGGGGGTTTTTAGAGGCCTCCATAAAGCTGGGCTATAAAGAGATGTAGTAGCAACAATTACATCATAGAGCAGAGGAAATTGTGTTATAAATCTCCAACCTGGTCTGGCAACATCATGGAGGTGGAGAGGCTGAGAAAAGCTCAGTGTGCAGCGAGATGGCAAGAGGAAATGATACCCGAAAAATGTTGTTACACTGAATTAAATTAATTACTTTTTATATTAGTCTTTTGGTTATTTTATTGCAGTGATAAGATGTTTTATAGTTACACTAGAGATGCATGATATGTTGCTTTATTCCCTGCTATTCATGGATAAACAAAACTGCCTGGAATGGAGGAAGAATGAAGCTTCTGAAGCTTACAAGAAAAAGTTAAAATCTAACGTGTCAAAGCCATTTCACCCTGAAAATGTACAGAGGTAAACACCACATGCTGTGTTAATGGACTACAGACTGCATAAAATAAACAGAGGTAGCCAGACAATTTTAATAGGGATGACCATTACTCACACTGGGGTGGCAAAGAAATTAGATCTTGCAATTTTTCTCTGCCTGGAAAATCTCTGTAGGTCAAATAATTAATTTGTCTGGTCATTTTCTATTGTCATTCGTTTTTACAGGCATTAAAGTGCACCATGAGGACTCATATATAACAGGCGTTTTTATAAAATCCTTAAATTAGTGAAGATAAAACAATCTGGAACAGTTTTTGCAAATGATGCTTTTGTAAATGTTGATATTATGATATATATCACATTAGGACATAGCTAATTCTATCTTGTCCTATCGGTATGTGTGTAGCCGTTTATCTGGCTTTACTATTGGTTGCATGGATGCGAAGATACTGTACACTTTCACACAGTAGGCACTTGTCAATCATAGAGTAGCCCCAACTTAAAACAGACCGTTTTATTGTCTATTTTACTCTAAATTAAATCCTAAGTCCCAAAATAAACATTATAATGCATTGAAGGAGACTTGAATCTAGCAATTGAAACCAGAAAAATATTTGAAAAATGTTAAATGAGGGAGCAAACCAAGTGAGAAGTAGGGTCATTTTCTCTTCGATTTCTAGATGATCTGACTTGAAGAACCACCCCCTGTTGGCCCTTAGAAAGGATGCAAATTTACAAGGTTACTTTGCAGAGCTGGAGGCTGCACTTCTGTGATTCAAATGCAGTTTGTGCTACAATAAAACCACAGAGCAGATGGTTAAAATCTCCTGGCCCTGGCACTGTGTTCATAACAAAATTACTGTGCACAACAAACTTGACTGCTGTGAAAGATACTGCTGAGTTGTTCCTATTGAAGGCCAATTCATATTGCCCCCTATAATAATGCAATAACTTTGAGAGTTAAAGGATGAAGCTCTCATCTGTTCTTGTTACCTTCCTGACACACACCTTCCTACCTGAGCGGAGATGAGACGTTTGAGTGCCCTCGCTGAGGTTGAATTAGACAGATGTTGCTTTTGTTGCAAAGATATATTGCTCTCGACAGCAAGCTGGCTTTATTTGGAAGCATCGCCGTACTCCAGAGAGACATCTTTTATCCACCTTGGAGCTCAAGGACAATGTCGTGGGCTTCAGTACAGGGCTGAGATTAGGATGCAGTTCAGACATTATGACTGAAAGAGCAAAATCAAACTATCTCTATAATAAAACTAAAAGCATGACTGTTGGTGAAAAGCCGAACCAATGTGAAGGCAATAAAACGTGATCTCCAAAGTGGAATAAAGCAAAGCCTGAGTGACAGAGTGCTTAATCGGGCTGGAAAAGAGCATGCAGTCGTGGCTGGCTAATTAATGTTTGCCCTTTTTATTTTATTGACAAATTGGATCTGACGCTTGACTGTGTGTGTGTGTGTGTGTGTGTGTGTGTGTGTGTGTGTGTGTGTGTGTGTGTGTGTGTGTGTGTGTGTGTGTGTGTGTGTGTGTGTGATAAAGCAGAGAGCAGCTCATGCTGTGCCCTGATGCAAAGGTCAAAGTTCTCCACTTTGCTGAAATTGCACTTATATCCAATTTATCAAACATCCTAAATACGTGTCGTTGTCCTGAAGAATCAAGAAAAGCAAGCAAGCCAATCCTGAAACATTTCACTTACTACGTGCACACACATAGTCTTGTCATACTTTTGCCTTCCTCGAAAGAAAAAAAAAAAACACCAACCACAGCAGCGTTGTGAGCGACAGCAGCTTTAATAGTAGGTCATAGCTGAATGTCCAGCTCATCAGAAATGTAATTCACAGCCTCCTCTGAGAAACAAAGCGACCGTGACCATTTTTGCCCTCCAGCAATACCAGAGAATAAGACTGACCACCCTGTAAGGGTCATAAACAAAGAAAAATGCCTCAGCCATATTTAATTACCATGGGACATATGTAACTAGCTTTGTAGACTGTAGTCATAAAATGGTCTACTACACATATCTTTTGACAAAGCTGCAAAAATACTTAAACCTTGAAAAATGAATGTGAGTATATTACCCCCGAAAATGAGCCTTGACTGATCAATCATGACTCAACTGCTACACTCCCTCAAGGTTTATAATTCAGGACTCATTTATCTTGAAGGTAAGGTCAGGCTGGAGGGTAAAAATCTCACTAGCCTTAAATCAATTGGATCCATAAAGCCAAAAAGAGTGGCTAATAAATAATTGATAAATCTATATCATGCACAAACTAAAATGCATTCAGATGGCCACACTTGGCTGTTGAAAATCAATAAATCTCGGGTCAATCCTTGTACTAAAGTTTGATGAATGGTGAGTTTGTGGCTTCTTGGCTGTGCTATGAGGGTATATGTGCGGTACTTGCTACACAGAGGCAAATGATGGCCCCAGGGACCGCATGGTACAGATGAATTTAATACAGTATGGGCAAAAAAAACCTTATATTAAAATTATTAAATGGACCTTTAATAGGGGAAGTCTATATTCATCTGTGTGAAATTGACCAAGACAGTTTTTAATATCAGACGCTGATTACATTTATCACACACTGCATTTTTATTTCCCCATTGCATGTCTTTTACTGAGCTTTTTCTAAGACTTTTCTCTATAATGTTGTCAAAAACTGTGTGGCTGCATATGTGTGTTAAACAGATGTCTGTTGTGAAGAGCTCCTGTTTGTGTCTCTGTGTGTCTCTAAAATGAGGTCTTAACTTCCGCAGTTTAGCTCCTCGCCGTTTCCTTTAGCACCATGGCGCCAAGAAGGCAGGGCCCACAAAAGTAGGCCATGACTCCAAGGGAGCACAATTTATCCTCCGACAATTACAGTTAGATACTGTTACGTGTACCAGCACCAAGGATGTGAGCCTAGACAGCTTTGGCCTGAAGATCTTCGGCCACAGTTTGGACAGTGGCTCCGGGTTACAGTTAATAGCCAAATTAGTCTAATTGAATCGGTCCCGGTGACCTTTCTACGTTTCACTTAATGCTGAGGATACAAAGGCTTGTTTCCCGGCAGGTAATGTGAAAACCTGTTTAAATAATGAAAGAGCTCATGCAAAGCTGTTTTTTGGGAGGGGGATGAGGAGGGTAGTGACACTGAAAAGAAGAAGAAACTTAAAAAACTGAGCTTCAGATTTAAGCTTTTACAGAAAGACTACAGACATGCAGCAGCTTTGTGAGGCAGTGCTCTCTGGAACCCAGATAATGTATCCATTGGTCAGTATAATTGGTGAATATTGGCTTGCCACACATACGTAGGTCCATCCATCCTTTATCTATACACCGCTTAATCCTCATTAGGGCTGCGGAGGGGCTGGGGTCTATCTCTGCTGACTTAGGGTGAAAGCAAGGGACACCCTGGACTGGTCGCCAGTCTATCGCAGGGCTACATGTAGGGACAAACAATCACACTTACATTGACACCTACAGACATTTGAGAGTTTCCAATTAACCTGAACATGTTTTTGGACTGTAGGAAGAAGCCGGAGTATCCGGAGAAAACCCACACATGCACAGGGAGAACATGCAAACTCCATGCAGAAAGATCCCAAGTAGGCCAGACACGAACCTGGGATCCTCTAGCTGCAAGGTGACAGTGCTAACCACCAGGCCACTGAGCAGCCCAGATATATAGGTATTGATGTAAATGTTTTCAAATATGTTCTGATATGAAGACTATAATTTACTGAACACAACACAGAAAAAACTGTTTGGGATCATTTAATAACTGTGTGGCTATAGCAGAGCATGTATCACTACTGAGCAGATGGTGGTGTGGAGTCGAGCAGCATCCCTATAGTAAATTGCAAAAAAATTCCCATAAATCAATGAAAAGTTACCAAACTCTGACATATTTATAAAAATAATATTGACCAATATTTTGTCAGAATCAAAATTTCTTTTATCGGCCTCAAAAGTCCAGCAATTGTCGGCTCTAGCGGTCACAACATTTTGCTTGAGCTAAATGCAACCTCAGTGAGCTAACAAGTAATGCAGGTTTGGATGTAATGTGTACCACTTTCACCATCTTAGCTAATGTTAGCATCTTACATCAGCATTAAGCACATTGCTGCTAATGGATCACAGCATTAACATACCGAAACATGAGTCTGACAAAAGATTCAAGCACTCATTCTAGTTGTAAAAGTAAATGCAAAGACAGAATAACTCGACAATGGACATGACAAACTATAATTCTTGCACGTCGTCAGGATAGTTTTGGATTTACATCACTAGAAAACAGGTTCTTAACAATTCTTGGATGCACATGCAACACATCCTTAAAATAAAACGATCTGTGAGTCAAACTGTTTCATTTAGTAGTCAGTGAAGCCAATTCTGTAATCCTTGTAAATGCTCCATATTCTATATTCATAGGTATGGCAGCCTCTTTTATGATGATTTGATGTACCACATTCCTTGCTGATAACACATCTTAACTGAAGTCACATTATGGTAAATTTACAATAATTATTAAGTGGTTTCATGCTTGATAGACACTTAACTTTGAATAAATAAACCACATTCTTTAAACAGACACTTATTTGAAGGTAGTGCAGCACTGATGCTGGTTAAAGGTTTCGGTTTCAACAGACAGTAAATTCTCTGATCAGAGGCTCCCTTGCTTTATTGGGGTTTGAGAGTGATTGATCGCAATATCCCAAACCGCCCAAAGAAACTGCCAGAATAAATCAGGCTTCTTCACATTCACAAGCTCAGCCTAAATGACGCCTGCCATCGATAAGCTCCCAATGACACCTCATCTCGCTGTCGCTGACAAACTTAACACCTGAACCAAACTCAGAGCCTGATCTTATCACAGCCTCGGCTCACTCCTACTATAGCCTGTTCTCAGTCCTGGCAATAGGTACAACACAGAAAAAATCACCAGCAAACTGCGGCTATCAAGTTCATCATGAGGCTGTGCTGTGTCTACTGCTGTCCATTTAAGGACAAAATATGGAAAAGCAGGTATGAGTGACCGCAACGGCCATCAGTGGTAGCAGTAGTTGGACATGATCAGAAAGTTTCAGGCTTTAAGCGGATATTACGATTTAATATCCAAGAGAAATTCAAATTGGAGTTTAAATTCTGGGGTGTCAGTATGATTCTATCCTTTCTTGAGGCACATTATAATCAGTCCCATTTTCTGGGATATTTCAGTCCCTTCTGTGAATGATTGTATCTGGCAATGGACTCCAGTGCTGTAGCTCCTTTTTTTCTGCATCTTAATGTGACTCTGAGCTGGTTTCTAGATCAGAAGTGATTAATCGCTCTGCAGGAAGTTGGATTATCTTACTTAGCTAGCGATTCAGCGTGACAGTGGTTCTGTGACACATGATATCAACATGAGAAACACATTTTGTCTTTGTACTTTTCCAGAAGTGCATGGGTAGGACAGTGAACAGCAGATTTTTATGGAGCAATTTGAAAACTTTTTCGCAGCCGAGTCTCAAACTGTGTGACTTGAGAGAATTCCTAATGAGGTGTTCAACACCAACCTTCCTTGATCCTTAATTTCAACCACAGCTAACTTCAATGAAGATTTGAAAACTCCTTGTTGTTTGAACACCTTCTGCTTAATGAGTTATACTAAGAGCTTTTCACGTGGTAATTATTGATAATTCTGACACTGAAATGAACATGGTTTGACTGAAGCGATATATTTTGTGATGAAAGCTAAAGAAAGACTTTTCTGATATGTTTACAGACCTCACCCCAGGTATTAAAGTCAGCGGCTTCCAGGTGTTAATCTCTTAACATCTTAATCTGTCTCCTGCAGACATTGAGCAGATGGTATCAAAGGAAAAATCAGAGGGCGACTGTCTCTTTCATCAGCAAAGTTTTACTCTAAAACGAAAAACACGCTGTAACTTCATTGCATCTGCTGATTTAAATGAACGTATTTCAACCTGCAACACAGCTATTTGCTTTTTGTTCATACATGTTGCATACAATTTGTGGAACCTAGTCAAAATAAAAAAATCAAACAGTGATGTGGAGATGGAACTCATTGATTCAACTGATAGCTGTATGAATAATACAGAAGTCAAAGCTAATGATTGGGCCCCCTGCTATACCGACTTGTTAATACCTCTTTCGATCAAATTTAAAACTCCTCCATATTTCTAAAGGTCAGCTCAGTATTGGTAACTACGCATTAGTCTGCGCATGGGACATTTACAGAAGGTCATATTGTCATATGGCTAGTTGCACAAATGCAGAGGCAAGGCCTTTTGGCCCAATTAACTCTAATACAATCAGCAAGAGCCTGGGAATAGGGGGCTACTTTCAAACTCAGGACTGACTTTAATACTTCAATTCAGTGTTTAACTCCCAAAGCTCTATGTTGTTTTTGAGCAAAACAGGGACAAATATGACACTTTGCAACTAGCAATTAAATGTAGAAGAGGATGACAGCAGATGAGCAAAGTCTGGCAGCCTGTTCTGGCACGATTCCCAAAAATACACCGATGTGATAACAAACTGACCAACTCTACCAGCACAGGTCATTTCTCAGCAGAATACTAAACTGGGAAAAAAGTGTTGTGTGGCTATTTTTGATTCATTGCCCAAGTAATGCCTCTATCGACAGTAAACATCTGCTTCCCGATGAGACCTCTGCCTCAGATGTTAAACATAATGAGAGCGCATTGATGTAATATTTACATACAGTGTGTTTACCCTTGGAGCCCAGCCATATTAGATGGAAAGACATGAGTGAAAAGGAATTTAATATATAGAGAGAGCCTTTATACATTTGATGCCTTTCAAAGGCCTCAGAGGAATGCTTTCTTTGTGCTTCAGAGGAATGGAAAATTCTGAATATAACTCACGCTGGAACTCTTTCTAAATTGGAAGTCCATATATGGAGTTCAGCATCTTTTGGCTCAGGTTCTCAGCTTTACTTTACTGTAGAATGGAGTTTGCAGTCATTTTAATCTGGTGGAAATTACGAAGCTACACAAATGCTTGTAAGAAAAAAAAAAAAAAAAAAAGGCTAGTTCCACTATGTGTATCAGACAAAGCACATGGCTGTCTCTGTAGAGATATGCTGAGTGATACGAGTTCACTGTGAAAAGGTGAATGGAAGTGCAGCACTACATAAGGCTGGAATCTCCAGATCTGCCTGCAGACAAAAGATAAACCATCTAACTCCACTGCAGTGGCTGACTTTGCTTTTCCTGAAGTGTAATGAATTCCCTTTTGCGGCACCAAATATTTTCTAATGCCCTAAAACAAATTATAGCAGACATTCTGAACACCAGAGCTGCCAAGAGTGGACATCTGCTGATTACAATTCTGCTTTTGCAAGTGTTAGATCTGCAGATCCAAGTCAATAAAAGAAAAGTAATTCAAACACAGTCTCCACTGTGTAATGAAAAAGCCTCATTTCATATCGGATAAATCAGATGGACGATGTGGAAGGTGGATACAGGACTGCCATTTGTTCCCATTTGGTGGGCACAAATACAAAAAAGCTCTAAGACTAGAGTCAGACAGAGCAATATGTCATTGCAGTTATTTAATAAAACAGCCTCTTGCTCCTTATGGCAAGGAGGAAAAATGGCGACTTGGGAAAAGGAACGCTGGGAAGACAGGGTCAGTGTTTGGTCTGTCTTAAAAAGAAATCCAACGCCAAATATCTGTGCAACAGCCCAGAATAAAAATGCACTGTTTTGCATTTTAAATATTTTTTGCTGAGATATGAATTCACTGGTTACACAACAGTAAGTTTTTTGCCATGTAACCAATGATGAAAGGCAGATCCAAATAAATTTGGGTCCAAGAAGACTGGGAATAGAGCTGCGTAAACAGCCAAATGGACTGAAGCCGTGAGTATTCCCCACAGGTTAGTTATTGCAAGACAGAAGGCAAAGTAGCAAAGTGGCTCTTTACTGGCACCGGAAGGCATGAGCCACTGTTTTCCACCATTAGTGCAATTTGCTTCAGTTTTCCTCATGCAACAATAATTCTAATCAGATTAAACAAGCACATGTGAGTAGGAACAATAAGAAATGTCAATGACCTGAACTTCAAGAGGCTAATTTTTCAGGCTTAGGATGGACATTAGATAAAATGCTGTCCTTTTCTACTCTGAACTAAGTGTGACTGACTGCGTTGACTGGAGATCTGGGGACTGGATGCCAAGGTTCTTTATGAGGGAGAGCAGACTCTCACCCTGGCCATAATGACACACCATCAGAGGGGTGAGGAATTTATTGGAATCTGGGGGAAAGAGCAAGACTATGCTTTTAATTGCAATCATTTGTCACTTGGAAGTGCTTCAATAATCATCTGTCTCTAAGAAAACCTTGCTGCAGCAATGGACGTGAAGATCCTTTGCCCTTTCTACTCCAATCATTTTAAAGATTGTAACATGGGACAATGGTAGGAGAAGGACTTTTATCACACTTCAGCTCCATAGTTTAGAGCTTTCATGCCAGAAAAAGCACACCCAAAGAGGGGAGAGTCTTTATGACTCACTTCCAAGTGAGTCATCCTTATTCCATCTGCTGACAGGAAACTTGCACTGATGCTGCCAGTGTATTAATGGATTAATGAATTGTATTCTGACAAGATAGGCAGTGTTTGCTTCTCATAAACAGTCGGAAATCCCACAACAACCTTTTGGATCTTTCTCATCTAATTTTCTCCACAAACTAGCTAAGCTAAAAGACAAACATGACACTCAAAGCAGGGCAATAGAGCATGTGAGTGGAACAACAAAAGTGAAACAAAGTGACTTGGAAAGTCAATGAACCTATCTATTTACTTTCTCTGTTACTTCTTTGACAGTGAGGCTCTGACTCTGTTGCCACTATTGTGATTAAAAGGTGCTAGCCAGTTATGTAACAACACGATTTATGGTCAACAACTCCAGCCAAGCCCTGCGACAGACTGGCGACCTGTCCAGGGTGTCCCCTGCCTTCGCCCGAGTCAGCTGGGATAGGCTCCAGCACCCCTGCGACCCTAGTGAGGATAAAGCGGTGTATAGAGAATGGATGGATGAACTCCAGCCAATATCATTAACATCGATGGAGCCAATAGATTAGTTGACTGGTATTGTTGACTGATATAATCAAAGATGCATCAGTATGAGTGTGTATGTATGATATTCACTAATTTAAAAGCTTTCTTTTACAGAAGATAATGCAGAAAAAATTCTTTGGGTAATTTAGATTCAGTGTCACCACATAGCTTGTCCATCAGCGGGGCACTAACTCTATAGTTTAGTTTATAATCCACTGGCCTCTGTTTGCAGCACATGTAGTACAGCTGAGCAGACAGTAGTGCGGAGTCAAGCAGTGTCTTCAGGCCATGTTTCTAACTTGTTTGTAAAATATGTTGCTGAAAAGTAAATCAATAATTCCTCATTATCTTTCCTTTCCAATATAAGCCTGACATACACAAACACATATATCCCATATTGACAGATTTATCAATATCAGACTCTTACTCCCAAAAATCAGATTTGTTTAAACTAATCCAGTGTTGGTTTGGCTTCAAAAATAAGCAAAGAGATTTGTGTTTATGAGCTTTTTGCTTTTGTATATTTGTCATTTGTTGATTTTACAATGTACATCAATATGGAGCTCTCAAAAATATAAAAGTATTCTTCAATATGCCACTTCTCTGGGACTAACTTACAATTTTTGTAGCTGATGATGAATGATTTTTTATTAGATTTAGTAGAAAAAGTTTCTTTGCATCAGTGCACCCCACTAAATTTAGATTGGTCCCTCCAGCACTCACCTTTCATAACAAAATGCTTCCTTCAATCGGTTCAGAAAATACACTCCTCGGTTCAGTTTGGTTAGATAGTGGGAAACGATAGGAATGACAAACATCGGCTGTAGGCAAAGACCAGCATACAGATTTCATAAACGAAGTTCAAAAAACATCCTGTATGGAATTAGAGAATACAAACATGGTATTGTATTCTCATGGTACATGCAGTCTATCTGGCTAAATGAGAAGTACAGAATCCACAATTGCCTACAAAGTTGGTCATGAATTACGACATTATGCATGAAGAACCTATGTCCTTGGTTTCATTCTGTAAAATATTGTTGCTGGATTCATGATTATTCATTTTACGGGCTAATTAAAGCCACAAACACACTGAGTGAGCATACTGTGTGTAGCCTTGATTGAAAAAAGAAATGCCACATGTGCAGCTTCAAAGGTCTCGATATGGCTGAAGGTTCATGAAGGACTTTTATTTTTTATTTTCACTTCAGCTGAAATAATATTTTTTTCTATCTTAAATGGGAGTCACCCAATTTGCATAATCAAACACTGGTGAAGAAGATCTGAATTAATGAATACCACGAAACTCAAAAAGCCTGTTCATGTTTAATAACATCAGAGACTGTGCACGGTGCACGTGATGTACACGATACGACATCCCTGCAATGCAACTGTACGGTACAGGTCATTTAATTAAGTGCATCTTTAAAAATATAATCTGCCTCTCGCTCTCTCTTCCACAGAGAGCCTTTATGCACGGCAATCATTCATATCGGATCCTTGGCTCAGAAGCATCCGTCATGCTTCGATCAGAATTTATTATCTGTGATGGTTTCATCAAAATGACTTGTCCTTGCTTTCCTGACTCAAATTGACAAGCTGAGCCCTCTTGCTTCCAGCGCGCTCTTTCGCTCTGCCCTTCTTGCCTCTAAAGACACCAGAGGGGCCCATAAGTTAGGATGCTCAGGCAAAGGTTAAGTCAATCAAATCACTGCTCTAAATAGGCATCATGGACAAGAGCCAAAGGGTAATAGGGCCAGTTGATCGTTGTCCTTTAAATGGACTGGTGTGTGGACGCATAATTACACATTACTACATATCTCACACTTCACTTCTAGTCACTGAGTCATTTGTTTCCCATATTTTAATAATTTATATGCCTGCTTGAATAATAAGATTTATTTCCATGATGAACATTACAAATTAAATATACAGAACAAGCTGTAAATGCCATCATCTGAAATAATGAAGATGATGTTAAACATTTCTGCTGACTCAACTCTGATGATGAACATGCGACTTGGCAAAGAGAACAATCCCACAAAGATGCAGCACAGTTTCTATCATGCCCAAAAAACTGTGTGCGAGTTGAATACATACGCATTGCGCTTAACAAAACGAGGAACATGCTGGTAGTAATTCACATAGTTTCCGATCCCTCATTGGTTGCCTTCTTTGAACAATATCATAAATAACTGACAGATAAAATAAAGGCTAACTAGTTAGTCTTAGACCCAGACACAGCTTTATACCCAGACAGTACAATTATTAACGACAAGCACGTCAGAACTGCTAGATCAAATAAATGCCACCAATAGCAGCAGAAAAGGTCATTCACAATTTTGTATCATAAAAATTCAACAAGCATGTTTGATATTGAAAACTGTCAGACACAAACTAAAGCTTTTGTCATCTATTTTAGACTTAATATTTCAGCGCTGAAGCTTAAAGTTCTGCATGAAAATGGACCTCAGATGAACTGTGAATGTCAGACTAAATATCAAACTACAGCTCAAATTCAAATAAATAAACCTTAAAGCTAAAAGGTGTGTAAGGTTAAGTGCAAATAGTTATGATTTAAGAACAGTTATGCTTCCAGCTGTGTGGTTGTGAATCGATCTAAATGCTGACACCATCATGCTAGCATACAAAGCTTACAACAACTGCTCAGAACAGAGTATTACACAGTGAAATTTGGACCTGGTGATGGCACTAGTTTAAAGAAAAAAAGTAATCAGCAAATCCAATGCAGAAGTGACAAAAACTGCAGTTCTTCAAATGGCCACTCGAGGCTGGCTTCAAAAACAAGTCCGTTCCCATTGACCTCCATGCTAAAATGGCCAACCTTAGAGCAGAAATAAACATGCTTCCAGCCTTTGTCTCTATAACTAATTTCAATGGTAATGACAATCATTTAAATTGTTTTCAGACTAGAGCTTGAACGACGCATCAGTTGGTCGAGATTATTGACAATATTGGCCAATCACAGATAAGTCTCTGAATTGGTGTATGTTGTTGGATATGTCCTGATATGATCATTATCTTTTATATGACATAACAGAGAATATCTTGTCATGCAAAGCTGTTTCCAGCACTGTCTGCAGCACATGCAGCAGAGAACGCTTTACAGGTGACCAGAGGTGCAGAGGTAAACAGTGTCTGCATTGTAAGTTGCTAACAAATTTGTGAGATATATTGATAGAAAAGTTAATAAATAAGTGACTGCAATATTTTCCCTTTTCACTTTAAGTTTGTCATATAAGCAGTTCTGGCCAATATGTCAATATCACACACTACTCTTTAAAATTGTTGCTATGTCCAAGGCAAATTGGCTGTAATTAACACTTAAAGCTGTTCATTGCACAGAAGACAAAAAGTAGTGTTAAGTGATAGGTAGGCGCTGACATAGGAAAGCCCATAGACTGCTCCATGAAAGCTCCACCTCTTTCATCACTTTTGCATTTGCCATAAATTACGATTTGTCGTCCACGATATACTGATGTTGATAATTAAATACAATTAAATACAGTATCTGTTAAGTGAGCTTAGTTGTCCTGAAATTGTCCCTGCATCATCTCCAAATATAATTTGTGCTTCATTTCTGTCTATCATGTACCAAACCAGTTGACCCAACACAGGCCATAAACTGCTCCTTCTTGTAGATACTATCCAACACGTGAAAACAGAACCAGGAACAAAACTAAGCCAGGTCATGGAGTCTCTCTGCTGCCAGGCCATAAATTCCTATAAAGGACACAAAGAAGATGAGAACCTTGTTCTATGAATATCAGTGCTGAGACGCTCTCTACAATCGCACCCACTAATATCAAATGGTAGGTCCGTATTGACACCGTGTTCCATCTTTGTTCGGATAATGGTGTACTTGTGAACAACTATGATGGTGGGGGTATGAGGTTGGGGTTGGGGGTGTTGCTGTGTGCAGCTGAAACAGAGAGTAATTTATTATTGTGTGACACAGTGATTAGTCTGCACCCTATAGGACTTTGCTCAGCAGTCCGCACTAATGCCCTGCAGGGGTAAAAACGTACATATGTGTAAAAAGGTTCTGGCTATATGTGCGAATGAGAAAAACAAAAGTGACATTTGTTCCTTACTGTGCCGCAGGGCATCTAAGGACATCAGGCTTTGGAAATATAATGGTAAATTACTGGGGGGAAAAAAACTAAACTGCCCTAGTAATTCAATATGTGACAGTGCTCATTACATCATTTTACGAGCTACATTGAGC
The DNA here is from genome assembly GCF_021347895.1 of Acanthochromis polyacanthus. NCBI lineage: Eukaryota > Metazoa > Chordata > Actinopteri > Pomacentridae > Acanthochromis > Acanthochromis polyacanthus. Next base: position 10,165,319 of record NC_067135.1, on the reverse strand, counting down.
AAACACTTAAGCAGCTGCAGTGACTTTCCAACACTAGCCTTGGGATAGAATACATGTGCACAACATTTCAGCAACATTTTATAATTAAACTGAAAGTGGCAATTCTTATGCTGCTCACCAGGCCTTGCTTGTATTCACAGCAGAATGCTCTGATGAGTGCACACAATCAGATGCAAAGATCTTAATATATTTCGCCAATGTGGTGATTCGCCCATGACAGGGAGAGTCTGTTAATCAACTGTCTTTCCAGGTCTGAAGTCCTTAGACTCTGTGCAGTAGAAACGGTCAGTGTCAGATGTACAACTCTCTGCCTCCTGTGTGTGGTCTGAGACGACTTCATGTAAAGGGTACAGTTTCTTATCTCTGCTCCTGACACGATACAGTAAAGACTGGAACAGCGTAAAACCCATCCAGAGCATACTTCTAAATCGTGTTTTCTCCTGTGACTGGAGTGTTGCCAGTTTAAATCTGCAGCCCAGCTGAGAACCCCCTCAACATTTCAGAGGGTTTCAGAAGTAAGACCTTTTATCCCCCTAGATACCCCAGTGGGGCTGCTCAGGTGGCCAGCAGTGGAGGGATGTGATCATACTGGGCAGCTTCCAGCTGTGAACATGTCTGACTGTATGAGTGTTAAGCAGAGCATGCACTCTCAGAGAAATGCTCTCCCTGGAGGTTTCTATGAAAAAAGTGGATGAAAAACAAACATGTTTTAACATTTTTGCAGAAGATGACAGCTGCTACAAATGCAGCCTGATTGTACATAATGTTGGAGGTTGGGTTTATTTAAAAATGAAGCTGTACTTGGTGGTTAGGATACCAATTTCATATCGACAGTATTACCAAGTACAGGTCCTGAATCCAGATACAATACAATGTATTTGTAAGTTCACTGAACTCAGATTTAACAGAAATAAGGTGAATTGACACAGAAAATAGTTAGTTTTCAATTTTTTTCCATTTTAAGAGTCACTTCTTCATTGAACATGAACTTTTTGCTGTATCTATTGAGGCCATTGCTAGTACTAGGACAAAAAGAGTTGCTGCGCTATGGACATTTTAATTTACAAAGTGTGAATTAGGGGAACTCACCAATGTCCAAAAAATCCAATTAAAAGAGTTCAATGAATTCAAAGATATTGGAATTAGGTAACTAATCAATTCAAGCAAAAAAAAAAAAAAGGTCCTGTTTTCTTATGAGGTCTAAAGTGGTTGGAAATAAAAAGCAGACATCATTCAGTTGAATGAACTTGAAAGACAAAAAAGACTATTTAGTTGGCAATAACAGATTGGCTAATTCCACAAAATTGCTGTATTATGCTTCACAGAGCAAAAGTGCAAAGAATAAAAAGAGAGAAAGCGTTTAATTCTTATTCACAATAAACGACAAACATTTGCTCTCAGGAGGATTTACTGTGTTTTGATCTTTAAAAAAAGTCTAATTACGTTTTGAATGGTTGTGTCACTTTGAAGCACAGGAGACTCTGACAGACATTTTTCATTATTTTCACACATTTTTTTAAAAGCTGAATTGACTAATCAGATGATCAGGTAGATCCAGCTATTCAAGTATGCGTTCATGATGGAATGATTAGTCAATTAATTGGTAATGTTTTGGCGATTTTAGTCACTTATCCTGCAAAATGCCAAGAATTTCCTGGTCCCAGCTTCTTAAATGTGAGAATGTACACCATAAATCAACAGTTTTGCTGCTGGTTTGATAAAATGAACCATTTATAGCAGCTTAGGCTCTGATAAATCATTTTTACTAAGTAAGTAATGAAGAAAATGAAACTAATTATGCATTGCACCCATTGTTCTGTTTATGCAAGGGCTGACTTTCAGAATTTAGTTAACTATCATCCCCCCCAAAAAACATGCAGAATGTGTGATTTGTAGACTCTAATTAACCCACAGCTGTGAAGGCCAGTGTTTACATGTTCAAAAAGATCCTTGATCTCTCATTTTCGCAACTATTTGCCAAGTCCTGAAAAGAATTTCAGTTGTATTTTTAGCCCCTCTTCCAATCTATCTTACTCTTTCACGCCTCATTTCTTCTCCCGAATATGACTGCAAACACATGCGAAACATCGATACCTGTATTGACTGCTTGTCATTAACCACAAGCACACAGATAGTCTGCAGATAATTAGACTCTGCGACACCTGTGTGGAATATCAACAGGCGGACAGCACTCGACATGCCGCCTTTGACGTCTGCATCATCTCACCGGGGCGGATAATCAATATGTCGTTTGGAAATCCAGAGAGAAGGGGGGTAACGAAGCTCTCCACTGTTTCATGAAGCACTGTGCATGAGCCTCACTGTCCTCCTCAATAACAAACAGCAGTCCCACGTGCCTTTTAAATCACACAGCCAATACACCTCGGTTCTCCATGTAAACACTTCTGTTGAGTCATACAAGGTCAGCTTTCCCAGCTCTCCATTCACTTCTAACACTTTTCTATTTACTTACTGCCTTTCTGAATATGCACTGTTGATAGATTATTCTAATTAGGAGATAAGGTGTGTTTACTAAGCAGCTGTCTGATGGATTGGCTGGTTTTGAGTTCAAATTGTTTACTATGCTGCTCTACTTTTCTTAATGAGACAACTTCTGTAGGTCTAAACTGAATCGTTTATTTAAGCTCGACACATTCTTGGCTAAGCAGAGCTTACAGCGCCTGTAAACACTTTGATGGGCTTCCCTCAAGTGTACAATCAAATGCATATACATGAAACAGTTGTAATATCTCATTTATGAATCTTATAGCCGGTAGTTGAGAAAGCCTATGACAATGAGAGAAGAAGTTTCTTTTCTAAGCTCTCAAATCCAGAAATTCTAAACTTGCCTCTGAAGCTTGAAAAGCAAAACCTTCCTCCTTTCAGTCACACATATTTCTGTCACAATTTCCATTTCGCTCATGAGGTAAGACAGTCCATTAGTTTTTCTCTGGATCAATGAATCTTTCCTGCTTTGGTATGATGACCATGATTACTGTCACAACTTTTCAAATTGCTCTTAGAAACTTAAAGTCTGTTTCAAAGGAGTGCTATAGCAACCAAAGACGATGAGAGAGGAAACACTGGAAATGCCTTAGGACTATTCACAAGACATGACATATCTCTAACAAAGTGGGTATTTTTATTTTAGGCGACAATTTAAGCATCCCTCTTCCTACATCCCCGTCAGCATCTTACCCTCCGAGAAGCTGATGAGCCCGAGAAGGTGCAGCAGCTTGATGGAAGCGAACACAAGCACCACAATCCCCACCGTCTGGAGCCCCTCCGTCTCCCAGATTGCGTTCAGCATCACTCCACCCTCTGCCCACTCCGCTCCACCATAGCCCGACCCGAAGCCGGAGCCTGAGCCGGCCTCCTCGCCCTCTGGACCGATGCCAGGACCGGGACCAGTGCTCCCACCTGGCCCCGTGCTCCAGTTCCCCTGCACCCACTCCAGCGCTACGCCGGCCCACACACACGGGCCGGGCGCCTCCCGGCACCCGCCTTTTGCTTGTTTGCTCCCTAAATCCAGTCTGGGTAGGGTTAAGATGAGACCAGGCTAAGAATTGGACAAGGGAGAACTAGCCTCAGGTTTGCAAGTAGCCTGAAGTCATGAAGGCTCTCTCTCTGGTCTCCTTGGGGTCACAGAGAAGTTAGCAAAAGACGCCTCAAATGGAAAATAAGTCCACACATGCTGATCTCAGCGCTTCCTCCTTTTTCTTTCCTCCCCTCGCAAATGAGGAGACATGTGAGAGATGCAGGGAAAGCAGGGAGAGCAAACTCTGCTCCTCTCTGACAGTTTGTGGCTCTCTCTCTCTCGCTGGCTGCTTGGCTGCGAAGTAAAGGGAGGGAAGATGAGAGGGAGTGGATATGAGTGAGGGAGTGAGGAGGGAGGGGAGCTGAAACGGAGGCAGAGGGGAGGTGTGGTGCTACAAGATGCACGAACGCTCCTGAGACATACATGTTCATGTTAACTTCAAACAAAGGAATACAAAACCTTAAAGAGGGCACACAAAGTGACGCTGAATTGTAATACCATTGTGTCTACGTCACCAACTCTACAGTCATATCATTAAATAAATGAAGAAACTGCCATTATTCTGTGGCTACAGAGGAGTGTAGTTGCAGAGAAATCTATTCAGAAAAGCCAAAATCATAACTTTCCTATAAGTTACGCTGTAATTAAACAGATCTCAGGCTTCAAAATCATGAAAAAAGCAGGAGAGCTATGAGGAAAGTCCATTGCTTTCACATGTACAACAGTAAAACCTGAATGTGAAGAAACAACAAGTACTGTGATGGTAGAAAAAGTGAAAATTCATGAAAATGTCCAACAAATGGCACCTTCTCCAGGCTTCTTTGCATTGTACGGGTCAACATGTGTCCTTTAAAAACCCACCAATGCAAGAGGAACACTATTATATTGATCACGCCGCTTCATTTTAAGTAACTGCTCATTTCCAAAATGAGTTTGATTCCACAGAGATGCAGCCGACTGATGAAGAAAACCAGAAGGAGAAAGTCAGAGTGCGTGAGGTTGATTCGTGTCGTTTGTGTTTGTGGTAAATGGGAGAAGACACCACCATCTACTGGCCCTGCGCAGATTGTCAAAATCATTATAATCCAGACTGAGCTGCATCAGTTCCATGCATGCATGATACAAAATAGCGAATAAGAACAGAATTCTATTTCGAGGCGGGGGGATCACCACACTTAATTCTATGCATGATTACCCCAGAAAATACAAGCTCACAATATACAAAAACGTTTCTATTAGTTATTTTGCAATGCTAAACTCAATTTCTTTGCACTCTATGGGATTATTTTGACCCATAAATCTCCTGTGATGTACTTCCAGAGCTTTAATTCCATCTACAGTAAAGTCCGCCATACATCACTGCTGCAAACGCACCTTAATTACAATCATCACAGCAGGATATTATTTTGGCACTGTGAAAGACTCACCGCTTACTCAATTGTACTGTGATTAATGTTCAATACGTAGTGGAGGCGTTTTTTTTTTTTTTCCCAGTGATGGAAAAACTCATTTAATTCAGTCCATGCAGCAGCTGCTCCTTTCTCCACAACCCAGAAAGTAGAATAAGGGAGGAGTCAATTCTGCTTTCTTTCTTTTATTTTCATTTTTGGGGGGGTTAATCTTTGTGAATAATTTAGTATGACGCTGCATGAAAAAGAAAATCATATTCAGCAGACACATCCTATAATCTGAATTGCTCCTGGCCTTGTGGCAAGTCACCGGTATTGGAGACTAATCCATAGAAAGTAAAAAATATCCACTAAATGACCTGTGGAAATACGATAGAGGACTCATTTCAAGGATTATTTTGTATTGTGGGGAGTATACAGTCAGTCTGTCTGTATATTCCAGAGGGAATTGGCAATGAAAATGTGTATTTTTAGACAATGCATGTATGTTTCCTGTAAAATCCTAAAAATGATGGGAAATTAGCATGTGTATTTGCTTTTTCCAGTCATTTGTCCTCAAGTCGTCACTATAAATGGGTTTTCCATTGTTATTGGCCAACATTAACTTAGAGATGCTTTTTTGTCTTACTAATGGAAGGCAGGAAAACATTATCCAAACCACAAATTGTCCAAACCACAAGTGAGAAGAGAAAAGTATCAAATATAGATACTTTCATCAAAGTGGATCACAGCAATACAAATGTGAAACCCAGCTCTCATATTCATGCACCTACAGAGAACTACCACCCAACTCTGTAGCATCTTTTAGCTCTACTGAGTATTTTATCATCTATCAGGTTCTTCTTTTGGTTTTACAGACTTACTGGCTTTGTCCACACTCAGACTCATATTCACAGGTAGCAGGCAATTGTTTTCTGTGAAAAAAATCTACTTTTGTCTAACAGTGCAGCAATAAATTACAAACAAACTTAGTGCCTGGCTTGTGAACACAGTGGAACATTTAGCAGCGAGACAGCCAGATATTTTCTCCGCAGGTTTGGCAGAGATAAACAAAGAGAACACCAGATGCCGTTTCATTAGGTAGCCAGAAATACAACTCCAAATGTTGCTCTGTTCTGCCGGGTGTGTAAATGAGCAACTGTTTGCTTGCATGTTCATGAGATCAACTTTAAAGACGACATTAAGTCACAGTTGTGTCTGCAGCCTGTTTTTAAAACCCATAAGCTGCCTAAAGTAAGTGGATGCGGATTTAACTGCTACACAAAAATCAACCCCACCTTCTTTTAGAATTTTTAATAATAATCTCCCTACGTCCCCAGATTTTACCCATTGTACTTAATAACATACATATGCACAGACAAAATCTGACAAATATGACATGGTCAGGTGTGGACTTTTGAAACAATTGAGGCGGAATGACTTATGGAAAAATACCAAAGAACATCAGTCAATACGGAAGAAAAATCAGAATCGGCCCTAAAAATGCAGTATTGGTTGGGCTCAAGTTCAAAGCATCAGCCAGCTGTCATATACAATGTATTAATTATCAGCTGACCTAACAGTTGGATGTTTCAGCATCTCCTGGGCTGGGAACTGGCACTACATCAGTGAAGCCACAATCACAGCCAGTGGAGGCTTCATTTTCCTGAATGTATCCCCCTTTTTCCCATGTCAGAGGAGATGCACTGCCTAAGGCCTTTCCTTGCCATGGCTCGGTGCTCCAACAGGCCCATGGCAGACCAATGGTTAATAAAACATCTAGGAGTAACTGTTCAATCACAACCTTTCCACAGCATAGAGATACTATCTCCAAACAATAAATTATTGAAGCTGCGTGGTTGACAGGCAGATATAAAAAAGCAGCGGTGGGGATTTTGAAGCTGCGAGCATCCATCTACTATTATCAGAGCCATGATTCCATCGACGGCGCTGACAGATAAATATTACACCCCGCATCTTGTTCAATTAATGTCACACACATTCTGGACAATCGCCACTCTAACAGCATTACAGCATGGCAGCTCTGACAGATGGAAAACCGAAAGAATTCAGCGTTTATGGACCTGACAGCCATGTTTTGTGTTGGAAGGTTAAAATGACAAAATTACATCACGTCTAAATTGGAAAAAGAAAATCAAAGCTGTGGAAAGTATAAGAAAAAAGGATGCTTCTATGAAGAGCTACCAACAATATTGATATAGTGATGTTTGGGGCCGAAAGCGCTACAACTTTGGAACTCACGAGGGGACTCAGTATTGGATTAAAAGTGCAATAAAGATGCTTCTGTCTCAATTACAGTCATAAAAGTCGATTATCTCAGTGGTTACAACTGACTGGAGTTAAGTCCAAAACATAACAGGGTTATTGTTGTTGTTAAATGTGTATAAAAGACGTATCACTGAAAATTACAAGGCTGTCATTGCTTCTGGTTGATCTACTTTGCTGCACAAATGTCACTGTGATCATACGGAAGACTGTGGCCTCATGTAGGTCAGGCAAATACATTAATAAAATTTGGCACTGGAACTAAAATCTAGCAAAAATGACACTGGTAATGACATTCATGCTTTTGAAATTGGTCTTTTACCACATTTTCTACATGGCTGAATGTTTTCAGATGTTTGTGATGAACTACTCAAATTCTTTTTGGTGTCTTTTGATGTCACCACAAAGAAAAAATCCAATCATTTGATGACCGCTCACACCATCCTAATCACCACATGCCATCATGACTTGACTGAAGGGCTTCACAAAGACGTTGTCTAACCTCCATAACCTCTGCTGGATAGCATCTCTCAATGAACCAAGACTGAAATGTCACACTGCACTCAAGTCTGGCAAGTTGCCACATCTTCGTCCAAATTTCTTATCTGTGCAACGAACAGAAGTCTGAATGACGACTTTTTGTTCTTCTGCCTCTGTAGACAGACAGACACTGATCTTGGAAAAGATTACACATCTTTTCTTACTCATTCCAGCCACATGTTTTGCCAATTACCATCGTCTGTATTCACAAAGGGAGGATCGTATCTCTTTATGTCCGGGCTGAGAGGACACGGAGGACACGACCAGTGGTACAGGTCAATGAATCGGTCTTTGTATGTTAAACACAACTACGGAGAAGAAAAACAAACTGAAAAGCCTTTTTGTGCATGCAAGGCGGAGCACATTCATACCCAAAGGCAGCCCGAAGCGTTTTACAGAGTACACAGGCGAAAGCACATGAAACAAATGATGAAAACGATAAAAGCGAGCGAGCAAAAGCACACAGTGTAGAAAGGATAAAAGCAAACAGAAACACTAAAAACCAGGAAAATAAAACAATCAAAAGAACACAGAAGAAAAACAGGAAAACAAACTAGCTTTGATTCAAAAGAAGTGGATGGGTCTTCAGGTTGGATTTGAAATTGTCAAGTTTTATGGGAATATTTTCCACATTTTAACAGCACATCCAGAACCAGACGACCTGCAAAAATACTTCAAATTTTTCACTAGCATTTTGCAGTTAAAGGTGAGAGTCCTGTAATAATTTCTCTTTAAAGCCTTTAGAATATTAGGTAATCAGCAGAACAATAAATTGTGACAAAACCAAACAAGTGCTTGAATAACTTCAGTGAGTCTTTACTGAGAATCTAACAACCCCTGGATTTATATTGGTAATTTTATTTTGACACAGCACCACCTTGAGCATGGCAAACAGCCCCAGAGAACACAATCTCTATTGAGTATTGGACAAGTGTTATCTTTGCCTGAAGCACACGGCGAGCTTCTGTAAAAGTACAAGACCAGCAGAAGGGAAACTGGCTTCGATGTAGCCGTCATCAATCAAAGCGACGCCGGTTGGTGGACGGGCACAGAGGCGAAGATGAGATTGTCCTGCTGTTTACAGATCAGCTCGGGGTACAAGTGGGTGATATAATTAAGCGACACCTGCAGCGATTTGCTCAGGCATGCAAAGCAGCATTAGTGTTTGGGTTTGTGTTTTCCGAGGCACATTAAAATGAGGCTGTCATATTTACCGAGGCGGCGCCTGTGAAGGGGAAGGCAATTATGAGCTGTGAACCAGGGCAACCCTCAGCGAAGCAGCATGTGCAATCAACCGCCGAGTGCCATGATGTGACTCCGATATGGAGGACTAACTGCGTGGACTCTGGCTCACTTTCCCAGGTGTGTGCGCACAAATGCATTTTGGGGAATTTCCAATTTTCAACCCTTTAAACTCTATATCGACAAAAATGGTCGAATGGAAGAAAAAGTACCAAGACATCGGAACTTATGATACCCTGTCACTCTCTGTATTGAATTCAAGCTTCTAATGAATGTGTATTTGCAGATAGTCGTGTCATTTTTCAAAGATAGATGGGAGGTAAACTCCCACACAAGCTGCGCTTTTAGAAGCAATCAGTTGATTTTTTAAAAACCCTGTTATCACCTTTACGCCAAATGCATAAGCATGACATTGGAGATGAAATCATAAATGCAGTAATCAATCCATCGAATCATCCATCTACAATTCAACTTAGTAATAGTTTGGCAATTTTATGCTCTAATTTTATTAACTTGAACAGTTAGTTGAGACAATAACTGCCACATTAATACAGGGTTATTCAAAAAGACGGAACCGATTTCATTACGCAATATTTTAATAAGGAAAAGCAACAGAAAACTCCAACCAAGTCACAAGTATTCTACTCACAATCAACTTTTATTTGATGTTGAAGGTCATTGAATGACATCGAATGACAACAGCGATCAACTCAGTGGATCATGATATGCTGATATGAGTCTGGGAGGAACTCTCTTATGGCATTGATGTTGCCCATGCTGCAGGTGGTGGCCCCACTGAACACTTGTAAAACAGGAAATAAAAGTTGACTGTGAGCAGAATACTTGCGACTTAGCTGGAGTTTTCTATTGCTTTTCCTTATTAAAATATTGCATAGTGAATCAGTTTATTCTTTTTGAATAACCCTGTACATTATGAAAAAAATTGCTGCTTCCATCAATAGCTTTGTATAAAAAAAAAAAAGATAACTATGTCTAGGACACGCAGTTTTCTGCACCCACACATTAGTTTGATGGATCACAAGCAGCAGCTACTTGATCAAAAACTGCTAACATCCACCTTCCCACTCTAATTTAGTACCACCACCTGAAGGGAACCGAAATTCTGGGCTCAGGGAAGACGCAAAACCCCAGACAACAGCTACAAGCTCAGTTTAAAAGTTGGTAAAAGCCTGCAAGTGAAAGCCATTCATTTTCCCAAGAAACGACAGCCGTTATTATTTACAGCAAGTCCACAAGATTTTTATCAACAGCCCGATTCATTCCGAATGATTAGTGGTAGCGCAAAAGGGAAAAAGTCAATGGCATTGTCTGCAAATGGACAGTCGCACAAAGCTGAGGGCGGTGTGCAGGAGCTGATAACATTGACCCGCTTGTCTCGGTGACTCGGCCATATTAGCTATCTGACAGCTCACTGTGGGCAACACGTGGAGGCAAAGAGTGGGACATGGGGCCGGCCTGTCAGCCGATTTACGGCGCGCCATCCTTCAGAACCAAGTTGAGCTCAACTTCAAGTGCAAAGGTCAATGGGGAATGTGCATTAGCAGGGGACAGTAAAAAGAGTGAAGACAAGGGCGAAATAAAAATGGGAGACAAGAACACGGGACGGCTGGAGCCACTGTCCAGAGGATGAGATATGACGAGTGCAGTTCAGCAGCAAGACAAGGGTGCTGAGAGGAAATCGATGCAGGTGGTTTTTTCTTAAAGAACTTGTGAATTGATGCAGCGGGGCTCCTGTTTGGTCAACTCTGGACCCACGCAGTGCAAAGTTCCTTATAGAAAACCCAGATCACACTGAAACTATTAAACATTTATGGCACAGCTGAGTTGGCTTTCCAAGCAGAGCCCGATTTGACGATTCAAAACAAAGTGAATTCATGAATGAATATTTTATTTGCACTTGACAGGACGGGAACACCAATGAGCTGACTGTGTTTCTGCTTTTCTACCACGTTAGCTTTACCAACTTGATAACTGCCAGTCAGACTTATTGCTTGTTTCAAAGTGCCAGTAAATTAATCTCTAAGTCAGCTTCGCTAAGCAAATAGAAACACGCTGAGTGATAAATGAAGGCCACAAATCACACATCCTGCACTGTGAGTCTGCTTACTTTCCACTTCACCACATAAACCTCCTGTGTTGGCACTGAGCATCTGCACTGGACATAAATCAGTTAAATTGCCCACAGGGAAAAGAAAATTTCCAGGACACTTGGCTGGGACTGTACATTCTTTTGCATTTTCTCAAAAACATCCCAACCAATAGGATTTTTGGCTCGTCTCCATCATTAATGATGATCAAATCTCATAAAAACTGAACTCTACCACATGCTACAGTGAAAAATACTCTTATTTTATTGTATCCATGATTATTCAATCAGGAAAAACTATTTACTTTAACCCCTGAAGCCAGGATAAATGGTAAAACCATAAAATCCTTCATCAAGTGAGGCCATCCTCTTAATATTCAAAGCAAGCTGCGCTCCTGAGGCAATCTTTGGCTGAGGTGTTAATAATCTCACAACTAAATATTCCGATATTCAGTCCTGCTTCATTTCTAGTTAATTGTGTGGAGACATCCCTTGCCATAACAGTGTTAAATGAGAGGAAATAATTTATTGGAGTTGTTTGGTCCACAGATCTCTGAAACGGATCAGAAGCAGCCAGTAGAATAAAGCACCACTTTTAATGACCCAAAAGACAAACAGTGAATTAAAATTTAATATCACTTCAGTAAGTTCACTTAAATGTGTTGAACCTTGTGGTTCAAGAAGCAAAAACTCCAAAAAAAACTTCATTGGAATAAATACGATTTCATATATTCTTCTGAGACATGCAGCAGTCGTTTGTAGTTAACAGAAAACAGTCTAACACCAGAGTTTGCACCACGAAATTGCACCATATTTTTGGGGGTTGATTGGCAAATAAACAAGCATTGTGTTATTTAGGGAGGTGGCAGGATTATGTGAGAATGTTCCTAAAATGCAAACACCACCAGAAAAGCTCAGTTTAGGAATTTTAGTCACTCGCTTGCAGGAACAAACAGGTTCAAAGCATTTATCAAGGCCCTCACTGCAATCAGAGATCATCTTGTTATATTACAATCAAATTTCTGGAATGGCAACTTCTGATTCTGACTTCTCATTGCTTGTTTGGCAACAAAGCAAAGTGTTAAATTCTGTTTTATTGCACTAATTCATGAGCAAAATTAAATTATTTTTGTAATTTTTATTTTTGAAAAAAACACACCTAATACGTCTAACAAGCATCGTGTGGTGTTAGCATCACGACAGAAAACCAAAGCAACGATATCAGCTTCTTTCATACCGAGACCTTAATATAAACTGTGGAGAAGTAGAATAACACTATAGTAGACGATTCCTCACTCCTAAATATGTGCGGTTACATATATGTATTTTTACCTAGTGTAAGAATTCGTTTTTCTCAACAGCAACACGAAGAAAAGAAAAAACAAATCTCTCTTCCTTTATCCTGGGTTCAGCCTCTCTGCATGAAACTCCTGACAGGTTGCCAAAACAGCTATTTGCTCTTTGGGCAGCTCAAAGGTACAAAAAAGCTAATTCTGAACTCTCAAAGCAAAGCACTAAGGAGCACGAAATGGAGCAGCAAAAAGTAAAGCAGGAAAAAGAGGCTTAAAATATACTCTCTTCACTTTCAATAGGTAAGCAGGGTAAAGGTAAAGCTGCATGCTTTTAGTTTGAAAAGCTGACGTCAAAGATGCACATGAGATCATACTTCCTTTATAATTGATAAGTAGGCTATTCATTACTTTATGTATTCAATGCCTCCAAAATTAATTGTAAAATGCAAAGCAAGTTGTACTAACTACACCGACTCCAGTCTGCTCGTTTACAATTGTGCCTGAAGGAGGAGTCTCAAACAATTCACAGCTCACTGGCAGCTCCCTTATCATCGCCGTGATTGATGATGGAGTAAAGCTAAAGCCTGTGGAAACATCACTAACGGAGTGTAATTCTGCAGAAGGCTATAAAGCACAACATTATACCTCTGATACCTGTCTGACTCCAGGCTGCTATCAAAAATTATAATAAATTGCAGACTTTTTAATACTCCTTCACTGAATAATACCCAACTAGATTGTGAAAATTAGTTTAGAGCGGCAATAAGAAGCTGGAAGTTACAGTACAAGTATTAAAAAAGAGACAGCCGGGTAACGTAAGACTTCGTAGGAGAAGAGCCACAAGGTGAACATCCATCAACTTTATTTAACTTGTAGTATTCAAACACTACTTCACTGTTATGCTCCTTTTTCTTACATTTGAAATATTAATGAACACTGTATACGATCAAATCAAACCTGCAATGCTAAATTTGAGCAAAAAATACAACTTTTGAGCTATGCCATACTTAACCTGTGAAATAATCCTTGTCAGTTAAAAAATAAGTAAATAAAAAGCATGTAAATAGGAATGTACATCTTATTTTGACCTCAGTTTCAGCTTCTTACATGAACATTAAGGCCTTATTTACTTCTATAATCGTCTTTTTACTCAGCATGGCAGATTGTAACTGCATTTTATGTTTTGCTTTAAACTTATATTGTCATGTAATAGCTACTTTTGTACATTTAGCTCTTGGTTTTTGACTTTTACATGGGCTATTGTCTACATTTTAATGTACGGTGCATTTTTACAGTGCTATTAATATAATGTCATGTGATTTTATGTGGTTGTAAAGCACTCTCCTGGACTTTTTCTAAGCATGCAAGATGTATTTATAAGAACTACTCTATAAATAACACATCAGGAAGCAGTTTTTGGTTATTTCATCTGATCTATCGCAACAGAACTGCTCTATATTCATTTTCTTTTTTGTAGCTGATGTTGCTGACTGACTGTAAGCTTTGCTTCCCTCTGCTGGTACATCTGCAAAATCTCACATGAGCTTCAGTAAAACGCAGCAAAGTTGAAAGTTCAACCGATAAATCCGTACACAGGCAAACAGGCAGCGCTGCTACTCAGAACCCTTTTTTCTTTTCTTTATCACCAACATAAAAATGAGCCCTTTGTCTCAGAGAACAGTTATGAGCTTCTAATGGACCTTGACATCCTGCTCATGGTGGTATTGTTTGAGGAAATAATGTATACGTCATCAGTGTTTGGCTGTTATAATGCAGGAAAAGTTCCTAGCTTGGGGTTCATTATTTTGGCAGGTCCTCTGGTACACAAACTATTGTAATATGTTGGTTTATGTTGGTTTATTATCCATAAAAACAACAAGATATAATAAGAACAACATATCAAGAAAACACATTATGTCTAAAAGCTGTGTCATGGCACAGACAAAGCTTTTTTCTCCCTCATTTCTGTTACTGAGTGTCTGTTGCTGCAAGAAATCACGTTTCATAAAGCACCCATGTGCATTAAGACAGTATTATTATAATGCAAATGCATTTTAATGCCATTATTCATTCATATCGGGAAATATTAGGTTCCTCTCTGCATCTAAGCCACGTTTTTCTGGAAGCCATGTGCATCTTGGTTCTCTGTGCAGTGATTACACAGCATACAGTCTGAATGAGAACTATTAATTTTCTCAGCAACAGACCGCCATGATGAAGCCAGCTCCATCTTCTACAAATGCACCACCATGCCCCCACTGCTTCAGAGAGTGATTTAACTGGACACAGAATGCATACCCTGATCCCTAAACACATCCCAGTCACCTCAGCTGGGATTTATAGTAAGTAAAACCTGCAACAACGCATGCATTAGGATAAACTGTGGCTCTACAGACACAATAAGAGAACCCAGATGGCTCGCAAAAACAAGTTCCACCTCATACATGGAGATAAATTGTCTTTTTGAAGTCAGAGATGGGGAAATTATATGCGATAATGCACATATCAGTGTGGTTAGGACCGTTTATAATTAGAATCATGTTACAAAGTCACAGCTGATGAAAGCTGCACCTTCATCAGGGTCATAATTCGCAAAAAGCTGCAATATCTAAGGTTGCCCTTGTCAGCTGTCACATCCTCGTGCACTATTTGCACGCCACTGTCATGCCACCACAAGAGGCACAGAGATCGAAAAGAGCCATTTGTGTCCGGCTGTGTTGCAAGTCTATTTATATCCAAAAGCCATCAAGTGACAGAGCACCACAGAGAAATAATCAGTTGTACAAATTTCTTTCTTTTTACAGCATGTTATCAGAGTTTTTGGAAAGATCTCGTTTTATTGCTGTACAAAAAAGGATCTCAAATTTGAATTTTTATCAAATCCAATCTTTCCTTTCATTTGGAACTTTAAATTCCTTGTCAAAATCACTGATTGGGCTAAATTTGAATAGTTTTGCTGGCATATCAATGGCATAAAATTGAGAAATATCTTTAAACTGTGCTCAAGTGGAGAAAACTAATGTTTATATTCCAAGGTTGGGTGCATTTTAAGAGGCTTTAAATGCACCACAGGCAAACTGTGTCCAGATGCACACACTAAAACATAACTCCCTTTCAATCCACTTTGTAAAGAAGCAGGTGCGTAAAATAACTTTCCTTTCCATTTGAGAAAACACAATCAAATTACCGATAATCAGGCCGTTCCACCTTCTGTAAAGTTTTCTAATACAGCTGGTAAAAAGAAATTCATACTTTAAACAGCGTGTGACATATTTGTTCATCAAACACTGTGCATGTTTAATCAAAATGGTCTCATAATGGACCAGCAGGGAGCCGATTTAAAAATTGGGAGGCAAAATTCCTAAATGCCAGACATCAATCAACATGTTTTTAATTTAATCCTTTTTTTTTTCCTCGAGTCATTTGATTGAAATTTTTGGCATTGTAATTTATCTGGCACTCCACGGAGCTAAAATATTTATTCCAAACCTAAAATCTGTAGTCTCATAAAATATCACTCATTATTTATGCAATAATACTATAGAGCCCGCCTGATGGAGGATTTCTGGTGGTACTTAGTTTGAAGATGTGTAAAATTCAATGTATCAGCTCATATCCTTCATATACACACATGTACATATAGTATCTTAAAGTTACACAGAAAAAAGAAAGTAACACACTGGGTTGTTTTTTGTTATTAACCCTTCAGAAATATACCTCACAAAGTGGTTAGCATGCTATGAGGACACCACTGTCTGCTCAGCTGTGATGCTGCACAGGACTACTTGATTAGAGAAAACATTATTTTACTGTCGAGCATTGATTTGAAAAATGCAACGCTATCAGAAAATAATTTACTACGATATTTACATTATTTTCTTGTGCGCTGTGACACTCGACAGGATAAAGCGGGTATATCAAATTGATAAACAGATGAATTTATTCTCGTACACAAGTTCACATTTCGTAAATTTCGACATTTTGAAATCTCAATATATAAAACATACGCTGGGTTTTGTTTGGCATTTGTGGGCAAAATCTTTCTATCTTTGAAGGAGAGCTTATTCTGACCTGGGTGAACCCTCTTTTATGTGCATTTTGAAGTATTAAAAAAGTCAATATTAGGAGACAGAGAGAAAATAAAAAAGCAAAACTTTTCTCAAATTAACAAAAAAGTTTTCATGTCTGCTTGAGGTGCTTTTTGGCTTAATTAGAGATGCAAATACCTTTTTCTGACAGTGAACGTTTCATTCACATGATTAATTAGCTGTTTCTGCTTCTTTTCTTGTCATCACCTCCAGACAGCAGGAAACATGTCGTATAGCAGCTGACATGAAAGAAAAATTACAACTTTCCTTCTTGAAAACAGCTCTAGAAGATCTGAATGCATTTTTTCCTCTCATAGATGGATATAGCTTTGTTTATTTCTTCTCCAAGGATTATTAGCAGGCAATTGGTTTTGTTTCTGGCTTCTTCTACACTGTTTATACTTAACACTGAGCAAGAATTGCTGTATTTTGGTTTGTAATAGTGTGATTTTAGCTTCTATAAAGCCATATAATCCCAACATGTGAATGTGACTTGATATCACATAAAACATCAAGCAAATGTTACAAATATCTGAATGCAACACAAACACTAACTTCCTCTATTCTGGCTGGATGGAAGACATTTGTTTGCCTCTCACTTGTGAAAGCCCAGCCATAAGGCAAACAGCTTGGCAGGCTGTACAGTGAGTGCAGCCTATAAATAACAGGTGGTCTTCAGCGCCAGAGAGACTCAACTCCTGAATATTAGATTCACATTTTGGTGGGAAAGAATCAGCATGGCACCTAAACGAATCACCGGTGGGCACAGGTTCAGTGATTTTTCTCTATTAAGCAACATGGAAGAGAAACCGAAGCAAACACGAAGCTTTGACGTAAGTTTGGTCAACTCCTCAACCTTAAAAAGAGACAAACTTTTACCCAATATAATTTGCATTTCATCCTTTTTATTCTGAGCTAACACAAGAAAAGCAAATGTCACTGAGTCGGTTTCCAGCCAACATTAAGTTCCAGGTGCTCAAGGTTCCATCTGCTGCTGAATGACATTTAGTCCTCCACTGTCTCCCTCTCATTTGGATAAACAAGTTAGCCAACCCACAGACGAAGCGGCTTTCAGACAAAATCTAATTTTATTCAAATTTAATAAACTAACCATCAAAGTGGAGAAGTGTCAACATCCTACAAAGACTGTTGGATGCAAAATGAAAGCTTCAAATGATATTGAGACACAATGAAAAGGAATAAAAGGTGAACGCCAGATTACAGTATTTGGCCACATGTGCAGCATTGTGACTCATCCTAACTGTCAAGCCAATTAACTGCAAAGAGATGCAACATTTAAAATTCAAATTTTAAGGACAGACGAGGAGACGGGTGAAGATTTCAGTTTGATAAGTTGATCCCATGATGTCATTCACAAAAAAATGGAAGAATCACACAGCAAGTGGCCAGAAAACAGCCCTTTAGGTGCTCATATACAGCCTGTAGCATGACGTATTTTTTAATATTTGTAAAAGGAGTCAGACTTATACATGACTTTGCTCAACTATATAATATTTCAATAAAGATGAGAGAGAGCAACAGATGGGAGAACTGAAACATTCAAAGATTTTTAACACCACAGTCTGACAGATGATGACCTCCAATGCAGACAAACTCTGTCACCAAGTCCACAAACTACACTCCCTGCATTCAAAAACACAGATGATCGGCACAAACAGAATACAAAATGAGATTTTGATGCTTCCTTACCGTCGTAGCCGGCTTCTAACAAACCAAACTGCTCCAGCACCTTAACAAACAGGACCACAACTACCAGCACAGCGATCATTTCCAGTCCCTCCAAGTTCATCGTCAACATGTCGGACGGGTCACAGGCTGCCCATGGCCGAACACGCAGAGCTCAGTGTGCAGCACAGTCTGCAGGTCATTTAACGCCACTTAAGAGCCCTGCATCTCCGGCTCTGATCAGAGACCGGCACAAGTCGGAGAGGAAGGGAAGGAAGGAGGGGGGGAGAAGTGGTGTGTGGAGGAGAAAGGAAGGAAGGAGGGGGGAGACGGAGTGGAGAGGATGAAGACGAGGGGGCGCGAGGAGAGAATGGAAAAAGACGCAAGGAGGGAAGGGAAGAAACGAACTTGACCGTGGTGATGAAAACAAACGATCGACAGAAGGCTGAGAAAAGGGGAAGGGCACAAAGTGTTGATCCACCAGTTGCTGTCAATGTGAACCACATTTTTTCCTGCTAATTTAAATGACATCTTAACTGACAGGAAGTGACACTTGAATCGATTGGTCACACTTTATCTTCTGATTAAATTATCCACAGTGGACTGAGTACACTCCACTTACTAGGCTTATTAGCCTTTAATGAAATCAATATAAAAAACTATTTGCAGCATAGTGAATAAATTTAACCCACTTATTTTATGCTGAAATGACTGAGCTGACCAGTGTGCATCTGCCCATATTCAGCTCATGACCCCATCACAAGAATGAGAAGATAAAATGCGTACTAAACTATTTTTAGATGTCATGCTGGTTGTTGAGGTGTGATATTTCAACCTCAATATAAATAATATATGGACACAATATGCACACTGCCATTCAAAAGCGTGGGGTCACTTAGAAATGTCATTTTTGAAAGAAAAGCATTTTTTTTTTCATTGAAGATAATATTAGTCTAGACATTGTTAATGTGGTAAATGACTGTTCTAGTTTGGAAATCGCTGATTACTCTGCCAAGGAACGCGGCCAAGTTATATGAAATAATAGCTTCTGTCACTATTTATTTTTTAAAAATCTGTAAAAATATAAAAATCTGGTCAAAATGTATATTGGGTTTATAATTATCACAGCTATAGACTGCATAAAAGCTGTATGCTGATTTGTCGTACACAGCACAGAAAATGAAATTCCTTTACAGCTTTATCTCTTCTTTTCATGTCTGACAATATTAAAGAATTGTGTTTAGTGTTGCTCCTGATCAGGCCACTGAAAATGACAAAAGTACTTCTAAAACACCCATGTTAATTAGAGGTAAGATCATTTATGAATCACATGATGCAGTGCAGGCAAATACAGATGTTTTCATTTTGTTCGGCATAATATCAAATATACTATGCACAACTGAATGTCTGCAGAAGTCAATAACAATGTTTTGAAAGACAAAACTACACAAATCAAGAGAAATAATTCAAAAACTAAGAAATCTTTGGTTCCAAGAGAACAACAGGACATCACAAACACTGATTTTTGTTGCACAAAATCACAGTAAAACTGCTCAAGTAATTTTACTGACCGGCAGAACACTTCGTAAAGCCTCCCTAGTAAAAAAAAATGTGAAAAGATTTTCAATATTCTCCGCCTTTTCAATATTTACACTGTTAAGGAGGTAATAACTGGTATGACTGAGGCGAGGCACAATGAAGAGGCTGAGGGAGAACGGATGAGTGTAAAATGTCAGCTCAAGAAATAACCTCGCTGTCACCTGGACTTTAAATAAAGCACAAAACCTTAAGGGAGCGATGACAAGGGAGAGGTCAGGGGGAAAGACAACACGGCAGAGAAGAAAGGACTTGGAGGTTCTGAGTGGAAATGTGCCTGCGGTCAGCAGCAGGTGGCTGCTGGAGACAAAGGAAATAACTCGTCTGGTGTCTCCTGACTCCCTCAGCGGATGGATTTTTTTTTTGTATTTTGCAATAATTCTCAATGTGAACATATCAGTTAATGATATAGGATAGTCTTCACTCTATCTTGGATTCAGCAAAGTCTAGCCTGATTAGTCACTTTCCTGAACATACTAAAGCAGATCATTTATAGTGTGGCCTGAATGTCTCCTTCAAAATGGGTCACACAAACCTGTGACATCTCTCTGCCAAAAACTGATGAAAGCAGCATGTGGCTTCTATCAGATTTTCAAGAAGAGTCAAAAAGCAAAATATTTCTCTCATGCAGAGCAACATCCACCACTGCCTGCTACAAAAACACAGGAAGACGATCTTTCCAAAACACTTTTTGCATGCCTAATTAGAAAAAAATGACAATGTAGCTCATAATTAAAAGCTGTGCCACTGATAAGGTCCCTTGCACACATCTAAGGGATGGAACTGATCCCACATTCATCTTCACAGCCCGTCGGCTGAATTGTTAGGACATCATTTTACCATGGAAACAACCTCTCTGCAGTGCATGCTACTGGGCGGCTCATTTATCCCACTATCACTTACTTTCTTTTATTTGTGGCAGATGAGTAAGAGCCAAATATAGCTGCAGAGCCCTGAGAGTGTGAGTTTGCTGTCTGTGGACATGACAGGACAGGCAACCGTGTGGGAAGCTTTTCAAGAACAGGGGTCGCCAAAGTGAAAAGAAGGTGTGATGGCGGAATAAAAGAAGAAAAGAAATTCCAGGTGTGTTTGAATTTGAAATAAACCGCAGTTTTCCCTTTTTTGATTTCTCATTTAAACTCTAAAATCAGAGCATGACCTAATCTCAAAGAAACTTGTAGCATTTTCCAACATCTGCTCTCCAATCACCTCAGAACTTTGCACACGGCGTAATCAAGGCCCTTGGCTCATGGTAATGACAATAATCAAGGTTTGTGCATGCCATCAGCACACAGTGTGCTGTATCAATCAGCATATGATTGGTGATGAAGGTAATTGCCATCGTGGAGCATTGTGATGTGTTGGTTGGAGCTGGGCGCTTTCACCGCAACACCTGCAAAGCGACAAACCTGCAGAGTGTAAAATACACACAAGTTACATCACATGAACAATGTATGAGTCCAAATCAAAATAAGGTGGTGAATCACTGGGAATTAAGGCAATTGCAGTCACGACTGCAATATTTTAGAGTGTATTATGTATTGATATTTGACAACAAAACAGGATCACGTCTTTCTGAAAGGATAAAAGGGAAGACAGATGATGTTTGATTGGTCTTACTGTAAGAAAATCCTAAAAAATGACTAAAACAAACAATAATTCTACTTCAATTCAATCTGAATTTAAAAATACTGTTCATGAATTACCCACATCCCTCATCGATTTGTTTTGCTGACGAAACACTCACTAAAGAATCAAAGCATCTGAATCCCCGGATCAACAAAAACACAGACAAGTTCTGTTTGAGAAACATTTGTTAAAAATTTAAGAGCCCAGCTCAGTTATAAAGCCGTTTTATTTAAATAAAAGTATACATCGATGTCTAATAACTGTGTAGGTCCCCTTCGCCCTGCCAAAACAGCTCTGAATCATCGGGACATGGACACAGGACCTCTCGGGGTGTCCTGTGGTGTCTGGCAACGGGACACTGGCAGCAGAACCTTTGTGGATCGGGTTTGTTCCGGTGCGTCCTGTGGATGTGCGATCGGTTTGGGATCTGGGGAATTTGGAGGCGCGATCAACACTTTGGGCTTTTTGTCACGTAATTCTTAGCAGTTTGTGGTGTAGCGAAGCTCGTCTGTTGCCATGACGAGGTTCTTGATCGGGAACAGTGTTGAGGTTAGTGCTATGTGTCAAAGTAACGTCCTCATGCATGTATACCTACCAGATAGAATCCTACCAGATACCCCCATTAGTGTCCTGCCACTATTATATTCTTCACAGTGTGAGAAGCACTCCAATCACTCCATTGAATGATCTTTTCTTTACATTTGTTCTTCAGATTTTGATTCAGACTAGTTGTGAAACCTGAATCTATCAACATTATATCTATCATCTGACACACTAAAGGAACTGAATTGCTCCAATTGTGTACAACTTATCAATACCAGATTTAAAAAAAAACGTTTAAATAATTACCTTTCTTCCTATATTTAAGTTGCTTAAAATCTGCGTGTGATTATAGTGGGCCTGCAGGTAAAACCTCCTTTAAACATAAACACTGTGGACAGAAGCAACTGTTTTCTCAATGTTAAATTAAGTTACAATTGAATTCCCATCTGCGGACACAGCACAGTGCTGCAACACGGCGTTAAAGCAAATTAATGTCCTCCATTTGTTTGGAGAAATTACACAAGAAGCCCCCAGTGGCCTGTAACCTTCAAACAATATGGTTAATTGCAAATTAATGTGATTTGGCTCTTAGTAATAGATCACAGTGCAATGAGTTTGCAGTCAGATTTGTGGTGTAAGGCATTTTCCTGGAAATAGAACACAACTTAATAGAACGTGGTCACAGCCAATCACATCAAACAATGTTTTTGTTTCATAGAAAACAATATTACAGGTACTTCAGGGTCCTGCTGTTCACATGGGTCTGAAACAAACAGTGAAATGACCCGTGCAGCATACATAAGACATAAAATTATTTACCAAAACTGATGCAGTATTTGCTTGAAACTGATTTGTTTGTGTTCAGCAGGATTTAGTCACCATTTACATTAGTAACTAAACTCCCCAAATGATAAAGTACATTTGTTTGCATTTTCATCACTGTAAATGTTTCAACCAAACTGCAGTACCACCTGTTATTCTCCAAGTCATTGAAATTGAGAGGTTTTCTGTTGTGTTTCACTGCTTGAAACTTGTTTGGATCTGCTGCCATCAAGTGGAAACAGCAAGAATCTACCAGTCAAAGGCTTAATTATACTGCCAATACAAAAGACTGCATGGAAATCTTCTCCATAGTTAAAAAAGAAGCTATTTTGTACATTTTTTAGACTATTCAATTCACTTTGTACTAATTATAATTATTTACATTGTTCTCTATTAATAAGGAGCAGCAATATTTGCTTTTTGTCAAGGTTGTGAACATTAGGGTGTACAAAAATTTGAATAAAAATTTTCCCCATAATACCAAGAAACTTGATACTTTGTGTATTTTTTAGACTATTCATTTCAATTTATATGAATATTAATTGATCACATAATTCTCTATCCATAAGGAGTTGAATAACTGACAAACAACATCAAGACAACATCCATATTGTGCTAATTGTCTTCCTATTTGGATTTTTTATTTATTTATTTATTTATTTTACAGTCAATGGGTTTGGATAAAGACATATTACTTCACAGTGATGTCTGATGATCGATGTCCAAAAAACAGCCAAAACATTGTGTATCCAATTAACTCTGTGCTGAGAGTGTGTGGAAATTTAATCTTATCTGCAACATGATCTCATTTTCCTGAGCATATATCACCAGGCGTGCATTAACTAACATTGAGTCTGAATGCTGAAAAGCCTAAAATGCTTCTTGTATAGCTTTTATCATGACAAAACCACAATGCTAACCACTTAACAATGTAACATTTTGGATTATGAACTCTGTATAGTCTGAATAGATACTGGGGATCTAAAATGTACTGCCAAGAACTGCAAATATCCAACAGCAATTTCAAAGAACAGGAATGTTAAGGAATGAAGTGTTACTCAAACCATCGGTACACCCTGGGGTGACAGTAAGAAGCGGTTCTTTCTCTACAGATGTCAGTAACCCGCTGTTAGCCACATCACTGTCTGCAAGCAGCTAAGCCCACTTTTTGCACCTGCGGAGCTCCTCTGAGTAGGACGCTCACCATTAATCCACTTCTAAGTGAACCCTCTAAATACTGGTCACCGTGCCTTGTGGGACTGAGCTAATTTCAGCAAACAGAATGCTGCATGGCCACCGTAAGAAAACCCCAAAACAAACTCGCAGCCCAGAGCTCGACCAATGCGGCTTCGCTTTTCAATTTAAATGCTAATTTAAAGAACGGAGAAACCAATACAATATAATGACACAGTGACTTTGAGAAGGGCTGAGATTACATGTTGCTGATAACAAAAGGGGAGAAAAAGGAGCTTGAAGGGAACTGGAGGCTGCATAGCTGACCCCTCCTCATTTCTTCATGACTTTGTGCATTTACATTTTGGAGAATATTCCTATCCACCTGCCAACTGGCTTTAGAAAATCAGTATCTTTTACCTGTAGCGGGAGGAAATCAATTTCATGTTGAGAAGCATGCGCCTCCTTAAAAAGGTAAGCCAAAATATTAGGAACATGTGTGGATGACAGGTTTCAGACTAAGTGCTGCAGTCTACACCAGCTTTGAGTAATTGAAGAGACAACTGAGTTCTGAACATCATGTACCCTACATTAATAACCACTGGGCATTTACCAGAGTCCTAAGGGGACCTCTCATTGGCTGGTGGTTAATACTGCGACATGGATCACTAGATTTGTACCTGCAGTGTGATGAGTGCCGGAGAGCCTTGTGCATACTAAATGTTCTCTCGATTCTCTGTCATATTGTGACATCCACTCGGCCCCCGTGAACAACACGAGTGCTTCTGTGAAAAGTGCTGCATGTGGCAGATGGGTTGGAGAAAAATGAATGGGATGAACTCAAAGTGAGAGCTTTTGGCATTTCACAGTAACCATTTGCCTTTGACTCAGACACACTATGAATACGGTAAAAAGAGCTACTCCAGGTCTTTGTAAAACTGAAGAAGACCGCTTCAATGAAACCATTTCCAAATTGATACTGGAGCTAGAGGACAAAAGTTGGGAAGCATTTCTTTGTGGCCATTTTGCTGTGCAGAATTTCAGTGGTTGCTTCTACTACAAAGATGTTTGTTTACTCGTATGGTTTATATCTCAAGAGATAAAGCCTTGTTTTTCATGCGATCAGCTAAGAGCGAATATCGTGATTGGTGGCGTGGCTACCCCTAAAAATGACAGCTGCTCTCCCTGTGGTCGGCCCAAGTCTCCACTCAGTTCTGTAAACACCAGAAGGCCTGGAAGGAGAGGGGGCCAGCAACAAGAAGGATACTGGACATCTCCATCACCCCTTGTGTTAATGTCACGCGGAATTAGCACAAGCAAGCACACCCTGGTGTTACATCTCAACTGAGCTTGGACTACTCGGGACTGTTATTCTACAAAGTCAAATAGTTCAGACTGCTGAACAATTTTCAGCGTGGTAGCCTGAGTCATAGATAATGTTGTATGGCTTCCTTTTGAACAGCTCTTCGTCTGAGAGCACCTATCCGACTCCCACGCAAACTCTCCTCATAGCAGCACCGTACAGCGCAAACAAGCAAGACACTTAAATGACAGAAAGCTCAAGGCCAAAAATACCAGTGAATACAACCATAATGACACTGGCACATCTCTTATGTTTGGGACATTTCAAATGCTGTGGAACACTCGAAACTAGGCGAGGCGAGTTTGAAAAGGAGTTAGAGGCTGCCGGTGCTTATTGGACCATCAGCTCTCATCACATATAGATGAGTACAGCTTTGAAAATTAATTGAAAGCATTAGAGTGGGTAGTGGAGTAGCACTAAGGTCTCTCAGAGAGTGCATGCTGTTTTTTTTTTTACCATTTTGTCCTCATAAAGAACCTTATGCAGCATGAATCACAATGTAACATGATTGGAGAAAACATGAGAAAAGTCTGCACAAAAAATTGTTCTGAAAAAGGATTTACAGCATTAAAGAAGAAGAAAGTTCACCTTAAATGATGTACAGCTTGTTTCTTTCTGTTTGGTTTTTGATCATTTCTTCAACAAATTGACATTTTTAGTCTGACACACAGAAAAGTGACATCTTTTAATGTTTTTTTTGTAAAAGTTGCAATAAAATACCCGAAGATATTCCCCTCACAACGAGACAAAACGGAGAAAACAAGCAAATACTTAAATCCGAGGAAGAAGCAAACGTTTGATTTTTCCTATAATAAGCAACGTTATATCAAAATCCCTAATTATATATACAAACAATAAGCTATTTAACTGAGTCTTCAACAACAATCACAGTTTAACACATGTAGATGTACTAAATATGCAAGTAAGTGCTACTTATTCAGGCAAAAAATCTAAATAATTTAGTGGACACTCTCTTTTAGATAGCTTTTCAAATCATCAAAAACACAGAAGCATTAATGCAGCATATTTATCTCCTCGGACATAAAACATGTTAGGCTAACCAGCAGTAGAAGTATCATATTGCATAAGCTCTCCTGTCTATCATATCATATTGTCCTATTCCCCTATGACACAATAACAGTAAAAAAAAAATTGCCATCTGCTTAAATATCCAATTTTATCTACCTAGCCATCAAGTATATCAGATTCTCACTGTTCCAAAAACTATTAAGAAACCTGAACTGTACATCTCACATTATCATCTGACAAAAAATAGTTTGAAAGTTTGATCATCAGCTACCCTATTCTAGTCAATCTATTTTTGAATGTACATGCTGCACAAGTTCATGTATCTATATCTACCTATAAAGATATACATATATACATATAGATGTGCACATACTGTATAATAGCATAAAATATGCTACAATGTTTGCATGAAATCTACTGCAACACTGTGCATGCATCTGGATCCATGTTCTCCTTTCTGGGTTCCCATGAAATGTGCTTACAGTGCACACGACTGCCTGCGCTGTGATCTATTGCTTGAGAGAGTTACAAAGAGCCCCTCATTCATTTTGCTTTCAAGCTCTCTAACAATACCCCAGTGAAATATGACTTACTGCGCTTTAAGTGTCATCTCTTCTGTCTCTCTCCCACCACACCACTAAATATAACCTCTGACAGTGATTGTGCGCCGGCCACCCACTAAATATTTCATTGTTCTTTGATAAAGACCGGACTTCATTGTCTTTTTGTTCCCGGTGACAAGCTGTGACGGCCACGATGATCGGCACATTATCGCAGGGAGACGAGAGACGTAGCCCAACATAAGCTCGTGCGTTGGCAGTGAGTCGGCGTGGCATGCTGCGTGTGCTGTCACTGTAAAATCGATATTGGGGAAAGCAAATGGGGAGGGGAAAAAAAAAAAAAAAAAAAAAAAAAGTCGAGCAAGTTTATGGAGTTCCGCCCGAAATAGTTACCAAAACGCGGCTGATTTCGAGGCAATTTCATGGACTGCTGGTGTGGCAACAGGAATTCAAATGGTAATTATTGAGAAAATTGAAGATTAATTGCTGAACTGTGTGGATGTTCAAGTCCAGAACAGACACACAATGATGGACAAGACTGCCAAATGCATGCAAAATAGGTAATAAAAGCAACTGTATTTCTTTTTAGGCGATAATTTAGTGAGAATTGCATCAGATTAGACCATCCCATCATGCCTACCTGTCGTCTTGCGTCTTTGTTTCGGCTGAAGAGAGAAGATGACCATTAAAGCCCCCATGATGCCCTCCAGACTTTCTCGCCTAGTGATCTGGAAGTCCTGCTAGGTCACGCACTTTCACTCCCACACCTGAGTGGCCTCAGAGTGAATAAAAAAGGAGAAAAAAACAAACCTAACAGACCAGTCTCATATGAAGAAAAAAAATCAAGTCTCTGGTCCCAACTTCTCCTTTATCGTTGGGCTGTACGTCGAGCAGTAGGAGAGGGAGTAAAACACGCGTGCCTCTGTTGAGTTTTGAATTTTGATGCTCGGCAAACCCCCTCCCTCCGTTCTTCTGCTGTTTTCCCGCTCTTGCCGGCTGATCTCTGCTCCGCAAAAGCTACTTTGTACCAGTTGAGCACAGAGATTAATTGAGTGCTCGGAGAGAAAGCCAGTGGCACGCTGTGGAGAGTGCTACTGCCGCTCTTTTCAACAGATCTCTCTTCACACGGGGAGGGAGAAATTGGAGGAAGGCGAGAGAGCACATGCTGTAGATAACCATTTTTCCTTACTAGCTGCCTCTTAACTACCTCTCCTGCTGGGAATGGGAGGAGAAAACCAAGCTGTGTCCATGACATTGAATAAGTAAGAGATGGGAACTCGGGCTGGTGGTGGCTCACATGAATATTTAAATTATGTACAAACAAATCATGAGTTAGCGTGTCTTTCAAGCCATGTTAGGAATAAATTACTGACAAAACAGAAGCAAAACCATGGCAATGTCAACATTATTTGATCATCCAGTGCAATGCAAAAGCCAAATCAGTAAATTAAATTAATTTCATTTCAGGCTTCGGTAAAGGTCAGTTTAACTCAAAAACACCTAAATTCCTCTGATTTACAACCTGTCAGTCAAAAATCCAACAACGTTTTATCTATGTAAGAAAAAATGGATTCTGATGCAACACTGATTCAGTATTCGTAACCACAGTCTCCATGTGAAAGTTATTTCCCCACACCTTATGAAATAACACGACTGCCTCTCCAGAGCTGATGCTGCGGCTGCTTATGGAGCTGACTTAGGGGCCGATCCTCAGGATTATGTAGAAGGTCCTGCAGGTCAGAATCCTGTTGAAGCCCACATCTTTTCTATTTTCATCCTTTTGCTTAGAACAGGTGAAAAATACCACAGGCTGATGTGACACATCAAAAGGGAAAAATGGAAGGAAAAACACTTCCGCTCCCCATGCCACCCACGCACAATTCAGAACTGCGCAGTCCAATTCAACCGACCGCTGCAATCAAGTACCAATTTGCACCCACTCCATTACACTGCTTCCTGTCGGCCACATGTACTGAACCGAGGCCTAGTGTGAGACAGAAGGTAAAAGGTAGCAGAGACGACAAAGATCTTGCCTGGAAAATCCAGACTGACTTTATTTATGTATTAATAAAAATACAAATAAAGGCAGTCTGGCATTGTGATGATAGGAGACGATTTCAAAAAGGAGGGGCTAACGAATGCAGCTTGAACGAGAAAGAACCAATCAGCGTAACACGGATGTGACGCACAAACAAATCGACCTTGAAGTTCATGTAGTCCAAACAACAATGGCATGCAGCCGAGAAAGTGTCACGGTGAATGATTACTGCCGTTTTTGTCACAAAAATCTGCGAATACATGGGGTACTCTCAAGTACAACACTTATGTTTGAAAAGGCTACGCAACAAAAGACTCCTTTCGAACGATTAGGGGTGTTAGGAATAACTTTGTTAATGTTTGTGTTTGGTTACGGGAGGTGCGCAGGTGTTTTATGGGTAATCCAGGCGCTGAAGATGACGCAGCATTAACTGCCGCCTCCCGTGCTATGATTGGTCGTACCAAACTTTCCCGGGAGGGAAACGCGATTCAATTCGCCCAATGCCAAACTGATTCTCCTGTATCTCCTAACATGGAGATAGGAGATTACATGGAGATTCAGTTTGGATTTTCCAAGCTAACAAAGATCATCAGCATCAGTGAACCTGCTCCAAGCGTAAAGCGTGTATGTTTGTATATAAATATATATGGACTCAAAGAGAAGCACGTAGACTCACAAAGGAGCAAGCACAGAAATACTGAAGGTCAAAGGTTTTTAAATCACCAGTGTGCACGCTGTTTCTTTTATAATTGGCTTCTCCTAAAGGAATCTGACCAACATCCAGTGCAATTACTTCCCCATGACACCTGCATTAATACTAACAGCCACCTAGAAGAACAAAGCCCTGACTGAGGCAAAATATTACCACTGAGCAACAGTTTTCTGGCTGCACATTTCAGCTTTTTAGCTGCATGAACTGCAACTATATGACTTTTAAACTCAGCAAACATAGACTGTTTACTTTCTACTATTAGCCCAAGTTTGGATTTCCAATTTCTCTTTGAGTGAGGTCAGACAAGGTTCAAGAGTGACAGACAGAGACAGATGTTCTTTTAAACAGTCTGCAGTACTGGGGAGAGATAAGTTGCCTTTTTGCGATTTCATAAACTTGAACATTTCATCCAACAGAATAGATACACAGCACTAAATGGATTTGTCTTCACTTTTGGTAAATTGCAGTTGTTTCTTTCTACATCTAAAACACTTTGTTTTAAAAAGTTTTTTTTGAAGTTCAGAAGTTTCGAGAATGCCAAGTCACTTCATCTACTTATAATTCATCAAACCCTTTTCCTATGAAGGAGCTTCTGGGTCATTTTTGAGTAGTGCAACCCTTTATGCATGTTTCAACTGCCAGAACCGCCCTCATAGAACCTTTTTTGACCATTTTGGCAGAGTAGGTATCTGGTAGGTAGGAATAACTGCAGTATGGGTCTCAACATTGGTGAGTTAAACTTGGAGAGGACAAATACTGATTCATTAAACTCAGAGATAACAATAGGCGTAGAAACAGTCCTTACCTCTCTAACGCCATCATGAAATATCTAAAATTCCCCATATTGGGTCCACATAACACTCCATTGTTCCATTTCCGACATGCTCATAGAATTGGAATTGTATCCTGTAACTACTCTCTGCGGTTGTTTTGGCGGACTTTGATTGGATTGGACAAGCATTCATGCCATTTAAAGCTTCTGCAGTTTAAATCTGTCTATTGAGTCCTTCAATTCACGACTACCTCGATTCATTTTTAATTTATGCTATTTGGACTCCAATTTTTGAGTGAAAACTGAACTTCTGTGATGCTACAGTTAGAAAAGCAAATGGAAAAAACACCACCAAGATCATTATGTCCAGCAGATGAAGACTAAAGTACGCTGTGGGTGTAAGAATCAGTAGAATACCATGCATGATCGAGTGCATTTACATATATATGAAGCCTTGACATCTCAGTTAAATTAAGTTATACTAAACCAAAGAGGCACTTAGAGAAAGCGTCAAAAGCAGAGTCACTTAGCATGAACCCTAAAGCTGAAGCCCCAGTTTGAAGCTCAGTCCAAATCAGCTGAGCATGATTTTTCAAAGGGTAGCCTAATTATGTAGGAGCAATAATGACTTTTCATTAAATTAAACACTTCAGAGAACAGGATGGAATAATCAAATGTCTCCGGGGTAAGTCATCTCCATGCATACAGAGACTTACTCAACACCGCTTGAGGAAAACAATCTTTAAACAATCCGATTAACTGTAAGAGTTTTGAGGGAGACACTGCAATGGCAGAATAAGTGGTTTTTAATTGAAACAAAGTCGAATGTAAGAGCACAGGGAATGCTGGTCTCACAGAGATAATTAAAAACAATTAACACTGGTCATTTCAAGGGCCAATGTTCAAAACATCTCGTAAGCAACCTGCTTGTTGCTTGAAATAGGTAAACACTCGCACATCTCAAGTACGTAAGTGTTCTGCCACCCACAGATGACTTGTGTGCTTGAGATGGCTGCCCATTATCCTAAGTGTTGGGCTGTTTTTTCTTTCTTGAACCCTTCATAACCTTTCTTTCTCCTGTTTTTTTTTTCATGTTTGTCAACCTCGATGCCTTACACAGCACTTCATTACAAGGAACTTTGCCAGTCTGTAGGTGTTTGTGACTCACACTGGCGAGCCATAGGTGGGAAGTTGCCTCCACCATCTTTTTGAACTAACGATGTGCAAAGGCAAATGGAAATGTACTTGAGCCATAGCTGCAGGAAGCTTGTGAACAGCAGTCTAAGCATGTTGTGAGCGATGACTCAGACAAGTTGAGCTGAGAAAAGGTGGCTCTGGGTGAAGATCAAAAACAAGAGGGGCCCGTGTAAGGCTTTAATGATGGTTTTACTTTCAAAACTTTCTGAAAGGTTAGCAGTTACTCTGGTTCCATAAAGGCTTTAAGTTACTTTGAGATGGGGTGAAAATCTACAGCATGCTCAGTACACCTGTTCTATATAGCATTTGATTTAAATGTTGCTGTCTGAAGTCTGTTCATATCTATGTGCTCATGCTTCTGGAAGAAAAAGTCTTGAGCACCAACCTCACCTGAAATGTTTTACAGAGTTTTAAAGCTGAGCGGATAGTGTGCGATTGTATGAATCTTGTACAGTGTGACATCTCTGATCGTGAGTCAATCGACCGGCTACCATGTGGAGTTCACAATGAATGTAAACATGAAGCGTGATATTTGAGAGTTATTTTGTGTCATTTTTGAAAAAAATTGAATAGCACTGAAAAATGCACGGCCCCTTTACAGGTTGCGTTACATACGAATATGTTGCACTTTTAATGGAATTTTTGTACCGAGATTACAGTAAAAATGAAGGGCACTTAAAATGAAAATCCATGCACTTCTATTGCTTTCTTTCCTGCCCTGGAAATACATTGCTATCTTTTCTTTTCTAAAGCTACAATTATAAATTGCATTGACAACATGATACTTCAATCAATCACAACATTTAAAAAAAACCTGACTACTTTTGTTTAGGTTCCCTTTGTGCCACCACAACATGTCTGACCCATTAGTGCATGAACATCTCTTGGGGTTTCCTGTTGTGTCTGGCACTGGGATGCTGGCAGGGCATTCTTTAGGTCCTGTGAGTTGCAGATCGAGGTCCCATGTGGACTGGATTTTTTTCCAGCATGGCCCATGTATGCTCAATCGAATTGAGGAGTCTGGGGAGTTTTGAGGCCGGGTCGACACCTTCATCTTTCTGAGCAATTTTTGCAGTGTGGCACATCGGCTTGCTGGTGGAGGCATGCTTAGTCTGCAACAATGTTAAGTGGGTGGTACATGCTAAAATAACAACGCGGGTGCTGGCATCCAAGGTTTCCCAGCAGAACTTTGCATTGTAACGAGACAATTATTCACCTAAGCTGTTGGTGGTTTTAATGTTGTGGCTTATTGGTGTACATTTGCTCGATGTAAACACAGAACTGAAAGGCATGCTACGCAAAATTACAGATTCCTACCAAAGCAATCCCTCTCAATCATCATTTCTGACTCACTAGAAGTGGAGAAGAACATTATGCTGTCTGCAAACTCAGTTTTTCCATGCTTGTGCATTCAGTTACAGTCCTGCAAGCCTGAGCAGGTAGTCAGGAAGAATGCTCTTGAGTTGCTGCCTTATGAAGAGGTTCTGTGTGTTCTGTGTTCAGGGGTTGTGCACTTCTGGTGGCGAGTAGTAGAAGTTTGAATGTTGTGTCCCTGCACAGTATACCTTTAAGTGGACAAATGTTAACTGATACCTGCTGGTTTCTTGGCTGCCAAAACAAATCAGGACTGAATGGTTGTATAGGCCGATTTAATGGCTGATTGATTAGTGCTATGTGAGCTAAAGTCACTCAAGAGTATAGGGCACAAGAGTATTGAGACTAATTGTAATTTGTTGGCTGTACCTCCAGACTTCAGAGAAGTTTCTGTGGCCGTGAGATCACGAAAGTCATCCTCCACACTTCATCAGTGAAACTGTTTGATTATTATTACATTAATATGTATTCTTTACATAATTTGTCTATTTTTATTCGTATAAATGGACTACTTCTGCAGTTCTGTAATACAGGGGATCCTCGACTTACGGTGGAGTTCTGTTCCTATGGATTGACGCACGTTGATTTTCGTCGTAAGTTGGAACTCCGGCAAAAATGTAAATAAAGCCATAACATGCATCACGTTATGGCAAAAAGGTAAACAAAGCTGCTATGTGCATCATGATATCGATCAGTTCTTCTGCAAAGTCATGAATGCCGATGACTCATGTATGCATGAGTCTTACAAGAAGAGTTTTACAAGAAGATAACAGAATACGTTGCACTGTTTGTACAACTTGATCGTTTTATTATATCCAATTTCACTTCCATGGAGATGGCTTTCCTTTTCTTCGACGCACTGCCATCAGAAGAGTCTGACTTATGCTTGGGAGCCATAATGAAGAGCAAAAAGTTATCAAATGTAGCACAATCCAAGCTGGTGTACAACCGGTGAATGTAAACAAAGCCGTCTTATCATGCCGCATGACGAGGTCTTCGTCCGCTTCGCTAACCAGCTACTTCCACGTAATCAGCTCTGACAAAATGCCGCAGATCGAGGACTTCGTAAACCGAGGACCCACTGTACAGTCTTGAGTTTTATGATGATAAATAAGTATATCAGAAAAAATGCCAAATAATAGTTAGTTGCAACTTCATTTGTGATATGTTGTGGATGTTTTAGGCTGTTGACTGAATACACCACACGTAACCAAAATTTGAAAGTTGCAATGAGAATACAAATGCACATTTATCTTGTATTATTCACTGTTTTATCTACGTATTGCTCATCCTTTATATACACAAGCCTATGCTAGCTTTTCCTGATGCACAACTTCTATCTTTTAAAGTATGAGTGTTTAAATTTCGCCAATTGATTTTTTTTTTATTTTATTGCTGCTGTTGGTAATGTAAATCCCTGAATCTGATTTTTTTTCTGCAATGGACCAGCATCCTCACAAGTATGATTTGTCTCGTCTCTAATCAGCAGAATTCATATCGCCCACTAAGTGGCAGCAAAGCAGAGGAAGTAATGCCTCTCTCAGCCTTTGCATTTTAAAAGAATGACAACATAGTCACATTTCTCTCTGCTCTGCTGACCTTTATGTTAATGTCGTGGAAAGGACAAAAACAAGCATCTTTCAATGCATTTCACAGCTCAACAGCTTCGAGCTTGCTTCCCTGCACTACGACATAACTTACTGTACGTCCCAGTGCTCCATCAGTGGAAGTGACAACTACAAACAAGAGCTGACATCAAATCGATGCAACTAATGTAGGTGCCTGTTCTTTCAGGACAGCCAGCAGACAGTGCAGACCACTTTAGGGCTGCTTGAGGCAACTGCTGACATGTCCTTAGTGCTGGCCTTATTTCATTCAAACAAGAAAAAACAGGAGAGACATGAAAAGATCGGGACATAAAATAAATCTCGTCTCAGCACTGCACACAATCCACCTCTTAAAACAGCCTTTTACTAGTTTGCTCACAACAGTTGGATGCACTCCTCTGATCATAATATTTTATACAATACAACCTCTACAGTAGGATGCAAAAGAGTATCAAGCGAAAAAACTGTGATAGGTTTGTATTCTTGGACGCAATCTGTAATCTGCTTTGCTTTTCATCGCATTATTATACATCAGCATGTATTAGTTTAAAGGCTTGCATGCAAGAAATAAAAGAACTATGCGACATATTAGTTTTTGCGTTTTAGTTCTAATAAGGAACGGTAGAAAATGGGCAAAAAATGCACTGCTGTGTTCTGGACAGTAGAGGGTGCAATTGATCTTGAAAAACAAAGGAACCTCTCCGAAACCGTATCTGGTACGAGTATCAGTGATTGTGCGGTTTACTTTACAACAATCTCATGTTATCTCACTAAAAGCATACATGCCGTGCTTCTACTACTCCTCTCTAAACAGCATTCAGATCAAATGCGCTCTGGCTTTAAACAACCACATGTTACGTACGACATGAGCTTTTATAACAAAGATTAGGGGCTCTTGACAAAAAGAACAATGTAAATAACAGAGAGCAGACATCCTTTTTTCTTTTCCATGACGTAGCACCAGGCCTGCCAAAAGTACACTGCAAGGTGTCAGAGCTCATTCTAAAACAAACTATAAATCCTGTTTCCAATATGTATTCGAATCCTCTGGCAGCTTTGGGTGAAAAAAACGCGTGGAAAAAGAAAGCTAAAAACTGTCACAGCGGTGATGATCCAATCTGTTTGGTGGCTGCAGATAGTTTTAGTTATGACGAGGTTACTCCGAGCAGCAGA
Organism: Acanthochromis polyacanthus; assembly: GCF_021347895.1. Lineage (NCBI taxonomy): Eukaryota > Metazoa > Chordata > Actinopteri > Pomacentridae > Acanthochromis > Acanthochromis polyacanthus. The sequence continues at coordinate 10,129,564 of NC_067135.1, read as the reverse complement.
AGCCACATTTTCTACCATCTATCTATCCACTAAACCGCAAGCAAAGCAGCACATTTTAAAGAGGAAATGAAATGGAAAGAGGATGGCGAAAATGGTGCACATTAAGCCTTTTCAGTGGCATCAGCATAAGACAAACTGTGAAAATTCTCAATCAGCAATGCCTTTCGCCCCAGATAAGGGAAATAGAAACCATAAGTGGCAATACAGGAAATAGACTATTTGCTACAGTAAAACAGAGATACATGACTTTATTGTGCTAAAACAAGTTTTATGGATATTAATAATGAAAACACAGCAACTGATTCTATTATAACCTCTAAAGAGAAACTCAAGACTGTCTAAAACAAGCATATGTAAGCAGCAGATGGCACAGGTACACCTGATATCCACATTTTAGAGAGAATCTACCTGCTGTTTGTAATTAGGGATCAATTAAAACTGGTCTTTGGAGGACATAAGAGACACAGTGGGTGCAGAGTCTGTCATGACGCTTATTTTCAAAGAGTCGCAGATGACGTGTGAGAGATTTTTCATGTGTAAGCTTTACTGAAAAGCTAATGTCACATATGAGCGATGGCTTGGATGCCAAACAGCCACAATCACATGAATGCGATAAACACGTCCGTCAGAATGTGCAGACTCTGCGTTTATATTTCCTGCACAGAATCTACCGCACCTCCATCTGTAAAAAAGCAACTCTGCCACCATCCTGGTTTAACAGAATATGAGGCTTGCAGTGACACTGGGCTGCACTACCTGCCCAGATGGTCTGAATCAGTGGGCGTTGGGTCTCATGGTGCGCGCCGCATCCAACTGCCATCAATCACAGACAAATATGGTCCAGGGAAAAGATTGCTTCCCTTTGAATGGTAGTGCAAAAACAAAAGCCTAATTTCCCCAACATTGTCCAGCAGGGCAGCCCGGCCTCTTTAATGTTTCATAGAACCCCAGTGATCCCAGTATTTGTTTGGCACCATCTTCGTGCACAAAATAACTCTTGTCCAACAAGGTAGCACAGTTGTTTGGAGAGATAAGAAATGGATAATAAGGACAGCTTGGGGAGCTCTATGGAATCATGAACTTTTTCCCTCCTTGTCTTTTTTTCCGCAACTGCTGACGGAACGCAGACGAGGCGTATGACTCAGCACTACCTTCAGTGACAGGTATGGAACTTTCCTCAAGCCATGATAAAAGCCGGGGAGCTGGCCAGAGTCATAATTTTAATCAAGCTGTCCTGCCGCATCATGAAGCACAACCTGTAACAGCCCAAAACAAATGCTGCAGTCTGACTGCAGACAGATTTCACACTATCACCTGCACCAGCGGTTACATTGACCCATCCAGCGTGGACGCCAGCCAAGCAGCTACAGTTAAAGCTCAACGGCACCCGCTGGAGACGATCTGTCATTAGCACAGCCCCACCTGCTGCCATTGTGCACCCCGTAGGCCCGGCCAGTGTCACATTCTTTTATTACACCCTGACATGTAGCTGCTGTCTAAGTGACACCGAGAACACGGTTACAGATCAGTGAGCCGTATGAGATACCTGAAAGTGTCCAAAACAACACCTAAAAATTGCAAAAAAAAAAAAAAAAAACTGCAAGAGGGGCGCTTTTCTGCTCGGTCGGCTGAAAAATGAATTGAGCCCAAAACATACCGAAATTCTCACAGAGCAGCAACAAATGACAAAGATTACAGATGGCTGCAAGGACATCAGAATTCTGCTTTTGCTTCCCCTTAGCAAACCATTTCATCACCTCTTAACACAGTGGATATTACATTACAGCAGCGCAATGAGCAGAGCTCACTCTGAATCACACCTCCTCACACCTGATTCATCTCAAAATAAAAAACTATGAGGCTCATGCTGAGATGTGGGGATGAACCCAATAAAAACCTGCCACGCTACAGTCAGTGGGATGATTGTCGCAGTTACTTGGGGGGGGGGGGGGGGGGGGGGGGGGGGGGCACAGATATCGCTAAATAAGCAATCCAGATGCGAGATGAAAACATAATTTAATGCTGCTTTGAATTGGTGCAGGTCCTTAAACCCCAACGGTAATAAACATTTCTTCTCACTTCACTTTAGCAATATTCTACTGTATATTATCACTCACCACAACATCTTACCCAATTGTTCTCCGCTTGAGATGGCAAGGAAGCAGCTTAGTCCACTGCAGGAGGATGTAGAATTGAATATGCACAGTTTAATCAGATCACTATTTCAGTCACATCTCTTGTTCAGCTGAGAGGGCGGGAATTTATCCATTTATCCTGAATCTAAAAATGTGTAGGGGATTGAGCACAGCAGTTGTCGCTGCACATACAGAATAAGTAATGAGGCAAAGTAATAGCAACTGTTCTCAACCGGACAACAAAAAGAAGCTAATTGTATGAAAGCACAGGCTGATGTCTTGGTATTATGCAAATATGCAACTGGTGGGAAATCAACGTATTAAGGAAAATTTCTGGTTTACAGCAACTTGCATCTTGTTTTTAGAATAAAGCTCTAGAAATTAAAGATGCACACCAACAACTTTATCTGTAATTGGTGCATTAATCACAGTGAGTCCAATCAGCCAGCATCATTGCTCATGTTATGTCCTCTGTAGACTATGGATGTGTTCTCCTGTAGATAGTAAAACCAAATTAGTATAGTATCACTTTTAAGAGACACTATTTAACTTTTTCCTTGAGTGATAATTATGAGAAAATGCTCAAAATAAGCAATTGGATCAGCAATGAGAGCAATACAGGAAAATTTAATTCACATTTGCGAACATCAGCCACCGTACACAACAAGACCAAATAAGAGGGGGTGTTTGTTTATGAATTACAGCTTATTAATAAAAATATGAATTTTATTTTTGTTATTGTAGAGCAAATTTCAGTACCCAGGGGTTGAGTGAGTCAAGCTGTCATCACATATGCTAAAATGTTCAACTATAAATAACTGATTTTTATGGAACTACACTGTAAAAAAAATGTTTTAAACAGTGCATTTTCTTTTAACATTTTTTAAAATTACAATCAATAACAAGCAAAATCACAGAAAAAAGGTCTAATTTACTAACCTATTTACTAAAACTGTAAATAAAGTGAACATGGAAAATCATGATTTTCATGAATGTCAATTTGTTCTTGTACAACATTTAAAGATAAAATTTTTTTACTGCATTTAAATCTGTAAAAATGCTGTTCTGTTTAAAAAAATTGTATTGCTATTTGAAAAAAAAAGACTAAGCTGATTAAAATAATGAAAAATAGTGAGCTTTTTGTTTGTTTTAACTTAATATTAGCAGGTTCTTCCTGTTTTGGTAATATATTGTATTAAAACAAACAAACAAACAAAAAAAAGCATCTGTATTTCTATAAATACTGTTTTTTAAATGTGCAGCTATTACAACTACTTTTACCATGTTTTTTGTCCTTTTTGGCAATCTCAATGCCAGACTTTCATCAATTTTCTTTTTTTAAAAAAAAAGAATATAATTTTATTGTATACCATTTTTAATATGTCAAAAAAGAATTGCTTTTTGAGCTCAACCTGTGTGAGTGTGTGCCCTTACGTGCACAGTTTTAAGCTCCTAATGGCAGATGAGAAATGCAATTGCGTATCCTTGGAAGGACAACCTTGAACAGCCCTTGGCTGTGCCGGGGTCACAAGAAGAGCCATGAAAGACATATTAATCAACTGCCACGGGCCACAGTCTATTAGGCAGGCTCTGATGACAGCTTATCACTAACAGTGACAGGTGAAACACTAACCGTGTCAATGATGCTAACACTGCGGCAATGCTGAAGCTCTGCCCGACATGCACCAGCTCTCTATTGATAAACCAGAGAGTGGAGGGGAAACCCTTTTCCCCGGGTAAATGGCGAGACATGTTGCAAGCCATCTTGTCAAACAGACCTGCAACCCGTAACCAAACCCTATCAGCGCCAGCAAAACTCAAGTATCACCTACTCTTATGTTTCCCACATCAAGGCCATATTACGTGTCGGTGCTGGAAGTTGCAACATGAGTTTCATCATGTTCTACCCATATTTAGTTCACTCTCAGCCGCTGTGAAAAACTGAAGATGATGCTTGGTGGAAGCAGTCGATTTACTTCGTTATTATCAGTCTTATCTGACAGACTGCAGGGAGACAGGCAAGTGGTTGTGAATGTGAATAGTAGCATTGCAAAATGAGATTAGAGGAGGATTCCTTGAGAAGATGTGTTTGCCATCTAATTTTCAAGCTGAACTCAAGCCAGCAGCTTCTGGTCATTAATCCTTGCAGATTGAGAGGGGATATTACAGTGTGTCTTTGTTTCACGCCTCTCCAAATCACTAAAGTTTGCTCGCATTAAAATACTTTAATCCTGACAGTGGATTATGCGGTTCCCTGCATCTTTGATCTGAAACTAGAAGCGAATCAATATGTACAATGTACGAGGCTGTCTGAAGTAGAACCAACCTCACACGAAATGTGCAGTTCACACAGGCGTACACTTTGAAAGGAAGGGCCTAGGATGACAGTATTATGCGTGCTGGTAGACTGCACCACTAAAATGTTCACTAATTACTTCCTAATGCCTTTATGATCTGTTGTCATTGCAATAATGTGCCTATTCTGCACTGACAGAGACAAAGGCTGAACACTGGTGCTCACAGATTGTCTTCTGAGAGGATGCTACAGCACAGAACATATCGTGTCAGGCTAATTCGGTTGCACACTCTTCACACCAACAGTGGGGAACAAAGCCGTGATTAATGCTGTTGGTGTCTCTCAACAACAGCTGAGACAAAGGAAAGACAATTTCTTCTGTACCAAAGACAATTCAAATGTCTCATCGGTAATGGCGGCACATTGAAGACTGGGTATCATATGGAGTTTTGTGATATTACTGCAATTAAAAAAAACACATTTTGGTCAACAAAAATCATTTCAATCAATTTGAGATGCTATTAGAGGCAAAATTATTCAATAATTACCTAATAATAAAAGGAAAAAGCAAAAAAAACAACAACTTTGATCTTTTATCAAGCCCTTGGCTAAAAAAACAACAACACGGATTTCATTATTTTCCAAAATACCACAATAGTTAGGATGCAATGTAAATAACAAGACACACAAGACATAGCATACTGAATATGTCAATCTGATGTAACCATGAAGCCAAGAAAAACATGGAGTCAGCGGCAGCTTAGATAAAAAAAAGTTTTAACAACCTGATAAGACCAGGAAGAATAAGGTGGTTCTCCTCATCCAGAAGTGACTTAAGACAAAAGGTCAGAAATTTAAAGTTTTAGCTACAACACCCCAGAAAAGCAGTGTAAAAGATGATTCTGCACAGAAACCATCCACGATAACAAGCTCCACAGCATAAACAATGCATAGCTGAGAGTATGAAACCATGAATTTATCACATGTGCGATTGTACGCACAATTTCACTGACTCCTTCATTTTTTTCCCTCAAGCTCAAACTCAAGATGACTCTCCAACCTTTAAATCCACCTCCACACAATACTGCAGTGACTGCCCTGTCACCCCATCCAAGCTATTCTCAGAACCAGCTCGTCTGTGGTGTACCTAACAGAACTAGGTTGAGTTCCTGCTCATGAAAATTACATGGAGTTAACTTGACTGGCAGAAATGTCTGTGTGAATTATGCATTACATGGCAAATACTGACCTCTGGGGGCAGTCAGACATTATTAGGTGTACATAAAACACTCGAGTCCTTTCCTCTGGGATGCCAGTAAATGGTACACAAATCATTTGGGGAAGTTAGCCGGACAGCATCTTGGTGCGTTGATGCTAGCGGCCGTGGTTCTTGATGCAATCCTGTGAATTTGGCTCCGTCTTTAAGTGATCCAGTCATGGCTCATTGATAATCCATATGCTAATGTGAGCGAGCATGTGGCAGGGCTGGTTATTAAAATGACAATATGTGCCGATACGCGAGTCAACCATGGATGGGCCATTGAACAGACCGTATGAACAAACTGCCCCCAAGACTGAACTCGATTGGAACTGAATGAGTTTTAGAAGGTCGCAATAAAAAGCACAGGTTATTGTAAAATTCAGTTTCTGCCAACCAAATCCAATTCATTCTTTGTTTATTTTTTCTTCGTATTACAGCTGAAAAGCATTCTGAGGGTACAGTAATAATTCCCTGAAATACAGTACAAGATTTCTGCAGGATCTCACACCGGAAAGTAATTCAAGAGAACAAGGCATGGTTGCAAGATAAAAAAATAAAAAAAATCACATTTACTTAATTATGTAAACTAATTAAGTTGCAAACAGTAATTTATAGAGTTGGTATAACATGATATTGTTGGATCAATGTAATATTGCAGGCAGTTTAAACTCAAATTTCTGCATTACTTAATTTAAAGCTTGACAGCCTTATTACCATTTTTCATCTTGTAATTAAAAGTGCCTTTGATTGTAGAGTCCCCTAAATAAATGTCGTACGCACAACAAGTTGTCTCAACTTTAAAAGACTGAATCAAACTGTTGCATTATTTGTTTTGTTGACCCGGAACATCATTTGTTGGGGTGTAGAGCAGCTACAACAAGAAAACAAGTGACTAAAAGAGACACAAATGACGGCAAACAAGACACAAAATGACCACAGAGAAATGCAAAATGACAGCAGAGATTCAGAACAACTACACACAAGCGCTATGTAAAGACAATAAAAAGCGACAACCATTTTGCACTCTTTCAATCAGGAGCTTGTTGTCTGATAAGTCTGCGCTGCTATTCTCTGCTCCCATCAAGCTACTGATACTTGTCAGGCTGCTGCAGTCTCTGAATCATGTGGTTTGCCTCTGTGGTGCCATTAAAATCATGCAAAAAAACCACACACAGAGACACAAGCGGGGCCCTCTTTAGTGTATTCTCCTGCAGATTCCCTTCTCGACTTCCACCCACCAACTGTACATGACAAATACAGGCAGGTGAATACATTCCAGCTTGTCCACACACAGACACAGACACACACACACACACACCTGAGGGGGGGGTTCATTTCCTCAGCCAGGTAGCAGAACACTGTGAGCCATGACAGCACTTGCTCAGTAACAGGCTTCCTGTGGTTCTTAGCTTCAAATCAGAACACAATGTTGGAAACCAGCCCCCTTTCCTCTGCATTTATGCAGCTAATTTCAATTATGCAGTTTGCAGGAGTCAATTATAGTAACCCACGCTGCAAGTTTATGAGCTCGGTTTTTAATGTGCCACCTCAAATTACAGCGAGCGCTGCTTAGCATTCATTCGTCACACCGCTATGAGGCCATTCAAGTGTTAATACATTCGTTTTTAAGCGATGGGAAATTTTTTTGTGATGCTTAATTTGCACCCTGACATACACAAATACACCGAGGTGAGTTTTACACACAGAGCTCTGATGTGTCTGCGCTCTGAGGAGAGGTGAAATGGTGAAATGGGGCTCTTACAATGCAGTTAGAAGCTGCTGCACTGTGACTTCTATCTGTTGCAGGACACATTTTTCTTGGTGAGCTTCTTCTGGAGCTAAAGCTCACAGTCAATCATCTTCTCTGCTCTCTAGAAATGACCAGAGGGACCAAAGAAATTGCATCAGGGTTCAGAGGAGCAGGAAGATAGAGAGAGATGAGGGACAGCTGAGTCAGTGATCTTGAAACTGATTAAGTCAAACTGTTTGTAGAGAGAAATAACTTAATTTCACTGTTGAGTCATCTGGTAAACAGTTTTTTTAAATTATTCTATTCATGGTTTACGCTGTCAAATGTGAGATAAGAATAAAAGTGCCCCTCACAATACTCTAAATCCAAAAATGGGATTTAACTTGGAGTATTAACAGCAACAAAAGCACAAAATCCTATACATCCAATCCAATTAATTTTTGAAAATCATTAAAACCTGTTTGCTTGCTAGTTTTCTGTGATTTCTCACTCATCAATCAACAACAAATGCAGCTGGAAATACACTGAGGGTAAACCTGACAGGCAAAACGGCCGATTCGCAGCACAAACAAAGCATTGCACCGGCTTTGCACACTAAACTTTGCAAACATTCATGAGCTGAAGTGTCAAAATTTGCAACAGCTCTGGTAAACACTTCAGACAAACCGTCAACTTGTGAAACTGTCCCGTGTTCATTTCCGGGATTAATTATTGTGAGATTGTCTTGCTGAGTCTGTGAGGGAATTTGCGTATTTGCCGAAGAGCACAGGCTTACAACCAAGACGGACTGTCTCCTCGTATTTCATACTTGAAAAAACACAATCTGAAAGCGCCAGGATCTGGTGTGGGGTGTCAGGAGAAAAAATAAATAAAAAATCCAACACCTCAGTGAGTATAGAAACATTTGCCGGCAGCAAGGTTTCACAGCAGTTCAACAGCAATTTAAATTTTCACAAGTTTGGTAATGTTCTTCTAGCAAAATGCAGCTGTAAGCAGACAATCCTTCAAATAAAAGAGCTCCTGTTATGGCTGGTGTCTGAAATATCCTTGAGGAAATAAGATCCAGCTGCAGTGACGCTGTGCCATCCTGTCGTCAATAAAACTTCCAATTCTCATCTGTGATCGGCTGTTCATGACCTCTCAATCGCCTTAAACTGTGCAGAGAGGGTTAACAGTGCCGCCTGGGCGGGCAACAGAAAATCCTATTTCATGGTCAAGCTGTGGCGTCACGGCGCTGTTCTGGATCTGAGCTGGGGGTCAATAGGCAACCGATGAATTTCATTTCCCATCTTCATAGGCCAGCAGCAGAAATTGAGCAGAAACATCGGAGAGTTGAACAGATAGAGGTTGAATCATGCGGCAGGGAGCTCAGTTTGACGGTAAGGATTTTAAGCTTATTCAAGAATTGGCACCAATTAGTGTGAAAAACTATTTCATAAAGAGAAAAGTGCACACATTGTTTCTAGCTGAATAAAATGGAGAATACTGTAACACAGTAAGCATCTCTGGGTGCAGCTTGTGGCTGAGCACACACAAAACGGAGGTACATTTATGAGAAGGTTGCATGAATTTTGACCCTCTTTACTCGTGGCATTCAATCAGCTGAAAAAATTTTAATTGAGGGTGATAGAATCTTTTAACTCTTTTGCTTTTCTCTTTAAAGCAAGTTAGTTAACACATTCAACTTTTTATTAAACCACTCATTTGCGGGCTTTTTGCTCATTTCAACTTAATTTAAACCCACATTTGCTGCCACAGTTTAGTGTTTCTCGAGTGGAAAATCAGATTTAACCGTTGACTTTCAACAGAGTCAGTTATTTTCTGCAATAAGCATGGATTTACACCAAATTCCCACCTCTGAAAAGATCCTTCAGAGCAGGAGCTCCTTTATTGCCTGCAGGATTGTAAACCTATAAGCTCAGTCAGGAGCGTACTCTTTTTATTCTTGCCCTCAGACATGACTTGCACATCAATTATTCACATTCTGCCGTTTGCCAGAAGTGGGGAATTGAATTTAAACCCAATAAAATCCTGGTTTGAACATAAATCATGAGGGATTCAGAGTTGAAGTTACACAGAATGTACGACAGAGGGTGCAAAAAGGTGAGGGTGAAGTGTGGTTGATTGGATGAAATAAAAGACACAAAGATAGGCAAAATATGTAAAAATAATGAGAGCACAACTGTCTTAATAGTGAACATGAAGCCTGAGGGTTTTGTAAATGTAAGTTGGTGTTACATGAACGGAGTCAAGCTGAGGTCATAAATAAAATCAGCAGAGATATTTTCAGTGATCCCATACATAAGTCTAACCTAACAAATGCAGTAGGATCTCAGCTTAACAGCAGAGAAGGGGAATAAACAGTCTAACTTGGCTTTTATAAAGATTATAATGACTGATTTGAACTTATTTGTGTTGTAAATGCATTATTTTTTCTCAAAACACCTGGGAACTAAACGCCTAAACCCGTATTTTTCTGTGCCGGCAGATGCATTGTGACAGCCCACATGCTCACGAGTCCCCTTGAAACGTACAAGTATTTTTTTTTTTGCACTGTTCTGTCAAAACAAAAGCTGCAGCAGCTCTGCCTGTGTGGCATGAACCCACTCATAATCTCAGAGAATAGGCAGAGAGAGCCTCTGCAGTGACCACCTGCTACGGCAAAAAAGAAAAAAGAAAAAAATCACGACAGTTTTGTGTTTGTGGCGGAACCCCCCCCCCCCCGCTGTGGGTCGTGAACATACAAACAAAGGCATGTATTATAAAGGGAAATCATTAAAAACACAATATAAAACATACTTAGGCATGCATTGGTATGCTATGGGTTTACAAAAACCTAGAATGCATACACAAATCAACTCAGTACCCGTCCCATCGCTTATTTTGATAGCCCATTATAACACCATGGTTGACTGATCAGACTTGCAAAGAAGGGGCAATCAGTATTAGCATAGGTTATACCCATGCAAGGGTTATAAAACAGTAGTAGGCAATCAAAGCTGCTGCACGTGAGGTGACTACATAGTGACACCGCAGGACCACAACTAAATTCACGGTGTTTTATAATTGTTTAAGAGCCCAAATTAAGCTATTCTGATGATTTGTTCTTGTAAACAACAGCAAAAGAGGTAAATGAGACCTCACAAACAGTGCGTAAAGTTTAACGACAGCCAGAAAGCACTGACTGCTTTTTCATCATTTTTTTTTTAGCCTCTCTCTCCTTTGCTATTCCACACTTTCCAACTGGAGAGTCCACTTTCACATGTCACCAACCTGCGCTGGCCAAAGTCGCTGAGCACATGGATCGTTTTGTTAAAGGACAAGTAATTGTGTGCAAGTGGTGCGCTCTGATTGCCTCTGGGCTTCTTCAAGACCAATTTGTCTGCCTGTCACTTGAGGGCCAGGGCTCAGAACTCAGCGTGGGGCATCGGGGAGGGGGAAATGTGATCTCCTTGTGACGAAAGCTTTGTCCTTGTGTTAGCTCGCTCGCTGGGTGCATTGTGCATGTTTCTGGGCACTGACAAATGTGAAATGTAAGCACCTGTTGCTATAGAGCTCAGTATTTCAGACACATATGACTCAAAAACATCGCCTCTGTTGTAAATTATCAGGTTAATTCATCTCCTTCCTGTGAGAATCTAAGTAGCAAATGTTTGACAAATTCATCTCTAAAGTGGACTTAAAAATCGAACAGGAAGAAAACAAATATTCAATAGATGCTCTTCCGCCGTCTTATTTATTCTCCACGATCCAGAGAGAATTAACACCTCGACTCGACTCCAAGCAGATCACTTAATCAGCATAACCTCCTCAAAGTATCATTCAATATGTCGATACTATCCTTTCATGAATCACACCGGCACCGTGAACAATCTATAACAAACCCATCTGTTTCGAGCTAAATGGGATTTCACACATCCCATCGGCGTCTTTCTCCAATAAAACCGACGCGCAGCGAATGCATCCCCAACCCGCGAAACGCAATCTCGGAAAACCTCATTACAAAAATATCATGTCGCATCTTTAGAGGAGAAATCATCACCTACACGGCGTCTTCCCTCTTTGGAGTATTTTCTGTGTGCTCGCTCCAGGCTCTGGATTTAGCCAGCCATTACAGAACAAGGGCCATTTTTCATGTGTAATGGGGTCCTCCATTAAACATGAACCTGGAGGTACTATCATTTAGCTTGGCGCCATCACTTCCACAAACCAGCGGCAGATACTACAAGAGATACAGCCTCTATGAGACACGATGACAAAAGGGTAAAGCTTCAGAGGGAGAAGGGTGGGGGGTGGGGGACTAATTGAAACATAAGAAAACATCCAATTGAAAGCTGTTCACATTCAACCCCGAGTGTTCTGCAGCTACAAGGGAACCGATTTCCTTTGACCTACAGCTTTAGAATACAGTACTTCTTAAACACTGTGCACCTCCTCCTTTGATAAAATCTCAATGTTTAAAATGAAATTAGATTTGTAGCTAGTAGAGCAGAGAATCTTGCTGCAGAGGAGCAAAATAAACCCACAAAGGGACATACTATTAGAATGATATTCAACCCTAATGAACGCTAATGTTGCCTCAGCGTTTGTTTGCTGTGTAGTGAGGAAACCGTTTGCTTACATATTCATCACATCAGCTTTACAAGGTGCTAGTGTGTCAATAGTATTTTTACACAGAACGGTTATTGCAGGTTTATCACTTGAGAAAATAGCGTTTTGAATACCATGCCGCACATTTTACAAGCCAAACTATGACACTATAAGCAGCAATACACTGTCGGTGTCTAAACCCATGCAAACTGAATATGTGATCAGGTTTAAAATCAAGTCATCAAGATTTAAGAACAACCGGTTTAAGAACAACCTTTTCATATTGCCTAATCAAAATCCATGTGTGTCTGATTACACACACAATACCAGTGTGAAACATGGCAGAGAAATCCAGCCTGCCGCTGCCCCGTGCTGAAACCCCACACCACTATCCCTGCACGACAGACAATATCGGCCTCCCCCATGAGGGCCTTGTCTTTGATGGCAATTTCCATCGGCGCATTGTGGAGTAAAAGTGCTTCAGTTGCAGCCGCCGACAGGACACCGGCACTCAATGTTTGCCCTTTATGTATGAAGTCATAGCTCATCAGACCGCCTCAGTGAAGTGACAGACTCTAAATCAGAAAGCTAATGAAAAGTTAAAGCGGAACTGTAATAAAAATTCATAAAGAGCAATCCGAGGCGGGAGAAGTGTAAAGTTTGGCAGGTATGCTAATTTAATTTAACTGTGTTTCTAGTGTACACAATTAGAAAATTCACGATATAAACGAGAATCCCACCTGGCATTATTACAGCCAGTCTTACACTTCCACACGGCACACATGCATAAATGCATGCAATACTCGACAATGAAGACACTGCTTATAAAGTTGCCTCGGGCAGGATGTTCTATACTTAAAATATATTTTAATACATTGCATTGTAAGTGAAATGCAATCCCAAAGATAGAGGGAGAAAACTACATGCTGTGATGTGATAGTAATGAGGAATGGTTTGGATACCCTACTGCTGAAACCCAATTAAAATGTCTTAAATTTCTCTTTAATGGCAGCATGCATTCAACACAGTCCACCACATGTTGGCTTTTCTCGCTGAGATCAAACCAAAGCTTATATTTTTTTTTATGCAAGGCTAATCAGAGGATCTAAACAAGCTCCTATGGACAAGTGCATGCTCACAGTGATGAATATTCACTAAAATTCAATTAATCATAAAGTTGCTGAGTAGGACTTTCATTTTCGATAATAAAATGTAGCAACATCGAGCTCATCCATCTTCCGCATCATTTCAATACGCCGGATGCTTATATGAAGCCATTAAATGTCAAAAAGCAGCTTAATGATTGTGTGACGGTTTGTTTGATGACTATTCCTTCTGCCCAGGAACTTATCAAGTGTCTCAACATGATGGAAAAGATTGATTAATTGGAATTTTCACCCTGGTTAGTATCAGAAGAATCACACTTTGCAATTGAGTGAATGGATTTTTTCTGGTTTGACATATAATTATGAAAGAAAACTGTAAAAATAGCAGGGACTTTTCCTAAATTATCAGGTTATTTGTATACTTTAGGACATTTGTGCTTATATGTAGTATAAATATACAGAAAACAAAGTTCAGTCATCATTCTGCTGTCTAGAGAAAACTAGTCAGATGAAAACAAACTAGTGTTTTGTTAGTTTACATTTTAGACCATAAGAAAATAATTCCATGCTATTTCATACAAGTAGGAACTGAGACACACCAACAAAGATAGTATTTATCTTTTTATTTTGTATTATCTCATGTTCTATATGTGGAATTCCTCCTGTAACTAAAACATGTTAACGCCTCTGATGAAGGCTGCAAACAGACAATACACAACTATTTACTTGTCTCTCAAGCCTGAATTTGCACTCTCTCAGTCACATAACAAGATTATAAATCAAAGCTCTTGAGCTGAACCCGAAGGCCTGTTGATGCCAAAACCTCAATTCTGCAGAGGCAAAACTCTGAGTTCAAATTCATCTCCTGCCTCCGAAGATAAACGGTTTAATCTTAAGATACAGTTGGCTGTTGGGAGCACTTTTTCTTTGACCGATGCACTGCAAATGGTGCATCGCAGCATCTAAAACAAAAACCAGGCAACGTAAAGTGAAGTTGCTACTTCATCTATTTTGATGTGTGCAGAATCTGAAGATACTGTATGTCTTTAAGCTTGATGTCATCAATTTCACATGAGACTGTGACATGATTCTCTGCACAAACACAAAGTTAAAACACAAATATCTTTACTGCAGACATATTAAGGCACCATTCTTATTAAATATAGAACTTAGCAGGTTTTTTTTCTTTTTAGTTTGATAGAAACTGTCAGTAGATGCAGTTTCAGAAGTTAAAATTTCATTAAAAGCACTATTTTTTATTTGCTTTCACTCTGGTAACATTGGCACACAGTGAGAGAGAACGCTTGGCTTCTCCAACAAATCGGACACCCCTGAGAATAGTTTTTCTGGCTCATTCCCCGACATCAAGTGATACATTTCACAAAAGACGAGAATGGAAATACAGGAAGCAAATATTGCTTTGTCTGCATCTCTATTTTCTCCTCAGCTTTTCCATCTCCGCTCCACTGACTCCACTCTATTTACTCTCGCAAAGCTCAGATTACACTTTTTTCTGTCTCCACAAGCTCAAAGGTGTTTTTTGTACTGTATATTACAAGACAGGGATCCCCAGGCCGAAGAAGACGTTTGCAATTACACAGCTTTTGTTGTCAAGTTTCTGTTTGTTTTTATTGAATATCTTGCTGCTGTGTTAACTTTCTACACTTGTAAAATCCTTCATGGTGGGAATTGAAAGTGTGTTTTTGCATGTTTTAACAGAACTTTAAATGACTCCAAGTGGTTTTAATGGATTGAACTTCATTGTTGCTGCAGAGCATGAAGCTAAATACTCCAACATAGCCAGCTGTGTTTTGGTCTAAATGCATAGAGGCAGCTGTGTAGTCATTATCATGAGCCTCACCACAAATATGTGTTTGCACTGTCCTCAAGCTGTCCGACCTGTCAGACTGGGTTCTGACCTAATGTGACCTGGTTAAAGCCATCTGTCAACAGCAATACTGTAACTGTCAATGGGAGACAGAAAATACACTGGCCTCTGCCTGTTTCTTGTCAGGCAGAAACCTTGCAGCTTTGCATTCAAATGAGTGATCATAATGTACGTTTATTTAAAGGCACAGATTTCCTTTGGTCGGTCAAGACTGTTGCAACTACGCCGATACTCTGCTGCTCAAGCAATACATTTGCTGTAATCTAAGATTATTGCACAGCATGTCAAACGGCAGATCTGTTTTTATACCAAGCTACACTAGAAATGGTTAAAACAGAATAACAGATCAGGAAGAGGCACAGATTTCCTTTGGGGCCACGGTTTAATCACAGGAGACAGCAGGAGGAAAAATAGACCGAAGAACCTAAAAGGAGGGACAAGAGCAAAAGGGTGATCCATCCTTATTAGGTACAAATCTAATGTATCAAGCAGCAGTCGGGGGCAACAGAATGGTCTGGCTCATCTGTGAAGCAGCGCACAAGAGGAGATTCACCCTTGCTGTATTGGCCAAAGCTTGCCGACTGGTGAAGCAGAAGTACTGTAACTGGCAAACACAAACACCTTTTTCTGTGTAGCTTTGCATTTAAATTGAATTTACGACGGTTTCAGTGGTGCATAGAGAATGCAGGAGACTGAGGAGAGATTCTAAATGACACCTTGCTTCCACAGAGGATGCTCTGTTGCTTGGACTGTCGTACATCACCTCCTCTCCTTGTCGCTACATTCACACATTGAGCTGCGACCATCTAATCAGCTTTCAGGGCGTTTTGTGATGTCATACCGCACGGACAACAACAACTAGTGCTTTCACGCCATTAAAGATTTAAGATGTTCTGATCAATGTGCCGTTGTTTGGACATTAAAGAAGACTCAACTGGCTTTACTTGAAGCGGCTGTTCAGCAACATCGGCCCGATCGATTCATCACGGTTCCCATTCTTTATGTACCTAGATCTAAAACAGCTTAACAGACAAAAATCAAGACTCAGGATGCAGCATATGTGAGCCTGCATTGCTGTTTTAAGGTCAAACCAAGACACAATACTGTAACTATTCAAACTTCTGGTAAGTGTTTTGACAATAAGAACCATGCAAAAGCTGATTTTGAGGGGTATTCTTAAGAAAATGGGGCTGGAGGGATTTTAAAATGAGTGACAACTGAAGGAAAATACAGCAGTTTTATTAAAGAAGTAGATATGGGACAGATATTTGGCTTTTACAGTGACAACTCAGGGTGGCTGTGGCTCAGGTCCACTATTTGCAGGGTTGGATTTGTGTAGTTGTTCCCAATTGCAGGACAGCCCCTTGCATTGCAGCAGAGATGCATTAGAGTGTAATGGGTAAACGAAAAACATTGTAAAGGGATTTTTAAAACCGCTATGGTACATAAATGGAGACTATTTAGCATTTTATTACAGGGGAGATAGAAAGAAAGTTTAATAAAAACAACCCTTTAACTGGTTGAGATCTTCACACCCACAGAGACAATGTGTCACCTCAGTTCAAATTCAGGCACATGCAGAAGTACACAAAAATGCTGATACAACACCCACCTTACAGAGACTAATGAAGCAGACAACAGTTACATTACTTGGTTCACTCCTGCTAATTTAACATTTAACTTTCATCTTCCACTGGAGGCATGTGAACTCCCTTCTTACGCTTTAGCAGTGATGTAAAACAGCCAAGATCACCTCCTGTTTACACCTGCCTGCTGTTGACACAGAGTTAGCCAGGTAAGTAATGGGGCCGAGGGTGGATCTGTCAGCAGAATGATGGAGAAGGAGCTCCATTTTCTGCACGACCGTCCACGACGAGCTCTGCCAGAGAGAGAGTGACTGATTATACCGGTTTACAACTGAGGTGTAGAGAGTTGATGAGGGGGAAATGTATATGGGCTCAAACTTGGCATGAAAAAAGTAACTGTCTACATGTTCAGATACCGCGGCCTCGATTCCTGCAGGTGGAATGTATGGCTCGGCTTTAGTGTCCTTTACACAGACGTTATATAGTCAAGATCGCAGACGGTGCGCTGAGGATTCTGGTCACACAGCAGCACTTTGTCCTCTTCACCCTGCAACACTTACAAACTAGATGTCTCCACAGCAAAACCATGAAGGTGATTTTCTTTGCCTGACCTCTGGAGCAGCTGAAGTTATTCAAATTAAATTGCAAATAACCCCAATGCAAAAAACTAAACAATGTAACAAGAGAAAATACATACTTCAGCATATTCAAGATTCCGTCCTGCAACACTGAAGTACCTCAGATGCCAGTAACACTTACAGTGTATAGCACAGCATATGATCTCCATGAAACAGTATGTATACACAGTGTGTGTGGCTGCAGACTTTCTTGGTCACCTAAAGAAACAAAGAGCTGACTTTGACTCAATGACACACCAACACGAGAGGCAAACCTGCTCCACAGTGAACAGGGTGTAATTAAGAAATAAAACGCTGTTTACACTACCTGCCTTGATATACGATGTTTGTGCACATTTGTTTTCCTGACCTGGTGTACTTCATTAACTTAGAAGAAACAAAACCTGCCAAGAAATAATAGGTTTTGTGCAGTATTATTATTGCCCGTCCAAATCTGGAGAAGCACAAAGCAGCAACACTATTAATTTGACCAGAACATTCTGGCCTGACTGCAAGTTTGATCAAAAGTCACAGAGACAGCGCTGCATAGTGAAAATGTCAAAAAAAAAAAGAATATAGTTTGAAGGAATAACGGGCTGTCATTTGCGTCCTGCCTCTTGTCCATCTTTTCATTTCCTCTGTTTATCCAGCCGTTTGACATTTTGCGCAAACGTCTCCTTTCGGCGAGGGGAGATTGATCCGTTTGAAATTTCAATCTGCGGCCAATCAAAGAAGACATGAAAACCATTTGAGAACAGTCACTCTCATCAAGTGGATCCGCATGGCGCCTGAGGAAAATGAAATATGAAAGAGAAAATAATAAAAAAAACAAAAGCCCTCAATTCCCAAAGGACTTTTACTCTCAGCACTTTCTTTGACATGACTAACGTTACTATGAATATAGCCGTGCACGAGAAAATGTGCGCGCATTAACTAAGTTCCCCGTCTTTCCCTCGAGTCTCCGCTCCGACCCTCCAAGGTGTATTGATTTTCTTCTGTTGGTTGCAAGGCTGCAGTTCCAGTAATTGCCAGCTAACGGTGCGTGGAGAGGACATTGTCTTTTGTACCGCAGAGCGTCTGGGGCGAGGGAGGGGGGTTTCACTTTTTGTTAAAACACAGGCAAGGCAACTGACATTTGGAAACGTGAAACTAAAGAGGCCCAACGGGATCTTAAAATCAAGTGATTACAAGTGTGAGGAGGGAGATAAAGTTGCAGCAGGAGTGGACTGATGCAAAGCAGGAAACAGCAAGGATAGAGGACAGGATGGAGAAAGAAAGAGCATGCAAGAGAGAAGGTTATAGCATGGGAGGGGAAAACTTTTTAATTTAAGTTAACAATCGGAATGATCGCTTGAAGGAGAGTGAGGAAGAGCGCTGGGATAATAGAACAATTCTCTGAGGTGATAACAACAATGAGCAAAGAAAACAAATCCACTCCAAACAAATAACAGCTCCTCTTAATACCCAGCGATCTTAAAGGGCAGAGTCTTGCTTGGGCAGTTCTTTAGTGCTTTCAAGCTCTCGTCCGCTGATGCTGCTTCTTTCTTCATATCATTAACTCATGCACCAAAGACCCTACTTTTATTTTTGAGCTAAATTTCATGCTCGGTTCAGATAACAGCAATAATAATTCATCCACAGTAGCTTGTAACTCATCCATGCACAGCCAAACTAAAAATAACCCAGCCACTGCTTCCCCACAAACATTAGTGCAAATGGGGAAAACTGATTACTACGGGTGAATTCAAATGGGCAGTGGCACGGAGTAACCACAAGCCAATCTAGAATGCAAATGCAGACAGATGAACAGAAATGCCATCCAGGCACTCGGAGGGATCTCGGAAATTGGCGGATGCTGCGGTGGGGGACGCAGAGCCGATCGATTCGAGCACAAAAACCACAACTCCTGTGCGAGAATACCTCCACAACTGCCTTGTTCATTTGTAAGAGGCCAGTTTGACAACACAGTGGAGTGAAAACATACACACACACAAAAATGGCTTGGCTGATTTGGATGGCAAATGCAAAATGAGATACACATTCATTTAAAAAAAACTAGCTTAAAGATTTTAGAATATACTGTACACTAAAAAAATCTGACAAGAGTCCCTTGACACACAAAACTGTAATCACTCTTCAACTCTGATGGTGACATTTAGTGACAAGCTCATCATTAGACAATTAGTTCTAGTAATTAATAATGCTGACAGTTACAGGGCTGGTGAAGGAGAGAAGCACACTCTAAAAAAATGTGATCAACCAGCAGCTGGGGCAGGAAAAAGAACTGGAAAATAATGGAAAATAAGCATATTGTAAGAACACAGTAATTCACCATAACTAAAATGAATTTTCAAGCTTTTATTTTACATGATACTGTGCAATGTTTCAGGATTTTTAAAGTAATTTGAAGGATATTTACACGTGTTAAAAACAGTGAAATTACTGGAAAATAGTTAGGCAAAGAAAGAAAGAAAAAAAAATCACTGACCAGTGCAGTTATTAGTGGTGCTTTTTTATGCAAAAAAAATCATGTAAAACATGTGTGTACTGTTAACTTTAGATTATACCAAGCGTCATGATTTTTTACATATTTGAGTGCATTAAAATCTTCCATATTTAATGGATACATCCACCTTAAAAAAATCATGGATTTACCTAGGAAAAAAAATGTCAAAATACAGTAACTACAAAAGTAATTATAATATACAATATACTGTGAATTTTAGATAAGAAATAATAACATAATTGTGACATAATGAAATAATTCATGTAAAACTACTTTCCAAACATGACCTCAATATTACCAAGGTTAAAGAATATTTTCTGTTTAGTTTTACAAGCAGTTATCATCCAAATTAGATGGTGAAATTCAGAGGCCCTGACAGTCAGTCATTCTCAGACAGGCAAAAGGAGGATCTGGGTGGAACCAAGCAGGAGGGGGTTTAGCAATTATAGGACATCAACAGCAAGTTCTGATAATACTCGTGACATAGCCAAGCACTGTGTGTGTTGCCTGAATGAGCCAAGAAATCTGTGCTGCTCTGGTGTTGGACGACAACACAGCAGCAGAAACCAGAAACCAGGAGGAGGCTGGGACACAGTGCAACAGAGAGACAGTGAACCGGGCTTAAAGGGAAGCTGATATGGACACGCATATCACTGTAAAACGTCTTGGTCCTGCACTCGCCAAAAAAGCAGCGAACCTTGGGAAAGGGGTCACGGTGAAAAGTCGGGATGCAAGGTTAAAAGAAAGCTGTTCCCAGATGACACCGATACTTGTTTTTCCGTTATGTAAGAGGCTTGGCAGAGATGCTTTGAAGTTGTAGATTACTACGACATCTCAATCTGTTGCTTCCAGACAGACGTCTCGGTAAACGTAATTAATTACTCTGCAGTGACAGAAACAACACAGCACAGGTCTACTAGTGTCCTTTCACATATCTGGGAAGCAACAATATAAATCCATTTATAAAGATGCAAAAAACTTTCCTCAAGTTTCTCTTAAAGGACATTTTAAACACTACAGAGTGAAGATGGAAGTAAAACCTTTTGTTGCTTTTTATCCTGCTTTGACTTGCAATCATTCTAAATCTAACAACATGTGGACAAAGTTCAACAATAAATGCATCAAACTTAGAATACAGATGTTTTGGAGGTTGTATTTTCTGAACAGAGGGTTAAACACATTATAGCACAATGAGTAAACTGCAAGTAAGCAATCACGTCTTGCTCAACACCCTCACTACTTCACATCCTGATACACCCAGATGCTTGTCAGCTAAATCGAACAGATGTCATGTTATTTCACGGTGTATGAAAGGAAACCTGATGTAACGTGGCTTTCCATCTGTTATTGTTTCGCCTGTCCAAACAACATGGAAGAATTCTACTACAGACAGACATACCGCTTCACTGCACAGCAGAAAAAAAAACGCAGCTTGTGGCAAAGAAAATGAAAGGTTTGAGGCTCCCTTGTCAGTTTTGTTCATTATAAATTTTTGTAGCCGCTTCACAGAGGCTGCAAGCATCTATAAACTTTAACAAATTATTATACAAGTGGCACAAAAGCTGGTAGTTGACCCATAAACCAAAGTTATTAGGTTTCTCTAATAGCAATGCAGATGTGGTCATGAAGCACCGTAGCGTATAATAAATGTCTGCATATACCGTGTTTTATCGCTGTTTGGATGAAATTTGTGTACACTCATCAGCACTGCCGCGTCTCGCTGTACATCACGACCATAAACCGCAGCCAATAAACACAAGCAGTGAAAAACAGCGACGATTCTCCTGCCAGTTCTGCGTGCGGACACTGTTGCACAGACGTGATGCCAGCCCGGCTTGCCTGTGGGCATCAAATATTCAGTGTTTGGTCAGGGATTATGGCCTTTGAACATGCCGTCCTCATGGGACAGGTGGAACATGACCTCCTATTAGCCATCAGGAAACCAAAGAGAGGGAAACAAAGAAGGGCCCTCGCGTCATTGGCCATTGGCCGGGCCCCCACATGTGCTCACAGGTACATACTAAAGAACCAAGGAGGGTTTTTTTTTTTTTTTCCAGTGTTCTTAGCTTGCACAGACCACATCCACAGGCTTTTTCCCTAGTAGAACAATTTCATATTGTTTGATTTTAGTTCACTGGAACTAGAGGAGACTCTTTCAACTTATTACTGTAGAAGAACAGAAGCCTGAATAATTCAACCTAAATACTTGACAAATTATACTAAGCAGTAGAAGAGATTTATTAAGGACACAGTACCACTGGCTGTCAGCTACATTGTCCCTAAAGACTTTGAATTCAAGCCGCCACTTCTCTAGACTGATACTGCCAGAACCAATTAAGACATCTGAAGAAGACCATCACTTTGGAGTTGAATCAGACTTTTATTTAGAAATATGATTGACGATATGCTAGTGCAATAACTAGTGGTCAAATTCAACAGCATTTTTAGTAATCAAGGCAGCCAAAGAACAATATCTGGAACCATGGCACCAAAATTTCACCAACTCAAACACAAATCTTATATAAAATGTCTTTATGTTTTGCATATGAGTACCAAGAACAAAGCAAGAATAAGTCAACCCTGAGCAAAAATATATCCAAGACCTACTTCTGGGCCTCATTTATCACTCGGCATGTAAGATCAGCACATGCCTACACAAGCGTTTATCCCAATAACTCAACATAAATTTGAAAATGTTTCCATATGGCAATCTGAAAAGCACTCCCACAATTAAGCATAAAGAGTTAGTGCAAAATCATCAGGCATGGAGGTGAATTCTTTTGAAACGTCAATGAACAACAGAAGATTATACACTAGAATGAGGAACTGTACATCAAATGCCAGCGCTTTGTATCTGTTCAGCATCTATACAGGTGTGTAGCTGAAATTGCAGCCTCATTAGCTCAAAAAAACACACACAACACACATCATAATTAACTCCAAAATCCAGCATCCAGATGATTTTCACAGCTGAAGATGAATGCAGGTGGTAGAGAGGTGCCAGGTGAGGAAACTGGAGAAGCCAGAGTGTTCGTGCCAGCCACTGCAGTGCTGCGCAGTCACTGAAGAGAGTTTGAACCAAAAAAAATTACTATTTGAAAGCTAATTAAGTCACACTTGGCATTAGTTTGTTAGAAATCCTCTGTTCTCTCATGTTGGAGAGAAGCTAGCCAGATTAGCACCATCCTTGGGTTTTCAGTCATGCTGAATATGCATGTCCTTCTCTGAAAGTTTAAAAATGCTGTGATGAGACAGATAATAGATCTGGAGGTTATTAGTGATATTTATCATTTGGGTAGTTCCTGGGTTGGGTTTGTCAGTTTGCTTTTTTCCACCGCTCTCTTGCAAGCTCCATCTTTCCATATGCATCTATTCTAAAACAGACCCATGACTCAGACACGCTATAGACCTGAGCTGTCAGTCTAATTCAGGGATGGATTTTCAGATAATGTTACTGAAACTAAATATAGGAAATCCAGGAAACAAACACTACTTTTGGAAAAAAATAAATCCCATTAAGCTGATTTAGCAATAAAATTGAAACATCTTGATAAGGGTGGAAAATGCTTGTTTGGCATTTACTACAGGCCGCTGCACCCAATATGTAATCATTTGGAAGCTCATAGACACTACAATTGTTCCGCATTGCTCCATTATAAAAAACACAGCCAGGGAAATATTAATCTCCACTGAACTCAAAACAATTCCATTGACAAGCTGGATCACACTATCGGAATCAATACGAGCTGGTTAAACACTTATCAAAGCTCCAATAGTGCAGAGAAAGCAAACTTCCACCATCCTATGTGGCAACGGGTCAGGAGGAGAGGTTGACGGGGCATGTGCTGCGATGACAATCTGAGCGGAATCAGTTACAAGCATGTGAGCATGTCCTGACGAGAAGAAAAAAGGATGATGCATTACAGAAGCTGGGACGCCTGTCAGCCAGACACTCAGGGAAGAATCCAACTGTGAAAATGTGCTGAAAGAATCCAAAAAGTATCACACGGATCCAGAGCAAATGGCAGATTTAGTGTGCTGCAATGCAATCCGGTGGAATAAAGGTGGAAAAGACACGGTACCTGCACAGTGGTACTGACTACATAATGAATAGACATTGAAAATGTGTCACTTAAAAGTAAACAGCATGTCCCCATTTGGCCCACCTCTTGGATTAACTAACAACTCCTTGGATAGCTGAAAAGTGCTGAAACAAATAATCGACTAATTGGATAATGAATTGCTCAGTCATGACTTTAACTGAGCTACTGGCTTTTAAATTTCGCTTGAGGTTGTTTGAGGCATGTGCTAACTAACAGTACCTAGATGCTGATAGAGTACTTCTTTAAATATATGTGTGCTTATGTGAATTGCTGTATCAACATTGCACTTTCTAATACCCAGCATTAGTATGTTGAAAAGTTGTCTACGCTCTTTGCTCGAAGGTTGATTCTTTTAAATTTTAAATCACCTGCAACTCAGCTGTTTGGACACTGTGTTAGGATCTTTTTTTGCAATACCTGGTAAACTTTAAAGAGTTACCTCGGAAGAGTAAACTTCAAAATGAGTAGGAGGAAGGAAAGCATGGGGAAAATCATCATTCTGTCTTTGCCATTTTTTGGTTGTACCCTTCATCCTTTTGTCTCAACTTCTATTCTAAACCCATTTATCCTTTCTAGATGCAATGGAAGCAGGCATTTAAGCAGCTGACAAACCCGATACTCGCAAATGGACCCAAAATGTAGTCACTTTGTTTTGTTTTGCATTGTGGTAAACTAATAAAGAAGGGCTTTAAAAAGAAAGCAGCATAAATAACTAAGCTTTACGACGTCTAAATGATCCAAATTGGTGCTCTGGTGGACTGGTAGTTCTCCCTGCTTGTGTGTCACCGCAGCTGTACTGGAAATGCTGGAGGAGATGAAGATTTCCCCTGGTGTGAGCAGCCAATAAGTTTCTGTTTTTCAATTGATTGAATATGTGCTGACACTGCAGTTTGGATTTATAACCTGGGAAGACGCGCATCTGTGATTTTTTTTCTTATCCCCCTACAGTTGGGGAAATTCAAGGACTATTGTGCCGCAGTGGTGGCATGAATATGAATGGTGGGTTACCGTTTCTCTTATATCGCTTCCGTCTAAATCTGTTTTGATCAATATATGAGTTCCTGAATTATTTTCGGATTAGAACTTCATATCACAGAGAGGATTGCTGCTGTGAATACAACAAATGTCAAAACCCCACCTTTCGTATAGATCTTACTCAGAGAAGCATAATGAAAGAAAGCTTATGCGGACAAAGGCAGTCGTGACGTTACAGATATGACGTACAGCAAAATGCCCGGGTCTGTTCTCTTACATCATGCACATTACCCTTAACCTGCACTATGTGTTTGTACTGGCCTTGGCGGCTGAGTGATCAATGAAGCAATGACTGTGAGGCTGTTCTAGGACAATGAACACCTCAATTAAAATCCCTTTGGTCTGCTAACTGACTCCATCTATCACTCTCTTCCTCCTGGTCACCCAAATATGGCCGAGGCAGCTTTGCTCTGGTCAAACTCCATTTATAATAATCTACTGCACAGGGTGTGTAAGACACGCTAATATGATGTGTTTATAGAGGAATGGATCCACCCAAGTGGAAACTGTCCAATAGATGACTCCTAATGGGTTTTTTTAATGTTATACATGTAATGTCTTTTTCCAGAAACGAGGATGTGGTTGAACCATATGGGTTTGTGCAGCAACTTACATGCTGAATTTCTGTGTACAGTAGATCAGTAGAATAAAACAATAATTTAAGGAGTTGATTTGCTTTGATTAGTGTGTGTGCATGAATCCATCATATGGGTTTAGATGTCCAAATTTCATGACTATACAAAGATTCAATACTGAGGTTTAGATAACGTCAAACTAATGCTCTTCAGACAATCTGGTCAATAGCAAAATAGGTTTCTCTGGCTCACACATAATTGGCTTAGTCCAACGGGAAATAACTCTTGGCCTTGTATTTAACAGGATCAATAATTCAAAAGTACTGACACTGACAATAAAGAACACAATCTAACACCCAAAGAAGCATGGTGGTCTGCAGCACGGTACAATGGTACGGTACAGTGCCACGTTTTTTCAGCCAAGCTTTGAGGGACATCAAAGGAAATTACTCCAGAATGTACACTAATCGTGTTATTACCAAATGGGAATTGCAATCTGACCTAAACGACTTGGTAACTATGGAAACCAGCAGCATACTCCTCTGGGCGACTACTGTAGACAGATCACACATGAACCTACTTTTATTGGTTTGATTATGAAAGCTGAGATCATCTACTCCTGTATGGGGCAGCCCATTGACAGAGAGACTCTTCACTGGCTGCCTCCCATCCTCCCCACTTGTTGTTGCTGTCTCTAAGGTCAAGGAGACTGCAGAAAGTAGGCCACGGCTAGACGGAAATATAGGAGCATCTCATTCACGCTCAGCTTATTTCCCGAACTGATCTTTCTTCACAGATTTAAATGGAAGGGGTCACTCCTAATAAAAATAGTATCACATGTTCAGAAGCATGCAGGAATTCATTAGCATGTTCATAAAGCGCCTCTCTGGGGTTTAACACCATGCAGTGTGATAATCAACAACCTACTCGACAGCAGCTCAGCTAATGCAAGAACAGGAGCCACACAAGCACAAGGCAAGGGTGTAAATATATGCTACTAGCCGAGTCACATCATCTGTGCAGCACTCCGGGACAAAGACCACACAGTGCACCGTCAGGTCCAGGAATAAGCAATAAAAACACCCCTCTGGACAATCGATTTTAAGAATCCATACTAAGTTTGATGCCTAGTGTGCAAAGCGTGTTATGGTCAGTGTGTGGTACTGCAGGTAACCTTTATCCTTTATTGAACTCTTCATGGAATAATCTGCTGTTAATCCACTATAATCCAAGATTTTATCTAGTTAATCCCATTGATTCACTATCTGCCTTATTAGAAAAGCTCTTAGCTTGTCTGTGTGTGTGTGTGTGTGTGTGTGTGTGCAAAACCACAAAGAACCCAAAATCTATTATGCTCTGCAGCATGATACAAATACAGATGAATAGTAGTGTGTGGGTGCACTGTAGGCAACAACTTATTTTAATTTCAGCAGCTTTCAGCATCAGTACGTTGCCCCAAATTATTTTTGAGTGATTCATATTGTAAGATAAATAAACAAGAACAGTTTTAATAAAAACTAGTGTGCAACATCTGTTAAAATTGCTGAACTGACACCAAAGTGAGTCAAACACTTCAGTATATTAACAGCTTTCCATGCAATACGTGAGATGTTTACATGATTGCATTTTTTCCTGCTATAATGATTTCACCTTTGCCTCTAGCCATAGTCTGCAGTCACTTGCACACACAGTCACACAAATTATGCTGTAGAGTGGGTGATAAATCCAAACCCACTCTGGAAATCCTCAGAGTTGTCAAGCAGGATTTTCAGACATACATGCACACACAGCATACATACTGTATGGTACTGATGGCATGCAAGATTTTATGTGGCAATTATTAACTTTCCAATGAGAACATTTTATAAAACACATAAATAAAACTGATAAGAAGACAACAACAACAAAAAAAATCACAGCAAAAGGAAATAGAGAAGGGACAAATCCGCCACTCAAAGTCTTACCGGTGTTGAGCGAGCCTGTGATAAGTCTGAACAGGTACTGTGCGAACCTGAAGATTTCACGCTTGCACCTTTTTCTGCAGCTCATCTTTGCTCCTTGGGGGAGATGCTCGGAAAGGTCAGCGCAAATGGAGGGCACTGGATTGAGGGTTTTAAAAAAAGGACAAAAAAAAAGAAAGAAAGAATCCGGCAAAGACTTTGAAAGAGTCCCACGACAGGGCAAATGTCCTCTTCTCAGCTCCACTCCTCTGTCTGTGTCACTGTGGCCCTCGTGGCAGGAGTGATGATCATGAGTGAGTGGACTGAGCAGCGAGGGGGGCTCGTCTTTGCGTGGTTGTGGGTATATGTATCCGAGCTCCTCTGTTGCGCGGCTCCAGGGTATAACAACGCGGGGATGTTGTGTGCTCTTTTGTCAGGTCATTAATATTTGCTTACCGGCGGTTTACCTCCTGCTCTCTGAGGGGGAAGGAGAAGAGGGGCTTTTCTCTCTCGCTTCTCTTCCTCCTCCAACATTCACTCCTCTTTTTGAGACTTTTCCTGCAACTCCTCTCACTCTTCTCCTGTGTTACTACACCACTACACTTCACAATACAGTGGTGATCCAGTGGGTCTCCTCTCCCTCTCTCTCAGACACACAAACAAACACACACTCCCACACTTGATCTCGTAGTGCGCCTGCTGCTCGCTCTACTCAGCACCATCTGTGGATGTTTTACCCTCACTGACGGTTGCCATGGAGGTGTGGCCTGATTGGCCCGAGAGGAGGAGGAGGAGGAGGAGAAGAAGAGAGATAGAAAGCACACGAGGAGGAGGAGGAGGAGAGAAATAAAGGAGAATTAAGGGGAAAGTGTCCACCTCGGTGAATTGGCAATGACGGTACATTATGGCCCTGCCGCGTGATGTGTAACTCAACCTTAAAACACTGAGTGACAGCTGTAACGGTACACCGCAAGCAGTTGACATAAGGCAAGTGGTTGACAGAGTGACATCGCAAAAATCAAAAGTCAAGAGGCAGAAGGAGGGTGGAGAGAAAAGCTCAGGTTGGTGGTGTTTAATGCAACAAAATGTCAAGGTCAGTATTAATAATGACTGACAGGCTACGCCCAGTGTCTGTGATGACACATAAGACCAGCCAAGTGCATCATCTTCTCGACTAATTAGCCTGCACTGTACGTCAATTGCAGTCATCTATCAATGCCAAGCTCTCCCATCTGAGAAGCTTGTCATTTAGTCAAACCTTTAACCATTTCCAGTCTCATTGCTGCAGTGAATTTACTCGAGTAAGCGCTGCTAGAAATATTTTTTGATTTAACAAACGCCCATCAGGCTGACAGGTGCGAGGTATGATTGGGCTTAAATATGCCCTGAAATGGGGCTGACACTCTACAGGTCACTTGACAGAAAGGCATTTCTATTTTAGTGAATCCTGCTCAGCGCAGAGATTCTACAGACTCTGACCTTGGAGTTCTTGTTAGCGTGTTATGCCACACGCTTTCCAGGTAGGAATGAGCAGCAGGGGGTTTGTTCCAAGGAAAATGAATACGACAAAGGAAAAAAAAAAAGCGATCCTTGAGAAAAATAGACTTCAAAGACTTGTGTGAAACTTCTTACTGGGTCAAAGCAGCACAGAGAACTAGTACAGTGTCTCAATTAGGTGAATAATTTACAAGGTACCTGTGGGGCGTAGCAGTGCCTTTGTGACATGACTTGTTTTCACACTGGCAGCCACATTTCGATGAACAAACACTTTCAAAAACAGTGTCTTCTTTAGCTGACCTCTCTCTAACCCCTGTTTCCTTGGCCAAGTTTTTTGTTACCCCATGTTGCATATGCAGTTTCCATTGATAAAAGGAGGAGATTAATCATTGAATCTCTTTGTTGTTTTGGAAAAACGGGTTCTCAAATCACAAAAGAGGCAGTTTTTATAAGTGACTGATGATTTTGCAACTTACTGCGAGCCAACTATTGCTATTTCTTTGAGCTTATTACAAAATAACCTTATAAAAAGGGGTTTAAATATGAACTTTAGGATGTCTACATACTTGATATGCTAAAAGAGAAAAACAAAAAAAAGGCCCTGGTGTATGTTGCGGCTCAACAGCCAAGCTTACTAGGCTAGTTAGACAGACAAAGTTGTAAACATTCTATCTAGATTTTTATAACCATTCGCTGAAAGATCCAAGCAGGCCTGCCTGATTACACAATCTAAATCACTGTTGTTTCTCAAAGTGAAGGCAACTTTTAAAACAGCAACAAGCATAAAATGGAAGAGAAAGCTGTGTGAAGTCAGTGGTCAGTGGCAGGCTTAAACCCACAGTCCACATCCTGAGTCAGACTAGAAAGGCTTTAAATAGGACATGCCTGATTGTGCATTCAGGCTTGCATTAGGTTCAAACTTTGCGAGCCGCACCCACCTATTAACCCCCCTGAGAAAGCTTCATTTCGGCATGTGCGCGACTCCATCACCTGTCATCCAGGCCCTGGTTTCCATTTCTATCCATGTTTCCGATAAACAAACACGCCTCAGAGGACTCTCTGGAGCAGCTACCACTGGAGTATTTTCAGGTGACACATAAATGTGCAGGACAAAATGAGTTCAGTGCGGTTTGTCACCTCTCTATTTCGGAGGTGAACAGATGGCCGGTTGCTCACTTTAGTGATTTGCAAACCACCCAAAACACATCGTTCAGGCACACTGTGTTACTAGCGAACACTGCACTTAAAATAAAAGTTATATATTTTCCTACAATCCTACACATCACTCCTAAGGCCTCCCCAACCCCCTTGTTGAGTGGTAAGTGTGATGTGTGGAACAAATCACCACATTCCTTGTCCATATACAGTCAGGGAAAAAACTCTCATGTTTACCTTAATGAGCATGTTCAAGGCAAAAAGTGAAATCTGGGGTTGAAACAAGCACAGATGCTGAAAGCTCACGCGATATCTGGCTAAGTTTAAACACAACAGCATATCAAATGACATCTGGACAACATATAGAGGGATTGTACTCTCAGAGGGTTTGCTGGAGGCACAGAACCAAGTCCAACAATAGCATGTATTCATTAATTTTAATATTTGGCATTAATTTAGAAGCATTACACCAACAGAACATTAATTCACATCATATTTTCTAGTCAACAAGACCTTTAAAAAGGGCATTTAACAGGAACAGAGCAATTTAAAGTCTGTAAAATTAGCCTCATCTTAAGTTTTACTCCTATACTATATCAGCTGGCTTTAGGGTTTCACTGTAACACTATCATCGTCAGCTGAAAATAGTAAAGTTCAGCACTGCCAGTTATTGCTACAGAGATCCATCTGTATTGTTAAATTAATCGTAGCCTTGACGCAGAATGACTCTCTGTTCCGAAGTAACCTTCAGCAAGTAGTTGACATGATAAGGTCTGGACTGATTTCACCTCGGTTCCTGCAGAAGAATCTGAATCAAAGTTGCATGCCGTACAATATTAATGATATCTATTTGGTCTCACAGGCTCGCCAAAGCTCAGCTGAAGGAGTGAAGTACAGAGTGTAAAGGTTATGTCGCTGGCTTGTTCCTAAATATCGTAAAATTGCATTGAAATGACCCCAGTATTTCTCTCTTCATCTAGTATTTTAAGCACCTAAAGCAACTTTTCTTATTTTCCAGGCCTTGATGGAACAGGAACTTTTTCATGTTACATTCTGCAGTGAGGAGTAACATGAAATAAGCTCCACTCAGGGGGAAGTTGACAGATATATTGATCCATCTAGAAAACACTGACTGCTGGTGCCCAGGGGTGAGAGGCACCATTACCACAAGAGCTTTTTTTTCCCCCCTCCAACAGTGTGAGAGCAGTTTGTTCGGCTGAAAAACTGCAGAGAGCAGCTTGTCGAATTGTTTACATGCTAAATTTGCAGTAAAAAAAATAAATCACCCATTCAAGATCCAAACAGCAAGACAACTCCTACTGTTTGGAGGAAAAATGGATGATAGATTACTACCACAGGAGGTCAGAAACTGGGAGAATTGGGAAACATGGCTACTAAATTGAACATCAAGAGCTGAGCCGCATTCTATAAAGTAGCCATCTGTCATCAAGTAGTGGAGTGTGCTTCACTGTGGTGGGTAAGTGCTCCACCTATTCACCTTATCCTGCTTGACAATATCCATAAAAAGGTTTTGAAAGCTGTTGGATTGGAGCACAACACTCTTGGCCATCTGCAGCACCATTCACAGATGTCACATTGGTCCCGTATGTACCAACAAAGACTAATATCCAATCAAAACTTTAGGTTTTAGGGGCTTTTCTTGTCACAGTTGGAGGGGTGTGCATCCAGTATTTTGGATTCACTCTATTGCGTCAATCAAATCAGCTCCTGACAAGAAAAAACAAAGTGAATGTTTTTTTTCCATGTCAATATTACAGGAAGATCGCTCTTAATCACAGGTTCACCCTTTTCCATCTGCCAATCCTGACAAGGTCTCTGTGTAATCTGACAAAACCCAGCATGTCCATTCTCCATATGCCTGCCGCCGCTGCTTGGTTTGCTGTGCGCGTCCCTCAGGTCTATGAGTCATGCATTATCCCATCTATTTTCCCCATGTTGCCATCTTCACATACCAGCTAACATTTCTAACTAAAGCCTGAAAATCCCATGTATAGTATATACACTAATTATTGACATATTTTGTTCAATTATGCATTTTATTTCTTCCTGCCTCAATAAGATGGTGCAATGTACAAATTCCTGTTGAGTAAAACCTCTTTATTTTTGATCACGTCCAATATTTCACGTTTCATTTATGTGTGTATGTATGATTTTACTTAATACCTCAGTATAATTGTCAACATTACTTTGTACTGTCGTATTCTCATCGTACATTACTTTAAATGTATCTGACTTCTATCTTGATTTTTTATTATTAGGTGCTGCGTTTCTTATTTTATGTCATTTTGCTTTTTCTGAGCAATAACTGGCACAAGAATTTCCTTCAGAATAAAGTTATATCCCATCTTGTCTTGCTGCAGACACATTTATTCATAAAAATCAACTAAAATCTAGACAAATGACAACAGCTGTGACGTGAGATTGCCTGTACTGACGTATGATGCGAGTGACGACATAGAACTGTACACAGACAATCACCCAACTCTAATTCACCCTCATTAACCACTACAATCTACTCGTAAAGTATGTTGTTGCTGATCCATGAATTATTGAGCATTTTACTTAAGGGAGACTACTTTTCTACTGTCTAATGAATATTTATCGGTTTTCCATCAAATGACACGTCTACTTTTTGCATCATGGGAGCAGCAGACATGGAAAATTCATGAAGATGATTAAACTGCTATTTTCTCCAATGCAAGAAAGCTCATTAACAGCAGAGGTACAAAAAGGATGCTTGTCAGGCTCTGCAGGTAAAGCATCTGCAGGCTGGCTTTGAGTCTAAAGTCTTCCAGCACCTGAAGGCATCACAGAACACCAGCATGCACTGAGAGGAGCGCTATCTGCAGCTTTCAGGACTGTTGTTCAGTTTTGGTAAACAAGGCAAACGCCAAGGTGCCATCAGCACAGTTTAAAAATCTCTAAGGGACCTAAAGTCAAAGTAAACAGACACACACATGGGGATGTAATGACAGAAATAGAAAGGCAATGACATTTCAGTTATATTATTGCACCCAACACCTGGGCCACATTCTTGAGTCCAAACCGTAGAAAATGTGGGGTTAACTGGATTTATCATATCATATTCATGGCATTAGTTAACAGGCAAATTCTATCTTCTGAAAATCACATCCACAGTGTATGAATTTGTGCGTTACTGCTGGAAGAAAATCCTTTACATGAATGTTATATTCATTTTGTTGGCCTAAATATCAATTTCGCATTAAAAAATGAACAGTATCTTTGTTGTTACAGTCCTACAAAAAAAAGAAAACACAAAAACATTTTCAGCATCCTCAATGGAAGCTTTGGTCCCTCTAGCAAGGATGAACCTTTGAAAATATATTATACTCACTGCAAAAAGGACATGCTCTGCTATGCTATGATCACACAAGTCTCTGTGCAAATGAGCATTGGTTCACCAGTCAATTTTTTTCAATTGTTTGGTCAAAAGAAAAACATAAAAAAAAAGCATCTGCACACTACAACACATGACATTCTGCTGAGTACACAGAAAGCTGGGAGGAGACTAACTGCAGCATCGCTTCTGTTTACCGTTTTATATCGAAATAAATCTTGAGAGACTGGCTGCATAAACACTTCTACTGCGGCCGATTTCAACAGTGAGGAGAGAAATAACTGGAAATAGTAGATATACTGTAGACTGCCGGTGATGCATTCGAATCCAAACAGAACAGTTACGTCTGGGCTCTCTGCCCGGAATTGTTTGCTGAAAACGCATTTTTCATGAGCCTTAAAATAAGGTGGTAACATGACAGATCACTGCCAAGCACGCACAATGACAGTAAAATGACATTCTCACAGCCATGAGCTAGACAGTCATCTGCAGATAAATAGCAGAAAATAAAAATCTTGGAAGACGAACAGTATGTGCTTTAGCAACAATCTCAGAATCCATATCCACTTTAACAGAGGCAGTAAAACCTCCATGTAATGCGGCAAAAATTCAATTCGACACATTTTGGAGCGTCCAGGCTAAAATGACCATAACACCTTATCAACATCGAGCAAAGCTTTTAAAAAGAACCTTCTTGTAAAGAAGAAGATGAGTGAGCTGTTGAGTTTCTCATTTATGCCCTGCTCATACTTTCAGTCAGGATGTACCCAATAAAGTCCTGAGTGTAGTGCAGCTCCTTGCTCTCCATGTGAGGTTTATCATTTTGCTTAAAGGCAAATGCATGCCAAAGTATAAAAAGACTTAAAGTTTAAAAGTTAATGGACCAAAATATATTTGCAAAGAAACAGATTCGATGAGCAGTATTACGTTTTGCTCGACTAAATCACTTTTAACACTGGGCATGGATGAAAACAGGAGCGCTGCCTCAGGAAATGCAACACACTAAAGCTAATAAGCTAATTGGCAATAGAAAAATGGGTGATCAATTCTGTTAATCTATCATTAGAATAAAGGTTATCCGAGTTGTTAAGGCACAATAGGAAGAAAAAACAGTGACTTTCAAGGAGGCCTTTGAACCCAGTGTAGACGAACAGCCTCATAAAACACACGATCGATGCTGCATCTTCCTCAGCAAACATTCTGTGAGTTAAGGTGAAGGCTTAAATCGCATCAAAGCAAAGCAGACTTCAAATAATATACCAATGACTAATCAATGCGCAGTGACAGATAATTGTTTCCCCTTGGTGACTAAGACAAACTCAGCAGAAAAGCAGCCAATTGCTCTCTAACCCAGGAGGTAATCATGTGATTTTACTGGACCTTCACTCCATCAAACATGGATGACCTGAGATTAATCTGCAAATTTTATTCTGTTTTTGTGTAAAATGTGCAGAAATCGTAAAAATTGGTTCATTTTGTAAAACTAATTTCTATTTACAGTTTGTAGATAATGTTTTACTCTAGTTTAGTTGGACATATTTCAATGTTTTGTCCGTATTTTAAAAAATTTAACGACAATCAAGTCGATTTCACCCTTTCAGATGCTATCATGGCATTTAATAAGTGTTATTTTTGCACATCATTCCCATACATATGGAGCAGTAGGGACTTTTTTCCACATTCTAGTCGACTCGATCGATCAGTATCCCCCCATGTAATGGTGGTGGAGTTGTGATTTTGCACTTATTCACCTACGTTATCAGTATTATTCCTGTTTACCAATGATTAAAACAGATGACAATGCACCTACTAGGAGGTGGAGGAGGTCCCAGCTGGCCCATATGTATGAGAATGATGTATGATGATAACAGCCATTGAACAGACTGATAATGTTGGATGGTGATTTAGTCAAATTGCTCCTTTTGTCCAAAAAATTCTACAAGTCTTCAAATCTGAGAAGCCACAGCTGGCAAAAATCTAAATCAATTTTCTTTCAATTCACTAATTCTTTCAGTTTTCATATTAATACCATATACAGGTGAATGAATAATGAGCTAAATGGAAGTGGTCCAAAGAAAAGGTGGCGAGAGAGACGCACAGATGTAGGAAGTTGCTCCACATAAGTGTTGTTATTGAGCCAGTTGTTGCAAACATTAATACTGATGAGTCATTCAAAAGGCAGAGGTGAGAACGAACTTTAAATCATTAAAGGATTAAAAGGATGCTTGAAGAGGGTAAAAAAAAAAAAAACAGTTCATCCCATTCCATTAATGCTAACGCATACTGGGAATACAGGAATTGAGTGCTTTTGTGCAACAAAAACGTTAACAGTAGCTGTGACAATGCAGGGTGTCATGGCAGATAAGAGTCAGATCGATATCTGAGGACAGTAATGAATTGCTTATGACATCAGTGTACTAATGTTGGCACAACTGCTCCCTTAAGGCACTTCCTGAAAAGCATATGTGAGGCCTCCTCATGATAAAATCCATTCACCTGCTTTGTATGCTCTCCGCAGACGACGCCGATACAGTATGTACATTCTGCTTTACAGAATGATGGATCATCATGCCGAACATATGGCAGGTTTTAAACGGTGCTCTGCCCGAATGCTTAACAAGATGCCCACTGCAGCCTGTCCTCATTAGCATTCATTACCATTCTTTAGAATTAGGCCGAGTTTGTTTCGAAAAGGTCATTATGGAAAAACTGTACGTAATCTCCTTCATTATAAATCTACTGATGGGATACTTACAACGGCACAGTGAAACCTGACATTCTATCTCCCTTCCCTCCCCAATGAGAGCGCAGTACTGTATATCTCTGTCATTACTCCTTGGACTCGTTGCTGACGTTTTATCTGCACTCAGGTATCTTGCCAGGCTATTTGGAGAGATGAAGGCTCTTGAACAAGACACTGATAAGGCTGACTTGCTTTGTATATCCATTCACATTCAGCTGAAAAGTGGGCCTGCACAGGAAAACTCTTCACACAGAAACCTCAACCCCCAAACAGGATGAACCTCCTCTTTGAATGCTTTATTTCTTCCCTCTCGCAGGCTCTGGAATATAAAAATTGACTTCCAGCTCTTTTTCAAGGGGCATTAGGTCTCATATTAATGCCTGCTGACAAAATCGACTTCCACACTGCAAGGCTTAATGCTCAATTCTGATTTACTGCAGAGATGTGATTTTTTTTGTTCCACACATTATGAACTCAGCATAGCCAACATCTAATACCAGTATGAAAAGGTTAGATGTGCAAAATGAGCCACAAATTCCTCTTTTGTTGAGGTCTTTGGATGTTTGAACCATTCCCTGAGGCTCTTAAGTTTGCAGTGACATTGGAGCCACATTCACCTGCGATCCTGTTGAGCCATTTCTTTTGAAATGCGTTCAAATACGGGACACTTATGATGGGTGCTTGGAGTTTTGCTCGAAGCATTTCTCTAAATCCTTATGAGGTCCTACACCTCATTATCCCTTCGCTGAACAATGTCCTTCATGCTTTCGTGCAAGTGCTGCCAACAATGTGTATGCTTGATCGCCGCCATTACGTTCATGACAAATAAAGTCCTAGAAGGACATAAAAGTTGGATGAATGTTAATATGACTTCTCAGAGCATAAAAGACTGGCATCAGAAGTTGGAAATGTCAGATTGTGAGGTTTCTCCTCTTCATTTACTGTCATTCAAAATCTAATTCAATCCAATAATGACACATTAATTTGGACCACCTTCACATGCATTTAGCATTTCAGTCCCTGTTGTCAAGGCAGCTCTTCACCTCTGGCTCCGAACCAGATTCAGCACTGTCTACATCTGTTAGGAGAGCAGGCGACCTTCTGAGCAATTTGTGGACTTATCCAAGAGCAAAGTGTGCTGTCTTTCTTATAATGTAAGGGCAAAGAAGTTAATGCATGGGGCCACTGCAGCTTGGTAACGCAGACAGGTGACCTGCCAGCAAGCATCGCTGATGGGCGGTGCTAATGCTTGAAATTTTTACATAATAAAAGAGTGGCATTTTGCACTGATGAGCACAGATGAAGTGTCTTGTTAGCGCGCATGCTAAAGCACTGTAAAGTTCCAGAGGTCAATGAATGCAGCTGTATTCTTGAAGGGACTAAGTGGTTTTGTAAGCAGCCTACTTTATGTGATCTACATATAATGCTGTCATTGCTTTCTTTCATCCAACAAGAACTCCACCTGTGAGTGTATCACATTGTCACACAAATTTGCGTATATATATATATATTCATAAATCTGAATCTGTCCCTATTGACTTTAGGACATGATATCAGACATTTTTCATGTCTTTGTTATATCTATTAGACAAAACAATAGTACATTAAACTAACAATTGAACAATAATCTGCACATTACTTAATAACAAAAATAATTGTCCATTGCAGGCAGAAATTGCTTTGTCTAACTTATCATACATGTGCCACACTTTGGGTTCCAACTTGCTCTTTATTAACACCCCAAAACAGGCAATGAAGTACAGATCTGTATAAAGCTACACATCTACACTTCTCCCATACCTATATAGTTGTTCCAAAACAAACCACATTCACACTGAATGAATGAATTGAACTGATATGGCAAAAGCTAAAGTGTGTTGCAGTTTATTGGATTAGCATTATGAATGTACAAGCAATAAAGTCAAAATACTTAGGTTAACTATGAAAATTAACTGGATCAATTCAAATGTCAAGGTCAAACCCCAAGACAGTACAAATTTGCCCAACTAAATCAACTAGGCCAAGACCTCACAGTATCGTTAATCATGCAAATCAACCTGGCCAACCCATCATTGCATTTAGGATCCTAAGATCAGGGTTAGCAGAAACAGGCTAAGAGAGGGAAGGACTCTGCCTCAGCAGGTTAGGGGTAAGAGTAAAGGAAATAAAACGGGAAAGCAGAGACCAACAGAGTGATGGGATCAGTACATGTAGCTCTAGCGCCAGAAAAACCTGCATGGAGGTACAGAGAGGACAAAGATGAAATTACGAAAGCAATGCGCAAATGATAGTTTAAAGAGACGCCATCAAATAAAAGCAAGTCTATATACAACAAAGTATGAGAAAGCAACGAAGAGTCTGAGGCATTGACCCAAGCTTTAAACTCTCCAGATCCAAATCTAGTTGAGCGCCTCGAAGACATTCCAGAACAACCTCGAACCAACAAGGCCCAACCAAAAGGATTTCTTGCAAACACCAAAGTACAAGACACAACAGGACACCCACAAAGGTCTCGTGTCCATTCCATGCCCCAATACAGCAGAGGTTTTTTGGCAGTAAAAGGGGAATCTATTAGGCAGCAACTAAAAAGCATGCAGAGAGTATAGCAACATACAATAAAAGAATTCCAGCAACAAACAATGAAGCGACTGCCTGTGTGTTCAAACAAATGGCACATTACACTGCAATGAAAGGGACTTGACAAAAGCAGTGCAGGGAAAGGTGACTGGATCACAAAACCGTGAGGTTTCCATCTGCTGCATGGAGAGTAACCGAGAAACATAAGAGTAAAACAAAACCCCAGATGACTACAACTCCTACATTACACAGCTCGAACACCAACTGGCACGATGAGCACTGCTAAGACGACTAATGCCAGCGTCTGCTGTTACAGTTCTTGCTCATCTTTAACTTTAAAAAAAAAATCCTTGCTGCAGTGGATTTTAAGGGTATTTCGGAGGCTTCTTGTGACATTTAACACCAGCCTAACTATATTACTGACACTGAAGAGCGTTGAGAGCAGAGACGAGAATGAAAAGGGAAGACAGAAGGAGGAAATCACAGTACATGTGAGTAATGAACACATCAAGCCCAGGGACAGTAATGAACTTCATCCTCCCTTCCACAACCTCATCACTCAGCTTGATCGAGTGAGAGGTCAGCATTCATTTTCCCAGAGAGCAAAAACAATAATGATCTGGAAAGTGTCCGTCCCCAGTATTTACTATTCCTCCGACCAGCCAGGTCTTCAACTATGATGGCACAGTAAAGACGCAGACATCGTGAATCTCAAACCATCATCTGCAGGTGACTGAAAGGGGAAAAGGGGGCAGAGTGTGTCACCAGGGAAATGTAGATGGCATTTAAATTATGGGTTTACACCGCAGAGTGCTGCTTCTGTGTGAAATGGAGTTGGTCCAGTGTTGCATGTTAAGGTAATGTCCCAGACTGTGAGGTTTTTGATGTATTTACTTCTCTAAAGGAAGACCATTTCTGCTACAAGAACACAACCATTGAAGCTTATGTTTCAAATCTGAATTTATGACTAATTTCCAAGAGTTGATATGTGCTTTTAACTTTAAAAAGTATACTACTTCCTTGTAAATAACCATTATTTTAAAGGTGCAAATGCAAAAGAATACCACAGGAATTGCAAAACATTCATGGCATCTCTGGTTGACTTCTAAATTTGGCCTGAAACACACACAAAAGCAATGCATTTGGTTTTCCGAGTACATAAAAATGTCGATACATATGGACACAGCTTTATCTCCATATTTTCATTGCCAGCCATGAAATGCTCACAGTGCTGTTGATAGAGTGGAATTAGATGCAAATCTTGGGTTTGAATGGAATCACAGATTTTCTAGGGCATAGATCTATCTCGATATGACGGCCAACCAATCTCCTTCTAGCTTAGTCTGCTGAGAAGGGCTGCCACTCAAGCCAATCTTCTTCAAAGGAAAAATAAAAGCTTCTGTCTCATAAGAATTGAATATGCCCGGTTTAAATATTGTTACTTGATATGCTTTCAAATAATTGCATGACTGTTGTTGTAAATGGTACACACACGGGAGTGGGTTAGGCAAATTTGAATTTTCGCTCAAACTCTCCAGAGCACTCAGCGCGAGCCAATAAGAGGTAGAGCCAAGAAAGACCATCATTATACGTACAGGATTTACATTACATTATCAGTAGAGGAAGGAAAATGACGTCTCTTTATTCGACTTCTGTTTTATTTGACTCTTTCCTCCCTTTTTTTTCCTGAGGAGTGAAATCATCAACCAAAAGGAGCAAGTCTGAGCATTTGGGTGAAGTGTGAGCATTAATCCTGACATACTAAATCATTGATAAGAGCTATAGTGTGCTGGAGCAAATTCACCAAGGCCACCTTTTGTTGGCTCACTAATAATGTGGCAGAGGTAGCCCTGAGCATTGATGGAGAGGACCAGAAATACGAGGCTGGAGATTCAGTTTATGACTGTGTGGCTCCTTTTATTTCATGATTTGGAGCAGAACCACAGAGGCCCACTAACTGCCATTGTTATGGACCATGCAGAGACTGTAGCAACTGAGGGAGCAGTAAAAAAAGAACGTATAGCTCAAAAACTCAACTATACTGAACCATGTCTGACTGGACAAGTCAGGGTCGACCACAGCTGATTCAACATAACATCAAACCTGCAGCCATGCCAGTGTCTCTTTGAGGTTGTACATACAGCGGTGCTTTGAGCTCACATGACATTTAACATTTAATTCTAAATACTCAATATTCATTTCACACACTACACTATTCGAAATGGATTTGCAAGTAAAATATGCACTGAAGCAGGTACAGCAGGGGTAGCGTGACATAACCTTGCTCAATATTCAAATCACAGGTGCCATTATATCACAAGTAAAGTCATTCCGAGGCCCCAGGGAACAATTAGGATTTAGCGAATAGTCGCTCGTATTATTAACAACTCCCGAGCAAAGACTGGGAAAATTACCTTACTCTGCAAGACGAGGCTTTTTCCAGTGTACCCCTCAAAAACTCTCCTTTCTTTAGTTTGAATATTTGACATACATCTCATTGTAGCTTGAGCGTCTCATAAACACAAGGGTTAAGGTGTTCCAGGAATTATTTCGGACCAAAAATGACACTTGAACAACCATGCTTCTGTTATCCGATATCTATTCTGTGGAATAAATATAGGATAACCCTGTTAACTTAATATATTTAGCAAAAATGAAGAAATACAATATCTATTTTTATGTATGTACTAGAACATGTGCAATATCATTATTTTTCCACTTTGGAAGACAAATCTGTGCCAAATTAATACTTCTACAAGTATTTATATTCATGAAATAAACTGTGAATTACCAGTGATATGTGCAATACTATTAATTCTTGAACTAGTATTGATGTCCATTTAGATTTATTTTTGATGTTTCTGCTGATAATCCTTAAATGTTTGCACTGCCCCCTTTGTTGTTGGAACAATGCACACTACCCCATTGTTGGATTAATAAAAGCTTACCTTATCTCACCAGTTCCTAAAGCTTAAATGTCCATTGATGCTTGAGCTTAACATCTGGATTTGTGTGAGCTACAGCTGTTCCCTGAATTTATCCCTAAAACAGGACCTCTTATCAAACCTGGTGCAGTTTATTCTTACGTCGTCTGGCAGCAGGCACTGCCTTTGAGGCTAAACCCAGGGAACGAAAGTCTATTCAGTACACGCCAGAGATTACATGAAACACTGCAACATGATTGCCGGCAGCCAGACGTGCGTTGACGCGGATCGGTGCCTTTTTTTTTATGTGCCCAGAGGTGAGTTTCCACCGTATACCTGCTTATATGCACCACTGCACCTGGACTCAAATGTACCAGAATCCATTAAAACATTCCCAGGACTGACAAAGACGGTGTAACAGTAGTTGTACATTTCTAGGACATCTGTGTAAGCTGAGTAGCAGCTTCCAACTACAGTCAACAAGTCACTCCAATCATGGAAATAAGGTACTGTTTTACATAAAAGCTTTAAGTCTCCAGTCCATATTGTGGGGAGTCTGGGGTATACGTTTACTGCATAACGTTACAGGTTATTAGATAAAGGAAAAATGGTGCAGACTTATTTGCTTCATGTGTCCAACACATTTAGTCTAATCTAATTTACGCCTAGAAGCTGTGTAGCTGCTGAAAATGCGCAAACCTAATCTACGATGTGGTGTTCAGCGGCGGGATCGGAATATACTTCAAGTTCAAATATTACACGCTGATGCCATCGACAAACTTTAAATTCACTTATTCGGCAGCTACTTGTGAAGGCTTCCTTTGAACCTCATAACACTGGGGGGCAAAACACTGTACTCTGTCTCTAGCGGAAAGCTATTTACTGAATGACTGCCCCGAAGATGAGAAAAATAAAACAACTTAGTCACTGCTGTGGGAATGGAGAAATTACATCCCACCACCATGGACTACAAATGATCATTAGCACTGTAATTACTGGGAGGCCATCAGGTTTGAAATTCATCAGCAGAAGTGGATTGCCAGTAAGTA
Organism: Acanthochromis polyacanthus; assembly: GCF_021347895.1. Classification (NCBI taxonomy): domain Eukaryota; kingdom Metazoa; phylum Chordata; class Actinopteri; family Pomacentridae; genus Acanthochromis; species Acanthochromis polyacanthus. The sequence continues at coordinate 10,086,852 of NC_067135.1, read as the reverse complement.
CTCCTAGAAGTACAAGAAAATATATCACATGGGGATTATGTGGTGGGCTACTGTCTGCTGTTTCGCAAAAATGTGCCAATCCCTCAACTTGTGGTTACCAGAAAAGACCACGTTTTCTTGTAAGCAGATATATCATTCAGAGTTTCAATGTATAGTTGATGCACTTAATTTTGCAATGAAAAGCTATTTATTTGTCGACTTAACAGCCCTTTTAATAATTCAAAGAGGCGGAACACTTAGTTTGGACCAATCCAGACTTGTCCGCACACAGTCAGTGTAATGAAAAAGTATTATTACTCCATAATAGGTGCTGTAACTCAAGCAGGTTCCATTATGTCAAACATGCAGCGAGGACTCAAATGGACAATTTATTCTGCTGAGTGGCTCTGTTAGTGTTAAGACAGAGTTAACTGTCATAACAAAGCGTATATTGTGCCATGCTAAAAAGCTCCGCAGGCCAGCTGAGAGCCATCTCTTTTCCATGACCTCATTTTGTTTGGTTTTTCTTGAAGGAGGCCTAGTGTGGTTTGTTGACCCAATTTCCACAGGGGTCTGCCGACAGACCGACGCGCACAAACTACGACAGTTACTTAAGAAGGATGGGCCTTGTTCCACTGGCAGCGCTGATACTCCTGGTTTTACCCTCAAGTGAGAACAAATGGGACTGGTGCCATTAGCAGAGCAGCAAATATAGAGGTTGCCCTTAATGTGTTGCTGCATGGATGAGAAATTCCCAACCTTGAAAGTGAGAAAAACCTCCAAGTGCCACTTAAAAAGTCCACGGTAGATCAGAACAACATTACCAAGAGACTAATAAGATGCCCATTTCCTACTGTGCACCAAAAAAGAGACCTCCAATTTGACAAAGATATTAAAGTGATCTTTCTTTCTCAGTAAGTCCTTTGATAGCAATAGAAATGTCCTTTTCAAAGAACAAGGCATTGGCTGGTTGTTTCAAAGAAAAATTGACAAATTGTGTTGCGGGCTGACAAAAAATTTGATTTTTTTGTCCAATATAAGACTTGGTTTATGGTAATATCGGCGACATGCAGTGAAATGTCCATTTTGGTAACAAAACGACTATTCAGTCACACAATGAAGAAATTGTTGCTTCTGCTTTTTGTTCTATTGTTCTTGTTATTAGTGTGACTTACAACGAAAAATCCATGACCTTTTTTTTCATTACTAATTTAAAAACATGTCTAAGCTCCACATGAAGAGAAGCAGTGGGGATACTGCCACATTTTTTGGACCTGCCAGAAGATTTCATTAGTTTGAGGCAATATCTGCGGAATCACACAGCAGATTCTTGGACTGCAGATCCTACTGATTTGTATGTCACTTTATTTGGGAGATCTGCCAGAAGGAATAAGAGGAAATGACAGATGCCTCCTGAAAATAATCACTGCAGCAGCTAAATAAGCAATCACTCGTAAATGGTTACAGGCCAACACGCCCACAGCAGATAACTGTCTCCAAATCATCAAAGAGGTTCTGGAGATGGAAAGATTAACTCTTCCTACTACAACTGAGAAATGATTTATAGACTGCAAGATGTACAAATGGAAAATGTATTTGTTGAAATAGGGAGTGTGGTTGGTGGTAAGCCTCGACAGCCAATGCAGCTTAAAATTTCATTTGCCTTCCTTTTGCTGTATGTCAGTCATGATTAATTATATGCACTTTATGTAGGGAAGTCTCAGGACCTGCTGTCCAAACCCCATTAGATAGAATATTTGGAAAAGGATGTTGTAGAAATCATGGTGTTCTGCATTTTCAAGAGGTTTCTGTCACATTTTTACCCAGTCTGAGCTCATTTAAACTTAAAAAATAAAGTCCTGCACCTCTGTGGAAGCAGCACAACCATGTCTGGAAACAGAGAGAACTCAGAAAGGTTTTTCATGCACTGTAAAAAAAATTATGTCATAATTCTTAATTTTTTTTAATGAAATCAACAAGTGCAACAGGTGCTGCCAACACTTTGAAAAATGGTGTTGCCATATACTATAGATATTCTATTCGTCACATTTTAAGATGCTTCCATACTTGTCTATCTGCTGTCTGTAAACACAGCATACTGTTCAGCCAAACAGTTCCTGAATTTTTATAATGTGACTGTTGCTCTCAACTGAGTTACTAATGGTTTCATGGTTGCACTAAGAGGAGCAGTTTTTTTTTGTTTGTTTTAGTTTGTAACAGAACTGGGTTAGTGTAAACGATTTATTTCATATCAAATTGTTTAATTAGACAGGTTGAATAATGGGATTTTTCTTAATACCATGATCTTAAGCTTAGGTTTGGATCATTTTCCAAACGGAACTCCAGATGAGTAGTTTATGGTCTTACAGTTTTTGACTCTGATAAATGGTGTCAATTCTGTGATATATAAAAAAAGAATATGATGCGTTTCAAACCCACTGGTGGGTTTTGGGATTCGGCGGGATAAAAGGTTCTTAATAATATCTGCATAAAAGTAATAGTAATTATTTTTTTGGCATAACCCTTGGCATGGCAACAGCAGTTAGTCCACCACAGGAGTCCAAATGTGAAAATTTCATTCTTAAAATGCTCTTTTTCAATAAAAATAAACTTCTTACAAGTTAAAAGTTGTATAAACAGAAACAGCACTACACATTTTTTTCACAACTTAAACAGAAATCTGCAAAACTGTCTGCACCAACTCAAGTCAATAAATAAGTAAAGAGGAGCATGACTATGATGAGGCATTCAACAGAAGTTTTTAATGCAACAGTTTTGGATGTTCTGTACTACAAACACATTTACATGCAAACCCGAGGCAGTTTTCTGTTACTCAGCCCTTTGCCTTCACACACAGACTGCACAGATCTGAAATATGAACTTTTGTCCTTTTACCTTTGGTGTTGTTTATGTGCTGCTTGCTAACATACTGCCTTACATGTCCAGGTTTATCAGAGCAGCTGCAGCAGACTCCAGTCTGTTCAACAGATTTCTGCTGGTGTCTCAAAGGAACAGGTTTTTATTCTGTTGCAGCCTGCCAGCTTTGAGCTGTAAAAATCTAACTTTTCTCTGCCATTTCAGACAGAATTTCCACCTCAAGCCATCTGTCTCCGTTCCTATTCGAGCATGGTCTTTATCTACTCCTCACACGTGTCTCCTGCTAATTACTCTACCCTTTCTCTCTCACATCCTCTATTGTCTCAAATTTCTTTCTCTACATCTTCTATTCCTTACTTTGCTCTATGGATCTGCTCACAGATGTCCCTCTTGGTTGCAGTGGTAGCACTGCTGTAAAGCTGATTCCACTTCTACAGTATCAAACTCTGCTCACGGGCTCAACTGCAGGGAACTGGCACATAAAGTACAGACAAACTGGGAGAGAAGGCTTTTCAATTCAAAACCCAAATATTATTGAAATCCCGAGGAAAGCTGGAATCACTCTCAAAGCCTGCCAGAATGCGATTTGTCTTTTAACTGAATTTTGGCTTAAAAAGTTTTCCTTTTCGCATTATGACAACTTGTGCTCAGTTCATGGAACAACCTTGTGTCTGCAGATCTGTAGAGTGCAGGACAGTAATAATGGAAGTAAACTCCAGCCAAATGTATCTGCTGTATGACCAGGGTAGTGAATTGACTTCTTAATGAGGCTGCATCACTTAATTATTAATTTTGACTCAAGAGTGCAAGTATGTATTCTTAAAGAGGAAAAGCTTTTCTTGACAACTAACTATAACATCCTGAATCAATATAATATTTTTTATTAAACCATGATTATAAGTCATTTAAAATCTCAACCTCAGTTAGCAAACTTGTAAATGTCAAACAGATTCCTGCTAAGATATGAAGCACAATAAAATTGGGATCATCTGACAGTTAGTCTTTAATAAAGCACTCCGAGATTACGGGAGATGAGTGCACTAAGTATTGGTTTTTTCACTTTAATTTCGATATTGCATCTCAGTTTCAATTGTGTTGCTTGTCTGCTCAATACGATTGCAGTTGAGCAGTATTCTTTCTTTCAGCACAGCTTTTATGTGACCGCAAAACTGCCAAAAACAATTGTTTTTACTTTTGAAATTAAATTTACATTTATTACTCAGTCATATCAGATGACAATTAAACTTGTCCAATTCATTTAGTAAAACTAATTTAAACCAAAACTAAAACCTGCTTTCAGATTTATATCACAAAATGACATGTCCATAGATCAATTATGACATTTTTCTATTGTGTAATCCTGACACACACACACACACACACACACACACACACACACACACACACACACACACACACACACACACACACACACACACACACACACACACACACACACACACACACACACACACACACACACACACACACACACACACACACACACACACACACACACACACACACACACACAGTAACTCACAGATAAGCAAGAAGAATTGAAACTGTGTCATTTGGGAGCAGCTACACTGTTAAATTGCTGTTTCACTGGGATGCTCCCTGTAGGATTTCAATCTCATTCCTGCTTCGTTCCACAGTGACAGCTTGATACAACCCACACCTTGTGCAGACACGTCACTGTCATATGATGTGCATGTCATGGAAAAAATACGAGATTGTGATGGAGATGTTCTAACCAAAGGCTATTTTACTCATCAAATCAGCATTAAAAAAGATGCTTAAGTGAGGTTTTTTTCCCCCCCCTTTTTGCACATATTGGGAACCAACTGCAAAAGCTGTCAAAAATGCTGCATTATGACATTGCTTTCCTTAGACTCTTGGAACATTAGGTTTGAATTTCTGTAGCCTGTGGCTGCTGCCTGTGGTAACTACAGATTTGTTGCAAAAAGTTGCTCCTGTTGGAGGAAACATAAAACATCTTTTTCAGACAGAGGTGAGTAAGCTGTGTAGTAAGGACATGCACAGAGGCAAATTATAGGAAAAGCAAAGAAAAAATCTATCATTTAATGAACAGGGCATAGATTAGACAATCAATTTTGTTCCTTGTTAAAATAATTACCCTGCAAAGCAAGAAGAAACTTTCAAAAGATTTTACCCAAAGCACTCAGATACCCAGAAATACCTCATTACAGTTAGCCAGAGATGCTGATCCTTCATGTTGAACATTAAATACATCACAGCTTATTAGACACCATCTCAGGGGGAAATTCGAATGAACCCTCGTGGTCTTTCAGGATTGCTAGTGAACCTCTGCCTGCTTGCTTGGATGGTGCCTGACAAAGGCAGCAGAGATAAATAACGCCATGATAGGGACAGGTGTGTTCAAGCCGACTGACACAGACACAAGAAAGTCATTTCTGCCCTGCAGCAGCCAAAAGGCTTACGAGGTTTCACTGCGCTGGGTATCAATCAGGAGGGCCTATTTATAGAGGGCCAGGCTGCAGCTAGAATACAAACACTCGACTGAAGTAGGTTACCAGCGTACGACTGTATCACCAGAAGACATGAAGAGAAAGGAGGACGTGAGGAGAAAACAAGGTAGCCAGGTTGAGGGTAAGTTATGAGCAGCTCATGATTAATGACATCCACAACTTCATGCCAACTTTTCCTGGAGTAAATTCATTATTGACATAAATATGCAAATTTCTTACTTTCTACTGTATTTAATAAGGACATTTTCTGTTTCGTCCTTTGCTGTTGCTTGTCTGATTTTCCTCACGGTTTATTTTTTTGTTTGCTGTTTTTTTTTAACAATAAATTGTTTTCAACAAAATATAATGTATAAAATCCTTCGCCCAATTTCCCAGAGTTACAGGTGGCACCTTCAGTTTGCCTACAGATATTCAGGTATTCAGAAAACAATCTGCTGGTCTTGAGGTTCACATTTTACCACATAATCTTCTCCAGTATATGGAGTCTGCAGTGTCACATTGCTCACGTTTAGATTTCCATTGTTTTAAAGTGTTATTTTTTTCCTCACATGACGATTAAATGGCATGAGAATCTTTGATCTCGGATAAAACTGTAATTAAACTTCAGCAAAGATATTCAGTTTACAGCAACACAAAACGACAGAAAACGACAAAAACATTTATGGTTAAAGCTAAAAGAGTCAATCAATCTAATCCACCAACTGTACTGTCTGGTTCACTCATCACAAGTACTACTTCTTTGGTCATGAAAACAGCTGTGTAATGCCCTTCCCCAGTGGTTTAACGTCCATTGTTTTGTACTGAGGACTAAAACTAAGTGTATACACACAACATTAATCAAGATCATTAATTTCACAAAACAAGTTATCTCTCACAAGGTGCCCAACTTTGTAAATGCAACATGAATTTGTTCAAATAACACTTTAGCAGATTAGTCAACTGGCAAAGTTTGTCACTGATTCTGTTAAAAAAAAAATCACTAACTGGAGGCTAATGATAATTGATCATTTTCACACTGAGGACACAGACAGAAATTAGGTTCCAAAAAAATTTAAACATGGACTTTGTATATTAGACAACCTAAATAAAAGGTGGGGTTTGTGATTCTGGAGTAAGATCTTTGATATTTAGCTAGTTTAGATGTGAGTTTTCCCTCCCCCTCTGGTCTTGCTTTCACCCTATCCTGTTCATGAGTTGAAATATGCACGAGACACACTGGGATAATGTGGATCATTTAGAGTCACTGTGTTTGTAAAAAGTAGCCAGGGCTTTGAGCCAACACTGGACTTAAAAGAAATACATAAAAAATTCAACGCACACACAGAACAGACAGCTAGCAGACCTTGAAGAGGTATTAACTGAGTTTAATTGATTACCAAAACTGATTTTCTGTCAACTCACTAATGTATGTTTCAGCAATACACATGCTGTACCTTCAGAAAGACACACTGTCAAGTCTGTGGAAAAACACCTGCATGTGGCAAGAAATGCATCTTTAATGATGTGTAGAATGAGTTCCTCGTGTCGCTGGGACCGCAGGCCCCGGCTGGGTTACAGCTAAGGTAAGTGCATGGCCACGTGTTGAACCGTCCGGCATCTCAGTTAACTGTATCCAATTGACAGGAAGGAGTGTGAGTGTCATTGTCTCTCAACAGGCTACCTTAAGGTGTTTTACAAACAACATGGTTCACCGGGGTTGCCTATTCTCCAACTAATCCTCAGCTATTAGCTGCTAATCCCTGTTTATCAACAGAGGGGTGCAGGTCGAGGCCGGAGCTGAGAAAGAATGGCAGACCCACTGTGGTGTGACATAATGGAAAGTGCTTCTCAGACTATGCGTGCTTGGACTTGGTGAGAATTAAGCCATATATAGAGTTATCAGGGAGGGCACTAAAGGCATTGCACAATTACTAACAGATAGTTTATGCACTGAACTCATTCTCAGAGCTGAAAAAACATTCATTTTAATACAGTACTAAACAATCTGTCCATCTGAACAAAGCTCAGCTGCTACTACACCTGCAGCTCTGCCAGTGAAATATACGCAGCATTACAAAGATACAGAGACAACAGAGAGAAACTAATTCTTCATCATCATCTTGGAGCATATTTGTTGTAAACAGCATGTCCTCCCTGGCTGTCACCAGTACAAGCTAGCAGTATGAATAAGATTAATGTCAGGGAAAGGTATCCCCTCCACTCATTCTCCAGCAGTCATTTTCACAACATATGAATCAAAAGAATGACAACAGTAGGACACATCTGCATCCCAGGCAGCCAGCAGTCTCTGGGCAATCACTCTTTTTATTCCCCTTCTTTTCCCAACTGAGAGGCGGCACGCTGCCTTAACTTCCCCTTTAATCCATCATTGCCTTTTCCCATTTCCACCTTAGTCCGCCAGAGGCTCGCACTCTTGACCAAGTGGGAAAACAGATTAAAATGGAAGGAGAGTTGCTTTCCTGAAAGCAGACATTTGCCCTAAAGCTCTTTGATTTGTGATTTCTCATTCAAGAAAATGTGCGCAGGATATCAGTGGACAGAACTATGCTCATCAAGGACACACACCCCAGGACTCCTGATGATATCTAACACGTTCTCCAAGATACAGCAACATGACATGTTATCTGAAGGTTTAAGGGTCCTTTAAGCAATAAGCTTCACCATGGTGCTGGATGTGGTATCACACTGTGAGAAAATTCTAGATTAATTTCAAATTAGCGAGGAGAAGCAGAGGGATTTGGCCACAACCAAAAAAAAAGGTGCAATTTATCTTAACATGTGTGCAGGAACAACCTCCTCATGAGGATTCATTACCAGTGACTTGGTCCAAGCAGAGGTAAATCAAATTGGCCAGTTCTGTGCTCTTTGGAGGACATGACCCTGAAATGGAGTCTCAAGGTGGTGGGGTTATACAGCTGCAGAGGTAAGGCTATGGAGAGCAGCAGCATACGAGTGAATAAACCAAAAGATACAAATAAATAAATGGAAATGCAAGTTCATATTGTATATCAAAAGCTATGGTGATTGTGGGTCTGCAGGTGGAATAAAACTGGAATTAAATGAGAACTGCACTCAAGACTTTTCACTGAGCTACTTCTTAAAAGACCTACTTGTTTCATATACTAAAACACACAGAGGTTGTGTGCATATGCCGACAAAGACCAAGCTGGAAATTAATCAAAACAGCTTTCTTATCTTCTGCAGAGAACGCCTGTGAAATGGAACAACTTGCCAGAGCTGCAAATCCCGCTCGAGTGATATTTGCTGCTGATGAACACAACGATATGCTCCACTCTATGTTTTTGATGTCCAATCATAAAGCAGAATGCTAGCCAGGCATCCATATTCATGCTTTCCCTGTCATCATATTTCATTATTGTGCTGTGCCACTATCAGGAAAGAGCTGTATCTTAGCTACAGTGAGTGCATTTGGGGCCAGTGAATTACTGCTGCAGTGCAGACATTCAGACAATTTATGACAGTAACACTACCTGAGAGTTAAAAGACGTGATGGTTTCAGGGCGGGTCTTATCTTGCAGGGCTGTTGTAGTGAATTATATAGGACTGTACTGTTGCTGAAGCTGTGCCCACACTTGTATATAACAGTGCAATTTAAGTATGATAAAACACCAAGCAACTGCAGCAAGATGCATGATTGGGAATCCACATTTGTCTTTTTTAAACCAGACTACAAGCGTATGAACTTTTTTTTGTTTTCTGAGGGAGGTTGTGTTTTTCACGCACTGCAGCAACAAATTTTGAACAAAGAGTAATTCATTTGTTCTACAAAAAACTGCTAATATGTTCAAAGCACTGCTGCTAAAGAGCTGTGAATGCCGCAAACTGTATATCATCTTGGACATTTACTTAGTATTGTAGCTTGCTGCCCTCTCCTGGCAGGAGAGATGAGGTGCAATCATGGATTTCTACCAAATTATTCCAAAAACCAATAGAAAAGCCGAGCACAACTCGACTCGCTGTCATACAAAAGATAAGAGAATGATGCATAATAAAATAATCTGTCATCTCGTGTGTTAATCCACCACAATGAGCAAAATGTCCAGTTGCCTCTCAGTAATCTTGATTAAAAACAAGTTAACAGTAAATTACCAACTGGTTACATAGACATATAATCAAAAAACAGGCTGGAAACATTTCGTGATTGAGTGTTTTTTCCCCTCTGTGAATAAAACTAATGACCCGTTTGAGTGCGTCACAGAGACAGCAGGGATTTGTAAAACGCTCTCTCTTACCAGACGTCTGTCCCGGGGACACAACATGAGGCTTGTGTATTTCTAGAAACACTCGTCTTATTGCGCGTGCTCATTTTCTAGAGCCTGATCCAACATCCAGAGGGTACGACTGCCACCTGGCAGGTTGATAGTGTGATCATCTGCATGCTGTGAGGTTATTCTAGGCAACACAGGGGGATAACATTATTAGTCTGACATGCCTCCTGATGACAACAACACCTACAAGAAAAGCGTATGCTGAGGGAGCCTGAAATCCAAAACCGTTGCTGTGTTACCTTGTGACTCAAAGAATCTAATTTTTCATGATGTCTATATTAAATACAGACAACAGACAAAGAAAAAAGAGACACCAATCCAAGTTATCCATCATGGCTTCTGCAGTTTAAGATTGTTTTCTTTTTCAGCTGAAACCTAAGGCAGCCTAAAAACGCAGCCTGCTGAGGGAGGGCAGCATGTTTTCGATGAAAAGCAGCAGCAAAAGGAATGAAAGTCTAATCCCAGTGTGGCTGACAGAAACACCTGGGTCCTTGTGTGGCTCCAGCTGTGGCAGCCAGCTTGCTGTTATTAGAGGTATAGATTCAAATGACAACAGTGCCTACACAAGAGTTTCCAAACCAAGTCAAACTAGTTGGAAAAACTGCACTGATTATGTAATCTAAAAACTGCACCTGCCCCATTCACACCAATCTCATCAATTCAAAATGAAGAAAGCTTTCTCTTTTTTCCCCCCACAGTGGGTGAATATTCATAATGCTGCTTTTCTTATTCATGACAAGGACCATTGTTTTGCAGGCCTTCTGTTGTTGTTTTACCCCTGCAGAAAAATCTTTACTGCAGATGTCATTTTGGAATCCCCACAGTGCTGCTCATGACTGTTTAATAGCACGCTAAATCACACCCAAACAACACCCATTTATCCTAACTACTGACAAGCCACAACAGTAAGGGAGAGCACCTGTCAATTAGAACAAAGTGCCATGTTTTATGGTTATACTTGACATGTCATTGAGATATAACATAATCATAGGAGCTAAGGAAGTGCAGTTAATATATGGCAACAAAGAAGAGAGATAATGATAGAAACCACAACTTAAACCTGACAAAACTGTATTTTTGCTATAAGATTAGCTCCCAATACCACTACTTCTAGAACTAAAGGAACTTCACACAAGAAAAGCAAAAAATATTAGCGAAATTAGCCTCAGGGAATAAAAAACTATTATGATTTTTACTTCTCATGAAGTTTAGTTAAGAATTGACAATGAAAAAATCTTAATTATAGCACAAAACTAACCAAATTTTATCACAGGAGGGAAAGCATTTTCTAATACAGCCCTGATGCATGTAAAAGGCCCACTTTTTTCTCTCTGTATTTTACAGCCTGTTTCTGTGGTGAGAAAATGTAGCTGTAAATCTTATTCTATGGGGCTATATGGCCATTGTGAATATCGAACCTGAGCAGTAATCAATGCTGATCTCGGTTCAAAGTGAATTAATTTACAGGGGGTGCCAGCTGGGACTCACGGTGCAATTTATTCTGATCATTTTTCATTCCAGTAAAATCGTAAATTCTGTGAGGTGAAGGAATAAAGGATCAATACAATGTGAATATGTTTTAAATAGTGATGACAGCTGAGCGGTTTTTGGACATTGTGGGTGATTTTGCTACATTTCTTCTCGTCAAAACTCAACCAGCGAGTGTAACTGCTAAATCTAGTATCAAAAAATGTGTATTTGTAATTTGTATTTGCAACAATGTACCGGTGGCACGAAATAGTTACATCCACCAGCCTGTTGATAATCAAAGTCTGCAAACTACATTCTTAGCTGTATAAACATTTAACTTTTCCTCAGTAAGAAAGCTGATATTTAACTGGTGTCTTGTAACTGAGCTCATCCACGTCACAGGGATTATATCTTAACAGATTAGCTCTCAGTGCACTGCAACAATGGCTGCTCGTGCTTCCATGCACACTATAATGCCACTTCAGTTTCACAGAAAAATGCTTCATTAGTCACTTATTTAAAAGGTCAAGCCACTAACACAGGCAAAAGATATTCAACTTCACTTTCACTGCTACACACAACGGAATTCACTTCGAGCAACTTTATTTAAACCAGGCAATCTGTTGGGATTTGTGTTAAAAACACTCCAGAATCTAGATTATTTAGTTGACAAACTGCTGAACAATGAATGACAAGTGATTTATCATCATTTGCACAGATTGCACAGACTACCTTGCTATTTTTTTTCTGCTCATCTGGAGGCATAAATCTGCCGTTTTTGTACCTTTGGGACTTGGGGAGGCCCAGGTGATGATGCGCCGCACCAAGCAGCAGTTGAGGAGGACTTTCTTGGATATGCCGTGGTCTTTACGGAAATGCTGCAGGTCCTCCCTCCACTGGGCTCTCTTGGTTGGTGTACACATGGCTGGAACCTCACGACTGTAAAATACAGTCTGCAATTATTTACAAGGACAAGAGGCAATCAATCTGTGGAAATAATCAGTTAATCATTTTGGAAATTTTCAAAAAGCCATCTACAGGTATGAAGCACAAACCCACAAGTAGGGGTAATGAGACTACAGAAAGCAAGATTTTGCTGCATACTGTAAACAAGTGGTGATTATTATTAGCCTCATAATTTAAAAGATGACCCATTCAGAGCCTCTGGTAAAGATCCAGAGGCTGAAATAGCAACAAATAGCCACAGTCACCGCAGCGTGCAAAATAAACTGTCTGAAGTCAGGCAATACACGAGAGCATATGTTAATGTGGAATATTTTCTTTGCCCTCAGTTATACATACCCATAATAATATGCGAGACATTTCAACGTGCCCTTTTTGAACTGGAAATTACATGTCTTCTGAGCCATTGTTTCAAAAAGCATGATAATTTCGCCGCTTTAGGACAATAGGAGGCAAAAGTAAGTACAGACTGTCTTACTGCAAACTGGCTGCAGTGCTTTGCTTTTATTCTGCCTAGGATTTTTAGATTACAAAGGCAAAAACTGTGTCTCCAAATATTTATCTCATGGTAAAATAAATAAGATTTTCTGATGCTGAATAAAACATGGTGATACTACCTCACTCACGACTATGACCACAATTACCCATGAAGGTCCCGTTGCAAGAGCAGAAGTTTCAGACATCAACAGATCACAAATCATTCAGTTTGCACTGCCTGCAGGGCTTTTGCTCTTTTTAGGATCAGAAAATTTACACCCTTCAAAGCACAGAAATTTAAGGTCCAGTGTGTGGACCAATTGTCATCAACTGTTCCTTTGGGCATCATCTTACCTTGCAGGTTAAAACACGATGTGCGCACTCTCTCTCTGCTTCCTCAGTCTGCTAGTGATCCTCAGGTTTCACACAAGCACTTTCCCTTTCCTGAGCTGATCAACAGAGTGTTAAAGGGGTGGAAGGAGGAGGAGAAAGAAGAGGAGGAGAGCGAGGAGCGCTCCGTGAAGCAGAGCGAGTGAAAGAATGGGGGAGAGAGAGAGCGAGAGCACTGGTAGGAGACACTGTGGCTTTGGCTTCAAGTTTAAAGTCTATGTGTGTTTTATTCATATTCAGAGGAAGAGGAGATAGTCAGAGGTGCTGGTGGCTGCATTCACAATGGAGACCTTTGATCATCCTCCTTGAGCCTCTTAAAACACATGAAAACCCTCAACACACAAAAGCACATACTTTGCATGTCCACTCGAACAGAACGCTGGCACAATTAGGAAAATACACACTCATATTTCTTTAGGATCATCAAAAGGATGTATTAAACTTCTGCAAGCTTTGTTGTGACAAGAAACTGGTAAATATCAGTCAATACCCATCTATCACAAGTACATCAGTGTCACATGTGCTATTGTGAAAACTTTTAGTTTTTCAAGAGCATCATGCAGAAAAATACATTTAGAGTCATTTCGAAGAGTTTTGTTCAGCAGAGCTCTGACTCCATTGTTTAAAATATCCCCCCCACTGTCTACAGCACATGTAGCAGAGTATGGTGCGGAGTCAAGCGGTGACTTTACTGTCAGCTGCTAATTAGCTTGTGAAACATATTGCTCCACAGTGAAAAAAATAATGTCCCACTCATTGTTCAATATAGCTAGCATATATATGAAAACTTTTGGGCAACATATCTATGCTGGCATGTTTAATTCCTCAAATATTTGCATCAGTCATGATAGCATGTATAAGACTGTGCTTAGGCACAACAGACCTTTGAGCTAAATGATCACATCATCATGCTAATCGATTTTAATTTCTTTGGGGTCAATGATGAATCAAACCCAGGATGTCACAATACCAGAGATTCTGTCATGTGTACCAGATTTTTAGATGCAGGTGGTCTATAAGTTGTCCTCAATCATTGATTTCAAAGGTAAAATGGCTTCATACCTGACTCTTGGTGAGTTTTTTTTCCCACACATCTGTAACTGCACCTGCACTTGCTGCCTTCCACATTTTTTTGTCAGTGTCCAGTATCTCCAGTACATGTGGCATCTACAGCACCTACTGTACAAAAGGAAAACAAACACAATTTTGGTATCAACTTAGTATCAAAGGATCAGTTCTTCTGACATTTCTACAAATGCGGACATGCAAATGTTTCCTAATGTTCACTGTATTAATTTATGTTAACATTTGCTAATTAACACCAACTGAAACTGAGGCTCATTGAAAACTCATTAGTTTTACCTAGCATTTTAGCAGATTAATAATTTGACTTAAAGTTGGCAAAGAAGGAAAATCTACAGACTCACCAATTATTTCTGCACGGCTGCACTAAAATCACATCACAATACAACCAGCTAGTCCTGAGAAACATCACCCAGGACCACCGATGTTAACCTACTGATTGGCTGAAAGAAAACCTCTGTACAAATATTACAAAAACACTGCACCTGTTAAGAAATTTAACTGGATAACTGAAAAATGTGACTTCATTGTCATGCTTGATGAAAGGTCAAAGGAAATCCATCTCATAGTCTAGTAGTTTTTGCAATGCAACATTTCAGTTTAGATCAAAATGTAAACTGGCTCATATACTTAAAGACCTGAGATGATATCCAGCCCGCAGTAAAAACGAGGAACAACGTCTTTCAATCATTTTTAGAACAAATATTTCCTACATTTCTGCAGCTGTTTAAGGAGTCTATCATCCATGGATATTGTCTTGGATCTGATCCTACACTTTGATATCTGCACTAAATAGTTTTTGTTTCAATTAATAAGCTACTAATGTGTGACACTTACAGTGTCATTACAGTTTGAATGATCTGGCTGCTCTTTTAAAGCGAAAGGCGGATGTAGGTAAATTTGGTACTTATTTAAAAACTTTGTTCTTAGGTCTTTGCTTAAAGATGATGTATACCGCTGCACAAGCAGTACTGCAAAGACTTTACTACCTTGAATTTATGACCACAGTGTTAATGTTCTCCAGAAAATGTTGGCTGTAGAATTTTCTCAGCACTCACTGCCATCCTTTTATGTTACAACATACAGTAACTGTCATAAATTTCTGCACATCCTATGCAAAGATTTTGCACCTGGTCAATGGCCAAATGGGCTTAAGTTTACATTTAAATGCACATAGGATTAATTACTGCACCATGATAGATGGCTATGATAAAGGAAAGACAGCAATGCTAAATGTAATTGCTTCCCCTGAGATGATCAGGACATATTCTGTACCTGAGAAGACGGAAGGGGGGCCTGGACAGAGAACTGGGAACAAAGCCATGTTCTCCCAGCAGGCCAACACTCACTCATGATTGAAACAGGCCAACAGATTGGTCGCTGTGTCACGGCATGTAATACATGTTTGTATAAATATACATTCTGTGGTAACACTTTTTAGCAGAGCACAACCAGCGGGAGTGGGCTTGAAAGCTTTGTCCCAGATACTGAATAATTTACATTCAAGAAGCCGTTGATATTCAAGCCTACCGTACATTGATATTCAAGACCACCTCAGCTGAATAGAACTCAACACTACAACCAGGTGTGGCTGACTGAGGAATCAAGATCAGATCAATACTGAAACAATGCAAACTATATTACTTCCCAATTCACATACGGAAATACAATAATAATCATTTACTTAATTGAAGAATTTAATTATTAGTAGTTACATTACTGTTCCTAATGTCCATAACACATACAGTAAAAGAGGTTTGAGATGAGCAATAGTCAAATTTATCACTAAAGTGATTATCCAGAAAAAACAATATGAAATTAAAGGTCCCATATTGCATTCTTTTCACATGTTTTTTTCACCTCAAAATACTGCAAACATAGTTCATTTAGCCATGACTGTACAGCCACTGGAGTTCGAATCGGGCAGTTTTTCTCTGAAAACCAATCAGCTACTGGTGTATCCGCCCTCTGCAGGAAGAAAACTCTCTCTGCACCTATGATTAGCAACTGAAGCTGTCAATCACAGTTTGCACTGGATGATTATTGGTTAGGTAGGTGTTACACAGCAGCTGGGGTTCGGATTCTTACTCGCATGCAAGCATATCTTCATATTTTCACAGTTCTGTTTTACACCTCCAAGTTGATTTCTTGAGAGACGTGCGAGATGGAAATTTCGGTTCTGTGGAGGTGATAAGCTTCAGCAAGGACTGAACCTGCAACATCCTCATTAAAACACTCTCTCTTTACACTTTAGCTACAGGCTTACGGTGTGACCAGATTATTATTGGTCTACAGTTGCACAAGCATACTACAGCACAACCCATAACCAAACAAACAAATCTGAATGTAAGCGGGGGATGGGTGTTGTACTATTCTCATCATCTCAGTTACGATTATCTGTCCTGCTCAAGCCAACCCATGAAAATGACTGAAATACAATCCACATACATTAGCTGCTCAGTGTAGCCTTTTAGGTGCTATGTGGTTTGTGCGTAAGATATGCAAGCCAGCATGTAGATCCCTTGCACACTTTAATCATTAGTCCTCACATATAGACACCCATCACTTGTGTTAGAGGCATTTCACTTTAACGTTATCTGAAATCAATTCAGCCAGCCAGCTCATGTGGCATCAATTTAGAGCTAGATCATATTAAAAGTATGTACAGAGTTGACATCTAAGCTCTAACTTTGTGCTTTCCTGCACCATGGAGGAGATTTCGCAACACAAAATCTCTCCCAATTTCCTACAAAGACTGCATTAGATATAGATTCAATTATGTGCAGAACGGGCGCCAGCAACTGTTTGGTTATTTACAAACCAAACACTCATTTCTAATGAAACGGAGCTGTGATAAGCAAATGACCATCTACAATGTCAGTGAGTGAGAACAGCTGCAGTTTAAACCACAGAGCAGAAGCACAGCATTTAAACAAAACTGTGAAAGTGAATATATAAAGCATAAAAACTCAACCTCATGATATTGGAGTAAAAAAAAAATAATGAAAAAAATGAAATGCATACCTGAAAGTTGCAGAGTTGTGATAAAGTACAAGATTATCCTCCGTTTGACTTGAGATTACACAAAGTCAACAGAAAACTGAGCCAAAACGAGCAACATCATTAAAGGACATTTGTGCAAAATTAATTCAGCATAGACAAGATTCAAATTTAAATTGTATTTCATCAGTGTAAGTCAATCAAAAGCATGAAAATAAACAAAAACAACAACCTGAAGAAGCACATACAACGGTGAAGAAAGTAATTCATGATCAACACCAGATATTCTATATAAGTGAATAGCAGCAGGATGAGGGAGGATCATATGTATCAAAGCAACTTCACAGGTAACTGATACCACTTTGCAAACACGCTAACTCGAAAAAAGAACCCGACATTAATGCACTACGGGCTTGTTAATACAATAAGTGAAGCGGTGATCCCCAAACATCTCAGGAAGCTTTGAACAGGGCTTGGTAGCGTTGTTTTTGTCTCAGGCAGTATTCGCGTAAAGAAAACCTCTCCGGTAGCAAAGAGAGGGAACAAACACAATTATATTCCTCCACCAAGCTAACCTTATGAAGTTAACAAGCGCAGAGTTAACGAAAACAAGAGCAAGCTTAAATAGACAGCTTTATTACAGAGGGTCTGCAGTCTAGACTGGAGTATTTATACAGGGCTTTATTCTCCAGGCCCTTTGCTCCAGCACGTTCAATTTGAAATAAAAATAACAGATACTACATTAAACTACAATGCCTCAGCTCCAACTAAATGTTTCTTGGGCAGCTGTGCTACTTCAACTTTTGCTCCTGCACAACATTTCACCCAAAAGGACTGAAAGTTGCTATTTAGATTGAGTTGGAGTTGTCTCTCAGTGTGAGGAATCAAGAGGTGACCATACAAGCAAAGAGGATATTAATGAGGTTCAAAAAGGGTTCACTGGTTTGCTACAATCAGCTGGGAACATTTCAAAAGAGCAGATTTACACAAGAAAACTGGAAACTGTCACACAGACAGAGAAAGAGAAGCCTTATTAATTACAAGAAAATCCTTTGCACAGTCAACAAAGCAGTTTGGCTGAGAAAAGGTCAAGAATACTCTCCAGGATGTAGGCATACATGTTTCTTTGTTTCCATGATCAAGAGAAGGCTTCGTGACCACAGCTTTAGAGGATTCAGCACAAGATGTAAACCACTCATTAACCACAAAATACAGAAAAGAAGGGTCAGAGTTCACAAAAAAAGCTCCAAATACTTCAAAATGCTGAAAAGAGTGTAAGAATAGGTGTGGCAAACAGACAGATGAGCATTTATTGATGATGTCACTGCAGGCAGAAGTGTAAGTCTGAAAACAACCATAGCTTGCATCGTACACATGAAAACAGAAAAATGGAACTACTGCCCGAAGCCCACAAACAAAAAAAGTCACATTTTACTAAGTAACTGAGAGCATTATTATGTCACTCCATGTTATCCTGAGCTTGTGCATCAGAAATTTCCCTCACAAAACAGCAAACACATTCAAAATTTAGCATGCAAAAACTGTCACCCTATTTTTCATTTGTGTTGTGAGCAATGGAAGTGGATGCACTGTGGAATTGGTTTAAAGGATAATTCCAGCTTGTTTTAAAAAACTGGATCTTGAGATTCAGCTAAAATCACTTGTTTACAACTCGTTTTTTTTTTTTTTTTTTAAATCCCCTTTCTGTCTTGTCTGACTTTAGCCTTAGCTGTGTTTCTAGATTTTAGTGATTACTGATGAGTACACAGTATTATAACCAACAGGAATGATGGACAAACCTGTCAAAATATGGGTAATGTAATGAGCAATTAACAGAAGTTTATTGCTGGCTGATGCTCACTGTCTCTTTAAGAGAAACTGTGACTTGCCTCACTGGTGTCGCAGGTGATTTTAATGGGGAAAAAAAAGCTAAAGGAATATAAACAACCCTGCTGTCTGGGAATAAAATGATGGAATACACACATTCAAGACAAAAGGGTTCATTTGAACCAAGCCCTGCATTTCCATAAAACCTTGCAAGGATAATGCAATAGCCCATTACAGAAGCCATTACCCATAGCAAAGGGGGCTGCTGCCCAGCTACATCAGCAACACAACACTGAATCAGCTCTTTTATTTTCTTGAACGTTCTCCACCATATTATTAAGCGGAGTTCACTAATTGCCTTTACTCCTCAAGTTTAATGGAAATGCTCAGGGTTATAGGAGCTGAGTGAAGCATTCTATATGGTAAATGTTTTGGAAAACACTCACTTATGCCTACCGGTACATGTAATCATTGCTATGGGTTGTAATTGTATCTATGTGGGAACAGACCCATTTTAATGCCATTTTGCATAATATAAAGGTCATGATGAGATGAAAATGTGGGCTGAATTCAGAGAAAAACAATGTCTTGTTGCTTCTTGAAAAGATTTTCAATTTAGAGAGGAACCTTTTTTATGTCAGTTAGTTATGATTGCTTTTGCTGTGCAGTACTCCTGTATATGTGCTATGGAAGCAGCGATGACAATAACTGACAACCAAATAATTACCATTTACAATTTAATCAATTAAAAATAACCACAAGATGAAGGTGATGCAGTTTCACTGTCAGAAAATGTACTGCAGGTTAGCTTTAGTACCTGGTTGCCCCACCACAGGGAGCCTCTTACCGTTTGATGAGGTGGAGTTACAGGTGTGTTTGATGACCGCCAGCCATGGTCACATAAATCAAGCACACCTCCCTGCTGTCTAACTTATAACTGTCCATTATGTTGATGAACTCTGCACCATCAAGTTGTGAAAAAGGTATCTGCAGATGTCCGGCTTAGCTAGCTACTTGAGCTGAATGCTAATACAAAGCCAGGATTTTCAAATGCAGAAATACAGACTCAGATTACATGTTTCCAAAGACAATCAAACTTAAGTGACCTAGTGTTTCAGGGCTGTTCTGAGTATAAATACACCTAAGAGGGGCAGTAAATACTGACAGATTTCTTGGACTGATAAAGTTGTTGCAACAGTATTGGTGCTGCTGTTTCCAGCTGCTGGACTAATGTTAACTATGGTGAACAAGTTGCTTCATCATACAGATCAAGTATGAGGATTATTTTGAAATCAAACTGTTGGCATGAGCTGTATTTATTTATTTATTTATTTATTTATTGTGGAAGACTGCAGTGACTTTGCTGTGAAATTCTGCAGCAAACATTAAGCGTCAGCGGTTTAAAATTGTTTGACAAATTGATTTCTCTTTTTCATGCGGTCGACTGTCATTCAGGAAATTGTTTGCACTCCTAAATCTACGTGATCTGCTGCTATTAGGCTGAGATATCTAGAGTTCGACTCATTCTGTCACGGATATGAATTACGTGTGGATGCGACAACTCTTCAAGAGGGTTAGCAATTATGCTCTGAATTTGTCTTCTGTTTATCCTCTATTTCTATTTTTATCTTGACAAAATTTCATAAAATCTTTCAAAACTAATACAGATAGGATTTCTAGGATTTCTGTGCTTTATTGAATTGTTGCCTCATCCCAGCCCACCCCTCATAAAACTCTAAAAGCACACACACAAACACACACACATACACCCAACACTTGCAGCCACTGCAGAACCCTGTAAAAAGCACAGTCACAGGTTGGAGCCATAAACCCCAGCGCTCATTATTCTCTGTTGCAATAGCAGGAAATGAGCAGCTACTTTCTCTGCCATCTTTCCTTCCCAGCGCACATGTCATGGTGGTCACAACTCCAGTAGCGCCATGTTACCAGGTCAGCTGGTAGCCACAGCAAGGCGAGACACAAAGAGCGGTGTGCATCTTGGCCGGCTGTCTCCCTGCTGCCCTCAAACACACACACACATTTCCTCTTCCCAATTTCTCACACACCGACCGTGACCTTGTCCTCCAAAGTGGCAGCTAAAATTAGCAGAATGCATGAGGGAAACCGCCCTGTGGATTAAACAAACTGCAATGCAGTATTTAAGGATGGAAGATGCAGGCTCACAGTGGCGAAGCTACAGTATGCATCGGTATATCTTAGATCTTCTTTCATACGTACTCTTTCTGAAACACGAGAGCTGCATAATGGTATCTTTGCGGAAACAGTTGTTGTTCACTTATTTACTTAAGCTGAACCTGAAATCGATACAACCACCTCTTGAACCATGGCCGAGCAATCTGATAAGGGGGAGAACATACAGACCACAAGAAAGCAAAGATCAGATTTACTGAAAGAAAGTGTCTGTATATAACCTTGCACTGTGAGAAGCTTTTTTTTTTCCTACTCTGACTGAGGCGTCCTATACACCTACAATGCAGGTGGTTTAGTCAAATTACCACTTTCAGTGGCTTCGGTTGCAAAGGCTAATTGAAAGGTCACTCAAGATAATGAAAAAAAAAAAAAAAACGACTGCGATACCCACATACCAATCTTGCTGATACAATTATCTGTCGATCACAGCATTTGTTCATTATTATGCTTCAATTAAATACCAGTACTTCTATGCAATTATTACATAAATAAGGGTTCAGCACTTTTTCCCCATTGGTAATTGACAAAAGCTCATGGGAGAAGGCAACTCAGCAGAATGAAAATGAATTTTTCCTGGTCTCTCTCACACTTGTTAATGGACTGTGGCATTCTGGCCGATGTAGCATCCAGTTTTGCATTTTAAAAAATAACATCTAACATGAGAAAAGTATAAAAGTCAACACACAAACTGCAGAGAGAAATCTGTATGTATCGACAGCAGAGCAAAACATAATCACAAACCTACACACACACACACACACACATCTCTAGAGACACATATCAAACCTTTTACCACTCCCCTGCCCTCTGTGGGTGTGTGTAGTTTTCTCAGTCAAAGTGTTGGAATGCCTCCATAAATTATTCAACCGCAGCGCCTGCTATCTGAAGATAACACAGGGTCTTTATCGGTCAGCGTGTTGCAGAGACACTGTGCTGGTGACTATACAAGCACCTGGAGGGATTTGGGGCACGTTCTGGGTAAGGATGCGTGTCACTGTGGCAGTCAAGCTTACAAAAGAATATAGCCCCGATCTGCTGGTTTACGTTGTAAGGTCACTTTCATTTTCTCGGGGGATACTCTTGATTTTCGGCTCATCAAACAAAGGGCAATTTGACTGGGACTGCAGAAACAATGCAGGTCTAATAGGATAGGTAGCTGCCATTTATTCTTGTTGGAAATGTTTAACACGGCGACATTTCCTCAGAAATAAACTCAGAGTGTCCCAAAATGCACAGTTTTAAGCACATAGTATCAATTCAACAATGAAACTGCTTTTTGCTTCCCCATATTGCTTTAAATTGAATGAAAATCATTTAATCTGCATTAAACTATGAATAAATATCTATCTACAAATGCATGAAGCAAAGCAGTTGGAGCTGAAATAAAAATCAACCAAGCAACTGTTTAAATCCATTTTTTGTAACAAAACACACACAAAATGTACCATTCCCACTCAGAACAGTACAGCTCAGACTACACAAAGATTAAATCTGTTAACTACAACTCTATAGGAAACCAATACAGGTATTTTTCATTATTTTCTCATATTTTTTTTTTTTTAAAAAGTGCACTGGAGGAAAGGACTTCTTAATTGTCATATAATAGCTGACCTGCTACTATAGACAGTAATTAATGAGGAAAATAACTGGCAGATTCTGTAGTAGTTTCAGTATTTACAGCAAATTTATATGTAAATATATCAACCGAAAATTAGTGTGTGTCTTAAGCTGAATGTCTCAAATGTTCAATTTTAGGGATATTAAGATCAGTTCAACAATCAAACTTCTTTGCTTCCAAATATTGCCTCAAATTCAATAAAATCCCTTTATCTGCACTAACCTACGTATAAATAGCTATGTAAAAATGTATTTAAGAGACATGTGACAAAGCAGTTTGTTTCATAATTTTTTGCCATTTTTTCTAAAAAGTGCACTGGAGGAAAAGAATTCTTCACAGTCTTTTCTGAGCTGCTACTTCAGACAATCAGGAAAATAACCAGCAGATTATTTAGCAGTTTTAGCATTAAAAGCAAATTTACATGTAAATATTTCAACCTAAACTCTGTCTGTGTGTTCAGCTGAATATTCCAAAATGCTCAAGTTAAAGCACAGAAATGTAAGTTTTACAATCAAACTGCTTTTTGACTCGCAATATTGCTTCAAACAAAAATAAATTAATCTATACTCAACTATGCATAAATGTCTGCAAATATACACTGACAGTCATTAAAAACTTTGAGACCATATTTTTCAACATAACTTTTATTTTGAAGCCTGAAACTGGATTTTCTTCATATGAATCATTTGTTTAGCATATTGGCATACAGAAACAAAAATCTAAAGTTTCAAGAATGATTTCAAAATAAAGAATTTCACAAAAGAAAACGGCACCTGCCAAACACAAAGTCACAACAGTCAATACCGAGTATGGCCTCCATTTGCTTCGATGCAGGCAGCAATCTGTCGGCGCATGCTTTGGACCAGGCTTCTGATTGTGGGTTGGGAACAGCCCATACGCCTGGCTACATCATCAGTAAATCCACAATGAATAATTACAACCCCCCTACAAGTAGAATTCTGCGTACATTTCTACCTCAAAGTTTCTATTGACTGTCAGTATATTTAGGACACAGCAGTGAGAGCTGAAAGTAAACTTAACCAATCATTTTTTTCTTCTCATTTTCTTAATTATAGGTATTTTCTGGTTTTGAAGTCTTCTATGATAATAAAGTGCCTATCTACAAGTTCTTGAGTGCAGCTCAGACTACAGAAATCTCAAGTTAGCTAGTTAAATGATATTCTAAAAGAAATTTGACATTTTATGAAAAGTGCACTCGAGGAAAATTGCAAAAGTACATAAACAGCAGGGGCAGCCTCAGCATGCAAATGCAACAAGCTGTAGATTTTAATATGCACAGTATATGCACACACATCCAGGCACTAAATGGCATGTAGAACAGAGAAAAGTCCTTGCTGATCTAAAAATGTGGCTTAATCATGAAAATACCAGCAGATGACTTTGTAGTTCTCACATAAAAAGCAGATCTGAACTACCTAAACTTGGTCTGTGTGTTTTCAGTCAATAATACCCGACATATCTGCCCCCATTAGACTGAAGCAAAATCAATTCATATCAGCATCTCACTCTAACTTCACGTGATATATTACACTATAATCGGTCAAATGGTCTACTAAGACACTCTTTTACCCAATTAGCATAAAACGAATGCATAAACCAGACAAAGGCATCTGTGTACTGCATTCAGATCTTCTGTGAGCTGCTCTGAACAACTGAACACCATTTTCACTGCACTGCCACTTGGTGTCAGCCTTGCACACGGCATGGATCCAACAACTACCACACAGCAGGCACATTCTTTCCACGATTAACAAGGGTAGTTGACGACGCACTGAAAAAGACCAACCAGTGATTGCTTGAATGAATGCAGATAAGCCTATTGACAGTCACTGCACACTGCTGCTATTCTTCTAATCTATTTTTAGGTCTACCCTAATTATCAAGATGGACCCCCGGGCTGGCATATGCCACATGTCTGTATGCTTTGCATGTCAAGTTCTCCCATTGGAATGAAGGATATGTTTAGTATTGTGTTATATTAAGTGTTGGCAGTACCCTGTAGGCTATGGACGTTTGGAGAAACTCAATCCCAGAATAAGCTTTTGAGCCTACCCCCACTGGGGCGAGAAGAAAGACAGACGGACCCTCCAGTTGGCCACTCATGCCAGGCCTGCCTCCACATATGGCCTGTATGATGTTCAGCGCTGACACCATTTCATCAAGGAGTCCTTGGAAGAAAGTCATCCTGCTAGACATATGGCTGATCCTCGAATGCTGGTATGATTTAATTTTTGTTTAGATTTTATGAGGCATCTCATAGTGGAGAGTAATGCTGGAGTGAAATGTGACAAAGTTCACAAGCTAAAAATTAACTCCAAATTGCAGCTGGATTCAGAGATGTACAGCGATAAACACCATTGATAACTACTCTACCTAGGTCAGACTTAAAGCCCCAGGGTATCTTATGTCAAAGAGAAACAAAGCAGAAAAAGATGACAAGTAAAGGAAGCGCTCAACCTAATTACAGGATGTGAATACCAAATTGCCAAGTGAGTGCAGCATAGTGGAAAACAGCAAATAGCAGGATCCATACCTTAATAAGAAAATACAGCTAATTAAATTGTCTTAATGCATAAGATTAAAACAGAAAAGGTCAAAATTCATGTCATCAGTTTGTCTTGCTGATTATCATACACATGGTTCACTCTTAATAAGAGGTCTGTCACACTTTGGAGAAGTCATCAGCTGACCATAGAGCAGCAGTGAGCCATTGTGTATACAGATGCTTTAATGTTGTGAAACAGTTTGCAACATAAAAAAAAGAGTAAACAGACCTTTAAATCATTATTTCAGACACTGTACGCCAAGAAACATTCACATATTAGCAGACTACCAGTTGTTTAACTGAGTGAGATTCATTCGCTGTCAGAACATGAACAAAGAACATTAATAAGCAGAGAAAATTAAATTTAATGAGGAAAAACAAAACATTTTTTCAGGGGCTTCAACTCTGAAATATTTTATTATTTAGGAAAGAGTTGCTCCATTCATACAAAACAAAAGAACACTACAAAAAAAGAAATTACCATGGTGACCAGTGTCTTTTTTTGAGGTAATGCAGTTCATCCTCAGTGTGACCTTGGCACAAACAAAGAAAGATACGTTTTCAAGCCGAGGCCAAGTGTTACCACCCAGTTGGCACCGGCAGTTTGGCACTCTATCCAAAGAAGTCAAATCGAGTGAATGTGTGGCATAAACAAGCCTGTGGGTGGAAACGTAAACATGAAAGACGGTCCATTTTGGCGATCGTAAACATCGTATGCTCCCCCATCCTGCCTGCTTAAGCCACAGCAACAGTGCCATGACCCACCTTCCACAAGTTTCCCCTCTTCTTCCCAATCAGTCACCCTACATCGCTGCCTTTCTCTCCCTCTCTGGGCCCTGCGTCCTCACCCCACCCTCTTTTCTTTCGACTTTTCTGTTCCTTCGTTCTTCTCTGGCCTGTGTCCCAAGGCAGATGGTCCATGCAAGCAGATGCTCCCCACCCAGCTCGTGCGGAGGAAAAACAAAGCCTGGATGCAAAGCAAACAAAATCTGCTGGAGGGTGCCCAGGAGACGAGCACACAAGTCCACAGTGCAATTAATCCTGGGCGTGACCATGGACCGTTGTCGTATCGACAGGTAGAGACGAAACAGGTGGTCAAAAAGAAAACTTAAAAAAAGGAAAATTTACCAACAACAAAGTCTACCTTTTTGATGATGGGGATAACACTCAACTCCACAGCAGTTGGTGCATCATTAAGACGGTCCAATGCGCCAGATCTGACTGCTTAATAAATCAAACTGTCCCAATGTGAATCTATTTACAGAGTGGATATAAAACTAGGCAAACAGATCCAAAATTTGGATGATCCTCACTTCCTCATGCTGACAGATTTATCCTTACGATGTAGAAAGGTAGCATGAGTAAAATCACAAATTACTTCAGCAATGTTCATAATTTATAAAGCAAAAAGCATCTAAACGTGCTTCTAACAACATGACTTCAAGCAGCAGTCTCTTGCTAAAAATATCCCATCTTAAAAACAATACGTGCTCCAATTCTAAGTTTCATTAATTCATCTTTAAATAGGTGTATTAGCATAATCCCCACTTCTTACTTTGAAATCACCAGGCACAATATAATTTGGTCTAATAACAAATCAAACGACGCATCTTTTGCAGAAACAAAGACAGAAGAACTTCCTTTTGTGATCCTGTACGGCACACTGTCAAACCTTTCCTCTGAACAGCTGAATCACAGCGCTCTGCCATCTGACAGATTTGGAGCAGTCCCTCTTCTGACTGTACCTTTGCTTCACTGTGATCTCAGGACCCCTGACTGCTGAGAAAACACTCAAACACAGACACGGCATGTGGTCACTTCTCAGTTCCATATGAGCTCAAAGCTGTTCTCCAAGAACATACAATGTAGACTATAGTTCCTTCCTTGCCACTGTAAAAACAAACTCAAGCACTAAACATAATTATCACACACACAAAAATAAGTCTCTGCAATTAATCTTAAATAGTAGTTTTATATTTTAAGCTCATTTATAGACCTCGCCTGGGTAGTAACTGGTGTTTGTAATGATTTGTTTTTTCCTGTTAAATATGGTGACTTAACTGTAAATCTAAAGCTTGCACACTGAGATCTTGACTATGTGATAACATGAATAAATCCTGCAAATGGGTTATTGCACTTGGTTGCATCAAAACATAACCCCAAACACACAACTCATTGGCTCAAACATTAAAATCCTGACTCAGTGCTAATGTCCTACATATTGATTACTTCAGAGAAGCCTGTTTCTTGGTCCAGCTTATTAAGTCAAGCACAAGCGGATCTGAATTGCGAATGACCATCCTAAATCTCAACTTTACGTTTGAATTCGTCCCAAGTGACCGAAATCGCTTTGGTTGTCTGTTGACTGAAAGCAGTCTGCAAATTTATGACTTCATAAACTAGTTTTCTTAGAAAATATTAAGTATGTAGCAGGGTAACCATAGGCCTAAGTAATTAGAGTAAATGAAGCATTGACTCAGCTATGAGGTAATGCCGTATGGTAGCATTTCTACTGTTAATGTTTTACTACTTAATGTTGTTTGGCATTGCCCAAGGTCCAGTATGAGGCTTAATTAAACATAATTCATAAAAACACAAAGGAAATGAGGCCATTCATCACCAAAAAGCCCACAATGGGCAACTTTTCCCAACTATATAAGTGCAAAAGATGGAGCTAGCCTTGGTGCTGAAAGTACCTCAGTCGGAACAATAAACCTTACGGGGGTGCGTTTCATATATCGCCTTTCTGAAACTCGGGGATTCTGTACAAAAGGAGAGAAATGTCTAGGGGAGCCACAGGCAGGCACCGACAGACGTTGTAATGGTGATCTGAGAGAGCTCCAAGGCATTGATGCAAAGAATCACTGTAACAAGGAGGCAGCTCTTGGGAGGATCAACTCATGCCTGGGTGGCTTTAGCATTTTTATGGGTGATTGTTACATTTTAACATTTCCCGAGGGACGGAGCATGATGCGGTAGTCTGATGGAGGGAATAGCAGTGGGGGCTTTAGAGAGAGAAAGAAAATGGTGACGAGTTAAAGGGGGGAAAAGGCACCAGGGGGATCGACTCTGGTTTCCTCTCTACAAGAATCAGTGATAACTGAGCAATGCAAGCCAATAACAAACACTTGCATGTCTCAAGTCCTCTAGACTGACACTCTATAGTTTTAAAGAACGTTAAGACCCCAAATAATGAGAAATGTGGTCACAAGCAGCATTTGCAGCAAATCAGGGAGGCTGCGAGTCACTGGCTGCCTAAGGCAAACTGGAGCAATCCCAAAATTTCAGCTCCAAATCCAAGTCAATAGACATCCATGTTTTAAATGAAGCTGCCTATGACTTCTAACTATAACTGAGCTACAACTGAGAAATGAAAGAACTCTCTGATGCCTTTACTTTCAGCAACATGATGCTCACTGTGCCCACATCCATGCCCTGGATCATTCATGCATTTCTCAAAGTCTGTAGGTCCTAATTAGTCTGCGCGAGCAGTTGCATAACTAGTTTTTTCCTTCACGCAGTTTGTGGTATTGGAAATACCCAAACCTGCAATATAAAATACTCACTGAAGAAGATCTCTCAACAGCTTAAATCTGTTTAAAATCCTTAAGGTATGACTCATTTCTTTAACAAATGGATAATGAGAAGTCAATTAGGTGTGCAAACAAACATTAACCTGAGCCAGGAATGATGAGCAGTTAACTGCTCTTCTGGCTCTCTGAGAGGCAGTGAGGAGCCTGAGGGGAAACCTATGGACTATAACAGTGATCATTATTCTGGATGCCAGCCAAGCGCTGTGGAGGAGGGAGCTCAGAAGCTGAATATATTATGGTCTCTTTTTTTTTTTTTTTTTTTTTTTTAAACAGATGCCCCTGTGTCTATACATTCAAATCTCATTATCACAGGCATGTTCAGGAGTTTTGCACAGTGGGGTTAGGCTACAGTGGGAAATAAACATGAATAAAACTACCTTTTTTACTACATATGTTTTGACTTTATAGCAGGAAATGACACGTGTGTTCCAATTAGGACAGGTGCTGCTTTTGTGCAGCTAATTGGAGGTGAACAACCATCAGTGTTATTCATTCCACCGGTTATCAGTCACAACCTGCTGGTAAAATAATGACACACAAATGGCAATAAAAGAAAATATATTGCTGCTGTGAGAGGTCAAAAGTTCAGACTTGACTGTAAATTTACCTCAACATGCAAAACAAAGTGCTAAAAACACGCAAACTAAACTTAAGCATGAGAAGAAAAACTAGTTAATTAGCTTAAGTCACAACCTGCTGGTAAAATGAATACACAGACAATGCAATTCAAGAAAATATACTGATGTTAAGGTTGAATTAAAAGTATTACACAGAAATGGCAAAGAAGAAAATGTATTGGTTCTCAGGTAATTTTGACAAATATGGCCAATACTTTTCTTTCAAGAGAAGGCAAAAGACCAGACATGACTTCAAAGTTACCTCGTAATGCAAAATAAAGCGATAAAAAAACATGCAAGCTTAAACTTCAGCAGAAGAAGAAAAGATAGCTAATTAGTTCAAAACTTTAAAGTGTCAATTTAATGTTGCCTTTAAAACAAATAATAAAAACGACATATAATTATGTAGCTTGCACAAAATGTCGACTAAATTGTTTGCCTCGGCCATAATTTGTGTATTTTAGCGTATCATTAAGAAACCTGTTAAACACGTTAAGTTTAGCTTCGAAGTTGGGGTTTTTGTCGACATGAGTTTGTTTTTACCAAGCCGAACTAAAGAGTCCAACTGTAATTACAGAAACATGAAGTTTGGCGGTAACAGGCTGACGGTTTCGAAAGGCAAAATTAAATTGTGACTAAATTGCGCAGGTGTTTTATCTAATGTCTGCTCCATGCGAACCAACACAAAATCACCGTATTATCCGTGAACGCTCCACAACATGCCACCACTGTCCTACCAGATGAAGAAACAGCGGCGTCCACTCGGGCAGAAATGGTTTCCACTCTCTTTGCATCCATCGTTATATCCGAAGATGGACTTTTTCCTCTTATTCTGAAGTGCAAAGAGCTTCGTTTTCAGTCACAGGAGCTTCGTCTTCCACTGCTACTACTACTTGCTGCTCGCCCAAGTCCCAAGTTTCGCCGCGTGTGTGACAGACTGGCAGCGCTGGAAGGCTGCTCGTTCACGCTGCTCTGTGGGCGGGAGCGCGCATAGGTGGGCGGTAAGTGATGGCATGTGAGAGAGCTCTGTGGATGTAAATGATGTAAATGTGAAAGAAAAAAAAACACCAAATTTAATGTTGTT
This sequence comes from Acanthochromis polyacanthus, assembly GCF_021347895.1. Lineage (NCBI taxonomy): Eukaryota > Metazoa > Chordata > Actinopteri > Pomacentridae > Acanthochromis > Acanthochromis polyacanthus. Next base: position 10,056,295 of record NC_067135.1, on the reverse strand, counting down.
TCCTTTGTTTATTGCAAATTGCATAAATCAATCAATCAGAATGTATTCGTATAGCATTTTAATACAAATCGAATGTAACAGGAAGTGATTTACAGGAAAAAATAAATAAATAAACAACCCCACCACCCTCTACCAGTCCACCCATAAACATTATGTTATGAATGAAGACCTCAATAACAACAGGGACTGAGGGAATGCTGCCATAAATGAATGGAATGAGGCAACAGCATTGCAAAATTGCACCATAATAAAATATTTTTAAAAAGTGATACAAGACAGACGATTCAGTCTGTTACTGTCTGCGTAGAACTGGCTACCAAAAAAGGACAAAGACAAACTACAAAGAACAGTCAGGAATACAGAGGAAATCACTGGAGCCGACCTGCCTTATATCTAGAATTTAGACATGTCCAGGTAACATAACTGCAGATCCATCACACCCTGGACATAACCTGTTCCAATTCCTCCCCTCTGGTCGGCACTGAACGCTAAAGCCAGACACAAGAACAGTTTATTCCCACAGGCCATCAGTTTGATTAACATTTAAATCTGACAGGAAACAACTCATTCTGAATCCCAACACTGAACCACTGTATATACTGTATATCACATGCCTGTTTACATGTCATCCCAGAAACGCTGCTCTGTGTTCCATTGCGTCCACCTACTTTGTGTAAATAAGGTGTCAATAACTGCATTTGCACTAAACTTTTGTTCACTGTTGTTTTGCATTGAAACGCTGGTTCCTTTTAAACATGTCTTTGACACATACCTATAGTTGTACATAGCAGTTAAACACTGATTTTCCTTCTATAATTTGTTCATTTTTATTTAAATGTACGTGTCTTTTTTTCATCTAAGTACTTCGAGAGTAAAGGGTGAATTTCCATCTATGTGTTCACATACTTAAGAAAAGGCTGCCTCACTCTTGGCTTTTCTTCTGACTTTCGGTATAATTAAAAGGCCACCAGCAGAAGATCTGAAGGTTCCAGAAGGTTCACGGGATAAAAGTTGACTCGATAAACAGATTTGACCGAGACCATTAGGAGCTATATTAACCCATAAACGGATCTTAAAATCAGTTCTTAAACAGACAGCCAGTGCAGAGACTTCTAAAATCGGCACTATGTCTCCTTCTGGTTATATTCAACATGCATGCAGCAGAGTTCTGAAGCAGCTAGAGTGGAAATACATATTCTTCTTAGGCAGACCAGGCAGCAGAACATTATAGTCTTGCACAGTCAAAGTCATTAGTGAAACGTAGCTAAAATAAATTCTAAGATGAACAGAGAGCCAACGGACAGAAGGCAGGATTGGGGTGATGTGATGCCAAAACTTAGGTGCTGCTGAGTGACTTGATCACTGGTACAGTGATGGAATTACAATAATCAAGCCTCTAAAAATTAGGTGTCTAAATGCCTTTTTCCAGGTCGGAGTGTAAGAGAATTGGTTCAGTAGTGGTCCCAACTTTGTGGGAGCAGTTTGGAGAAAGTTCTTTTCTGTTTCAGTGCCCTCTTTCCTGCACCGATGTCCTGGCTTTCCAGTTTGGTTTAGAAGAACTTGGCAAGCATCCAACACATTTGGGATTACTTGGAATGCTGTCTCCGGGCCAGGCCTTATCTCCCAACATCAGCCCTCTTGTGGTTTAATGGGAGCCAATCCCTGCAGCCAGGATCCAAAACCTTGCATAAATCCTAACCCAGAAGAGTGGGGGAGAGATATGGTTTTGGAATGGCATGTTCAGAGATCACATTTGGCTTTAATGTTTAACGGTTTATTTGGTTTCTCAAAAGTGCACTCTGCACTCACCGTAATTAGCATTTCCATGCAGCGTCATGTACAGAATTTATGGTGTCTCTGCTACACTGTGGTGTATTTGGTATGCCACAGGCCATATTAAACTTTCAACTTCCCAAAGTGTGGTTCGGGGACCAGCAGAAGTCTTCAGCAATCTCTCCACTTTCCCAACTCGCCACAAACAGTTTAGACGGTTACATAATGCACCAGGCCAGAACACTTCGGGATGCTGCCTGATAAGTACAAACAGCACTTCATATACATTTAATGCACCTCATTTTTCTCTATCATGCACACAATCACATTGCAATAATTTATTAGTAATATTGAATGTCCAATAAGAAATCAAATGGAGATTTTCCACACATACCACATAATGAAACAAGTTCCTTACAGCTGAGAGTAAAGCCCATGATGAAAAGATAAGCCAGACTTCTCCTTCGCAAGTCAAGTCGGCTGTCAGCTATTCTGAAGATGAAAACATTTCCAATACATCTGTTTCACGACAGCAAAAACAGAACACTTACAAATGACTGCGTAACTGTCTTCCAAGAATACCACAAAGGAGAGAGTTTTCTGTCACACTGTAAAATACACATTCAGCTCAGTTAAACACAATAGGCAGCTTTAGACGAATCATGAAACAGGGAGACTTTTACTCTGCAGGTTTTTTGACAAATTGCTGACAGTTTTAATAAAACAGGAGCTCATAACAAAAAAGCTACTTTGATGCTTTCGTAGCTACTTTTAAACATGGCATAATGAATATTTTTAGATACGTTTATTTCTGGAATATACACCAATCATATGCAGATGATAAAACAGCAGAGTATGCACCTGGTGCTTATACCTGACGTTGATTTTAAAGACTAAAAAGAGGAGCTCTCTGAACTTTCAGGAGTGATTCATCCAGACAGGTATTCATCAAGGTGAAAGGTGCACAGTAAACTGCACTTTCCTTTCTGTTTGATGCATTGTCTCTATGGCCTATAAGCATATTTCTATCCAAAACATTTAATCATAAATCTGAAAACCTGCTTTGAGATGTAACCAGGCACTGAAATGAAAGATGGGCCTTAAAGGAGACCTACTGCACCTAAACAAATGCTGATAAACACTGAATCATGGTGTAACAATAGCACAAGTGGTAGAGTACTATAGTAGCCTAGCCATGCTACACCCATGTTTCTGACGGCACAAGGGTCTAGGAACGCTCGACAGGGAGGGAGGCGGGCTAAAAGGTTGTCTATCAAATCCCTCTGCAGCAATTGGGTAGGTATACAACCAATCAATGCAACGAATAGGCTGACGTAGTTCCGAGAGTACCGGCGGATTGTGGCTAAGTCCCATTAGCTTCCCAACCAGTGGAGCCAACTGGTATATTAAGGATTTGCCATATCCCGTCGGCATAAGTCCAAATACGTCTTTCTTCTCAATGAAACACTTCAGTGCCGTCCTTTGTTTATCTTTCAAGTTGAATTTTAGCTTCAAATCTTTAAGGGCTGTGGCCAAAGCCGAGTCGGAAGATAACTGTTTATTGTGCGCCGGTTGTTTCTGTCAGAATCGTCACGCCTCTGTCGTCACTTCGTTACGCCCGCCTTCTGACTCTACACTTCATGGTGATTGGTCCGGCCAGTTTTAGGAGCATCCAGCCTCGAGCCTTATGGAGGGTAACTAGACCCACCCTGGCAGAGAATTAAATTTGTTGCCGTGGGTTGTCTAGCGCGGCTAGGCTAGTACTATAGTGCACTGACTCAGGATTGTCAGTGTTACAGAGATACAACCATGTAAAGTTTCCATTTCACTTTCTGCCATAACCAGATTCTCTATTTTGCTTCAATATATCCAGAACCAAACATGATTACACTGAAAAGGTGATGTCCTCTCATATGTTTTGATGGTCTAAGGTCACAAAGACATCACATTATAAACGGTCCAGGTGAACAGTTAATGGTGAGTTTAGATATATGGAAATCACTGTATCTGAGAACCGAGAAAGACTTTGTTGTATCATGTCTGTGGAGCACGCTGTGAAGTTTTAAAAGCAGAATCCCTTTGTTCATTAACACCGACAATACAATGATTGCAAAGAATACAACCATAGCCAATGTGATTTTCTTAGCTTAAAAAGAAGATGGCACCCAGACCCTACAATTTATGCTGGAAAATATATATATTAGAGACAAATTTAAATTGTTTTTACTTTTGGGTATATTCTTCAACATCAAAGTTTAATGCTTTTGAAAAAAAAAGAGAATATCAGATATTTTGGCACATTTTACTTGGACCAGTATGCTAAGCAATTTCAAGGAATGGCAACATTTTGAAGAGCACGCAAATTCCCTTTGTGGAGCCAGGGGTGGATCCAGATTCATTTTAGTGGGGGGGCACAGTGGGGTACAACAGATTTTTTTTTTTTTTTTTTTTGGGGGGGGGGATAAGAAATTATATTCTGTACTTTTAGCAACTACTTCTTAGCTGTATACCAGAAACATCATAGGGTCTGTATGCTAATCACTGTAAATCTAAATGAGTACTACCCAATACACAGTGAACAACAACAAACTGTATCTGTGTCTTTGATCTGTGGTAATATAATCCGAAATGTTCTGTGCAGGAATGTAAATTTTAAAATACAAAAAAAATATAGTAAGTAGCACTCTATACATTTAATAGTAAACCTGAGAACAATAATAAACAGTAACAATATTCCTTATTCTTAAATCAAATACAGTAAAATACAATAAGCAACACTTTATACATTTAACAGTAAACCTGAGAACAATAATAAACAGTAACAATATTCCTTATTCTTAAGTCATTTAATAGTGCACAGCTCAGCAAACATCATAGTGTTCTACATAGAAATTACAAAAAGCTGCTCTCAATAATCTTTCCCAGTGAGCAGATGTTCTTGTGTTGCAGGTACATGGAACAGATGTGGCCATCGAATGTTCCTTTAAGGTGGATGTGTGAGGACCTTGTAGGTGGAATACTTCCTGATAACATAATAACGTTTGAGATTTATGCTGCTGTTATTTGTTCAGTCCAGACTGAATGACAGAAATCCACAACTGTAATTTTTATTATTAAATGTCAAAACAATCCATGTGACTCTAAAAACTCAACAGCTTTACAAACTCTAAGATTAAACTCTCCACAAGGATCCAAAATAAGTTGGACTTCTACATGAGAGCTTTAATTATTCTTCATCTACTTCCTGAAAAGTTTGGTCAATAAAAAAGACAAAAACTTTTATTTTCAGCTGACCTAAAGACAGACTTTGTGATTTTTCTGCTCACATGTTGTGTTGTTGTAATCTTACTCTTTCAAATAAATACCCTCCTTACCTTCTGGAAACCAGTGTTTGTCTTGTTTTTGTGTTGCTCCTCGGCGACCCCAGATAGCTGTGTTGTAATGTTTTTTGAGCAACACACCATACTATGAGGTTTTTACAATCAGGGTTCTACTTTGGAACCAGTTTGACATGTTCAGGTGTTCTTTGTGTGAAAACTCAGAGATTTCCGGTATCAGAAGATGGTTTTCAACTTTCTCTGTTAACTTTCTGCTTCAACTTTAAACTAAATTTACTTCACTAAGCCAGCCCTCTGAACTTCCAGTAAGCTGTGTTCCTATTGGCTGTCCAGGTGGCTGCTTGGTGTCATCAGGAACACCTGAGCAGCTCAGTGTCTTCCTGCTTTATTTCACTGCAGTCAAACATTTCCTCTGCTTCTCTTCACTGAACCAGGTTTAGCTCCGTTGCTGTAGTTTGTTCTTTAGGTGTTGACTTGGAGCTTCCAGCACTAAAATCGTCTTTAATGTGTTTCAGGGGTTTGTACTGGATAGTTGTCTTGGTAAATGTGGTCCTTTAGCCACAGTTAGCACATGGTGCTAATGTGTGCAGTGATTAGTGGATTTGGTGCAGCTGAGTTGTGTCATTATCTTGGCTGTAGTGAGTCTTTAGAGGCTTTTGGTCAGACACATTCTGTACTCTTGTTTGTGAACCAATGTTGGTTGTCCAGAAGGTAAGAGTTCCTGTCCTGATTCTCTGTTTAAAGAGCTTCTCTGGTAGGCTGCAGGAGACTTTAGCATTTGGGTTGTGCTAGTTTGGTTTTTGTACGGTTTCATTTGGATGATTATCTTGAGGCCCCTCCATGTGGTTTAGTGAGGTTTTCTGTAACAGTTCTACAAAACAACCTGCAGCAGAAGAGACTTTGAGAATTTTTAAGAAGTTCTGGAGACCAGACTTTAGAGCAGCACAAACATTTGTCAGCAGTTTGAGAAGGTGAGCTTCAGAGTAGAACTGAGAAGGAAACCTTCTTGACCTGTGTGGTGAGGTCCTGTACCAAGAGTTTGAGCAGATTGTGAAGAGTCTGTAGTTCTTTGGCCTGAAAGCACAAGAAGAGTTGACTCATTAAAGGAGAAAACAGGAGATATTGTTGGCTTTTCTGTCACTTTCCAGTTTCCTTAGACTGAACATCAAGTTTATATATTAAATGTTTTACCATGTGAGCCCAAGAAGACTTCCATACCCCCCCTCCCCTGGACACAACATATATTAGGATGTTAAATCTGTATTTTAAATATGTTTTTGAGTTTTATTCATAGTTTTTTCTTGTTGCTTGTTTAGTTTTATCTGTGTGAAAGATGCTAAACAAATAAAGTTGAATTGACTAACTCATAATTGTGACAACAGAAGTATTTTCATTGTGGTTTAAGGGTTTGTTTCATTTTTAAGGTTGGGGTTAAAGTCTTGAATGAAAAAAGATTAAATAAACTAAATTAAAAAGCAAAGGAAAAACATTTATTATAATGAAAATTTTAAAAAGAAAATTAAACATTAAATACAATGAAACTATATTAAACAGACAAAATATTTAGTTATATAATTAAACAGAAGATACAAAACATGTAATTATGAAATTAAACATTTTTTCAACAAAAATATGAAACACTAAAGCTGAAATATTTTAGATAAACATTTAAAAAATACAATTAAACAAGAATAATAAACATTTAAAACATTATGAAACATTTAATTAGACTATTAAACCTTTAAAAAGACAAAAACATTTAATTAAAAATTAAATGTTTAATTAGAAAATTAAATCTTAAAGACAAAACTTTAAATAGGAACTAAACAGAAAATACAATGACGCATTTAAAAAGAAAATTAAACATTAAGGTGGTAAAACATTTAGAAAGAACACTAAGAAAGATTTAATCTAAAAATTAAACATTGGGAAAGAAAAGGAAGTTTTTCAAACAACCCAATAAAACATTTGAAAAAAACAACAAACATTAAAAAGACAAAACATTTTAAAATCAAATCAGACATTAGAAAAGAATAAAAGGTGAGAAAAGAGCAAAACTTAACATTCAATAAGAATCAAACTAAAGACAAAACATTTGAAAAACACCAGTTAGACTTTAGAAGATCACTTTAAACAGAAAAGACAATAAAACGATCAAAAAGAGCAAAAACAGATAAAGGTCTTAAAGCGTTTTCCAGTCTTAAATGAAAACATCAAGTTGTTTCTTCAAACATTTTCTCTTTCTATGTTCTTGGTTTGATTGAGGACAGATTTACCAAGAGCTCATTTCAGAAGTAGTTGAAGGTATCGATCAAACTAATGTTACCTTCTGATCTCTACAAACTTTACTGTTCAGTGAAGAGAATCAAAGTTTGTTCAGGATTTCTAAAGAACCCACAGGTGAAGGTCTGAGAAGAACTCAGATGAATGATCTAAATGTGAAATCAAGACTCATGGTCACAAGTTTTAAGGCTTCTGTTAACCACAAAGTTCAAACTAACACAGAAGTCCTGAGAAACTTTTAAAACTTCAGTCCTCAGACTGTGTGAAGGTTCAAACTAACAGCCATCTACTCAGGAACTTCTTAAATTTCACTCCTCAGACTGTCTGAAGGTTCAAACTGACAGCCATCTACTAAGGAACTTAGAAAATTTCAGCTCTCAGACTGTCTAAAGGTTCAAACTAACAGTGAACTACTCAGGAACTTTGAAGATATCAGTCCTTGGACTGTCTGAAAGTTGAATCTAACAGAGATCTACAGTGGGACTTAGAAAATTTCAGCCCTCAGACTGTGTGAAAACTCAGGTCCTGAGGACTTGGGAGGGCTGGAGGCTTTGGAAAGTCTTTGAACTGAGGGTTCAACCCTCCAGCACAAAGGCTGAAGTCCAACCCCCTGAGAAAAACGGTCGAGTCGAGACTCAAGTTAAAAAAAAAAATCTCGAAGACGGCAAAAAATAGAAGATAAATGCGCAAAAAAAGGATAATTAGTATCTGAGCAAGTAGCTCAGGGGGATAAGAAGAGGGTTAAGAAGAGGGAGGTAGCAGGATCAAGTCCTACCATGAGGAGTTTTCTTTCTTTGTCGAAGTTTTTCAAAAAATTTAAGGAGGGCCTGGTCTCGAACCACCAACCTACAGTTCCATAGGTAAACCCTTAGCTTACTGAGCTACAGATTAGCTGAAAAAAACTGAATTCGTCGTCCCTTTGTCATCGTAGTTTCCAAATGACCACATGGGTGGAGCCAAGGTGGAGTCTGGGTGGAGAGTAGGAGGGGAGGTGGGTGGCGGCCTCCCCCCTCAACCCCCCCACCTCCCTCAACCGCCCCCCTCTACTCCCCCACTGCCCACCACACCTTCCCCCTTGAGTTTCTCGAAAATCCGAGTCTCGATGGGTTTCCCGAGTTTCTCGAGTTTCCACCAGGTTGGAGGCAGAACAAGTTGTCATGAAGAGGTGTTGAAGTCGGCTGAAGGATGGAGTAACTTTTAACAGTGACTGGAAGGAAGATGACTAGAAGAGCAGGGGCCTCATTTATAAAGCTTGCGTACGCACAAAACAGGGCTCGAAAGTGGCGTATGCAAAGGTTGTGATTTATAAAAACAAACTTGGCGTGAGAATGTGCGCACTGGTGCACCAACCTTGATTCTTGATGCTTCTTTACGCACAAAACAGGGCGTAAATCACAAACTTTGCGTAGAAAGTGGCGTACGCTGTGTTCGTTGTGATTTCTAAAAAAAACTTGGCGTGAGAATGTGCGCACCGGTGCGCCAACTTTGATGCTTGCTTAAGCACATTTTGGAGACAGAGGGAACGGCAGTGCCGGAGGATGAAGTGGCGAATTGAAACCAGATTGATCTCAAACCTTTATTGTTATCACATATTAGACTTGTAGAGCCTGATAATCATAAACCCTCATTGTTGTAGATGTTCCTATAGTGCGCCATTCGGCTGACGACTGTATTTGCAGAACTATGTTCATATATCAACAGGAGCGGATTGAACGTTATTTCATTCGGTCATTTGACCGAAGGGCCAGTATCTGGGGCCAGTGCGGTGATCTTTATTAAATAATTTTGTTTACTGATCACCCGGCGCCTGTATGGCTCATCCATTTGTAGGGGTGGTCTCCGACGCAGTGGCTCGGGTTTGATTCCTGTCTGCGGCACTTTTATGCATGTCTTCCCCCTACTCTTCTCCCCATTTCCTGTCACTCTTCACTGCAACTATCACAGTAAAAAGGCAAAAAAAAGTAAAGAATTTTGTTTATTTATCCATATGCGGCCGAATGGGATGAGCGTCCAACCATTAATCAGCCCTGTACAGGCACACATGCTTCACACCACAACTCCCGAGTGAAAATGAATTTCTCTATGTGAACCGAAAAAATGCACATTCAATCAGTGTGCAAATTATTTGTACATCGGACATGATCATAACAAATTTAGTGGCAGGGTGGCCTGGGTCAACACATGATTCATTCATCCTGACACACAGCAGTGAAGACTGCCGGCCGTGTGAGGTGGATCCACATGTGCAATCTTCCAGCTGGTGTGTGATTTATCAAGAAATTGCATGCAGCTGTGCTTACGCAAAGTTTTATAAATCAGGGGCGAGGGGCATACGCCCTTTTCGTATTATCGGCGTACGCAAACTTTAGTATGGATCCTACGCAATGTTTTATAAATGAGGCCCCAGGTCTTTAACCAGCATCCCTAAAATCCATGGAGTCGGCTCCAGAGAAATGAAGGGAGGTCAACTTTTATCAGCCTCCATCCAGATGTTGAACTTGACATCTTTACTTTGAGATTTTTAGCACCACAAACCTTTAGTATCACACTATATTATCATTTTTTAGGACTTTAATGGAATCGTGGGACTGCAGGATTTAAAACTTTTCCTTCTATTGGACCTCATGTTTATTAGTTTTAGTGGAGAAAGTTATTTTAACTGTCAATTAGTCTCTTGAAAACCAAATAATAAATTGTATTAGTCAAGAGGTATAAATTTTTTACTTTGTCATATTTTAAATATGACAAAAATATAAAAATAAAGCATCTTGAGACAATTTGACCTGTAATTGGCGTTACATAAATAAAATTGAATTTAAATTGTATGTATCTTGTAATGTTGGAGGAATTCAGCCATATGTTGGAAAACACATTTCTTTGTCCATTAATCTGTTGACTGTTTTATACAGTAATTTGTTTTATTGTTTTGGCTTATAAAATGTCAAACCCAAATATATTCAATTCACTGTCATAAAAACCACAAAGATTCACATCCATGATGCAGGAATCAGACACATTTTTTATCCTAGTTTAGTCAGAAAGATAGCTGATAATGTGTAAATTGTTGCAGCTTGTGAGCCACAGAAGGTTTTAATCTTTGGGGCTGAGTGTCAGACAACATTTAGAAACCAACTTCAACAAAACACTCGAAGATTTGAACATCATTAAAGAGAAATCCAACTTCTGCATGACAATGTCTAATTAAAGCACATTTATTTCCTATGTAAATGTGTGATATTCAGCCTCTGGAGCTTCTCTTCACATCGTCTTCCACCTGGACTGGTTTGGTCGGGAGCATGTGCAACAAACATCTGAAAAACTGCACTTTAACATCAATGAATGACACTGAAGTTTAATCTCTACATAAATGAGACTGAGTCTGGATGTGCTGCTCTGTCATTAACTCCTAAGTTTAGGGAAAGTTCAAACAAAAGAGGACAGATCAGATCAGACTTGACAATGAGCTGATTTTGAACAAACATCTCAGACTTTCTGAGCTTCAGCACCTCTAGCAAGATATTTTAACAACAAGCAACTCAAGAGTTTCAGAAGTTGTAGAGAGTTAGCTTTAGCTGAGCCAAAGAACATGTGGGACGCTAACCTAGCAAACATTTCAGACTTTTCTCTGTGAATTCTGAGAAATAATTTTCTATTTAATGACAGAGCTACACATCTGAACTCAGTCTCATTAAAACAGACTCTAATTCAGTGTCATCCATCAATATTAAAGTGCAGTTACCCAAAATGTTTGTTGCATGAGCTCCAACAGAACCTGTCCAGGTAGAAGGCCACTTTGACAAACAGGAAGTGGAAGATTCCAAGCAGATTTATAGAAGGGGGGACCGGACTGTACTAAATGTGGTCGAGTATAGACGAGTGTTTTGTGGGTTTTTAAGGCTGACAATGATTATTAGAGAGACATTTGGAGCAGATATTAATTTGCAGTAAATGAAAGTATTTAAAATCTTGGAGTTAAACTTAGAAGAACACAAACTAACAGAAAATTTTGTTCATACATTTTTGTTTTGTTTACAGATGTTAAGTTAAAGAAGTTTTATTCATGACATATAACCAATCAAATCACTCCAGAAGACAGAGTGACCACAGGTAGATAAAGGTTCAGAGCCAAAGTAGCACCATTTTTAAATGCATTTATTGCCGTAAATCGGTAAAAACTAAAATACTGATAATCAGTAAATCAGTCAACCCACAATTACTAAAATTCTACAATGTAGGTCTCTTTCCTTCGACTTGTTATTTGTAATATACGATGTTTATGTTTTTTTTTTTCATAAAAAAGGCTAACTATGATGTTTTCTAAGAGACATCATGCTGCTCTGTTCGTTCTGGCCCTGGGCCGCTGCACTCCTCCTCTGGTGTTTTCTGGATTGTTCTCAGCTGCATGCCTTCGTCCACCCGGCCTCCGTTGACTCGTCCCGCCTGCCATCTCTGGAGCTGAAGTTGGATTAGAACAGGCCAAAGTACTGTCCAATCACAATGACAGCTGCCTCTCAAAAGGCTCCTTCATTTCCCTAAAAGTTACATATTCCCATAACAGCAAAGTGGAGCTTTTTTTTTTGCCCGTGTGATATTTGGAGTGTGGCGTGAGAGCGTGTGAAGGGACTGAGTTGCGTGTGTCTCACAGCCAAAGCGTGAAAGTTGGCAGCCCTGATAAAGTTCATTAAAACCGGCACTTATCAGTAAATTATCATTTTGTATTTTATTATTCCTTCAGTCTCTGTTGGTCCAATCAGCCAAAGGACTGAGTTACTTTACTGAAAACTGATTGAAACAAGACATTGGACAGTAAAACTGTCTGTGGAAAATGTGCTTCTGCTCCACTGATAAATATCAACAAACTAAAACAAACTGGAAGTGTTGCTTTTAGTGATTTTTAATAAATAACAAATATGAGGCTTTTATTTTCTGGAAGTAAAAGTTGCTTATCCATACTTTCTCTAACTTAACTTTAGCTGCACTTTAACCATGTTCTAACAGATAGATGTTATTTTTTATATTAAAATAGCTGCACTTCTGTTGTATCTTTGGTCGTTCCTTATGTTGCTGCTGTTTCATTGCAATTATATTTTAATAATGTCACTTTAAATACAGACAATTGGAAAGAAAAACTGGCTCTGAAATACTCAATGAACTGATACGTCATCTAGTGTTAAACTGAATAAGAATTCTTAATAATATAAAATGGAACTGACTGAGCTTTAATGAATTAAATCGAGATATTTCTAATTGAAAGAAACACAGCACTGACAAAGATTTCAGTCAATTAAACCTTAAATTCATTTACTTGAGATACCCATCCTTTAATGTCTTACCTTAAAATGATCTACATTTAAAAATATATATATATATAGCTGCAAAGTACAAGTTTCACACTAAAGATGAATCACTGATGAACATTTAATGGCAGTAACTCAATTATTATAAGGAAACAGAAATCCATATTTCTATCAAATATGTTTATGTCTATAAAATATACTGGACATCAGAGAAAGAAAGAGTAAAAAGTGTGTTTTCTCAATAGGATGTGCTTGTGGGTCATCACAAATCTCACTTTGCCATCAAAATAACCTTTCAAACACATTGGTTTCTCCATTTTCATCTGCATAAGGCTTCCAAGCCTGATGGCATGCAGACAAGAATAATGTATGCTAATGGACAACCTTCAATTTCTGAGATATACATGCATATACGTGTATATGTGTATATGTGTGTGTGTGTGTGTGTGTGTGTGTGAGAGAGAGAGAGAGAGAGAGAGAGGCTACTGTCTGCAACTGTCACCCAACAATGACTGATACTTTCTGAGGCGTCTATAAATAACAGAGCACCTGGACTGAAAGATGAAGCCAAATCTGCGCAGACAGACTGGCACAGGTAGATGGATGGCAATATGAGGGCATTAATGAGAGCACTGGTCCGCCAACACATGGGGACGGGAGCCCTGCAGATGGCTTGATGTCATCATTATATGGCACTGAATGTGTGTGTGTGACTTTGTGGGGAAAAAAATGGCATTGGAGAGTGGGTGACCATAAATTTTCTTTAGAAGTCTTGGAAGAATTGGAAGGAAAAGCAACTTATGTATTCAGGCCAACTTTGATTTTACTCTCATATACAATAAATGCATTACGGTTTAAAATGTCTTGGGGTCCACACACACATTCAAGCATAACTCCAAGCTAATGATCAAACCAGTTGCATGGCTTCCCTCTTCTCGTGCCACCCCCCCTGAGATCCCCAAATGAGCATTTTCTATTTCTGTCCTCATCTCTGATGATGCCCAAAGTTTAATCAAGATACATTTGGGTTTGCACAAGGTCCCTGCGCTGTATTTAATGAGGAGACAGTGCTGATATTAGAATTCCATCGCTTCGATTCATCAAAGCCTACAGTTAAAAAATGATCGTAATATCTTCATCAAACACTTTCCAGTGGTGTGAAAACGACCGCAGGCCAATTTATAACACAACATAAAAGATGAATCCGTCATGAAGCAAAAATTGCAGCTGATTTTGCAGTCGGACGTGATGTGACGAATGAGATGTGGGGTTGTACTTTCCAGCCAATGAGAGGGCACTTTAGAGCCAGCAATTCTGCTAGTAAGCCGTCTGGACACCTTAATGAGTTTGAATGAATTAAGGCAGAAAGGCGAAGCATTAATCTTACATAGCCCCATAAGTGAATGTCACAAAGACGATTTCAGAAACTCTTAATGCCTTGTCATTAAAATAAGTCATAAGTTTTGTATCTTTGTTTTTGTCTTTGAGAAGTTATGCAATTCTCAAGTGTGAGTTTGAACTTTCAGGAAAAGTTTAAGTAGATGGAGTGGGAGCAAAAAGAACCAGAAAAGTGCATTTCATGCAGAAAAATTGTTTTTCACCAGCTACAAGGTAAAATGATTGACTTTTAAGTTGCCAAAGACTTTGACTATAAGACTGTAAAGCTACGGTCAATGTTTAGTTACTTCATAGTTCAGTTACTATCTCTAAACATGATGGTGGCTCCACAAGTTTGAATGATTTTGAATAATCTGAATTAACTATCAATTATAGCTTATTTAAAACCAATAAAGAACATGGGCAGGCGGGTTTATCCATTTCTGATAATCTCAAATTCCTCCTCAGCAGCATTTGCATAAAAAACAAGTTTGTGATTTCTTGTTTGCGAATATTCCAAGAGTCCACACAAACTCACCAAACTACACAAATTCACCAATTATCTCTGCAGACAGCTGCTTCAACGTGACAGTGATCATCACGAACCCCAGATGCTAATTAATGCTTTAATCCACGTCAGGCCTGGGAGGGATTTTTCGGGTGATTAGAATACTGCAGGTAAAAAATATTTTGGATCCCCTGGACAGCCACAGAGCCCCCTAATTACAATCAGCGCAGTCAGATGGCTTCATGTTGGAGAAAGTATCAATCTTCATTCCGGTGGCAAGTTTCCACAACAGAGCCAGATGCTTCCTCCAGGCGCCACAAGCAGCAAATGGAAAATGTAAACAACACATCACTTGTCTGATGTTGGTCGTCTCTGGGCCTCCTGGTGGGGAACTGTGCTCAGATATGCTCTGCAGAACACACTAAGTGGAAAAACTGGGTGGGAAAGTATGAGAGGCATCATGACTACATCTGAAAATGAACCAACTGATGCTTTGGGTGTTTAAGTAGCACTGATTTATTATTTCTGAGATGCAACTCTCAGACTACTGAATAAGACCAAGACCTAAATGATGTAATTTGCTTTATCTTAATTCATTATTGATTTGTGCCCAAGGTGTCTCTGTGATCTTTAAGCACAGATACTATCAGTTTATTTGCCTTGATGAGTCCCCCCCCCCCACAAACATTCTCCGATTGTCATTCCTGCCTCACTGACAACCTCGGATGAACTTTATAATAGATGGCAGCGCGAAAGAACCTTGGCGATTATTTGAAGATCACTCTTTCATGCCTCCAGGGAATCAGCAAGGCTGCCACCAATTAAGGCATAACTGCTTTCTACATAATTCAAAAGTCTTTTTATAATTTGTCACATCCAAGATGGCCAGGCAATACATCTTCATCCGTTTGAAATATGCTTTTTATTAATATGCCCTTCATGAAAAATTGGAGATATTGGAGCTGTGCTGTCTCTCAGCTTTCTCCTGTGATTGGGACGATCCGGAGATGGCTTTTAGCGATCAGCTATCGTGGAAAAATGCTGGACGATTTTTCACCGCGACCTTCAAATATTTTTTGACGGTTAGCTAATGCCATGCTGTAAAGACATTAATATAAAATCACTAAGTTTTTTGGGCAATTTAGCAAATAGCTGCTTCTAATTATTATATAGCTTTTGGTCCAGTGGCATCTCCAAAAGTCACAAAGTAAAGGCCCGGTCACACCGCCCGAACTTTGCTGGAGCGTTCCTTGAACAGTGAAAAAAATTCATCACCGCTCAGAACCGTTCACCACCGTTTAACAGAAGTTGGCCCCCGTTAAAGCAACGCCGTATACGCTCGGCCACCGCTGATGTTTCTGGAGGGGCCCTCCTACCGCTCCGAAAGTTTTGAGCTGCACAAAATATTGCGAGCGGTGAGGAGGGGGCAATTTTCTGCCCCGGCAAAGTTCACCCCTGCTCCACCAACGCCCAGTCAAAGTTTGGCACCACTAGATGCAAGTTCGTGGACGCTTGGGTCCGCCAGGCCAACGCAGAAATCTTGAACGCTGGACCACCGCTGCTTCGCCAGCATTGCCCGGGCAGGGATTAAACGTTGCACAAACTTCGGTGGAGCGGTTGTAAGCGTTTTACGAGCGGACACGGGGTTGCTGGAACGGTGTCGGGCGTTGAAGCAGCGATCCATGGCGGCGATGAACTTTGGTTTGGCGTTGGTATAGAGGTGTCGGAGCGGGACCAGAATTTGGCTATAAATATGGGGAGAAATGGACCAGGAGCTCATTTGGAATCGAGCTGCCGTTGAGTTCAGACCTCATCTATATCGAATTTACTCAAAGTTACAGTAAAACTGTATCACCATGGATGCTGAGAGACTTGCTATGATTGGTGCACTAGTCCAGCAGCAGAATCAGAACCTCCTCAGATTGCAACAAGCTGTTGACAGAAGGAGAAGAGAGAGAAGAAGGAGAGAGAGTTGTGTGGGTCAGACAGTGGATACTGAGAAGGCCTGAACATGGACTGTATGACAAGCTGATGGTGGAGCTGAGGAATGAGGATCCACGAGCCTTCCAGCACTTCTATCAAAAATCTATCAGAACTTGTATCAAAACGATCCGTTCAGCTCCGTAGTCACAAGCGGTATGCCGCTAAACCAACTTTATACCCCCGCCGAGCCAACGCTCGCTACCGCTAAAGCAAAGCTAAAGCAATGCTAAGCCAACGCCCGCTACCGCTCGCTACCGCTAAAGCAAAGCTAAAGCAATGCTAAGCCAACGCCCGCTACCGCTCGCTACCGCTAAACCAACACTAAAGCAACGCCAGCTTCAGCGGTGCACCGCTAAGCCAACGCCCGCTACCGC
The DNA here is from genome assembly GCF_021347895.1 of Acanthochromis polyacanthus. Classification (NCBI taxonomy): domain Eukaryota; kingdom Metazoa; phylum Chordata; class Actinopteri; family Pomacentridae; genus Acanthochromis; species Acanthochromis polyacanthus. The sequence continues at coordinate 10,039,362 of NC_067135.1, read as the reverse complement.
TAAACCAACACTAAAGCAACGCCGGCTTCAGCGGTGCACCGCTAATCCAACGCTCGTGTTTTCGATTTTTTTCCCCATTTTGTGCGCGGTGATGAGCGTTGTCGAAATTCGCCCCCCCCCCCCCTCCCTACCGTTACACCGTTTGCTCCAGCAAAGGTTGGGCAGTGTGACCAGGCCAAATCTGAGGGGAGGCTAGACCTCTTGTTTAGTAACTATAAAACAGTCAGATTATTTATTCTGCAGAATAAATACTTTTGCTTTTTATACTTTGAGTAAATTTAGCAGATTTGATTTTGAACTGTGCTCATGATGGAGGATCTGGTTACTTCTTCCACCGCCGTTCAGCTACTCTAAACTCGTACAAATGCAGAAAATGTCAGACTGAAACCGTCGCTGTTGACACAAGCACTAAGCAAATGTGATGGTAATCCATCTCTTGAGTACTCGGCAGTCAAACCACACTGAGTCTCTTACACAAGCTCTTCCCAACAGCAACATCAAGCTGCGAGTGGGACTCCAGTTCAGCTGTCAGCTGGGGAGGACACACTTAACGGAAGAAGGAGAAGAAAACACTTCTCTCATTATCCCTTCTTCTCATGGCAGCTTTACCTGCCCTAGGAGTCAGCTGTCAATCACAACCTGGGGCATCAAGTCAGCGGGAGCCCACAATGTACGGTGCACTCATCAAATCTGCCAGCAGGCAGCCAGAAAACACCTACAGAGCCAAAAGCCACTGCCAGTTGCAATTAAAGTGCTGCACCACTGTGGAGAAAGGAACCCGAGGCCACCTGAAGGTCAGTGAAAAACCCAATTACCAACTTGTCATATATTGTCAGGGAGAGTAATTCTTGGAAACAAAACAGCCCTGACTCACCTCTGCAGTGGCTGCACGGACCCAAAACATGAGACTGTGTGTTATTGCAAGAAGAAAAACTTTCAATTAGGTAAATCAAACTCTTGTTTTATTACTGTCGGGACATACTAGAAAATGGGGGAAAAAAGCTCCAGAGTAAAGTTAGACACAGGGCCACAGCTCAGACCATGCAGTTTCATGTACATAGCTCTCAGATGGAATAAAGGCATTGGATTAAAAGTTATAAAAATAGAACATTTACAAAACATATCTACAAAGACAGTTCAGTGGCAGTAATGAGGCCAGTTTTCCAATATTTTTTTAAAGAACTATTTTTTGGGGAAGAAAAATGTACAATCAAAAAGATTTTTAAAAAGACATTCACAGTTTGAAGGTGTGAGCATAGTATTATGGAGTCTTTGGGATGGAAACCGTTGCTACACAGTAGTTTCATGTTTCCACAATCCGGTCTTTATACTGGCTGTACTGTCTGTGCTAATTAAAGGCACTGCTTGCCCGTTTTCTTTAAGTGTGCCACCATTCTGGGTGATGAGGTTGAGCCCGTATGACTTAGGTTGGCTCTCTAGTTCTGTGCTGCCGGGCTGCTTCACAGAACCGGAGTCTTTACTTGAGCTGGACCCTGCAGCAGTAGCGACCTGCTCAGTGTCTATAGTCACTACTGTCCCGTTCCCCAATGAGCCGCCGCCTCCTTTGTCCGAGTAACGGGAGCGCCGTGGCAGACTCGCACTGTCGCTACTGTCCTGCTGCATCTGGCTCTGATGCCGCTCTCTGTAAGCCATATAGGCCGCTCGCCGACTGTTGCGAGCTGCCAGGTCATAATGGTGGTGTCGCCTGTGGGGGGCGCTCTGCACACTGCCGTCCACGCTGGTCGGCACGTCGTAGGCATATTCACGCAACACAGTTAGCCGACTCGCCCTGTGTGCTCGCGCCCTGTTTTTGTGATGCCTGCTCGTGTGTCCGTTCGTAGCGGCTACTGGATTGTTGATGTTGTTCATGGGGCGGAACTGCACTTCAACGGGAGCTACGTGCATTTTGATTTCATTGTCTAGAGAATGCTCAGTCAGGCTGTTGTCCAAAATGGCGGTGCCGTTGGCTGTCACCGGCGCCGAGGCGGACTTGCACTGAGCTGCCTCGGCGTGCAGATTGGTCAGCTTGCTGCCATGCGTGGAGTTGCGCATGCTCGGGGCGCTCTTGTTCGTGTAGGAAGAGTCGGCGCTGCTGTGGCCACACTTTGTCGACTCCCCGTCTGCCTTGTTATCAGATCCGGCTGTGGATGTCATCGCCACGCCTGGCTGAGGCAGAAGGACGTCTTCTTGTGCAGAGTACTCTCGTCTGCCAGAGCAACAAGCCTGGGACCAGTAGCGCCTCATGTCTTGTCTGTTGACACAGTGATGTGCCACCATGAACGCCCCGAGTGCCAGCGCAGTCACCCCAAACAGGCAGGTGAAAGCCAAATCAAAGGGGTGGTCCTGTGATACGGCCATGGCGCCAAACACCCACAGGGCCGCGAAGAGCCCCAGCGCCCCCGCAGCTCCCATCAGCTGGGCGGCGAAGGTGTGTTCGTTCTCCAGGGCTGACAGGGGCACAGCATGGGGGGCAGAAACTATGGAGGAGGACGCCTCATGGGGCTGAAGCTGGAGGGCGAGTGGGTGGCAGTGGCTGCTGGCAACATCTGGCCCAGCCTCGCTGTTGGTCAGATGCTGCTGCTCTTCCGCCGACTCCTTGAGCTCATAGCGGCGTTCAGGGTGCCGCCGCAACTGCAGCAGAATGCTGAGGAAGTACATGCAGTCCACAAAGATGATAAATCCGACTGGGCCGTAAAAAGCGCCGATACTGGGCTCCCATGCCATCCAGCAACTACAAGACGAAGAGACAAAACATTTCACATACAGTAAGACATTCAATGTGGCTTTAAGGACTCTTGGAGTCACCAGGGTCATCTTTTAGCAATATTCAAAACCATGCAGCACCTCCTAAGAGTAAAATCATCCAGCATGCTCATTAAAACAATACCTCATCTCCCCATCTCACTCTGTCACGATCGTTATTTACTTCACAAACTTAAAATTACTCTGAAAAACTTCTGCATCTCATTTTTACGGTTACTGTCCCATTACATTTAATAACACAGGCTGAATTTGTCTTGCCTGCAAGAAATTAATTAAACTCCAAAGACTCCCAAAGACAGATACGGGTCCAGATTTCTCAATTAGTCAGACACGCTACACAATCTAAACAGCTGCCACTGTAGGGAGAGGGGCGGGGGAGCTTGCTGTAAACTGGCAGCAGTTGCTTGTTGCTTGGATGCACATATCATTAATAGGGCTCCATAATCAGAACTTTAGGGAATAAACTTTTCCTACCCTCATAAAAATATCCATTATTTACTAAAGCAGTGCAGTCTCGCCGGTCAATAACTAAGCCAATTCCTCCTGAGGACTCAATGTAAAGGACCTTGTAAGGCTGGATTCTGCCTTATTAAATGCTGTTGTCCACATAAAACAGGACACTATCTGTATGGACATAAACTGAGGAATAGTAACTTTAATTGTTGGCTATAAAGGGCAAGCTTACTATGGTGCATTGGTCTGGTTGCCGTAGTTTTTGATGTTAGCTGCTGCAGTGATCCCACAGACGATGATGGGTATCCCTCCGCCGATTAAGTAGAACCTTTTGCATGAAAAAACAAAACAAAACAAAGAAAGATAGTTATGCTTTCTGCCTTATTACAGGACAAAAAAGTATGGAGTGGACACACAGAAGTCCAATCATGCTGTAGGCCTCTACACTGACACCATGTGGCAGTTATACAAACCAACATGACCACATATAACAAGAGAAATGTCAACATGTGTCAACAAATTATGCATAAACACTGAACTTTACAACACAGAACAGGATGTCCTGCATTAGATGCATCATATGTGTTCAAATGCACCCATATCTTATGACTAAAACAACAAAATATTGGCTTCAACAGTTAAAAACTTAACTGTAGGTTGTATTAAAAAGGCTGGCACAAGCATCAGACTTATCTCTACTTGTATGTTTATGCTGATCCAGCTTCAATGCAAAAGAAACAAATTGCACAATATCAGCTAAACTCTAGTTGTGGGTGTATTTATTCCTTTACTGACATGATGCAGCAAAGAATGCAGCCATGTAAAGGTGCTGTCTCCAACCAAAATATATTGCAAGAGCGGCGGGATCGAACCTGAGCATGGGCCTCGGCGGTGGCGGCGGCTCATCCAGCTCTTCATAGCGCTTGGCCTTGCGTGTCACCTGTTTGTAAATGTTGCGTGCAGTCACACCCACCCACAGAGCCGTCGCCAGGGTCGAATAGTGGAGTAAAATGCCCACCTGGAAGAAATCGCACCGTTATATGATGTTACACAGCTTTAGTAAAGCAAAAATAAAATGACTATGAATAGCATGTGTCGCTATAATAACACGCCCCTGTTGGTTTTTTGTTTCACCAATAAAAACAAAAATAAAAATGATGGAATGCTGGACATGCAGGGTATTTCAATTAGTACGAACTCAGTTCAGGCTCAATCGTCAGTCTGAGTTGAAATATGACTTTATTAGATATACTAAAAGTTCTAGTGTATATTAATGGGAGATTAAATGTATTACTGTCCACTGCACTATGAGCTCAATAATAAATACAAAGTTTAAGTATCACCTATTTGTTCATGACAAAATAATTTGAAAATGCAGAAGCATTTATGGCAGAACTGTATCAGACTGCGTGAAGATTTCACCAGCAGACCTAATAAAGTGAGTGTACAGCCATGGGATTAAAGAAATAAACACTAAATTTTCTGCCAAAACATTTCATCCAGGTACTAGGCACATATGGTGCAATGAAACCTGAATAAGTGAAGTCTCAGTACAACACACCGTGAGGAGAGGTGCAGGATCGCCTCAAGCTGTGGAAACATTCTACTGCATCTTTCTATGGATATTTTACCGTTTTCCACAGTTTTAGGAGTGCAGTGAACTTAGCCAAAGGCAACTTTTCAACTTTTTTTCTCCTAGAAAACATCACAAGCACTAGAGAGGCAAGAAGCGTACACAGCAGGGTTTTTTAAAAAACTATATGAAAGGTGTATACTCACTGCTTGACAGACGCTTGAATGTCGCGTCTGATTGATGCCACCCACGAAAACCCCGCAGGTGAGGGAGATGTGGAAGCAGAGGTTGACCAACATGTGCCAAAACTTCCGGCTCACCCGGACAGACCTGTAGTCACACAAACAGATCACAGGATTAAAATGGGAACAAAGGGCTGTTGTGAAAACATTTCATACTTAAAGATCAAATAATTGTTGAGAAGTTGACAAAATGGAAACTGTATCGGCTTTGCCCCAGCAGGTTCGGGTAACGCTGACAGCATTTTGGAGACAATCAATGCCAGAAAACAGTTACAATAACAGCAATATTGCTTAAATACAGTAGCCAAATAATAGATTGAGAAGACAGACTCCACAGTTACAATATAGCATCATTCAGGGGCACCCGGATAGCTCAGCTGGCTGAGTGGGCGACTCAGAAACAGGGGCTTCAACCCCCGACACGGTGGTCATGGGTTCAAATGCAGCCCATGGCCATTCACTCATCTGCCCACGTTTCCTGTCCCCCCCCCCCCCCCCCCCCTCTCTCTCTCTCTCTCTCTCCCTCTCTCTCTCTCCCTCTCTCTCTCTCTCTCTCCCTCTCTCTCTCCCCATTATCCAACATAATAAAGGCCAAAATCTGATTGATTGGACTCATGATTTCAATATTCTCATGCTGTCTACTACTACTTTGCTAAATTAGAATATTTGCTTCCGGTCCTTTCAGAGGAAAAAAAAGTGGGACAAAGTAGTTGCCGTCATATTTAGAAAAAAAGAAATTCAATGTGGAGAAAAACAACACATGATTAATTAGAAAAAAGACACTCAAATGTGTGTGGGTGCATAAAAGAACAAAGAAGTCTAGTATGGTAGTAAATAGAAGCAACATTTTTCCAATTATTGTGACCATTATTATTTTTAAGTGATTCCAGATAAAATAAATTTGTTTTAAAATTGTCTACTTTGGCTCTGGTGCAGCCGCCTCTCTCTATCTGAAGTCATCACTATCTAGTTGTACATCACAAATAATAGCCAGTCAACACTAAATGATGCTGACATGTTCTCTATTAACTGAACATATGCAAAACAAATAGACAAAAGCAACTCAGTAAAGTTTTGAAGTAAAGTTTACATGTTTTTAAATTTTTGCATCATGTTATTCAGCTTTCCTGCATATTGGATCCAAATATTGGTTACCTGTCTTCTTATTTACTAATAATCTGTATCATATGGCCCCCATAAAACTAATAGGTCCATATATTTAACTAAGAAATATAACTGACTTAGGGGGTAAAACACACACATATATTTTTAGGCTTTTCTCTTACCTGTGATGGTAGATGTAGCTGATAATAATGGTGATCAGGCACAGGAGGAGTATGATAGCTGTGGCGTAGATGACTGGGTGCAGGGGCTGGAGGCTTGGAGAGAAGAACTCCACACTGCTGAGGTCCTGCAAGAGAGGGAGAGAGGGGATAAATCTTCAGGATTAATTAATACAGAATTACAATCTTATAGACAAAGTGATGCATGCAATTCCAGCAGGATATTTTGCCGTTTTATCTTGTGGATCTTGTGTTGTTATGGCAATAGTTCCTGATGGCCACTAGAGGGCCAGTCAGCTAAATAAATGACGTGCATTGCTCTTAAAAAGGCTTTACATTCTGAGAAACACAAAAAACTCAGACTAAGGGATTTTTGAAAAACATTTCAAAAAGCGGAATGTTTTGGCCCAACCCACCATAAGCAGGCCATAGTTGCCTAGAGAGTTGCATGAGATGGTGGTGAAGTTGTCATGATGGTCCAGTATGCGGCAGCCGTCGCTCTGCCATCCTCCCTGACCCCCCGCCAGGCTGAAGTTCCAGCAGGCCGACACGGCGTCTGAACCGCGGGCGAACCGCCGTAGAGTGATGTTAACGGGGTTCTTCAGGGCACGCAGAGACATACCATCTGATGGAAATACAAACCATGAATTACTGCCTTTTAAACTTTCATTTCGCTGCCTGATAATGTGTCCTAACTGAGCTGACACTTGATTCTGGCTGTTGTTTTCAGATCTCTCATTACTCTTTGAAAAATAAATAAAAACATACCCAAGATTTATGACTACCCCCAAAAATATAACTCACCTATCTTTGCCATGATGACGGGGGTTGCCACGCTTCTCCTCTTCCCTCCATCGGCCAGTTGAGACGAGTTGCCAGCGGAGGGGAAAAACTTGCCGTTGCGAAAGCCCAGTAGGTGGAGCTTGTAGACCATGTCGTCGGCCTGCAGTGGGAGTGCAGCCTCGGTAAAGAGAGACTGAGGAAGTTGCAGGGAAGCTTCCACTATAGTGCTCTGTAAGTACAAAAATAAATAAACTAAGCAAAAATCCAACAGTTTAACAACACATCTCATTCTGGACATCTTAAAGCATTTATTGTTATGGTTAAAGAATGATGAATTGACCTGAAATCATCACAAAGCCCTGAATAAAAACTGCAAACAAATTGAAACCATTTTTCCGGCGACCTTGTGAAGGATGCTGGAGAAGGAGCTGGTGGTGTTGCACTTGAACGTGAACTGGCGGTCCTGGCCGGGTGTGCGCTCGGGGCTGGCCCTCAGGTACAACATGCAGGTCATGCCGTTCCAGTCGCTGGCCCTGACAGCGTGGGCCTCCAGCGCAATGTTGGGGGACGTCTGTGGGGGCGGCAAGAAACACGGAGATGCGACTCTCTATCAAACTAAACTCGTAGCGCAACGTGATGTGGAGCTGTTGATGTGGCTCACCAGGGAGAAGGCCTGCGCCGTGGCCAGACGGTGGACTGCGATCCTCTGGAGGCAGGCGATGATGCGGGAACAGGCCATCGCTTCACGCTGAGCCATCAGCAGGACCCTCTCATCGGCCAGCATCAAGTTACTGGCCATGCTGACCATCACCTCACCCAGCTGGGACGATAAGAAGAGTTTAAATGTATGCAGGATGAGTTGGGGAAAAAAAGCATTTTATTTATCACTTCATTAACTTAGCAGCATGCATGCTTTAAATTACTTGAGTGGAAACATAAGTAATGCATCCAGCCAGCAGCTTGTACTAAACACATGCTTCGGGGAGGTGCTTGACATTGACTCTTGAAGTGGCTAAGTGACTATTGGAAACACATTTCAAGAACAGCGTCGCACTACTAAACTTTAATATGCTTTTAAACACTAGTGTTATTTGCCTACAGCTCTGGCAACATGCTAGCAGCGCCTGAACTTTTCCTTTTCTTTTTGTTGGCCTACCGCTGAGTCGTGACAAGACATTCTTTCTAATTAAACTTACATGACAACAAACAGCTGTTGGGAATTAATGCATTCGTCCTTGCTCTTAGCGGGGAAATGCGAACAGAAAAAGCACTCACATCTTTAAACCTCTCCACAAACTTGCCGAACTTCTCGATCATCTCGGCCACAAAGATGATGTCCATCTTGTCTGAGAAGTTGGCGGCGTCGATTGTGTAGAAGAACAGGCGCCGGGCTCTAGTCACCACGTTGGTCTCGTTAAGAGGCATCTGGGAGAGAGACACAGGGGAAATGTAGCTTGATTGGTCCGATATGCGACTGATGACAGACAAACAGTAAATTGTGTCTTTCATGGAAAAGCTGACTACAGACCTGGTTGATGACGTAGAGAAATCTAGTGACATCTTTCTGAAATTGGCAGTGGGAGTAGTCCTCGTCCGCCCAAAGACCCTCCCGATTGCAGTAGCGCCACGCCGGCTGCTCTTCACCGGAGCTTCCCGAATACACGCCGGCACTCGACGGCAATCTGTTGCAGGGGAGGTAGGCTCTGATCCCTGCCAGGGTGCGCGGCCACCTGGAACAACAGATTCAAACAAATTAGGTCCATTCTGATTCATGCAAAGTCTTTAGTTCTTTGACATTTTCAGACATAATGTGTTTAATATCCAAAGCTGAGACAGAAATCTAAGGGTGACCGAGTGTTTGCAATCAGGGCCCCTCAGCTTTGGAATGACCTGCCTGAAGAAGTAACACATAATCACCTACTTCTATTATTTTTACTGCCTTATTGATTTTTTAAAAAACTTTATTTCATTTTATTCTCATTTACTCTTCATTTCTTTACTTATGTATTTATTTTACTTGTTTACTATTAGAACTATTACTGTTATTTTTATCCTTCTGCTCATTGTTTTACCATAGATTTTTGTTTTATTCCACTTGTTCTTTTCTTTACCTGGATGTGGCTTTTTATTATTTTATATGGTGTGATTGTATTCATTCATTTTCAAATTTTTGGTAGTGTACTTCTCTCTATTTCTCCACATTTACCTGCTTGGTTTTTCTCCTTCTGTTCAGCCTTCTGTTATTCAGTGTTCTTCCTGAGCATCTTTCTTTTTTTTGGTCTTGTCTGCAAAATGCTTTGTAAACTGTACTTTCAACAGGTACCATTTAAATAAAGTTATTTTTATTATCATCACTAGCACCAGGGTGATTAAATAATGGAACGGGACTGCTGTGTAATGTTTATATTTCTCCACAAGGGGGTGCTGCTTGCACGACAACAACACAGCTGCACCAGCACAGCATGAAAGCATTTTAGGACAAATCTTTAAATATTGATTTGGATTTTCAGCATAAACCTGCAGTTTGGGAAATTACATCCATTGGTCTGAAATAAAATGGTTTCAACCCTTTCTAGACCAAAGTGCTTGTTTGATTTCAAGTGACAGAGTGGCATTAACTCTTCAAACCTCTGCTTCTGTCAGGTTTTCTATCTACCTGAACTCTCCCTTGTTGTTGGAGACACGTTCAGGAGCGCAGTATTTGGCGGAGCTCTGCAACACCACAATATAGACGGTCTTGGTGTTGTTCCCCCTGCTCGTCCTGACCCGACACTCCCAGTTCCCCGTGAAACCAGGCTGGATGTTCGAGATGGTCAATGCACTGATGGAAAACACAGAGGAGATCCTTTACTTGGTAAGCTTTCCACTCACATTTGCTAACTGCACACGTAAAGTGAATGTATATGACGATACCTAGCAATCAGGGAGCAGTTCTGCACGATGCGCTTTTCGATGAAGATTCCTTGAGTGGCATCTGGCTTGACCATGCGACCGTTCTGGTACCACAGCACCTGCATGTCTTCAGCCACAAGGGAAGCCTGACACTGGAATGGCAAGCTGTCTCCCTGGAAGACAACCTGACGCTGGGACGGAGTCAGCTGGAAGGAGGGCAGCACAAGTGGAGCATCTGAGGAAACCAGGAATTGAGGCAGGTGGTCATTTTTCACTTAAAATGTAACTGTCACCAACTCTGGACACTTAGGGAACACAAACAAGCTAAAACAGTGTCTGGATTTCTGGGTGCTTTAGTGCCATTTGTCTTTCACGTCAGGCCACTGGCTCCAGCTAAATCTATGCCATGTATTTCATAATCCCTCACTGAGATGAGTGCCAAACCGATAAGACATGAGCAAGTACAAACAAAGGCCGCACTGGCCTGGGCAGCCCTTGTCTTATCTCCCGTGTCATTGCACAAGCCCCTGTTCCCCAAATACCAGACTCACTGATACCAAAACAGCAAAATTAAAGAGACAGTGCTCTATTTTGACAGCACAATGCATGACACTACTCAGAAGGACTTATTTTAACATTTCAAGATGTCAGAGTGGACAGATCAGATCGTGTCACTGAAATGACGAATAAGTCAGAGCGTTCAGCTGCTATTATTAGGTTTCTGCCGTGTCATATCCATCTATTATTTCAGTTTTTGTGTCCCTACCACAGGTGAGGAGCTCCGGTCTGATGGAGGGGATGAGCTGACCCTGGAGGGACTGGGGGTAGGAGCACTTGGTGTTCTTCACAGCGATGCTTTTGCTTTTGATCCAATGCAGCAGCCACAGAAGGTTGCAGTCACACAGCAGGTACGGTGTCTGAAACTCCCTGGAGACGACAGAAAAGTGAAACTATCAACGATAGAGCACTAACAAATCTAAAGTTTAGTCCTGATGGAAAATCCTATCTTTTTCTGCCATATTTTATGGTTTAAATACAATTTTGATTGTGGTAGCGGCTTGATTTCAGTACACAGCAGCGAACTTTCGTATTCTCATACTTACAAAGCTTTAAGAGACACCAAGTTGTCAAAGGTCCCCTGAGTCAACGATGAGAAGATGTTCCCTGAAAGGTTTCTGGAAAATAAATTAAATCCTTTATTTTATTTCAGTCTACTACAAAGAGATGCTTGTATTACGTTTATATCAGTACTTACAGTCGGATCAGACTGCCGAGGCCCTTGAAGATGTCAGCGTTAAGACAGCCGATGCTGTTGTTGGACAGGTCGCTGCAGCAAACACAAAAAACACCATTTTAAGTCTTCCTTTTAAAGTCTTCATTATGTTGACTGCAGCAAGATAAACCAAAAAAATCAGATTGTATTACGAAGATTAATGGAAAAAGGTTGCTGAGATTAAAAACACAGAGTTAAAAGAAGAAAAAGAGCCAAGTTTAACCAAGGCAAGTTGAGGCAGAGACTTCAAAAATTCAGCTGACAGGTTTACAACTTTCAAGGTGATTTTAGATAATGTCTGTGTGGGCCTGCAGGGGAACCCACACATCAAAGGCAGACGAACACTGTGGGAGGTGATTAATCACCTATGATTTATATCAAACGCGTCAAAAGTGTGTGTTTCTTCTCTGGATGTGACCTGACATGATGTCTCCAGCAAACATCAGACAAAAGTGTCCGACGCTCCTGACGCCTTTCACAGCGAACTGCAGACGATTTTCAGCTCTTAGCATGGAAAAGATGGATGCTGCCAGTGTGAATCATGCAGTTTTAAAAATGTCTGCAAAGATTAAATATTCACAGGACAGCTGGAAACTGCAGATTTAAGTCAAATATGGTAACACAGACATTTTTGCTTTTGCTGTTCATGGGCAGATCACGTGTTCTGTGGTGTCCAGTCACCCTCCAAAGGCCAAAAACAGGAATGACTGTGCAAAAACACGATGGTTGCACAAACAGGTTTTCTTCAATCTTAAAATGTTGATAAGATAAGAAATAAGCAGGAAGTCACTGCTGCTAAACATATTTGTTTTTGTGAAATATCAGAGAGGTTCAGTTTTTCTGACCTCTGAAATCTGTGGAAATTACAGCCTGAAAACACTTCATTTGGTTTGAAGGTGTTCTGGAGGCAGAATTCCTTCTCTCTAAGACTTTAACCTGCACAAGACACCCTGGAAAAGTGTTGTGTGGATTGGTTAGAGTCACTTTATTTGCTGCCTATTCAGACAGACAGCATTGTGTACAACACAACGTGCAAATTAATCAAACAGCTAGTGGACGGTGAGTAGCTATTTGCTGAATTTGACAAAATTCTACTGGATTAAAATCATTGACTCCACCTTAAAGACCACTACTACTACCAAATCTGCTTCTCCATCTCAGATCAGCAGACTTTTAAGAATGCTCATGCTCTACCGTCTTTGATTGTTCTGATTTTGTTTGTTTATCTTAAACTATGATTATGTATTAAAACATCTGCTAAATTTTTGCTTGATATGTCGGCTACTTTCAGATCTTTTTATTTAAAAACAATAAGGCAGACCCACTTTTTTTTTCCAATTATTTTTTTGGCATTGTCCTTTAAAACTATGATTGAGCAACAATATCTCAGGAACTACTACAGATGAAAACCTGGAAATTCTGAATTTGCAAAACTGGACAAGTAATTATGTCTGACTATGGGTATGAAAAAAATGCAGCACTCACGAAAAGTCTTATCTTCATAAGAACAAAACAGTACTGATGATGCAAATGTCAACTGGTGAGAGTTTCTGATCATATGCAGTAGCATGTCACAATAATACAAAACTAAACGTATAGAAGAGACGCCTTAGAGAATTTTGAAGCTAATTAGAGATGATCGAGCAGAACACCCCCCATGATGTGAGATGGAAAAGCTCAGAAAGTCTTTTGGTCATTAAGAATAACCTAAGTAATGCAAGTGTCCCCATTACTATTAGATATTGTTTTAGCCTTCGTGATTTCAGCTTCCTATTTCTGAATTTGAAACAGTCAAAACATGTGTCAACACTGGTTTAACTACTTTCAACAGAACACATGGAAATCTGTGGTTCTGCCCTCCTGGCAAATCCAATATTCTTCCTTTTCAATATTCTTTTAGCTCTGTTTTGGTCTCCACCAACTCGTGAAGGCAATATGTGATCCTGAACTGTCCACTATGTTCATTAGTGGTAGGCTGATGTTCTTTATGTGTCACTCTCTTAAGGAGATTCTTTGCAGAAAACAGCTCTGTTTGGGAAAAATGTTGATGAGAGAGTTGAAACAGAATCTCTAAATTGAAGCCGTGGGCTGGAAAATTGAAACAATGCATGACCAGGCACTAAAATACTACAGAACAAAGCTGAGAGGAACAGCAAACACTCATCATAGTCATCTATGGGTTTGCCACTTCCGTGTAACATGTAGTCATTTGATTTTCACTAATGTCATTAAAATATTGATTAGTTTAGCTTTACAATGGCTGCATGCTAAACCTAATTAAAATTGACACACTGTTATGTGTAATTACTATCACACAATGATCACATTTCAAAGACGGCAGAGCATAATTAAATTCCCAGACCGATAACATTTGAAGCAACCACTGTTAAGAAGTGAAAAGTTTCAAAGTGGCAGCACCTTGATAATAGCTAGAACACAGACAGTATTCCTCTGCGGATGATCCAATCACTGGCAAAGTGCTATGAAAAGAAACAAGAGCCTGGGAGAAAAGACACATCATTACCTCAACCCCACCAGCTAAACTGTATCCTGGGGTGCTCGAGGAATGCGATACCAGCACAAAGTGATACCTGGAAAATGACTGGCAGGCATATGCTAACATCCCGGCATTTATGTAATTATTGGTGTTGGTCCTTAAGGTACCAGCTGGGGAATTTACTGTGTGAGGTTATTAGTTCCACTTGAAAGAGAAGAAAAGGCTTCCTTTTTTCAGGCTTGCCAATTTGAGCGAGCATCGTGTGTCATCATGGGAAGGATAAGACGGCAGAAGTGAATGTGGCGGAGGGAGGAGGCTTCCCTAGCTGATGCTGTACTTTCATCTCACTTCATCGTCTGGATTCAAACACAGGAGTTACAGCTACAATCAAGGGACTTAACACAAGATGGTGAATATTATTACTTTCAGCCATTTTGTTAGAAACCTTTATGACTGAAATAATACATTTTTCAAAAACGCAAATCAAATCACGTATCGCTTTTCTTCAGTGACTACGGTCTCAGCTATGTCGCTCACCCGCAGGCATGTAGCAAATTACCAGCGTTGAGGAGTGTTTCAGCGCAGCACATCAGTTGCTGTGAATGATACAAGGAGCAGAAGCAAAAATAGCCCGATGTGATTAGGTTTGAGAGGAGACTGTTCAGCTGTTGGAGGAATGTAGAGTAGAAGAGGCAAGGCTGGAGGAACCTGATGGGTTTGAAAGCGTTGTACAGCCAGAGAGAGGGCTGTATAAATGTACAAGTACATCTCAAACTATGTGTGTGGACTGTTTGTAAAGTGAGGTAAGCGATGCACTTATCTGAGCCCTGAGAGTGGAACCTATACTCCAACTGAGGGCTCAAGAAACCCAGACGAGATCTGATCGAGATCAAAAGTCAGTCCTGTTGTGTGGGTTTAAGAGGGGAGTTCTTTATACAGCTGCCCTATCATCTCTGGATGGGATTTTAACCAGTGATTGTACATAAAGACGGATTAAGCATCAGTAATGTCACCCATTGGTTTCCTGAAGAGCAGATTGGAAGCTCAATGTGGCGGCTCCGGCTGTTGCCATCTTGGCAGTGCCCGTCTTGGCCCAACTCCTGGCTAATCCAACAACGAGCACAAAAGTTCGGCATAAGCGGAGCCGAGATGTGCCATGGTGGTACTAGGGATGTCACAGTCAAGTTTGTTTTGCTTCCAGTTCTATCCAAGTCATTAAGGACTAAGAATCGGCCAACACCGAGTCCTAACGTAATACATTTTTCCAAGATAATATACATTTTCTACATATTGTAGATTAGCTGCTGTCCCTGTTGCGTTACCAGGTGGAGCATCTTACTTGCTTGGATGTTGGGCAGCTCATATTGGCAAGCATTGTCCAGGTTTAGATAGTAACGGACACCATGACAAAGACCCCTGTGGTGCTTAATGACCACAGGCCGGAGCTCACTTGTTGAAGACTGTCTTAACAGCCGTACTAACTTCAACAGGCAGATGTAACAAAGCCCAAATCATGTACTAAACCAGCAATAAAAGCACAGGATAAATTCAATTGTGGATTTTAAAATATTAAAAAATGGGTAACCATAATGTTCTGCCACAAATTGTGATCCCACATTTCATTGTAATGTCTCTCAGTTATCTCAGTCTGGGCTTGAAAAAACAAACCTATACCAAAAACTGGGAGCGTGGGGTTTGAAAGAAATGGGCATTTGCAAGGCAGGGAGAATAAAATAAAAGACACTATCCAGCTGTCTTATCCAGGATGCAGCCTTTCTGGAAATTAATGACTACGGAGGAATTAGAAATCTCTACATGCGATGAAATACACTGAGTCAAATGCAAAGTCAAGCTACTTTGAAGCCTTTGTAATTCAGCACACGACTCTTGCTTGAGGTGAGGAATCTGAATTACAAACTTGCTTCTAACCTCTTGGACACAGTTTCCCCCAAAGATGTGTTAATGCTGGAGCTGTTTTTAATGCAACAAGACTAATGCCTGATGATCTCAACTTCTGCTGCCTCCACTCTAAATGCCCCTGTCTGCTCTGTGACAGCCCATGCAAGATAAATAGGCCTTCCAAATGGCACATCTTGAAATGAGAAAAACTCTAATTAGACAACACTGAGCGGGGAGGTAGTTAGACAGATGGGGGAAAGTAAAGACTGGCTGGAGTAGAGACAGAGATAAGGGCATTACGTGCCAAATTCCATAACTTTTCCAGATTTTTCATGACTGGTCACAACCTGGCAAAAGTTATGACACATGAATGTGACATAAAAGCTGGTAAAGTATAGTTTTTATATATTCCTTACTGCCAATTAACTCCACTCCCTTTTTTCCAAAAACTGGGAAAAAAGTAGAGGGGATGTGTAGCTGCGGGTGCCAACCCTTGATGTAGAGCTTCTGTGTTTACATTCCCAGGGCCTAGCACTACCTCATCATCTCCTTTGCTCTTCTTGTCTATTCTGTGCTCCTTCCCTTTCACAGCTGAGCGAGTGATGACTACCCTTTGAAATTAACTCAGACGGGTGTTGGGGGCCAATTACACTTTGCTACCCTCAGGCAAAATCAAGCCCCGGAACAAGCATTTCCATGGCAGGTTTTCAGATCTCGGAGGTGATAAGGAAGCCTTTAGGAATATTTTGTGATTTTAATATGCAGGAGACACATAGACTGACATGGCTCCATTTGAATCTGGCATGAATATGCATGGAGGAGGAGGGGTAAACGAGGCCGGGTCTGAGCCAAGGAGCTGACTGCCTTCCTGTCTCCTTCTTATTGCTCCACAGCAGCAGCCAAGTTCAAGTTTGCGTTGGCAGCGGCCGGGTACTGTTGGAGGATTCCAATTCATGCTGTGTTCTTGCTCTCTCTCACGCACATACACACCTTCACAAAGAGAAACACACAACTAAACACTTAGATCTGACCTCCCACACAAACACGCACCGCAAAACTCAGATATAGTTTAGTTTTGTGTGTTTTACATATCAAAATTATCCTTGTGATATCCAAAAACATCACAAGCACACATTTATACATCCTCCTCCATAGTTTTTTTTTGCCAGAGTGTGTGAAAGTATATAAGGCCTCATGCTGTCTGCAGAGGTCTTTGGCACAAGGCCAGACAAAACAAGGCAGTAGAAATAGACTGGTGTTTGACCATGCTCCCTTATGGACACTGGATACACCCTCAATCTGTTAGAACACACACAGCACATTGCACTGGTGGATATAAAACAGCTGCTCCAAACACAGTACTGTATTTGCAGTCATTGCTGAACGCAGTGAAATTGGCTCGGACCAGCTCCTATTAAAAATGTGCTAATTTGAAATGCTAGTTTCATGTTTTTCAAAGCACAGCACTTCTGTCAGTTTATAATCCAAAAAGAAAAACAGCTTCAAACAGTTTCTTACACTGAACAAAAGCTATCTTCACAATATTCCTCTTCTCACATTGAAAATAATCAAAGCAAGCACTCCAAACCTTTAAAGATTTCTTATCTTTTAGTTGCCAAAACACAGAGAACACCTCAGAGGGGCTAAATGTGTGAATATTGAGCAAATGCACACTTGCAGAAACCACATTAAAGAGGTGCCGAAGCTGCAGGAGCTCCACCAGTACTCACAGTCGTTTTAGTGCTGGCAAGCCAAGAAAAGCTCCTCGTTCAATACGACTGATCATGTTACTCCGCAGTTCCCTGTGGGGGCAGAAAAGAGGAAGAACAAGAAAAAAACAAAAAGATTTTAGGTCATCATGAGCAATTGAAACTGCAATAAAACAATCCAAGAGTTTAGTAATTAATGGTTTCAGTTATTTTTTAAGCTAAAAGTTCTTTGTGTAGAACAGACAAAAGAAGACAGAAAAACATCATGAGTTTACAAAGGGAACTTGTGATGCCCATTTTTTCACCATTTGCTGACAAAGTAATGACAGTTAATGTCATTAAATAAATTCAGTCAGATTACAGCCTCAACCGTTTCCAGAACATAATTTTGCTATTTCTTCTTATTAAATTGTATTTTGGCGACTGCTTCGTCAACAGTAGCTTGTAATTACAAGGTAGTGTCCATGAAACATGAGCAGATGTGGGTGCAGTATTACGCAAATGAATTAAAAATCATTGTAACCGCTGGTTTACACTGCCAGGAGTCTGTGTCTTTCACACACACCAACCTGGTCCAAACACACCCATCAAACTCACTGCACTGCCGACAGCCTGACTCTCAAAAGGCAGCTCTCCCCTCCCTCCCTCTCTCATCCTCCTGAAGTTCAAAGGCTTGCGGTCGCAGAATTCCTGCAGCGCTCACCTGCACAGGCACTGCCTAGTCACTCATTACAGCTGAGGGTTCACGAGGCTTTCTAGTCGCCACCTGAACCCCACACAAAGACCCTCTGGGTAACTCTGCCCGTTTGATGTCAGGCAACTGTCATCTGAAGGCGGGTAGGTGGTCATAGATAAGTCACAGATGGGGGAAAAAAAAACAGCGCTTGTTAAAAACTTTTCATGTGAGCGAGGAGAGCTGGATTCCCGGTGAAGTAGTGTTGACAGAAAAGCGAGCAGGCGGGAGAAAGACATCAGAAACATCCTTACAAGGCCCTCACTGCTCGTGCGAGCCAAGTTCAGAGGGTATCAGGTGCATAAACAGGCATGTTGAGTCTTGTAATTAGGTTGTCTTTTAATTTACTTTCAAGCCATCTTTGCTTAGTGCTGCAGGAGTTACAGAAAGATACAAACACAAATTGCAAACTTCTAATGTGTCCAAAGTCTTGACAATAATTTCTAATAAAGAAAAGCAAACACAAATAAAATGTTGCTTGAAAGTTTCTGAGTACAACCGGCTTCAGCCAATCATAAAGGAGACACTTACTGAATGATATCTGCAAGAGAAACTGGAAAAGAAAGAAAATCTGTAGTAGCCACTCCCACTAATGAAAACAACAAGAACACTGTAGCGCTCCAATAGCTGCGGATAAAATATGGGGAGTCAGAGAGAACCACGTTTAACCATCCGTAGCTGCACTTCAGATTCCAAAGACCACACATGACCTGGCACCTTTTAAATCTATTTGCACAGAGAGAAAACGCCAGTGTTTTTTTTCTCTCAACAAACTGAAATAGCTGGCTGAATATTTCTCCGTGTGTTCCAGAGCTGTTCTTGAACTGGCCCCAGACTGAGCGGTGGTTTTTCCAGCTGCTGCCATTTTTTAAGGGGGCACGTCTACTGCCTTCCAATGCTCATAGTAAAACTAAAGAACATGTCACGTGGAGTAAAGATTCATAAAAGATCTTTTTCCATGTTTGTTTTGTTGGTGGGTTTTTACTGTGTACGGAATATGACGGGTTCATGGCATTATACTTAGATTTCCACAGTGAAGAAAAAGTTCAGAATAAGATCACTTCTGGGGGTCTATTAATCAGCACTGAACTAGATTGCAATGTTAGTCACTTTATGGGATTTTGTATTTATGTTACTGTTAGATCACATTTTAGCTTTTATATACTGTAAAATGCTGCTTTAAATCAAGAATATGTGACTTATTTATTAGATTTTTAAGTCAGTATCATTCACAGCTGCTTTTCAGATCTTGTGATGCCAACTTTTCAGGTGTCAAATGATTGTGTTTTTAGAAAGTCTCACACTAATCCTACTGGTTAAGCAAATTAGAACTGTGTCCTCCTTTCAAAAGCTGCACTAAGTAAATGCAGTAGTGCAAAATCAGTTTCAATCCAACTTCGTATAAATGCATAACATGCTTTGTCTTGCATTCTACCCATTCGTGAATTGGCAAACGACCAGCTCCTCAGGAATCGCCACATACTAGAGCCGTTATTCTTGCTCCGTTTCCCACAATAAGCATTCCTCCACAGCACTGGATTTAGAAAAAAGGAATTAGCATGTGTCGGTCGCCTAGCTTGGCTCCTATTTCCATGAGCTGAGTGATAATGGGGGATTCTGTGTGGCTTATTTCCAAGCAGGGACACCTTTGGCCCCCAACAAAACACAGCGGTCTCCACAGTTACTTTGCAATTTCACGCAGAGTGCCGGATAGGCGTAATCGATTCTCTACCCTTCTCCGGCACTCACAGCCAGCTGCTGTCTCAGTCTTCACCACTGCATTTAGGCAGTCCAAATGAGCTAGAGTTCCTTTGTGGACGAAGAGAGAGAGAGAAAAAAAGAAAAGCTGTGAGGGAAGGCGGGAGGAAGGAGGGGTGGAAGGCAAAGATGGAGAGGCTCGGCGCATTCAAACAGACTCATGCTGCATTTTTTCCCCTCCTCTTTGAGAGTTTGAGGCGAAAGAAGAGTGATTTAAGGTGGGAGAAACATTTCAGCGAGGGAGAGGCTTCAGCATGCAGAGTGTGTGTGTGTGTGTGTGTGTGTGTGTGTGTGTGTGTGTGTGTGTGTGTGTGTGTGTGTGTGTGTGTGTGTGTGTGTGTGTGTGTGTGTGTGTGTGTGTGAATCGTACTGCTGACACCTCTGGCCTTGGCTTGGCCTCATTACAATGACAAAAGCAAGCAAGCCATCTAGCAACCTCGCTTCACTGATTGAGGGTGGACCGGAGTGGGGTGGGGTGGGGTCTGACGGGCACAATGGAAGCTGCTTTGGGAGGTAAAGTTGCCTGTGGATTGATGCAACGACAGCCAGAACCGAGTTTACAACCACAGCGGCTGGCCACTCGCAGACAAAACACATAAGTGCCTTGGAGGTTGTCTTGGTGGAGAAAGATCAAAGATTTTTTTTTACACATTCAGCACACAGCCTCCTGTTTATCCTCGAGGCCTGCGCTCTAAAATCTGACCCAATTCAGGAGCTCCATAAGGGGATTCTCCTGCAGATCTATAAACAATTTCAGCAGATGAATGTCTAGTTAATATGGAACTCAAACAACAAGTTAACGTGAAAACAGGATGAAATGCAGCATACTAACAATCTATAAGCTCAAACTTCAACATGTGTGGCCCAGGAAATTGCAAAAATATACAGTTTTGTTTTCTGAACACATACCTCAAGGCCAAATGTAGCCAATTCTGCTGTACATCTTCTATATTTCTGGCCTTTTTTAACCAGACTGAGAGGAATAGCGTGGGGTGGAAACATGCTCTTGGAATTCCATATCAATGCAGTCATGTGTTATTGTAGCCTTGGGTAAAAGCAAGGCCATTAATGGTCTGGTTATTTTATCTGCATGAAGCCATTCTCCGAGTGATAAATCACCCCATGGCCCATATGTGCAGGCCCAGAGCCATTTTCTTGAATTCTCTGTAGGAAGAAAACATGGGTGATGACATTCCAGTTGCCAGCGTCAGTCACATGAGACTAATGACATTTCTGCATTGTTCAAGGAATTCCAGAGCAGATAGAACAATAAATGCCTCAACCAATCGCTCAAACTTCAAGTGCAAAGACTTTGCAAACCGCTATCATGATCATGTCTTGGAGAAGCAGTGACATTGCTTTTATGTTGTTCCTTATAAAGAAAGAAGGCCCCATCCCCGGAATACCCAAGCAGCTGTATGTCTAGAGTATGTCACCAGGCAGATAACCACCAACCCTCGGGGCTATGCCTATAATTAGCCCTTTCTAGTACCATCTCCAGTCTTCCACCATAGACTGATATCCTTGACGGAGGCTAAGTGCTGTGTGAATGTGCTGTGCCTCTTCATTTTCTGTGACCTGGATGTTCCACTGGCATGACGCCAGTGTGTGTTTTACAAACCTCCTGCTCCACAAGTCAAAGCTTCACTTGTGGAGTGATGGATAGCTCCTACTAATGCACTGGTGGATAGAACGTGAAATACTATGAGGGCTTTCTGACGGCAAGCTCAAGCCCCAGATGTGTGCAGTGCCTTGGTGATATTTCATGGATCTATACAACCTAAATATGTGCTCAGGATGTGAATCCTGAACCAAGAAGTATTTCGCTGGAGACACTGAAGCCCCTTTCAGACACGCACGCCTTTCCATTAATGTGACTGCAAAAGAACATGTCAGCTTCATGCCTAAATAAGCGCCCTGTTTGCTTTTCTATAAAAGTTGCAAGGACAATTTTAGTAGGCCGACCCCGGTAGACTTTCAATATCACTTTAACATGGCAGTCAACAATTTCACATCTATTAAACCACTAAATTTTTCTCTGGGCACTCCGGCTTCCTCCCAAAGTCCAAAAATAAGCTGAGGTTAATTGATCACTCTAAATTGCCCGTAGATGTGAATGTGATTGTCTGTCTGTATATGTAGCCCTGCGACAGACTGGCGACCTGTCCAGGGTGTCCCCTGCCTTCGCCCGAGTCAGCTGGGATAGACTCCAGCACCCCCTGCGACCCTAGTGAGGATAAAGCGGTGTATAGAGAATGGATGGATGGATGGATAAAGCACTAGATGAAAAGTTCTTAAGACTGGGAAAAATGGCTCAAATTGAGATTCACAAAAAAATGTACGCATTGGTATTTTGACAAAATGTTACCACGGGCTGAGATATAATTTCTTGCTTCCAGATGTTTGTAGGAGAATTTCCTCTGGGTTTCTTAACTACAGCATCAGATCATAGCAGAACCCATATGAGGCTCTCTGCAGGAAGACAGTTGCATGTATTTCCGCACATGAAACAACCAAACAACAGCATCAGTAACTTAAATAACAAATTATCTCTGACATGGAAACAGGATCAGTCATGATTATTTCACTGTTGGTAAAGTAGTAGTTAGATTGTCATTACACAAGGACAGAATGATTGTTATTTGAACAGTTTGACAGGTTCCTATTAGCTTAGATTGAATACTTTGCTTGTTATCGCGTTATTGTGTTCGATACATAAATGAAAAATGTTGCAGATTGATGAAGCTGGCAACATTATGAATCCCTTGTCTGAAAAGAGTTTGACTGTAAACACTGATACATTCACATTCTTGCAAATGACTCACTTAGAAAATAAAATAATACTTACAACTTTTCCAAAGCATACAATCCAAAGAAGGATCCATTTCTGAGTTCTTGAATTTTATTGTTGTTTAAAATTCTGTGGAAAGAAAAACATGTATCAATACAAAGCACAACAGCATAATAAATAAACCTCATAAAAGACAACATCAATTCTGTAACTACTGTCCGCTGTCTTATAGAACCCAAAACTGCATGGGATGTTAAGTTTCCAATATATTGTGTTACATTTTGCTGGCAGCTTAAGTCGAAATTTAACGTCAGCAGCGAAGCAATGCTAATTAAATGTGAAGGTGGAATCAAAAGGATCTAGTGTCCTTTCCAACAGGGAGTGGGACAACGTCACACAGCTACTTGTTGATAGAGAACAACATTAAGTCTCACTTTTCGTCCTCTAGACACTCTTAGCTAGAGAATGTCTAGAGATCTGACGGATAAAACAACTTGTACTTGATCCGAGTGTTTTCTTTCATGTTAAATTGGCAGTGACTCTGAGCGCTTTTGAGACAAGCAGCCAAAATGAGATTAGGAGTGAGCCCTCTTGAGTTTTAACAGGTAAATGTATCATGATTTGATCTGCAGCTGCAATGACTCACCGGTGGCACACTAGCCATGAAACCGGCACAAAAATAGACACTGTGTGCGTATTCACACCAGCACAGTAAACCAACGCAAGTATTTAATTGAGGTTACATCTCTATAAAGAGCTATCAGGGTTTATAGAAGGTATAAAACAAACTGTACATATTAAGGAATAATTGGGAGTTAGATGTTCCATACATACAGGCAGCTACAAATAGTGTTATTTTAGACTTTTTAAAATTTTAGCACCACAAAAATAAAAGCAGAGTTTGAGAAAAACTTCCAGTCCAAGTGTGAATTCTTGATAGCTTCCTCCCCGAGTAATAAACTTCATTTTATTGTCCAGTTTATTTTCCCCACAAAGCTGATTCACAGCACACAAAGCTCCAAAGTCAAGGCTCCACATTCTGTCCCTGAGAGTCCTGGTCTTTCTTTCAAACTACTCCCAAAGGATCTGGCAAACCAATAGCGCTGTTAACTCCCAGCAGAAAAACCCAAGCAGGGACATTGTGGTTAGCGTATGTTTCTGGCCAGCAGGGAGGGGATGTGGTGGGTGACATACATGCTAGTGGCACCCACAACCCTGGCCCAGATTGGAGTCATTACGGGGTGTTGAGGGGTTGTTTTATTACAGGGTTGGACGGAGGAGGCTCACTGGGGATTTGCTGTTTGGCTCCCTGCTGTTCGGCAAGAGCAGGGACACACAAGCAGTTACTGTTTTCCAGGGTTCTGAATGCTGAAATGGCAGATGTTAGAACCGTCTATCACTGTCTGTGTGCACATGATCTGATGATATACGCAGAGACTCTGGGCCTCCAAAGATTGTGTTCACAAAAGTCTAATTTATATGGAAGAATACTTGGCATTCTAAAACAGATGCAAGGGTATGAATTTAGGAATGTGGGTCCAGATAAACAGAATGTAGACCAGGAAGTGCACTAGCACAGTAATAAATACCTGTGTGTAGAAATCAAACTAGTATCTTCAAATTCCAAAGACACCTACATCCTTTACAGAAGCACAAACAGGACAGACAAGCTGTTCAATTATGTGACAAGGTGGCAGTAAAGTTTAACAGCTCATGATGACATTTGCCAAATGGGAATAGTCTAATAGCAAAGACGGTGTGAGCAGAAATAGATCCCTGCTTTTCAATCCACACGTGCACAGGTATTTTTTCAAAAAAGGTTTACTCTTAAAAGATTATCTCCAGCACTATGAAGATGCAAAAATATGACAGAATGGGTGTCAAGAGGATGAATAACAAACAGCAACAAATTGACTAATCAGAGTCAGACCATTCTCTAGCTCTGACAGAGCTCTGTGTAGAATGGGCTGGCAGCACCAGATTAACACTATGAGGCTCTGAGGTGTTAAACCAATCACAATTGTTTTGTGCGGGCCAAAAACACAAGAAATAGAAGCAATGTTTACTGAAAACAGTGATGGAGGAATTGTTTTGTTGGAATATTTGCATGCAGGGGTGGCAAGCATGGCCAATAAAATGGACAGTTCACTGAAAAAATATTAGGTCACATGATCTAAACATTTAGCAAAATGTGACATTATCGGCATGTAGGTTGCCGCCGAGAGGTTATTGTTGTCATTGTTTCCCATAGTCAAGATTGGAACATGCAGATAGCAGAAGGAAAGGAGAAAGCGGCATGAAATGTGTAGCCAATGGTAGCTATATACCCATAATCTACATCTGGTAAATCAGATAAGCCAGTCAGCGGCCTGCTGAAAAGCTATTACTTTTGCCACTGGGCTACCAGCAATGCTGGATATAGTGGAAGGGGGGAATCATATGTGTGGACTGATTCTGATGGCCATATAACTGCATGTTTCTGGGTAAACGTGCAAAAAGACCTCTTGGCAAGGTTGACACAGGAGCTGTTTTGGCCACATCTACCATTGCACAAACATGCTAAAACTGCAAAAATGTCTTCACCGGGCATGTAGGTCTGCTTTTAGAGCCCAAATACTGTTTTTGCAAATGGACAAACGCATAGAAAAAGCAACATTTGAAAGAATATTCATGTACTTGTGGACATGACTAAAGTTATTTAGAGGTTCATACAGCTTTAATAGTCCATTCATTTCCATGGTAAGTTGTAGAATTACTTTTAGAGAGCGTAAAATGCATTTAAAACAACACATCTTAGGAATCGTTTGATCTGGGCTGCATAAATACACATTTCAAGCCTTGTGACTTAACAGCTTGTCAAAATGAATCTTTATAATGTGTACAAAGACCTGTTGGCAAGTTTAACACAAGAACTATTTCAACCACATCCACCACTGCACTTTTCTACATGTCAAAACTGCAAAAATATCTGTACTCGACATTTTGGTTCACTTGTAGTGACCAAAAACTGCGCTTGCATGTGGACAAAAGACAAAAATGCATACAAAAAACAGCATTTTAAAGAATGCCCCTGTAGTTGTGCACAAAGCCAAAGTTATTTGAAGGTACATAGAGCTTTAATAGTCCCATCATTCTCATACAATTAGGTATAGAGAGCACACAATGCATTTAAAACAACACATCTTGGTTACCGTCTGAGTCTGGGCTGCATAAATACACATTTGCAGGCTTGTGACTCTACGGCTTGTCAAAATAAATCTGTAAAAGAGCGTTCTCCTGAGAGTCATGAGCCCTTTCTTTGGCTTCTTTCCACCCCTCCCTCCTTCCTTCGCATGCTTACCCTCCGTCTCCAGCCCTGTCCCTCCCTCTTCCTCATGACACGAGTGTGACCTCGACATGTTAGAAACTGCTCCGGTTGCACGATTTGGTCTTCCTATACACTCTTGCATTGGTGTGAAAGTAATACCCCTGCTGACATTGCAAGACGTATGTAACGGAGCCTCAAATCTGTGTAGAGATCATGGCCGTTTAGCTACCAGCGTCTCCACCGCCTCCAGGACGTCTGCAGTGAGACCGTCTGCTTCCCCACCGTCTGTCTCTGGACGTCATCCTGAGGTCTCCAGGCTAAAGAGCCGTTGATGGAATTTCTTCAGGCAAGGCCTCAAACACTACAGGAGGGGGGCCTCCCTTATCTCGATGCATAGATAAGACCTGCTTGGGCTCAAGCCAGGAACAAGCTGCAGGGGGATCCTACCCAATCTCACATCCTGTCTACTGCTACACAAGCTATAAATCTCAATGACATTTATGGAAAAACTTGCTCTAAAACTGGAATTTCCACTCTTAGTCACAAAGTAATATTAAATGCATTGGCCTAGATTTAATCCTGCTTTCAAGGTGAGTAAATATGACACTATTGAAAGCAGCCCTGAGTTCTTTCTCACTACAGAAAATAAACCTTCAGAAGTAAATGCCTGTGGCTGTACACACACTATCCAGAGAGAGAAACAAAATGGCCAGCCATTGCTCACTCTCCTCACAGGCGCATAGTGTTTTAAGGACAAAGCCAACTGCTGTTCTCTCAACACTTCTTTATGCTCAGGAGGGCTTTAGACAAAGAACTCCCATGTGTGGAGATCCGTAACTCTTCAGCAGGTTTTCAAATAAGTTTCAGACTGCAGCAGAGTTCATAAAAACCCTTCTACAGTGACTTCCTCTGAATGCAGTGGATGGAAAAGCGGGCCTCAGCTCAGGTGGAAAAAGAAACTGGTCCAAGGCTGAGGTGCTGCGATGTGCCAAGGTAATTTCTGCAGTTATCCGGCACTTTCTTGTTCCTCAAATTATCCAAGTATGATGATTTTTCTTCTCTACTGAGCACCAAAACAGCAGAAAAATGTTGGATTTCTGTCTCACATGTTACAGAGGTAATATCAAGTAGTTAAATGGATTTACTTGTGCTGGAGCAAACTGAAAAGACCACTAGACATGCAGCTTTCAGTGTTGTAAGTCATAGGCCTTAATAAAACCTTTCAACATTCAACAAGCCAAACCATTTTACAAAGGCTTTCACCTTACAGCTCTGTGGCTGAATGTAAAAATGATCCACCGTGCAAACAGCAGGATAAGACAGGATGAGCATCAAAATGAACACAGACGTGAAGGCACCATGCATAGCTTATGTCTAGGCACTGAACTGGATTCCTTGTCTGGGATTAACCGATTCTTGGGAAAACCTGGCAAAGCTGAACTTGATGAGCGGCTGTCAGAGTCTCACCTTTGGGATTTTGCTTTCTTCTGCTATGAAAAACAGAAGAGCATTCCTTTCGACTGGTGTTTTGCCTCTGAAAGCACCAAAAACAAATCCTCTTAGGACATGCATGACAGCAGACACCTGTGTTCTCATTACACAAGAGCTTCAAAAGCTCCCGGCATGACATAGAAAAATAGATGAGATGATTGACATGATGGCCTATCGCGCTCTCTGCTGATGCAATTTACAATTGCATTTCCTGAATTTACAATCATCCTAAGATTTTTAAGATCCAAAAGGGATCCTTAAAGGAAGTGAAATCTTACGGAAACCAGATGAATGTAACCTTAACTCCCAGTCTGCACGACTGCGAAACAAGACAGTTTACTGCCCTCCGATGTGCCGTCAAACTGAGTGTGCTTTTCCTGCAAGCGAGGGAGGAAATCCCTGCTTTCTTCCTGACATTAATCCTGTACCAGGTCTGTCGAGGCCAAAACCAGGTGCGCTTATTTGCACTGTCCAACCCAGGTGCACTGTGAATGGATCCCGATTCCACCAAACAATCCTCGAGAAGAAATACGAGCCGGGTTAGTACAGAAAGCTTAAATATAGTCGGCTCCTGTGTGTATGGGTATGCAGGCTGAAACTAAAACAGGTACACAGGAATAAGCACTCATGCACACACCCATACAAACAACTCATGCAATCTGTCTGCGAGAGGTAAAGGCTAAATTCAGGCCCTCGTATTTTAGCTGAGGGCCCACACTGACACAGGAGGACGGGCCAGCTGTAAACACATTTGTGTCATTTCCTCTCGGATTACTTAGGCATGTGGTATCATTGGGAGAGCACAAATGCGGGGAATGCATTACTCATTTTTTTTCTCTACAGAGAGGCATTCAGAGCAGAACTGCAGCATTCAGAGCAGAACTGCACTGAATAACTACATGCACTCAATGTCAGGCGAAACTAATGGCACCAATAATTGAAGTTGGCTATACAACGATCGCTAAATAACCGTGTGCTCGTACAAACAGGCACACTTAAAAGCGCTTTCTGGCTGTTCTGCCCCAATGAGGGGGTAATTTTTCTGGCATGATGTCAGGCTAATTATCCCAGTGGTGGAACAAGTTCACAACAGAGTAGTTGAGGAAATTCCCAGAGAATCGTGCTTGTGGTTTGGATTTTTTTTTTTTTTTTTTTATGTGAAAAGCCTGGATTAAAAGTTTCATTTGTTCGCAAAACCCCTGAAGAGGAAAACAGGAAATCTTACGTGCAGAAGGAGCGGGGCAAATATGATAAATGAAACAGGTTTTTGTTATCACACCTCACTTGAACTTTCTGACATTGAAAGTATGCCACCTCCCTAACAAGGCAAATTACACTAGTATTCTGAGAAGCTGAAATAGCTAAGTGTCATTTTTAAAATGTAAACTTCCACGTTAGCCTTGAAGTGGCACCAACAACAAACCAAAGTGAAGAATTTGTGGATTATGCCAATTTTAAGCAGGGTGAGTTTTTTGTCTTAAAATTCCTGAAAATAAACTAATTTATTGCCAACTTTCCTATTCACTAAAATAATCAGTGTCACTTAAGGAATAAAGTAAATTCATAGCCTGACTTTTGTGTCCATGCGAGTAGCTGCTTTAGCTTAACAAGCAGAAATAAGGCCTAATGATTTTCAAGCGTTGTTGGAAAGGTTTTCTCGCTGCAGCCGAGACTCCTGCAGTCCAGACCAGCTGTGTCCAGGCCACGGTCAAACCCACCACGAGACGCTGGGAGCGCCATAAAACAGGACCACCACAACCCCAAGAGGGATTGCTGATTTTACAGGTCGTAAATTAACACTCAAAAAACGGCGCCGTCGACATAAACTGCCGTTTCAATGCTGCTCATGGAACTTTGACACAAGGACGGTTCTACCAGTGGGAACAGTTCTGTTGTTTTCCTGCAACAGACGACAACAATTGTCCAGAAATACAAAAGTAGAGGACTGAAGGAATTCTTGAGCTTTCTGTCTGTGGTCTCTAATTACATCTCTCTTGTTCTCTGGATGCTAAATCATGAGAAACCTCCAATCCGTCAATGTCAACCAGATGACAGACTCGAAGCCCACTGAAGACACACACGGGTAACAACGGCTTAACGTCTCGAGAGCAAGCCAGAATGCTGCATATTCTGTAAATGCTTCACAACCACAAAAATGAAGGTACATATATGTATTTTCCAATTTACAACAAATCATCTCATCACTCCCGAAAGAAAATGCTTGTATTTTGCACTGCAAAGACATCCTACAACCTCCAACATCAGTCAGTAGTTAAACACAAACAACATCAAGAAAAGTAGATGCTGAAGCACCTTTTAATGCACTCTCATTGCTGCTGGATCCTGTACTTTAAAGAAAACAGGACAAACAGGCAACATGGAAGTTATTGACAAAGAAACTCTTGTTCAAAAGGGATATTTAGCCTTATAGAGAAGGATATAGCCGATTTTACTGACACTCAGTTGACTTGCTGCCAGGTGTTGAGCTCCACCCAGGTTACACTACTCTGGCTTCATTTGGATTTTTTTTGGCTTGAGTAGCTGATAAAATGATTGCGAATGTGAAAGTAAACCCAATTGCCAAGGATATTGCAGTAGCCAAGCTTTGTGCAACTGTGACAACAATTTCCACAAATATAGCTTGGCATTGTCCTGAAATGACTACAAACGAACATAAATCCAAAAACCTACGACTCGACAAGCGCTTCAAGCCAACGTCCGTATGATTTGCGGTGAACCACTTGAAAACATGCTCTGCCATGGTCTTACAACTCCTCACTTCCCGGCCAATCCTCTCTCTTTCTTTCCCGTCCCTGCAGTCTATTATTTGCTTTCTACTCCTGCACCCTGCCCTGGTATTCTCGTATTTCCCCCCCTCAATCGCTCGCCACAAACTACAAGTGCTCTGGATGCATGGCTTTGAATTTCTGTCTGGCTACTAGTAATGTCATTTTGGTCTGGGGCACAACAAACCAGGTGCGATTTGAAAGTGTGTCAGCGTGGCAACATAAAGGCCTCAACAACTTGTGCCTGTATGTGTGTGTTTTTGATCCCTACAGGTTTCCAGAGCAGTCGGCCACAAACTTTGGTGGTCACTTAGAAACCAAGAAATGACAGAAAACTGCTGTACACTCAACAGAAAAGCTAGTAAAACATGAGACAAACTCAGGTGTGCTGTCAGTTACTGTAACTGGATCTCGCCCCATTCATGAGTTGGGGAAAAATCACCACAAGGCTTAATTCTGAGTGGCTAGATGAGCTCCTATAATAATGCCTTGGAGATATGGTGTCATGTGTGAGCTAAAATATCCTCCTGTGCATGAATCACTGCACTTCCAAGAGTGGTTAAATAAGGTTATAGCTGGGGGGAAATGAGTTATGGCTGACATAAGAACAGTTTAGTTGTGTTCAAGTGATGATTATCATCTTTTTTTAAAGTTAATTGAGGTCCTGCATGCAGAATTCTGCAGGACATCCAAAACAAAACACTAATTTGCACCATGAATAAGGATGATTATGAGGAGGTTGATACAGATTTGATTATCAAGAGGAAAAAACAGGTTTGTGAGCATATAGAATAAGCTATTTAGAGGCAGTTTGGGTGGATGCAGCTGCTGCTATACTCACAGTGTGACTGTTCTGTTGGGGATGGAGTCCGGGGGTAACACCTGATGGAGCTCCATGTTGCTGCACACCACCCTCCGGTCGGATGTCAGGCTTTTCCCACCGCTTTTCGAGCGTTCATCATATGATTTGCAGGCAGATGATCCGCCGCCGAAGCTCAGCAGCAAAATCACAAACAGCCGATCCACCCTCATATTATTTTTTTCTGCCTCACACACAACAACAACAAGCACCGCCACACTGCAGCATTTGGCGAGAGGAGTCTTGGTAATAAACAGGACGCGGGGTGGTTGATTGAGAGACAGCAGCTTTGTTACAAGACCTGGACGCCTGACAAAAAGGAGACCTTCGCCAGAATGCTGTTCGGCTCCACTGATCCTTCCTCCTCCATTTCTCGCAAGGCTTTCCCTTCGCTTCAGTCCCACAGAGGTGTCCTCCTTTGTTTGGCACACGACTCATTTAGAATTTCACTTCCATCCTGGCGTTTTCCTCCCAACTCTTCAAAGAAATCCGCCGAATCTGAAAGCGCACAGGCTTTTCTCTGGTTACTAAATAACTTGTCCGGTGGTTGTTGGGAGCTTCTCTTTGTTGCCCACAGCGTGGATCCAAGTGTTGTCTTTTCCACGGCAGGCGGCTGCAGTCATCCCAGGTTGTGCGCTCTAACTTCAGGAAACGCAGCTGGGGGGATTATTTTTACATTTCCAGGTACTTTGAATGCATTGCTGGACCAAATAACAAAGGCTAAACCCTCCCCAAGCAAAAAAAGTGCTAAAACAACAACTTTTTTCACTTTAGTCCTCCAAAAGCTCGATAAACGAAGCAAAGCGGTTTGAATCACACGGAGAATCGTATCCAAAGTGGTTGTTGTGTCGTCTTTGTTATCCTCCGTGTTGGGAAAGTGTCCTAAACTACTCTTCTACTCATTGAGAAGTCCTCTTCCCATGGTCCCTGCCCTGGACTGCACTACTGTCAAGTCAGCGTCCATGCCAAAGCATATCTGGTCCGCGTTTAACAATAAAAGCACCGGCGCATGAGTTCCGGAAGTACGCTGCTGCAACTGCCCCAAATTTTGTTACATTGTTAAAATATCTTAATTGGGCTTAAAAAAAAAAAAAAAACTAGTTTAACTTAATGCTGCGAATTTTGTTTTTTTTTTTCATTTTCAAGTTAAAAAGTATTTCCCCTGAGAAACAATTTTAATATATTTCAATATCTCAACAAATGTAATCCCCACAGCCATTAAGTTTCATAAGAAGACAAAATTTTATCCATTCTCTATACACCGCTTTATCCTCACTAGGGTTGCGGGGGGGGGGGGGGGGGGGGGGGGGGGGGGGTGCTGGAGCCTATACCAGCTGACTTGGGTGAAGGCAGGGGACACCCTGGACAGGTCACCAGTCTGTCTCAGGGCTACATATACAAACATTCACACTTATGGGGAATTTACAGTAACCAATTAACCTCAGCATATTTTTGGACTGTGGGAGGAAGCTGGAGTGCCCAAAGAAAACCTGCGCATGCACAGGGAGAACATGCGAACTCCATGCAGAAAGATCCCTTTTATTGTGGGCAGTCTAAGGCACACCTGTGCACTAATCATGGTGTCTAATCAGCATCTTGATATGGCACACCTGTGAGGTGGGATGGATTATCTCAGCAAAGGAGAAGTGCTCACTATCAAAGATTTAGACAGATTTGTGAACAATATTTGAGAGAAATGGTGATATTGTGTATGTGGAAAAAGTTTTAGATCTTTGAGTTCATCTTATAAAAAAATGGGAGCAAAAACAAAAGTGTTGCATTTATATTTTTATTGAGTGTACATAGATGCATCCATATTTGCCAGTTTTATACTCTAATTTCTGAAGCCTCTAACATCATGAGATTTGGCAAGTACAGCTAGTCAAAGTTTCATTTTCTGCTATTTTGACATGTCAAAATGGTGATGTGAACTCTGGTGTATATAGAGGTCTGTTTATTGGCTTCCATGTTCTTTTTATGTGCAAATTTAACAACATATGAGGCCTGTTTTGGCTTATTTAATCTCCTCATATGCATACATGAAATATTGAGAGGCACTTATCGTGCCTGCATCAAGTAAGTAACAACTATGTTATTTATTTAAATTCATTACAATTGGCCTGTAATAAATCTATGACGGTGAAGCTTGGGGTCCATTCAGCATGCAGTAGAATTATGCAGGTCTATTTTAAAATATGACAAATACAATAATGGAAGACAGGAATGCTTTAAAGTCAGAAGAGTTAATCCCAAAGTTCACAGAATTAGATGACAGCAAAGAAAAGATGCAGCATAATCATAGCTTGTGACTTCATGTCACAAGCTAAAGGTCAAATCATTAAAACATCACTGAATATGGCAATTATCTTGACATATTCTATTACAGGCACACACAACACATATATACAGTCTATCTTCATTTGCCATTGTCTTGTTCTGTTTAATCATCTTATTCAATTTCTTTATTCCACTTATTTTGTTATTCCATTGAATTCTACCATCTTTGATGTTTTGGCAGTACCATTAACCTAATATTCATGCTAGCAAATTATACTGAATTTAATGAATTTTGAGAATAAAATGTACAATGAAAGATGAACACATAAATACTGATGCATTGCTACAGATAAAACAACCAAACAGGATGTATAGAAGCAAAATCACAACTCATTGCAGATATTATAGTACAGTACTGCTTATACAGAACATGTTTACCGAATACTAACACTCATCAGGGTAATTTCTCCCAAAACAGTAGCCTACTAACAGGACTTGAACTTAATAGAATTTAGTTTCTCTGCTTTCTATTGCGACTTTTAGTAAAATAAAGGATCTAAATTCTTCTTCTATCCCTGGTCTTGTCTTCTGATTGGGTGCCAGCAAGTACAGTCTTGTAAAAGTCACACAAAAGCAAAAATATTTGAATTTTGTAGCTATATGAAGAGGAGGAAGAGGTTTGGTTGATGTTATGATCGGGCTGAGTGACTCATTCCATTCTATAGAAAACTAAACCAGACGACAGCATTGAAGTGAGTACAGGCCAGGAAACATTTACCTTTAGGGTAATATTTCACATCCAATTTGTTTTCAAAGAATGTGAGTCTTCATTGTCATACAAACAAGACATCATACTTTTGCAATGCTCCAAACAAGAGCATGGATGATAATCATTAATAGATGAATCATTATTTTCATCTGACTTACGGTCTGTGCATCATTAATCAAAAGTTCTGGTAAAGAGCCGTTCTGGATGAAAAAACCCATTGCTTTATAAAGTTTATTCATTTTTTAACACATCAAAATGGAGGCCATATGACATGGGCAATGAAGAAACAATATGCTAATTTTAGATGATTTGCTACGCTAGCAAGACAAAATCTTACATCCAGATTGCCTGTAAAGTAAACTTAACATATTGAACATTAATGTTGTTTTTAATAACTTGTGATTAAAAACAACAACTTGTTACATTATAATTAACCCGAAAAAATAACACCAGAAACTCGTCCAGCCAAACTGAAAATAAATAAATAATAAATAATAATATTAAGAAAGAAAGAAAGAATTTTGTCAATAAAGGAGAAAAAGAATTAAACTTCCGGAACTGGTCATCACGCATGGCTGGGGCTCCTGTGATGCATTCAGGTGCTGCTTGGTTAATTTGGAAATCCCGGTTTGTGAACACATTTAAAAGAACAAACTCTCTTACTTATGTGGTTTATTTTATTATCATTATTAAATATAATCAAAGCATTCAACTAATAGTGTAACTGAATCACAGAAGCAGAACACACATGCAGTAATTAGATTTTTCCTCGCAAGTAAGTCATTCTGTCCCTAACAAACACTCACGGTTCCTAAACGTCTCATTTCGAAGTGGTTCCTGGTTGTAGGATATCTATGGCTGTGTGTTATGAACCAAGACGATCACTCCAGGCATAACATATCTATGAGATTTATACACAATGAGAACTTAAACGCAATAAGGTATTAAAATATCTTTTGTTTCAGTGATCTGACGCACTACAAACATGTTCCCAGCGGGATTTTGCTTGGGGAGCGGGAACTGCTGCGTATCAAATAGAAGGTATGTATGTAAACCATAGACAGTGTAAACGGCCACGACACTTCTGAACTGAGGCACTGCAGCAGCAAATGTTTAAAAGTGGAAGGATTTGATACAGAGGGAGAAGACAGCAGGTCCGATTTGTGGCACTGGCAGAGCATGACACTTTCTGTGGCACCGCCGCGGTGCCAGGTTAATGCCACTGTGCAGTGACACTTTTTGTGGCACCGCCGCGGGCCACGGTTAATTCCACTGTTTGGGCGAGATGCCACTGCCGCAGCGGCATTTCCAGTGGCCTCTGAGATGCCAGCAGAGATTCCACAGTTTAATGCCACTGTTTAGGGAACATGCCATGGTTAATGCCAGTACTTTACCGCTGTTTGGGCGAGATGCCATGGTTTATTCCGCTGTCTGAGGGAGATGCCACAGGGGTGAAAGTAAGCCGGAAACGGTCCGGAACTGCGTACCGGCAAAAGATCTGGTGGCGGAAGCAGTTCCAGGAAAAGATCTGCTGGCGGTACGCCGCTCTTCCACCGGTATCTATGGGTACGCCGGTACGCCGCCCGGCTGCTGCTATCCATGTAATATTCGACCGGAGTTCACTCAGCAGTACGTGAGTGCGCATGCGTGTCTACTTCCGTAACAGCGATTGTTATGGCCAGTAGCAGCCAATAGCAAATAGGTGCGCTTGATTTATTGCACTGGGACGAGCAATAAATTACACGTGAAATTCCACACGTTTCTTGTAATTGGCTGAAAAACTTTCAACGGGATTTCTACAATGGTTAGCATCGACGGAATGGGGTGAAAGTAAGCCGGAACGGTCCGGAACTATTATAATAGTTCCGACAAGAATTTAAAACTACTTCACCCCTGACTGAAGATGAATTTGTTTCCATTACTCCCAGTCTGCCAGCATTTGGCAGCAGTTTCTTCCTCAAATAACTAGTGTCTTTAGCGCCCTAGGGGCAACGACCACTAGTTTCGTTCAGGTTATCTCTAGCACAACCAATCGGATAACCCCATCCAGAATAGTAGTAGTAGTAGTGGCATCTCCCAGAATAGATGATGTGCTAAAGCTATTGACTCTCTCAAAGACAATAAAGTCCTGGTAATGATGGCCTGACGAGCAAATTCTATAAACATTTTAAAGAGTCTCATTGGCCTCCTTTATGGTCCAAGTTCTTGAAGAGCGATTGCCAGAGGTCAACTACCACCGTCTTTACAACAAGGTCTTATAAATTAATTCCGAAACTACATAAGGATAAAATGAATCTTGAAAAATGCATAATAATATATACCCTGTTAAAAAAACATTAGAAGATTCAAATTGGATATAGACTACAAATGTGACTTCTGTTAGACTGAAATAGAAACTATTTCTCATCTGTTTTATAACTGTTCATACAGTAGGAAATTATGGTCCCATAACAGCAGTTCATCTATGATAAAACAGAATCTGATCAGCCTCCAAGAGAGGGACATCATATTTTATTTTGATAAACGCGGATTTTGCCCCGAAACTTCTCCTTTTTGATTCAAACTAATTATGCTGGCAAAATACCATATACATAAAACTAAATGGTCAAAAGCAAAACCAAATGGACAATATTTTGAAAATGAAATCTCTCAGTACCTTAATTTAATAAAATATGCATCTAATTCAAAGCTGTGAAAACCTATCAAGCAGCCTGTAAATTTCTTTAAATAACAACTTAATGCATTTCATCATGTGTGTTTGTGTCTATATGTACATGTAGATATCGAGGAATTGTGTGTTTCTATATATGTGCGCGTGTATGCAGAGGTACATATTAGTATGTGGTTCTGTATTTGTGTATATATGTATGGATAAAGGTGTATATATTATAAGTGTACATTCTAGGGATGCAAATGATTGGGTATTACAATTATTGATGGTTGCTTCATCTTATCAACTGATGATCCATCAATTGATAAGAGGCAATTTTTTGTTGAGAAGCTGAACTCCCTTCTGAGTCAATTGCAATTTTTTATCAAACAATGTCTGGTAAATGCCTGATTAATAATCAATTGTTTGCACCCCTAGCACATAACCATATGTGATGTGTCCAACCCCCCCCTGGCATGTATATATGTGATGTATGTATGTATGTATACATATATTTCCCCCTTTTTCTTCTTCTCGTTTTTTCTTTTCTTTCCTTTCTCTTTTCAGTTTACTTTTATTCTTCAGTGTTATTTTTTGTTCTCTTTTATTAATATTACCTAATGCTATTGACTTATTTTATTATCACTGTATATTGTAAAGCTAAATAAAAAATAAAAAATAAAAATAAAATTTAAAAAAAGTAGTGCATCTCCCCAAAAGAGTGACATTAACCGTAGCATCTTGTCCAAACAGCGGTAAAAGTAGCCTACTGGCTTAAATGTGGCATCTCTACCAGACCGTGGCATTAACCGTGGTATCCCCAGTGACATTAACCGTGGCACCTCTGCTGGCATCCTCAGAGGCCACTGGAAATGCCGCTGCGGCAGTGGCATCTCGCCCAAACAGTGGCATTAACCGTGGCAGGCAGCGGGTGCCACAAAAAGTGTCACTGCTAGCTGCCAGTGCCACAAATCGGTCTTGCCCCCTACTGGCAAGAGGACCACATGTGGGGTTTAATGTCATAAATAGCCCTATAATAAATGCTAGTCAGTAAGCGTGTCCTTTATTGAGAGCATAACATGATTATAGTCAGTCCTCTCACTCTAAAATTGCCATTTGCTTTGTGATAACACAGTATTAACTATTGCACTGATGCTGTCAAAATATATTTAAATAATCTAGTACAAGAAACAGAAAAAAGCAAAAGAAAAAATGGCAGCTGAATTCACAAATCCTGACATTATGAATGTGTATTTAATGCAGCCTTTTAAAATTATATTACAAGCACAGATATTTTTTGATGTGTCAGTAAATGGCAACACATGAAGAACAATAATTCAAGGCAGCATGTAATATTGTTAGATCAGAATCAGTAGATTTTCATATGTGAGGAATTTGAAGTCATGATTTGGTGCATTTTAGTAAATGCTGACAAGGTGACAATTTTTTGAAGAGGGATAAAAGGTTTTAAAACAAAGCAAGCGTTGCGGGAAAATTAGACCAAATGTTTTGCCAGACAAATGAGATTAAGTGTCACAAATCAAATAGACTGCACATTAAGGAAATCTAGGTAGTTTAAAAGTAATAGAAGTATTTACAGTGTGAAAGAATGTGCAAATTATGTGCTTGGGAATGTAAAAATGAACATGGATTGTGGCCTCAGATGTGCAGAGGATAAAAATAATCCTGTTTGTAACGCATTAGGTCATTATCTATATATTCTTTTTAACAGATGGAAGTATTTGTTGTTCACCATACAACTTCTCTACAGCAAAAATGGACAACTCGAAACAACCAAACTATCTTAGAAAAGCCAGATGGTTGTTGATAATGCTTGTGGAATATGTTGTCCAACTCTTCCTGAAGGGGTTGAGGAAGTTGGCAGGCATTCTGGGATGCAGGATCATGTTGTCAGCACGTTTTTTAAAAGCATCGAGTCACACTGGAGTTTTAAAATATTTTTTTAGAGGACAAATGGTAGAGTTTTGCAGCGTCTGGCGAGCACAAAATGACATGCCAATATCCAACTTGCTATCTTTCGCTTGCCGTTTGACACTTTCTGTCCTTAACAGAAATTCATTTTTAACTTTTTCTCTGGGTCGGTAAAGAAGACCATTAGAAGGCTGCTTTCATATTTTTGTTCAGTGTAGCTATACATAAGTGTCATGTGATTGGATGAAGTATATGACCTGCAAAGGTTTACTGAAATAATAATTACAATTAATGTGATGGTGTTTTTCTCTTTAGTTGAACTGACTACATACAATTATGTTCATAAATGAAAACAATAAATCCTCGTGGAGACAAGCCAAAGACACTGAAATGCACAGACGGTCCCAGCAGAAACATTACAGTGATTTTTCTTACCTACCTACTTTTATGAAATGCAACAACCTTCATGTGCTTGTTGAGGTGGCTGGCAGGCAGACGGCAAGGGACCGAGTATCTGGGACACATTTTGTCACGAGAACGGCAGAGTGTTTGGGGAACAGAATGGAGATGTGGCCTGTAACAGCTATGAGCTGTGGGAGAAAGACCTGGAGTGCATCCAGCAGCTTGGACTGACGCACTACCGCCTGTCACTCTCCTGGGCCCGCCTCCTGCCTGATGGGACCACACGGCATGTCAATCAGACAGGTATCTCCACATTCTCCAAAGACCCTCGCTAGAATGAAATTTGAGCATATTTGATGTGCTGTTTTACCTTATCATCCAGCGCTGTTTCTCCTGCAGGTGTACAGTACTACAACAAAGTGATAGATGATTTGCTCGCCTGTGATGTATCACCCATGGTCACCCTTTACCACTTCGACCTGCCTCAAACTCTCCAGGATCAGGGCGGCTGGAAGTCACCTGGTATAGCAACCCTCTTTGACAGCTACGCTAAGTTTTGTTTCCAGACATTTGGAGACAGAGTTAAACTTTGGATCACAATCAATGAGCCACATGTATGCGCCAAACTGGGCCATGAAGACGGCATCCATGCCCCAGGCTTGAAAGAAAAAGGCACTGCTGCCTACTTAGCGGGGCATAACATGCTTCGTGCCCACGCCATGGCCTGGCACAGCTACAACTCTGTATACAGGCCACAGCAGAAGGGTGCAGTGTCTTTAGCCCTCAACAGCGACTGGTTTGAACCATCAGACCGACATTGCAGTGAGGATGTAGCTGCTGCTGAACGTGACCTTGCATTTACTCTGGGGTGGTTTGCCTGGCCTGTGTTTGTTACCGGAGACTATCCAGAAATAATGAGAACTGCTATAGACGCTCAAAGCGAGAAGCTGAGATACGGTGCCTCGAGGCTGCCCAGCTTCTCAAGCGATGACCCTGCCATTCTAGGAACAGCTGACTTCTTTGCTTTGAACTACTACACATCCCGCAAAGTCAAACCGGGAGGAGGCTGCGGAGAAACATTGTGTATAAAGAGCGACCGAGATGCAGAGGAGGTTTTGGATTCGTCCTGGCCCATTTGTGGAGTGTCCTGGCTGGCTGTAGTGCCATACGGTTTAAGGAAACTACTCAAGTACATTAAGGTAAAAATACAAACAGAACATCATATTTTGATTCATTTCCTACAGTAGATTTTGCTGAAAGTTATCTAACTTATTCCACGTCACTAAAAGTTAACAAAATCAAGGGTCAATCGCATCATTTCTTTGGATTCCATCAGCTGAACTGGAGTTCTTTGCTTTTTTTCCCTCTCAAAGTCAAACTGAATTGACTATCAACAAGACAGATCGCCCTCAACCACACGAGGAGAGCACTGTGACATTTGTTTAGTGTCTTGCTATTGATTTTGTATGCAGTAATCTCCTTTCGACACCTCCAGAAACACATTGATGCTTCATTAGTGCTGTCACATTGAATGAAACAGTTACTTTGCTGGAAAGTGTTTGCAAACGAGCAATTTCCTGCTGTTGTGACTTGTCACAGGCCATTAGTTTGAGCCTGGCACTGTTGAAATGCAGCTAAACGGCACACTGTAGACCAATCTGTCTCTCCTTCTCGCTGCCTGACAGTCCTGATACCTTGTTTGACAATAATATTTGCCCTCTGACTTTCCAGGACACTTTCAACAACCCAGAAGTCTACATCACAGAGAACGGCTTCTCTCAGGTGGGGCAGCTGCAAATTGAGGATGTCCAACGCTGTAGTTTTACAAGGACACCATCATGGAGGTGGCTAAAGGTAAGGACTGTTAAATCAGTACTGATAAGACTTTGAGTCCAAAGTGTATATGGGGGTTAAATATGATTGTCAGTCCAACACAGAATACAGTTTGAAAGCATGCAAAGACTGTTTTTTTGTTGCATTAAGCAATCTTTCAATTATAACTTTAAAAACATATATATCTGTTTTGTAGTGCACAGCTTTTGACATCAACTCTAATAGTGCACTATGGCTCAGTTATTTCAAGCATCCATAAGCTGTCTTTAAGTTTTGTAAAATTTTACACTTCTGGGGTATTTGTAATATATATATGTGACTAACTTAATTTGTTTTCAAATATTAAAATCAGGCAAGCCATCATGATGGAAACAAAAAGCAAAAAAAATAAAAATTCTTTTATTCTTAAGCCGCAAATCTGTATATTTTTCCATTGCCAGAATATATGATACAGCCAACTGGATTCATACTTAAATTGTTTACATCTTTGCTTTTTTATGACTTTTTTTGCTCCTGGCCTTACATTCTGTGTCCAACAGCAATCCCTTCATTTAAGTTAAAGAATAAAAAGATACACAATACTACAACAAATGATGCAATTGTAGTACAAGAAACAGTCGTTGGAAATGCTTACAGTTGATAAGCATAAAACCAGGCATCACTGGTTTGCACTTGTTACAGAGAAGTCCTGCTCTGAGTGTGCTTTTTAACACTTTATAATGATTTTAATCTTGTCAGTGTCATGTTGGCAGTCATGCTTTAATTAGATGGCCATAGCTAATAAAGCAAGGATGGGGGAAGGCTTCGTTTAATGCAGGGCTCTGGAATCAACTCTTACACAAAATTACAACTGCTCTCTGTGTTTAACTCTGTGTGTAGCAATCCATCAAGACGGGGTCAACGTCCGTGGAATATTTTGCGTGGTCGCTGATGGACAACTTTGAATGGGCCGATGGATTCAGCGTTCGGTTTGGATTGTTCCACGTGGACTTCTGTTGATGCAAAGTTGCGTCGAACCATATATCGGTCTGGACGAGAATATGCAAAGATCATAGCAAAATACAAATCTGGGCAGCCTAGATGAGAGCAGCCTCAGGTATTACTATGTGGATTCCTACAGATGTACAATTACTGATGGCAAAAGACAAGAAACTTTTGCTGTCTCATGTTGAAAATAACCATTTCAAATATTGTTGTTGCTTTGTTGGGCTCACAAATTACACATTGCAGGAACCCAGTTACTTAAACACCTAACATTATAATTCAAAGCACCACTATTGTTTTGAAATTACTTTTTAGTTCAGAACATCACCAGACAACAGTCCAACAAGTCGCTTGCCTTTA
Source organism: Acanthochromis polyacanthus (assembly GCF_021347895.1). NCBI lineage: Eukaryota > Metazoa > Chordata > Actinopteri > Pomacentridae > Acanthochromis > Acanthochromis polyacanthus. The sequence continues at coordinate 9,997,063 of NC_067135.1, read as the reverse complement.
AAGTAAATCTGACTTCAGCAGGCAATGAGCAAAGAGTTGATTCAGTGGAATGCAAATTAGTATTCTGTCCTGCCCAATTGTCAGACGGGCGCACAAGGACATTTATGAGGGGCCAAGGCAGCTGTTAGCATCTCAGACCGAGCTGCTATGTACACCAGCAATCACATCACCATGAATAACAGCAGTGCATAACATGCTTTATGTGCAGATATGAAAGCTGACTTGTTGTGGCAGTTTCTCTGCATCTCCAGGATCTTATCTTCCCATTAAATCTACCAATAGGAGCTTCAACAGCAATTGTTATAGGTTCGACTTTGCTAAATTTCTGTATACTTTTAATACGGCATACGCCTGATTTGCATGCCAACAGAACATCATGCACAACTTCGACATCCTTCAACTGATTGTAAGATTGTGTACATAGCATATTCAGATTTAGTCTTTGGTTTATTTTTGAATTGTTCCGCATTATGCATCACTTAGACTGATGAAACAGCAATGTTCCTGTGTCTGAAAAGGGCTAAAGGAACATGAATACAAAAAGCCTTCTCAAATGACCAGTAGCTCAAGGCAGATCTTTTTCTACTGGGAGTAAAGCCTCTGATTGGGTGGTAGCATGACCTCTTTGATAACATTAAGTAAATACTGTAGCTTGTCTTTTGTAGGGAAAATAAGTCCCAATTAATCCAGCACAATTGGAAATCTTTTCCAGCCACTTCACCTATCAAAGGGGAAGGACTCAACATGCAATAAACACAATGTTCAACTTAGTTATGATGATGCCGTCGGGAGAACGCTTCACTAGGCTCAAAAGGGATGCCAGCTGAAAGCAACAGATGTCCTGCCACAGGAAGCAAGCATAATGCCATTTTGTGTTCCCTGGACAGCTGTGCAACTCCCTACTTTGAGGAAAAAAGAAGCAGCAAGGCAAGAAAAAAAAAAAACTCCCAGGGGCCCTGTTGATTCTTTGTGCACACTGTGGTTAAGGCTAAGGATTATTTCAATGGAGTCGTGAACAATGCACTGTATCGCTAAGGGCTTAGAGAGCTGTGTTGGAATATTAGGATTTGGTATTAGTGTGTGCAGGTGTGTCTGATGGAACGGAGGATATTGTGGACAGTTTGTCATGTTTTAGGTTCAGGTGAAATGAAATGCCAGTTCAGCTTCAGCAAACAGGATGAGAAGCCAAAATGAGAAAGAGCAGCTTTGATAGCATCTGTTTGTGGGACTACAGTGTCACCTTGTGGTGTAGAAGGAAAGCACAGCTGTGAATCCAGCAGCTGCTGCACTCCACAATATGGTACCACATGATGTGCCGCTTTGATTAATAAAATGCATCTTGTTGGTGTAGCTATAAACAAGGAAAGCAGCTTTCTAACCTCAATACATCATATATTTAACACAATTAATATTTATGCTCCGATGTGAAGGAAAATGTCATTTATATTCTGTGTTGGGAGACTTTGTTTGCATTAATAAGCATGGTGTATCGTGGCTTCCAGTTGGATGTGCTTACTGTTTTCAACAGATGTGAATAATACCCTTGTGGCCCTCCTCCATCTATGTCAAGCCGAGTGAGAATCTCTTTTGTCTTATGATGAATAACAAGCTATTGTGGAAACATGAATAATGCCACTGCTGCTCGCATTACAACTTCTTTGCGGGCTGCTTTGAACACCAAGTTGAACCACGTCTCGTGTTATTTTGCCACTAATGAAGTTCATCTAATATCTGTGGCTCCATCAGAGGGGCTTGCTGGTGGTCTCTGCAGAATGATGGCGACAGCACAAAACACGGAACATTTAGTGAACAGATGCAGCTTTCACATTGTCAGGTACAAAAAAAAACAAACAAAAAAAAAGCAACAACTGAAATCTCTTACCTCTGTCCGAATCAACATCATATCTGAGCAGGTTTGAATCATATTTCCTGTGATTCATCAGAACAACTCATGGGCAACTGAATTCCCAGCTAAGAGTTGATTAGTAATTCCAGCAACTGTCTCCCAGTATTGATGGATTCCATCTTCCTCTATCACTGGGTGGAGGTAGCTGCATGGGTGAAAGAATCTCCACTGCTGCTGCATTGATTGAATGAAATATGAGCAAGAGGTTACTCTGCACTTAGTGAATGTTGAAATTAGCCATTTGTGGGGAACCGAGGAATAATATGTGCCTAGTGCTACTTGGAAAGCTTAAAACATTAATTAGCATTTAAATAATTCACACTTCCAGTCTCTTTAATAGCCCAACTACGAATATTCAACTTCAATTCATTACAGCTAGCAGAATTTATTCTGATTAGGCCGTGATGTAGAAAGTCACCGAATAAACCATTTCTAAATGTGCTTTCCAATTAAGCGCCAAATATATCATGTGTATAGATAAGTTGCTTTTGACAATGAATTAGCACGTTTAATTGTAACATTCAATCACGTTCGCTGGTGGAGATTTACCCCGAGGAACATTCTGGCAAATTACCCAGAGAGGCCCATTTGTATTTGACCAAACTTAACTCATTATGTTTTGACAGACACCATAAAATATTCAATAAATGGGAAATTCATTTACTTATTATAAATTAACTCAATAATTTGGCCGTTAATAAACTATCTTCATTGTGAATTATGGGAAAAGCACAATCTTGTGTATCGGTGCAGTGCTTACAGGTGCAAAGGGTTGGACTTGTGGCAAATAATTACCTTTTTCTATTTACTGATTACCCTCATATGCATATTCCCTGGAGAAATGGTATAATTAGATTGTTGCTTCAATATCAAGATGAAGAGACGGGAGCCACTCCCTTTCTCTAGAGCTCAGATACAAATCTCTTCCCTCTTTTCTTCGTCTGGGTCTCTCAGTCAGCTGGTAAGGGACTCATGAGAGCCCCAAACCACCACTCAGCCTGTCTTCATGTCTTTTTTTTTTTTTGCCTTTCTTTCTCTTGCTCTTTTTCACTCTCCAGCTCATCATCTTCCCCTCTCCTAATCGCATTGCTCATTTTCCATTGACAAGTGAGTATGAGAAGAAGGGGTGGGGGGGAGGAAAGAAAAAAAAACAGCACAAACTTTCTAAATCCCATTGACCTACTTCGCCAGACATTTCACTGGGAATTCATATTAGTGCAAAAGAGTTAGAAGAAGAAATGTTTTCTCATTTTTTCCCCCTCCGTCTTCCTCACAGCCCCCTCCTTCTCTTTCTCTTTCGGCTGGAAGCCATTTTCGTCGCATCCCGTATTTGATCCTGTGTGAGCACTAACAGTACATTATACAAGTGGATAAACGCCTTACTGTGGCATAACCAGCGGTTTGGAGCTCTGTCACCACTTTTGACAGTGGCGTAAGAAGCGTGACATCGGAGTTATAAAAAGCGCTTTGCAAGACCTCATCTGTGATTGATGAATTTGGCGGCGGAGACAAGATTGAGGAGGATGAATATTGCTAGGCCTCGAAGACAGGAAGTGGAATTATGACAGACCCATACAGAGAACCAAAGCGGGGAGACAGAGGGAGAATAAAAAACAGAGAAAGGCAATTCAAATCTTTTCTTTTAAGCCCCTCCCTGAGGACTGCGGATGACCCTGCTAACGACTGTCAAAATTCTAACTCCCTTGAGTGTGATGGCGCTGCGTGATGGGAGGGGGTTCGCAGACCTGCCTGAAAATTGAAAGCTCCTAGAATATTCAGCTAACCCTGTGCGCTCGGTTGGGGGTGGTGATGGGGGAGGACACATGCATAGATTGGTATTCTGGGTCTGAATGGGTGTGCGGTGGGTAAACCTGGCGGCGGCGGCGAGAGAGAACCCCCCTCCGAGTGCGTGTGTGTGGTGGCCAATGAGCCGAGCGCCGTGTCTCATGGGAGCAGTGGTGGGAGTGAACACGAGGGAGAACGGCGAAGAGACAATTTATGGAACCTATGGAACCGATGTGAATGTAACTGTGATGGCGGTGTAGTTATCAGGCCTGGATCCAAGCAGAGAGACTAATGACGTGGATATAACCTCGTGCTCCCTCTATGCAAACACAATGTCATCAACAAAGAAAAAGTCAAAAACTGTTCTGCTCTGACTCTTCTCTGAAGCCCACCTGTGGGCTTTATCTCTTTGGAAAGCATAAAAGTGGCAACTTACGGTTCAAGCCTTTATTCCACGTTTAGTTTCCACATTTAGTCTGGAAATTTAGGCCCTACTTCACCCAGACGGTGAAGTTTTGATTTACCAGTCACTCTAATTTCCAGCCCTCACCAAAGTTATGGACTCTAGGTAGTGACTGAAAAATGAGGATACAAGTGACCGAAATGAGTTTCCTCTGTATGGTGGATAAACTCAGAGATAAGTTAAGGAGCTCGGACTAAAGTCGCTGCTCATTTATGTCAAATGGAGCCACTGAGGTGGTTCAGGCATCTGGCTGACTTGCTTCAGAGAAATTCAGGCAACTAAGAGGAAATCCTCAAGTGGACCCAGAACTCGCCGGAGGGATTACAGATCTAATGTGGCCCAGGAACACCTCAAGATCCTCCTGGAAAAACTGAAAAATGTTTCTGGGATGGGGGACATCTGGAGTGACTGCTTCATTTGTTGATGCCGCAACCCGACTCCAGAAAAACAGAAGAAAATGGATGAATGTCCCACCTCAATCAAAATGTGAAGGGAAAAACTCAAATTTCTTACACCATGGATTTGTAGCACCACCCATTTTATCCTGTGGAAGGTTGCAGGGGGTACAATTGACATTGAGTGGGATGGGAGGTGCACCCTGGACAGGTCGCCAGTCCATCGTAAGGCTACCACAAAGTGCTAGATAACCACACATGCTCACACTGACCCTTACAGCCGGTTAAAAACCACTGATGCATGTCTAGACTGTGAGTAGAAGTCAGTGAACGGACAGAAAACCCTTGCAAGTGCAGAAAGAACATGCAAACTCCACTATCATTTGCATTATTAAGAACAACACACACTGTGTTAATTGCTGAGATCTGGAAACAGATGATACTAAAACTCCTATGACCTATTTCCCATGTTAAGCAAGCAGAGACATTGAATTGACTTCTTTTCAGAAGTTACCTCATAATATAGTGATTTCAATCATTGGTTCAAAATCCCTGTGACACTGGTCCTGAAACATTTTTGTTTTTAGTGGGAATCAGTAATTTGTTCTGTGGTTATGTTTGTTGCCTTTTTCTTTAGGATTTTTCTGTACTTCTATAGATTTTATTCCATTAAAAAAAAACCTTCCTGACTCAAAACAGCTCAGATGTAATGCTACTCTAGAAACTTCCTCTATGAAGTCCCCACTTCAAATCTTAGTGTGTTTTTGAGACAGTCATCTATACACTGCAGCTTAAAGGTAGAAATTTTCATCTGTGACGACCCATTTACTTCAAGATGTGTCTTCCAACATATAGAAAACACCATCTGGACATCTTAACAAGGTACAACATGCGATTTTCACCAGAAAGAGTCTTTAAAGTGAGATAATCACCCACTTAGGTGATCAGTGTGTTGTGTTTTCCTGTTGCGACAAACTGCCCAACATGACTGACAGAGGACAACATGGAGAATTTGGAAGGATGTGACAGATCTGGAGAGTTTTTTTTTTTTTAATTATTTTTATTGCTGTTGGAAGTAAGGAAACCCTTACAATATCATATTGGAATTGTTTGAGTTTCTTGCAGCAGCTACTTTGGTGATTGGTCAAACCAAAATAACGGTGAAACATATGTCTTAATGTATGTCTTAAGTGGTAAAGCAAAATTGGAGTTCCTTTACCCTGAAACACCAAGTGTTTCCTTTGGAAAACTCCGCAACTCATCTCTGATTAACTGCCGACGCTTTAGGTTCAGGCCATTTCCAGAGGATGAGGGGAGAGCAGACGCATGGGGTGCAGAGCAACAGTGCGCGTGGACTAATTAACTCTAAGTGTTGTACGACATGCTCCCTTCTCACCCGTGTTGTCACTCAGGGTTTGAGTGGCACTAATGAGAGAATTATCTAGCCTCGGACCCTGGTAATGCATTCAAATGAACACTAGCTGACCTGACCTATGAGATGGCTTTTTAATCTCACCACTTAATACCAATCAGACCTGCTTTCTCATGTGCCCACACTGGGAGGGCCCTCTGCTCCAAACGCCGCCATCCACTTTTTTCCCCGCTGTTGATCTAAGGGAGAGCGTTAATTGTCTTGGATGACTCGAGGGCCTCTGTTGATATTATGCAGAGAACCTCAGGTGTGCAGGATAAAACAGGTGGATAGGGCTTCTAAAGTGTTTGCCGGGCATCAAAATGAAAGTGCATGCTTGTGTGTGCGTAAGCCCCTTATCATGAAAACCCAGTTGAGGATTAAGAAGGTTAATAAGGTCACGAGTTTGCAACAAAAGTCTGTGACATACAATAGAGCTTTGGCATTGTTGGATTACCATAATCATCATCCATTGGTGCCCAAACCTGTGACTCAATTGTTGTGCTCACTGTGTTTCCAGATGCAGTACAAATGTTCTGCAGGGGGCAGGCTGGGGGAATTTAATAATTACCTGCTGGTATTACCAATTTAAGCATTTATACTTGAGAAAATAAGCCTGTGTTTCTAATTGGATCAAGGTATTTTCAGTTTGTTGTCTAGCGAGCTTAACTGTGATGCTGTGTTCCAGCCAGACAGCGCTGAACTTGTGGGCAACATGAGCAATAAGCCCTTTCAAGTGTTTGGGCTGCAGCCGTTTTTGTTTTGCCAAGTGCTCGAGGTAACAAATAGCAGATCAGCCAGAGTTCAAGGCAGCTTGTGAAATGGTTGGTGCGTTTCAATGCCTTTTGGGGAGACTTTTATTGTTATAAATCTTGTGGCGTGCTTGGATCGTGTATGTTGGAGCGACTCTGTGTGTGCCACGGAGACTAACTCAAGCTTGGGTCCAACATCTGCTTGTGTAAACTTGCAGATGAAGCTTCAGAAGGTAAAGAGTAACCTTCTGTTCAGCAGCCGTCCCACCCTTGGAGCATGCACACATTTGTAGAAAAAATATTGATGAGTCTAATGTACAAGTGTTTCCACCCCCCTCAAGTCATTAGAGTCTATATTCTGTTCAATGCAGTGAGGATTTGCCTGTATGAGGGGCAATTAAAGGGGATTTAATAGGATTTGCTTACTGCTGATTAAAGGACGCTGTATCAATTTCACTCTGCAATGTATAATTTGAAGTTATCGCCCTTTGCAGAGTGTTGCCATCTTTAAAAAAAAAGTGGTAAAAAAATGGTGTCATGTTGTATGCATTATGCTGTTTTTCTTGTTCCCTCTTCCTGTAGGAACATACATTATTCTAAATGGGGTTATTTGAAATACGTTCAGATTGTATTTCATCTGCTCTCCGTGTGTGATCAAATCGAGTGTCACAATATTGAAAAGTTTTGCAGCAGTGACTAGCTTACGCCTACTTACACCCAGTCATCAATTACATGTTACTCGGCTGGTTGCGTTATGTTGCACATCTTTACATCACCGGTTGACAGCTAATTGTACAGGAAACAATAAAGATCTGCTGGTGTGTTGTGTCACGCACGTGTGTGGCACAGTTGCAGCTTTTGTCTCTCTATCTCAGCCCGCAGGTCCATTGTCATGCAGGCGCTCAGGTAACAGGCCCAGTCGTCACTCATCCTCCTGACGGCCGCTGCTATCTGCCCTGACGCTGACTGATGATGGGAGTGTGGGATGGGAGTGTGTATGTGTTAGCAACAGGCAGTGTGTTACACTGAAGGAAGGGTGGGGGAGTGGAGAGGGGTCTTAGGCAGGCAGGCGGTGAGGGAGGCAAGATAGATACCACCCTGACTGAAGGCTTGGTTAGAAGCCAGTGGGCAGTGCTGCGTTCACTGACCAGGCCAGTGAGTAATACTGGAGCTACTGGACAGCAGTGTCGCTGACATGGATCAGTTGTCACATGGACAGCATGGCACTGAAAAGAAAGTTGCAATAAAGGAATAAAAAAAAGACATGATGTTACTAAAACTGAGGCCTCGCAGGAGGTTGGAAGTTGAATTGATTTATTTCAAGCAAGAGGCTGAAATTGAAGAAAAAGCAGAAATGCTGACAAGTGTATTTCCTTAAATGGCCACTCAAGACTGCCTCCAAGTCAATTCCCATAGACCCCCATGTTAAAATGCATAAGTTTAGATCAGAAATAAATGTGTTTATGTCCTGATACAAAAGATATTTTGGCTTCTATAGCTAAGTTTCCTGTTAATGACTGTACAGTGAGTGAATTTTTAAAATAACTCACTTGTTCAAATTGCATTAAGACCTAAAGCTATGCATAATTAAGGGTGTGGGGATGTTGAGTGACAACTGGGTGCCATCATAGTTCAGTCCATCGGCCAAGACATTTGCCTGCCTTAGCTCTAGTCACGATTCACCTCTTTGCTCATTTCTGGGCTATTTTTGTCGAATCAGACACTAAATGGCAACTGATGAAACCACCAAACTGAGCTTCAAACCAACTTATAGGTGATGTCATGGAGGATTTGTCAGTCCATGGTCTCATGTTGGAACAATACACCTGGAGTGCAAAATGAAATGTTACAGCTAGGATAAGCAGTTTTTTGGGGTTTCCGTGTCACTTGGCAAAAATAATTTTTCACATGTTGTAATTCAAGCGGTCTGAGAGAACTGAACTAGACTGCTGCACTTCCTCTGGACTTGGTTTTCAGGTTTTAGAAAATCTAGCCTGTGATAGGAGACTTTGGCTGGTCACAGATCTTTTCATCCAAACAGGTAAGATTAAAGAAAAAGCAACAAAGTCTACAGTGGGATTTGTCGACTGAAAGGGTTAAAACAGAAGATTCAAACTTAAGGGACTCCTGTCTGAAGCCAAACATGAATATTGACTTATCTTGACTGTCTGAAGCCTGTTCATACGTCTGTGCTTGTCTGGTGGGAGGGGCTAGGTCTGAGTGTGAAGAGCTGCAGTAGGAGTTTTTCCAGATTTCGGCCTACTGCAGCTTTAAATGGACTGGGCAGATTTTTTTCAGAGGTATGATGGGTGGAACAAGTGATTCAAGCACGTAAGTGCTAACCTGAAGTCAAGAAAAGATGCTATTTTGCTCAATATACTGGTCATAGTAGAGGAGCCTTAGTCTCTTGTGTCAAGAGGTAGGCCTTACCTCTATACGGTGCTTTATTCTGTAGAGGGTGGCACAGGGGCTGAGTGTATGCCAGCTGACTTAAGACAAAAGACACGGTATCATCACCTTATTTCAATGAAATAAGGTTCCAAATAGCTTTGAAGTTTGACAGATATTTTTTCCTGCTTTCAAAGGGTGAGATGACAGAAAATTTGGGAACCAGTGCTCTAAAATGATATTCTGCTCTTTTATGTAATCTGTCAAGTACAAAACTGGTTTAGTGACCAGACTGTGCTACTGCTAATGTTACCCAACTGAGCATTACTTTCTGAAGTACTTGAATGCAGTCTGCAACTTATCTAGTCTCATAAGACTCAAATCAGTGTCATTTTCAATCATTTTCAAGATATTTGTTCCAGGTAAGCATTCCAAAAAGACTGAATCTTAAATATCAGATATCTTTATTAGTGGTTGCACTTGTGCTCTATAGTTTCATTTATGTATACACTGTATATGCACATCCATGCACAGGTGGAATATAAATATGTGTAGATGTACGGGTGAGTGTTTTTATGCGTCTGGTGTCCGGGAAGATCAATGCGTCCCCATCGATGTTGTCTTGCCCTCCACACGTGAAGTGAATGGAGGGGGAGGAGAGGGGGGAGGAGGGTGGGAGGAGAGTGGGACGAGTGGCGTGTGCTAAATGGATGCGATGCAAATGGCACCAGAGGACATAGGAATCAATTTACCTTATTGAAACAAATGAGAGCAGCTCAGCCCTGCCATGGCGTGTGTGCTGTTTTTTTTTTTTTTTGGCCGCCCCCATTGTTATTGTAATTAACCCACCCAACCCAAATCCGTGACCCTCCCTTTTACAAACACGGCCAACCCCCCTCAACAACCCCCAGCCATGCCTGCCTGGGTTCCCTTTTACCCTAATGAAAAAGCCTTAGAAGTGCCCAGGTAAAAATGTAGGTGCTGTAATGGTGATTCATGGCCCTGGGTGACATGCTAAAAGGCATGGGAGATCTGCCTAGGAAAGCATTTAGGAAAGGGTATTCTGTGTACGAGCGCCAACACCCCCACTTCAGCACACAACCTGGAGTGACTTACAGTCATTTCCCGCTCCCAGGAAGCTCTCATGTTTATAAACTCCCCTCTCCCCACATTTACAGAATCCCAATAACCAAAATGGACCTGTTTGAATGACCTCGGAGGTAAGTAGCCATCGCAACGCCTATTTCATATAGTGATGTGTGACGTCCTATTGAAAATTTGCCATTCTTTAGTTTAAAGGAAGGCCACATTGACTCCCGAGCCTCCAATTCCCCAGCGTGACGTGGGCATTGTGTAGGGGTCTTGGGGGATGGATCAATAGTTAGAGAGAGCGATGGGGTCACAGTGGAATCAATGCACTGGACAAACGACCTCCAGCTGCCGCCTGCACCTTCCAAGCCGCTTGACACCTGAGGCGATCTTTACCGAAATGTCCTCTGCTGAAATGCCACAGGGCCACGGGCTGCTGAGCAGTCACTCATGCAGGGCTCCCGAATCAAGTGGCGTATGCAAACTGGGTCTGCTTGTCATCCGCGGTGAAAGGCCTTGGCTCAGCGTTACTACATAAACAAAACTCATGCACCTGAGAATGTCAATTAGTTGCCGCCTGCCCCTTTGGACGGCCCAGTGCATGATGGCCAAATTGGGATTAATTTGGGGAGGATGGGGCATAGTGTAGAAGGTGACACTTTGTCTGTACACCTCAGAGAGAGAGAGAGGCAGCGGTGGTGTGGTAGAAGAAGAGCAGTGGGCCAGCTTGATTGTTCCCCTATTGCCCCCGCGTAACGTTTTGCATAAGCGGCAAAAGGCGCTGATGAAAACAAGTGGCGGTTTCAGGTCGGAAGCAGACACCCAGAAAATGAGCTTTTCCCCCCCTTTCTCTTCTTACCCTTCCGCTGGGCCGCATAATTCAGAAGAGCCATCTTGTGGAAATGTCATCGTGTGGTGGCGACGGAGCAAGCAGTGTGACAGAATGCTGTAACGCCTCCCGGGCTGGGGGCCCTCGCCACGCTCGCTACGCCCGAGTCGGCCTGACCTTGCAGGTGCTGATATATGCAGCCACATTGGCGTCAACAAATGGACAACGGGTGCCTCGTCTTTCGGGAAGGTTTTCGCCACCACCAACACAACTTTTTTCCTATGTTTTGGGTTCATGGAGAGGTGGTGCATATTTCAAAGCCAGGCTGTATATGTTTATTTGCTTGAGGATATAGATTTCTTCCCTTTTTTTCCTGCTTTTCTTTTTTTGAATAGAGGTCAATTCCCCACTGTGCATTCTCTTTTATGCACCCACTCCCTATTCTTCATTCATCTTACCTGCTGACACATCTGACAACACGCTGCTGCATTATCATCTCCCAACCCCCAGCTCTATACCTTCCACAACAACACAGGGCCGGCTCGACTTCTCCACCCCTTCTCTTTCTCCTTTAGAAAACTGATTATAAATGGTCAATTTGAAAATAGACTGGAAAGTCCCCAAGGCTGCTTGCCTTGTCAAATTGAAAAGGGACAAGGACAAGTCAGTCGACTTTCTCCCTGTCCGCTGTCCTGATATTTCCGAGGCAGGTGTACGAGAGGGAACATAACAAATTCCCCCCATGTGGCGAGCAAGGCGATGGCGAAGGATGACGAGGGAGGGTGGGGTGGCAGCGAGCTGAGGATCTTTAACATCTAGCCCTCAGCATTTATATCACAAGTCTCCACAAAGAGTCTATGGATCACTCCAGTGGGCTGGTGTTGGCAGTATCAGGAAAAGCCATAGGCTGTCAGGGAGTATGTGCTTTTCATATTTCACTGCAGACAGCTTTCCCTTCTCCCGGCCTCACTCACAGCAGCCTTTGAGGATAATATCTTCAAATCTCTCCTTGCCATGCTGAGAGGCTATTTTTAAATAGATATTTATTTCATTCTCTCAATTTTTCTTCTCGCTCTCTCTCCCCTCCCCTCTGTCCTACAGGTATAGCTTTACTGCTTGTGACCGGTGGAGAAATCGACACAAAACGGAGAAAAGCTTGTGGCGTATAAAGGTATTTCTGTCAACACCAATCTATGAGTCTTTGTCTTTCCTCATTTTCCTCTACCATTTATTTAAAAAAAGGGAAAATCTTTAGTGTTTCTATTTATTCCTTCTATCATTACAAACCAGTCTCACCCCTGCACCTTCAATTTACCAAAATATTCGAAACAAAGACACGAGCTTGGTAAATACTGACATTATGCGAAGATCTGGTCTCATCAACAGACAGAGCGAATAAATGCATGATTTTATGAGTCTTCCAGTGACCTGCAGCAACTTTCTATATTAACAATAGAATCCTTTTCTGATTAATCACACTGGCGAGATGGAAAGCACCGTTTGATATAGCCGAGATGTCCATTGCGCCGTGATTCATCAGAGGAGACCTTGCAATCAGATGGGATGTGTGCCTTTTTCCCCCCCAACACGTATCCCCTTCTCTCCGCAGAATACATTAGAGAAGCGTGAGCGACGGAATCATCAGATACCAGGAGGTGAATTGAAGTGGTCATGAACCTCGTGTCAAACTCAAATAGCTGAATGGCAATAGATAAAACAAACAAGGAACGTGAACTGCTTGCAGAGGGAGGCGAGAGGAGGAGGCGTGTCACGCTGTTGAGAACTTTTACAGATAAGGTCCACTAGCCCTGCATCGCAATTGGGCCATTATCGAGCGTGACCCCTGCTGCAATTCTAACACATGACCCCAAGATGTATGTATTGCATCAACTTTGTGGCCATGACATGAGTTATGTTTCATGTTAAATTGTGAGCCGTGCTGCTTTCCCCCAGGGTGCACAGTCCTTCTGACCTGCTGCATGGAAATTGTGTGTTGTGACTTTCCCTTTGGGCTGAATGTTGCTATTAGCAATGTGGCCATGCTTCAGGTTGAATACTGCGGGGACAGAGTACACAGCGATAGAATGCACAATAAAGCTCAAATGCCTTTTTACTTCCTTCAAGGTGGGCTTCGCAAATTGACAGCTTTTCTGTCTGTAGCACTTTCATGTTTATCACTCCAGACATGAATATTAGATAAAAAACAAGACGCTAATGCTTTAGTATACCCCCTTCTCCTATTCCCTGACGATTGTCTCCTGCGCCGTAAGCACATTTGAAGTTGTTGTCTGTTATTCTTTATCTTATTTTGTCCTTCTAACCGTGGCTAATGGGAGTTTTTCCTATCTTCCTCCATTTCTGGGCTAAGCCGGGTCTTAGAGCTGGCCCTCCGTTTTACAGAGAGGGCAGAAAATGCTTGGGTAAGCAGAGGAAGGATTCCTCGGTTGCTACTTCAGGTAGTTCCCCTCCCTCTCCTTTAGCTGAGATATCTATCCCAGGCCCTTATTATCACCAAACAAGCACTTTTTGATGATGATAAGTAATAGCCACATCCCTATGTGTAGGACTCACTTCTCAGGGGAGTAAAGGAGAGCATGCTGGTCATTTTTCTTGCCCGTTTGGCGTCCAGCAATCCCAGAGAAAATAGAGGCTGCATGGAGGAGGGGGGGGGGGGGGGGGGGGAGTGATTCTGTGTTTGTGCAGCAGTATTCACAACTGGACGAATGAGGGGAAAATTGTGTGAGAGAAATGCGTTTTTTTGCTGTTTTTTTTCTCAGTGCGCTGAACTGGTTTTGGGAAGAAAAAAAATGAGAACCAAACAGCTGACTTATTATTGATCACTGAATATCTCCTCAGTGAGAGATGGCCACAGCTTAAATATTCCAGCATTATCCAGCTTGTTCAGTGTGGCTGTCAAAGCGTATGGATAATCCCGGCGATAAATCTAATAGCGTAGTTGGGTGACAGCAGTGGTCAAGGAAGGACATGATAAGCTGTGGACAAAAGTGAAGACATCCTGTGAATGCGCGGACGCAAATAAACAGCGTCTCGGGGCCTTCTAATCTCACAGACGTGCTCGACAGCGGCCTGTCAGAATGCGCAGACCAATTTGAATGCGCAGCAGGGGGAACTCCCCTCTTTTCAATTTGTTGGGCATCTTGTTTATTTCATGCTTTGGCTGCATCTCACTGCCAAACACACCAACATGATTCAGTCGGTTTTGACGTTACAGTCAGCTAAAGAGGGGAAAGGGATTGGAAGGGGAGAATTCAAAGACAGAAGAGTGAAACTTTTTGAAATTACAGCTGTTTTTTTGTTCTGACAGTGGAAAGTTTAGGTCTTGAGCATGGGGTGCTGCTTTGTTTCCCTGCCCGCTATAAATGCTGCGGCTTTGGGTGTGGTCTGCCAAGTATCTCAACAGAAGTGGTTTTCAAAGCAGGTGTCCAGTCCAGCGCATCAGCAGCTCTGTCGTCAAGCCAACGTAACCTTTGTGGGGAGATGAATATTTAGGAGAAGAGGCAGATCTGTCACTTTCATCTGCAATGAGTTAGTAATACTGTCATTTAAATTCATGGGGACTGAGAGGAAACTAGTCACCAATATATAATGTTTAATGAATGTGTTCATCACATACATAGACTGTAAAAACAAAGTTTTTCACTGTAATTTTTGAAACACTTTTCCCTGTTTTTACAGATAATAATAAAAGAAGTATTCATTTACATGTTAACTTCCCAAAAAAGGACAAAACTGTTGTCCACATCAAACATCTAGACTTATGCAAATTATATTTTGTTCTTTCACGATGTCTGAACAAAAAACTGCACTATTTTCACTGTACTTAAATCAGAAAAAAACCCACACCTTGAAAATATTTGCTGTAATTTGAAAGAAAATATGTACATGAAAGGCAGAAAAATTGTAAAGACTTCTTTAAACAGTTATTTGACAGATTTTCCCCGTTTCATTTTTTCAAAATTACAGAAAATATCAAGGAAAATCACAGAGGAAACTATTGATTTATATATAAACTACAAGAAAGAGACCACGACTGTACATAATGTATACACCAAAAATCTGTATTTTTTATTACAAATAGCAATGTGTTCTTTATCAGCGTTCAACAATAAAACTACACTTTTTTTTACTGTTTTTAAATTAGCAAAAATAATCATTTTACCGATATTTGCCATTATTTGAAAGACATTGACAGCGCAAATAAATACATGATTATTTGAAAGACTGAACATGGTACATAATTTCATGAAACAAAAAATATTAAAAAAGGAAAAAGAGACTTAAATTGTATCTAATGTCCAGATCAAAAAAATTCATTTAATTTTCACAAATGATAATTTGTTCTTTTGCACCATTTAACTGTAAAATTACACAATTGTTTATTGTATTTGAATCAGCAAAAACTGTCTTTTTTTGGAAAGTGTAAAACAAAGAAAAAGAAAAAAACTAAACTAAAACTGTACATAATGTTCCCATCAAAATTCTGTATTTTCACAAACAGTGTTTGTTCTTTTACAATGTCTGAGCATAAATTTAATATGTTTAAAACTGTATTTAAATTGACTATTTTGTAGATATTTGATGTTATTTTCACTGGTCATGTTACAATACTCCACCATTTTTTAACTTATTTTTTTCTGGAACAAGATTTTGACCTTTTTTTTTTTGAAGAATTGTTTTTTATAGTGTAGTTATATAGAAGCATCATCTACTTGATTGTGTTTTTAGTCCCTTTTTCAAAACACAGGAGAGCAGAGATGTGTTAAGAGTGATTCCTGTGGTCTAAATATATGGCTGATGGTGTGTGTGGTCACATGAAAGTGGTGGCTCTCCCTGCTCCTGGTGGCTGTCACAGTGAATCCCCAAGCTGCCACTGAGCAGCCTGACCTTTGGCTCTGCCTTTTAGTGCATTGATCTGCCGGTCACTTTAAACCAAGATGGGTTCCCTCGTCTTGCTTGTTCACCACCCAGTTCACCTGAGCGGACTCGGCGTCTGACTGGGCCGTCACCCTGTGGCCTCTGACATGCAGTCGCGCTGTACACATGCTTCTGTGCACGATGCTGTCAAAATTATTGCTTTTTTAAAGCGTCTTAAATAATACTGGATTGAGAAGAAAAGAGGGAGGGAGGCTTTTCTTCCAGACCAGATGCGCAGGGTCGTGCGTTCTAATTTTAGGTGGTGTTAATTGCGGCCCTCTCAAGTGTCCTCGCTGCCACCTTTGACAAAAGCACCGTTCATGGGCAGGGCAGCCAGGCGGGCTGGCAGGGCGCCTACTTTGCCAGTTGTTGCTGACACCTCCTTGGCAGCGCCAGGCTGCCCCCATGGCTGAGGTGTCTGCTAATGCTGTCTTCCCAATAAGCATACTTCCTACTGCTCATTATATAAGCAGAATTTTTGAAAGCTCTCATCTGGATTTGCAATTAATGTCAGATTTCTGAGATATTTACAAGTTAAGAGGCATGCTGTAATTTCTAGATAAGGCTGATATGATCAAGTCAGAGGCAAAAATGGAACAGATCCTGTGCAGTTCATAAAACACGGCGGCTGTCTTGATCTAAGTGAGGGCATTTTGTCACTTTAAGGCCTGGGAGTTCACCTCTGTGTCGGGCCTCGTAAACATGCTCCCTGCAAAGGCAATAGAGGCGCGGCACGTGCAGCACAAAGCAATTCAGCATTCTAACGCCCTGTCACTGGGCTCACATTTCAACCATTCTTTATTCTCTGCCACAGTTCCAGCAGGGTGTAAATTGCGCAGGGCTGTAATTAATCCATGTCAGGTCAGAGAAGAAGAAGGAGGAAAAACGCAGGGAAACGAGCTGAAGTACGAGGGGCCTTTGATGATAGCACCCCTCACCCCATCCCACTCCACTCCACACATACGCCTGCTCTATATTGTTTTGCATTCATGAAGGAAAATCTGGGACCCCCAAGGAGCTGGGGCCCTCCTACAGTACTTTCATGTTTCTAAAGCCTGCTAAAGCTCTATTTGTGCCATTGTACTCCTCCTCCAATATAGGACAGACGCAGCCTTCTAGTGTGGGCGGAACAAAATATATATATCTTCAAAAGACAATTCATGCTGGGCTCATATAGAATGTGACCACAGAATAACCCCAATTTCAACTTGCGCCATCAAATCAGGAGTGTAGAAATAACTGAAATTAAAATGTGCGATCCACATAAAATATATAAAGCGATATAAAAATCCTCTCCCCTGCTACAAAAATGTTCCGGCAAAGTGATGTTTGGAGAATAAAAAGGCTCTACAACCAATTTTCAGGTTTAATGGGGGTGAAAAGGTTCATTACACTCCCACCTTTGGCGATATAATGATAGTTTGCCTAATTCAATAGAGAGCTTTTTGAATTAGCCTGATCAGAAGTGCTGTTGTCAATCACGGTGACAAACACTCGGATTTTACGAGGGAAGAACACTAATCATGAATGGGAGTGGTAGCATTTCCTGACATAACTGACATTTATAATGCAGATGCCTTGGTCTTTATTTTAGGAACTAATTAAATTGGCACACAAATCCTGATTATACACAAAATATTTGTTTGTGTGAAGGATGGAATCTATAATAATGGTCATACCGGTTATGCAGCTCCTTGAGCAGCAGTCTGTTAGGTCGTGACAGTTATTGTTTTGATTTGACTGTAAACTGAATACTGACATTCATGGTACCCACAGGATAAATCCTTATGACTGTGGTGACTTTTCACGCGGTGCCACAAACATTTTTGGTTTGATCGATATCAACCGTTTGATGGATTGCCATTAAATTTGAGACAGATATCCGCGATTCCCAGAGGATAAATCATGGCTTTGTTACTGATAGCTTATTACCACACTACACTTGTTTGGGTTAAAAAAAAAAAAGTAGGTTGCACCAATCTTTTTGAGCTAGTGATGATATAAGTAACGTGTCTCAGGTCAGATACTACACTACGACAACTTCTAATGATATTAACTGAGTTTGTAGAATCAGCTTTTCCTTTTCCAAGGCAGAAGACTTGAAATTATCCCAACTTAAACTTGACTTTAAACCGACTAACACAGAAATTTTTGTTGAAATTGCACTCAATATTAACTTGATGCAATTACCAGCCCATCAAAATAACGTTTGCAACATAAAAGCCTTATCCAAGACTTACCTAAGTAGTGGGAATTACCGTTGTGAGTGTAATGTTAGCATTCTGCCCACAACACTGCAAGTCCATCCTCACAGGGCTGATAATGTGGCTCCAGTCTGTTAATCTGTCCATAACTTGTTTGTAGCAACCCTGTAATATCGTTCAGGGAAGAAATTTTCTTCAGGGCTCTCCTTTGGCTTCTTCTCTAGCTGATTGAGCGTGAGCGTTCAGCATATTTGACCCGTACATTTTAATCAATAATAGCTTCAGGTACTAAAGGAATCTTTATCATGCTGCAGCTCCTCAAATCAGAGAAGATCTGACATGAAACTTATGCAGCCAAAGATTGAGTAGAGTTAAATAATCCTAAAGGGCTTCTTCTTATCTCATCCTCTTTTTTTTCCCTCCCCGCAGAGCTTCACAAGTTTTGCTTCATTATTACTTCTGCTGAACATCTCTTTCTTAGTCTGGTGAACAGAGAGATGAGCAGGGGGAAATTTAAGTCTGTCGGGGGGTGAAACGCGCGGGGGAGCCGCGGCGTTGAAAACTTTTTTTTCAGGCTCCATTTAAACTTTGAACAGATACTGTAATGTGTTTCACTCCAGACTCTCAAAGGATGAGGGATTTCGAGTTTCAGTTTCTGGCCTGCTGCTCATTTAGGCCTTATTAATCTAATTACTTGCCCAATTGTACATATTTAACATCGCCCCGGTCCTCTCCCAACTCTACTATGAGAAAATGCCCGCCGAACTGAGTTGGATATACCTTTTTAAGGAAAATTGCTGAAGCTTGCAGATAGTAAAAGAAAAGCTAAATGGCTGCAATTCATCACACGATTACACCAATTATATTGCTGGAATTTGGACGGGCTCAGATCACAGACCTCTCCGTCTGGGATTCCTGGCAGCCAATCCCATGCGCTCACGAGTCCGAGATACTGAGGCCTATTTATCTACCTTTGGGGGAAGTCTGAGCCTGTATTAATGCCCTGACCATGATTCCCCATCATCTGCTTCACCCGGTTGGTGACACTAGCGGTTTACACATAGGTTATTAATGGTCTATAAATATTCACTTGATGTTTAGCGGGACTTTGTAGCTGCCATTAGCAAAAGACGTTTGTGTCGGGCGGGAAGCCAGACGGGAGTTTTTTATTTCTTGACGTGACAGCGCAATGGTGTGGCTGACCTTGAGGATCCGGCCTGATGGGGAATTGGACCTTGGTTTGAGACACTACTTTTATTCTCTGGCTTTTCATGACTAGTGAGGCAGTGAATGATGAGCTGCATGCTTCAGACCTCTTATTCTTATCACCCCAAAATACAAGGTTAGGGAGGGAGAGAGGGGAGGGATGGATTCCCCACCTCCCTCCTCCGTGCACACCCAGCAAAACAAATCCATCAAAACTTAAATAAACATCAGTCTCGGAAAAAATATGCACAAGTATATATATAAAAAAAACAAAGAAGAGAAATTAAAGTACATTGTGAAAAATGAGTCAGCTGTCTCCGTCTGTGTAATTTTCTCCTTCTGTATAACTGAGCAGCAACCAGATCTGCACAAATCCAAATGCAATCAGACAGCTTCCTGGAACATGCACAGCATTACATACACCTTGCTCACCACGGATTAAATTGCCATTGACAAAGTCTTGTTGTTGCTCCCTCTTTTTCGGAATATGATTTGAATTGGATTTGTGTAGACAATTCTGACACAGTGAAATGGGAAGAAGAAGAAGAAGAAGGGAGGAAGTTGGGGGGGAGAACAGGTGCTGGGGGAGAAGGAAAAGGTGAGAGATGCCGGGGCAATCAGAGACGAGGGGGGAATGAGTAGGAGGAGAGATAAAGAGAAACAAATCAGAAAAAAGGAGGTTGAGCCAACAAGCGACAGAGACAGAAGACGAGGAAGGGGTAAAAGAGAAAGAGAGCATGTCTGACTGTTTCACAGGTTCATTCTGATGCATGGAGACAGACAGGAGAATAGATTGGTAGCCTTGGGTGGATAAGGACAGAACCATTCCCCAGAGAGATGGATTAGACGAAGGAGTGGAAATAAATGATCGCAGATTTTAATGGCCTTTTGGCTTGCTGTGCCCCCCCCCTCCCCTTCCCTCCACCCCCTCCTTTCCCATTTCCACGTGGGGGAAGTTTTACAGTCATGACATTTTCACATGCCAACTGTCTACCTTTTGCAGTTAAACTCTCGAAAACAATCATCTTCCTCCAGTTACAGATGTGTGGCGAGATAGGGGAAATAGACACCTGTGGTATAGATGACCTATACAAATCAGGATGTTTGTGCATCAGCTGTACACAGTGAGGAGAATGTAGAATTTCCTTAATCCTACACTGGAATACTCAGAATAATGATTCTACAATGAAACATTTATTAATTAAGAACATGAAGCTCCTGAACGTAAAAATCTTTAGGTTTGTAAGTTTGTAGTTTCTGTTAGTTGGAGCTGAAACCAAATTGGAACCTAATGGCATGCCTTCAATTGTGGTGGCTACCCTAGGTTTATTATCAGGGATGCACAATATTGGATATATGGCGATAATAGTTATGCTGACATTTTCATCACTGCATTCTCATCAACCACAGCAGCTCCTCTGAGAAACCTCCTGTACACTACCTGCCAAACCACTAAACAGCTAATATTAAAAAAAAAAAAAAGTACACAGTGGACAATTTTGCAGTTTTGCCCAATGTCGAGACATTTTACTTAAGCACCTCCATTGCAGCTGTAACAATGGCGATTCCCTATTCTACAGCAACTGGGAGAATATTGGAGCTTGCAGTGGGATAAACCTGAAAAGCATCTAAACAAATTTTCTGATACTCCAGGCAAAAAAGAAATTTGGAGTTGAGAGGAAGAGTCACAGCCTAACAAAGGAACATCAACACAAACACACTGAAGCATGGTGGTGTCAGCATCATGACGTGGGGATGCTTCTCAGCGCTTGTAAATGGAGAGGGTGAAATGAATGCAGCAAAGGAAAAAGAAATCCTACCAACCTGATGCAATCTGCGAGAAAATTGTGAGTTGGGAGAAGATTTCCTTTCCAGCAAGACAATGACACAGAGCTACAAAGAAACAGATGAAAGACATCAACAGGAATGTTTTAGAGTGGCCAACTGGCAATCTGTGACGTTATCAAGATTTTATATTTGTAAATTCTTGCCAAAAAAGCAAAATTATATTGATCTTATGGAAAACTTCCAAAGGGATGAATACTTTTTAAGCACTGTATGTGATAAACAACAGTGTTTGTGCAGTTACACACCACCGGAAGTGGGAGATAAAAGTTCTGCACTGCAAGTTGAAATTCATCAGGTGGCCAGGAATATGACATCAGGAATAATTATGTTAGGCTGTGTAAAAGGCTTACCTTTTTGATACTATTCAAATCATAACTACTTTTTTAATTTGACAGCCTGTCAGTGCTGTATGTTCCCAGAAATGTATATCTGTCCAAAATATAATGAACCCCTGATTATGAGGGCACAAACATCAACTACTACTTCCATCTCCCAGTGCTGTTTCTATGTCATAAGGTGCAAAGGCTAGTGCACATTAATGGCATGCTTTTCGTATTACCCTGCTACACCTTATCTCTAAACGCAGCACCACATTAATCTTAGTAATTTTAACATTATATAGGTGTGTGTGTATGTTTAAAATACAGGGGAGCCAGCACATAAGTCAGTATAGTTGAATAATATACTTGGCCATTAGTTTTTATGGAAATATAGCCTTGGGTTGTGGAATAAAAAATGGGTCTCACTCCTAATTTCTGTTATGATAAGTTCCATACCTGATTGCCTCCATAAGAGGCAGATCTGTCTTCATAAGGTCTTGTGAGGCTCCTGACAACTATTTAGCTCTGCTAATCCATTTGTTTGATTTATTTCTTACAGTATGTGGCTAATGTCTTTTAAAGATCTAGCGGCTACAGAGAGATGAAGAAAAACCAATTGCTGACAGATAGCATCAAATTTCTGAGCATCTAATCATTCTTGCATATCTTTCCTCTCCTCAGAATTCCTTTTGGTTAATAAATGAGATGCCTTGATGAGCACAAGAGATATGGATGCTATTCTGTGCCAGTCTCGACAAGATAGTGATTCTGAGGGTGAGATAAGCATCATCTAAATAATGCAATGCACTACTCAAAATAAATTGATGACATGAAACAAATCACACCACTCTAGCAGCTTAAATTCTGTTACAGAAGAGGAACACAGAGGAAATAAAGCCAGTTAAGAGCACTGAAGGAGGATTTGGTAAACTTTTTATCATTCCAACACACTTGTCAACCTTTCCTGCTCCGAGTTGCTTCCTTCACTCTCTGACCTTTAACCTCTGGCGTGGCCTCGCTAAGAGACTGGGCTGCAGGTTGAGGCGAGGGCTGAGATAACTTTGGGTGGGGGTGGAGGGGTCTCCAGCCCCGTCCGACCATGAACATCCGTCACCGTCAGAGTGACCACAGCCAAAGCTCAGTCTAGCATACAGGAGGGGGTGGCGGTGTCTGTGGAGGTGGGGGAGGGCAAGAAGGAGGGATAAAGACTGATGGGTAAGGGGCTGCTGCTCCTCTATCATCATTTCACAGGTCTGGGGCTGTGAGACAGCAGCCTCTCTCGGTGGGAATCACCGCTGGTTTGGGAATGGATGGGAGACGGTAAAAGAAGAAAAGTAGGATGCTACAGGAAAGTGGAATGTAATCAGTTTGGTGGACTAGACTCTGCCACTTAAAGAAGCACTGACTAAAGCCAGCGGGTGAGTTGACAGACTGATTGAAATTGTACACAACAGCATTTGAGGAGCACTTGAATTGAAATGTATTTGGAATGCTAAGTTGCACTGTGAGGCGCTGGGTGGCTTTCCTCAATTTCTGTGCAAATACATGCAAACAACTCTGTGAGGGCACGTACATACATCGTACACAGAGTGAGGACTTATCCTGGAAACATAATGTTTGGGCAAAATACAGACACGAACACATGCACAAGTACGCTGAAATATATATTTACCTAAACACACAAGTACACATTTAGAGTGCGCACAGAAATGTACACAAACCCACAGGTGCCTTTCGCAATCATGCACTTGCACTCACACACCTACACACAGATTAGGCTACTGCTGGGACTGAGGAAAATGGCTTTAGGGGACCCATGGCAGCGGCTGTGGTTCCCCGTCTCTGGCTTAGACACAGCCACGTCGATAACTAATCCTGACCTTTCCCCAGCCACCAAATTGAAAAATAAGAATAAGAAAAAATAAAATAGATGGCGGATGCTATCGAGACGGCCTCTGCTGCTTCCTGCGGGTGTAAGAAGCGTTCCATCTATTGGATCGAGAGGAGGGGGGAGGAAGGACGGGGAAAGGGGATGGGTGTTGGGGCGGCTGTATCTACATTTCACAAGGTCCCTGGTTGGGTGCGCCGGCTCAGTCTGAACATGGAAGGCCAGTTGTGAGGGGAGATTCGGTCTTTCATGTCATGTTAGTTTGTCTTCCAATCACAGATACAGACCAAGATAGGAGAATCTGGACATCTGTGCTATTACATGCAGTATGTGACCTATACAAATTCACATGTTGGCCCATGGTTCATTCTATGAAGGGAGTCTATGCCTTCCTAAGGTTGCACTCCAACACACACACATCCTCTCCTTGCTCTGTCATACCTGTTAGAGCTCTAAATTACCTTTGCCACAACCATGGCGAGTGTTACCAAGCATCTTGCTATAGTGAATATATTTGGTTACATTAGACAACCACCTATGGTGTGACCATACACTGTATATGACAGCAAGGAGGGGATGTGCTCCTACTTTATGATGAGATATTTCATTTTATCACATATTTTGACCCCCCGACGAGGATGGATCTAGCCATGTGTGCCCACCATCAGGATAATTGAAATATACATTCCATTACCATTAAAGTCTTTTACTATCTTGTGAAACCTGCATGTGGGAGGTCCAAAATATCATCACTTCACCAGAAGGCACAGATGAAATCCTCATTGCTCCTGGACAATCAGCGATCGCGTAAATGTCTAAAGCGTTTTATTGAACAACAAGAAAATGAAGTAGCACCTAAGCACTTAGAAATAGTGCAAAATGAAACAAGAGAAAACTCATTTGAAAATACAAATGAAATTACTGCAGTTACTTGGCCAACCCAAATGAGACCATTTTCTCATTCTGCCCACACAAAGGGAGAAACCATCATTTGTGGGGAATGTCTGTGCTGAACTGGAAGTGGACACGTGCACAGAGAAAGTAAAGATCTTTTGCAGTTAATACGCAGACACAGATTTGCACTGAGTGTTTGTTGTCTCTGTGACTCATCCTAATATTTATAACTGAAAAGGTCTCCACTACGCTGAAAAATATGTATGCACACAGCCACAAATACACATTCCAGATTGGCAAAACTGGCTGATATTCCTACAAGATCCACTAGAGGGTGTATAGTAGTCAGTCCCTAAGAACCTGCTCCAAGGCAGCTGAAACTGAAACTTCTTTTTGCAGTGATGCTGCTGCTGCTGCTGGGGGCCCCAGTTCAGATCACTGCAGATCAGTAGCTGATATGAAATGTAGATAGTGAGATGTTGCGATCCCATGCTTTAATTATTAATCAGCCTCTAATCCGCTTCAAATATTTATAGGACAAAATCCAAGAGGAAAGCAGGAAAATAGAAGAAATTGTGCTAGTATGTTAACATGTGACTGAAGGTTTTTGCACATATAGTAAGTGCAAGAAGATACGAAGTGAATGGGCTGCAAAATCCACATTTTCAGTATGCAGATCCACATGCTGGTATGCTACAAAACAGAAGGCAGAAGATGAGAGTGCACACAGTGGCATTCAGTGCACAGAATGGGAAGGAAATTTTCTCAGAAAAACATCACCATTCCTCCTTTCTTCATTCCCTTCATCCTGTCTGCTGGCATATCAACAGGCTCCACCTGTAACTGCCTCTCATTGCTAAGGTATTGGTGCGTCGCGCCAGTGAAATCTGTCCCCCGTCTTTTGATGCAAATAATACACATTTGTAAGACTCATTAGTCACTCAGTGGGTAATGGGGCCAGACAGCGACGGGGAAAAAAACACAAGGGCAGGTAAAACGAATGGGGGAGATTAGAGTGTTAATATTTTACACCCAACAATAGACATACAAAGTCATGCAAAACTGTGCATGCTGCAGATAGCTACACTTGGAAAATCACTCAGATTTTTGGGCAGTAACTATATATAAAAAGGCAGCTTGCCAGTAGTGAAAGAAAAGCAGGCACGGAAAGGGAATGATGGAAATAAACAGCGTAACAGTGTGTTTATATGCTACAGATATACCAGGCAAATCACTTAAGTAGTCTCCTTGGACAAGACACTGTTCTCTGAATTCATTTCCAATCATCAAACTGAAACCAGGAGCAGCTACCAAGGGGGACATGAGAATGTACCGTGCAATATACGATCACGTTTACTGTATAATAAGCACACATGCTGTGGCCATGTTTCAAAGCAGTTGCAGTATATTTCAGTTTTTTTAATCACTAGTTTTAATTGAGGATAGCGTAAATTCCAAATCTCAGTAGCAGTTCTTCACTTTTAAGATCTAATGTATACAAGACCTGCATTCATTTATTGTTTAGCTAATTTCAGCAAGATGTACAAACCTTAAAATGTTATTTTATACAATTTACACTTGAAGTAGAGAGAGCAATGTGTTCTGGTCATTAACTTCATTATTTTCTCTACTTATTCCTTTGCTTTTGGTCTCCACCAATCTCTCAGGAGCACGACTGGCTTTTCAGCTGCTCAGTGATTCACTATATTTCACAACTAATGGCAAACTAGACAAATGTTAATATACAATGAGTTTTAAAAAATGATTCCATTTTAAGTAATGCATGCAATTTGGTTACTTTATAAGCATATTTTTTATTTTTAAAAAAATCCATATGCAATTCTCATGCCATTTTCCAAATGCTGATTGTAACTAAAGAAGACCCCCTTTAAAGACCCCCTTCCATGAAAATCATGTTTTATACCTTGTCAGCAGGCTCATAGGGTGTTCTTATATGATGGAAGAAACTCAAGGTTTTTGCATACTTGATTTGAAAACTGATAAAGTCATTACAGACTAGTTTTGCGGTGCTTGAGCAGAGTTGTTGGTCAGCTGGTGTGCTTGAGCTACAACAAACAACAGAGAAAGAACTAGAGACCTCATTGTTCCATACATTGTAGAAATGGAGAAGATCTTTTCTACCATGCTTCCCTACCAACAGTAAGAATCTATCAGATTTTCCGGGTCATCGGTAATGCATTGTTCACTGAGAAATAAACCCCAAAAAAACAGTTCAACATCCATCATATGTGCTGTAATTTGATCCATCCATTCTAATCATACACTTGAAACGAGCTCCATTCAGAAGTGGAACAGGCAACAGGTCAAATGAAAGAGGTTGTAAAGTGCCCTGCGTCCAAATGCAGCTCATCCTATACATCATCTACTTTCCCAGGCTTTGTCAGAGAAGGTCACTGGAGTGCACCCTCCAGTGGTGATGTTACAGCTATTTTCTGCTGTGTTTTAGCTCTTTTTAATGGAATGTTTGCCTCCAGCTATCCACAGCATGGCTA
The DNA here is from genome assembly GCF_021347895.1 of Acanthochromis polyacanthus. Classification (NCBI taxonomy): domain Eukaryota; kingdom Metazoa; phylum Chordata; class Actinopteri; family Pomacentridae; genus Acanthochromis; species Acanthochromis polyacanthus. The sequence continues at coordinate 9,970,237 of NC_067135.1, read as the reverse complement.
ATTAATCGGAGTAATTATTTGCTTAGGCAGACAAAGTGAGCGTTTTGTCTGTGTTCGGCAGTTTTCGACAGGAGAACATTGTGTCCGGATGAGGGCACGGGGACTGGAGCACGATAACTGGGGAAGTGAAGTAGGGATGATGACTCATTAATGCAAGAGCTTTTATTTCAATAATTATTATTTTGCTGTATGAGTGTGTGCAGCAGCGCCGTGTCACCGTCTTTGGGATTTGGAGCCCCGCAAGTTTTGTCGTCTTTGGGCACAAGCTAATTAACTCTCTATGTCTTGAGCTGTCGTCAGTCATATAAGTGCTTCAATTTGGCCTCAATGATACTGGTAGACTCAAGAAGACGCAAAATGTGAGTTTTCACCAACTGACAGTAATCATAACTCTTGTATCCCTACTTTCTCCGCTGCTTGATATTGAACAGATAATTATTTTAGGCTTCCTCCAATGATATTCTAAGTTGCGCCTTTCAAGTAGAGTGACCAAAACATGACCATCAAATCAACCTTAACTAAACATGCAGACGCATATTCAAACAGTTCTCACAGTAAAGCACTCAGTCACCTGCACAACCTAGGAAATGTTCATCCTTTGAGTTCCGGAGTGAAAGGTTTTCCTGTTTGTTCTGACCTCAGCTATAAGATTGCACAGATTCAACTGGTAAAGATCAAAAACTGCTAATTTGATTTGAGTTTTTCATGATAAAACAATATCACAGACTCCCCTTGTTTTTTATAATTTACTGTCTTGTGACTGTTTAGATAAATGTTGCCTAGAAGACAAGCAGCAGTATAGTAAGTAATAGTGTCAATGATGATCCATGTCTGTTTCTGAAGTGGTGACTTTATGTTTGTTCACTACCTTATATCATTAAAACAAACAATTTAAAGCATTCTCGTTCACTGTCTCTCATTAGCCTACTCTTGTCTTAACAGCGACAACATTTTATTTACACTTTCTAATGATATTATTGACAACTAGTACTTGCTTGCAACCTCTCTCGAAAACTCCATCACACTAATTCTTGGGTTACTGCAGCAGACAATTTTCAGGAGGATAAGTTGTCTACCTTCACCAACCAGTCAAACAGCAGTTTATGGCTCTCCGGACTTGACCTTCATTTTAGACTATTTTTGAAATTTGATCATCCTTTACTTTAAGCCTTCGTGTTTTATACAGTCACAGATTGTTGACTTTGACCACCAAATTCAGCAAGTTCATCCTTAAGTCCAAATGAACATTTGTGCCAATCCTGAGGAAATTTCTTCCAGGTGTTCAGGTGATATTACTTTCACAATAATGAGATGTATGGACAGACATACAGAAGCAAAAAAAGGGAACTTAAAAGCCTTGTGATTTGGTGGATTTTCCTGCCTTTCCAATATGTGTGAGGCCATCAGCTGTGTTATGACAGGGCAGAATTGGGGTCACTCTGGACAGATTGCTAGTCTATCACAGGGCTATACAGAGAAACAAACAAGCACAAAATGAGGGTCTTGAATGAATGGGTGCATCCACACTTTTGAATGGCACTGAACACCCATCAGTCATATTAAAAACACTTTGCTAATACTGTGCACCTCTTGATGATTTGGGGGTGTCATATCATCTGCTGGTGTTGGTCGACTTGTCAAAACCAAAGTCAGTGCCAAAACTACGACAAAATGGTTCGCTGACTATGACATTACTGTGCTTGACTCGTCAACTCGGTTGATCTAAAAATGGGGCATTATCAAGTGAAAACGAGAAACACTGTCCCATAAACACAGACAAGCTGAATACTGCTATCAAAACAACCCTGACTTCAATAACAGCTTTGTTGATCCCTCTTTTTTGATTGATCTTAGGAAACATAACAATCTGATACTGGAGTTCTGATTTTCATGAGCTATAAGTCACAATCAAAACAGAAAAAGGCTTGAAATTTCACCTTATGTGTAATGAACATAGAGCATACCAAAGTTTACCTTATTTAATTTCAGCTTTGAAATTTTTTTTTCGGTTGCAGTCAATAAAAACTCTATTTTTAATTGGGAGAGTGAGATGTAATATATGTGCATCTACAACCCCAACCTTTACTTTTCATCCTTCCACTTAAAGACCACGCTGCTTTTGGCCCTGATGCTCAAGATTGGATAGAGTTCTTGCTGGCTGCAGAGCAAGGTAAAACTCACTGATTTCTGTAAAAGTTACTGCAATAGAAAAGTACTAAAAAAAAAAAATCAAGAGATGACTGGGACGTGCTAACAAATGATGCCAGCCATATATATAGAAAATGGCAGGAATGACTTTGTGCAAGTTTGGGCATTGTGGTTGTAATAGTGGGAGGATATTGCCTACGCATGCTACATCAACTTGCAGCACATTTTCTTTGGCTTAATCATGCCAGTAGTCAAGATTGACACCCCCATATATCCCTAGCCATTACACAACTTTATGTATCAACGAGCAGGAATAAAAGTGGCATGAGCAGTACATTTAGCAAATCTTAGCAGCTACGTATAAACAAGCCGACCCACACACGCACAAACACACTCACACTCTCGCTCCTGCCTATATTGAACAGGCTGGGTCCTTCGAGCACTCTAAATCTGTTCATCTGTCAAAGTGTCAGAGTCTATGCATCATCCCTGAGTCTTAGGCGCACACACAAACACACAAGACAGCGAGCATCTCTCAGAAGCAAAGCAGAAAGCTTTACTATATTTTAAATGAAGCAGGCTTAGAGATATCAAATTGCTCTCCATCTTATGGGAGACTGTCGCTGCTCTTGTGTGCGTGGGAGTAACAAAACATTAACTATTTTCAGGGAGCCCGACTACACTGCTTCTTAACACCAAACGGAGAAATAAAAGGAATAAAGACAGATTCGTGCTTCCAGAGCAGTCAAAGTCGCACTGATGATGCTCCGCGGGAGGAATTTATTTGTCTTGTTCTAAAACTGACAAACTGAAGTCATTCATTTAGGTAAAGATATTTAGCTTAATTTCCTTGTTGAGGTGAATTCTCACAAGCAAGGAAATGTGTAGGACGAGAATAACATTAAACAACAAAGGAAAATGGGATTTTAGGGAAGATGAAATGCTGTCTCTGTCAAGAAAATTGAAGGATAACTGCGGTTTATCACAACTTGGGTCTTAAAATCATAGTTTCAGTCATTACTTCTGTTGCTATGATAACATTACTCACTAAATTAATTTTTAATGTGGAAGACTGTAAATAAAACAAGTTTATCCACATCACTTAATTCAGAGTTTAAGTCTCTCTCCAGTCACTGATCAAACCCCTAAAACTCATCTTCATGTATCAAGGTTACATATGTAGAAGATTATCCTATGAAAATAATCACTTCCTGCCTTTAAATGACTTGGGTGCAACTCTTTACCATTGCTTTGCGAAGAATTTGAATATCTAGGAAGTCTCTCCATCCATTCCTCTCCATTTGCTGACGTTCGAGCACACCAGCTATGACATGACTCTGCTCAAACATTATAAAACCAGTAACGCTTCCCAGCATTGGTCGCTTGATTAGTGCATCTTCCTGCAACTGCGCACATGTTTGCTGCATCTGATTGGACGAATGCTTGAGTCGTGGGCTGTCTGCTTTCGGACTTCAAACCAGACCAGCATGGCGGCTTACTTGGAAAACAGTTCACCAAAATATGTTTCTGAAAGTGTTTGAGGTGGGAAATAAACCTTGCATTTCTGAATCTGTCTTCATTTTGGACTGATGTAGACTGATAAGAGCCAGTTTGAAAGTTTTCAAGAGTTTCCAGAGGTGTTGAGATTTGCGTAACGTAGCCTTGACCTCAACTTTATGCAAATGAGGAGCAGGCAAGAGACTCTTGAAACGGATTGTGAAACCACTTATGACAATGAATGGGAAGTGTAGAAATGAACAATCTGTGGAAGTCCGTGACATTCCATGATGTCATTGACTATTTAGGTTTGTTACATACAGAAGTCTGAATCTGTATTTCTGATCCATGTTTTGTCATTGGTTTACTGCTATTCCAAGGCATAAATTGATTATTTTTGCTCATTTTAGGTCTTCTGGCATAGAAAAAAATACCAGCAAAGTAAAAAAATAAGTTTTTCATTGGAGGGGCTCCTTTAGGCCGAAAGTGACCACACAGTAATTATTTTATTACTCAGGAAAATACGGCATCAGATTACTAACAAAATACAGTACTGAACAAATTCCTTGTGAAGATGATTAGGTGAAAAACTAGAATCAGCAGCTAAATGGAGCAATTCCATAGTGCAATTTGTCTGAGCTATGACAATATGATATGGCACGCTGAAGTTCAATAAATGATATATAAAGAAAATTATTTCACACTCAGTAATCTCTATAACTGTCTGACTTCTCTGTCTGATTTATGTTTTGCAATGTTCTCTTGTTTCACATTTTCAGCTATTCAGTTGTACAGTATAATATTATTATTGATAATAATTTTAAAAATGTCAGTTGTTTGAAACTGGCATACCCTTTCAAAAAAAAAACACAGCTTGGAACTTTTCTGAGAGACTTTCTATATGCTCTATGTAATAATGTCCCTATGTCATTGTTCTCAAAGTAACCTCACTTGTGCGGCACTTGAATGCCACAAAGAGATGCTCAGCCACCACAATTGCATATTCCCCAGAGGCCTGGATGTAAATGGGAACAGAACACGTTGTACGAATATGATTATAGTTCAGAAAAGGGCACCGAGCCTCCGTACAGGTGAGGGCAGTTGTACTGTAGATGCAGCTATAAACAAAAACGGATTCTCATGCTAGTTAGAGGAAAAAGTCATTTGCAATATTACATTGTCAGTGGAATCGCCGAAGCACCTTCTGTTCTGTTACTCCCATCGTCTCTCTTCCCCTTTGTCTCCGTCTCCACCACACACACACACACGTATATATACGCATAGTATCTGACGGCCATGATTCAAAGGTCACGGGTGCCCTGGAGCGTGTAGTATCTTACCACACCTCAGTGGTCCAACACAGCTCCCAGGTGAGAAGGGATGCTGTGGGCTCAGCATGCTGATGCAAGCGCATCTCCTAAAAAGTACAGAGTGGAGCAAAGTAATTTGTTTGTGTGTCATTGCCTTTGATTATTGGCGACTGCATGTGGATTTGTGCATGCTTTTCAAAATGACATGCTTTCCTACTTCTTCCTGCTCCACATGCCTTCACGAGTGGACAGTGTTTCTCCCAATCACCTTGGTGCAAGGATTTGACTTTGACGGGCATCGCGAACAATGAGACGAAGAATGTGTTCTGCTGGACATTTTGGGAATTTAGAATTTGTCCCATTGAGCTTTTAACATAAAATGATTTTTTATCAATATCACAGTGGATTAAAATTGAAAACAAGACTGCTCAGAGATGATCAAATGGTTCAGGATGTCGTCTCTGGAGCCCCAATTGTGTTTCGGCCAACCTTGGCTCCAGTCCCCGACCCAATGTTCTTGTGTCCCCTTGTCTGTTTTTTTTTTTAATTTTTTTAACTGTGTTTGCTTTGAATAGAAATGTTTTTTGTTTTTTTTGGTAATTGGATGCCCCAGAGTCCTTTTTTGAGGAACAAATACAATTTTAGAGGAGAAAGACAACAATAATAGAGAAAGCCATTAGGTAATTACCCATTGGTGAAACTGTTGCCCTGCACACCAACTGTCCATCTTTGTGAACGCACATCTGGCCTGTGAAGGAGATGTGCAAGGAGATGTTTGAAGAATATTCACTGCAAAATCAAAAATACAAGTTCAGCTCCAATTTAACCTGCAAATGTTAGCATTTCTGACTGACCACCATGCATGTAACAGCAGTAATGCATTTTATATTACATTATTTTATTGAATTACATTTAAAAAAAAAAACATGCACTTCACTGTGTAGTATTCTGATATTCAGAGCAGGTCCAGGATTTTTGTCAGAGTGCAGGGTAATATTAACAGTTTTATGCAAGTTTTATTGGATTCAGAGGAAGTTTACTCCCCAGCAACCCCGGCAAAACTCATTATCCGAGGAAGTGTTATGTTCAATCAAGTGCATATTTACAAGGTTCTCATTTTTGAACAAGTACCTTTAAACACCGACAAGACAGGCAGAGATGCTTTTTAAAAAATAAAAAAAAACAACTCATGGAGCTAATGTTGCTTAGTAATTATCTCGCTAGCCACACCTGATAAAATCTGCATATCAATAATGCAAAAATCAGCTGTCAGTTGCAAGAAATGCGATGCCTGCTTTTGTCTAATAGTGTCTGGAATCAAAAACTCCTTCTTGTAAAAATCACTAAGAACATCTAGAGGTACGCAAGTAACATTTAACACTATAATCTGCTGTGAAGTGTGCAAAAATCAGAACAATTGGATTCAGGGCACAGCGAACGGTCAATTGGGTTGCAACAGGCCGCAAGAAAAATGTCCAGAAAGTTTTCCTTAACTTTTCCTCCTTAATCTCTCCCAGCTTGCCATTTCTTGTTTATATCTTTCCATTTTCTGCTTCTTTGTCGGCCTTTTCCATTCCTCCGTTAACTCTTTGAATCCCCATCACAGTCATATTCACGCCTTGTCCCTTACTCACTTCCGCTTTCTCTCCCCTTCACCACCTCCTCTCCCCTTACGAGTAGTAAGATGTGTGTTTGAAGCGGGGGGTGTTGAGGGGAGGTGGGGTTTTAATGTCAGCCCGGGCCATGATCCGCTCTGAGGAGTTGATTTGCTGCGGCTCAGCGCCCCAGAGGCTGATTAGCATTCCGCCGCTAACTCCCCAAATGCCTCATACTGTACGGCGGCGCAGGCCTGCCTTTGCCATCCTTTTCTCGTTTCCCTCCGCATTTTTTTCAGACACTCAGTCCTGCCACCTCATGCCAATAATGAGCCCTACAAATACCACTGTTACACTCACTCACAGCTATCCCGGAGCAACCCTATTGGATTGAGCAAAGTGCCTTGCCGGTATGGAATAATTGTCAGTGGATTGAAATGGTTTTCCTTTTTTTTCCCCCTCCCCTTCCACCTCCAAGTATGAGGTTTTCTTATTGTGACTGTGCTGGCTCACCCCCAAGACAGTAAGCTCGGACGATGCTTGAACTTGTGGCCGCCTTGAAACACTCGCCAAGCTCATTGGCATTGAGGCCCTGTGTGTGTGGCTCCAGAGGTTTGGTGCTTTTCCTCTCACTCAATGAGACAGCCTTAATGATAGGTGTGCCAAGGCAGCGCAGCGACATCGATCGGGAAGAAATAACCAGATTAGTCCCTCATTGGGTCTGGGAGTCCGGATAAGCTACAGAACTGGGTGTCGAGATGAATTGGACCAGATATCGAAAGATAAATGACAGCTCCGAGTTTCAGGTGGAGTTTTGACTGCCGGCGCCAACAAAATGCAAAGAAATAAGAGTGAATCTGCAGAAATAACCTTTGGGCAGAAGCCGCTGTACTTTTAAAAGTCATCATTTGCTGATGTCTGGGTAGAATACTCGAGTTGCAGTTAACTTTTCCCACCTGAAACACAAACGGGTGCCTTATAGATACCGTTTTGATGCCACTGACTGCACTTGAGAAGTGACGGCAGCTGTTTGGATTGAAAAAAAAGCTGCATTTATCTTCCAAGACATCATTGCTTGAGCATGTAGCAATTCACTATCAGTTATGCGAGACATATCTTCTGGGCAAATTGATACGGAGTGCTCCTTTATTGAACTAAAGCAGGAACAAACTTTAGGTTTATTGAATACACCCCAGGTGCTCAATAACCGTCAGACCCCATCAGACGACAGAAGCTCTCTATTGAGCAACAGAGATTAAGTTTCTTGACTTGAGCCTCTCCAGCTGAGAACAAAGATACATACCTGAATAATGTAGAGGAGAGAGGCTTAATGAAAAATAAGATAAAGGAGAACGAAGAGAGATCATATATTGGCATCTTATTGGCATCTCACAGCACTTGGCCATTAATGTATGTTTTGACACGCGACTAGGATGCGCCTGCTCCGAGAAATAACCCTAATGAAGAGGACAAATTTAAAAAGGCCAGATTCAAACAAAAAGCACTCAATCATCTGCGTCCCCCTCCTTTCAGTTTCCTCGCGTAGGTGCAGTATGCAAGTGTCCTAGCATTGTGGCCGGGCATTAATTCACCTGAGCACTGTTGCTTTATTCTTTCATACATCAAAATAAGAAGCAGGTGTTGTCTATTTTTGTGTCTGCAAGTATATATTTACAAATGAGCGCTTTTAATTTAAAAGAATGACCCAATTCGTAGGTGGTGTCAAAGACATGATGACTAATGCTTTGCCTGGAGACTTGCTGCAAGTGATTGGTTTTCTATTGCATCAAAATCAGAGATTCATAGATCATGATAAAGTGGTGTGACCGGGACAATGCTTCATTAATGGCCAGAAAGGGACACGGGCTCGGGAGTGTTTCCAAAGTAACACCCTTTTTTTTTTCCCTCATCTGCAGCTCAATAAGGCTTTAAAATAAGGGCTGCCTTCAACTTGGCAGAAATTTGAAGGAAATACAAGGTGAAGGGCAAATTTTCTACAGAAACGGCAAACTTAGAGGCTGCTCATATTGGAAGAATACACAAAGTGTTTGCAGAGGAAAAGTTCTGCTTCCAACAAGCTTACATGTGGCTGATTAGCACCGGACAGTCTACTGCCAAGCCTTCGTCTTTTTGAGAGAATGTTATCTTTCCCCCAACAGCAGCAAGGCTTGAGGACCCTTCTCCGGCTTGATCTGTGCCCCTACTGTCTGTATGTGTCTTTAATAAAGATGCTCTCCTCACTTCGTGCCTACTCCCTTCTGATTCACAGCTCTATTTACAGTTCCTGCATGGCCCTGCCAAATCAGGGGCCCTCAAATTGGGTAGTTAAAGGAACTGCGGGTGGAGAAGCGCATTTTATCACCAGATATGCCCAGAAATCAATGCACCCTCTCAAATGGCTGTCTCTTTATGGACCGTCAGGGAAATATGAGTGGAAATGGAGAAGCGGGAGGGCAGTGATGTGATATGAGTGAAGGCCTTCATTCCTGAGTCTTACCTCCCCAGTTCAAAACAGACATTAACACCAAGGGTCCCATTGGTTAAACTCCCCTTTCTCTTAGTCCATTGTGTGCAGTTGTGCAAGGTTTGTGCCTGATTACTGCACATAAAAATCGCAAAAAAAAAAAAAAAAGAAAGTTGACAAAGATGAGCAAAGCCAGAGTACAAACAGCAATTGCAGGGAGGGTTTATAGTGAGATCATAACCAGGAAACAAATCTTTGAGGTTGCTTCATCTGGTGTAAACATCAAATGAGGAAATAGAACGGTGCCACCAACAAACATTACAGAAACAGCTCAGGAATGTTCAACCATGAAAATGGAGCCACTTACTTGCAACTCTGATGAAATATTTTGACCAATTACTGACATATTGCCGATATCTACCTTTTTTTGCAGTGCTCATCTGTTTTGCCAACATGGCAATCTTTGACAAAACTGGCAATATGCCCTTAAATACAAGCACTGGAAGCACATTTAACCTAAATGTTAACTGAAGACTAGAAATACTACATTCCAATTTTAAGGTTGCAGTTTTTTTTCCACCAAATTGATCTCTTCTTCCAATGTTAATATAAACTAGATAACAAACCCTCATCCTTACCTTGAGAAAGTCTGAAGTAGACAAAACCACATCAAAAGAAGTAAATATTCATATTAGTCAATATGTTTTGCACTTAATACCTGTGTGAACTCTATCTGGATATGTAACCTTTATAATGATAATAATCTAACACAGCCATAGTTAACATTAAATGATTTGTTGGGGTTTGACAGAAATCACAGATTGGTTAAAATGGCTGCTTGCTTTAGGTTGTGGAGACACACATTGAGCTTTGGGTTAGAATGATGACTTTAAAAAGGATATGGGACCTTTTTTGTTAAGTTAAGTTAATCATTAAGTTAAAGATCTTTAGTCTTAAGTTCGGGACATGATCACCAGACCACCAGACTGTGTGGCTCTATGACAACATGACAGAACTTACTCCTTTGCATCCTAAAAAGAGTCACAATTCCAACAACTGCAAGAGGGATTTTTCACTTGAATATAAATATGCTATATGCTGGTTGTAGTCACCTTGAAAGTACAATCTTAAATTAGCATAGCACGTAAACTCAGCCTCCTTTATCTGTGACTTTATATTTAAGTCCTGTTACGGTCATTGGTTAAACCCCTAAAAACCCATCTCTGTGTATCAAAGCTACATATTTAGAAGTTTTTCCATGAAAATAATCCCATCCAGCCTTAAAATGGCTTAGATGTAACTCTACACCGCTGCTTCCTTTAAAATTTGCAGATCTATAAAGTCCCTGCCTCTTTATATACCCCACCTCTGCTGCTTAGTGAAGTTTGAGCATGCCTTCATTATCTATGACAACGCAAACCTACTCGATGCTACACAATGGAAAGGTATAACTTGAGTAATTCATCTACACATTGGAAACTGATTCCAAAGAAAAAGAGGAAAAGCCCAGTTCTGCAAGTTGCTGTAATTGGTTCCTCAGGTTTGTTACGTATGAGACCCTGAAAATGTGACTTCATGTCATGGATACTCTGCAAATCCAAGGTGAAAATGCGTAACCGTGACATTGATTGCTTATTTCCCCCATGATATGTCAGAGAGAGTAAAACACCATATGGACACGTTAAGGTACAAAAACAAAAAAAAAAAGAAAAAACCTCGATTTTCACCCTAGGGGGCCTTTTTAAAAATGTACATGCCGAAGCCTGGTGTTACGGATGTAGTTGTTTTCCTGTTTGTATGTTCTAACAGCAGTGTGCTGCCACAGCAGTTTGGCAAGTTTTTTTTAAAGTCAAAGCAGTTTAACTCAATCAATCACGCATGACACCTCTCCACATGAACACCTGTAAAGCGTTCATGTACTTGATCCGCGTGTTGCCACAGACTAAACTCTGTTGCTTTAGGCCTGCCGAACAGCCACACAGACTCACCGGCAACCTGCTCTTTATTTAGAGGCCGGTATCCCTAGTTCAGACCCAAGGTCATTGCATCACGTTATGGACTCCGGCTGCCAACAAAGTAGCCTATCAGTCATCAGCCTTAATGAATAGGGTGCAGTGTAAAAATAGATACAAAGACACGCAGTCAGAATGCAAGCTTTCACAGGCAACGGTGGCATTGGCACTTGGCGACTTGCACCCCATGTTATCAGTCCAAATAGCTGTCTTTACATGTCCAAAGCAGTTATCTTGAGTTTGTTGAAGGTTATTTTAGTAACCGTGTTTTGCAGCAAGTGGAATGAGAAACAGCAGCACAGACTCCAGCCTGCAGTTCAGATAATGTATTTTTATCCATTCTTACCAAATACATCTTATGCCAGACCTGCAACTAAAATTAATGCAGGAGGTAACTAAAGCTTTCCAACTATCTTATCTTCCAGTGCATGTATAAACATGTATATTATCTGTGCGTTGATACATCCCTGGTTCTGTGCCCTTGAGGGGTCAAGACGAAAGTAGTGCCAATCATTAGAAATCTAATGACGGACTGCTGCTCAGTTGGATTTTAAACAGTGTTTTCAACTCGACTGCAGGTGGACCGACCGTTGGGTGTTTTGAAGGATCTCTAACCACATCCTGTGCTGTCAAGGTACACTGACCCAGCCTGTATTACACTTAGAGCAAGGTGAGATGTCTGAGGTCAGCAAAAATGAGATTTGAGAGGCTGTTAGGTTGCTTACTTTCCAAAAGTTGGTTAATTAGAAAAAGACATTAAGTAGAAAATAAGCTGACTGTCTTCTTCAGTTGCAAAGATAAAAATGAAACACGCAAAGGCCTAGAATTATGTTTAAGTGTGAAAAAAATGTGATTATCCGAGCCACATCAGGAATCCACATTAAAGCCCACCTCGGCTTTGCAGTTTAACTGCATGAGCATAAATCATGTATGCAGGTTGGTAAATCTTACTCCACAGCACGTCTGGCTCCTGAATATTCTCTGCTGCCTGCATAAGCACTGCAGCCGTGTACTGAAAAAGTGTCTTTTGACAGCGTTGTCGCTTCCTTTACTAAAACCCAAACTAGTCCTTAGGCTTTAGAGGTACAGGGTGGCAGATGGCCGGCCCCCCTCGCAGAGCGGCTCCGCCAGCTTGGACTAGCACACATGTTCCCTCAGTGCAATTAAGTCTAGCTGACCCCTCAGAGCCCCCTGCATCAGCGGGGTGTTTCCGTCGCGTTCTTCCATGCAGATGCTAGCGCCAGTGTGTACTATGTGCAAACCCTTGCCACGCGTGTCACACTGTGCACATATGGCTGCTCCGTGTTCGGCATGTTTAATAATACTGACATGTTTTAGGAGATAACGTTAAGGCAGCAGGAGACCCAGACTAAATTGACCATCCGTATGACAAATAAAGCTGTTAGGCTTTGGTGTTGGGGCTGTGCAGTGAGCACGAGAACGCAGACAGTGATAAAGTAATAATATATTGCAAAGAATATGACTACTGAGAAATGTGCATGTTCATTCCTCCATTGCTATTTGTTTGGTTATGCATGGGGGAGAAAAAAGTGCTTTGTTCTCTTGCAGCTCTTAAATCAAATTCTTGTTTCTGATTGCAAAAACAAATCACTCACCATTTGCAATCTGACTCCCGGAACAGCATGTCACTCCCGACTCCCTCGCTCTCCCTCTCTCCTCGTCCATATGTACAGTAAATATATCTCTTTATTTGCATGCGTAGACTGCACTAAGACATGACAATAAAAGAAGCAGCTTAATATATCAAAAAATCTGTCTTATTTATTGGCATCTGAAGTGTTTGCTAGCAACAAAAATCATTCCCATGCCAAATAGTCTTTGTAAGGCTTGACTGCTATTTACTGTCATGCGTCTCATTTTAGTGTTATGGGTGATTATGATGGGGAGGCCTGTGCAGCCATATATTAGCATGCGCTGAATGAGCTGTGGGACATGATGCCCCGTGACTGCGAGGTAAATGAAAGCTGCTTGCTTATGCAGATGCATTTACAGCCCGACATGGAGTGAAAATAGCCTCCAACATTATGCAGAGATGTAGTGCTATGAAGATATCCATACTACTGCTGTATTTATGATTTATCCGTCAATCCCGCACTCCATCCATTTTATGTAACTGCGCCATCAGCAATGATCTTCATTTCTGTCCCAGTCAGTCAATCTTTCAGTATCTAATTTGGGATATGCAGAGGAGCTGACCCTCTGTTGTCCCTATTCCAGCAGAGGAACCTGAACGCATCAGAGTGGCTGTCACTCTGTGGGTAAATTACTGTGCTTCCCACTGTCCTGCAGCAAGGCCCAGGTCAGACTGGGCCATATCTGCCCCTTTCATCCAATTAGGAAATGAGTTAAAACCCTTCACTTGTGCTGACAGACACAGACAGATACACACTTGCACAAACAGACACACACACACAGGTGCTGGCCACAGCATCTGCCCCATCGCCCGCGCTATTTCTTAATTTAGATCTCAAGTAGGATAACCGGTCAAAACACACATACAAACACACTGAGGGATAAATAGACCGTCTGTCTCCCCACTTTCCCCCTCTGTCTGCCACATGGTGCAGACACACATCAATTGATTTGGCATCTCTCTTCCCGTCTCCTCCTTTTTCCTCTCTTTCTCCCTCTCTCTTTCTTTCATACACACAATCACATTCACAAGCATGAAGTCCCTCCCCTGGGGATGAAATCACTTACACACACACAAACACACACAAATATCGGGTGGCTCGTTGCTGGAGTGGACAGGCCTTTGTGAGATAACGGGCAAACGCAGCCTGACAGGCTCGGCTGGGCCATTATTGAATTGCAGTGAAGACTATATTACTTTAGAGTGAGATAAAAGACTACATACAAGACGGATGGGTGGGGGACATCAAACAAGACTGTGTCCGGATTGTGCCAGGAGTAATCCGGCTGAAGGCAGCGCTGATTTCCCCCAGGCCAGGTGCCATTTCTCCTTGAATAATTCTTATGAGGAATCCAACAGCAGCTCCGCCTTTGTGCCATAATTTGTATCATCTCTTCCTTTCCATCATATCCAGTTTTTTTTTCCCTTCTCTCGTCTCCTTTCCTTGTCCTGCTAGTTCTTCTATCTTGTTTCTTGGAATGGTCTTGCACAAAACTCAGATGTTATGATTGGAATTCTTCAAAATCGTTTAACTTCATGTGGTGCGCCCTCGACCGAGGGATGTTCCTCGACTATGAATGGAGAGGGAGGATCCTCAGGGGAAATACTCGTGATGGTGTTTGGGAGGTTTGGCCTAGAATGCAATATGGATTGCGGGAGACGCCATCTGATGTTGAGGAAACATTTGGCACCTCGTGTCATCTGCTGAACTTGTTTGCAGTCACAGGCGTCTTTGATCTCCCGACAAAAACAATGTAAACAGATGCTTTGTGTTGGCTCGCTCCGAACATCTTAGGCTGCAAAAAGGCTGACAGGTATGATGATCATAATGTCATGAAGGAAGGTGATCATTACTCACTTCAAAAGGAGGGAAATTAACGACTATAAAACAATGCAGAAACCACTATATGAAGCACAACTAACAGCACCCCTGTTCTATTATCTCCCGCAAGGTGATAGCACTCTTTCGTAGCTGCCACTGCTGAATGGCATTGGACTTGACAGTGATACTGGCACGTCATTAATCAAATATATATGCATGAAAATCATCAAGCCGGCCCACCGTAGGTTATGCTCAGGTGGCAAGGAATAAAATAACTGAGGTGAAAAGAGGATTTTTCCACCAAGATCTAATATAGTCAGTGCAGAATTAAAAAACAAGGCTTGCTCCAACATAAATCCAGAGTCTACATTAATAAAATATCAATGCTCAGTGATATGGGAAAATCGATCTATTTGAGTTGGTTCTCAGAATTACAATGCAGAGTCGTGGCAATTTAAGAATCTTTCAAGTTGTGGACATGACGTGTTTGTAGGGTGCAATTATGTTCACATGCTTGGTGTGTCAGATGGCCCAAACAATGCATTTCTGCTGGTCTAGAAACATTGAGTCACTTGTGATGGAATGTGATCAGCTCAGCTCAGCAGTGACACTATGAAGCTGAGAGTTGGAGTGTGAACACACATGCAACACATGTGAGAGCCTCTTTTCAAAGAAACAGTCATTATGCGGGCTGTGAGTCGAATTAAAACCCTTACTTCTGTTGCAGTTATTACTAGCATGTGTGGACGAGTCTTTAGCAATAAGAACTCAACGAGGGGAACTTGAACATCTCAGCCACAACTTCAGTAACAAAACTACACATTGTGTGCATGTTAAAGCCATTACAACTTAGGCGCACATGTAAAAATAAGATACTCCATGACGACTTCTTTGCTTGCAGATTGGATTAGGAGTTTGTGATGAAACCTAACTGAACCATCATCTTGGTGCCAACAAACCTAGATTTTTAACAGTTTTAGAAAGTACTGAGAAAGGTCATAAGGGGACGTTCCTGCTCTAACACGGCCCATAAAAGTTAAGATTCTCCTGTTTGTAGGTGCAGACAGGAAAAATGTATGCATTTTTAACCAAATGTTATCCTACAGGTCTATGAAAGTTTGGTATCCCTCCTTTTGGGGTTCTTATTAAAATAGACAATATTTGTAAGGACATGCAAGATATGTGAAGCAGAGCCTCTGTGTCAAATACTTTGGCATGGGTTTTGTTATTTGCAAGTCTATGAAATGTTTTCATCTTTAATTGTATAAATTAGTCACTTCCAAACCCCTTATATAATTGTATTTATCCTGTACTCTGAGCAGTTAAAGATTCCAAATGCATTATATATTAAGGTGTGCTTTTCTACATCCTATAGTAGATTGATTTCCCAATTCATCCTGCAGTTTGTTATTGATTATACTAGTGCTGATGACCTAAATATACACTGGTTATCCTCTGATTGAAAGCTGAGTTGTGCGTTCCTCCTCCCACCAAATGCTCCACCTGTTGGGAGGGTTTGGAGCAAGACAGCCCCATTGTCTTATTTATTTGCTGACGTGATTCACAACACGATAATAATAATTAACTGAGGTTATTAATTTTTAATGAGAGACCTAAATGGTGCGCCCCAAGGGCCTATAACCTCTGGTTTTAATTAATATGCAGTGGGTGCACATTAGGCTTTCAATTAGAGTGGGGGGAATGGCCAGGCAATCACAGAGCACTTTTAATCCATATGCTCATCAAGGGTCCAAGTCATGCCTTTTTAATCAAGCACTCCAGACCTGAAAAGAGCAAAAACACATGTCCATCAGTCATTCAGCGAGAACAGCAAGAGCGACTCTGGACTTGAAGAAAAGTGCTGTCGTTCAGTGAGCTTGGCTAAAGACTGTAATGTGGCGTGTAACAGCGAGGGAATTCAGAGAGGAGGGGAGGAGGAGGGGAACAAAGTGGAGTTTTTCCAAGAGGAGCTGGGAGGGGAGGTGGGATTAATGAGATGCAAATTAGTCCCCGTTTTTTTCAGGCACTGACAGCTGAAGCGTCGCTTTGACAGGGGACACTGTCAGTCCAACAAGCCCAAATAAACACTTCTCTGTTTTACCACCCAAACAAATGGCTCTCCCTGTGCCAAGATGTGGCGCATTCTTCCGTAATTCTGCCGGCTTGCCGCAGGTGACTTGATGCCGTTTGCGAAAATGAGAATCCCATGTCACGAGGAGACGCGTCGTATGCATGCATGTTCGACAAGTGTGTTTGTACATCTTGTAAAACAATCCCCCTGCACTGCCATCTCACACACACACACACACAAACACAGCTTGGCTGAATCATGAAATAACCCAGGTGTCCTGGGGTATGCATGTGGGGAAGTTCAATTTTCTCAGGTGCGAGTGTGGAGTCTAAGCTATCAAGGCAATCTTGACCAAGCAGCCTTACGCCTTAATCAGCACATCTGTTTGCAAGAAGAAATACGTGGGCTAAATGAAATGTTAACTTGTCTAATCATGGATTTAATTAAATCTTAAATTCAAGAAAAACACATTTCATTTAATAGTATGGCACGCAAGCACCTCTCTTAAACTGCATCAGAAGTACAGCCGTGCATGAAAGAACATCAAAGTGTTTCACAACTAGAATCAATGTGTTTTTGTTCAAATTAGAGAAGAAATTGAGACGGAGCGGTGACACAGAGAGAGGGGAGAATAAAATGTGAGACTTATAGACACAGAGGAAGTCAATAGATACACAGGTAGACGGAGAGATCGGTGGGCGTTGTGCAGCAGCTAATGCACACCAGCAATTATGGGCCATCATAATCACAGCATCCAGTGACAACATAATCATAGCACAATCAGGTGGCGAATCAGAGGCAATTTGCTGACTATCTCTACAACTTGGAGAGGCTGGAGAAATTCCCCATTTGTGTGCAGCAGGCTGAGAAAGCTTAATTATCCTGATGAGGGGGTGGCGGAGAAGGGACCAGCGACCCCGGCACGCTTCAAGCCACCAGCGAGACAAAAGGCGGCTGCCGTCGGGGCCCCCGAGACACCTGGAAACTGGGTTTTGTGTGCATCGCTAAGAATTCCTTTGTGGGCAACGCGGTGCAACAAGCAGATGTCAAATTGATCCTGATTGAGAAGACAAGGAACAGCAGATGCATTGCTTGTTGCCAGTAATTTGTCCTGTGATTCACGCTCCTCTGTGTGTGTCTACAGTGTGAGCTTTATATATATGTGCACTTAAAGAGCTGGGATGATGAACTGCAAGAACACCCTTTATTTCCTGCTACAGAGGCTGATTGTCTTGTCAAGTTCTGGCTGCCGGCCGAGATGTAAACGTAATGATAAGCTCAGAGAATTTCTAATATATTCATGGATGGGGAAAGCAAAAAATTTGAAATCTACAAGGAGACAAAAATAACTGCAAAGAAGGCTCACTAAAAAAAAATTCTGTGTTCCCTTGAAAAAAGAAATACCTTTGGGTTATGTTATTAAACTTGAAATGAACAACAAGGAAACTGAATTAATCTCCACCATGAAGGGGAGCCAGATAATTCCAGTTGAGCAAATTGAATTGGAATGTAAATGTTAAAAATGATCCACGTGCTGTCCCTGGGTTCCTATGAGCACGGGCTCCGAATTCAGTCTGCGCCTCTCCCTTCGTTGCTCAAATATGTGGATAACAACAAAATTAATTATACATATTAATGCTTGCTTGCCAATTTTTCACGCGCATCTCCCCGAAAACGGCTTTCTTCAAAAAGCACCCGTCCAGAATTTGAACTAACTAATCTCTGGCTGCCTGGGGAGAGAAAACAAGCGCTTTGAGGGAATAAGTTACATTCTGTTGCGGCGTTTACACGTGTGGCTGAGCACAGAACTTCAGAGCTGGCATTTCAATCAGGAGCCATCAGAGGCATCCTTGGCAGATAAGAGAAGCTGCACAAGCTCTTCTGCTCTAAACTCTAATAGTGTGTTTACGCTGGAGATACACTCTGCATACAGTAGAACGAATCGAGGGCTACGCCGAGGCCTTACACAGACACTCGGTTTTCTGCAGCTTACAGTCTAATCAAAGGAAAACTTGTGTAATGTTTGGAGATTTCTTCTAAAGAGTTAACAGCTTAAGAAGTAGTGCTTGTGTTTTATCTGCAAAAATACATCAGTTGGATACGGGCTACAGCCATAACGATTGGTATTCCACTCCATAAAACACACAAAAAATATAATTTGTTCATTTAACGTAGCAAAACTAATTTTAATATTTTGAAAAATACATTTCTTCACAAGATTCGGGTGAGAAAAATGACATTATCATGCCTGTATGGAAAATATAGAGGCTCTAACTGGCATCTAATAGCTTAGCACACAGCACTTATGAATATTTCCTGTTCCTTTAAGCCACTGTCATAGATCATCAAATCGCCAAACTTGCCAAAAGATTGACTATTTGTCCTAAAGTCCAAGAGCAACAGCAGCTAAAGTGCGTTCATAGAAAATGCCTCAATCACTAATGCAAAAAAAAAAAGGAAAAAAAGCACTAGAAAAAGTTCTATCTTCAGTGCTGTCAAGGCCGTTTGCTTTTGCTCTTCAAAACTCCTTTGTTATGTCAGATAGATTTCCTGGATGGCTCCCAATATCCTTAAGGCTTATTGGAGTGCTGCATGCACACAACCCACAAAGGACACCCAAAGATAACAGGAAAAGTTGGACCTCTTCCTAAAGTGAGGCATTACTGAGGCTAGCTGTGCTGAGCACTGGGGATTCGTACCCACAGCATAACAGGTTTATATCACCTGGTGTAAAGATTCATTGGCGTGATCACTGGAATTGACTTTTAAGTGACCTGCATGCTATAAAAACGAGGCCAATTATGGCGGGATGGGAGGGTGTCACCTTTGTGAAAATATCTTATCTATTGATGCCTTAATTTTAATGACATGTGTGACCTTTGTGAGTCGCACCCTTGAGCTAGACAAATACAGAAGAGAAATGTCTTCGCTCGTTCCTGTGAGCTCAGGGAGGTTCGGCCTTTGCTTTATGTTTTACATTTAGAAAAACCCCTGCTTTGCTTCCTCCTTTTTATTAAATCCACTGCAGACCACCTACATTCAAATTTCAGAATATTTAAAGAAAATGTTACCCACTGTCTACCTGAATTATCAACGGCAGATTACTGTGACACATCGACAATGATTAATGTGTTAAGAGAGTTTGGGAGCTACTTCACTAGTGGTGCTTATCCAGTGTAGCATCATTTATGTTTATCATTACAAGCCTAGCATCCCCAACATATGATATGCATCTCTGCATTAGCATGAGAGGATTTTAATATGATGTCTGCTTGTCAAAACAGATACCATATTAGAATCCTCTCATGTTAATGCTGAAAATAGGGCTTTATAGGAGGAAATGTGTGGCTGAGGGTGCAAATTACGCTTCTGTCAAATATATTATAGGCCTAAACATTTTTAAAAAATGTTTCTAAAAGCAGTTTAACTTCTTACATAAAAGAGACCAATTTGTATTGCATTATTTAAAATTATGCATTGTACATAAGCAAATACTATACATAACATGAAAATATTCTTCACAGCCGCTTGTTTTTGTCCTGTTAATACTCCCACATGTTGCTTTACAAGTGCATATGGTTGTTTAAGATCTACTGATAAACTTTATTGTTTTAAAAGTTTGATTTAAAGGTCCAGTCTCCACTGTCGCAGTTATGTACATTGCTTTAACTGCACATTAGTAGTACAGTATTGCATTTAAAAACTAGGATTGGTTCCAGAACCTTGCAGGACACCAGAGTCTTAACACAGCGCCTACATATTTGATTATCCTTACACAGATGACACCCAGCTGTTGACCTCAAACCTTAAGCTACATTCACAGTCCATTGTTTCTAACAGTCGATAAAACAAAGTTTTCTTTGCAGTGAGGACTTCTTAAACATGATACACAATAAACTGAATAGGAAATGTGCTTGGAGAATTGTATCACTGCACAAGGAAACTACTTAAATAGTCGTGATGGCTAAATTCAAACGGTTTTGGTCTCAGAAATTTTTGATCACACCTTGCACACAAACGTCTTGCGAGAAGTACAGACTATATATGCACTTTGCATTTGGTTTATAGCAAATACTCCAAGAACACGTACAAAGCCTGCATGCAGACACTTATTGTGGCAAACAGATTTACTGTAAGGGTGATCTAAATTTACAGATTTATGACCTGTAATGAATATATGCAGAGGCAATGTTTTAGCCTTTGCAATTTTGCACACTGTTGTAATTTGTACTTATAGTTAGCAATGGGGTATCTATGTCAGTTCAAGCTAACAGATATCGAACAACAGTAACTTTTACCGAAAATAGCACAACTTTGAAAAGCCACAAGCTGCTGGAACTGACTGACTCCAAATGCAGATTGGTAAAGTTTAATGAGAAAGACATACGACTACACTGGCACAACACTGGCTATATTTGTTTACATTATGGGTAAGGATGATGCAGCATTTTATGTGTCATTTTGTTGCACAGAAGCAGTCTCTCTGTGCAAATTCTTATTACCAGACCAAGTGAAGGCTGGAGCTACATTTCAGGTGAGATGCACATCAATACATGCATAAATAAAGCTCAAGTCTGCTTGATGCATGTTTCAACATGGCTGAAAACGTATGTTTCACCTGAGTTGTACGAGTCCACTTCAGTATGCACAGGAAAGAGAGAGAGGTGGAAAACAGAAGAAAATATGAGAAAACTACTGGAGTGTCTGAAAGTCTGGAGCTCAGTCAATGTGAGCTGCCACACATACAGTAGACACACTGTATGAGTCTGTGTGTGTTGATACAGCAACGCCTGTACTGTCAGTTGGGGAGCTTGATTGATGGCTGTTTTCAGCTAAAGAAACTGCAATATGAGGGAGAGCAAGAGAATCCCAGTGCTCCAACTTATCCACAGGTATGCCCTTAAATCAGCTGTTACAAACTGCTGCTGATATATTGTACAGCAGTGACAACAATAATGGTAATACAAGTTTTCTGCTGTGGCAGTTCACTGTTTAAGGTTATGGAGACCACATTAGTGGTAATCAGAAAAATACCGCTTACCTTAATGTGATCCCATATACAGCTACACAGACCATTACAACAACTCAGCCGCCTAATATATCTACAAGCCCTCAGTCAGTGGCCGCCATCATTTGAATGACATTTCCGTGTTCAGGCAGAAATCACATCTACCCCGACTAAATTGACGTGGACTAGTTTTCCATATCAGAGGTTCTCTCCAGCAGTCAAGTATGTGTTTGTGTGTGTTTGTCTGTGTGTCTTTGTGTGCATGTGTGTGTGTGAGATCTCATTTCTGTATCGTTTCGGTGGTCTGACGCGTGCGTGGGACTCAAGCCCACAGTGGAGAGTCAATCTGAGACATCTATTATGCACTTCATCAATCTTTTTGGACTCTTGACATTTCACTAGCTGAACAAATTGTCAGTTATCAAAACTCAATTTCAGAAATGACATGTCGAAATTCACTCCCCCGAACCCCTCCTCCACTCCTCACTCGCTCCCCTCCACCATACACTCTCAGCATATATGTCCTTGCATTTACTTATATACACCAAACAAATTCCCACGCACGTGCATGCGCATGAGGACGAATGAAGTTCACTTCTCGCCCACCGCCCCCTCAACTTCATCCCACCTTTGGCAATTGCCTAAATGAGCTGAGCGACGGCAGTTCTGCACACAAAGAGTTAATGGCGGTTGGAGTTAATCGCTCCTGGGCTACCGGCGTTCCTGTGAGCAGATAAGGCTGTTTATAAATTGATTTGGTTATGCTTCATTGATAATAAAAGGAGCCAGGCTTTGTTTACTTAACAAAACACTCACACAGAGCACGCTGTATTTGGATTGCAGCTGTGTGTGCAGCATAAATGTGTATGTCTGTGTAGGTGTAGAAAGAGATTTAAGGAAACTTGTGCGATTGATTGAGAATGAAGACGACATAAAAGAAAGGAGGAGTAGGCTACCGGAGTGACAGGGTCAACCTTGAGGAAAGGATGTAGGGAGAAAACCATTAGCATAAAGTAAAGGTGAAAGCAGGCAACACTGAAGGGGGCCCAATCCTTGTTCACTCCCGTTAATGAAAGTCATCAGTCACATTCCTATGCATGCTAATGACGTGCACGAGTGCAATGACAAACCCAAAAAAATCTCACACACGTGCACCTTCAGACATGCATGCTCCTGATGTAAAACAGCACTTTTGTATCTCATGCAAACAAACTCGCAGCCCGATGCCTTCTGCACATGACAGACTGTGTGACTCCTGTTTGTTTTTCCACAGATTAACATTTGAGGAACGCTTAATCTCATAGACTAATCTTTAACCTGTGTCACCTGCTTCGTTTGGTGATGTCACCTCATGTGTGATAAGCTTCCCCCCCCCGCTTTGTGAACACAACAAATACAGTGTTAGTGGCAATGACAAGCCTGAGGGAGGATTTAAATTGAGAATCATACCTGCGTTCCCATTTCAGAATAAAGGTAGGAAAAAACATCCAAGAAGTCAAGGATGCAAGACAAAGTTGTGTGTTGCAGAAAGAAAACTGCAAATGGTAAACAGCAATTTGCAAAAATGTGGCATTAGTTCCAAACTATTTGCCCGTTTTATTATCTCTCCTAATCAGTTCTGATTAAAGACCAAGCTTCAGCACCTCTTGTTTCTATTTCCAGGCTTTAGAAAATCTAAACCATGCTGGGTGATTTTCGCCAATCACAGGCCTTTTCACCAATCAGATGAGAATGCAAAAAGCGCCTTTCAGACATACAGTGTGTTCTGTTAATCTAATGGAAAATGAATGTTTCAGCTTCATACCACAATGCACAAACTGGTGACTTTGCTGAAAAATTGCCGCAGCAATTTTACTGGGGACATTTCAACACTTTGAACACTGCACAAGTCTGAACCTCATGTTGCCACATTAACAGATGGGTACTTCAAGTTGTGTGAAGCAAGTTAGGGTTTCCTTTTTCTACATATTAGCAACCAAAAACATCACAGAGAGGAAAAAAGTTTGTTGCTGGTTGGGTGCCGAAATCCTGAAACATTTCTCCTATTCAATTTGCTCCACAATTTCTCATCTATTAGGCTACAAATTGACTTGTCCAGACAAATAAAACTTTACTGCCCCTTAGATCAATGATACTCATGAATAATAAATGTAATCCTATAATTTAGTATGTTGCTTCCACCTGTTTAGGAATATTTCCTCTCAGTTTATTAAATACCTGCAGCATCAGACAGCAGCAGGATCCATATGAGGGTCTCCAAAACATGAGTTGTGTATTTGTGCATATGCATTAAATGCTTTTAAATAGAAATTATCCCTGAGGGGATCCATCTGAGTCAGGCTCAATTAGAAAGTCATACTGTGTGCTTTTTTTTTTTTTTTTTCTCACTTCAGCTGCAGTTAAATTATTTGTTATATAGCAGATATCATCCACATAGCTCTATCCCAGCTGTCGACAATTTTTTATTTCACTGTTGCGAACGTAGAAGCGTCATCATCACACATGGACAGAATTTT
This sequence comes from Acanthochromis polyacanthus, assembly GCF_021347895.1. Taxonomy (NCBI): domain Eukaryota; kingdom Metazoa; phylum Chordata; class Actinopteri; family Pomacentridae; genus Acanthochromis; species Acanthochromis polyacanthus. Next base: position 9,946,140 of record NC_067135.1, on the reverse strand, counting down.
CAGTGAAGAACAAAAATCTGCCTTTTAGCGAGGCAACATTTTGCTAGAGCAGAGAGTGTTGATGTTTTTAAAAGCAAACTTGAGGGCTAGCTCGTCAGTCTGGCTTTTGATTGATTTCAACGATTTTATTTATTGCCATTTTCAAAACTTTTTATTCATTGTAATCTGTTTATTCACCTATAAACACATATTAGACCATTTCATCTATCCTTTATCACTTCATTTTTCTCATTTTTTTTCTTATTCTGCTTTTATGGACTTTGAATCATATCTTGTCTATTTCATCACTTTTTTTTATCATCTTATCTTGCTTTTTTCTACCTCTGATGTTTCCTCCTTGTATGAGTTTACTTCTGATAGTGATTCTTCAGCCCCTCAATCCTGTTGTTTGTATCATTTTATTGCCTTCTTATTCCTTCTACCTGTAAAGCAATCTGCATGACATACAATTTGTATAAAAAGTACTATATAAAGAAAGTCAGATTGATGAATTGAATAGAGAAATCATCCATAAACCAGGCTGTGTTTGGACAGTTTGATAAGCTGGTATTAGTTTAGATTTCAGCTTTTGTTCAGTATTGCATTACTAAAGTTAAACATCACATGTACTGTCTAATTTCACATAAATGACAAAAATCAGACAAACTGTGGTTCTCTCCATCAGTGTATTTGGTTTGTCTGAATGAACCACACCCTAACCCTAACCCTAAGTCTATGACAGAAGGTCGACACTGATAGATCGATCAAGCAGCATTTTCACAAACCTCATGTTCGAAAAGGGTTTAAATCACAACATCCATTAACTCAGAGTCGAAATCCTGGATGAAGGCACAAAAAATAATGCCAGTCTTTACCTTAATTAGCTTTTCTTTGCCTTTCACAGATTTCTGTCGTCTGCAGCTTCCCGTTTTAGACCTACAGGCTGCACTCTGAATGCTAACATTAGTTGGGTCAACAGTGTTTTTCGAACAAAACTTGTTAATGAGTCTGAAGGCCAAAGCTGAGCCCGGCGAACATTATCTGTTTGGTTTCAAAGTGATCGTAATTTGTTTTTGCACAGCTATAATTAGAAACACTTTAATTTGTCCTCCATTTTTAATTGCAGCACAACCAGTAGCCTCAAGCCACCGAACACGACGCAGCATCAGAGATACGCACAACCAGAGACAGGACCCATATTCTCTCATAATTAAATGTAATCAGTTATGTATGTACAAAATATGCTGATGACAACACACACCCCCGGTTTAAGAAGAAGGTGACATCGGCAATAACAGTAAATTACCGATAGAGGTCAACTTGAGCGGAGCAACAATGCTATTTTTAAAGCTCACCGAGCTCCGCGGTTGAAGGAAATTACTGACACCACAAGCAGTTTTATTTATAAGGACATCAACCGTATGCAGTAGCATTGTTGAAAGTACCAAATTTAGATGGATCACACTGCCCCAAGAACCAAGCTAAAAACACCCCATCTGCAGAAGTGAAACATTTATCCTCCTCGGGGACTGGATAAAGAGTTACCCAGCGTTTCACTTTGTGTGGCGGCACACGTATCTGGGGCATTTCTGATTCAGCGATTAAAACAAATATTAATCCAGGAACAAGTAAAAAATATCAAATCCCATCAAATCTGAGGAGACATAATGCTATAGCACTGCTGAACTGCATCATACTGAGCTCACTTTATATTGCACTACACCATTAAAAATACTTCTATTCATTTTTCATTGGATCACATACATATCTGATCATTTCTGAGGCACACCCTAGTGCTATGAAAAAAAAAAATTAACTCGGAGCATTTTCAGGTTAAATACAGAGAGAAAGTGTGCAGGAGAAATGCAATGCATTTCTTCAGGGATGAACTGAGATGATTATAGCAGCTGCATTTGAGGTGAACTCTATTTGGTGCTTTTCAATCTTCCTTCAAGCAGCGACAGTGTGAAATTTAATTTGCCGTTGCATCTGTCCATGTAACCTTGACAAGTTTTTGGAATCATTTGATTAGTCCGCACCACTCAAAATTTGTCTGCTGATTTAATGACATTAGTTTCTTTTTTTTTTTTTAAAAAACAAAAAAAAAACAGCCATAGCCACAGTGCTTCATATCAGTGCAATCATGCTTACAGTAGGAGGGGAGATGCTTTATTTATTAAAGAAAATTTTGGTAAAGAAAGCTAAATAAATCTCAGTCAGATAAGGAGGAATTTCAATCTTGCACAACTGGCCAATTGCATCCCTTTACAACCTGACAGCAGCGCAAAGACACAGTAGTTTATTTAGCTCATGTCAACTATATAGCGCAGCAAAATACATTTAATTTCCCTTTTGCTATTATTGCAGCAGATTTATGCTTCCACTGAAAATATCCTGACCTTTTTGTGACACTCCCCATAGAAGCATTCCCCCTTTTTTCTTTTTTACACTAAAAACCAGTTGCATGGGAGGTACAGTAGATTACAAGATCAGTGGCTCAGCTCCGGGGACAAGACTGGCTCAAGATTTATGATGATCAGGAAGCTCATCAGAGGAAGAGAGGAGAAAGGGGGGAAAAAAAACCAGAAGAAAACATTGACTGAGAGGAAAAGTTCCAATAATCATAAACATCCGGCTCGTATTCCCTGAACAGTAAGTCCTGTGCGGAGCTCATTAGCATTCAGCGGACCCACCAGATTACTCGGGGCACTCTGTAATTTGCAATAAAAAATAAAGATGACGCCAAAACAAAAACAAATCTGAGCTGATACAAATTAGGAGGAGCGCGCTTGGTTAGTCTGTCAAAGCAGTAAATTTCCCAGCGCCGTGTGGAAAAAAAACCCAGGTCGCCGGGCTCGAGCACAGGCGGGGGGAAATTAATGAGCTGTCTGTTTGTGTGACTTTATTCCCCTTGTATTTCCACCATTTTGCCTGGACAGCGTATCAATCTGCCTTTACGGTAATGATGCTTCGGTGCTGGAAATTATTGCATTAAAGTGATTGGGTTCATTTTGGTTGTGAGAAAGGGGAAAGTTCCTCGGGACACCTCATCCTGCTGGGATGGAACTATTCGATTCCACATAGTAAGCTTCTTCTTGACTCTTTTTGCGTGGTGAAAACAAAATTTCTCATTCCTCTCTTGATATTAAAGAGTCGCCTTTTACTTCAGAGTTGTTATATGGGACGTTTATCACATCTCCACAGTCGGCCTCAGCTGGTTTATCGGCCGAACCAGTGATGTCACCCAATCCTGGGATGTTTTAATGAAGCCAATCCTTTTCCCCGCTGCTCGTGAGGGTCTCTCAGCATGTAGGCTCCAGCTGCCGGCTGACACCCCGATAAGCCAGACCTCTCACTCCGACATCTCGCACTTCTCATGCTGACTCATCACTCGGCCCTTTCAGATTAAGAGAAAGGTCTGGTGGATGTCGCCGCATGGGGGGCTAAACGCCAACTGCCCGATCTCAAAACCGACATAACCTCTGTTTACGCTGATTGAAACATGCTGATATGGGAAGATACCCAATAGGGCCCAAAAAAAAAAAAAAAAAAAGTGGGACCAAAATAGGTTAGGGAATGAAACGCTTGCTGATGCTGCACTAACGCGGCAGATGGGAAATGAAATTGTCGCCTCTTTCTGCTGTGTCCCTCTATCTTTCCACCCATACATCCATCTAGTGATCTAGCCTCCATCAGCAGAGGAATAGAAGCCACCTGAAACTTTTAGGTCAGCCCTCATAGGGCATCACCCCGCATCCCTGAAGACTGTGACTTGGTTACAGAGTCGTAACCTGGAGCATGGCTCGCCTCCCTCGGTCAGCCGCGCTGCACACAGAGTAACACTGTCATGCTGGACACCTGTGTCCATCACTCTGCTTGTGTATGCATTAAGCAATTTTCTGATACTTGTAGCTGTGGGGGAACATGGCTGCCTCTCTCTCTCAGAGCTGCATTCTAACCTGCTAAGCTGTTGTTCTCATTTCTCTCCTCGTGTTTCACTTAAGGTTGATAAGACTGACATTATGGGTCACCGAGGATGTCACAAGAAAGGTTATAAAAATGAAAGGGCTACAAACACAGACAGGCACTGTACAACATCCGGAAAGGTTGTTAGCAAATTAGCCACAATGTCACTTGGTTTTTACAGAATTGTACAAAGCAGCAAAAATGAAGTGAACAGTGACCTGCGGCAGCTTTCGCTTGAAGGGGTTTTCTGGTCACTTTGAGCAAAGGAACAAATTTGACATTATTTATTATCCCACTTTTGACAATCTGCATCCTTAGCTTGCTAGATGCTTGACTTTCTTCATCAGCTTGATGCTAATTATGTTGGTTTGTCGCTTGGTGCTGGGCAGGTAGCAGAGAGTAGCATTATTAGAGCTTACTCTCGCTGAAAAGAGCTTTTCTGCTTTGCCTGGAAACAAGGTTAATGAGAACCTTCTAACAACAGGACCACCTAAAATGGGCTTAAAGTCTCATACAAGGCCGCCACTAATGACTGCTTTTCTCTCTAATAAGCCATCCAGTTTCACCAATATGTTGATTGATGTAAATGGTGAATATTCCTCCAAAAAAGTAAAATGACAACATAATTACAAGTAAAAAGAAAAGAGAATTGGTAAAAAAATAAAAAAAATAGACAGTTCATTATTTAAGTCAGCAGTAGAACTCCAAAGAAATCCCAAAATCCCAGTTTCTATTGTGAAAAAGTTTGGTCTGTGTATCCAACAAGATGCAACATGGACACAGTGGGTATTTTACTAGCACTAAGCAGCTAAAACAACTCATTTTCTCCTTATTCTGTAGCTGTTCTGACTTTCCTTGTAGCTTGGAATTCTGCTTAGGTGCACGGTGAGTTTGTTTTCTAGCCACACTGGGGTGATAAAAATTTTAGTGGTGCAGCTCCAAAGTGACTGATGGTGAACATGCAGTCTTAACTGAACTTCTTTGAGTCACTATTTCATACTTATTCCGTTGCCTGACAACAGAAACCGTATAAATATGTCAGTGGGAACAGCTTTATTGCTTATTTGACCTTGTTAAAATACAGCGCAAGTGAGCACAGCGAGTAGGAGAGAAGCAACACATGTCAAGTGTAACTGGATTGAAAAACTATGCGTTTTTTTCTTCAGATGCTTGAGCATTTTGCTTCACGGCTGGAATTAACATTCAGCTTTTGTACAGTTTACAAACCATCTTACTGAGATAATTCCGAGTGCTTCAAAGCCTTGGGTCCTTAAAAACTTTCACAATGAGAAGCGTCGTACTTTGCTGCTGCTGCCATTCTCTGTGAATGTCGTATATTGTGCACCTGATCAGACTAAAGCTCAGAATAACTGATGCTGTGTTACGGAGAAATACAGAAATACATTTGCTATGATGAAGTGAAGTTATAAAAAAAGCATGTGTCTGTTAAAGCTACTGACACGTCATGATGCCAACAAATTGCAGCAGCTCTCGTCTTGCAGAGAGACAAATCTGAAGTTCAGGTGCAGGACCGCACCGCAGACAGCCTTCCCGTCCCATCATATATCTATAAATGTCCACCTGTCCTGCACAGCTGTTTCTTCTGTGTCTCTTCGGACTCTTTTCTTTTAGGGTTTACCACCCAACAAGCTGCAACATCACACTCAGATTCACATTCAATAAATGTACGCAACACAATGATGGTGGTGTTTTTTTGCTTGTGAATGGGTGTTTGTCGCTTGTGTTAAGCAGTGATGAATTTGTTAATAGCCTGCTAATAGCATATTAGATATATACAAATATAGTATCTTAATTTTCAGTTTACCTTTAACGTGACAACCATGACATTATACCAAAAATTTAATTGTTGGAGCTTTAATTGGTAATCTGTGACAGTGATGATGATAATATAACACAGATTTTGAATACAGCATTCAATGATCATGTATAAAAATAACACACTATGCTATTCTGACTGCATTCTTTTTAGAAATTGTCCGTTATCCGTTTCATTTATGTCCACACAGCTCTGACATGGAGCTGACTGAAACAGTTGGACAGCTCGTCCTGCCATTGTCACCTTCACATAAATCCCTGACATGGCTGTCTGGAGATATTTACAGACGGAGAAGGCATCAGGGGACGGCCAAAGTGCTGAGATAAACCTCCCCCGCGCCCCCTCCATCCATTTTTATATCAGAACCCACAGATATAAACATATACATTCCTATTTGCCAAATCAGTATGGTGGCTGAGATGCATGGCTGGCGACAGGAGGAGGAGAGATGCAAGAAATAATCAATCATGGCCAGAAACTGAAATAGCAACCCTAAACCTCAGTGGATATCCCAGGCTGTGTCTTCTGGCCTGAGAAACAGGACTGCAAAGATGCTTTCTATAGGACCCTTGAGCAGCTCAAAGATTATGGGATGAGAAAAAAAAAAAAAAAGAAAAAGAAAATACCCTCCTCGTCTGTTCCCCAAGCTTGGCTGAGGTTCTTATTGCCGACTATGTATCCATTACTGCCTTCCTCTGGTGCCCTCGCATCAATACGGCCCAGAGAAAATCTGGTATGGCGGCACCTTCCATTGACAAAGCGTGTCTGGGTGGGTCGATAGTGTATTAATATGGGACAATGGTGCTAGCCACGTGTGGCTCGCACCACTAGGCCATATCGGAGTCTCTAGCACGCCCAGGGGCTGTGTGAATGGCCTTGAGCTCCACCGGGGCAGTGGATGCTTCTTGTGGGTGTGTGTGGATGCTAGTGTGTCTGTGCTCGGGAGTGTTTTCAAACCCAGAAGTCCCAATAACTGACTACCAGACCAAAGAGGGAGAGACAGAACAAGGGAGAGAAAACACGGTCCACTGCTAACAATGTTACTGTCTGCCCGGGAACACTGCAGCAGAAGCATCCAACAGGGAAAATGACCTGCCTGTTCACCCTCGCTGGCTTCAGCAACAATTTTGCATGAAAACAAGTTTTCTGGACACATGCACGAAGCAGCGGTGCGTTTTCCCTCTAAATGGTTTTTGTTAAAGTTTAGTAATAGTTTGTCAAACCTGTAACAAATGCGAGAGAAAGTCAAGTATTCCCAATTAGCTGAAACAGTATAACATTACGACATGCCAACTGTTCAAAATATGACCAGCATTTTACGAGATCCTCAAAATTCCAGCCAATTTCACAGCAAAATCCTGAACACACAAAATATGGCCCATGTTGGTTTTAGCATTTTTATTTATGGGCCTGTCCCACCCCAGCAAACCATACAGCCATGTTCTGCCATCAGCAAGAGCTTGCTTTGGCCTAAATAGGTTTTGTCAGTTCAATCCATTTTGTATATCTACATCACTGTGTTGGTATTAGATCAACACGCGGCCCTTTGTCACTTTTGTCCTTGCTTAATTTGGTTAAAAGGAAAGGGAGTAAATCATTTTTATCTCGAGGTCTGTGCAAATTGTGAAAAATCTGCATGTGTCTGATGGTGTGAATGCGCTTATGTAAATATCGGCATTTATTTATTACGTTTATCTTCTTCTCAAAGCGCCCACTTTCTTTGCTCGGAGATAATTTTCAGACAGCGCGGCCAAAAATTGCATGATGTAAACCAACAGACGACAGACTGCTGACACTCTAAACCACATAAACACACATGTTCAGCCACACAGTTAAACGCCCTGTCCTGTGCATGCTTGCAGACACACACGCACACACGTGGTTTGGTGATTTACTCGCACAGATGAGGCCCTGGGAGTACCTCTGCCACCACAGCACTCAAATCAAAGCTGTCAACAGGGACCCTGGAGGAAGGTAGGAATCAGAAAATATCTCCTTGCTTTTCCTCCTCGCCATGACCTGTGTGTGTGGAGACCAGATGGTGTGAGTGCATATATCTTTTTCCGTGTGTGTGTGTAGGTATGAGAAATGTTTGAAAAAGATGCGCAAAACCTATCAGCTGGCTATGTGGGAGATTGGCAGGGTGCCAGCGGAGCCCGATTCACCTTCTTCCTCCCCCCTTCTGCCTTGGCCATTATACCTTGGGAAATATACGCCTTTGGATGCATGGTGGCCAGAGGCTTGTTTACTTGCTAAACAACCTTGGTAGCTGAGTGGCATTTTCAGTGATGCGACGAGGAAGATTGACTGTCTGCCGGCGCCGGGTGGGTGTCCACAGTCCCGGTGCATTCTTTACTGTCCCTGCCAGGTTGCTTGCCTCCCATTACATACCAGCTCACTTCACGAACACACAGATGCCATTTGTGTACATACACATATGCAAATACACGTGCATGGACAGACAAGCACAGCTCACACTCCAGCCCCATTTTCATCCAAATGAATTGGCTGCTTCACATGTGCATGATATCTATCCCACCCCTGGATCCAATTTCCATGTTTATGAAAACTGAATTTACAGTATAAATGCATCTAAACATACTGGTGTGCGAGATGTCTATTATAATACAGCTGATGAGTGATTGCACAGGCTTTACCATGCCATTATCACTGTAATCATTTGACCCTCTTTTGGCTATTTCCGTAAACGTGCAACCTTCATACCTGGCACTATCTCTGTGTGAAACGATGCAGGAATGACTCGGGGAACGGTGCAAATTGATTTAGGGAGGCAGGGGAGAAATGCCTGCCAGTTCGCTATCAAAGTTCATGCATTGTGTTTACCCGAGCCCGATTACCTTAACAAGGCACATATATCACATAATTAATCCAGAAGATTACCATCAAAAATCCATAAACCAGTAACATGCTTCCTTGCGCTCCGCCATTAATTATATTTGTGGCACTGAAAAGATGAGATTGAAAACAGAGAGACAAAAAAAAAAAAAAAAAGACGGGGGATGCAAGAGATAGAGAGGCAGCCACGGACAAAAAGGCATATGGCGTTTTTAATAATCATACTGATTGCGCTGTAATTCATCATATCATCAAAGTAACTTTGCATTATTGATATATTTTTATGGCATGAAGATTTAAGTCATAACTCAACCTGAAATATTCTGGTTATACAAAAAATACGACTACATGCAGCACATACTTTGCTCACCTTTTAAAAAAATAATATAAAATCAACATTGACTCGTCCATTACTGATGAATTTTGTCAGATTCTATGAAATCCATCTCTGCTGATTGAGGTTTCAAGGCACAAGGGTCGATTTCTAAAGCCCATTATTTTTCTGACTGACGGATATAGACATTGTCAGCTAGACATTTAGGCCTCCAGGCATAGCTAGAGGATGGTGCTGGGACCCGTTGCCTGACTTTGATTCCCCTTCAACCAACTTGCTCTTTCTTCCCAGACATCCTTTTTTTTGTCCATCGACCGACTTTGTTGCATTTTTGTCTCTCAAGGTAGAAGTACTTTAAAATAATCGTACGTCTTGCACAAAGTGTCTGCCGGTGTGTATAACATCTTTATCACTCTCTGGGTTGGGGCTGGGTTTTTTTTTTTTTTTGTTGCCAGTCTTTGCCTGTGGCGTGTTCGACAAAAGAGAGAGCGTCCTGTCAAAAGGTCACAGCCTTGAGCACAAACAAGGAGACAAAGCAAGACAGAGAAGTCAAAATCTTCAATATCTGGTAGTGATTTTTATTACCTTAAACCATTTCTTGGTTTTACTGCCTTTGAATCCGATGCAACATGCCAAGATGACTTGTTTAATACATCAGATTCTAATCAGTATTCTTGAAATTTTGAGTTATGTCCTGCCAAATGTACATCCATTCTTTACCCTCCTCCTATATTCTTTCCCCTCTGTGAAGATCTCCATTTGTCTTCCCCAATACCCACTCTGTCTTTTCATCTGATGCCAACATGTGACTTTTCGCCTTTACGTGCATCTCTTTTTCTTCTTCTCTCGTCTTCGCTCAACGTCCCCCCTCCCTCATCTCTCTTCTTTCTGTGTGATGGTGATGGATGGGGCCTATGGATGAGTGGGCTGTGAGAGGGGCTGTGATGAAGACTGGCCTTGAAGGGAAGAAAGTGAAAGTAAGATGTGGGCGGGGCCACGTGAAAGAGAGGGAAAGTAGGGTATGCAGAAAGAAGGACGGAGAATGAAGAACACAGAGAGAGGAGGCAGAGACAAAATGAGAAAGGTGGGGAGAAGATGAGCCCTGTGGAAGTGAATGAAGATGATGATGGGTGTAGGCCTCAGGGCTTTGCATGAAGGTCAGGGATGGTGAGCTGATCCTGGCCTGTGCCTGGAGCTCTACCTTGACAATAGATCTAGTCCTAAACACCATGTGATGAGGTGAAATGGAGTTGAAGAAGCTAAATATCTACATCTGAAGACCAGGCTTCCTAGATTTGCACCTTGACTACGTTGGAAATGCCACATTGGCGATGTGCGACATGCCTACACAACAGATCCCCAGAGTATACCAACTGAAGAGGTGCAAATCAACAAGATATTCAATGAAAACATGAAAAAGTCACATTGTGTGTGTCTTGTGCCTCTTTCCGTGGCATTCCTAAGTTCTCAGTGTGTCAAATCCACTGGTACCTCAGACAGTACACAACACAATGTGGTCCTTGGTGTTGGTGTCACCTGCATTAATTTTTGGTATCGATAAATGTATAGAAGTTTTCCCACTTTCAAACGGTGGCATAAGCAGGTTGGAGGGGTGGTAAGTTACAAGATTCTCACCCAGGAGACTGAGGTTTGTGACTTGGATATTTATCTATCGTGGCAGAGCGGCTCAGAGGCTCACAGACACAGCACATCGATACTTTAAACACAATAATTCATTTACAAGGAATAATTCTATACATTTATATGTAGGGAGCAGATAAAGGACGCAGGGAATGATGATTGCTGAGAGTAGCTCTGTATGAGGGTGACAACCATTGGCTGGAGGCTGAATTGTTAATGAACACGGAAAGCAACAACACAATACACTATACCATTAGACAGATTAAATCATACGAGCACTAATTAAATATGAAGATGACTGAGTGTACCAGGACTTGGTACAACCAAGGTGGGAAACCGGGATAGGCTGAACAAACACGTCTAGGGTGCCGATAGGAACCCTAATAAGATACAGTCTGTAAGGGCAGAATTAATATCATACCAAAACTACAAATGGACAATTTTAGTAAACACACCAGCTAAGAGAGTGAGAGTAACTTAGCTTGCAACCGGGCAGGGAGAGGAGCTAGGGGAATGTGGATGGAGTGTGACGTCAGTAACCGGTGCAGACAGGTGCAGAGGATAGCAAGATGATCTGGCTGGCCCAAGGCAGTGGCGTGTATTCCAGGAAACAGGTAGGCTGAGCTGGCAGGCAGGACTGGCAAGTGGAGCAGGCAAGCAAAGCAAGCAGGGGTGGTCACGGACCACACAGAGGAGAAACACGGTTAGCACAAGAACTGATACTGAGCAGAACACAGAGAGTGGCTGGATTGACTATCAGAGGATTATTCTATGGTTCAGCATTGTGTAGTATTTTGAGTCATTCTCATATGGAGCAGAGTGAGGTGTAGATAGACTGACCACTCCCCACTGCAGGTGTGCACACTCAGGTAATTAGCCAATGATCTGCACCTGTAACATTCCACACACACTAGACTTCCTCTCACAGGAGGTGAAACAGAAAGGAGAGGAAGAGGGAGGTTGCCAGTTAGCTGGTGGGCATGACATTTATTCACTTAGTCTTATTATATTTTGTCACTTAAATATAGCTCACAGTGGTGTAATGTATTTGTGCCAAATAAAGGCTTCTTACGTTTCAGGAAACACCACAGTTTGGATCAACATACAGCCTTTCATAATCTTATGCACATTTACAGAGAAACTTCTCAGGCACAAAGTGACAGCATCAGCAGAAAACATTTGACTCTGGTCTCACGGTGTCCTTTTCTGACTTTCAAGGCATTTATGTTCTATTTGATGATCCTACACGTCAAAAATTATGTTAAAAGGTATCCAATGAATTCTAATGTGATGCCAAGGGGTCCTGAAAAAGCGACCATATGTGTTGCGAGTTGATAATGAGACCAGACTCTCCACTTATTGGATTAAGTAGACTCAAGTGACCATTAACAGTTTCAAGGCAAGGGTCACACTACAGACAAGACAGCTGTAAGTATCAGTATGCTACTTTAAGATTTTTTTGTCATGTAGTCTAACTACACAAGGCAGCAAGCCTGCTGAACACTCCACCGAAGGTCAACAAATTACAAATGCAGCAAAGTTTGTATGGCATTTCCTCTTTCTTTCATCTTATACTTTCACATGTATATTGACCAGAGATCCTCAAATGTAAAGACAATTAAAATGACAAAAAAACTAATGAAAGACTTAAACTAAGCCAATCAAATTATGATATGCATTTAAAAATGATTCAGACTTTAAAATTTGCTGCCGAGTAAAACTTCAAATCATAACTTCATCCTCATTTCACATATATTTCTTCCAAAGCCTCAAACTACAACGTTACTGGCTCTGATAAAAATCAAATGTCATGCTATTGTTGCAGCCTGTGGTTTAGGTCATTGCAGTGTTCCTGTCTTCAATTCTGAAAATGAATTTTTAACAGTGACATTGTGCTAGAATGTGTGTCCCCTGCACTAGCCTATACTATACATGTGGATTTTATTACAGAAATACATAAAAAGGAAACAAGCTCACTGAAAGATACCCAACACATTCCGTATTTATGTCTTCTTCTGCCATGCACAGCCTCAGTAAGGACTGGAGATATTCCAACACAATGAATATCATCCGATTTGTACATGGCACAATGATGGAGAAGAATGGTTCAGTACTGAATGAGCAAATCTGTTCAACTCAGCCATATATCTTTACAACCCATTGCATCCTACATATAAATGCAGGCATCTTGAGATGATGGCCTAATTGTAAAGGCCTGTGATTTTCTACAAGCATCATAAATACGGTGCATCCTATCCTCTCCACTTCCTACATGCATTCTATCACCAGGCAAGGAAATCAAGGATCCCACGAGAGACCCTAAAGGAGATCCATTTAGAGAGGAGTGGAGTGGTGCACTGGGAAGGTTTTGACCCCGTTCACCTTAAAGCCTGTGGGGACTGCAGGGGCTCACATACCCCTGTCACTGACAGGGCCCCGGGGTCCTGACACCTGCACAGATCGGCAATGTGACAACGACAGAGAGAGAAGGCCAAGATTGGATTCCTGATGACAGATCTCCCCACGTCCCTTAGCTCCAAGACACGTGAAAAGGGGTCAGAAATGAGTTAGATGCTCTTGGTAGCATTGGAATTGCTCTACACACCGATCATGCAAAACATGCTGCTGAATCTCTGGGGATGTCCTGTGGCACCAGGATGGTGGCAGTGAATTCTGTGGGTCCTGTGGGTTGCAGGGTGGGACCTACCTAGCTCAGACTTACCCTGGCACATCCCACAGATGGTCAATAAGGTGTGGATGTGGGGAGTGTGGAACACAGATGAACACCTTAGCTCTGTCGTGCTCCGTCGGCCACTCCTGAGAAGTTTTTGCAGTGTGCTGGGGTGCACTGTCCTGCTGAGGGTGGCAACTGGCATCAAGAGCTCCTATTGCCATGGGGATTGAGGGGTAGCTTGCTTGACTTGCAATGTTTAGGTGCGTGGTACATGTCAAACAGCCACATGAATGTCAGGACTCAAGGTTTTCCAGCAGAATTCTACATTTTAACAAGATCACTTCACCTGCCAGCGGTCATAATGCTATGGCAGATCATTGTAGTTTGTGGGACAAACCAGTCTCCCAAAAAATGATGTTCCTATACAAATAAACTGCTTTCTCAGTTACATACAATATAGTAGGGAATACTTCCACTTTCAAGGAGCCACAAAGTTCACATAAGCATGTTGGATGAGTGGTTGGGACTTCAAGTCCAGCACAAAACTTTCATGAAAGAAACTGGGGGTCATTTCTCATTTTAGATTTCACCCAATACTACCCTTAAAATGGCGTAGACTTTATTGATATCTTTACTTTTAAAGTTTTGTTTTGTTCATTAGGGCTAGCCACACATGCTCTATTTTTTTTAGTTTTATTTTATTACAGTCTGTGATCCAGATGTCCCATCATTTGATGTGATAATTTAGATTTGTTTATCAGCCTTTATATTAAGAGAAAACAATTGTAAAAACAAGTTTCACAATACATGTACACTACCTCCCCATAAAATGCTAATAGAAGAGATATATTTTCATAATATGTAGGGTAGATTGTCTGGAATCTGGCAATATCAGAACCATGGTGGGGGGATACCGTATGACACAGTATATGCTTAGAGGTGAATCAAATTAAAGGCCATTGTTTTATTCGCTGAAGTGACTGCCTACTTGCAGGGGTGCGGTGTGGGGGAAAAAAAGGCAAACCAGTCAAATACTTCAAGATGAATCGAGAAGAAATTGTGTGAATTTGGAATCTGAGCATGCATCAGTTAGGTTTTAGGAGTTTGGTTGGGTTGACGCACCAAAACTATGTGGCCCGATTTCTGAGTTCTCTGTTTTCATCTAATATACAAGTGCTTGGCTAAAATGGAGCTGAAGAGCAAAACAACAAATGCCAAAAATATTTCGATTAGAGCCATCTTTGTGATGCATCACAAAAATAATCCAAGAAAAAAAAAACATGTTTCCCTTAAAATGTAGCTGAGAATGCTGTTTAGTTGTTTAGGGACATCAGTTTTGGGACACAGAAAAGTGGGAGAGGTTTTTTTCTGACACCTAATCAGGCATGCACCATGTTTAGACTAGGATTAGAGGAAAAGTCTTTAAAGAAAAGCTTGAGTCATACGTCAAACTTCCCATTTTCAGCAAAGAATTACAGTTCTGTTTGAAAATGAGCTTCGTTGTCATTTTAAGACACTGAAATGAAAATTAAGGACGGCATGTTGTGTAGTTTCTCTGTTTCAGTGCTGTGGATTTAACACTAAAGATTGACAGGCAGAACTAGTGACTTTGATGCAGGGGAAACAACAGTATCTCTTGCAGGTGTATGACTTACTTAAAATTATATTCTTGCCAAAACTGATAAAAGTGGCTCCCAGAGTGATATAAAATTGGAATTCTTTTGCCTTTTTAAACAGCTTAAACCAGCTATTGTGCTCCAATTAAGTTCAGATGTCCGAATGTGTGTTTGTGTGCCTCCTCGTGTAGCCATTTCCATCAGCTCCCACTAAAGTCCATGTAGCTGGGACTCTGACCAAACGTCTATCAGTGGCGACAGGGTTCCTCCCCTGGGCTTTCACCCCAGCTTCCAGCCGGAGCTGCCCTGTCTGATCTTATTTGGACCCCAAGAGCTGTTCTTGTTGTCTTATCAAGATCCCCCCACCTTCCTGCCACCACCCGCTATCTGCCACCCTTAATTTATGGATCATCCCATCCAGCCGACATCAGTAATGGCTCGGAGGCACTTTTATTGTTTCATTGTGAGATACAGTATTCTGACTGTCATATGATCTCTGCTGCAACAGAATACAGTCAAACTGATGAGGGTTTTTTTTGGCGATGAGCATGAAAACTAAATAAAAACATCACTTCTAGATCATTTAGTGAGATTTAATCATGAGCTGACAAAGTTTCACAAATCCATGGCGAACTTCATCCATTATTCTGCAGCCGGAATACAAATTCTGCTCAAGCTCTGTATTGACAAGAAGACTGTGGTGGATACTGTATCAATTATGATGTGGGTCAAAAGTGCAAGCTGCTAAACTCAATGTACTGTATAGGTTTTGGAAGAGAAAGAGCTCGAGAAGAGTTAATTAGTATTGTGGAGTGCATCCACAGCTTGTTTGCGCATAACCTTGTAAGGCATCGCATGTCTGTTTGCATGCTACACAAATAAATCAACTAATTGAATATGCAAAGAACAGCGGTATATCAGTGGCAAACACAAGCACAACAAGAATCAAAGTAGGACGCAACATGAGCTACTTATTAAAAACAAACGATAAATAATATCCATTAGTGCCAGCGGGACGCATCGAGGTAATGTTTGCCTTCAGATAAATATCTATGAGGAGCAGAAAGACCGTATAGGAAACATAAAATGTAAAGGGTAAAGAGTTTTTGTTGGATTATTATTATTACCAAATCTTTGTGAGATGGGATTCTAGAGCTTAAGGTCAATTTTCAATTATTTGTATGCTTTGAGTGTCTTTTTGAAATATTTGTTTGCAGCTGGAAATGACCTGAAACCTTTTTCTGACAAGGTGATACTTTCCAACTTTCTCGGCTAACTCTCCAAAAATGAAATTTAGTGGGTCAGCATGGCTCGGCGGCTCCCTGGCTTTTCATAATATACTGCTAAATGAGATGAAAAGGTGAGGCGCTCGGTGTCGGAGTTTTATATTTGTGTGTTTTTCTCTCTGATCACTTGAGCTAAAAATGTGGAAGCCTCCTTTAAAGGGAAAATGGCGCCGTCAAGCCATCCCGTCTCATGCTCCGACATGATCTAGCGCAGGTAAGCCGGGGAAAAGGTCACTTTGAGAAGTGGAAATCAAATACAGGGATTTGGGTAGGGCCATTAAGCCACCGGGGCTATTAGTATTCATGCGGTGCAGATTAATGGAAAATATGAGCCCTACAGAGGGACCGTTGTATTAAACTCGCTAAGAGCTGATTTGCCCAACCTCTGACATCCCTGTTTTCCCACACCCCATTTCTACTCTTTTCTGTATTAATATTAATGATCGGATTTTTTTTCATTTGAAGGCACAATGCTGTCAGATTGCAGGGTTTTGTGACTCACCCACCTGCCACTGCTGTGATTGGCAAAGGTGTGATTAATAGTCAGCCCAGGGAGCTAACTTTGGTAGCCGTGCAGAACAGTGTCAGTGAAGCAAATGGTAATTACATAACTTAATATTCTTAAATGGTGATAGTACTTCATGATAGAGCCTTTAAAGCAATGTGTGCTCCAGATGTGCCGGCTGCTTGCTGATATGTTGTGGTTAAAGCAGGTAGCCATTGAAGGTTCACTGGAGATAATATGTCCTTTGAAAAGATTACATTTTTGGGTCATTTCCACTAAAAATAAACAGAAATCCACACTGTTGGAGTTCCTGTTTACCTCTTAAGTATGTGTAACCAATGCATCATAACTGTGCCTTGACATTGTCTTCCTTTTTTTCCATGTGTCAAGTTTTCCACCCTTGCAAACAGTTAAAACATTTACAATTTGTCAATGTTTTTCCCACTAATTTTATGGCAGCTAACTGATGACAATCAGGTTTGAAACCAACACTGTTGAGACTCTTGTTAATCCCTTAAATATATATCCAGTGCAATCAATATATCTAAACAAAGCCTTTTACTAGTATTCGGTTCCCCAACATGCTTAAATTTACACCACCAATGGTTCAAATATTTGCAACATTTCAGATTTATTCTTGCTAATTTTATGGCAGTTAGTTGATATTAATTAATCAGATGTTTCACATGTGTTCATCAGATAAAGTGAATGTATTTAGCTTCCTTTGTTACTCATCTCTAACAGCCAGAACAGGATTTTATTAGGTGTGACAAAGTTCAGGTCATGCAGACTGCAGGTAACGTATGCAATTCTGAGTACACGTGATGTGGGATATTTCACCTAAAAATATACTTGCAACCCACAGTATATATGGCAAGTATACATGCAGTGTAACCAGTGCATCACAACCAAGCCTTAAACCTCTCTTTATTTTCCCAAAATGCCAACATTTCTACCTTTGCCAACAGTTCAAATATTTTCTATAGTTCATCTTTGTTGTAGCTACTTTTACAGCAGCTAGTTCATAATTAATACTCAGGTGCTCCACATGTGTCTATCAGTTAAAATGAATGTATTTAGCTTCCTTTGTTACTCATCTCCGACAGTCAGAACGGGCTTTTATTAGGTGTGGGAAAGCTCATGTCATGCAGACTGTATGAAAAGCTTTAAATGTGCCAGTTGCCACTCCTGGCAGTGTCCCATCCAACAGTGGCAACACTCCCCCCCCCCCAAACTCAAACCCCTCCACCCTACAGTCACCCCTGTCCCCACCAGCACACCCCGCCTTCCGCTCCATCTGTCGGCCAATAACCTGCTGGAGCCCGCCATGCCGTTAGCGCACCTGTGCCTGCCACCTCAAATAGAGCTGTCTGACGCACGCAGGCGGCATGCAACCACACACACAAGCACAAACACCGCCTCTATACCTCCACACATGCAGTATGTTTGTCTATACATCCTGCATGCGGCCTCAAGGGTGAACCAAAGTTGTCAGCAGAGGACTTTGCAGCGAGTGTCATTGCTGCAGAGAAAAAGTTGCCTCCTTTTCACATCTCTCTCAGATTGTTTCCTGGGCCGTGACCACAAGAGCGCAATTGGACTGCCTAAGGCCACGATGCCGCTGTGCCATTACCTTACACGGCCCATGCTTCCATCCACACAGGGCACACATGCCACAGGGAGACTGCCACCTTTTTCCTCATTAGTAGTAAAGTAATGGCAATGGTCCACAGAGTCTTGCCCTTCATTCTCCTGCAAAACACCTGTGGCCCCTGACCAAACCCCTCCACGTTGAGTCGTCTCTCTGCATCATCTTTAGCCTTCTGTTTACCAGCAAATACTGTCATTACATATGCACCGAGTGCTTGGCAGGAAATGAAAGCGAGAGCAGTGAAATAAATATTTTACTCATCCCTTTCCTCATGCACTAGAATCCCAAGTGGTTGATTCAGTATGAATGTCGGCCCTATTACGGGATTTCATTCAAATGCTTCCATAGGTGTCTTAAGATTTTTAATAAGGCCGTCAAACATTTAATTAAGCACTACGATTTCAGCTTACTGTTTCCAATTGCATAGAGTTCACAGACTTCTACAGATTAACTCCAGTTAATGCATCCCGAATGAGTCTTGAATGGCACTCCTCCAAAAACAACTACTTTAATCCTTCAGTTCGGGCAGGAGAACACCGTTCAAACATCTGTCATGCGGTTCAAATGTGACTCGAGCATTTTAAATGACACGCTCTTTGAAATGACTCCAGTCGACAGCTTCAAGAATTTCAAACATGGGAACATTTAGAAACATAATCGCCAAAGACCAATATATATAACTGAATATGTCGAGGCTCAGCAAATTTGAAAATAATTTGCAAATGTATAATGAACAAGTCAATATCTAAATGGATAGAAGTTCCGTATTCCTTGTTATGTGCTGTAGTGCTATGTTATAGTTTATTAAAAGACAGGATGGCCCTGAAAACACAGACCACAACGGGTGGCATTTAACTCAATGGGAAGCTGATGCCATAAAAGCCAACTGGTGAATGACAGGCCATTAGCAAAACATCTGCTCTACCTTCCAAGGAAAATGTCAAGACTTGAGATCAGCTGATGAACACGAGTGTTAAGATTCGATTCAAATGAAGCTTTGCTGTCAAGCACAAAGCATCATGAGCCAAGGGCCTGTTTGATGGTGAGGCAAACATTTCAGCAATGCCAGATGATCTGAGACAGACATAACAATGACTAGCTTTCTCTGGAAAGTCACAAAGGGCACCCTTGTGCTTACAGAAGTTGAATGGTGTACTTTTCCCCATCCTGTCACACTTAGTATGAAGGAGAAAAAAGGCCACAATTAGTCAGCATTAGTCATAAATGAATAATTGATTTCGATTTGAAATTCAGATTAGGCTGCGTATTCCCACGCGGAGGCCTTGGCACAACAAAAAGCTTGTCAGGGCAAAGATGTATGTTTAAGTAATTCTACAGGAAGCCCCAGCAGAACCCCAGTGGGGAGCGATAGCACTGCTCCATATCAGCACAGCAGCCAAGGCCCTTCTACCTCTTGGAAGACTGCATTCATTTTGAATAATCAAAGAGAAATGCTTTTTACAGGACTGAGATCTTAGATTTTGCCCAGGCGTCATTTGAACAAAGCTATGTGTAGTACAGACATTTATCTTCGTACTTGCTGGTTCAATCAGGATTCCACTTTGTAAACCAAGGATTCCACTAATAAGATGCTGCAAAAAGACCTATTCCCCTTATACTTTTCTTAAGTGAAAATAAAGACAAAAAACTCCACTGTCAGAAGACTGTACACACAGTTTACAAAAGGTACTATCTCACATTCCAGACAATATATTAATTTACATTAGATGCACTTCAAGCTTAATGTTTGCAGTCCCTCTAACATGTAGTTGTATGTGCCTGCAGACAAATGCATATACACACGTAAACAAAATTGTTGGTACCCCTCAGTTAAAGAAGGAAAAACCCACAATTCTCACTGAAATCACTTGAAACTCACAAAAGTAACAATAAATAAAAAATTATTGAAAATTAAATAATCAAAATCAGCCATCACTTTTGAATTGTTGATTAACATAATTATTTAAAAAAACAAACTAATGAAATAGGGCTGGACAAAAATGATGGTACCCATAACTTAATATTTTGTTGCACAACCTTTTGAGGCAATCACTGCAATTAAACGATTTCTGTATTTGTCAATGAGCGTTCTGCAGCTGTCAACAGGTATTTTGGCCCACTCCTCATGAGCAAACAGCTCCAGTTGTCTCAGGTTTGATGGGTGTCTTCTCCAAATGGCATGTTTCAGCTCCTTCCACATATGTTCAATGGGATTCAGATCTGGGCTCATAGAAGGCCACTTTAGAATAGTCCAACGCTTTTCTCTCAGCCATTCTTGGGTGTTTTTGGCTGTGTGTTTTGGATCGTTGTCCTGTTGGAAGACCCATGACCTGCGACTGAGACCAAGCTTTCTGACACTAGGCAGCACATTTCTCTCCAGAATGCCTTGATAGTCTTCAGATTTCATCGTACCTTGCACACTTTCAAGACACCCTGTGCCAGATGCAGCAAAGCAGCCCCAAAACATTACTGACCCTCCTCCATGTTTCACCGTAGGGACAGTGTTCTTTTCTTCGTATGCTTGGTTTTTGAGTCTATGAACATAGAGTTGATGTGCCTTACCAAAAAGCTCCAGTTTGGTCTCATCTGTCCAAAGGACATTCTCCCAGAAGCTTTGTGGCTTGTCAACATGCATTTTTGCAAATTCCAGTCTCGCTTTTTTATGAGTTTTTTCAGCAGTGGTGTCCTCCATGGTCGTCTCCCATGAAGTCCACTTTGGCTCAAACAACGACGAATGGTGCGATCTGACACTGATGTACCTTGGCCTTGGAGTTCACCTTTAATTTCTTTGGAGGTTGCTCTGGGCTCTTTGGATACAATTCGAACGATCCGTCTCTTCAATTTGTCATCAATTTTCCTCTTGCGGCCACGTCCAGGGAGGTTGGCTACTGTCCCGTGGGTCTTGAACTTCTGAATAATATGAGCCACTGTTTTCACAGGAACTTCAAGCTGTTTAGAGATGGTCTTATAGCCTTTACCTTTAAAATGCTTGTCTATAATTTTTTTTCGGATGTCCTGGGACAATTCTCTCCTTCGCTTTCTGTTGTCCATGTTCAGTGTGGTACACACCTTTTCACCAAACAGCAGGGTGACTACTTGTCTCCCTTTAAATAGGCAGACTGACTGATTATGAGTTTGGAAACACCTGTGATGTCAATTAAATGACACACCTGAGTTAATCATGTCACTCTGGTCAAATAGTTTTCAATCTTTTATAGAGGTACCATCATTTTTGTCCAGGCCTGTTTCATTAACATAATTATTTAAAAAAATAAACTAATCAACAATTCAAAAGTAATGGCTGTTTTTGATTATTTAATTTTCAATAAATTTTTATTTATTGTTACTTTTGTGAGTTTCAAGTGATTTCAGTGAGAATTGTGGGTTTTTCCTTCTTTAACTGAGGGGTACCAACAATTTTGTCCACGTGTGTAAGTAGGCCCATAGAGTTATGCTCTGCACCTTTACATCTGAAGGAATTCTCATGAAAACATACCCACACATCAGTGCAATATGTAAATGTAGCCGCTGTTCTGCTTGAATGCACTAATAGTGCATTTATTGATGTGCCCATGTTTTTAGGGAATCTATTTGCAACTACAGAACATGAGTGTCATTCTTGCAGTTATAAGATAAAGTATTCAAATGTTGATACATGTCCATATATTGGTATGGTACACTGCCTATGCTATAACTAAACTGCAAAAAAGTCAGCACTACTGAGTCCAATGCAGTCATACTGAATGCAGGATCATTACAATCCAATCATTTCCATCAAATGTATTTCGGCCATGTTTTATTCGAATTTCCAGAATCTCATAGATCCATTTAAAGTCTAAATTCTTGGGGATTATAAAGTTCCCTAGAATATAATTTGATCAAAGTCCCATTCCTCTTTCTGACTCTCTTTTAAACCGGGTGGATTTGTTTATGTAACTTTAAAACATTTCTCAGAACTTGCCTGTCGTTACTTTTTACTTGGAAAATGGCAGAGAGGGCTGCTCACTAATCTGTTCATTCTGCTTTAAAAAGCTTTCTAAGGACACTTTTAAAGGTGGAATGAGTGGTGGTAATATTTCTGTTTTTCAAGTTGCGGCGCAACAGTTTTGCCTGCAAAGGATGTCTTCTATTCAAGGACCGAATGTTCCCTCTGTTGCGAGATGACCTCTCAACAGACGAGCAATCACAGTCGTCAGCATTCGTGAGCCCAGTGCCTGGCTGAGCTTGCAGACAGAACCAACAAGTGTTCATTCGGTTTGATAAGACGGTAATACTGAGGAAATAACCTTGCCAGGTTACGCCTGTACACTATCATTGATCCTGCACAACAGCAAATAAGGAAAATGGAGACAACGGGATAGAAACAGGACATTTTCCATCTCTTGTGTCCGTTTAATGGAGAAATGGTACTTTTTCCTCTTTGCTGTCCTCAGCGCAATGCTTTTTCCTGCTTTTACAATTTAATAACCACCTCTATTCCTTATCGGAAAGGATTTTTCTTAGGGGTTGCTTGTCAGATAAAGGCCAGGGTTGTCACTAAACTTCTCTCGCTGCTGCGAGACAAAGTCTGTTTACTTTTTCACTCATCTCTCTGCTCTTGTCAGGGAAAGGAAATGCAAACGGTCTCTACAGAAACCTCCTGGGGATTTTCTTTGCTCATCTCTGTACCCCATTTACTCTCTTGTTCTCTTTCATCCACTTTGGCTAGTTAAGTGCTCATTGATATTCCGTTGGTCAACACGAGGACCAATAGACCTTTTTCCCATCGGGATTTGGAAGTGGCCACTTGCAGATTGCTCCTGACACTGGCTGATGATAATTTAACAAAGCATGGCACTGATGAAAAGGCTTACGAGTCGGGATGAGTTTTTCCCTTCCTTTCACATCATGTCCAACACTAATTGCTTTTGACATCTTGGTTGTTTATTGTGCGAGTGTCATGGCAGCTTGGTGTCATTTCAACCGCCCTTTGTAGAGATTTGCTTTTAGATTGACATTGATGGGAGTGCAACGACAGTGAAAACAGGTAAACACATTAACAAAGTGAGCAACAACTACTCAGCATGGAGAGGTGAGTGTTAAAGGGCCGTTCCACCAATTTTGCCAATCAAGGTACCGCTTAGCTGATAAAAAGATTATTATTAAGCCTGTGCAAAGTTTGTGCAGGCTGCAAAGTAACAGGAAAGTAAAAACCACACGTATAGCATTATGTGAAATGTAGGATCTACTGTTTTGGGAGCTTGACCAAACCCTGGGACTAAAAAACATCATCCGTTTTATCACTTTAAAATTTGCCTCTCCTAAGTGTATACATTAGCAAAAAGTCTGTTAAAAAAAACTCCTGAAATGCATCATTAAAAAGACAATTAGTATTTAATTGTACACTGTCAGCCCAGATTAAATGATTGGCAGCTTTCTCAGTGTTTACGCACACACAGTATATGGTCAAATTTATCATTTTGAGGTTCCAATCTGCTTCTGCATCTGTACGGTGTTATTTTTCAGAGATGCAAGGAGCCTCGTGTTAGATGTTGCTGACCTGAATCTCAGCAGCAAATCTACTTTTTTTTTTTTTTTTTTTTGGAAATAGCAGCAACTGTGTAAGTTGTAGAGTACACTTTGTCCCAGTTTGCAGAACGCTGCTGAAGAGCTACAGTATTTTAAAAATCCAAGAAAAAAAAATACTGGTAATGTCTGGGCAATCCCCAAACTCCTCACCTCCTCTGTCAATCAATAGTCTCTTTCATCGGCAGGGGTTGAGCTATCATTAATAATAGCTGACACGCTCCTATAGTGGTAATAAACTGGGGGAATCTGGTATGTAATGGTACAGTAATGGCACCTGGGCAGGGTGTTACACACTCGACAGCTGCTGATGGATAAACCCTAGGTAAATGGATTTGGGCTCATCCAGGGGAGAGGAGCTGCTGCTTTTGGATTGACTCGTTTTTTTTTTTTTGCGAGCCGCAGTGGGTGAAAAGGGCCAGTATAATCGCCGGAGAATGGAAGAGGATGTGTTGGAAGTGAGCTTTTCAGATTGGACAGTGGGGCGTCAGCGGGTGCTGGGGATGGACATGTAGATTTTGCTTGAGCCCCTTAGCAACCAGACACAGTGTGCGAGCTGGGATGAATGAGAATGTACCGAGCGAGTGCTAACTGGGGCATGTTGAAGCAATTGTCATTCCCCCATCCCTGTCGTCACCATGAAGATTGATTTGCTGGTTGGCATGCCATTTTATCTCCTCAAAACATAGACAAATGTGGACCTGAGGAGTGTTAAAAAGAACCAAACTTCTTCCATCATTTCAGAAGCCTGAAGAACATAGAATTATATGATTGATTTTTAGAGATGATGAGTTGTCACTTTAGACAGTGGGAATAGGAGGAGAGGGGAAAAAAAGTTGAGCAAAAGATGAGAGGTATTTTTACTCCTCTAACTGACAAGCTTGAAATATGGTCTATTCTGGTTAACCAAAAGGAACACATACATTTCTACATTAGAAAGAATTCCCATTATTTCTCTCTGAGCCATGAAAATCAATTCTAAAATGATTGCTTTCAGTGACGATGAGGAGAGGGGGAGAGAAAATAGTTGATGTGCCTTTGGCTGGTCCAATAGATAGAAATAGAGGTTGTTTTTTTTATCCTATTCTATTTTCTCATGAGAAATTGTCGAAATGGGGGAATGTCTAACTATTTCAGTTCTTTCTTCATTTTCTTGTCATGTCTCCACACAGCTCTTTGTTTTATTCTCAACACGAGGACCCAAATCTTACGAGCATTACATGATTTCCCTGCAGTTCCAAATCCAGGGGTTTGTTCTGTTGGCTTAAACCTTTCATCACATTAGGTTGTTTTTGCAGCAAACAATAGAGACAGATTCACTTTATTGGCAATGCTCATCAGCGTGTTTTTGCATTTCCATTTAATGAAGCCTTTAGCAGCAGAAGAGAGCTCAACAAGTACCAATTTAAAAGGTTAAGTAACGTTCTATAACATCCGATGCAGCCTAGAACACATAGCCTGCTGCGTTCAAGCATGTATGATCCAAGAACAATTTCCATACTGAATTTAATGCTGCATTATGACCCTTGTCTAAGAAGTGAATTGAGTGAGTCCTTACCCTTTATAGTGCACCATGTCAAGTGCTTTCACTCAGGGCAGAATCACGAACCCTTCAAAAGGCCACTTTCAGGCAAAAGAGGCTGTCAATTCACTCAACTGCATTCTTATTTCATGAGTGCTGGATAGAGTTTCATGGCTTGGTCCTCTATGTAAAGTGACCCTGCTTTGTGCCGCGGAGGCAAGCTGTGTCTAAAATAAGCAATGGCGGAATTGCCTTCAGAAAGCCACAGGAGATGTGACTCCCCTTGGTGATCGCTTCACATTGATACTCTTTTCCAGCATACAGAGGTAAAGGTAAGCCTGAGTTCACTGAGGGAGATGTGCAGAGGGTAATGGATTGGGTGTCTGGTTTTTCTAAGCTCAGCTGTCCTTGGAATGGTTCTGCACCTCGCAATTTACACCCAATGTCCACTGCCAATGCAAGAGGTGCTTTGGTATATATGTAGTCATGTTGGCCGTAGTGATGGTGGATACAGGTAACTGGGGTTTACATCCTAATTGCACATGTTCTATAAATATAATCCAGTCTTTCACTTGCCTTAACTGAACCAAACCCTAAAACAGGGGTTATCTAATTTTATTGCATTACTTGTAAAGTCTGCATCTGATTCATTGTCGGAGGTACAGAATGACTGGAAATAACATAGGATTTAATCAATTCAGTCTTATTTTTTAAGCAAAATACAGTCACTTTCAGACAGTCAAAATACATTTGAATCTAGTTGAACAAATGACATTAATTTCAGCATAACGCCCCAACTCTGTTTACACCACTAACGTCACTTCTGCGATCTTGTCATTTGACCACCATGAACACAAGCCAGACACAGATTAGACTTTTAGTCTATATTTGCTCCTGACTCAGACATATCCTTGTATGTCCACAGTAGCAGGTTCTATTCTGGAGAAAATGATGGCGTTTCTGTGATTTAGGAGCTGGTAGCAAATTCCAACTCCGTCTCACAAAAATGATGTTCCTGCATTCTCGTTTATATTTTGAAAGAAATGTATATTCTTCTTGAAAGGTGAGATGATGATGTCCTGGGAAACTTTGAAAATCTGATTCAAGAGGTTAGAGGCTTTGCCTACAACATGACTCCAGTTGGCATGGGCACCATAACTACTTAGACTGAGGACAATGAAATGAAACAATGTGACTTCAAAATAGACAACATTACACTACATAGCACAAGGTATAGACTGGGTCTGGACACAAGGTGAGACAACCAACCGGTTCTATAGAACTGCAAGTAGAAAATCTGTTTTACCAAAGTGATTTTTTGGCTAGAAAAATGAAGTTTTAATGGATGATTTACCCTTAAAATTGTAGGAAAATCACTCGAGTACCATAAGAAGAATAGTAGTCGACTAGTCGTGTACTAGCTAGTCACAGCTGTCCCAACCCAATTGTTCTGTTGTCTAACCTACTCATACTTTTGTAACAGTTTATGGGATGTCTTCAAGATGCAAAACAGAGACTACAACAGCTCTAGTTGTTGCCCTCCTCTCTCTGGTTTCCAGTCATCTTTACACAAGTGTTTGACTGAACTGATAAAGTCTGCAAAAAAATTGACATCGATCATAATCGCTGTACTCATGTCGACAATATGGTCGATTATCCTTGAAACGGTACGACCATTGGAACACGTGTGTTTGCATGTGTCTTCATATGTGCGAAGAGGTGGTGGCGAATTACTCAAATGCTCAAGCCACATCTGTCTGAGCATCCCTCGCCCCTTAGCTCATTCCAGCTACGCTCATCTGTTAAAGCGGTGGCGACCGGCACCCTCAAGGAGCCATTTCTGCCTCACCAAGGGGGCGACTAAATAAAAGAGCCCCTGTCAGAAGATAGAGAGACGAGCTGGGAAAAACAAAAGACCCTTCATGAGTGCATTCCTAAAAATACACTTTGGTCATACGCTCACGTAGAGGAAAGAGGAACATGTTGTGCAGCATACAGAGACGGAAAGGGTGAGTGAAATGTGGAAAAAAAAATGCATGCAAGAAGACGGCACATGTATCCAGATCCCTCTTTACTTCACACATGCATGCACACAAACAGCCTCACGCCGTCTCTCTTTCCAGGATTTTTCTTCCAATGCTCAGTGACCTCCCTAAACTGACCCCACATCTCCAGTTTGACTCCTCATCCATGTGTGTATTAAACATAAATGAGATGGGCTCAATATCTCACTCATGGCTTCTTTGACACTTAGCCACTTCACCACCACAACATCCTCCTTAAACCATATCTGCACTGCTCCATTTATTTATTTATTTTTAGTCTTTTCAAAGAATATTCAAGGTTATTACCATCTCCAAAAGGCCACTTAGGATGCACAGTGGAAATATGTTGACTCCGTTCTATTTCTGAGAAGATTTAAGTGTGTTTCTAATTCACTGGTGGCACGGTTCACTATATATATGAAGCTGCGGTGTGGCTTTCAATGGACCACATTTATAAACTGGATCCTGAATCAGTGGGACTGGTAGGGAACTATTTGCCTTCAAAAGCATTAAAGTGGAGAGAACGCCATTTGCAGGCTATATTTTATACATTAAAAATTGAGATGGGGTGACTTTGCTCTGCTACTGACCTCTATCAATATTTGATAGCAGTGAACAACAACTAGTAAACAATAGAGAGAGAAGGTGATTCGGGGGAAAGGTGAAGGGCAAGACACATGAAATCTGAAGAAATGCACACTTGCTTGTGCTAGACAGTACATCAAATGCCAGTCAAGAATGTTCTGACAATTTAGAGGGTATAAAGTATCGATTTAATTGATCAATTTTTGTTCATTTATGCAAAAAAAAAAAAAATCATGAAAGGCCCGTTGCGTGTTGCTCGATAGCTTTAAAACACCAACTGAAGGCATCTCTCTAGGGGACAGTGCAGCTCCTTGTGACTTCTCTAACCCCTTGACCCAAGTCTAATTGACGAGCTCATGGTTTATCATGAGGAAACACAAAGCCAGTTGTTTGAATGCATGCAGCTTTAGCCCAGGCTCACAGTATCCTTACTCTTACTGAACCCACATGTCGGAAACATACATCATGACAAGCATGACTACTAAGGGCGACACGCACCGCCAGCAAATTATACACGTCATAGTTTTTTTTTTTTGTTGTTGTTGTATAGTTTTTATGTAAACCCAAACGTCACGTTGGCATGTGGGCACTTATACATCTTGATGCGGGCAGTCGTGTATCTTGTCATTTCTACAATCTGGAGCATCTCAGTTACTCTAAGTTGATAATTTCTTCCATAGATGGTGTCAGGAGGTGTCAAAATATGCCACACTATGAGGCCTGGCTGGCATGTGTTGTCATTTCAATCATTTTCCTTTTAAAATGCCTCTCTGATAACTGATCAAACCCCTAAAAGCTACAGCTGTCAAAAGTTAAACATTTACAAGTTGTTTTTATTTCATTAAAAGAATCTCTTCCTGCCTTAAAATCTCCTTTTAAACCAACTTTACACCATTGCTTCCTTTGGAAAGTCCAGATCTATCAAATCTCCATCTCTGCCCAACCCTCTAAGAGCTGCTCCAGCTCACCTCTACAACTAACTATGCTACATAATCACAAACTGTAATATTGCTGTAATTCAGCCATACATGAAACAGATTATAAAGAATAATAACAGCTCGACCAGTTTGGTCTGAATTCATGTCTGTCATTTTTGCACACTGGGAATCTTAATCCCAACATTTGAAATTGTTAGAAAGCATTAAAAATATTACAAAAACACTTTCTAAGAACATTAAAACTTAATAAAATCACACATACTGCATTTATGTTATTGTTTAGAATAGGTACAGTGAAGATTTGGGACATTTTCCACTTTTGTTAGACAGTGACAGTACAGAGAGGACTGTAAATGAGGAGGCAGCGTGAGATGGAAGTTTCATGTGATGCAGCAATCCCTCATGGATGTGCACACAACAGGCACAACGACACAAAACTTCAAAAAGCAATGTGGTTCTATTGTACGTCATTACTAGCGGTGGACACTGCACTATGCTCATGAAAACAATCCAGCGCATAGACACAGATCAACTGGTGTCTATAGTGTGGGACGTCTAGATCAACATCTGAAATGCAAAAGACCCCCAAATTATTTAGCACAGCTGCACAGATTGAGTCTAGTCTGTGGCTCATCAGCCTGTCACACATGGACTGACAGACCTGCGCTTGCTTTTATACGTATGATTAAATTAGAGATCATCGTGGTAGCATGTGGAGCGAAAGAGAGAGGAATGGGGGGGACAAGTTAATCATCTCAGAGTAGCTTCTCCCATCAACTGGCAGCAACTTTAATCAAATTATGACCTTGTAAAGCATGCACTTGTCATTTGGGACCCTAATCTCTTTGCTAATGACTAATTAGCCCCATCACCTGTTCCTCTAAGCTTCCATTACACCCCCCAACAAAGCTTTAAGATAATGGAATAAACAAAAGGGGAGCAAACAATACTTCCCTTGCCACACACACACAAAAAAGAGAAAAAGTAAACCAGACAGACATCAATCAAAACCTGGGAGATTGATTAGAGACTGACAAAATTGCTTTTGGTATTTTTTTTCCCTCTCTGACAAGAGACCACTCTTCAGTGCTCTAGAGGACAATGAGGATACACAAATTCATTAGGAGTAATTAATCGAAAATAGCTACCAAACACAGGCGGGAAATAGTGTGAGAATTCAGTGGCGAGACGCTTTCACTGCGCGAGTTTACAGCACGCAGACATTAAGAGTGTGGAAATAATCTAGTAGCCTCGTCTCATCAATAACCTCACCTTCAGGTGGGACAAAGCCCTTTGGACCAGAGTTACAAATGAGTAAAACCCACTTGTTTTTTTTTTGTGTTCGGTCTTGTTATGGATTAACTCATTTGCCTCAATCTGAGGGCCGCACACGTGCAACATCCCGGCATTTGCAGCGGCTTTGCAGAAAGGGGAGAGGCTTTTGTTTGTGCCATCCAGCGCCTGTGCAGCTGCACTACTTGGCGACAGGCACACAAACAGGCGGCTCCCATTCATTAAGCCTTTTATATCAGAGATACTCTCCTTCTGGGGGCCCGAAGCATCTGCCTCCACATCAGTAAGAATGAAGGGGTGGGGAAGGAGGGGGGTGGAGGGGAGAGAGAGAGAGAGAGAGAGAGAGAGAGAGAGAGAGAGAGAGAGAGAGAGAGAGAGAGAGAGAGAGAGTATGCAGGGAACCAGAAAAGAGGGAAAACTGATAAATCTGGGATGGAGATAAGAGGCACAGTAGAGTCACAGAAACAGAGGAAACTCATAGTAGAGCGACAAACTGCACTGTAGAGCAAGCACAGCAGCAGTAGAAAGTGGCTACTCTGATGCTCATTATTTCTTTGACTTGCTTCTTCTTCACTCCTCCAATCACAGGAACATCTGGCTCTGAAGAATAATAAAAGACCTCTGGATGGGCGCTCATAGATCTGACACACATATGTGCACACACACCTCAACCACTAACCCCCGGGATTCCACAGCTATGTGCAACTCTAATCCTAAAGTATTCTGTTTAACACTCACGCATTATCAATTTTGCTGATACAGTGAATGTTTTGCATGAGCTTATGATCCACAAAAGCCTTTATTTTTTCAATGCTGTGAAATCACTCTGGAGTTCCAGTTTTATTAAAGGCTGAAGTCAAGGAGTAATGCAACGATTGCAACAAAAACTTGCCAGAGTTGTGGTACTGATACTGTGGCCTTTGGTTCTTCATCTTATCGTGATGAATGAGGCATGCCACATCCCAAATGAAGATATCCCACAGGCCACCACCACTTCTGTAATGAAGCTCTTCAAAATGATATGGCCATCCCCAATAGAGGTTGTGCTAAATTTCATCTCGCTGAATTTCATTAAAGTATACGCCAGCAGGTGCAAGGACAGTGGCTGTCTTTCTCTTTTTTTTTGTTTTTCCTTCAGTACGTATAAATCATGACACCCAGAGGGTACCTGCAGGTTGTCTCAGAGGGCAGAAATAAATAAAACATTAGCTCTATCTTCATACAAATCAAATTTGATGAGAAGTAACAGGGGAATGTGTGGCAGAAACAGTTGAGGCT
This sequence comes from Acanthochromis polyacanthus, assembly GCF_021347895.1. Classification (NCBI taxonomy): domain Eukaryota; kingdom Metazoa; phylum Chordata; class Actinopteri; family Pomacentridae; genus Acanthochromis; species Acanthochromis polyacanthus. The sequence continues at coordinate 9,914,569 of NC_067135.1, read as the reverse complement.
GTCAGCTAAGATTATATTGGGTTTCTTCAGTGCTAGATTGATCTATGATTTGGGTGGGAGATGAAAAAAGAAGATATTCAAAATGCAAATTTGCAAATCTGAGAAATACTCAAGTACATTTTTTTTTCCATTTTCCTAGCACGGGCCAGTAATAACAACATACCGGGCAGAGTGTAGTTTTGTTTAACGGTATGCACACTTTGCATCGGACAATTCAACAGGCTGCCAAAGTGCTTGCCAACAACTGTCAACACTGTTTTGAAAGATAGCGGGACATTATGCAACTTGGATGACAAATCAGCTTCATTATATTCACAATTTGTGGAAATTAACATCCACAATTAACCTTTATCTATTGCAGACAATGCACCTCTGGCCAGGTCAGACAACCCATTTGCATGACATTTAATATAAAGCATCACTGAAAGCAGACCAGGGACCTGTGATATGTTAGAAACACCGCCTCAAATCTAAATGGAAATCGTGCAGGCCACGGACCCAAGAGAAGGAAAATAACCTTGCTTTGTTGAACCAGACCCAAAGAATACAGATACATGAAAGAAAAGGGAGGCTGTGGATACAGCAAACAAAATGATTACACATTTTAGAGCAATTTCTGGGTCCTGCGGTCATAATCATTTTGTCGATAGCCTTCCAGTGTGCAGGTGCGCTGATACAGATGGTTTTATGAAGATCCATTAAAAATAATTTCGCTCATCGCCAGGCCCAGGAGGGGCCCAACCCAGCAACTGGGAGACGAGCCCAGATGCCTGCTCAGGCTACAGCTCTAACCCAGCCCACATTCCTGATGTGGACCACCCTGTCACCATGGGAACGAGGTGAAATAATAAAACCTGTCAAGGTAGGAAGCCAGAGTGTTTGTGTACACATGCACAGACATATGCACGCAAGCTCATAAACACACACGATGTGTAAACACATACATCTTAAGGCGAGAAGCTCCAGTGGAGAAAGTAAAAAGCAGTCGTTTTCAACTTCAACTGCAAGACTGATGGCAGCTATAAGATAACATTTTTTTAGGCATGCAAATGACTTCAAAAAAAAAAAAGAGGTTAGTAAGCACAAGATTGCTGATTTGACTGTCACTTTAGGCTATTGCAATAACAAAAAAATAGTTTCTCAAAAGCATCGCTGCAAAACAAGGCAGCCAGTGAGCGAGGAATTCTTTCGACGTGGTTGTCCTTGGTGGCAAACATTTGATGTGTTTTGATTAGACTCCGGTGGGGGGATTATCAAAGGCTAAGAGAAATCAATGTTCTTTTAATAAAGAGGACTTGGGTGGGAGGAAGACAGACAGTTCTGTTCATGACAGGGCCTGTCTCTGCCTTATCTCCCGCTTCTCAGATCCCCTAGACAGGCAAATATTTTAACTGTAAACACCCGTGGCTCGACAGCCTGCGTGGGCCTCCTGTCAGGCTTTTCCACTTGCTACTTACTCACCTACACTCTCACATGAGCGGAAATGTGTTTGCATGAATATAAAACCACATACAAAAGGCACACACACGCATACCTGCACACACTGCCGCTATACAATACCTGCTACAATTATCCCAAAGCTTCATGCATGCACATTTGAGTTCAGAATAGTGTTACATATACTAAGTGATACCTCCAGCTGCCATCCAAATCCACCGTCATCCAGATTAGCCTGGACACCACCAGATGCCTCATAGCCGCCAGATGAAGAAAGGCGCGGCGAGGTGCAGTGAATTCCAGTAATTAATCCCAGATTACATCCTGTGCCTCTCCATCAAGTGAGTTAGCTACAGTGTGCGGAGAGGCTGACGAGTTGGTGGGAAATACAGTAATGCTCGGCCAATGTGGGCACACTCGAGTGGGCTTGGGTTACAAGGAGGTTTGCAAGTAATTGTATTGCAAGTAATGATCTGTTAGAGATCCTCTGTCCTGGAATAAAGAGGATTTCCATCCAAACTAAGAGGAGATTATGGAGTCACAATGAATAACAAAGACGATGCAGAAGTCCTCTTAACTAATTTTTGTTTAAAGCAAGTGAATTTCCCCACAAGAATAAAATATGAGGATTATTATCAATCTCATACCAATTTCTTGTACTCATAGCCATTATATATTTCTTTAACATGTACAAAAACTATAAGTTAACTCCTAAAACCAGAAAGGGATGTTACCATTTGTCTGGACTGTACCTGCTTTATCCTGTCGTTGATTGCAGTGGAGGTTGGAGGCTACCACAGCTTGAAATGGAGCAAAAGGACATCTGGATCGGTTGCCAGTCCATCACAAGGGTACCTCTAAGAAAGCAACCAATTCTAAAAACACATTAAATTATTATGCATGTGTTTGGAGGGAAAACCCCACAACCCCACTGGGAGAACATGTATCTTCAACACACCAAGGCCCCAACTGACGTGAAGGTTCAAACCCAAAGCTTGTCTGCAAATTTACATGTGCCACTTCCTGCCCCAGATTGGTGCATATCATCCTGTCTGCTGATTGGACCATTGTGCAGTCCCATTCTCCAACTACACTTGGACAGGAATGTGCAGCTGACCTCTCAGTTTTGCCTATATAAGCCTGCGACACTTGCGAAAAGCCTTGTTTCTTTGTATTTGCTAGCTGATAGACACTTGGTGTTTTTCATAATCTGCAATCAACTAAAAGTTGTTAACCGTAGCTCAGAGCTTTGGAATTTGCTGTAATGAGGTAGTAGTTTCCCTTCGTGGAACCTGGTCCTGGCTTAGCTAACCTTACCCACTTGCACATTACTAATTCTTTGTTAGCTTCACTAGGAGCAGGGGTACTGCTGCCTCTGTATCTCAGTTTAGCCGTTTTCTTTTGTAGTTACCTTAGCAAATTTAATGCCACTCTTATTTTTTTTAATTTTAGGCCCCATTTTTTTTTCCAGTTTTGCAACATTTGCATGTTAATAATGCTACTATACAAGCAACAAATGATTTTGCTCAGTGAAAAAACTTTTTTTTTTTGGTGGCTTTTCTGTATCCTAGTGGAGTTGCATTGAAACACGGCCCAAAAAACATGACCACATTCCCCAAAATGTCAACTGTTACTTGAAAGTAGGCAGTACACATAGAAACATCATTCATCAGATTATGATTTGCAAAGCTGACCCACTTCACTTTGAGTCTCTTTCAGTAACACCTTAATGATGCTGTAAGAAGACACCGATACATTTATGATCTTACTTTAACCCCAACAAAGTGACAAACAAAATACACTAGTAATCATGGTGATCCTTGTATAACAAATACAATGCATATGGAGTGCACCTTTGTTATAAACGACGAGGCGGTAAGTGTTTTGAATTGATGGTAAAACAATGACTTACATCTGCTGATAACCTGCATGAGGCACATGTAAAGAAAATGTAGAGTCTCAGCTGCAAGCAAAGAGATAAAAGCATCCTTTCAACTTCTCCACTGTATCCCCTGCATACTGAACAGCAGCCCCTTTATCCATCAACTGAGGTTTTTACTCCATCATCAATAAAACTTTGAGGCAATTTGTAGCCGCCCAGAAACGTTTACGCCACATTTTCATAGTCTGCAAAGGTAGATTTGTTTGAAAAACTAATAGAGCTCGGCTGCTGTGGAATGCTTATATTTTGTCTGACCTTTCCAGCTCAATTTCTTTTCTGTGGCTATCAAATCTAAATTAAATAAATGAACTACATTATACATTAAAACGGATTTTCAATTAAAAATTGCAGTCCCTTTGATGCTGAGGCCTGGGTGGTTGATGTGCTTGAAAAGCCACAACGCCTACCCAACAGGCCTTGAGAGCCTGTTTACTTCAGATTAGGTCCAAAGTCATTTCTCACTTGGGAGGGGGAAATATAGTTTCTTTGTCGGTCTTGCAATAAACAGAACTGTTTTTCAAACCTACTATGAAAGGCTCCGTTTTGTAAAGCAGCACAAGGCCTATTAATTTTGTTATTGGAGAAATATGCTTGCATGCATTTGATGCATCATTCGCCTCATTCTGGGTTTTCTCTCCAGATATTTGACATGGAAAAGCATCAGTAAGTCATCTGCAAAAACCCCTATGCCCCCCCCCCCCAACTCTCTTCGAAGACAAGCCAAGAGCCCTTGAATTAAGTCAATCATTTAGTCGTAACAAATTAATTAAAAGAATAATTAATTCATTAACACATTAAATATGGCAATTAGAAATCTTGTCCTACATGAATGAATTTGAGTGAATTTAATGGGGGAAGCAAATGGAGCAATGGGGTGTGCCAAAACAAAATCTTTATTTAATGCTTTTTTCATAACAACATGCACTTTGGGGCAACCCTCAATGAAAGAAATGCCATCTCTTAATGATATTTTCTAAATATGAAGGGGGAATTTACAGAAATCCATGAGTCTCAGTTTAGGAAGCAGATTGGAATTTATGGTATCATAGGTTTTAGAACGACTGGGAACAACACAACTGGCCTCGATAATGGCTGCTAGCCCTCCCTTCCTTGTTGCCTAGTAACTGCAGCATTGCCTTAGGAGGCAGAATGGGGGAAGAAGAGGGTCAAGAGGGCATCAAGGAAGAAAAAAGGTTTCTCTCCCCAAACTGCCTGTTGGCTTATGAAGCTCCACAGGAAGGATGGCTCGGCCAGAGCAATGCCCCCCCGATAACAAGCTAAGTCATAAGCAATGTTGTGGAGCTGGTTAATTCCATGCTGTAATACCCTCCATATATCCCCTGTCAATGGACATGATCTTTAAGTTCCCAACCTGCTGATGAGAGCACATTTGAGGAAAGGTGCTGCTGGACAAATCCGGTTAGAAGGACACGAGTGACGGGATGAAGTTGCGATGATGAAGATGAAGAAGACCAGTCCAGGTCGAAGCACTGAATTTTATCTTTGCATGTTCAATCATATACAAGCACAACCGATCTTGGACAATTTGGTGCTCATTTCTGGAAAAAAAAAACAAAACAAAACATGCTCAGTGCTGCACTCCTTGTTGCAACACCACAGAAAGTGTTGCTTCATCCACCTCCTCAACTTCATCCTGCATCAGCATTTAGATTTGTGAGCTTCTCTGCTGAGAGGGCGTTTGTGAACGCAACAAAAGCTCTGTGCCAAACTTGGTTAGATTTCAGAGCATCACACGAGAAACAGCCAAATGTATATTACTGCTAAAAAAAAATGTTTAAATTCTAGCAGAGAAACAGTGAGATTTGCACAATGTACAGTCAGGCAGTCAACTGAGGATGTGCACACACATATGAGCCAAAAAAATGGATGCAGCTACCGTAGTTTGTTGCCAAATGGAACAGCAAGGTGGAGATAGCGGCCTCCTTTTCTGTTCATAAGTCTAGCAATTTCTCCTTTTTAAGCAAGTTTCAACTGGTTTAGATAGCAACACAAAAGAATACAACCACCATAATATTTTGTAATCTGATAAAACTTCATAGCAGAATACGTCAGTCCAAGTAATCTTCATGCACAAAGTGTAGTACTGAGCAATCATGCACAATTTAAGACCACATTTATTCTCACCAAATGGTCATATTGACTTGCTTTGTCTTGAGAATGCAAAGAACTGGATGCAACAAAACTGTCAACGACATCAAGATGAGACTGGAAATATTCTGTTTGTCATTAAAGAAGTATGGCTGCTTAGCTTGAGTCCAGGATGCTGTAAACTGTAACCCAAGTCAAGAATCTTGGTGTAATCATGAGCATCTAAATTTCAACAGTCACATCAAAGCTGGAACTAAATTGTCTGTCTGGTGTCTTAAAAACAGAACCAAACCACATCCAACAAGATGTAGAACCACTTAGTCATACTAACTCTATTCTGACAACTCCCAGATCTTTGTCCGTATTTAGTCACTTTCTGTATTTACTGATGGATTTATTGATTTCTGTAAAATCATCTTGCGACCACTACTTTGGGAGTCATTGGTTTATGGAGTGAGGCCTGATGCCTGCACTCCTTGTTCCAACACCAACACTGCACACAAAATAGAACCTCTATAAAAAGGTCATCCGAATCATAACCAGATGATTCACTACCTGAGATTAGCAAACCCTGACACACAACACTGCTCCGAATACAACCCACGAAAAGAAAGTGTTATCATTGTCTCCACTGCCAAAAGAAAAGCACACACCAAACACAGCCTTTAGCTTAGCAGACAGTGAAAAGCATTAGAATCAGGCTCAGTCATGATGCATTGAAATACGTATGTTGAAGATGGGAAACAGGAAGCCAAAAATCAGACCTGTGGTGACTCTAAATGGATGCATTGCATGACCAATCTTTAATGGGCAAAGACCTTTTCTTGCTTTGGTGCCATTACTAGCTTTAAAGGTGGAGTATGCAATTCTAATCCAATGCACTTTTTGATGGATTCAGTGACTCCTCATGGTACCCTAGTGGTTCTGAGGTGAAAACAAACATCTAACGCTCGTACAGATGAACTAAAGAGCTCAGACTGATCCACAGAATACTATTACAGTGTGCTGGTGTGCTTTTGTGCACAGGAAACAAAGGGGAGGGATGGTAAATGTGGCACATGCTATATATCTAAATACCCAATATAGCAGCAATTTTTCTCCAGAATTACAGACTCCCCCATTAACTGTTTATATGTATTGCTGCCATTTCCCCCGTAGGGTGACTGGGCCCTCCCTTAGAGATGCGTAAGGTGCTCAGACATCCAGAGGGACCTCAGATTAGAGCTCCTTTGCGTCCAGAGCAGCCAGTTGATGCGGTCTGTTCACCTGATTAGGATACCCCATGGGCACCTACCACTGGAGGGCTTTCTCAGCACTCTGGGGTAGAACCAGAACATGCTGGAGAGATTTGTATCTCATTGGCCCTGGAAATGTCTCTGGATCCCCAAGGATGAAGTGGGAAATGCTGCTTGGTGGAAGAACATGTGGACCGCCTTGTTTAGAGTGGATAAGTAGTAACTAAAAGAATGGACGAATGCATTAAACTGTATTTGAAAGCAAAATGTGAATCATGTTTCCTAATTACTGGCTTGCAAGTGTGCCTTCTTTTGTTGTTGCTTGAACATGGCATGCAAACAACATGGAAACACTGGTCTACAACTGCTATCTGTCAGAAATTCCACTGTTCAATGATAAAAGATGTCTTTAGCCACCCACTTCTGCAATGTACAGCTTCTGATTGGTTGTTCACTTTTATCACAGACTCCAGGTTATGGCCACGCTGAGCTGGAACAGAATCCACCAGTCATAGCTAGCCGTTTATCTTTGCTCAAGAAAGCGCAGTAGCCAGTTTAGCACATACAATCACAGAGACATGCTGCTTTCATGGCTGTTTAATACACCATTGATGGAATAATGAATCCTCTGGGAATGCTGCTGTGATAGTGGATGCGTTCTTCAGGTAGTGACTGCACACTAATGTATGTGCCTCAGTCCGATAGTAGACGACAGAAAAATAGTGGTATTAAGACAAGGGCTCGCCATTATCTTATTAAGTCTATTAAGCAACACTTCTGAAGGATTTAAACCCACACATGCAGCAGCAACAGATTTTTCTTTAAAAGTGGAAATCAGGTCATTTGCTGTGCTGCCGACACTTCCACACTGCTTCAGCTTCCCATGTGTGTGGCACTGGTTAGATAGTGATCAACTGGCTGCAGAGGGAGCCTAATGCAAATGACTTGACAACAGCTGGGTTGGAAAGTTTGGCACGAGAGCGCAAATAGAAAAACACGTCCTCTATTGAAAGTTGTGGGAGAGAAATTCTCCCGACATAATCACATTGCAAAGAAAAGTGTCTCTGACAGGGCACGCGCCGCCTTTCACGGGCATTATTCTAAGCCTGAGGTTTTATATTCTCTGTGACAAGCTCAACCTTGCATTATGAGATGTAAAAAGCTCCGTGTGCACCAGGGAAGAGTGGCCAGATATAGTAGTAGTGACTATATGCGCAGGCAGGCTACTGTGGCGGCAGCATCACCTCAGCCATAGAGCCCCGAGGGCACTCAATATCATCAATTGTCTATTTGTGTATACATATCAGAGCAGAATGGGAATGATCTCTCACATCGATCCGTCTCTAGTCTAAATATTTTTAGAAAGCCATCGATTATATCGGTCGGTATGTTCTGGGAAGCATTAACAGAAAAATGCTACTGAGTCTTTGGGCATTACTGAAAATAAACAAAAAAAAGCATCAGACAGCAGTATGGTGATGGGATGGATAAACAGAGCAGCATTATGACGCACTGTACATGTTTCTTTTATACCGCACTTTTCAAAATATAGCTAACTATCAGAGTATACAGCATGAATAATCAGTTACTGGTCAACTATTATTTTAGCTATTTGACAATTGGTTTGAGTAATTTATTTAAAAAATCTGTCAAAGTTCTGTCATTTCAGTTTTGTTTTCTTGTTTCTTTCCTTGTCCGACAGTAAATTGAATATCTTGGTTGTGGACAAAACAGGAAATTTGAAGACGTCATCTTGAGCTTTCGAAAAACCTGACCGATCTTGATTTACAATTTTGCTACACTTCATTGACCACATAATCCATTAATTGTTAAAAAAAATAATGCGAAAGCAATCCCGAGAGTCTACATTTTGAACGATCATTAATAAGGTTTTAGCATTAATCATCTACTTGGTTAACATTTGCAAAAGTTGTGGAAGAATTAAGTATTGCAATGGACAAAAAAAAGAGATTATATTGCGGTAATTCTATAGGTCTTTTAAAAAATTGTATTAATTGCAACAGAGCAGCAGTTCATTCATAGCCGTGTTTGGACACAGGGTATCATATGACCATATTTTTTGTGCTTTAAACACACAAAAAATTATCTCCAATCAAATCCCTAAAACATCTGCTGATTTCCTGTTCACTACTAAAGCAATTAAAATGTAATATTTGTGATGATTGAACAAATCATGTATAGCATGCATAAATATTGGTCACTATGCAACATTCTGGATACAATTGTAAAAATTTATGTTTTAAAAAATGAAAGGGAATTTAAAAAACAAATGCATTTCAACAAACGAATGAGTTTACAGAACAACCATTATGATGAATTAAAAATGAGAAGTAAGATTCAAGAGTATTCAAAAGCAACATAAGACTGTTGATAATCTGAAAGTCTATATGATAACTGACTTCTTGTTAAGTGGTTTTGTGATGCAACTGATAGCATTCATGTGTCCACTATTAGTAAATGTATGTTGATGTGACTGATATTGTTGGAACTGTGGATCACATATTGTAAAGTGGCACCTTTGGTTGACATAGTTTTCGCGAACACCTTTTCATTTTGTTTTTGCTTGCTTAAAGCAGAACTTTTACATATTAACTAACATCAGTTTTGTTTTTTTTTTAATCTCCTTGGCCAACAAGTCTACACAATGCTGCTCAAACCCAACAGGCAGTTTACCAGAATTTTCAATCTTGAGACTGTGACATTCTTGCTCTATTTTTATATTGTTATACGTTAATCGACAATAATTGGTTTACCAAAACTGCCGAACTGATGAACAACAACAACAACAAAAAAAAAAATGGTATAGCACCTTCGAATATGGTTGCTCCAGAGGAAGGACTAGAATATGAAAAAGAAAATGATCGATCATGAGGCATACGCCACAAGGTCGCATGGACAGTGTTTGGGAATTTACTTTACTGCCAGAAGGGGGTGACAAAAATTCCACACTGCAGGTTTAAATGCTTATATGTATTAAATCTCTTCAGCTGTACATTATGTATGAAAATATACTGCGAGTGCAGTAAATATGCAGCAGTTTAGGCTATGTATGTATGTACTGTATAATGCCATTTTTTCTCCAGATGGCAATACAATCAATCAAAAGATCCATGTGTAATTTACAAGGTTAAATTGTTGTCCATTTGCCATTGCAGTGGCGCTCAGCGTTATCTCCTAACTGCTGTTTGTTTCAGCGCTCGCCGGTTCTTTAGGTCGTGTCACAGCAGCAAGCCAAATCAAAAAGCCAGCAGACGCCTCATCCTTATTTCCACACGCTGCAAGTCCTGCCCGACGACGAGACAACACACACAAACAGCAGGTCTAAAAGCCATTCCCACACTGTACAAATGACAACACGCATACAAATGGGAATGCACACAGAGCACCAACAACACCCTCCAGTTTCTCGGAATAACACAAATGGATGCTTTAAGGAATTGATCTCTCTGTGCGGTTAATCTATTGTTGCCTCTTTAATGAAACTATTGCAAATTAGCACCACCCGACATTAAAATGCATAAATAATGGATTCACATCTCGAATCTACCAAAGAGGCAATGCTCAGGTTCTAATTGCACAGATTTAACTGATAGCATAGCATGTGTTGTGTGTAATCTTTCTGGAAAATTGCTGGGTGCCGATTTAACAGATATCCTGGCAGATATGCGTCTCCACCGCTAATCGTACTGCAGGCGAGTTTTGTACCTAAAATCAAAGTGGTTCACATTCAGTGGGCTTTAAAAACATCAAAGTGTTTACTTTGAAGGAATAAAACATAAGAAAGTTCTTTTTATCACAGTGGCAGTTGGAACTCTTAGAAACAGATACTGGACCAAGTGTTGAAACAAAAGAGAAAAATACGAAGCATTTCTTTCACATTGCACTTTGCACAAAGACTGCATATATATCTGACAAATGAGGGACTTAGAAATGCCATTAACAGTCAGAGTTATGCATTTATAAGCTGCAAACAGTAAAAAGCAGGCGTGTAGTAGAATGCAATGCAGAACAATGGCTCTAAAACATAAATATTGCAATGTTTTGTCCTGGCTTTAAACCGTTTATGATGGCACACGGCAGTTCATTGTTTGATTATGCCTCAATGACCAGAAGCCATTTGTGTGACAAAATGCTATTAATATGCTTATGAAGGGCCAAAAGGGATCAACTTAAATAATACCCCCTAAAACTAATGTATTCTGCATCTTTGAAGTGTGCTAGCATTACAAAGCTGGTTAGATAAGGATTTTTTTCCACATCCAGGACTATTTCTAATGCCTGCTTTGTTGCTTCCACTTCTGAGCCTAAAAATATGACTTTTGTTTTCTTTACACTTCTGTTTAAAAGAAGTCATCAGTTGTAGCAAGTACGAAGTGGTACATATGCAATATGGTGCAGGCAGACAAATTAACCTCGTCTGGAGTTGATGCCTTTAGCATAAGAAGGAGGAAGAGCTTCTAGAGCCTACGGTGACATGATCTGGTTTATTTTATGCTGTTTACATCCAAAACTAGAGAAGGCAGAAATAATGCTGCTTAATATCAACTGCCTGATAATTTGCAAAGGGAAAGCAAATGTGAGTTTTCACATAGTTGTGACCAGTTGCAAACCATCTTGACAGTACTGGCCTTTGAGGAAATAGTCTAGCTGGAATAAATTATTCTAATCATACCACACCCTATTTAATACAACCTAAACCTGACCAGTTAAGGCCAACATGGCTTTCTTTTTTCCTCTCCATGCTGCCATAGACAAATCCATAGCTAATGGTAACCACTGCGCAACTATCAAGAAGCCACTCGGCCAAAAAGCCTCGAGAACATACAAATCAAACACTGAACAGTTTGGTTTGATGTAGCACCGATAGAAGGCTCGGATTCTGTTCCTGTTTCTCACAAATGCTCATGACTCTAGATTCTATGCAACATTGCCCAATAATTATTTTAACTGTTACATGCATTTTTGTGACTATCTACAGGTGCATATTTATGACTACACTATGGATTTGCAGGAGCAGCATCATGTCGTAAACTGCATCTCCGCCAGCAGGCCAGATTTGACCCAACATTCTTGTTGAGGATCATTATTGGTGATGAGAGGTGGCTGGAGAAGGTGCATCAGGAGCATGATTACTGTTTTTATTAGCATTTATGTGGTTGTGCACTGTATAATTCATCGCCCGGGGTCAGATTAGCAATACTTTTCTAATGTAGCATATTTAGGTGTCTGAAGGATGACATTCAGTACAAATGACCTCAAGTGTGGCGCACCGACAACGGTCTGCTCAATCTAGACAATGCTTGAGTTTGCAATGTTGCACCAATGGGTTGTCCCCACCGGCCCTGAACATAGGTTTGACTACCTTTGACTCGTCTCCAAAATGAAATTCAAGTTAAAGAGTAGGCATTTTTATCTCCAGTGAAGGACATCCCATGCAAGTTGCAGATGGTGCTCGACACGCTTATAGAGCAGGACTTCCAGGGAACGTTCCAAGCACGGCAGGAATGCTGAGAGGGTGCATTACTGCACAAGGTTGCTACCTCAGAAAGATAGTGGTCACAGATTTTAGTTTTTTATGACATACTTGAATTTTTTGATCACATCTCATACAGGCAAACCCTACATTCAGACCTGCAAGTAAAGCATGCGATAGCAGCATATGCAAAGACACAACATAACATACAGCCCAAGCAATTCTCAGTAACTTTGAATTGGCTCCTACATGGCCACCTGGTTATGGCTCCAAATCTCATTTTAGATCACTTCTCCACCTTTTCTCATGCTCTTGCATCAGTTCTCCCTCATTGGTTGGCTGATGGACGGCACCGTCGCCATGCTAGGCACGCACATTTGTGCAGACACACCCACAACAAAACATCATGCTACGCTCAGATGTGACATGATTTAGGTGCACATTCACACTGAACCTCGAGACGTCTTCTAAATGTGAGCAAAATTTTAGCGAGGGGTAATGAGTTCATCACGCCGCCGCAGCAGCTTATTGGAACGCCTGTCAGATTCCAATCCATTTGCGGTGATAAACCCCCGACGCATGCAGACACACTCATGTACATATGTGCACCAACACACACACACACTTTTCTGTATTTATCAAGCATATCATTTGTGAGGAGTATCATGTGAGAGGAAGTCTGGCAGCCTGATTCATGGCCAGATATTCATGGGGATCGTTTTAGTAGACAGCTATGGGTTTGATCCCCCCCACATCCAAACCACACACACACACACACACACCCCCAAGAGATGCACAGTGTACATCTCTGAGCAGACCATCAGTGGTTGTAAAACAGTAGAGTCGTAATGTTCCCCAGCCTTGGGGGCTTATTAGGAGGCATAAAAGCTGCATGCTACCTTCATTCATATTCTCCATAAACACCCTGCCACATTGCAGCTTTTTTTTTTTTTTTTTTTTTTTACTGCTTTCAAACTCTGGGCAGTTGGAAAATATAAGCCTCTGTGCCACTATTTTGTGCTGCATGATTGATTTGCAAAATAGGCCTGTACTGGAAATGTATCTGAATAAGGCTAGGATTTGCCTCTGTGTGTAAGTGCAAATTGCAGTGTCAGATCTCCGCGTGGATGTTGTTTGTCAGGCGTAAACTCAGCATGCCGGCAATTTTTATTCCTCTCTTTACACCGATGTCTGTATAATCTGCAAAAATAGGAGCTGTCGTTGATTATAGTCGAGGAGAGAGAAAGGACTGGGCAAATTGACATTTCCAACTTTAAAATTCGAGTGAATGAAAAAGAAGAAGAAAAAACGCACAGTGCGTCTGAAATAGTTTTCAGTTATGAGAATAGAATTATTCATTCCCCTACACTGTGCAAAAGTTCAGTGTGGAAGAAATCCACTGCAGCTCAAGTGCAGACAATTACAGGGGCCAGTGTGCTGTTGTGGGAATCTGATTTTGAGAGTATTATCTAGGTTTGAAAACAGGGCCAGGCCACTGAGATCACACCTCTTATCTCCTGCGTGAGGCACGGCGCTATTGAAGACAGCCTGAATCACAGCTACTGCCTCTTTTTCCAACTGTTGGTTGATCTTAACTAGGTCGCTTGCATTACATGACAGGCAGAGGGGAGGGAGAGAAAGTTAGTTTGTGTATGTAGGTGTGTTGAGAGTTTAGAATGTGAGCAAGAACCCGGGAAAGAAATGGGAAGATAAAAATGAGATGAAAAATGGAAGACGTGAAAAATGGAGATGCGGGCTAGAAAAAAAAAAACAGGGAGAACAACTGGAGAGAGAGTAAATCTATTGTACGGAGAATGAGCTACTATGAAGCGACATGTCATTTGGATGCCCATCCCCAACGTCGCTGTCCCCCTCCTGCTGTCTGCCTGTTCATCCGCACAGCACAGCAACATCTGGCTTTAAAGCAGCCCAATAAAAGAGCCACTGGGAGGCGAGGAGTGAGCAAGAGAAAAAGGTGTGAGGGAATGTGTGAAGGATAGATAGATAGCAGAGATACAGAGGCAGCGGAGAAGACAGTGAGACTGTGTGAGGGAGTGCTCGGGGGCTGTCATAACTGCAGAACCGCGCCCCTGCAAATGATATCCTTCACCAAATCATATTTCACACGTGGCTACAAAGGCCACACCACATTCAGAGAACTCTGTCCCCTGCAGGAATGGCACTCAGGGCTCCGATTCCTCTTCCTACCAAAAAATAAAGACCACTTGTCTATATTTACAATTTATAATAAAAGATAGTGACAGCAATGACATGCAAAAGCACTTGTACCTTGTACCAATAATTCAAAAGAAAAGCATCTGCATGTATATAACAGTGATAGAAAAGGTTTCAAAGTGAGAACAGTCTCTGTAAGGCCACTCTTACATTTTACGTACTGTTCGGGTTTGGGTGATGTCAGTTTCTACACAGACCCATATATGGATGTTCATGTATTGGCCCAAAATGTGTGGTCATAGTGTCGAATACATAAACGCTAATTTACTGCAAACACAAGTAACAGATTTCACTAAGACTAGAAAGTGGTAAACAAAAAAAACAACTGCAAGTCTGCACTGCCTGTGTGCATGTCCTCAGGGAAGGGTAATCAAGGCTTTATATAAACTGTGCAGATAAACCCACTAGAAATGAGGCAAAATCTGTTCTTTTGCCACATCCCAACTGACTGTAAATAGTCTGAACAGCCAAAAAAAAAAAAAAAAAAAAACCCACCAAAACAACAATTGAATCCACATTTGTTTCAGGTGCATGTGCTGCATCCTAGCCCTGATGCTCAAGTTCAAATTTGCATCAACTTGCAACACAACAACAAATCCAGAGTGATGGAAATGCTGATCATAATCCATGCTGCCACTAGAGCAGCATTATGGAGGACAATATGGACAGACACCGAAGAGGACTTTTGAGAAAGGGTTTTGCACGGCAAACCAAGAAAACCAGAACAAGACAGTTTATCCAGAGAAAATTTAGTTACGTACGCCTACGTTGTTGCCACAGCAACCTCTGCAGATTAGATGTTGATGTTCTCTGATCGGATTGGAGAAGCAAATCTAATGCTACTGCAGTCGGAACTAAACTTTACCTACTTTTCCTTTTGCAAAACACAGAAAAGTCACAAAATCTTTTGCAGTTGCATTAAAAAAATGGACCAACCTATTAAAGTAAATGGAGTTAACTTGTTAGCTAATGTTTAGGACTTCAATCGCACCATTTTATTCTCTATTCATACATCCTCCTACCTCACCCCACCTCTTACATTCCTCTCCACATCCCTTCATTTAATATTCCTTCCTCTTCTCCTCTTGCATTTACCATCTGGATCCTGAGTCTCCTTCATCCAAGCTACTGCATCCCAGTTCATCCAACCAGACAACCACCACATCCAACACTACCTTTGCTCATTAAATCTGCAAACTTGGACTGTTGCGGTGTCATCTTAGCCTGCAAAATAGTCTTTTAAAGTAAGACTATAATGCTCCAGTGACACAATTTAAAACTTTACAGTCATGATGTCTCCAGCGTTTCAGATTTACACCATTCTCATCTTCCCCTGCTGCAGACCAACTGTGTGCAAGACCAAAGTGCCTTGTAAAAAAGAAAAAGAAAAAAAAGACACGGAGCTGCTGCTAGTGGCTAGGCTGTGCGCCTGACACAATGACAGGTATTTTTGACACCTACCTGTCAAGCAGGTGGAGTGTTGTGCTTAAGTCACACTGATCTCTGTCATTTGCAATGCTGAGCAGGTTTATGTAAGGCTCTGTAGGAAAACCAAGAAAGCTGCTGCCAACAATTCAAACTGATTTGAAAACCACTGATTCAACACTGCTTTCCAAGAAAAAAAAAAAATACAATAATGATGGGTCCAGACAGGCTTTGAAACTGCAGATAAAGAAAAAAAAAAAAAGATGACAGTACCCATGAAAGTGCAAGTAAGTACGTGGCATGTAGTCATTTTTTTTTTTTTTTTCACCAATTGCATCATGTGCTTGGAAATCCTTGAAATCCAACAGGCAGGAAGCAACAGATTTCATTTGCATTGGTGCTCAGTGCCTCAACAATCCCTGCTCCCAAAGTAGGTCAACGCGAATCGGCGCCTCTGAAAATAATAACAAAAGGTGAGCCCCCTTGCTCTCTCAGGGGTGAACGCTCCGCTTTCCTGCGTCTCAGATGCTCCCACTGCGAAATGTGCCGTATCAGCACTCTCCAAATCTGTAGGCATTATACCAGCGCATATTAAGGCACAATATTGCATTCAGTATGCGAAAGACGCTCGGCAGCCATTGTAAAAAATTTTAACAAGACAATGGCGGATACACACACACATTGTAAATATGCAGAGTTTTGTTAGGAGGCACTGAGGCTGAAATTGTAATGATGTTAGTGTGTGACGGGGGCTCCTGCGAAGACTGAGTGTGCCGCTATAGCCTCATCCTTTTTCATCAGTGTGTTTTCCCAACCCGAAAAGTGAGTTGGAAAACACAGTCTATTCCTTTGGGGGTGTGTAGCTTTGAGCAAAGTGCACTTCATCTACAAGAGTAAGTCAGGGCCCTGTATATCACCTCGGCGCAGGCACACTGTCCTCACACAAACACACACAATTACACCACAGCATGTCCTCCCTTACTCCCCGATTCTGGCAGAAACACACCGTGCCCTTCCTCTCGATGCCTCTGAGCCTCACACATCCACACACGTGCCCTCTGTCAGTATTTGAACAGTACATACAATGTCCAGAGACCCAGCTTCATGCACAGTTAATGTCTCTGC
This sequence comes from Acanthochromis polyacanthus, assembly GCF_021347895.1. Taxonomy (NCBI): domain Eukaryota; kingdom Metazoa; phylum Chordata; class Actinopteri; family Pomacentridae; genus Acanthochromis; species Acanthochromis polyacanthus. The sequence continues at coordinate 9,897,567 of NC_067135.1, read as the reverse complement.
TGTCCAGATGATTAACGTTACCCAATTCACATTCCCAAGCGTTGCCCAAATTCCACTCTCCTCCCGCTTCACCTTCTGTGTTGCGCTCACTCCTGGGCTTCAGGTAAAAATAGCTGCTCCACCCTGTTCCTCTCTACCGTCACACAATGTGCCTCCGCTGGGATGGCAGACCCAGGAAAGAAATGGATTTTATTGAGAGAAAAGCCTTACATATGTCATAAAATGCATGGCACTACAGAAGTGTAGATTTTAGGAGTGTGGAGGCTGCAAGTACAGTCTCTTTGCCAACACAAAATGGATTAAACCAGTAAGTTTGCTGAGCAGATAATCAAACACCAAACCACAGGAGAAGTAATCAGAGCAAGTATTTTTCATTCAGCACCACAGATGGAAGAATCATACAGGTAAGGCTGGATAAAAGGTGAATAAAGGCATTTCAATAAGCACAATGCTGGTTAGGTTCAAAGTAATTATGGTAAATTCTATCCTGCATATGTTCTCTATGCAAGAAAGAAAACTTATTTGTTTCGAAGCAGATTTACACATTGCACGGAGCTTTTGTTCTTTAAGGATAAAGGTTCACATTTTTTCCAGTCACTGAAAGAGTTATTAGCAACTGCAAATGTCTCCTGTCTGCACTGCTGCTGGAGAGACTCCTTCCTAATGCGATATTAATGTACAGTAAGAAAAGGGAGACAGTTCAAAAATGCACTCCAAATTTCAGTTTAAGTTGAGTGTCAGCAGTCCAACCTCTCCAAACTGAGTGAGTACTGTCTTAAAGTTTACAGCTTTCTAGCATAATCTCCACTTTGTGTTGCTGATCTTATTTGACAGTTCTGTAAGAAGCAACATCAGTGGAAACACAAATTTGGTAGGTTTGTCCTTCAAAAGGTTGCTTTTGATTTTATTTATTTGGCAAATTACCTAGTGAAAATGTCTGGGAGCTGATAAATGAAGCAGACATGGAAGTGCCAAAACCTGCAGTGCCTCGAACATCCACTTGAGGTTGACTCCAAAAGTGACTCGGCCTCCATTGACCTCTATGTTAAAAGCTCAACTTTACAGCAGAAATAAACACATTTACAGCCTGGTGCAGGAATGTCATTTCCCCATTCACGACAACTTACAGGGTGTGAATTTTTTAATCAAACCAGTTCATTTTGAATGTATTAAGGGTAAATGTTAAGTAAAATAAGGGTGTGGCTGATTTGAGTGACCGCATGGTGCCGTCATTGGGAAGCACATGGCCTGCTTTAGCTCCACTAATGCTCATTTTCAGATTAGCTACAATCCAGCACTGCCAAGATGGCGACGACCAGAGCGACCACCTTTAAACTTGTCCAACTTGTTGACTGCTGAAGCATCAAATTAACCATAACTAAGCACTAGTATGCATTGTTACAAGAACTGTAGAATGTACGACTTGCATAGGAATCACATTACAAAGGAAATCTCTTCACAGCTACCAGGGTGACGAGGAAATATTAGAGAAAATAGGACCAAATGCAATATACATACAGACATGTGATCCTATCCTTTAATGCTGTGTGCAAAGTTAACTGAAACTCACTTCTTGTATCAACAGTCCCTGGCAGTGATTTGTCCCACCAGCTTATTAAGGAAATGTTTGGGCATCAACAAGCACATCAGAACAGCGTGTTGAAAGCTGAGTTGAGCTGAATACAGGAGGCTTCTGTCACATTCTCAGTGGAATCTGCAGTACAAGCATGCATAATGGCAAACGGAGCTTTAACTTAGAATAGAAACTTCAGAAATTTGATATGTAGTAGCAAAACTCCAAGCACCCACTTATTAACATGTTAGCCCTAAGCACACGATAAGGTGATGTGTATCAAAGCTTTTTCCCTTTGAGTTTGTTTTGGAGTCTTTTCTGCCCCACTTGTCACAGATCACTTAATACAACTTCAAGTACATCTGTCAGAATTTACCTTTTGACAAGGGATGCAAAACAGCTTTGGGAAGGCTCCCAGAATTCTTGGTTGCCATGTCAGTGATAGGACTGGATGTGAAGTTGTTGCTTGTGGCCAGAATGCACACATTTGGAGTGAGTGGAAGCTCTCCAGCATGGCATATCTCTTTATGTAAGGCAATAGCATCTGCTGAAGGCGTTGACATAATCCCAAAACTGAGCCATCCAGTCGGCATGCCAACAAGGCATCTAAAATTGAAGTCTCCAACAAGCAAAGTAGGAAAAAAGGAGGTAAATAATTATTGGTAAAAAGCTGTTAGTACATCGAGTGTTTGCTGATGAAAAAGGCTTCAAAATGTGACTAAAGCACGAGAAATTAAACAAAAAAAAAGCGTTTTAATTTAGTGCAGACTGCTCCGAACGTTATCTCACTGCACTGCTACAGGAACAATAAAGAAATCTGTATCCCAAACGGGACTGAAACCAACCTGCCACACAAATGTTTGTCCTCACCATTTTTACTGCATAGGATTTACAGACTGGAGGGTATAATAATGCAAGAGCAAATACACAAGGAGGACTTTCAAAGGGGGAAAAAAAAGAAAAGCTGTGACTTGAACCCCTCAGTGAAATCAGGGAAAGCAGTAATTCAAGCCCAAACAAACAACAGGGGACTTGAATAACTGACGCAAGATTTCCAATTAAGCCACACAAATCTGCAAAAATAGTGTGTGGGGCTCCCCGCTGAGGGAAGAATCACATAAATGTAGAACTTACTCAGAGGACTTGATCACGTCGGGGCTTTCTGCTCGGCTCTCAACTGATGTGTGAGATAATATACATCATGCTTCTGAATATTTGCAATTGAAATCGAAAATTACGAAGGGAGAGCATTAGTTACAAGTCTGGAAGAGTTACATTTGATTATTAACTTCTCCTTCTTCTCCAGAACTGGATAGTGTGTCCTATCAGCTGTGCCTGTGTGCATGTGGGCATGGTGCCACTCTCCAATCAACGCTGATTGAGTCCAGGTGCACGTTTGTCCTTCCAAGTGAATCGATACCAATTCAGCCACCAAATGTGTTCACGCTTGCAACAAAACTCTTGAATTACAGTATGTCGCGTTTTATATCGAAACGGTGTCAGATTCGGAGCGCAGACATAGCGTGCCGTCCTCACATATCAGCCTGTGCGAGTCCTGCGCTGTCCTTTAGCAGTGAATGTTAGATCCTGTTGTCCTTGTATCGTGTGTCAGAATTCAATAGAGTGTGCTCGGCTGCGCCAGTGTCACCCAGAAACATTCCTGCATGTGGAGCAAGTGATGGTTCATCCGAAAATTTTCACTAATTAATGAAAAAAGAATTAAAAAATGCACTTCTTTGAACAGTCATGTGAGCATTCCCTGAAATGATTAAACATTCTTTACATTCTCACAAGACAAATTACTCACAATAAGAATTTTGACTATGCAGCGCCACTACTGACACATACATTATGTCCACAGACAGCTCCTATAGTTCAAGTCAGCGTAGCACAATTGCCTCTCATCTAACATGACAATCCGACTTGTCACATTTAAAAATAAGCATTCATGAACTGTAAAGACTTCCCACAAACTTCCCTTTGTCCTACAACTTATTGCCCTGTCTCTCTTTAACAAGAAGCAGGCGTGCTTGAATGGGAGAATGGTTCTGTCCTTCACACTGTCTGATTTGCTTAGGAAAGGCGCTCACGTCTAATACTAATCTGAACGACAGCAGTGGAAATCTTGGCTCCGTTTCAGAGGCTAGATTGGGCCTGGCCCAATGACCTTCTCTGAGAGAACATGGAAAGTTTGCCGGCTCAATATGTCACAGGCAGCATGAGCTTAGAAAGAGAACAAGAAAGGAGTGATTAAATGGGTTAGATCCATGGCTGGCTTTGGTAGATGTCAGGAGAGGTGCAGCTCTGGTTGTACTATGAGATTATCGGAAATTGTATCAAACTGAGACTCGCTCATCATGGATGCAACCAACTTTACAGAGCAGAGAATTAAAGGAAAAAAGAATAGAAGTACAACTGCAAAAATATGCCACTCCTGATTTTAAAGGTGATTGAATATAGTTTTCTAAATGCAGCACTGGGGACGTTCACTTCACTATGTATGAGTGTCTAACATATACGCAGTGATCAATAAAGCCTGTCCAAGCGCATAATAAATGACAGAGCTATCATTTTGTTAGGAGCCAGACAGAAGAAATTCCCCTTCAAGGCATCCCGCTGGATAAGAGCAGATCCTATCCACTGAAAATCACTGCTTCACTGACATAAACAACTGATAATTCAGAAATTGGACATTTCTTAAGGCATAATTATAGCAACTGAAGTAAGTTTAAAGCAAATTAGCCTCATAGGAAGTTGAAACAAAGTGTTAAAACGGGGTTAATTGAATTGTAAGCCTTGTCACAGAAGATTACCAAGTCCGAGAAACACCACTTTAATTGCGTTATTACCATGTGGATTAAGGCATGGGGTATTTTTGCCCAGTAATTATAGCTTGAATGTCTGTGCATTTTAATGCACTTTAGTCAGGATGATTTGGGCTGAAATTTTTGACAGTCCAAACACAGAGAAAAGTTCCATCGCAAAATGTGGCTGAAAAGCTTTGGGATAATACAGCCATTTCAGTTGTAATGGTGTCCATAAGATAAGGATTAGATTGATATATGGTGATGGGAAGTCATTAATTTGACAGGACAGGGTCTTGTTTCAGTACTATTTATGTATCAGAGGAACCAAAATCACCAAAAGAGATTTTTTTTGTTTTTAGCCTGAGAAACACCTCGTGTCTACTGTCCTTCAACACCTACTTTTAATCTATCAAAAAAGCCATCCAGTGCCTAGTAGCCGTAGTGGATACAGTATAGATCATTATGTAGAGGTTGGCTGGATTGTATAAGTTTTACATAGATATTCATGGTCCCCAGAGGATAAAGACTAACAATTTTAACCATTCCCCTAATTTTGTCTGAGCATCTCCATGAACTTGATGTTAGTGAAATGTCCCAACAACTACCCAATTCACTGATATGGAATTTAACACATAAAGTCGTTATCTGGTAAAATTTCTGAATTATGACCAAGTATCTGCCAAATTTGAGCAAAGTTCAGTATTTAAGGGTGGACTGGAATGCAACAAAATTTTAGACAGGCATGGTCCCCAAAGGACAACCAGTGAAGCTGATTGATTCCCTTGGGGTTTTCTCAACATCCCATGAACATGAACAACCATTGGGTAGATTGCTATGAAGTTTGGTACATAAATTAATGGAGCCCAGAGGATGGATCCTTTGTTATATCTCCTTTTCCCCCTCTAGGGACATTATCTGGTGAAGTTTTTGAATTATTACCAAATATCTGCCAAACTAATGTCATTCCCATCAGCCTCAGTTTTATTTTAGTGCTAATTTTAGCATGCTAACACACTAAATGGAACATTACACCAACCCGCATTTTATTGCAGCCATAGTATATTGGTGTAGAATTTAGCATGTAAAGCCTCGTGGATTTACTTGCAGGGCTGTAAACTCTAAGTCCTGTAAACTGGCAAGAACACATCTCCGCCTTGTTTTCGTTAGCCGTCGTTGAGATGCTCCAAACGGTCGATCGTTTTTAAGATGTTTTCGGAGAAGGCGAGATCTTTAAAGTGTTCATGTCACTGAAGGTGTATCTGCGCTTTGAAATGATAAAGAGCATCAAACCTCGTCTTGTAATACTTTATTGATCTCCTGTTGCTCTCCACTTCCTCCAGTTCATATGTCGGTGCAGTTTCGCCGAGGTGTGTTCTTAGCCGCCGGGAGATCTGTCTGCTCCTCAAGGGCACCGCAGGGCAGATGTTTGCAGACACAAGAATTTGATCATGACCCTCCAAATTAAGCAGCGGTGTCCCCACTGTCTCCTACTTCTCACATTGGTGATTTCAACAGCCAGGGAACCCAGGACAGTCACAGAATGTCATTAGCCTAATGGACGGGAGCGCAGGATGGCAAGAATGAATGATTGCATTATGGTGCCATTTGCTGCAGACTGTACATTGACATAAATAGTGCAAACAAACAATAACTGTCCATGTGCCCATTCTACTGTATTGCGATGCCTTGCTGTGTGATACATGGGTTCAAGCTGGGGTCTGAGAGAGAGGGAGAGATGCTCTTATGCGCACTTGTGTCAGATTGAGTGGGGTGGGTGGGGGCTAAGTAGCTGGGAACTGGATTTAGACACAACTCCCCGATCCGCCTGGACCACTCTGCAGGAAAAAAACAAAAAAAAACCATGAGCAGATAAGAGAGAGAGGGAGAGAGACAGTGGTGGAGACTGCACAGAGAGGGAGAGAGCACTCAGCTTTTCTCTCTTTCCAAGTCATCTTGTCAAGAATGCTTGAATGGAGCCATTATGAGACCCAGATCCAACTAGTAAGGGACAGTTTAAATAACAAGGATAAAAACTACATTTCTAGCCTGACATTCTATCAAGCAGTGCTTCTAAAAGAGGCTTTGGACCCTAACAAATGGTCGCAAAATTCATTGAAAGGTTTGAGAATTTACCTTACAGATAGGAAACATGAAAAAAGGAAATTGAACTCGCAGAAATATGAAGTTCTGTTATCAAAAACCTTTTTGTTGTTCACGTGAAATCCAGGTAATATAAAGTGACCTCTAAAAAATGTTTGAGACGAGGAAATAACAGATTCAAATACCGTCACACCACCTTCTAAACCTCATGGTAGGTTTGAAAGGCATACTAACTTCAAAAAATGACAATTTAACAGATTAAGAAATTGTAAAAACAGAAGAAAAACATTGGAATCCCAAATGCCACTTCAAACGTCATTTCATAGGTGACATGTGGTTCAGTCAGTAAAATTAAGAGCTCCGCTGCTTAACTTGGAAGCGACATTGAACAGTTGCAAAACTGTGGGACTTTTTGGATGAACTGTAGGCAGTGTGTGGAAACTGATGTAAAATGTAAGTAGTGAAGTATCTATAGTATGCAAAGACACTGTTTTTCTTTCTAGTATTGATAACATCTCCAGACACTTTTCATTTTTGCCAGTAGCATATGCTTGTCTCAAAGATTAAGCCATGCAAGTCTAAGTACACACGGCCGGTACAGTGAAACTGCGAATGGCTCATTAAATCAGTTATGGTTCCTCCATTTTCATTTCAGAAAACAAATTAAACTTTCATGTTTTTAGTGATTTATCGCTTTTTTAACTTTATCTCACTGCATAGAAGATATTTTTGAGTTGTCATTACTTCTACCAGTGTGTTGTAGTTGTGTTGTTCCTATACAGGACTCTGTATGGTAGTGAAAAATTAACCCAGAGAAAATAAAAACATGACAGGAGCAAGAGCAAAACACCCAGAAACGATCAAGGGTTAAAGAATGAAACCATTTTAAAGCCACTGATAGAAAGAGTGAAAGTCACTTTGCAACTCAGGCCTCCCACTATTCTCTTACTTGCACTGCTTGATGTCGTTAATCTCGTCTTAACAGACTGTAAATGACCTATTTGTATGAAGGAAATAAGCATATTTGATTTGTCAGTATTTTGAATGAAGTCATTAAGTACCGAAGTCATGGAAATTATGCTAATTGTTATTGATGCTATTCCATGATTGCCAAATAATTACCGATGATATGCTGCTCACATCATCACATTTACATGCTGCTCTCTACATCGGCTCGTTAGCGATGGCGCCGTGTTGCCGGGGCCTATCAGGAGCCACTCGCGCCACCTGCACACTTTGAAGTTTGGGAGGGGACGAAGTGTCTGCAGGGTGCCATCACAGCTTTGGCCCGAAGAGCGCCATCGCAGCCTTGTCGCGTCGAGTCAGTCCCGCTTCGTCTCTTCCCTCTCCCTCCGTCCTCCTATTTTGGTCAGGTGATGCGCTCGCTGAAAAAGCCCGGCCGTCTGCATCCGGAGCCCTAACGCTCCCTGTCAGCTGGCTGTCCCTGCGGCCACAGCGGAGATTCATCTTTCTGCTGATGTCCCTTCTGTGTGGTAGAGCGTTGCCAGCCCCAGCATTCTTAAAGGCCTGCCATGGCCTGCAGGTAAGTGCGTCAAGGCAACGCTGATCTGTTGGTAAGTGATCAAAAAGGCCAAATTACCAAACCTTCTGGAATCATGTGCTAATCCCTCCACAAAATGTACACTCGCATATCATTACAGACGACTTAAACACTGGAATCTTTTAGGTTTCCCTTTTTTGTTTTTCTAATTAATACGCCACGTCTTGGGCACACTCGAGGTAATTAACATTGTTTTTTGCCAGCAACACACAGCAGATGGTGATTGAAAATAGAGGGATGAGTCGCTCAATCAACCACCATTTGTCTGTAGCCATTAATTATCTAGCGAAGAATACATTCAGTCCCCAAAGTTGATAGTTTGGGGGGAAGAAAAATACTGTCCTTCTGTTCCTCATTACTCTTTAACAGCAAAAACTGCTGAAACTAGAATGCCGGATAGGGAGATTGCGATTTTAATAGCGCTGTCATTATCTCCTCCCATAAGGTGGCATACGATAGAAGGCTTGTAGGAAAAAAATGGCGCCGAACAAAGAAGCGTTTCAATAATTGAAAGCCAAGCAACATCTTGTGGTTCTTTTGGCTTAGATTCATCAAAGGCCACTTTCAGAAATGAGAGGAAAAAAACGTGCAGTTTTACTCGAGACGACGGGTCCAGAAAGCGCTGCGGGAAATGTTGATTTTCCTGGTGATCAAATTAGAGCCAATGGGTCACGTGACTGCTGCGAGAAAGCACCACCAGCCATGTGACTGCACCAATCATCTCTAGTTTGTACATGCCATCTGATTGGGATAACAGCCTCTCGCCTGCAGCTTTTGCAGTCATGATATCGTGACGTTTCGAAAAACTTCCGCATCCGGCAAAGTCTTGCTGCTTCGCTCGGGCACTTCCAGGAGCTCTGACTTCTGCCTAGCAACAGATTAATGCCGCACACTCCAAAATAAAAAAGGTTACAGGAGGGACAAAGAGAGAGAAGGCATAGAAAGAGGAGAGGAGTTTGGGGGATTGAGCAAAGAGAAACCTTGAAGGGACACTGGAGGCAAGAACTCGGTGACACGGCGTTGCATCCTGGCATCACTTCTTTGATGTTGTTTTGTCATTGCCAATAACTCCCTAATCCTATGTCTTTGGCACACTTTAATCTTGTTGTTATTCTCTTTGCCAGCCTTTTAGTCAGAGATAATCAGTGTCTGCTAACTTTAATTACTGTGATTGAATCTGTGATAAATGTTGTTGCTTCAATGTCGTCTATTCATACAGAAGGGAAATTTGCACTTGTGCTAGCTCGAGAATTCTAAAAAAATAAAAAGAGAGCGCTTGATAGTAAATTAGCAGTAGGATTGCTCATGTTCCACCTCACAGGCTTTAATTAACTAGTCTCAGGTAGTCTAATCTTATTATCGAAGACTGCTTTTCCCACAGTCTTACTGACTCGCTTGTATGATATCGAGACATGAGGGGGGGGAAACACAGAAGAAGGAGGATATCCTCATGAAAGAGCTGCCAAAAATGCGCAAGGTTTTCATTTTCAGGTTGCTCTCTAATGCTCGGCCACCAAAGCATTTACGCATTCTTGTCACATTGTGGCGGAAACAAAGGCTGTATCGTAGGTGCCATTTTCAGGGATTTTCAACAGGATCCAACACAGCAGCCGCAGCCAGATGCCAAGTAAAATACAGAGCTGCACAACTCAGCGGCAACATCTCAGTGTTTGTCCCACAGAGAGCCCCAGCCCCATCAAACCCCATTATCTCCAAGGCTACCACTTACTTCCAGCTGGAGTAGAGATAGCTGCTTATCTCCTGGTTAATAATAAAAAAGACACATAACAGATAAAAAAAAAAAGAAAAAAGGAAAAGAAGAGGCCGTCCTATCGTGATGGAAAGAGAGAGGTGGAGGGGGGGTAAAAGAAAAAAAGGCCGACAGGGAGCGGAGAGATTTCCAGGGACAGTTTCATTCTGTGGAAAGGGCAAGCAGAAGGAGACCTCCCGCTGTAATGCGGCAGCCAAGCCGAAATGAAAGCCAGCCGCTCTCTTCTCCGGGGCTAAACAGCGGCCTTAATAAAAAACACAATCAGACCCCCAACCTTAAACTTTAATGCACATTCTTCCCATATTTCTCTTTGCACCAGGAGTGAAAAAAAAATGGTGGAAGCTCCTGGTGTGATCCCAGCTCCCAGGCTAGGATGTGTGAAAAGAAAAAAAAACAGGGGTTGTTATAGTCATAATGAAGCTCTATTGAATATCAAGCCACACCATCAACTCGCTATAGCTCTCCATCGTGTTAATGAAATTGTTCCCTCTAACTTTTTAATTAACTTGCATACTCATGGTGTGGAGTCAAGTTGTGGACACACACAAAGACTACAGTGTTCTCTCCCAGGTGATGTGAATTTCAAAGAGGGGAAAGCTGCTCTGAATTAAGCAGAGTTTCTTTATTAGGCGAGAAACTTCAGAGGAGACAGATGTGCCGAGGACGGGCTGGTGTCATTTTCTCCTGCATCAGTCAGCTTTCATTCAACACTTTGATATATATATATAAGCACAGGGGGAGTGGGATGATAAATTTATTGTGAATCCACATTTTACAGCATGCATTGTTTTCAGAACTTTTTAAATCTCCCATTTTGTAAAAAAAAAAAAAAAAAACCTTCAAGGATGTCTCCTTGATAGTAATCAGAGAGAGCACAAATCATAATCATTTGTCGGCGCTGAGTGAAAGTGGTACAACGGTGCTTGATGAAGGGGACATTCATCACAAGAGAAGGAAGATAATAGGGATGCCACTAAAAGAAAAAGTAATATTTTTGTTGTTTTATTTTTTTCAAACACATTTCCCTTTATTGGCATGGTGAGGCTGATGAGAATTGCACATAAAAAATAAAATTCACAAGAAAGTCGTACAATAGGTAGAACCACAAAGGCATTGGTAAGGACTTGGCAGAAGGCAACGTGGATAGGACACAAACAGGTAACAACCCATAGCGACCCCCTCCCCCCTCCAAACGCACACACACACCTCCAGAAACGCACACACACACACCTCGCTAAAATCACACACAAACACACATACATTTGCCGATAAACATATTGTCCTTCCAAAAGAAACATGATTACCCAACAAACGTTTAAGCAGTGGCAAAGTCCTCAGTAGGTCATGTTATTAAAAAGTCCGCCACAGTTTGAAATTTGAACCAGAAGGTGTTATAATATATTGCTACTCTAGGCAATTTACAAAGCTTTTTTTTTTATTACAATGATTAAAGCCACATCTATCAAATGGGACACGACACCATTACCCAAACGCTACACAGACAGCAAAAAATAAAAGTAAAACAATGTCTTAAAACACAGGTAAAGGGTTTTTTTTCTTCTTTTTTCCTCCCTAAATCCTTTCCCTCGACCAATTTTTGCCTCTTTGCATCATAAAAAATTAGCCGTTTTCTTGTCTCCGCAGTCAAACTCCATGAAAGGGAGCCTGTGATCAGCAAAAGCTTTTTATACAAAAGATTTTTTCCCCTTCCTGTGATGGAAGCTTGGTTCTCTCATTACTTGGCTCGCGCTTCGAAACGGGATATTAATTGAACCAGAAACCGCAAGGTTACCTTTTATGTCATGTCGACGGCGCTGTGATATCTGGACTGTGAGTCGGGTTTGGGGAAGGGGGAAGGAGGTGGTTGGTGGTGATGGAAAGTGGTGCGGCATGCGATACATTGTTGAGTAGTTTTTTTTTTTTCTTCTCTAGGCTTATAGAATGTCATTTAAAATCTGCCAGTTAAGACAGCTGAGAGACAGATATCCAAAGTGGTGCCGACTGTCATCCTGGAAATAGCCATGCACTACACAACAAACACTTTCAATTCGACACGTTTTTTTTAACACACATAAGGGTGGAAGTTTAAGAGTCGGTCACATTTGCACAGATGTCACAAGGTAATGCGTGCATTACAATCACATAGACTCAGTTACATCTTTAAAGGGAAGAGCAAGTGGGACGTAAGGGGACATTCAAGTGTTTTTTGTTGTTTTTTTTTACCGCAAAATGTGAAATGAAAATGCCAAGACACTGGAATGGAGTCATTCTAACTACCAGCGACTGGGTAATGGGTCAAGTCCAAAAATCACACAACAGTAGGAGCTAAAATACAACTCTGAAAAATAATTTATTGCTTTTTATATAGTTTTTTTCTCCTTTCATTTATATTATCATTATTATTATTAATCATCTTGTAATTATTGTGAATAATATTAGTAGTATATATATAGTTTTGTACATCAAATACAAGATCTTTAAAAAATTCAGGAAAAAAAAAAGGAAATTGTAAACTTTTGTTTGGCATTCACATAATCAAGCATGAGTGGAGCGATGAAAACGTGTTTTACAGTGGTACAACAAAATTTCCTGCAAAATCATTTTATTGCTTCATGTTCTGCGGTTCAATGGAGAAAAAAAAATAACGGTTGCAGATCTGGCTGATAGTGGAGACAAAAGACTAAAAAAGGATGAGGGGCTGGACTCATTAGCTGAATGTTTTTGATTGTTTCGGAAAGGCATAGAAGGTAATATTATCCCCACCAAAGCATTTATTGTACACCCTGTCCAGTGATTGCAAGTTAAATAACACAAATCGAAGGACAAAATATAAATAGCAAATAAATTTCATGAGGTACGCCATGTTAAAATGGAGTCCATAAATATTCTTTTTTGATTCAAATATTAAAATAAATAGATAAATATGTGTTTATACTGATTGAAAAGATTCGAATGCAATTTTTTCCTCTCTCACTGAATCAAACAAGAACCATACAAAGCAATGAAATCAAACTGAGTTATATATATACTATATATATATATATATACTGATTGCTTCAGAAATAATCAATAAAAAATGGGGTAACTTTTTTACAATCATGAAAAACACGTTAAAAATGCATTTTACACTGGTTGTATAAGCAAAAACACTGATTGAGAAACTTTATAAACAGAGAAAACTATACATGGCTGACTGTTTTTTCCCCCAACAAAATAACTTAAAAAAGGACATTTGTTCACATGCTCCTTCAAAATGAGCAATCAGACACGTCTTTTTTTCTTTTTCTTTTTTTACAATCATATCATGTCTTCTAAACATCATGTAGGTGTACAATATGTTTACAGTATTGTAATTACTACAGATCGACATTCTGAATTAAGAAATTTTCTCCTCATTTTAAAAAAGGCTGCGTTTTACAGTGCATAGCTGTAACAAATAAAGAACTTCGATATGTACATAAAATAAAAATATTCCTTTTTATAGTATTTGTAAATACACAGCTACATTTCTCCTTAAAATGTAGACAACAATGTCACCTTGAGAATTTTTAACCTCCAACTCCCTATATTTGTAATGTAACACCAGATCCAAACACCAGATTTCAAAGGAAGAAGAAAGAAAATCAACAGCAAAAGAAAAAAAAAAAAAAAGCAAATCTGGCTGAACAAGCTGCATGTTTTCACCCCCAAAGAATTGTGGGCATTGTAGTGCTTGGAGAAAAAAAGAAAAAAATCATGTTTTTTTTTTTCTTCTTCTTCTTCTTTCACTGATGTTGTACAGCAGTAGAGTGGACTGAACCTGTGCACCAGATTCTGAGGGTTCACTGGCTTTCTCAGAATGCAATGTCTCTTCCCAGCTCTTCAGCAGCTATGTTCATGTAAACTTTATTTTTGATATATTCATTTATAGTGATATAGGTCTATAGACTTATTCTTATATACTCTATGACAGAGTGTAAAACTTCTGGTAGTCTCGTCGTCAAAGGAGCGAGAAACAACAGTGAGGTATCAGAAGTCCCTCTTTGTGACAGACAGCGGGTGCCACTGAACTGGTTACCTTCTCAGGCTGTGCTGAGCCTCCCTCAGCAAGCTGTCAAAATCCAGGGAGTCATACTTGCTTTTAGTGGAGGCTGGATCAAAGTCGTCCGAATGGGAGTCTGAAAGGGGCCAAGCAGGATTGTGGTTAGTGTTGAGCAGAGCAGGATTTCTTTGAAAACGCACATGAAACAAAAGGTTCACCTTCTCAGAAGACTTTATGGTCAGAGCTCAAAGACTAGCTCTCTGTCATGTAGCTCTGGTGGTAACTGACAGTTTCTCACATCTGCATCTTTTCTGAAATCTTATTTGCTCCCGACAGTGAGCACAGTGTGGCTGAATTTCTACAAAAATCTCAACAAAGTTAATGCACAACCCGAACCAGACTTAAAAGTAAAATATTACAAGGGGTTATACGCCAGACTATTTCATGGTCTGCTGCAGTGAATAGTTGAAAAATGTCCCAAACCCTAACTGCATGTTTCCGTAGCAACCTACAATAGAACTCAGTCAGTCAGGGTAGAATAAAGCTTTTTTTTTGTTTTTGTTTTTTTACATGGAGGCACCAGATATGAAACTGCATCCTTGTGTCTGTCCATCTCTCATATGTCCTGTTTTTCTTGATCAGCCTGATAATACATAAAGAGTGTCTTATCTGTGCCAACAGACAGCTTCACAAATTGGGCCCTCAAAGGGCCCAGCAGCAGCACACTCCAAGAGCTTTGAGAAATGGGAATGACCATGGCAGCCGGGAGACGCCAGTTGTGATCTAATGCAACGACCAAGGGCTGGATTGTGTCACGCTGCACACCTTGAGGGATGAAAAATACCCAGGTGCTCTACTTAAAACTAATGGACAGTGTCTCTGAAAAAAGGAAAAAAAGACGAGAAGATGGGAAGAGGTTTGGATACTACACTATTAAAAGATTCTCCCTTCCTCTCAATCTCTTTATCCTGCGCTATCAATACGGGGACGACCAAAATAGCCTGTTCCTGACAAAGAGACGCTCGAATGAAGGCCTTTCCATTTCAGTGGACTGATTAGTCAATCTTGGTATAATGTCTATCCTCAAGGCTTTCGGATTAGCAACTGTTTCTGTGTGTGTCATGTACTCTTCTAGAAGGTTAATGGCTGCAAGCATGTGCTTTAAAAATGTATAGTAACTGCTCCCTTTCCACAGAGGAGTGCTCTTTTTCTCTCAAGTGACCCCTTGACCCTCTTGTAGTGGTGCATTTTACATTTCTGACCTCAAATACTGCTACTAAAATGAGTCAATACCTATCTTACATGCCGTCTTTAAAACGGAAGAGACGGATCTTTTGTGGCTGTGCAATACTTGACATAATGGGGTGTATCTCACATACATATATGTGTATGTGTCTTCTCAAATATCACCACCTTTATCATTGTGCAACAAACAGAAGAAAGAGAAATTGCACGGTTCTTTCTTCATATGTCCAAACTGGGGCATCATGCCAGAGGAAAAAGCCTTGATTTCACTGATAGCTTGCATTATTTATCAAATGCGTCATTCAACCTTCTGCTGTGTCCATTCCAGTTCAGATTTCTGTTTGAGATTTATGTATCTGACCAGTATAGAAGCTAAGCATGTTTCCTCTGAGGAATCACTTATGATAGATGAATTCTGCTACACTGCAGCCTGCACACTCGCAGCAGAGGCACTTAGAAGTTGGAAAAGGTAGCAGTGTACGTAGTCCGTGCCCCTCCCTCGCCTGAATGACCGGCCCCTACGTGCCACATCAAGGCTCGACATCATTTCAGTGCCACAACAGCTGGCAACAGATGGACTCGAACTCTGGAGGGAGGAGGGGTTTCTGGGACTTAACCTTGCTCCCACCTTCCTCCTCTTGTTTCTCATCTCTTTCCTCGTCTTTCTCCTACTGCGTCTTTCTCCTCGTAATTTCATCTCCACTCCTGCCGCTTCTTATTCATGCACTTGAAGTGATTCCCACACACCGGCACATGAAAACACACGACTGCGCGCCTGCTTTTAAGCGCTCTCTCTCCCACTAATACCTTGCTTCTTATATCAACAAAGTAGAAACAAGCATCCCATGTCTACATGAGTAATGGAGCCTGCTTTGTTTTCCTTAAGATACCGCAGCATGGAGGAAATGGCGCTCTATTCTCGGCGTGTTCACACAGCAACCTCTGAACTCTCTTTGGCCTCTTGAGCCACAGATGCCTGGTGGATGCACTAGGGGCTGTAGGAGTTATCAGCGCAGAGATGGAGATGTTTTGATCTGGAAGCATCACTCAAGGCTTTTTTTTATCCGCCCCCCTCCCCTCTTTTCACTGACAAGTCTACCAGCCACGCAAATATACTGCATGACTGCAGGGGGCTGATGGAGAGAACAACAAAGCTGCACTTACCCAAGTCTGTGTAATGTGATTTGCAGAACTGCTTTTGTCCGCCAAAGCACAGCTCGAACTGAGGCTCGTTTGACCTGCGTAAGGTGTGTCCGTTCTCAAGGGCGGCAAAGGCGTCACAAGTGTAGCGGTACGTGATGAAGCCAAAATTGTCCCTGGTCAAGAATAGAAAATGATACGTCAGAGTGTTGCTGCGGGGGGGCTTGTCTTGGATGACGATCATGCTATTTATATGCAAAAGAGAATCAATAAAGGTGTATCTTTGGGGCTCTGTAGGCCTAGAAGTAGATGAATCAGGAGACACTCTGCAACTGCAAAAGCTCCGTCTTTGTCACTTGCCTTTGCTCCAAGTTCAGCAGTAGATTTTTGTCCAAAGACTACAAACAAAAGCCTCCTAGCATATAGATGCACATGCAGAGAAAACCCCGGGGCCTTACCCGTCGTCCCTCAAGTTCACTGCACATTCTTCTATTTCGCCAAAGACTTCAAAGCGGCGCTTCAACTCTGTCCGGGTGCAGTCGGACCTCAGTCGCCCCACGTACACCACCCGTCTCTCCTCCTGCTCGTTAAAGAGGACAGACAGAGCATGGGGGGAAGAGATTAAAAGGGGGAGTCTGTTTTTTTCCTTTTCCACTCTCTTTCTTCACCAAGCCCTAATGAATTGGTCTTGATCACTCCTGTGGATACTGCCGCTGACTTTGGGCCCCTGTTTTTGTCCCTCTTCTCTGTCTGTTGTGTTCCTCTGTGATTGGTTCAGCTCGCTTCCTCTTATCTGATTGAGTTGCACTTTGGAAAGCGCCTTCAATCTGCCTTGGCACTACAATTCCTCTTTCTCTCCGCAAGTCATCAACCAGAGGCAGAGTGATTTTTATCAAATGATGCCATGTCTTAAGTTTGGGGCTGCTTCTTCTTTTGTGAAGTCTAAAAATAAAGCTGTGGGGGTGACTCAGCTATATATCAGCAAAGCCTGTTTCTTTCTTTCCAGCTCAGGAGTCGCGATACACAGCAACCACTGGGCTGCTAAATGGAGGTCTGTTAATATAAGGGTATTCATATCCAAGAGAGAGGGAGCATTAAGAGCAGGAGCACTGAGCCACAGGGCAAAAAAACATGGATTTCCTTGAACCTCAAAGGACGCCGGGGTCAGAATGGAATAATTTAGGAACAAACCGCGGCAGGCTGCAATTATAGCTTTTGAGTAGTTTAATTGCATCTGCTAACCATATAATACAGTTGAGGCCTGGGGCTATAGTGTATCACTAGTGTTATTTATTTATTCATTCATTTACTTGCCATTACTGGGACAAGTCCATTGAGGCCTGTTGAGACTGCGAATGCTGTCTTGAGGGTGGCAGTAACATATATGTAAATCAGTTGCCTGGTGCTAATCTCAAAGTTCACCTTTGCCCATTTGACTCACAGCTGAGAAAAATACAAATTAACTACAGATGACTGTTTTTATGCTTTTTCCACTCACTTTACTGCTGTTTGAAAAAAAAGAAGCTGAACTAGGGGTTTAGTTGCTGACAGCTGATAAATAGGTGGTCTTTTGTTGATGGCACCCTGAGGATTGGCGGAGCGGTGCGAGTGACGGAGAGAATGAAGCAAAAAAAAAAAAAGAAAGAAAAACAGACACAAAGAAGACAACTTCACGTCTGGTCTTCCAAAGCCTTTGTTTGACAGCTTGAGGTTTACTGTTCGTAATTGTTTGTCTCTCCATCTCTGAAAATGTATGCATGCCAAGCCACGTTTGCATTACTGCATCATTTAATGTGTGCTTTAGCAACGGGTGGTAGTAGCGTCACCCCTGCTGGAAACCTGAGTAATTTCGCACTGAGACAAGGAGCGCGGAGATAAGGGAGAAATGCGATATTCACTGAATCAGGCTTGAATTTTGAAATAGATACAGAGAAAAGGGAAAAGATCTCAACAGGATCAGTGGTCGTTTCCGTTTTTATCCTCTTCTCTCCCTTCCTGCTCTCCTAGTCTCTGTTTTCCACTGTTTTAACATTTTACCCCCGTGGTGTGATTAATAAGAGTCGACAGTGTTTCCAGACGACGGAGACGTTAAAAATACACAACCCAGAGATAAAGAGGAAGGGCCTGTCGCCTGAATCATTCAGGAACTCACTTTGTATGTATTCTTTCAGTACAGACACACTGTGGCACATGGCACTGGGCTGGAGGCTGCCTCAAACTAAGTAATCTCTGTGTGTCTGTGGGAGATTTCTGTGTGTGCCACAGCAGTGATTACATGTGGTCTTTTATCAGTGGTTGTGCAGGAAGACCCAAAGTCATGCATTGAAAAAAATAAGATAGGAGGATAGAGTTGACTCACTATTGCTTTTTGCCGTTGCCTCTCTCTCTGCTCGGCCCTTTCGAACTCCCGCTTCTCGTAGTCCCGCCGGTACTCCTCCCTCTTCAGCCTCTCGTGCTGGTACTCCTCATAGCTGTCATATCTGTGCAGGAGAAAGAAGACACATGTGGCATCACTCCCTCATTCTCAAATTCACCCAGGAGTCAGTCGTCCCCTGTTTTGTCACCGACAACGGTTGAGATGGGGGGCTTGCAAAGGAAAGGACAAGTTAATAAAGACGTCTTTTCGCCATCGCTATGATTACGAAACCCGCGAGATAGGCCCGCGGGAGTGCCGGCGAGCAGCGCGGTCGGGGAGCCAGGCAGCTGCAACTGTCAGCACAACTTCACATGTCATTACTTTCTGCTTAGTTAGGGCTTCATCAAGAAGGAAAGTGCAACTTTCTCTCCCTCCCTCCACCCCCCCACCCTACCCTAGACCAGTACAAGATGTGTCCGTTAAGTTTCCAACTGATGAGCGACTCTCCGGCTTGTCGAGTGTCATTAGGCACGTGGTTGCCAAATCAGCTCGGAGCGCTGAGATGGTGTCAGTCTCCCTCTCTGTGTGTTCCTGCACTCGTCTGCATAGGAAATGGTCCCCTCTGCAGAGGCTCATGGAAAACTACAGAGGCACTAAGTTGAGTAAGTGTCATTATACAGCGGGGAGCGTCGACTCATGAGTGCAGCGCTTCAGAATGATCTCTTTTGTCACTAGACTAATAAAACATGATCAATTAAACATATTTGCCATGAGTGTTTGTCATGGTGGGTGGGTGGGGGGTCCCACGTGGCAGAGAAGGGAATCGCACAGAAATCAAACAATTTCTGAGATGTGACAGGAAAAAAACTTCCTTTCACCTCATTGCTAAAATGCACTCTCCTGAGCACGCCGTCATTAATTCTTTGCAATTTTTCTCAGGCAGCTGCTAAAAATAAACATTCGTCCTAACCTGAAGCATGCGACTAAACAAAGGTTAATAACACATATCAAAGTGGAGATTAAATACTTCAATTTACAACAATCACCTTGGCCTGCGGCTGAGAGGAGATCGAGACTGAGGGTGGGGGCTCTTGTGAGTCCTCGAACGAAAAGCATTTAAATCGGTGTTGTGACGAGACCTGTGGGAGAAAACAAATAAATGGTAAATATCAAACACATAGGAGCATATTCTATACACAGTTGACTGCTGCTTACTTGTGACACTGTGGTGGGTTTGTTTTTGGCTTTGACAGCCTAATTAAACTTTTGTTGATAGACAAAAGACTCCTGAAGATGTCAGAAAGTGGTTTAATTAAAAGCATTGCATCTTCTCCCAGCCTCGTCCTCATTTGACCCCTGGCCACAGAAAATGTGCATGACTTGCTGCAGAACTTTTCTGACACACCTAAGCCAGGAATACACACGCACCTACTATCTATGTTGTATGAAGAGGTGGTCAATAGTGAAAGCCCTGGTGGCCTGACTGTGGAGCTTGTTCCCCTACACTCCTTGAGCTTATGATGCTTAATTATTGAAGTGTTGCTGAAGAAGGAAGACCTGAATAATGGAGGGAGAGAAGTTTGGGAAGCTCAGTGAAGCAAAGGAATGTCGGTTTGCAAAGATCGAGGATCTTATGCCATATATCTTTGAACAAAAAGGAGAATTATTTTGCTGAAATTATGTTTATCTTCTCTTGCATGAAAACACAACAAGCTGCCAGTTCTGTCACTTGTGAAGTTGAATCCCTATCCAGTACTTTCAGAAAGCCCGTCAGTATCAGATTTTGATCGAATACCTTGAGACTGTTACTGTCTAATTTGTGTGCAAGTTGGTGTAGAGTGAGGAAGCAATGCCTGAACAGAATAAAGTGATTCTATTGGCTCCGTGGAGTAAACTGACCTTTCAGTAATCATGCAAACAAACTGAGTCACTGCAGTGGAGTCCTACACTGTGAGGCACTCAATGAGCTACAACTGACAAACTCAATTTATTCACATCCTTTTTGGAAACTACAGTTTGTCTCTGTTCTTCTACAAAAAACAAAACAAAAAAAAAAACAGAAACCCCCTTAGCTCTGATCAAAGGGAAGCATGGGAAATGTAGTTCTCACACAGAGCTATGATGATAGGAGTCTTTTTGAGAGGGGTTTTGAGACTACATTCCCACAGACTGGATCTAGCTTTCATCTCTGGGGATGTAAAAGAGGAGGGTTTGCCACTCAGTAAAAACAACAGCTGCCGCTTAAAACAATAGCCCCGGCATCAAACAAAAAATGGGAGCATGCAAGGGAGCGAGCGAGGAGGGGGTGTGTGTTAAAAACACACTCAAATAAAACTCCCTGCCTAGAGATGAAAACTCATACTGTTCAAAAGTCCAGTGCCTCTGGCAGCTTTCATGTTCTTTTTTTTCTTTTTTTGTCCACTGTGTGTTGGTATGGGGATATTTCACCATTCACCCAATCTTGTTTTATCAATTTCCAGTTCATATCTAAGTGCCACCAACCTTAACAGAGTAATTTGGATAGTTTAACAAGAGCAGACAATGTGGTTGGAATCTACTCCAGAATAAAATAGTGGGAAGTCCAGAACTCATGCTTATCCTCAGGAAAATTGTCAGCATTACGTTTTACTGTTCTATTCTGGCCTTATTTTAGCTTACTTATTGTATTTCAGTATATCATCATACTTAGATTGTATTGCTTTTCTGCTTTTTAGGCTTTGCATTTCTTATATTATGTCATTTTGTTACTTCTGAGCAATATCTGGCACAAGAATTTCCTTCGGGATTAATAAAGTTTTATCTTTATCTTATCTTAAAAGTGAGGCAATGGTGTCTCAGGACAGGTTTGTAAGTTGCGTTGTTTGACTACATCCAGAATCACGGGTGTTTATGGCTGTTCTGAATGACAACACAGGAAGGAGTTCAAAGATGGTTGTCACAGCAAGAGGGGCGATACTGTTCAAAAATGCGGATTTTAGGGAGTTTTTCCCCATTTTCAGTTCAGAGCTTAGTGCTGCCTGCTTTAGTGGAATAATTTAGGTAGCTGAACAATTACAGACAGTATTCTAAATGACCACACAAGAAGGCAGAGTTCAAAGACGAGTGCTGCAGCAGGACGGGTGATACTGTTTAAATTGAGGATAACAGCATGAATTTTTCAAACAAGGTGGTGTAGAATGAGTTTCTGAGACTTACAGACACATCCTATTCGATATTGGAAAGCCGATGAGGAGGTTTCTGATGCTACATGACTATCTGACATGCCGTTTGGACAGATAGTAAGTCCTGCTTAACAGTCTCAAGGGTCTATCCTGTCTCACAGCAGCTCTGACGACTGATCAGGACTGTTTTACACTCCTAAGCTATACCCCCTGCCAGCTCCAAGCACTGTTTAAACTGCATGTCTGGGAAGCAGCCAAGGTTCAGCCAAAAGAAGTGGGAGAGAGAGATGACTTACCAGGAGGACGGGCGTCTGTCAGGTGAGCTGGAGAGAGAGCGCCTACGGTATCGCGAGGAGGAGCTGCGAGAGCCAGAGTGGGAACGAGAACGGGAGCGGGACCCACTGCTGGTCCAGCAGAAAGGCCTGCTGGGTGACAGGAGGAGGGAGGACGGTGGAGAGACAGAGCCTCGTGAAGGGGAGCAGCTGGATGGTGGGGAACAGGAGGGAGAGCAGGGGGCGCAGTCAAAGAGTAGGTCCAGAGGGGTGCCCTCCCATGGAAAGAGGAAGCGACTCTCGCGGCCCTCGCCCAGCTCCAGCTCATCGTGGAAGGGCAGAAACCCCTGGTGCAGGTAGCTGGAGCCAGGCAGCCTCTGGGAGTAGCAGTCATCCCCTCCCTCCTTGAGGGACTGAGGAGCTGTAACCTTGTTCGTTTTGCTGCTCGGTTCTCTCTCCTGGCCACCCTGGCTATAGAGGGCATGTAAGGGGTGGCCAAAGTGCTTGTTGAGTTCTGCTCTGATTTCCTGGTCGCACAGGAGTTTCCGGCTGGTGGCAGAAAGATGTTGTTGGTCCCTGTCAGTAGTAGCCTCTTGTGAGGGGATCTGAGTGGCTCGTGTAAGGGTCTGCTCCCCTAACCCCTTGTCCTGGCTCGCTTCTCCGTCCACAGAGACAAAATTCTGCTGCTTAGCAATAGGACCAGGTGAAGCTGATGATGGAGAACAAGAAGACAATGAAGAGGATGGTGGCATGGCTGAGTCCTTACATTCGACATGCATGATCTCCACGTTGCCTGCAGTAGGCATGGGAGCAGCAGTGGCACCTGAGGTGAATGTCATTTCCACAGCTGTAGTCATGGTAACAGTGGCTGTGCCCCCATCCTTCTTAGTGCTAGCGGATGCCTGGCAATAGTCATGGTCACTGTAGCCGCGGGGCGTGGCCCGCTTATTGTTGCCAGTGCTGCGATGCTCCTCAAGGCCGCCCCCCACTGCGTGTTGAGTGACGGAGTAAGGGAGGGTGGTGGACGCTTTGCTCAGCTGGGCATAAAGCTCAGTCTGTTCGGGACCCTTCCTGGTGGGGCCCCCGCCTGAGGCACCTGGGGCCGGGGCCAGAGCGCCGGGGCCCAACTCACTCAGCCTGGCTCTTTTGCATGTCAAGGCCGAGGAGGAACATGAAGACAACTTGGTTTTGAGAGATGCTTTGAAAGGATTCTCTTGACTGGCTTTGTGTGGGGGCGTGGTAGGTGGTGTCAGACCTGCACAGGGAGGAAGAGACACAGGTTGGATGGGGAGAGACAAAATGCAAACAGAATCATAATACAAACCTCCCCCCTCCTCTCTCCCTTCTCCCCTCACTCAACTATAAACTCCCAGGTCAGTTTATGGGCAGTAGACACAGATACATGCTGATTAAAATATTCACTTTCACTTGGCCTAATCCTGATCTCTATTTTATTGCAATCTTGACAGATTAATGTAATGCTTGGTGTAACTTAATATGGCGGTGCTGTAATACGGATGACTTGTTGTTCTCTTCCTCTCTGACCTTGAAAAGATCCTTTTTTGTGAAAAAAAAAAAAAAACATAACCCCATAGAGGACAAACGTAATGCATCTGATGAAAATAAAATAAAGTGAATGTATCATATCTCTGCCTGCCTCACACAAATGTCTGCACGGGACGGCAGCCAATTCATCGGAATAAAATCGGAGACCTTTCTTATCGGCCTGAAACAACGATCACGAACATGAGCATATTTCAAGATTATCCAGCACCATCTGCATTTTCTGGAGGAAGATACTGTAAAATGTTAGCCTGCCTGGTGATGCTACTGTGGCGAGATGTCTGCTCTGTCATAGAAGCATAGGAAATAGTGGTGGAGGGTTGACATTCCTCTCAGATGGCATGTCCCAACTGCTTGTGCCCCCCTATCCCCCCCATCTCCCTCTTCCCTCGCCTCCTACAGATTTACAACCAGACAGATGGCAGTTATATGGGAAGTCCTGAGATGAGCCCACTTTATAGCATTGTTAATGCACTCACACAAACAGCCGCCGCCATTACTCTCATTCTCCCCTTCCTTCTCTTCTTCTTTTTTCTTTAGTTTAGTCTAGTATTCCACCCTTTTTCTCTCCTCCTGTCTGCAATCTTCCCTGGATCAATCTCTCTTCCTCCCTCCTCTGTCTCTCTGCATCTTTTCCTCTTTCTGTCTCACGCAGAACAAATGTGCCCACACACACAGCCACACTCGTCACTAACAGTCTCTCACTGGAGTCAAACTCAGGCACTTTGAAACACCTACGCGCTCCCCTCTTCTTTGCCATTCTTATAATGCACATCATTCTTCCCTTGCCGGTGAATTACACCAAATGACAGTTATTAGTATCAAATCCAGTGTTAGAATATGCACCAGAAAGACAGCTTGACAAAGAGAGTGCAGGAGCCTGATACACAAATGTGCAAGTTTCTGAAATCACTTGCTGTGTTTGGGATGCCTGATCCAACGGCTTATCATCCTACTTATTATCTGGATGTGTCTGTAAGTAGGACTGCAAGCGCCCACTCCCCACTTCCCCCACCCCCCCTTTTCCTCTTACTTCCCTCAGTTCTGATAGTGAGACAGACATGTATATGCATAATGCCAATTAAATGAGCTTTGAAAAGCAGAGAGGATAGGGAGAGAGGGAGAGGGGATGATACAAAATGCCTAAAGAACTTCTGTTTCACCAATGAAGCACCATCTGTCCAAAACAATGTGCGCATGGTGTCATAAACTGAGAGCCATTAGCAATGGGGGTGAAATAAATCAGAATTAGATAAATATGTGCCTCTCAGTCAAACTTGCTTGTGATAGATGATCTGCAGACACCATTCATGCAGGGAAAACGATGGAACGAGCGAGCAAAAAGGAGAGAAGGAGGAGCATCTTATCATCTTCTTTCTCGTCCAGCTGTAAATTGCGAGGAGACCTCGGAGCGAATAACAACTCCGGGCTTAAAGAGTTGATCCGGCAGTAAGCTATGCAAATAGCAACACAGAGACCACCTCTGTGTCATGAGATACAGTAATTAAAGACAACACTGCAGCACAGGGTAAATCTATTAGCTTGGCAGAGATTAGACTTGAACAGTTAGATCCCAGGGGACCTTACTGCCTTTTGTAGCCTTTACCGTACCTCATGAGAAAGGTCACGAAAACATGCAACCGAACAGTGCAGCTATTATTTACTCCTGCACATCATCATGTACACGTCCTGGCAATTAATTCAATCTTTCTTTGGAACACTCACCGCTACTACTACATCTCATCATAAAGGTGTAAAATAATATGTTACTGGCAGCAATTCATGGAAAATTCCACGGTCGACCTGCCTTGAAGGTGGAAGGTGGCACCGCCCACCTGGCTAACTTCCATCTGATTATCAGTAACACCACCGTTATCTCATTGTACTGGCATGTTTCTCTAAATCCGAAAAGGACATGTAACTCCTGCCTCAAAGCTTACACCTCCACTTACCGGGATCTATATCCATCTGTCTCATAGAGCACGAGACTCAAAAGCTAATCTCTCGGCAGGAACCGGGCTCAGTAACCCAGAGCTCTCTGGTCTAATGACATTCCTGCTAATATTCAATCCAAAATTTGCACAGGATGGTAAAGTCAGGTGAAGGGCTTTATTTGACTGTGTGCTTGTGAAATGGATGCGGTGGAACAGAACGGACACCCAGATTCAGCCACAGGTCAATAGACTGGCCCACGTGCAGTAAAACGGGAAGAAATATTAACTGTGCTTGATTGCCCCTGAGCTTAAGGAGCCCTGATCTTTCCCTTCTTTAGGTCTCCACAGGCCTCCCCCCTGACCCTGAAAGCTTATCTACACAAAAGGGTTAAACCGCACTTCAACCAAAGTCAGAAAGGACAGAGGGATACCTCTCGGGGTTTGAATTTCTATCACCCACAACAGCTAAGTGGAAGGTGCAGGGGGCAGACGTTAGGTATGGACAAAGATCATTACCCCTGCTGGTAAATGAATACCCAAAAGGGATAGTGCAACATCACACAGTGTGAGCGGCTAAAGGGCAGCCATTTTGTTTTTATTGACCTTAGATGATTAATCTTAAGTAAATGGGGGTAATTATCAGCATAATTCGCATAGAGAAAGAGAAGGGAAGAGACGGCCCTCATTACTGCAACTTTTGCCTGCAAAGAGCTCTTTTCTAATGTAGTTAATCATAATGCAGTAACATTACAGGATCATGTCAACAAAGATGCAGAAATATGTCCACAGTAGCAACATTTATAAACAGCATCTTTTCCATATAACATTAGTATTTACTGCCAAGTCAGTTGATTTAATAGTTTGCATGTGAGGTGATTTTAAAAAAGGAAGCTCATACAGGAAAAACCGAATTAGGCAGCCAATTAAAACAATACTGCTGCCATTTCAATTTCCCTGTGATGTGTCTGCTAAGTAAGCTGTCAGTCAGAGTGCATTAGGATCTGATAGAGGAAAGGCATATTAGGGTGGGGTGGGGGGGTGCTTGCTAATAAACCCCGAAGAGATTGGAAAGCCTAATCAATATTCAGGCACATAAAACTGATCTCCTATGCTTTCACCTTGAACTCTGAACTGTGTGGAACCATCAAGATGCTGGTGTTAACCCATTAGTGGCTACAGCAGGCAGGTGTGAATTAGTAGAAGGGTCATGATTTTTGTACTTTTATTAAAAATAAAAGCGTGCTTACCTGGGGTTCCAGCAATCTCCACACTTAATGTCCGTTCAATGGTTTTGTTCTCAAACGGTGATCCCTTGTGGTCACTGGAAGACAAAAAAAAAGTACAAAATTTAACTTCACAGGTGAAATTGAGGTTTTTTTTAAAGTTTCTGTGATCTAAGAAATGGAAATGAGTCACAAAAATGCCTCAACTTGGATTCTCGTCTATATAGTTTTCTCTGGCTTTGTCTTTTTCTAGAGTTTGATGCTCACTTTTTTTTTTTTGCCTAGAATAATGTGGAAAAACTTCTCGCACTTACTTTGGAGACTCTGGGGTCAAAGGAAGTGGCAAGGTGGTTGGTTTGGCTGCAGAACACAAAGGAGCAGGGGTAATTATTGATCTAGGTATAACACTCATGGCAGAAGAGAACAAGTCCACATTCTGCAACAATTAATCTCAAATTGGCTCAACAAATGCAATTATTACTACAAAAACACCCATCCCTGGTTAGAAAGGCTTACTATGGACACTATCGTACAAAGCATATCTTTTTTAGATTGACCCCATTTTTACAATTTACTCTCTTAAGATAAACTGTTCACTCTGTGAGGCAGGATGGAGTGATGGTGTTTCACAGGTGTATAGACACAGACAGACCGCAAACAGATCGAAATGGAATAAAAACATGTAGAGACGATGCCACAACCAAGACACATGACAGTGGGTGAGCCCCTCCCTAGACAATAAAGTCATAATTGCATGCACCAACAGCAGAGGAGGGGGAAAAAAAGAAGGAAGAAAGGAGAGTCAAGGAAGCTTGTGCAGTTGCCCGAGGCTCTGGCCGACTTGTGCTCCAGCTACAAGAACGTGGCTTTAGTAGCACGACGCTAAAGAGCAGCACCCGGGCTCTGAGTCTAAATGTACAGATTCAGCACACTCAGCTCAATCAGCCAAAGATGGTTCAAGGGTCGACTTTGTGAATACAAGGTGTACTGTAGCAAGACAAGGCTCGCCCCTTTTCCCACCCCCTCCTTTTTTATTAACAAAAATTCACTCTCTTAAATTTTAAAGGAATGCCTCTGGGACTAGCAAAAAGCATTGGCGAGCAGGCTGTTTGCTGTCATTGTTGTTTATGCCCTCAGAATGACTGTTAGATTCAAATTAGAATAGGGGTTAGTTGTGAAATCAAACTGGGAAGTGGTTAGAGCAGGAGAGGGAGAAAAGAGAGCAGAGATAAGGCCAGTGGGGGGGATGCAGTCATGATTACCTAACAACAGGAGGCCCTGGTCATCGGGGTGCTCGCTGAGTGCCTGCCTGTGTGGGTGCCCTTGCCCTTGTATGATGCAGGGAGGGGTGGGCTCTGCATTGCTAGTATCTGGGATGAGTGGGCTTGGAGGGCCCTGTGAGAGCACCGCTGCGGGGCTGCCCATGACATGGTCGTCATCATCGTCAACAACACCATCATCATCATCATCATCATCATCATGGTCAACATCCTCCCCATAGCCCCCCTGGTTTGGCCACCCCAGCTCTAGTCCAAAGCCCATGTCTAGCTCTGAGTCCAGCTGGCTAACCCAGCTCTCTAGGTCTAAGGTGAGAGGTGACAACAGGGGCTCTGAGTCAGGCTCTTCAGCCGGACTTACTCCCTGGTTTGTGTGATCAGTGGTCCCTCTGAGCTCCTCCTTTTTCACCTTAGAAACAGTCTGGACTGGGCTCTCAGGCCTCTTACCTGAGAATCTGCTCTTAGTACTATGTGAAGGAGTAATCTTAGGTGGGAGTATCTGGGTCCGATATTGAGCAGGCCTCTGTTTGGAGGTGAGCAGCTGGCTAAGTAAAGGATGCCCCGGCTTCTCATCTCTTTTCTTTATCGTCACTGTGATGTGCCTATGCGGTGCGCGGCTGGCACCGCTACCGTTACTACGGCCTTGCCTGCCAAAGCCCTCACTAGCCTGAGTGGCGCCCGCAGCCTCTCGGCAATGCTCACAGCTGTGACTCACCTCTCGGGGAGGGAGGGAATAAGAATGCATATACCTAATAAACCTAGCGGCGGCCAGGCGGCCCACATCGCCTGGCGGCCTTCCTTCTTCACTGGGCGGCCCATGCTCCAGTTTGGGGTGGGCATGGCCGCAGGTGGAGGGTCTGTGGCCAACAGGGATAGAAGCACCCTCCGACTCCTCAACCCCGTCATCGTGAGTGCAACGCTGCCACTTCCCAGCCCCAACACCAGCCATACTACACTCGCCTGCAGCCCGGCTCTCACCTCGCTGGTGATGCTGCTGCGGCGGCTGCTGCTGCTGCTGCTGCTGCTGCTGTTGTTGTTGTTGTTGAGATGGCACAGCTGACTTCTTCTTGGAGGTGGTTGAGGAAGAGGAAGAGGAGGTGGAGGAGAGGGAGGAGAACGAGGAGGTGGATGACGAGGATGGTGAAGAGGAGGAGGAGGAGGCGCCAAGACCGAGGCCACTCTTGTCTCTGCTACTGGCACCCCCCCAGGCGCTCTTGGCTTCACTGGCTTTGGTGTGGAGCAGGATGTCATCGGTGGCTGTTAGGTATTTCAGCAGCTCAGTGCAAGGCCGCCTCACCGGGCGGTTCTGTTGGCTGGAGCCCCCTCTTGCTTTGCCATTCCAGGGGCTCTCCGTCTGTGCAAAACAATAAGACAGAATCACTTAGTTTACTTGAATAAAAAAGTTTCACTCTCTGTTGTTAGTACAGTGCAGCTGATCCAATTGAGAAAATGTTAAGTACTCTATTTGGCACAAAAATAAAAGTCAAAAGAGATAGAGCCAGAGAGAGGTTAAAAGAATGACTCAAACAGCCTGAGCACAGTAGTTGCCCAACTGTCTGGGAAGCGATGGTGGGAGTGCCGTCCGCCCATCATCTTAATTGCGTGGCCCCCCGAGCGCTACCGTGCCACTCTGTACGCGCACCATGTCCTCCGGGAGTCCTCATTCGCTCTGCTCCAGAAATGGATGACTCAAAGGCACAGTATGAAAATAGACTCTGTGAAGAAGGTTGATGCACTGCATGTGCAAACATAGTACGCAAAGCACACACAAATCCGTCTGTGTTGTGTTTACCGCACATTATGATCAGATACAGACGCTTTTTACATTCAAGCACGAGGTAGTGTATAACAAATATACTGTAGAGCTGACAGTGAACATATAGTATTCTGACATAAAATGCAAACAGATATCAGGTATTCTATTATTCACATTGACAAAGCTATGATACTTACATGGACTGAAATTAAATCCTAATCAACCCCACCCCTATAGAAAAAAAAACTCTTCTCAGACCCATCTAATGAGAACATCAAGTCTGATATTTTGATGTTGTCGTCTCAAGGCATCAATCTCGCCGCAAGAGCGCCTGTCGCTCTTTTTTTTTTTATTCAACAGGCACCATACCAAGGCAGATAAGTGGTGGAGCTAATGAGACAACGGTGCCGATGCCTCGCCTGGAAAGCCCAACAGCAATCAGCCTGTTTTCATTACGAGATGGCCCCCTGGGATAGTAGACTGCTAGAGCAGTAGTCTAACATCTTCTAAAGGCGGCCACCAAAACAAGAAAAATGTGAGGAGGGAGGGAGAGCGAGAAACAAGACAGAGCAAGAACAGAGAGAGGGAGATAAACAAACACTAACAAAAAAAAATGTGTGTGCAGGAGTGAAATAAGCAGCAAGGCAGTGCATGTATTTGTGTGTGTGTGTGTGTGTGTGTCCCTACCTTGACGACGGCAGGTGGTGGTCTGATCCGGTGGTTGCTGCTGGCTGCATGGTTCTGTGCCTTGCCACCTGTGTATTGATTATAGCTGAGCTGGGAGTTTGCAGGTGCCAGAAGGAGCTTCTTCAGCTGCGAGTGGACCCAAACAGGACCAGATAGGTAGGAGGAGGAAGGAAAATGAGCAGAATGTGTTTTATGGATGTACAATCAGAAGATACTGCAGTTAAAAAAGCGAAAATCACTGACATATTTAGAAGATTTTTTTAAGCAGCTCATAGCATGTGACTTGGCAGGTATTTTTTCTACCTTTGCAGGTGTTTTTGTGTATACACGACCTGGCTTCTTGAATGTGATTGAATAAACACACTCAGGCCTTTGGCTAAAGGTCATTTGGAAGAAACCGGCATGGAATAAAATGGACTATAGCGTAGCACAACATAACATTTTAGGTCAAAGCCTTTAAGCGAGAAAAATACCCAGATGGTATGGTCGTGTGTAAAAATAACAGCATGAAGGTAAGCTGACTTCTCATCGAGAGGTCTGTTTCTTTCGCCAAAAAAAAAGAAAAAAAAGATGACTGCGGCACTGGGGGGATTAGTTGAGACCCACTGAGAGGAGACGAGGTGAGATGGATTTCTGTTTTCCCTTACTTTCATTATGTGCCGGCTCGATTTCAGGGTCTGTGGCAGTGTGTCAACCAGCTTTTGGGTCCACCACAGTGTTCATATCATTGAACTGGCACCACAATAGCTCTGTTATGTAATTAGCACAAAGCAGCAAAACACACTGATCCATTCCATTTACTTCCCTCCTCTCTGCATCTCTATCTTGGTGACTTGGGAACACAGAAAAGACAGATGACTTGTTGAAGAGTGTTGTCTGGCATGGGTTGGTAAAAAAGTCAAGGCTGGAGGTCATGTTTGGGGAATAATATACATCTTGGTCCTTCTGGTGGAGTTGGTGTGAGAATCACAAGAAGAAAGAGCTGGTGATCTTACCAAGGAAGGCTCCTCCGGCTCTGGGGTTCGTGGAGAGCCGTCAGGAGAGGAGGGACAGCTCTGGTCACTGGCATTGGTCACGTCCCCATCTGCCAGGGCCTCAAACGAAGGCAATCCGTCCTCATCCACTGGGATGCTGTCCAGGGTCTCTGTAAGCACTGCCAGCAAGTTGGCCTCATTTTCTTCATCTATCTTCTTAGGAGGGGGAAAAAGGGGGTGGAAGACAGAGACAAAAAATAGAGAGACAGGAAAAATAGGACATTTTAGTCAGGAGAAGTTGCATCTCTTTTTTTGTTACTTTCAGGGAAGTAAAGGTGGTGGGTGGCTTCATGCAGGCTTTCATAGTTAATATAGTGGGAATATTTTTTTTTTCACTTTTTTGCAGCAGCAGAGCTCACTCTATTCTGGCAGCCTTTTAAAAAACAAAATTCTCCTCATGTGCATGTGAGTCAAGCCTGTCACTCATATTTTAAGCACGCAGCTTACTGGACCAAAATAATATCTCCCCCAAGAAACCCATTACCAGCACTGACAAGTAGCAAGTATCTCGGGAAGATGGGGAATGGGTTGGGGAGGGTATGGAGGGGTTTGTAGGGGGGAAACAATGGGCAGAAGTTGACTCTCCTCTCTCCTCACTCGCAGAATTGAGAGACGATTGGATTGCTGACAAGATGTTTGCAAGCAATCCTCAGATAAGGAGCATTACGAGCCACTAATGCTAAATAAACGCGATGTATTTAACATGTTGGCATGACAGCTGATGCTTGCAACAGGGCGGGAAGTTACCATCAACATTTCATGAGAAATAAAGCTTGTTCTTGCCACTCAGCTCCTCTTCGATGTACCAAAGGAGTTGTGTGCTTGCTGCAGCTGGCTGTTTAATGGTGGAAATTATAACTGTGTGCAAGAAATAAAGAGATGAATATATGGAGAGGGACGGAGAAAGCGAGAGAGAGAAGTGAGCTGCCAGCTACCAATATGGCTGGTTTGCTGGGAGTAGTAACATGCATGCAGGAAGAAAAAAAAAAAAGAGTATATAGACAGATATTGAAAGCCAGAGGATGTAACTTGTGCACGGCTCTGCCTTTTTGCACTGACATATGACAACAGTTACTGCAAGCCCAGGGGACTTTAAGACAGCGGAAAGATAAACAGTATCATCACTCTGGGACGTTCTGTGGCCGGCCCAACAAGAACAAATCCCTTTATGCACACGGCAGGATTATCATCGCTCGGTGACGGCGTGTGGCCATCATTACGCCGGGGGGGCCAGCAACCTCTCAGATGCCAGCGCTGTACCTCAGAGGAGTCAGAAATCCCACATGCAGCCCCTCTTGTTTCTCTCTACCCCACTGATTTTACACAATTACACACCCATCATGGACAGTGAAGCTTTGGATTCACCAACCAGACGGCGGCAATCTTAATGCATTCCCCCCTTCCAATTTTCATTTAGAGATGACACAGATATCTTGGACGTTCGGTTAGCTGGCTAACAGTGAGGAAAACGTTAATCTGATGCTCATTGAGTAGATTTTCTCTTAACAACATGAACACTCAGTCATTATTAAAAAATGATAAAGGGGACATATTTCACAGAGATAACACTACGTAGACTGGGGCCATGCCGAACTGCCAGGCAAATGCCTTGCAGGAAATTGCTCTGTATGAGGTAGCATGCTGTTTAATTACTTGCAAGGAGTTTCAAAATCCACTGTGCTGGAACCCTGTGCTATTGAAACGCTCACCATTTTCCCACACTCCCAAGTTATTACCTGAGCACTAAGCGGGTGGGTATTAACTGAAGCTGCAGCCATGGCTTAGCCCAAACATACATCCTGCATGTGAAATTGAAATTTAGGATCATTTTAGATCATCACAAATGAGTGTTTAATGAGCCAGCCATCTGTGTAGGTCCATACTCATCAACAATCCAATCAATGCTGCATTTAGGTGAGGCTTTATTCACCTCTCTCCTGCTCTTTAAGCCTCTAAATCTATACTCTTAAAAATATGTGTCTATGCCACCGAGTGATGCTGGTTACATTAAAAGTTGAGAGAGCTGTGCAAGCTTCGTTATGTCATGCTTTGGAAAAGGATTGGGGAATTTCTGAGGCTGCAGCAGGCTCAAATGTAGTGATTTCAATCCCGTTTCAAAAACCTCCACCAATTGGCAAGCTCCCACAGGCGCACTGTCTCCCCAAAGATAACCCAGAAGGGACTCTCATACTCTGAAAGAGACACTTGTAAAACCCTGAGTCGTGACGATCATGTAGCACCCGCTGCTGTGGCTGTAGTGGAGGCACTCGTAGGCCAAGTGGGGATTTGAGAAACGGTGGTAAAGAGCAAACCTCAGTGATTGTTTCTGCCCTGGAGAGAGAATGATCTAATACCCCCATCCAGAAGGGCAAGCTTCTCCATGCCCGCTTTAGGGCCCCACCTTCCAGAGTTCCTGCACCAAAGTCAATCTAGTCCCAAAAACTCACTTGCTACTTGTATATTTATAAACAAAACCTCTATGTGGGTGGACTTGAAGAGCGATGGCACCCAAAGGGGATGCCACCCGGATAACCTGGCAAACTGCTGACGGCCATGTCCACTTATATTGATTACCACAGCAGCTGCTGAGAGGAAAAGAGGACAGGAAGAACAAAGAGAGAGGAGAAAAATTGTCTCGGCGGGAGCACTTTCTCGCCCATCCCGCTTAATGGACCTCACCGAATTAAAGAGATCTTAACAATCCTGGGCTAATTGTGGGATCACAATATATTAACCCTGCTCCAATTCTAAAGGGTGCCATTTTGCGGCAGTTTTATTCCAAATGCTTCAATTAGCCATAAAACATGCTGGCAAGTGCTGGCAGAGCTTCTCTCCCCTCCTCCTTCACCCCAGCTTCCCCGCATCGGAGAAAAGAAAGCCAACTCCAGTTGTTCATTATTAGGTGAGGCCCTTTTGTTATCAGGCAGGCTGTCTTTGAGATTGTCCTTGCCTTTAACTCTTTTATTGAGTTCTACAACACAGCATTGTGTTCCTGGAGATACTATTCACACGGCTGATAACGGAAGGTGAAGGTGCTGTTTTAAACAAACACTCACTTCTGAACACCGGGGCAAATAGCCAAATTAAATCTGCTAATTGCTTCTTGAGGATTCCAGGCTCCTGAGCAAATTTGCCAGAGATCAAATTTTAACGAGCCTTTTTTCGGGGCAATGCATCATTTACATGTTAAAAGGAACCAAATGTGTTTTGAAAGTGCCAGAATGTACCTGATCGCTGAGTAACTCCAAAACAAAATTTCAACCGAATAAACATCCCCACTGTTATCTTTGGTTGAGAAGCACGACATGTGACAGACGCTCTGGATGTGGGAAGATAAAACATCTTCCATTAAATGGGTCATCTAGTATTTAAAGTGCTGTTTATTCACACTGTCTTTTTCTAAAAACATTTTTTGCTCATTCTTTCTGCAAATAGATGAATAGAAACCAGTTAGTGCAAGCAGAAAACACTGTTAATAAATTGGCCCTAAATTTGTGTGGAGGGGTTAAGTCTGTGCCTTGACAATTTAATTGCTTTGCTTCATCTCAATCTTTATTTCTCCCCCCTCCCTCTCTGCTCCCTGCTCTGTCAGATTTCTAAAGCCTTCCCTCGGATGAGGTTAAGGGACCAGCCAGACCTTCTAATCATGGCACAATCAGAAATTGTGGGGGGTATATGTGTGTGTGCAGCAAGTGGGGAGATGGTATCAAGTCATCACATCTCGACTCTGCCGAGAAAAGCAGCCTTGGATTTGATAAACAAATAATGTCATTCTGTGTTATTACCCCCGGCCCCCAGATTTCAGAGGAAATAAATCAAAGTCAGCCTTGCCGTTAAGGCGTTAGTCAGGCCTGACACGTCGGCCGGTCACACAGGCACAACATATGGCAGCGAGGAAGGAGGGAGGTAAGAGAGGCATGGAGGGTGAGGTACGGTGCGATGCACGGCGGAGAGACAAATCATGGCAGCCGCCAGAGACGTCTGGTCATTTAGCATGAGCTTACTGAGATGGAGAGAGGGTGATTATGGCCTATACGGGGCGATGAAACCATACATAACACTGTTAAGTTCCTCTGTGTGTCTGTGTCTGTGAGGCAGCCGTGCCACAGCCTGATGGTGTTCCAAATCATAAAACTAAATGTTAAACCTCCATTGTGGTCAGGGCTGTGAATGGCTCACGACATGTAGCAGTAAACTGAAGGCTCTTGTCATTTTCCATGTGACTACAGAGTCAATAGAGCATCTCGTTATTCTGAAACAATTTCCCAAGCAAATGATCCTGTGGACTAGATATCGTGCATGTTCTGGACACAGAAATCACAGTCCTGGTGGCCATTAGTGTATATCCTGGATGCACAGACTCTCTGTCTTACTATCTTCTGCTTTATTATGATGATTTGAACTGCAAGTTGCTAAATCTTTCACTCTGCAGCTGATTTTAGTTTTTGTCATCCGTCTTATCCATTAGAAAACAACTGTTCTGGATAATCACTTCATCAGGCATAATTCGCTGCTGTGTATCTCCATTTAAGCAAAAAAATCAGCTCCCTGAATGAAGAAGAAGTTCACTGTTTAGATGCCAGATGCCTGTTTCAGTTTCGAAGCCTGTGCGAGTTATAAATCAGTGAGGAAACGGTTGGGTCCCGTCAATGAGGACCAGGATGTGTGTGTGTGTGCAGAGATGATGCATCTCCTGGGAACCATTTGAGACAGTTACAGCACTATCAGATGAGTTGATGGGGGAAAGAGAGAGGAAAAGAGAAAGTGAAAAGAGGAGATATCCGTGTGTGTGTGAGAGAGTGAGCCAAAGAGAACTGTTGTTACACTTCCTGACACAGGCCAGATCCGATTGAGACACCTACCCAAGGGATGTTAGCAGTGCTGTTCTTTCTAGTTCCAGTAGAGAGAGAAAAAAATCCTTTGACCGGTAACCCTGCTGCTAAAAATTAACCACCTGAACTCTGTCTGCTGAGATCAGCTGCTTTTAAACCCTTTCTGGGGAACTTTTGGTCAGAAATCATGCTAAAGCCCACAAAACCTGAAAAGATTTGCAGTCCTGCCTCGGTCTATAAAAACAATCTGTTAACTTCCATCCAAACATGAATGTCTTCACATCAAGCCACACACATTCTCACACAGCTATCCAAATAACTGCTAGGATCACAGGAGGTTTCAGTGTGTCCTGGTGGAACCTCCCCATCTACAGTCTTGCCCCAAGCTGCTGTTGTTTTCCTCCTCCAGCCGTCCAACAGATGGTCCAAGCAACCGTTTGCTAACACCACCAAATCACACACCATCATAATGATTGGACACTCTCTCTTTTGTTTTGGCAGCTACTTCCCAATCGGCTTGGCACGAGGCAACACTGATTGCTGTGATTGCTCTGACTGTGCCTTGCTCCGACGGTCACAGCAGGAGGGGGAGAAAAACAGAGATTTGGAGCCTCGAATAAGGAATATTCAGCTAGATGCAGAGATGGGATGAGGGATGGTGCTTCCCTCTGCTTTTTTCTCCTAATGGCATGCAAATAGCTATTTGCTTAAGTCGGCAGCTCTGAATGTGCACTACTAAGCAAGGGGCCTTT
Source organism: Acanthochromis polyacanthus (assembly GCF_021347895.1). Classification (NCBI taxonomy): domain Eukaryota; kingdom Metazoa; phylum Chordata; class Actinopteri; family Pomacentridae; genus Acanthochromis; species Acanthochromis polyacanthus. Next base: position 9,860,502 of record NC_067135.1, on the reverse strand, counting down.
GAACCTACTGTTACACTGCTGATAATGTGCTGGAGGAACACAGGGAGGGGGACAGACTGAGTGCAGAGAGGGACAGAAAAAAAGGAGCACAGACTGTTTCCACTGTCCATCTTGCTGCCACATTTCCTGGCTGGAATGTAAGTCTGTCATCAGCAGTCAAGTGCAGCTATCCATAAAACAATTACATACACAGAGAAGGCTGCTCACTTTGGTTTTGACATTTACATAGATCTGTGAGGAGTGCAGAATGGACCACAATTTCTTGTTTTTCGCACAGAGGACTCAATGTTATTATCCTCTGCTGACACCACCTTCACACACAACAACACACACACACACACACACACGTACATCTGCACAATGCAGCTCCTGACCTTTCAGGCCCTGCCAAGCCCATCGAGGGTTTGTGGCGTTTCATTTGTCATAGTAATGTCTTCCTCGGAACGATGCCAATGCTAGGAGAGCCAGGATACAGTGGACAAGATATAGTGGTCTACAGTGTTTCAATCAATAGACACCTAGAGGTGTGTTTTTGTATCACTGTCCAATAGAAAATCCTTCTGTGCACGTGTTTGTACATATGACAGGGGAACCAATATCACAAATTTATGGTAATTGAAATGGCAGAATCTTTTGGGGGAATGCAGTCAATTTGATTCCGCAGCAAAAAAGGTCACCCTATTCAATTTGCACTCAATGCCATACGTGGTGCGACAGGGAAACACCTGAAAGGAAACGATCTTATCGAGGCCTCACAGGCGTCACCACTTACCCCGTTGCATAAAAGCTATTTGCTGATTACTAAATAAACGCATTATCTTTTACCTTGATTTCTGCGTGCGCAAGTGTGTCGCTTCTGGATCCAGGTAGGACTCTGCCAATGCGGTGTGTACGCCTCTTATCCGTGTCGTGACTTTGTGAGAATGTTATCTGAGCGTTTTTTTTTTCTGTCTCTCTCTCCCTCTCGCACACTTTCAAGTGCAATATGTGTATGGGGTGCACGTGTGGTAGCAGTGGTCGAACACAGAGGACTTCACAAGTCTTTACATGTTGTGTTAGTGGTAACGATGCAGGGATCCACCTATCTTTACAAGTAAAGAAATGAAAAACACATCAAAGGAATTGTGCACATAAGTCGATACAATCCCAACTCGTCGACACGAGGCAGGGATACTATGAGAAAGGATGAGGGGGGAGGCATGAAAGCTCTCAAGAGTCCTTCTTTGTAGCAGCAACATTGAATGTTGAGCTGAATTTCATCTAAATCTAGGATCTATTCTCTGTGGAATACTGATCATGTTGCCTTTAGTATGGACAGGCTTGCGTTTGACAGCTTACATTTAGTTGAGCGTACCCACCACACCTGCACACACCAGCAGACTGTGCAATGTCTGCCAAATGCAGAATGATCAATGGTCGTTGACCACTTGATGACAAGCGTCCGACACTCGAAATCTCTTCCCTCGCTGCCCATCAACTTATTATACAACAAAGCCTGCAGCAAAATGAACAGAGGGTTGGCCAGCCACAGTATGGAATGAAAATGGTCTTCTGGAAAGAGCTGATCAACAAGCAGAGTTGTTGACTTCCTGAGGTCAACAGCACTATCATGGCAGACACATGCAGCAGATGTATCCCTCTTCATAGATTCCCATATACATATTTTGCAAATCAGCTGCTAAAAACGTGCCTGCTTTGGATGCGTATATGAACACCAGAATTTTTGATGAAGTGCTTGCACGAGTGGACTGCATTTAATAGTCTTTTTTCAGCCACAACCTGTTTCCTGTGATACTGGCTTTCCCTTGAGGCTGACTTTTCTTCTAGTCTTATTCTGTACACACAAAAAATAATATTTTCATACATGCAAGTTTTTGTTCGACAAAAAGCAATGTTTTCTATGTGCAGCGACAAAATGTCTGTAAAAGCTTCTGCTTTCATTTTAGACTCAGGAGCTACTGATTGGGAGCAAGTGAGTCATCCAAGCATCAAGTCACTCATGCATCAGCAGAGCCTCAGAGAGCCTCTTGAACTATTTGAGGCCTGTGCAGACTTAAATGCTTCAGGGAGGGAATAAGCCGGAGCTATAAGCATGCAGTGCACATCATAAAGCTTAGTTAGAATGTGGGGGTTTCTTTCTGCATGGATGACAAAGCTGTAAAAAAATGAGCTTCAGCCCTGACCAGCTAAAACTAGTCCTTGAAAGGTACAGTACAAGACTGCTGTGAACACGGGAAAAAGTAAATCATAAAGCACTAGAGAATTAAGCACAGACTTACTCCAAGAGAGGGACAAGAAGTCCCATCTTTTTTTTTTAAATTAACACCCATCTGCGACGCTCGGTACTATGTCTGTATCAAGTTAGTCCTAAAAATCTTGCAGCATTTCTGCAGGAATTTGTTTTTAAATTAATTACTAAGAGACCTCATTTGTGCACTAAATTATTAATTATTGCTCAGAATCAACAAAGTTCTCTGCAAGCTGTGTCGCAAACTCACACAGACTGACAGAATATGGCAAACTACCAGAGCAGACGAAGGCCTGGCCAAAGCTGCTGCCACCGCTGGGTAAACTGGCATGGAGCACACACACACCTGGGATCGATTGGCCTTTGCTGGAGAGGGGAAGCAGCCCATCGTCCAAGACTGACAGTGTTTCACCGTGAATCATGGCACGCACTGACTGAAGGCTTCCCTCTATCCTGCCCCTCTTTCTGTCCAGGTGTGTCATTCGTAATGTTTTCTCACGCCTGGCTATTGCTTTTTCTTTTGCACACTTCTCCGTGTCGCTCTCTGATCAGTTCATTTCATCTCTGCGCTAACACCACCCTGCAGTTTCTTCCTCCTTTCACTGCATTAAGAGGAGAGTACAAAAGCATTCTAGGAATCCTCGGTTTATACCTTCCCTCCCACTCTAAAGCGTACACTATTAAATAATATAAAGAAGGCTGGTCTTATCGCATGGCATCGCTGCAACATGTTGCTGTGTGTGAGAGTATGAGTCGGGATGGGGGTGGAGGGGTAGGGGGTGGGATTATTGGCTTAGTGTTTTGGCCAGGTTAAAGTGAAACAGCCCTGAAAGGCTCTTAGTGGAGATTACCCCAGGTACTAAAAATAGTCATTTCCACCCGACACACACACGCACACACACGCACACACACACACACAAACGGACAGCGATGAAAGTGTTGTGTCTAGCCAGAAAAAAAAGACCACTATCTGATCTGTGTATGGGGTGTCTCAATTACACAAAGACACACATTCGCACGTACACACTGACGGCTCCAGCATGATGGGTATCCACTGGGGGCACACATGGGATCAGCTGGGGCAGGAACACCAAACCAAGCCTCAATCAGCAGCAGCGGCCCACTGGGAACAGGCGATGAGTGTGTGTGAGAGAGCTAAACCGGCAGCCAAGCAGCAGCCACCACCAGACCAAAAAGATGTTCCCTTGCTCTTTTTCCAAACATTCCCTGAGGGGACTTTTTTTTTGGGCCAAATCCACCCCTCTGCTGACTATCCTTTTATTTTTTTTCTCCCCCTCCCTCGCTCTCCCCTCTTCCTTCCAGCCTTTCTTTCCAGAAGCGACTGTTGGAGGCCAGAATATATTTGTTTAGCCACTGCTGCTCAGACTTCCCATCAGCCAGGAACAAATGCTTTGCCTTGGGAGCAAAAAGACAGAGAGGAAAGAAGGGAAAAGGAGGAAGGGAGCCTACAGTGTTGCGGGGCAGCGGGGTTGAGAGCTCTTGTTATGGAGTGGATCTGACAGACGCTCCAAGATGACACAGGGCTTGGACAGCCCATGTCTGCATCTCTCTACTATACATCTGCGCCTATTTGTCTGCGCTCCCTCTCATTTGTGTATCTTGAAACAGCATAGCCGCGGGTCTGGAAGCGCGGTTTTGCCTTCAGCTCGACAGTGATGGAGGATTTCTTCTATCAGACAGTGCAAACAATGTATCAGCACAGTAAAACTGAAGGGAACTCGAGATAAGGGAAGTATGGTGTATTCTAATAAGACTCACTTGAGAAAAATCATATTATACAGTGGAATATGATAATTCATACACCCTTTGCTGGAGCAGTGAACTGGTGCGGGTGGTGTACTCTCAAATGTCAGCATAAATTTGCAAAATAAACGCAACCGGCATTCAGCAGGGAGTAGGAACAGGGACAATAAGGGTCTCTGCTGTCTGTATGTGTGTGTGTTTTTGCGTGTGTGGGCACGACAGCTCCTCTCAGAGGGTCCGTGACTTTGTGCTCGCTCCCGTTTCAGCTTGCAGCAGCCACATCGCCAACAAGTGTTTGAACTAATCTATGCTTAGACGTATCCGCAGCGAAGGCTTTGAGGGAAACGTTTCATCACAGCATGTTTTATCAAAGCCTGCTAAAGATGACCCAATCAATCTAATCTGCCTTTACTTAAGAATAAGCGCCTGAGCATCTGTCCAATAAGGCACAAACAAGCAAGACAAAGCAGCATAATGCCTTTTGAAGACTGATGCCATCGCGAACCGCATCCTGTTGGAGCGATAAAAGAGTTTTCATGAGTGTCACGCATGAGGGTGAGTCTGAGTCCAAGTACATGCGTGCACGTGCACTCACTCACAGTGTGTCCCATATCATATCTGAGTAATGCTTCTTATTTTACTACCTACTAAGCCCGCAACCTTTTACTTCCAATCCATCGGCTTTGGCTCATGTTGGCACAAGTCCAAGTGTCTCATGGTCTATATGTTAATCTATTTCACTACCCATCTGTCTGCATGCCTCCATCTGTCTGTCCCTCTTGTCGTTTGCTGGCCTTTTCTGTCTCTGTAGCCCCTTTGCCTCGCTTTTCTCTATCTGCCCTTGTCTCCCTGTCCCACCTGTCCATCTATCATCAGTGTATCTCACAACAGGACAGCTATAACAGCAAAAACATGCCAAAAAGGAGAAGTTGCTGCCAATTTCCTTTCATAATGCCCGACTCACAGGCTTCAACAGCTGTAAATGCCTTCATCTGCATAAGTGTTGTATGACCAGGTTGCATCCCAGTGTGGCCGCTGTCGGGACGTCCGCATCGCAATCCGAACGAGCCAAAAACCAACGAGACGCATATGCAACAATGGTCGAAGCTTGACATGAAATCTGAGTGGAGACCCGCGGTTGAAAAGATATTGGGTCACACTTGTATGCTGTTATCTTTGGCAGTACATTGGGAACTTATTGGAGTAACTACCCCTTAACAACTGCAGCCCAAAATAGACCGTGGACTTTCACGGTCGGCCCGTTTTGAAGAGGTGTCAAACATGCTGTGCCGGGAGCGATAGCTGTTATGTGTGCATGTGTTTGTGTGTGTGTGTTACAAGGGGGGGGTGTGGTGTATCATTCTAGACATTTTGTGTCAGGGACAGTTGGGACAGTGGCAGGGAATGGAGCAAAAGGCCAGCCAATGGGCAGCTTGTGATCCAAAGACTGCATGCTGGTTACAGAACGGAACGCACATTTAGAAACAGAATGATAAGCACTCGTACACGCACACTTAAACTGCTTACACAAGTTCTAAACAGTTTCCATTGTCCACTAAATCACCAAATAACACTTTTTGTGTAGTGATGGCAATATTTCAACTCTCCTGCATAACCAAGTCAAATCTAGTTTACTTATTTGCTACTGTGTCACATGGAGCTGCAGCCTGAAAAAAGGTCTCAGTACAAGACTAAACTGTAGGTGTTTGTCTTTCTGTCAAAGCTGCAAATCATTTCAACAGACTTAACTAATGAACGCAGGTTCAAACTCCGAGGCAGCAAATCGTTTGACGGGGACATTTAAAAGAACAGCCTCAGTGTGACAGCTGCACCCAGCTGTTCCATGTGCTGCTCAGGACAGCCTTCATAATCTGCTACCTGATTTTTCTTTGAACTCACACACTGGTTTGTTAAGTGGATGTATATGCAAAGAGAGGAAGGGGAGAATGTCAAAAAAAAAAAAAAAAAAAGGGAAACAGAACACACTCACAGGCTTTAAATCTGGCCAGTTATTAACACATTCTCTAATCTTCAACTTTTGATTGGATGCTTCTCTGTTCTGTGTGGAGGCCAATCAGGGGGGCGCAGGAAGTACAGCTGCAGCCCCAGCCTTCTGATCCTTGCCGAGCAGCAAACTTTCCTCTGTCAGATTAAGTAGGATTAGCTGGGTCCTGCCGTATGATGAACTGAGAACTTCATATGGTGACTAGAAACTTTCCAAAGATGGAAAAGAAAAAAACCTTGGTCAGGGAAATGTACTACTCACTTTGAAACCTCTCGTATTCACTGCTTAATTAGAAGCCTTTCCATATCCTCAGCATAACACAATAGCTACCGGCCTGTCAAGTGTGTGAAAACATCACCCACTTCATGCAATGTACAGTATTTGCGTGGAGGCAAACACGTGCTGTGGTGTGCAGGAGCATGTGCACATGCAGGCACACAAATACAAGCTCTATCCCACATTGGAAGTCACAGCTTCTTGCTCAGAGCCAGTTCCCTCATCAGGGTCCTCAGTGGGCGCTAAGTTCCATTGTGTTTTAAAATGACACACATGCACACACGAGCACGTGCATACGCTCTCATTGGTATTTTTATCCATCCCCAGAGCCACTCGGCGGCTGCAAGCCATATCACTCTCAGACGACAGAGGAGCCACAGTCACACCAGCTAGTACTTAAGGCCCCCCTTCTTCTGTGTGTGTGTCGGGGTGGTCCACAGAGGTAGAATGTGTGGTGATATAAAGAGACTGAAAAGGTGGCGGTGGTAGGGAGGAGGTCAAACGTGGAAAGAATTTAGTCCGTTATCAACTGTTGCCACTAAGGACGCACACACACACACACACAGATACACAAGACACACAACAGAGACCCTGGAAATGTGGCTACATGACAGGGCCACGGGCACACACATGCACTGCCTTCTCAGACAGGGTTTTTCCTCCTGAGGCGAGGCTAAAGCATCCAATCTCAGCCTTTCTTGTCTATCTCTGGCACTGATAAAGGCTTATAATGAACTGGGGACTGGAACTCAGCCCCAAGACCGATGGCTTTATGGCCCCGGCCAGATCATCACCCTCTGTGGACTTCGTTTGTCATCGGGTGAGAACAGAAAGACAGAGTCAGATGGAAAGAGAGGGACAGGAGGGGGAGAGAGAGAGAGGGTGAGGTGGGGCAAAGATTAAAGTTTTACACTCCAATCTTTAAGATTTTGCAATACAGCTGTCATGTCAAGAATTTACTACAGATGTGTTTTGTTAGATGTGTGCCGCGTTTACCGACTCTGGTCTGAAATAAATGCTCAAAGTTTTGATAAGGCGGCCTACCGTCGCGGCCACAATCCAAACAAGGGGACAAAGGTCCTCCTGGGCTTATCGTGCTTCACGTTATCTACCTTTTGTACTTCAGAGCAACGTAAAAGCATGTTTGTAAACTGGTAACAGTTGTACATTTTGTTTGGCTCGCATTCAAGAATGCGATAGGGCGCTGTGTTATTAGTCCAGCTCACTTCTGACCCCTTGGGGAGTTTAAAATGAAGCATGACATTCTATAGCCTCATAGTGCATAGAAGTGGGAAAAAAATGTTGATGAGGGCGATTAATTTTAATAATTGCTGCGCTTACCTCAAAAAGATTGGATGCTTCGTTCCCATACTGAGTGGAAATGATCTCTGATTGGTCACTGTACCATTTCAGACCACCCAGGAAGCTGTCTGCATCTAAGTCACTGACATCCAGCTCTGAGAGGTCAAGTTCAGGGAGGTCTGGGCAGAGGGGCTGGTCTTCACCAACCAAGGCAGCGCACTGGGGGGGAGAAAGAAAACAACAAGGATGGTCAGACAGAAATCACGTCTCTTTCATATGCAAATCAGACAGTGAAGTATTCGAGCCAAGCTGGAAAACAATGGGGGCCTGGAAATCTGGACAGGAATCAAAAGTCTTCATAAACCTGCAGCTCAGTCTGGAACAAAGGAAATTCACACATTTGTGTAACATACAAACATTCACTTGAGCCGAAGCTTCTCGTCTCAATGAACACTCTCATGTGACACACTTACCTATAATTAATACATTACTTTTCTGACTCTATTGATGATTAACAGACCAGCTGTGTGACTGGCTGCAGGTCAGGTTCATTTTTGTGCAACAACATGCAAACCTGCAACCTGTTTCCACTTAGATTGTGTTCCACCTCCAGTACACTGTGTGCACTGGGACTGGTGCTGGCCTCCCTGCTGCTAAATGCTGCCTGTTGACATTTTGTTATTCACCAGCCACTTTTATGTAATCTAGCCAATGTGTACTGTATGTAGCAGATGTCCCTGCTTCCTCCACACACAAATCATCAGCTCTGTTCTCCCTGCAACATTGTTAATTGACTGGTACTGAAAAGGTGCCTGGACGGATTAGGAAAAGGAGCCTACAGCTGTTTTTTGCAGATATTTTACTATTATGTGCAAACCCTTTTCTTGATGTTGCAAGGTACTTGACATTAGGGATAATATATTCATTTTCAGTATGCAACCCCACAGGCAAAGAACCAACAGATGAAATGAGCAAAGTCAGGCAGACTGTGTGCTCTATGCAAGGTGGTCAAACTTAGAGCTCTGTAGTCAGTGGTCATTAAAAGGCAAAAACACCCCAGACTCGAGGCGTGTTTACTGTCTGTGACTGTGCAAATGCAAATCCAAGCCTGAGAAGACGGCTTTATGGCTGCTGTCTAATAGGCTACACACTCCTAATTTAGTTGACAACACGTCAGCCGATGTATGAACGCCACAGGGTGGCCTTAAGAAAGATATAAGATAGATATCCCGGGGCGAAGCTAGGAGGTATTTGGCCAGCAGACTGAGGAGGGGTGAGAGTCGGGTTCGGCTCAGAGCAAATCTGAGAGACGGATGCTGTGCCAAGTAGGAAAAACCGCCCAGACACCGGTGTCACAGTTCATCTGTCCTCGGAATCGCACCAAACACGAATACGCGATGACTTAAACTGTGATGAGACAAATCCGTTCTGTTGCAGCAACGAAGGGGACAGACTCACTGCGTCTTAGGCTTCCCCCTGAGATGATCCAGTCAGACAAGGCACGGCACGAAAGAATGGTAACACAGCTGTCAGAATATTCACAGGCTGGACGTCCTATGCTCAATTATCTTATGGACTTCTTGGTGAACTAATGAAATAGCGCCGCCAGACAGACAATCAGAGTGCACCACAGCGCTCCACTGATTTACGCACGCATCGCACATAAAAGCACCTGCTAGGAAGATTATTAGGGGAAGGACTGCGCTCCTGAATGACAGTTGTGTTGTTTAAATAGCACGGTTTTAAACATGCATACGTTTTCACAGAATCGATCAGAGTGGGAGCTTCTAGAAAACGCGTGCATTTGTTGGATTGAGTGTGGAAACGCAGTCCAAACGGTAAAGTCCTACCTGGAATAAAGTGCAAAAGAGGGCGTCGGAATGGAGAACAAGCCCGAAATCGGTCGGGAAAGCACAGAACCTTACTTTTATTACACGAAATGTAACACAGCTCACATTGTCACAAATGTAGCAGGCAGACTGCAGTCATATCACACTGAGAAAAGCTCTCTGAGGCTGGCAACACTGAGCTCACGAATGCAGACAAATACCTCAGTACAAGCAGGTAGACCTGAGCGTCCATAACAAGCTGGATGGACGCGGTGAATCAGGAGGAAAAAGGACCAATAAGTATCCTTTTGATGTGCGTATTATCTGCATGCACTTGAGCCAGGTAATGTTAAACACGACTGGAGCGAATGGGAGATAATGAATGGTTGAGGAGACTTAAAAACGGCTCCGAAAGTAAAATGAATTGCGCACAAGCATGAAATCACCGGCTCTCGGCTGGGTGTTTGCTCTCCAGCCGGGGCAGCGCTCCTCCGGCTGGGATGTTGGCACACAGAACCGGTAATGTTATGATGCTCCTGCGCAACGCCAGATAGCGGTGCCTCAGTGTGGACAACCTTTGCTCTTGGAAAATAACATGCGCTATCCCCCCACGACACAGCACTTCCTAAAACAAAACAAAAAAAGGAGGGAAAAAAAATGCATCAATGGGTTTCATGCGTCAGCGAAAATACCTGACTTTGAGACATTTCAGTCATTTCGGCATGAAAAGCTTCTCGGCACCGGGGAGCGCGTACAGTCCGCGGTTGGAAAGATATCCGGCAGCTTGCAAGCACTCGCTCCGACTGAACAGAGATCCTACGAAGGAAAGCAATGGTCCTGAGCCCCGTGCACGCATTACAGCAACTACATCTTAAACTGAGGTGGAAAAGGGAGACTCCGCATATTCCCTCCTGCTCGTCATATATCCCCGTGTTTGTACATCCCCTCGCATCCTCAACTGTGTCCAGACGCGCGCTAGTACACCGGCAGAAGAGGAGGAGGAGGAGGAGGTGGACTTATGTGGAAATCTCGTGTTGTCCATCGTTCCAAAGGGGTTGCAAAAACAGAAGAAGATCCAGAGGGCTAGAAACAGGAAAGATTTTGGTTTTTAGACGCGCTCACCTCTAATTCTCTCCACACCGAGTCCTGGTTACACCTGTCCCACGCCATCCAGCCAACTGAATGACGGTCCGAAAAATTCACCAAAAAAAAAGGAAAAAAAAAAAGAAAAAGAAAGAAATCAAGTAAAAAGAAATCCACACACGCTTCCCACTCGCTCTCACACAGGCAACTGCTGCCCCTCGCCGAGAATGAACCGAGGGCACCTGTCTTACAACTGCTTTCCATCACATGACAAAGCTATTAAAAGTAGGCAGGGGAGTGACTCCGTGTCCACACTACTCGCCAGTGACGCGCAGTGAACAGGCGGGGTCTGGCTGCGCACATAGTAAAAGCCTCTCCGTGCACTGCAAAAAATGTCCATCTCAAAACCACATCGCGATCTAATGCACATATGCATCAAGTTTACTGAAAGATAAACACAGTTTTGCTCGAATCAAATTAAAATATTCGACAGGAAGAAGTCTATAAAGGATCTAGATTTGACTTTAACGCACATGATTCCAGCTTTGTTCCACAACTCCTACTTTAAATTACTGCAAATTTGCATATTTTAACCGTTAAAACTAGAAAAAATTGCCACCCTTCGTCCGTGTATTCGGCACAAGTTGGCTTTCTTGACACCCCAAACACTGACAGTTCAGACTCTGCAGCTCTTCCAGTGCAAGAAATGCACAAAAACAGCTGTGCACTGCATTGTTTTACACACAAATAATGTAGAAAACATGAGTGAAATCAGTACATGAGTGAAGTCATTTTTTCCCCTCTGCACTCATTAAATTTTTCATTTATTTTTTAGGGCTAAGTGTCTATTCCTGCTTTACCTCCAATCATGACTGTTACCTGAAATGCCTCCCTGGCATATTGAATATCAAAGAAAGTAATTCAGCCTTCTGGAAAGTATTTCTTTGTGCATTCAAAGGCAATAAAACGAGTGACAGGTGGCAGTATCAACCGTGTATATAGTGTCAACAGGACATGTATAGACAACACAACCTCAGTGAAATAAAAACAAAAGCTTTGTGGACATTTCAAACAGGCTGTTTTTTTCTGTTGGGGACACTGACAGGCAACAGGAGTAATTCTCTTTCACTGCTTTCTCAGTGCTGTTTTCTCCCTTTGATTAACATTCTGTATGCTTTGCTATTTAATGATTTTTTGCAATTAGAAAACTACACTGTTGCATGATATTTCCCAGGTATTTATTTTCAGGAAAGAACTGAGTTAACTTCTGCCAGTATATTTCTGTAATAAGAAACTCACTCCATGGAATATGCTAACCCCAATCCATTTTTTAGTCTTGTAAGCCTATTAAGTCCACCTGAGCATGCAAGGAGCAATTGTCTCCCCAAATTAGTGAACCACATACAGTAAGTCTCATTAAACACAAAATTGCACAGAAACCCATAAAAAAAAAGGAGTTCTGGGCCTGGAAATGTAAATTGTACAAATTATGTGCAAGCAAGCCAGTGTGTGCGCAGTGGGATATTATGCGAGTGTGTGTGTTATGTTTATGGGCTATCTGAGGGCATTTGTACCACTAAATCTATACATCTGCCTCTCCACGTGTGCCCAGAGATGCCACCCAGTAGCCAAACCCCGATCGGAGCAGGTGGCGTGTGCAGTGACCTCACAGAGCCCAGATGGACCGGCACCGCATAGACGGCAATATAGGGGTAACATGGAAGTGGCATGGAGCTCCGAGGTAGGTGGCTGCGGCAGAGATAAAACACCCAACAACGGGGGAAAAGTCGAGCGACCTTAACAACAAACGTACAGGTACAGGCACCACTGGTCAGATGGACTTCACAACTTCACTAATGAATACAAACCTGCCAAAAGAAGAGGGGTAAAATAACTTGGCAGGGGGATATACACACTGGTAAAGGATATTTCTGTCTCCTGAAGCAGCATGTGAGTCACAGTCGAAGCTTATCTGATTGTACTCTTCATGCCAATTAAGACAACAGAAGCTAAATATAGATATGTTATGATTTCCTTTCTTGAATGGCCTTTGATTCTTTTTTTTCTTCTGCAAAACATTGCTTTTTGCTGGAGGCTGGATATTTATGTATGCAAGAGATAGAGATTTGTAGATATAGGAATCATTTCAAAAGAAAAAAGAAGAGGGGGGTTCTACAGCTGTACTGAAGTACAGGTAATCTTTGAAATGCTTCAGCTTTTTGTTGCGCAGTGCTGATAATGAATGTGGTAAGTATGGGGGAGACTGTCACGGACTGGTGCAGAATGAGAAACAGGGACCGTTTAGTAGCCCACATTGGAAGGAGATAGCCACTGCGAGGACAAACATCACGGCGTGCTCGATCACTCGGCTCCCAGGAATGGCCTTGGGTCCTGCTTTCACACCGCCCTTGCATTTAGCCGCTCTTATAGATATCACCTCTCGAGGGGATTGAATCTATAGGACGGAGAGTAAAAAGTTGTTCGCACGCATTTGATGCGTGGCATGTTGTCATGTGATGGACCCAAGTTCTCCTGCTCCATCTGAGGCTGCAGAATGTGAAGGGTAAACTTGAAAATAGACCTCAAAAGGAGCCATTTTGATCAAAAGTTGGTTTGCCAAAACAAAGCAACGTGACAACTCTTACACGCCAAAGCCAAAACGGGGCTAATCCACAGATAATTATCTGTTTGAATATTCAACGTGGCCCGACTCATCGCACGGAGCCTCCCATTTGCATTTCTGATCTAAGATTATAATCTATTAAACACCTGAATTTCTATTGATCCTGCAGTGAAAATTACACTTTCCACAAAAAAAACTATTTTGACAGTCCATCCATTCTTGAGTGGCTGTGCCTTGTTTTTGCTTTTTCCATAAATTGTGTCACCGGCCCCTCTGAGAGTGTGCTGCTGCACAGTGTGGGGGGATGATTCATATCACTTTGTTGCATGTCATTGCTCCCAACAGAATCCATCCTAGCATCTGGCCATTTTAATACATGGTGGCTGGATTCATACGAATTAATTGAGGGCAGAGGTAAAACAGAGTGCTACATCTATTCATGTATCGCTCAGGACTATAATAAGACAGCTTATGCTTCCTTCTCTGAGTTGTCATTTTGATGTGCCTTCAGATCTTTGGTGCACGGGTCACTTTTCCACTTGGTAAGTCATATTGTTTTCTCCTTATTAAGGGGACGGCGGAGGAAGCAATTTTGCAACAGTCAAATGCCCTGCAATAACATAGACTGTAATGGCATACAGAGCTGTCTGCAGGAAATGTAAATGGGAACACAGTGCACACATGAGCTTCTAGTGTGGTGTCAAATGATCTCTCGGCAGTGTGTTAAGAGCACCCGTAAATAAAAATATGACATAATAAATCTGGTTTAGGTGTTTGAATATGTAGCAAACTTTTTAATTATGTTTTTTTATCTCTATATGTTTAGATGGCACATTTTCCCAGCCTCCGTTCACTCCCATCACGTGCAAGATAAACAGTGTGACGCCACAAATTATGCCAGCGCTCGCCCTTTGACATACAGTAAGCCAGTGCATTCTCCCCCTGTGAAGATTTTTACATCGCCTCTCTTTGTAGTGCCCTTCAGAGAACCCGTTGCCTTGCCGCCCTGCGTGCAAGCGTGTAATCCTTTCCATCAATGAACTCCACTGTGTCATTTAGCCACTCTCAGGATGGCGGCTACTTTCCCCGCAGAGAGTCCAGCCCACATTATTAAGGCAAATGGCATGAAGGGGCTAGGGCCAGTTAGCCATGGCTGAGCCTTGGAATTGAAAATAGCATCAGTCCCACGCAGGGACTGGTAAACACAAAAAAGGAGCCTGGGGCGCAACACAGGACCACCCTCCCCTTTCCGTACTCCAGCTCTGTTTTGCTAGAGCTGTGGAGAAAGGAAAAAAAGCGGCAGCCGTGCCCCCCTCCCAGTTGAATAATATCACAGTCACATGGCGAAGCGAGTCGTAGTCCCCCGTAGGAGCTGTGTGTTGCAGGGCTGTTATTGGGCTTGTTTGGAAATCACCAGCGAGTCCTGCAAGATGCATGTGGAAAGCGGCGGCAGGAAGAGGGTGAACTGTGAGCGCAGGCCTGGTGTGTAATGCATCTTGCTGGAGAAACTCTGCTAAACTAGCGCTCTGGGCAGGGACTTGTGAGGCACTTTGTGTTTTGCTTGGGTATAGCACTCACAAGGAATATTAAAATTTATGGACCATGAGGGTTTGGGTTGCAAACACACACACATAAACAAGGCCTGCGCACTCCCTGTGCTTAAAATGCTACAAAGCCAAACTTTGAAATTGCTGTAAAATTCCAACAGATGCCACATGCCCGGCAATGTAACTAGAGGAAATGAGATGCACTTGTGCGGAGGGGATGCAGTTAAATCTGTTTCTACTGAAAGGGCACATGGAAATAGTGCTTGTTGTCATGCTGAATATCTAGTAAGGCACTTTGTGAGGTTTAATATCAGGTTTAAACTTAGTGAGTCAAAAGCCATGGCATGGAAAAGAACTGATCTCTGCAGCAGAGTCCAAATTACCATTTTTCATCCTGTTGGATTATGTTTGAACTGTTTACTGAATGTTAACATATCTAAAAAAAAAAAAATCGTGCTTTCATGAATTTTGTTTAAAAAAAATCCCAACAGAAGGAATCAAACTGAACTGTAGAATGTAAAAATAAATAAATTAATAAGATCTCATGACTTGCTGCAGGCAAATGTAGGTGCATTTTTCTGCAAACTGCAAAAACCTCCTGTGAGTCACGAAGAGGGCCCAAAGCACAACAGATGTTGCTTGATTTCTAAAATAATAGAGAGGCAGGGCTGAATACCTTGACAGCGCAGTCCTTATGTACTCTTAGCACTGGAAGAGTGCCAGGGAAGAATTAGGTCAGATAAAGTGCATTGTGCCTTGTGGAACTCCACGTTAAAACAGCATCAGGGGAGAGGGGAGGGGTGGAGGTGGAGGATGCTTGGTGACACACAGGTAGAAATTTCCGGAGCAGCACAACCAGTTTTTTTTTTTCTTTTAGTCGTGTATCATGGAAACGTGAGCAGAAACGTTACACCCCTGAGTCCAGACTGCAGCCTAATTATTTTCAGCAATGAAAAGAGAAGGAAAAAGGGGAATGAGAGAGAGGAAAAAATGCATGTGAATTGCAATTCTTTCATACAGCCTGCATACAGGGTGTATAACCACAAGCCTGAAAAAATCCTTACAGCACAATAAAACTGATTGTATCATCACATTTTTTCCCCTTACAGGGTGCATTTCTACTACTCTTCACATCACCTCCTAAAAGGAGCATGTACTGCTGGAGTACACAGTGATGAGGAAAAAAAAAAAAAGAGCGGAGCAGGGATGAGAGGAAAGAGAAGGCACAGTCAATACCCATTTTTGCCAAGGCATCCTAGTGAAAAAGAGCAAAGAGACAAAAGCAGCAGATGGATGGAGATGGAGCTAATGCTGAAAGAGAGTGTGACAGGGAGTAACAAAAGCAAGAGGGAGCTGCTGTGAGTGATAGAAAGAGTTGGACAAAGACGGGGCATGAATTAGAGGCAGATATGGAAGGAGGGGAAGGAAGATGGAGGCTAAGTACAGGAAGGAGTGATTGGGGACACGAAGTGTTGACTTTAACAAAGGGTCAGAATGATGGGCGGCTAGCAGCCACCTCGTCATGCTCCGGAGCTGCTCCGTCTCTCATCTGGAGATAAACCGCCTCAGTGTCCACTCCGCTGGGGATGACCCCCCGCTTGACTCCCAGTGCCAGTCCGACCACATCCACTATCTCAGTGTTAATCTAATGGTTACCACCTTCCCTTCCCCCGCATATTCTGGTCACGCTCTGAGATCTTCCTGCTTACGATGGGTATCTGCCTCGTATGTATTCATTTACAGGAAGGTCTAGATTTTCACACACAGTCTCTTCCACTGCCAGCATGACCTCATTGCCCCCTCATGACTATCACATTTTGGAAACAAAATTGAGTTGCAAATGCTTCCCTCTCTCTCTCTCGCTCTCGTTAGCAACAACAACTGTGGGAGATAATGAGATACGGATTTGAAGATGACAGAAAGTAATTGGTTTTGATGTGTGCAAAATCATGATTTTAACTGGACATGATATTCAAATGACTTGGCAGCCATCCGTCAACACGAAAGCGTGCGTAAGCATATTGTAGATAGTGCTGAGCAATAATGCTGGCTTTTCCTTGCGAGTAGGCAACCTCAGTGTTTTTGGCAACTAAAGCTTTTTTTTCCCCCCCAGTCAAACGTTGTTACGAATCAAGCCATTTCCACTGTCTGGAAATAAACAGATTTCCATCACTTATTTTCATGATATCTGATCATCAGTGGTTGAAATCAAGAGCAAGATTAACTGTCAGGCAGTCATTCAATCAGTCAGCTCCTTGTCTGGGCTCCCCCTGTCCCCTGCAGCCTTCTCCAAGTTCCTTTTATAATCCCTTGTTGTGTGTTTTGTGGTGCTCTGTGTCCACCGGGACTGTCATCACTGCCACAATAAACAGGATTAATCAGCGCTGGCATTGGGCACTTTGGTCCAGATGACGCGTGTAATTAAGGAGTAATTGGCATGTCATCTGTACATGAGAAAATATGACATGCGCGAGCCAGATGTACTCGATGTGCCGCCCTGCAACAAGCGGCGCTGCGTGTCCTCAAAGGCTTTTTGAAGAGATAACTTCCTTTGCACCGCTGACACTCCGGCTTCCTTAACGTCTTGACTCGCCAGGCAAACTCTCTCGCATTGTAATTCACCCGCTTATTCGTTTATTTACATGCTAACACACTTATACACTAATTCACTAACTTATTCATTTATTTACATTCTAACCCACTTACTGGCACTCGCATTCAGCAACTTATTCATTTAGCCACATCCGGGATGACACAGTTACTTTCTTGAGTATTCATTTATGCACGTAGGAAGTCACTTACATTCTCGCTTCCTTAATTAAGAGGCCCCCCTCTCTTTTCACTTCGCACAAAAGGATGAGTTTATGCAGCTCAATATGTAGTGCAGCTGCACACAATGGTAGATGGCCAAGATGCCCTTACATGTTTGGGGTCATGCCTGCTGCAACAATAGGCCTGGACGGCCCTTATCTCTCCTTGTAAACGTGAAGCTCCGGGATAAGTCAGAGGCCGATTTCATGGCTCATGTGGAAAATGTTGGGATGAATATAACTGAAGGGAGTTTTTTTTTTAAAATTATTATTATTTGCACTTTATGTTTCCATGGTTGTTAAGAGAAGAAAGAAAGAAAAAATCCCCAGCACACTAAGATGATGCTCTATCTAAGCTCTTATGAAAGAAAGTGAAGACACATGCATATTTATTACCATTTCTGCCTTATTTAGAGTATCTGCAGCCATTTGTCAGTGTACACACAATATTGAATTATACTGACATAAGAGGTAACATTAGGTATTCCAAACTTACACCGCGTCTTCTCTGTAAATTCAATTGCTTCACGATTATTAAAGGTGTGCCAAAGCAAATGAATACAATGAATCTTGTATATTTGCGACAGAGTTTTAAACATAACAAGCAGGACAAAGAAAGCCCGGAAAGTTTGGGGTGTGGAGCTGGTTGCACCAGCGTTTTGCTTGGCAGGGAGCAAGGTCAGCCATGCATTTGGCTGGTAACCTCAGATAGCTGCTGGCTAATTTGCAGTATGCCCTGAATCGCAACAGAAAGCCCAGAGCCACGCTGAGGGGAGAGAGGGTGGCCATAACGGCAAAGCAAATGGCTCATAGAGATATCCCAGTTGTTTTTCATCACATCAATTTCACGCCTGTGCCGCCAGTTTTTCAGAAATATGACAAGATGGAGACGGGGAGGAAAAACGAGAAAGGGGGAGAAAGGGATGAAGGAGATAGTGGAGAGGAAGAAAACAATGAACTCGGAAGATACATAAAGCTGGCAATGTTAATCTCGACGCCTGTTCCTGGTGCAAGTGATTGCTGTCAGAGCTGTCTCATGAACAAACATGAAAAAAAAAAACCCTCTAAAGCTAATATCTTCACTGACAATGTTGTGATGCAACACAGGAGTTCTTCTGGCAATTCAGTCTGTTCTTTTTGTTGTGTTTGCAGAGCATTTG
Organism: Acanthochromis polyacanthus; assembly: GCF_021347895.1. Lineage (NCBI taxonomy): Eukaryota > Metazoa > Chordata > Actinopteri > Pomacentridae > Acanthochromis > Acanthochromis polyacanthus. Next base: position 9,841,855 of record NC_067135.1, on the reverse strand, counting down.
CTTTAAGTGCAGTCAAACTTACTTCCTTATTACGCCCTTATTACAACCTTCCCAGAAGCACAGTCACCACTAAGCTCTGTTCTCTAGTATACACATATTTCATATCTTTGCCCTTTGTTACCTGTGGAATTTTACTGATGTAAATGTTCTTCTGCTTTTTCCATTGAATTTATCTAAATGTGAATCAGTGAAGCGTCTCTATTGTTACGTCCTTGTACTGAGGTGCTCTGTCTGTGCCGTGCCTCTAAGGAAAAGTACCCAGACCACACAAAATTTCCACTAGATTCCAATAGGTGTTGCAACTATCACGAGGTTTTATCTACGGGTCAAACATGTCTGTTTATACAAGCTGTGATAGCAGATATTTAACCTGAGAATTACTTTATGGTCTCTAGACCAAACAGATTTTTATAGCAGTTTGTATAATTCCAGTCTTTCATCTGTTGGAACTTGAGAGAAGACATGTAATAGTGAGGTGCCGGTTGATAAAGCAGTGCATTTAAGGTGTGAAAAATCTACCTGAAATTACAGAAAGTACTTGAGATTACATAAGTAGAAGATATATTTGAGTTTTCTGTGTGGATTTGTGCATTGCGGTCAAACAGCAGGATACCCAAGCTTGATAAAAAGTCACTTTTGCCTGATGAAGATCTTGCTTAGGAAGAGAACAGTCTACAAAACTCCAACTCATTGGACAATCTTCCATCCAGTATAATTAATGACAGTGCATTTTTAATTACCCCTGTGCGGCATAGGCACTACAGCTTTTGTTTATTGAGCCCCACTGATACCCATATTAACAAAGTTAGGTTAATGATAGAGGTATTTTACTTAATAGCATTTTTATTACTCCCGCTAAGAAAGAAGCAATTAATTAACAATGGGCGAATTAAGTTCCTCTCCTGTAATGGCCTACCAACACAGGACATCATTACCAATCGTCAAAATAATTCATAAAGCGATGACTCAGGTGGCAGGACGGTGATGGGAAAAATGAACATTCCCTGGCATACGTCAGATTTTTCATTGTAGAAAGGAATAAATTATGGATACGGTCTGTCAGCGGACTTGTTGGTGGTACTGCATGCAGAGTGAGCCATGGGATCAAAGATGCAGTACGTCAAGTCACAGATGTGACATAGATTTTCAAACCAAAAAAAAAAAAGTCTTGATGCGCAATATGAGCAGGTGGCTATTATTGGAATAGGTAAAGCGGTGAATTAAAGATACACAGAACAACCACAAAAGAAGCAGAGATGGGAAAGTGAGCGAGAGCACTGAATGTTCAAGAAATGACATCGAATAATGGACCTCAAAGACATATATGAAAGCGCATAATCTTTTAAGCTTGCATTTGAAGGTAATCTCCCATTAAAGAACACTAGCTATTTCTTTGTGGAGGAGAAATGCAAAGACAGCAGAACTGATGGGGACTATTGGTGTGACTTTGAATAGAGGAAAGACTGAAATGGCAAAAGGTGCAATTTCTCCGGCACCGGACTTCAGTGGTAAATTCTTTCATTCCGAAAGAACTACTAAAACAGTGGCTGCTGAGAAATATAATCCCCCACCCCCAACCTCCCAATACACACACACAAACACACACTGAGCCCAAGTACACATGCAACAAAGAGGGAGAGATTAAAGCATTAATTCAGTGAGAAGGAATAGGATCCTGGCATAAATTTAGAGTGAATGTTTTGGGGTTATCTACTCTGCCGTTTCTACTCTCTGTACTCCATTGCACTCTACATACAAATGTAAATCAGGGTCACACCCTGTATCCTGTAACATATAAGGCTGTAAACTCTTGTTTTTCTTTGATAAGCTCTGCATCTGTGCTTGTGTGTGTGCATATGTGTGAGTGTGTGTGAAGCGACAACAGGTGCACTCTTGTGTATGAATATGGAAAAATACCAAACCATCCATGTGCACATGTATGTATTTGTGTGAGAGGGCGTGTCCGTGAACGTGGGTATTCACATCTCAGACGGTGCATTTCAAGCTGCACTGCTTGCCCAAAAAACTGCACCAAAGAGAGAGCCTTGTTTGTTTGCTTGTCAGTTCTAGGTGGGATGTACTTTACAAGGCATACCAGCTTTCTCCTGGCTTCACACTGGATACCAGCTGGCGGGCACTGGGGCGCCACAACGCATCGTGCCAGTGTCACAAACGAAGGGGAAAGTGTGCCTCATCATATAGAAAACTATTCTGGCAGCCTCCAGTCCTCATTAAAAATGCACTAACGCTGAACGCTCCCATTAATTTAAGCATGCTGTATTTAGCGAGGGTAGCCTCGTGTACAGTCTATAAAACACAGCAATTAAAGCAGGTACTTTTGGCTTCATCAAGGCCCAGCCGAGCGTAATGGGCCAGAAATGGGAAACATTCCTTCAGCAGCCAAAGCCTGATTTGAGAACAGCCAGGATGCCGCCTATAGCACAAAGATAGATATGGAACTGGAAGATGACATGATTTAATCTTGCTCCGGCCTGATAATGGAAAGAAAATCTCTTAATGTTCTAACTACGGTGTTGTAGATAATCATCTCTGAGGTATCAATCTTTATTTGAAGACATCAGTCATCCTAACACAGGACAGAAAATGAGGGTATCATGGTAGAAACATATCTTTAACCCAACATAACAGTCATATTTGGGAGCAGGTGCCATAATATAATAAGTCATTCAACCGCAACAGCAGTTTATTTGCATTGTGTTTTGTAGGCAGCATTCTTGTCAGCGCAGTAAAAAGCTGGAGGACATTCAGTAACGGCAACTGTCATGACATCATTAAGACTGCTGTATGAACTTCTTATAGCGAGGAGTTCAAGGAGAAGTGTTAGGATGCGAGCCGTTGAAGCATGCTTTCAACTGAAACCCGAGTAGGTTAAAACGTGGAGAGATCACATGTGCAGTCTCTTTAAGACTTTGATGATTGCTCAAAGGGATGGACAGAATAGCTCGCATCGTCCTATTCCATAGCAACAACTTTTTTTCCCCTTCTCAGACCTTCAGCCCGCACAGACAAATAAAAGCAACCTGGATTTGTCTGGACAAAGACATGCTAGTTTTTGCCGTTAAAGTGTTTTGATGAAGGGTGCAGGTTTTTGGTCCACACAAACATTCGTCAGGAATATTATTAGTAAAGCAGCAGTGTTGGGGGATGGGGAATCGATGCCGGCAGAGCATTGTTGTAGCATGTAACAGTGGCCACATAATTACTTATAAGCAATTATTTTTGCATGCACATGCCAAGCCACAAGGGACATTAGCCACGTAAATGGATAATGAAGTTTATAATGAAAGAACACATTGTTGACAAAGTAGCAAGAAACTATCCAAAACAGAAAAGGAAGAAACATAAAGAAGACAGGATCCCCACAAACACCCTCCTTAGATTTCAGTCCATGCTGGAGTGACTCTCATATAAACAAGTGTGAGTTACTATGTCACTGTGTGTTCTTGTGAGTGTTCTTGCGAGTAAGGCAGGCTCGGCTATATAAAGTCGTCCACATTTCCGTACCCTAATAATAATTACCCTCAATATACCCTCTGCCCCACAGGCATCTGCAGTAAACAGGCCAAGAATATAACCACAACCATGCTAAAATGTGATTTCACGTCAGGAGGTGGCCACATGGTATGGAAGATAAATCATTCTCTATATGTATGAGAACTACTGTACAGCAAAATGGAAGATAAGAAGTCAACTTAGCCCACTGTTGTTTACAAGGCTTCTTTTTATGGATTTTATTTATAGTGGATCATGACCTTGAATAAGATTAGTGAGACAATAACATGAATTCACTAAATTGCAGCCACTGGTAAGACCACACTGCAGAATTGTTTCATAATAAATACTTCCCGTGGATAATGAAACTAGGGCGTGATTATGTTTAACACTAAAACTGTAATGTCTAACTACTGTATAATGACTAATAGCAGTGTGATTTTAATGACTGCTCCTGCTGCTGCCACGTTCTAATTCAAAAATGATTAGTTCCTCTTCTTTGGGGGAGCATGATAGCACGAGGCCAGTCTCCTAAACACTATGCTCCTACACAACTAAAATGCATTCTTGATTACGGATTCGCTCTTGGATTGTGATGCATCACAAAGATGTTTCTAATCAATGTATCTTTGCCGTTTCTTGAATTTCCTTAGTTTCAATCCAGTGATCATATACTCAATGGGATGATACCCTGGTAACCAAGCAAATGGAAGGAAAGCTGTTGTGAAAGGCTCTATTTTACCCAAAGCATTATATCATCCAAAATCTAACCAAGTAGTGTTGGTTGCCAGTCTCCGGTGTCAGAGTTATGCCTCCACCGCCTCTCTAAGCTCTTGGCATGGACATTGTAGCTTTTTCAAACTGGAAACATTTCCAATTTGCAGTTCACTTGTATAGAAATGCACATTTAAGCAGACAGGGTTAGATGTGAAGCAACCAAAATGATCAGTGTTACAGACATCTTTCATGAATGAAATCATGCAAAGACCTTAGCAACCTCTAAACACTTGTGCAGGTACACGCTTACGTTGAATCAGATCTTCATGTGTTGAGCATCAAGTGGCATTTCATTTTCTTTCACTTTTTGGCTCAGCTTAAGCCTTCAAAACATCATTCAGAAAGCAGTTTAGTTGTATATGAATGTAGACAGAGTTTAGACAATGTTCATACAGTCCCAGTTCAACAGTTAATTTAAATCTAAGGCAACCTAAGGTGGCTTCTAAACATGCAGCATCTGGTCTTAATGGGCTAGACATCAATTGGCACTTCATGTATTATCACCATTAAGCTTCAATCTTACCTTAAGTTTTTAAATCATACCCGAAAGTCCAATTTACCTGCACAAGAATGTATTTTTGGGAGATACAGTTTGATAGTACTAGCCAAAGAGGCCAGTGTTGTCGATATCCTAAGAGATGTGATCATCTTCATACAGTCCCAGATCAACATAAATAAAGAATTAAACCATTTCAATCTGAGGCAACCTGAAGTGGCTTCAAAACACGTGCATTTCTTGCATCAAGTCTGAATATGTTAAACACCAATTGACACTTCATTGTCTTTCACTTCTTAAGCTTCAGCTTTTCAAAGTGCCTACATGCAAAAAGGCTATTGTACTTTTCACAGATGTGAAATTTGAAACTTTTAAATGCTATCAACAATTGCAGTGTAATTGACACGTTATACTCTTTCAATGCCTCAACTGACACTTCAGCTAAGAGGTTCAAATGACTGACATTTTAACATCTCACTTGCAAACAAAAAATAATATTTTCATACATTTCATTTTCATACCTACAAATGTATTTCATTCTGTGAGAAAGAGGCATTTCAGTCTGTAGAGATAAACTACACGACAGGATGTGAAAGCTGTGTTACAGCCAAATGAAACACGAAGGAAGCAGTATATTTAAGTTTATTATAAATGAGGTTACATAAGGGAAACCTTAAATGTTGTACATGTCAACTAGTAGTGACATCGGCCTGCCAGTGTGCCAATTTTTTTGCACAAATGAGAAATTATTGTGTACAGTTCTGCTATGCTACAGGTTCTGGGTTTGGGGAATTGAGGTCTGGAAGCATTTGTTAAGGTTTAAAAAGACAATGCATTTGTCTTATGTGTTTTTCAGTTATATTCTCCAACACTACATCTCCTTTGGGACTGCCAAGCTCAAACCACAACTGTTCCTCAACCATTTTCACATTCAGTTGGCCCAGACTGGGGCAAGGCAATTTGGCTCTCGGGCCATCTATACAGTGCCTTGTCTGGGAATGGATTTAGTGATTCTGATCTTTTTTTGTGCCCATGCTCTTTGTCTCCATTGTGAAGACTCAGGGAAAGAGAGAGAGTGAGAGAGGGGGGAAAAAAACAAGTTTGACCGAAGCCCAGTCAATTATCTCCCAGGTGTTTGACTGAAGCGATTGTAAGCGATCGCGGCAGTTCCCACGAGCCCTGGACTGAGACGGGCTGGAATTAGCCAGGAACAAAACCCAATTCAGCAGAAGTGAAGAAACAGCAGTTTTGAATAAAACCAGGCAGAGAATGCAAAAGAAAAGGTTCCCTGCAGAAGATAAAGTTGAATCTTGGCTCCTTTTTTCCCTCTTCCTCCATTCCCCTGTTACACCCAGCCTATCATATAGCCTAGTCTTTTAAACAAACCGTGGGTCTGGAATTGTGTCTGTGGTGCTTCCAATACCTTATTGTGTGGAGGTTAATTACTGGCAAGGCATGAGAAAATTACATTCTCAAAATAAAGTATTATGATTGGCCCTTCCGCTGGCTATTTTAAGTCATGCATGGTCTTCATACAAGATAGCTGGGAAACCAGATTTTTAGACTTGTTCGATATCAAGTAACCTCCTTTCAAGTCCTCTATTAAAGCGACTATTCTGACTTGCAAATTACCTTTCTTTCCCAGGCCCCAAACACCATTTCCTCACGAAGATTAAGTTATAGCCTGTACATGAGTGCACACTGTGTTGTAATAACACAGGACACTTTTCTATTGATAGCAAAGAATTTCCTTGTGTCTTTTCACATCTCTGCCTGAGAGAATTCAGTCATGCTGAAGGGCAGCATTTCTGTACAGGGAAGATACTGTGGAGATTGACATTTAGAAATAGAGGGGAAGGAAAACGGTGCATTTCTCTGTCACAACCTGTGGTGGTGTAAGCTAACACATGTGCTTCTCGGCTAAGCTAGCTGCTGCAGGAGACCAGGCGCAGTCCTCAAGTCAGTTCCTCACCCTTAAAGAACGGTTAACTGGGCGAGGACTGTAACTCGGCCACGGTGAAGAGTCTAAGTAGGAGCCTGCTTAGGTTTGCATGAATCTCATGATGGGAGGCCCCAGTTCCCAGGCAATGATTGTGCATTTTCCTCCCTGCTGGAATCTTATTTACTCTCGGCTTCCACATGAGATGGCCACGTCAAGCATGGTTTGCGTCCGCTGCGCTTTCGCTCGGCTGCTCATGCTGCACGCCAGCTCACACACATCAAGGCTAATAAATATGAAGCTGGAGGAAACTGGCTTCTCCTGGTGCGGGAAGGCTGGAGGTATCTGCTGAACTGGCAACCCGGAGTCAGAGATCACATCACGTGCAAGTTAGAGCTGCTTTGGACTGTGATGAGCATGTAATCACAAACTACCACTCCGGGGGCTGCGGGGGCATTGCCACAGTAAAGCACACGCACCCACCCATGACCAGAATATGTCATTGAGATTTTCTTTTTAATAATAGATGAGCAAGTCTTTCCGTTACGTCACATACATTAGCTTTTAGCTTCTTTTGATTTGACACATTTGCTTTCAATTCTAACAATCCATATGACTTCCAATTGACTGATTGAACATGTACCCAGTCACTCTGCTCTGCTAAGAAGAGAACTGTGCACCCCAAAACAGCCTCCCTCTCGTTCCACTATCAGATTTCAGGGTGCTCTCACACAGAGCTGCGGAAAAGCCTCCAAAAAAAAGAGGGAATGAAGGTGATGAAAGGTCCATATGTCCTGCGCAAACACCTTCACACGATGAATGTGGTTTGAGAAGCTCCCTTGAACAATGAATGCCAGGGACAGGCAACCCCTCGAGTTGTTGATGGAGTGTGACATCCTGCAAGAAATGAAGCTCCCTTTTTTCCTAACGACCCTCTCATATTCAACCAAGTCTCGTTCATCAAGCTTATTTGTAGTGTCACCTCCTGCCCTCAGTAGTATCACCCCCTGCCCTCAGTTTTCACACATCAGGAAGTTTAATGCCATGGTCTCAGTAATGCAGACACAACTGCGAATTTACTGTTTATGTGTTGCAAAGATTTTGTCATTTATTAACTGTTTCCCAAAAGCGTCCCGTCCTGAGATGCTGAAACAGTGGAGAGGTGGTATGAAACTACTTTTAGAGAGTATTTTTAAACAGAATTTAAAGGTTCAGTACATGAAAAATGGTATGAAATAAGGTGTAACAATGACTGCACAAAGAATACAAGCCAAGAAATCTTACTTTAGAAAGCTGGTAACACAAACATTATATTGAGATTTGTAGTCAATATACATTATGTTTTACTTTCCAGATAGAATGAACCAATATTTGAATAACCTGTCACAGTTAATGGTAATAGTTCATTAATAAGACCCCTCTTTTTCCATGCTTTACTAACACCCTCCGTAATGAGCTTCCATTGATGCCGTGTTAAGCACAACATCTGCCAGCGATTACTATAGAACAGTGTTGCCAGTTCTCTGACATCAATGAACTGACAGCAGCTCCCACATCCCCAACAAGCGAGCATGAGTTGATCTGCTGAGATTTGAGAATCGACTACAAAAGACACAGCAGCAGACTCATTTGCGCCTTTGAGTGACCAAGTTGACTATGTACTATATGATCAGATCAGACATTTTTCTCCATATTATATGCAGTTCCAGTGTTTTTGAAAACTCTATGCAACTGCTTAAAATACTCAACTGAAAACAATGGCAGTGCGAGACTGCTTCCAGCAACAATGGTAGGAATGGAGCTGCGTTAGTAGAAATACTAATTAGCTTAGCTTAAACTTCTTTTTACTAATGGACATAAAATGATAATTACCAATTAAAATCTAATCATCAAATCATTAGCCTTAAAATGCAGAGCCATGTCTGCATTAACTGCCTGTGTCACCCCAATATAACAAATAAGTTTTTTTCTGCTTGTTTGGAGTAGTTTTTGACTGAAAAAATGAGCAAATGTGTATGATGGGGAATGGAAACAGCTTTTTTCATTAAGTTCTGATGCTGCGAACATTTTAGCCTGGTATCATGAAAAGGGCTTTTTATAATTTTTTTGCTTTACAACCATTTCTGTTCTAACACTTCAAAATGACACATGCAAAACAAAAACAAAAAATCCTATTACTTCCGCACTGCCTGTACACACTATGGTCCTATTATCACACTTGAACTTGTTTTATGGCACTCATCCAGGTTGTTTTCTCCGGACTAGATCCTCGCTGGTTCTGTATCTACTCTCAGATGTATGTTGCTTCGGATAACAGCCTCTCCTACATGAAATTGTAGAATTACAGAAAAGCTTCAGAGAAAAATTTTGAAATGTTTTAACACGTTCCATTCATTTATGCTGAGAAACATCAAATTTAGATATGCTTGCTTTAAAATATAAAGTGTAATTCTGGCAGTCATTTTTTTTTACTTCTTTGTAACCCCTACGCTACTACATTCGCACAATGCTGACACTCCCTCTTCTGCAACGAATGGACAGACTGATCGAAACCCAAATGAATCTGGAATTGTTGCGGTGGCACTGGGATTTGTCTCTGAAAATGTAGCTCTGTTACAAAGGGGCGACTGGGTCCTGGACACAAAAAGAGACAAAAACAGAACTAATGAGTAGAAACTGTCTATAGTTTAATACACAGTGGAAGGAACAGGAGCCAGGGTGTGTCATCAAGCAAGATAGATTGACAGTCGTTGCTGGCTAAAACTCAGGACTTTCACAGCCAAACCCGAGACCTGTTTGTAACATCTTATTTCCAGTATGTACCCAGGGGCCACTTCTGTGTGCCTTAGAAAGCTGTGCTTTGCAGGCACACTAGCGTGAAGCCCCTGATGGCTGGCAGAGCCCTCTGATCTGGCTGCTCACACTCTAGTCCACACTCTGGGGATCGGGGATAAAGGACCCTTTTCTCTTCCCAATCCCGCTTTTTCCTCTCCTCCTTTGCTCTCTCCTCTTCCTCCGACAACATTTGTTTTACCTGTCTGTCTCCATCACTCACTCCTTCCTTTTCTGCTCCTCCTCCCCTCTTTCCTCTCCTCTTACTCCCTTTTTCCCTTCCTTGCTACTAGCCGTTGAGTGCAGCCAAGGCTTTTGTTTGCAGAGTGGCTCTTTATTGAGTGTCACGCCGGCCGATAATCTCTGTTTAGCGGTTATCGCCCCTCCACACCAGGCCCATTAATTAGGATTAATAGTTGAAGAAGCAACTTTTAAGGATGCACTTGTACAGCAACGAAGCCACGGTTATGAGCTGCCACTTGTTTGCATGCGACTTCTTTCTATTCACGCGTCGGTTATTACTCGTGTGTTTCCGGGCTCGGCTAATCATGGGGAGCCAGTTGTAAGTGACATGTCTGTGGTTTATCTAGTTGTTGATGTGGCGGCTGAACAATGGTGCCAGAAACAGTGAATGTAGAGGGGGGGCAGTGTCAACCAAGATTACAAATATCTCAGGGAGCAGCCAGAGCCCTTGGGGATGTCAGATCACCATATTGTAGGGCTAATGAGATGGCGAAATACTGTACACAAAGGTGTTGAAAAAACCTCTCTGCAAACGCTCGCTCGCTGTGACATTTCAGCTGGGGTCATATTGAGGGGATGCACAAACACAAGCCTGCATTGTCTTCTGAATGTTCCTCAGATGGGGCAAATAGCATTGTCAAGTTTGGTGACACAATATGTCTGTTTTGTTGCTATTTCTAGTCGTTATAATCTCGGCGTAAACATGTCAGCTCCTCCACATACACAAGTAATGTGTTCTTTGAAATTCCCGTGCCCATTAAAAGCCACGGGCTCATTTTCCATGAGAAGCCCCAGTGAAATAAACTCCAAATATTTGTGCATGGCATCAAAAGGGGCTTACATCGCAGACAGCACGTCCTCAAACAAATATTGGCGAAAATGTTGGGGAGGGATTTTGTTAATTGATGCTGTCCTCTTCCCCTTTTAATCACATAAGCCCTGGATGAATCTTAGTTTAATTCGCTGATAGAATGCCTCTTTTTCCAGCCTTCTTCCAGCTCGTGCTGAAAGCTGAAGGGATCAGGTCTAATCCAAACTTCCCCCCTCCTCCTCCCCGGTGCCTCCCCAGCGTCCCATGGCTGGTCAAGTCTGGGCTGCTCGGGAGAACAGGGGAAAGAACAGGGAAACTGGCAGGCGGAGGTGGGGGACTGTTTGTCGGACCTGGTTATTCCGCTCCGTGGATCCCATCAGGCGAGTCGTGACATGCCTCGTCTGAGGCCACGTCCCACCTGAGTGCCGTGAAGGGGTCCGGACTCGGCGAAGGGGAAGAGTGTTATAACTGTCTCATCTGGTCACATTCAGTTTGCATCTCTGGAGCAGGTTGTTATATGAAGTCTGGCTCTGCCAAAGTCTTCTTTTGTAAGTGGTCAGCCTACCTCTGCAATATTTTATCAAATATTCTTTTTGTTTGCTTCCACTGTTAAATTAAAATGGTTCAAACTTAGATAAGCTTATCACCCCAAAGGCTTACAGCTGCAGCTCAATTTCCCGTATTCCTCCAATTTCCATATTTCCTCCTCTTCATTCAACATTTTTTTTGTTCTCTGACTCTCCATTTAATAAACTGTGTACCTTTTCCATTTAGAAACCTCTTTTTAGTCTACAATATGAAGATGTCAACTAATGCAGAGCCTTTGCAGCCACCAGAACCTCTCATTTGGACCATTTCTGGGAGCCCTGAGAGCTCCACAGGAGCTGCGTCTGTGATGTAAGTGGGGAAGCAGCATTAGCTGTTCCATGATTAATGCTTCCATGATTAGCTTCTAGAGCAGTAGGTGGTGAAAACGTCCATCCCCTGCAATGCCCTTCCCCCAATCTGTGAGTGCGCTTTGAATACCCTACTGATAGTGGTAACTCAAGTTCCCACTGAAAAGCTTCATCTGCTTTGTATCACAGCTTTCAGTGTTATGTGTGTGTAAAGTAGTCACCAGGAGAGGATGAATGGCACGAAAAGGCAGCAGGAGTGGGTCAAGCGGCATCCCATTAAAGAGAGAAAGGCTAAAGATAAGCCTATGGTGTGACAAGTCATGCATGTGACAGCAAGCATGCTGATTTGTATTTGTTTTTCATCAGGCCCAACAATCATTCAGCACATGTGCACAAGCAGGCATGTCTGATGGTGCACATGTATCTATCTTTGTCAGACATTTGCGTGCATGTGTGTGCTCAGTGTGTTGACACGTGTGCTCATATTTACGTCTTTGTTTGTATTTATTTTCACTTGTCTCGCCGTGACATCTGGACTGTAGCATGAGTGCAGCTGATTACAGCCGCTAACCTGCCTTACAATGCTGGTTGCTCCCCGTGTCTCACATTCTCTGAACCCACTAGTTTGACCTTCGCACAGCTGTCTGCCTCAAACTATATTCCACAGCAGTGCTATTGTTGTTGTGGAATGACCGTTCTTTAGGATTGTGGGGAACCTACTTTGCTACTCTGCTTTTACATGCATAATGAAGACCGATCTTATAAGACGTCACTATGAAAGGGAAGATAAAAGTTGGCGTGAAAAATCAACAATTGAAAACTTCGGCCTTTCGATCATTTGCGATATTTACAGAACAGAATTGGTTTCATCTCAAATCAAAGTATTTAGATGATCACAGAGGAGGGGGCAGAATTAATATTTAGGGAATTAACATGTTTTGATGTAGAAACGGCACTGTCAGGTTTAGCCATCATAGCGTCTGATGCAGTTCTCAACATGGGTTGTGCTAATTAGTATGTGCTGGTGGCATCATTTAGCAACGTGCAACAGCGTCAGGAGGCAGGTTAGCATGTTGTGACTTTGATACCGCTATCGCAAAGTCCATATTCGTTCGTCCACATGACTCTGCAGACAAATCGAGGCCGGCATGTGACAGTGTGTGTTCCATATTTAAAGGATACGTCGGTGCGAGCGTGTGTGCGTGTGTGTGTGTGTGTGTGTGTGTGTGTGTGTGTGAATGTGTTAGAATAGAAAGGGTTCAAGTTGACAAACTGCAGACGCCAACACTACGAGAGTGAGAAAGCAAGAGCTGGGGCGGTTTGGAGGCTGAACAGAAAGGGTGGAGGAGAGGAGGAAGTGGGGGTGAAGTGGTGGTGGGGGGGGAGGGGTCTAAATCTGTGAGAAAACGTCTAATCCCTGGATTGCTGAAGCTTCGGAAATCCTGGAAATAGATTAGGAGCTTCGCTGGCCCGGCCGCCTTTAATAAGAAGGCCCGTTTGGCTCCAAAGTCATGGCACAGCACTTGCATAATGTGCAGAGCCGCCACTTCTTGTAATTATCGTTTCCCCTATTTGGAAAATGATTCAATAAACACTGATCCACGGTGTTCGGCGCATACTGACAAGCTGCGGATGGAACACGCAGAAGCCCTGGTACATGTGCGACACCCGCTCTGGTCTGGCCACTAATCCAAATACAGGAGGAGGATGAGGGGCGCGCTAATCGAATGAGAACTGACCGTATCGACGGGAGAATCTTTGTGCAGTTTCTCTCGCGCTGGACAGCCAGTGAGCCGAGGAGGCTCCTGATACATTTAGAAAGGTCCGCCATCAGATAAGAGAAAGTTGCAACGCTACTCCCCGACTTTATCTGCTTTCACACATCAGCAAACTTTGGTCCTTTTTTCTTTCCCCTTTTGGCATTCACTGCCACCAACGTTGTCTCTGATATCTTTTTTGGAATGAGCAGGCTTGAAGGGCTGGAGGTGGGGAGTGGGTGGGGTCATCTTCATCTATTTGCTCACAGTGGGATTACACTTCCCTGTCCACTGGCTGAAACTGTACACTTGTCCTTCTAGTGGAAAAAGTGGTGAAATAAGTATGTAATCTGGGATTGTGAAACACAGGAAGGATAATTGCTTCATTATGAAAAGTGAAGTATAAATAAAAACAAACTAAAGAGATACTGTCATGAAATCATGGTAGCTGCTATTAAATATCATCATTTTCATTTTTTTGCTTCTGCAGGAAGGACAAGTGAAACATCAGACACTAAGATCTGAAAAATAGCATCAAGGTAATTTGTAGTTTACTTTTCTCAAAAGTTTGTGTAATTCTAGTTTTAATATAATTTGTAACATTTTATTTTTATGTGCAACATTTTGATTACATGCGTTTTTTTTTTAATTTTTTTATGTGAAATACTAAAATTTCAGGTTTACTATTTCTCATTATTTCACCATCATTGCCAGCTTTATTTCATACTTTTCCATTCTAGTCTAAATTTAGCTTGCATATTTTATGTTCAGTGATGTATCACACATATCTTCTTGCTTTTCTACTTTTGTTTTTTCCTGAGCAAAATCTGGCAAAAAAAAACTTTCCATTGAGATTAATAAAGTACAGACTTGTCAAAGCAAATACAACCAATGAACGTCATTGTAATCAGAGCTCTTGAAATAGACATGATCTGGTCATTCTGAACTGTGCAAAAGCCATCCTCTGATCAGTCTTCAAAGGTCAAGGGATAAGAATGAACTTCACCTTTCTATCAGCTTTGACATAAGGACATGAGACGAGTGACCTGTCTGAAAGGTTACGTAAATAAAACAAGTTGTGGGAAAAGTATGATCACACTTATTATTCATGTGTCCCACAAAAATGACAACTTTAAAGTTGTTATTTGCAAATCAGCCATGAAGCTGAAATGACCCTATTACTAGACTCTGTGTCAGATGCTTGTCAGGCAAAAGCTCACTATAGCTTGCTCGCAATTCATTCTCATCTATTGACACATCTAAAGCTCCAGTGGACAAGGCTCCACTGCCATAATGGGCACGTCAAAATGACAAATATTAGCTCTCCTCTCCCTCAGTCAATTAAGAAATCTAGTCAATGAGGGAATATCAATGACAGGATCTATGATCCAGGGCCCTTTAAAGAAATAAGATTTTGCTCCAGTATAAATAACTGCCTCCCTTCTGTTTTTTGCTCTCCTGGCTGTGTGCTGTCTCTCGCTTTTTTGCCAAAATGAGGGTAATGTGCTATGAAAGGTATCCCAGATTTCGCACCTTCTGGGGCCCTTGGAGATGGAGCGACCAGCTGTCCATATCACAGCACCCGTGTTCCTGGCTACCCCCGGCCAGAGAGAGCCACAGGCAGCCAGAGAGGGAGATATAGAGTGAGACAAAAGGGGGGAGACAGCCAAGAGGGATAAAAAAAAAAAGAGCTAATCAACTGCTTTTTATCTGGTAAAAATAAACTTTCTTTTATATGTGGATATATGCGTGCACCGTTCATTTACATATATAAAATGTGTGTGTGAATGTGGGTGTTTTGGTGCAGAGGTTTACAGTCAAGTCACCTTATTGAGTCATGAAAACTCTAACTTGCTCTTTCACTCACACATTTGAGAGAGATGAGCCAGGTTTGCAAAACGCCATAAAAAAAACAAAACAAAACGGTGACCTCAGCATCCTGGAAATAGCGTTAAATCTGGCAATATCATGGATCAGAACAACTCGGGCCCAGCTTGCAACTGTCCTGTGACATTACCCTCACTCAAAAAACTGTCGAAAGTTGGATATCCTTTCAGTTTCTTTGTGAAACTGCCCATAAAGCTCTCCCCCACCCGCGCCCAAACACCAATCGTAAATGCGAGTGCCATAACGCTAGTGTGGTGTACTGCTTTAGGGCGCAATTTTCCATAGACTTGCTCTATATTGCCATCTGAGAGAGTTGGATCCGAATGGTATGGTTTCAGCTGGGAAGCCGGAATATTATTGTCGAAATAATCATAGCAGGGGTTTGGTTTCAGCCAGCTATTGTATTCATGTCACAGTGTTGTACATCTGCAGAAACCTTCCATGTGGATACTTTTCCATATCTAAAATGCCAGTGACAAGACAGGAAAGACAAAGAGTTGATTAGCATATAATTACCAAAGAAGGTTGCTAACCCAAGTGTTATTTAAATTGAGGTACACTGCCGCATGCAGGAGTATCATTTTAAAATCTAGATTTTAAGAATATTTCCACAGAATACATGGAAACAAATCCAGCAGTAAGCAAATACTGTCTCACTTGGAATCAAACACACCATGAATGAGTTGAAAATCAAAACACGGACTTCTGTTCATTATCAGATGTGCATTTTAGGGCTGCTTTTTTGCAGAAAATTACTGTAAAATAAATCGCAGCAGCCAATTAGATTAGTTTAGCAACCAGTGCCTCTAAAGCACATTAAGTCAGAATCTATTGTTTTGTTGCTTTTTTAAAGCTGTGCAAAAAGCAAGTGTAAAAACAACATACTTTGGTGTTAAAGGCCACTTCTTTCCAGCAATTCTTCGACTTCACAGTGTCTCCTTCGATAAAACTAATTAACATAAAATATGTTTGTTTTGTAGGTTTGTTAATTGCTAGACAATAGAGGCCAGTTTTCTCCTCTTAAATCTCAGCAAGAATGTGAATCATCTCCTAAAAAGTTACTTTTTTTTGTTACTTCTTTTAATCTTTGATAACTTCTTTTTTGTGCTTTGTTTTACCGAGGAAAATATGGTTGAATACCAAATCTGTCAAACTTGATCAAATAAATCAAGGGGACAAATGAAAGCATAAACAAGTACATATTAGCTTTAATTATTGGGTGTCCGTAAAGCCTGCCTAGCCAAAATTACAATTTTATGGCTATGAGAACAACTTTTCAACCGCCAAAACACAAAATATGTACACATATGTGTTACTGGTATAATCACATGTGTGCTTGTTAATTGGTCCCTTAATGGATTATTGGTAAATTTCTTATGACTTCAAGTCTTGGCGAGATTCCAGCACCAAACACTGAAACCTTCCTTTGAGCATAAATAATCGCACATTACTTTTCAAAGCACTGGTTCCTGAAAAGGTTAGTCATTTAAATGGGTGCTGAGGTCACTGGAGGTAGTAGCCCTAAAAGTTTTCACCTGAAGGGAGCAGGGCCATTTATTGATTGAGGAGTGTTCATTGGACTATATCAGTGAATGATTGACTGCATGCTAATCCCGCCCAAGAGTGTGGTTCAGTAGCTTCATTTTACCCCTCACTGCTTTCTGCTGGTGATCATTTATGCTTCATTTCTGACAACACATTTTCTATGTGAGAAAATGAGAAAAAGAGGGAGAAAAACCTATTTGCTGCACTTTAAATCATGAGGATTAAGTGTGTAAGTGCGTGTGTGTGTGAGAGAGAGAGAGAGAGAGAGAGAGAGAGAGAGAGAGAGAGAGAGAGAGAGAGAGAGAGAGAGAGAGAGAGAGAGAGAGAGAGAGAGAGAACAATACTATTCCAATCACAAGTGCCAGAAATACTGAGCAAATAAGCCACAGCAATTTATTCCAAAACAACACAAATCTTGTTCTTTTTGTTCAAATGAACGCTGTGGTTTTCAGGCGTGTGAAAAAGAAGACTATAGAACAAACACAGTTAGAAGACAAGGAAGCAATGCCAACATCCCTAATTATATGCTATTCATGTTCTCTCTCATCACGAAAACGAGAGCTGATGTAGCCGTTTTGCGGACGGCTAATTGTGTGAGCAACAGCGTGCGCTGCCAATGCATGACTAACTCTCAGAGGCTATTGCTCTGTGTTGAAAAATGAAAATAAAATTCAGCAGAAGGCTTAAGAGGCCTGGGAAACCTTTACATTGGTGCTACTATATAGCTCATTAGCACATGCTCAGTAGCACATCAGCTGCTATAATCGTCAAGGGCCTGTTTGTTTCAATCACCTGGGGCGCTTCCTTTTAAAGGCCAGCGGTCGCAGCGGCTTGCCTTTCATATTTGCACTGATTGTGGTGGCTATTTTGATTCCCTGGAGGCTCAGGTCAGACGACCTGCTGCTCATGCCAATCACACACTCACCCAAAGCCTGACAGAAGAGGAAGCCATTTTGAGGGAGTGGTCAGCCTCAGTATGTGGTGTCTCAGTAAAAACCACAATAACAGTATTTAAAAAAAAAAGTCAAGTCAATTTCTAGTATTTCTGTTCTTTTCTTGCCCTTGTCCATTTCTGTCCCTGTTGTTGTCTTAGAATGTGCCTCATCAAAGTTCTCTGCCTGGGGTTAAGTTGGTTGTGCACACACAACGAGAAGTGCATCTCTGAAGTCAGTGTGATCCTCAGGCTGTCTCAGTACCCCTGCAGTGTGACGGGGCACCGGGTCCTGGATCCTAACCCAAGACTGCCAGAGTCTTTAAGTGGCTTTGAGATGGGAGAAGTGATAGAGGCTAAGCCCTTAATAGCCATTTCTCTGTAATCTTTCCTATGAAAGGCTAAACTATGGGGGTATTGATTTGTTTGAAGAGGGGGGGAAAAAAATGGAGGAGCGGGTGAGAAAAGTACTCCATCAGGACGGGACATCTTGAAATGTGACAAAGCTGTTCAGCGGCCGAGGAGATAAGCTCAGATTGAGCCCATTTTATCCGATAAACGCTGCACAGTTTGCTCCGAGAGAGCAAAACAAAGACAAACTCATCAAATCCAAGTTGACAAGACTCACAAACAGTGGTGCTCTTTCTGTCTTCGCTTGCTTTCTGTCTCTACCCAGTCTGCACTCTAACACGGCGGTGGTCACATCAAAGGGCTGTTTTTTTGCCTCCACTGCGTTGGCTTCGAGCTGGAGTCAGGCGCTCCGGTTAACAGCGCATCCATTGTCACAAAAACTGCACACAAACCCTCGAAGGAGGCCGGGAAGTGAATGTGCCACTGGTGTATGTGGTGGGAATGCAAAGTATCACAGGTCTGTTTGTAACGATGTTATTTAGATGAGTGCTTTTCAAATGATGCTAAGCAATGCTTCCTGCTATATCTCAATGCACACGCCGGCACGCATTTCCCCGTAGATACAGCCCTGAAGGATATGGTAATTGAGCTATTATTAGATATGCCAGCGACAGAATTGTTCTCTTTGTAGTTGCAAAGAATACATATTTCTGTGTTTGATGTATTAGGGGATCGTACAGTATACCTTCCTGCGTGGGCATGCAGAATAATTTAATAATCTGCATCGTGTAATCCTGTTATATATGCTTTATATGCTTGAACTTTTAAGGACAGGATTTCACATCACACTGATAAATTGTGCAACGCCGCAGTCTTTTTTTTTTTTTTTTTTTCTGAGCACAGAAGAGACGCTTCCTCACAACGTTGGTTCAACTGTCGCCTGAGGGAGGGCAGGTGGTCTCGGCCGTATTTCTGGGCTCCGTGTTGACGCTCACTTCACCTGGTCCTTTCTGAAAAAACACAGGAGCTCCGATCTGCTCTGGCCACACTTGACATTACACCTCAGCTATAATTAAGACGGGCATTCTTCACGCCAGCCCCGTTGTTTGCCAGTGACCTGACAAAGAGTTTGTTTATGTGCAGAAAAAGAAGCCAAAACTCCATTTGAATCACTTGCAGAAGATCATGATAAATTAACCTGTTTTATTAACTTATCAAAGATACTCCAAACTTCCTAAAAAAACTGCATTCATATGTCTTTTTAGCTCAGAAAGCAGTATATGTGTTTCTCTCTTGTCTTTCCTCAACTGTCTTGGGTCTTTCCAGCAGTCATTAACCCTTGTGCCGAGTTTATCTTCCACACACAAGGTTCTTGACCCCTTCACCACCAGAGGTTACTCATTACCGCATGTGTGTTTGTGTGTGCGTCAGGAAGCGATTGTCCTACTAACAGCCAGCAGACTGCAACTCTTCCAGTCAATGGGCTCAAATGAAAGCCAATGAGTGGACTAAGAAGGGAATTAGCAATTAGCCATTTATCATTTACAGCTCATTCGCTCATACTGTGCAGCCGTGTGAGGTTGATATTACACCCATGGAAAATTTGAAGAGTAAAAAAGAGTTTTGTAGCACCACAGGACATAAAAGAGCTTAAATATTCATAAGCCCAGAAGAGGTGTTTTGCCATTTATTTTTAATAATCCCAAGACGTTCCTCCACAGTCCAATCAAATCCGAAAGAGAACAGACAAAAAGAGGTTCGAGAGTTGTTCCCCTCTTTATGCATAGTCATGTGTGCGAGCTGGTAGGCGGTCAGAGGTTGAGTGTCCCAGTGGTAAAAGTCCACAGTGGCCCTAGTCTGTCTGAGTTATTGGCTAACAGGCTGTTTGGCTCCGAGGAACTAACCTCCCACAGACGTCACCAGTACCGGGCTTATGCAAACAGTATAGTGGAGTGATGAACACACATGCGTACAGTGCACTCATACACAGAGGTGGAGGAACAGCAGCCAATTACACAATCACACACCACTAGACATGAGAGGGAGGAAAATCATTCACACTCGCTCCTCCCCGCCTACTCTGTCACTTATCTCTCTCTCGCTCTCTACACACTCAAACATCAGAAATTTCATCTTGCACAAACCTACACACACACACACACACACACACACACACACACACACACACACACACACACACACACACACACACACACACACACACACACACACACACACACACACACACACACACACACACACACACACACACACACACACACACACACACACAGGAGGGGAAATCAATACTGATCATAGGGCCAGCTGTTTTGGGCCTATCACTCCATTGTGATGTCGAATGTGAGGTGATTCACGACAGGCCACGCTTTCCTACTCCCACGCCTCACAGACCGACTGACAAATGCCTCTCTTTCCTCTCTCCCATCCCTCCATTCCTCATATCGCTTCCTCACCCTCCTCCCTCTCACAGGGTACGAGGTGATGAGAATGACACCGCACAGAAGGGGTCTTTATGCAAATCAGATCAGTGATCCCCCGCCACACCCCGCATCCCCTCCCGTCCCTCCCCTCGCTCATTTGCAAATCCATGCGTTATGGATAGAAGAGACCAATTGCGAAACCTGACCACAGGGGCTGGTGGGCTGGAAAAGAGGGTGCTTAATGCAGACTGAGTGAAGAACGCTGAGACAGAGGATGGATGATTCCCCGACACCTTCAGCTGGGGCTTGGTTAAGAATTTACATCAAAATCAAGCAATAAGCCGTGAGAAGCGGCCCTAAAATAAATTTCACGCGCGGCCTCTTGTGGGCTTACGGCTTCTATAAAACAAAAAGTAACAAAGGGAAATGTGATGTAATATAAAAACGGACATAATCTTTTATTTTTGATCTGGAATATTTGTGTGAAATTATTGCCCCGCAGAGCCATATAGTTATAGTGCTGGCATAAGAGATGATTTCTGGTTAGTGCATTAATATTTAAATCAACTGTTATGTGGTCAAAGGTGCGCATTTATTGGACGTTTTACAACAGATTTAAACGTGACTAGCCCATCAGATTAGACCGAAAGTTGCGTCTGCGTTCGAGCTTTTTGCTCACTTGTGTTTTGTTGTTGTGTATTCGAATGCCAGCCAGCCGTTGTCTTGTTCCCCGTACAAAGCAACATAAATACAGGCCTTGGGGGTATGCTCATGAAAATGTCATGATATGGCGAAAATAGCAAAGAGAATGTAGGAAAAGCAAAAGTCCTGCCAGCATGCATGCACGCAGAAACACAAACTAAGTCACCTGGAAATGGCCCACTGTGCGATACACACACACACACACACACACACACACACACACACACACACACACACACACACACACACACACACACACACACACACACACACACACACACACACACACACACACACACACACACACACACACACACACACACACACACACACACACACACACACACACACGCAAACAGACAGCGATGGAGGCTTTTTGTTCATATGTGTGCCACACACACACACACAACTTTTGACATTTGGTGATTGTTTGTTTTGGTCGACTTCAGGCAGCAACCCTACCTGTGGCGATGACTCTGTTTTGGGTCCTGACTTGTCACACAGTGTGAGAGGCGTCAGGAGAAATGCCCGAGGCAAAAACTGGCCCTGTTTAGCCCCGCAGTATGCCCGTTTGTAATTGGCCAAAACACCAGGCGGCCTGTGGCCATTTGTCAGTTTGAATAATTGATACAGGGAATGGTCACACTAGCAAACACGCTGGCACTTTAGCTCACATTTATATGCAGGCATTTCCCTTCTTTCTCCAACCCCTACGCACATCATTTTCATGTGCGATTCCATGTGATGTTCTGAATTATGTATCCGGTTTCTTTCAGATTAACATCTGAAAACACACACCCGTGTACCATTAGTCCAACTAATCAATTACCAGATGTACAGAAATGAGTGAAGATACAAGCAAAATGGAGATTAAATTGGGGAGATAGCCAGTCAAATTAACTGCTTCTTGTTAGGGAGGAGAAGATGAGATTCTTGTCTGCTGTTTTCTTGTTAATACCGGCTTCATTAATGACATGCTCACTTTTCATATTGTCACTCTTTAGAAATCACGAGGGATTAACAAAAAAAAAAAAAACAACTTCCCTGTTTAGCAAAGGCTGATCAGCCCGTCAAAACTGTCTAAATTTTGAAATCAGTCAAAACTCCCTTTTCCCCCCACAAACCCTTCATTCGCTGACATGCCCTTTTCATGCTGCACAGTCAAGTGAAGTGATAGTTTTGATGAGTGCCTTTTGTTTCATTCACATTTTCTCCATTTCTTTTTTCCCATGTCCTAATTAACTCCCTTTTGTTTCGGCGTGTTTTCCAAATGAGTGCTGTGATTCTCTATCTTGCTGTTATTTTTGTCGCTAATAAATGAAGGTTGAGCATGCATTGCCTCGTAATTAGCTGGAGGAACAATGCAAGACTGCAGCATTTTTTGGCCTTGGCTTGTTTTGCTGTGGTTCAGAGAGTTGGAGAGGCTGAAACAGACAGACAGATACGGAGAAACAGAGAGGAGGCACAGCCAGAACCCCCTGTTGAGAGAACATAAGCTGCGTTGCAGGACTGCAGAATATGCTGCCTGGCTTCTAATGCCAGATTAGGGATGGCAAACCATTCTATTGCGTGCCATGGCATCAGCACGAGATCAGCGTGCACGTATACAGCCTAATGAATCTGTCACTAAGTTTGAGGATGTTGGGAACGTTCTGGAAATGAAATCACGAGCCCCTGTGTTAAAGGTCATGTGTCTGTTTACAGAGAGATAATTTCATGTATTATTATGTTATTCTTTCTCCAATCTGTAATACAGACAATGATGCAGTATGAGTTCACAGCATGACGTTGTCTTTAAAAAGCTCGACTGGCTGTTCATACGCAATTCATTTAAAGACTGTAGCTCAGATGATTTACTCAAGCTGATAAAATTTCACCGCACAGTGTTATATTTCGCAAAACAGTCATTTTTTGTGTCATCTAAAAGTAGAAACCTGAGATACTATGAAGCAGGTTTTGGGGTTAGAGAGATAACTTCAAGTTCAATCCTCGATTTGAGGGCTATGATAGTGATTTACTTCTTACCAGAATAGATTGCCATGGTAACTTATGCTGCACAGCTAACCTGCTCCATGGCCAATTATATTCCAGATAAGGTATGCACTGGCGCTTTGTTATTTTTTGGCTTCAAACTCTTTCAAAACAATTGCCCTTTAGACCTTGTAGTACTAAATGGTCTGGTATTAATATTATATATCAGGCTAATAATAAATGGGGACTGTTAAAAGCACTGTGACTTTGTACTTGTTGATCTTATATTATTTCCAATAAGCCAACTTATCGATTTTATTGGTTATGTTTTATCTTATACACACGTGGACAAAATTGTTGGTACCCCTCAGTTAAAGAAGGAAAAACCCACAATTCTCACTGAAATCACTTAAAACTCACAAAAGTAACAATAAATAAAAATTTATTGAAAATTAAATAATCAAAATCAGCCATCTTTTTTGAATTGTTGATTAACATAATTATTTAAAAAAAACAAACTAATGAAACAGGCCTGGACAAAAATGATGGTACCCATAACTTAATATTTTGTTGCACAACCTTTTGAGGCAATCACTGCAATTAAACAATTTCTGTATTTGTCAATGAGCGTTCTGTAGCTGTCAACAGGTATTTTGGCCCACTCCTCATGAGCAAACAGCTCCAGTTGTCTCAGGTTTGATGGGTGTCTTCTCCAAATGGCATGTTTCAGCTCCTTCCACATATGTTCAATGGGATTCAGATCTGGGCTCATAGAAGGCCACTTTAGAATAGTCCAACGCTTTTCTCTCAGCCATTCTTGGGTGTTTTTGGCTGTGTGTTTTGGATCGTTGTCCTGTTGGAAGACCCAAGACCTGCGACTGAGACCAAGCTTTCTGACACTAGGCAGCACATTTCTCTCCAGAATGCCTTGATAGTCTTCAGATTTCATCGTACCTTGCACACTTTCAAGACACCCTGTGCCAGATGCAGCAAAGCAGCCCCAAAACATTACTGAGCCTCCTCCATGTTTCACCGTAGGGACAGTGTTCTTTTCTTCGTATGCTTGGTTTTTGAGTCTATGAACATAGAGTTGATGTGCCTTACCAAAAAGCTCCAGTTTGGTCTCATCTGTCCAAAGGACATTCTCCCAGAAGCTTTGTGGCTTGTCAACATGCATTTTTGCAAATTCCAGTCTGGCTTTTTTATGAGTTTTTTTCAGCAGTGGTGTCCTCCTTGGTCGTCTCCCATGAAGTCCACTTTGGCTCAAACAACGACGAATGGTGCGATCTGACACTGATGTACCTTGGCCTTGGAGTTCACCTTTAATTTCTTTGGAGGTTGCTCTGGGCTCTTTGGATACAATTCCAACGATCCGTCTCTTCAATTTGTCATCAATTTTCCTCTTGCGGCCACGTCCAGGGAGGTTGGCTACTGTCCCGTGGGTCTTGAACTTCTGAATAATATGAGCCACTGTTGTCACAGGAACTTCAAGCTGTTTAGAGATGGTCTTATAGCCTTTACCTTTAAGATGTTTGTCTATCATTTTTTTTCGGATGTCCTGGGACAATTCTCTCCTTCGCTTTCTGTTGTCCATGTTCAGTGTGGTACACACCTTTTCACCAAACAGCAGGGTGACTACTTGTCTCCCTTTAAATAGGCAGACTGACTGATTATGAGTTTGGAAACACCTGTGATGTCAATTAAATGACACACCTGAGTTAATCATGTCACTCTGGTCAAATAGTTTTCAATCTTTTATAGAGGTACCATCATTTTTGTCCAGCCCTATTTCATTAGTTTGTTTTTTTAAATAATTATGTTAATCAACAATTCAAAAGTAATGGCTGTTTTTGATTATTTAATTTTCAATAAATTTTTATTTATTGTTACTTTTGTGAGTTTCAAGTGATTTCAGTGAGAATTGTGGGTTTTTCCTTCTTTAACTGAGGGGTACCAACAATTTTGTCCACGTGTGTAAGTCCTAAGTTGTTTAACACCACCTGGGTTGGAGCAGTGAGAATGAGGCTAAAACTATCATACAGCAGCAAGTTAATTTATTACACATCTGTAATCATAGCCAGATCTACTTGTGTCTTAATGACATGGCAGCGATAGTGGTAAGCCTATTGACATTCTAAACCCCAAGTCATTTTTGTGTTGTTTTTTTTAACTCACTAAGGGATAATTTTTACGTACTGTAAGCTAGTTTTTCCTGCAACTTAAAGTCATGCATCTCTATGGAAACAGCACAGCCATGATTACAAGACAGGAGAACTCAGAAATGTTTTGTTTTTCATAAAATCTAGTTTATGCACTTAGTTTATTTTTGGTGAGTATTTATTTGAGACTCGAAAAAGTAAAGTAATTTTTGATGCAATATCACAAATCCAAGCTAAGACTTAATTCATTTCTTGGCTCAACTGCACATTATACATGATAAGTTCAAACACTTGTAAATCTGGCAGTTCTTTCTGTTGTTACAGTTTCTAGCTCTGATAAATGGTGTCATTTTGGCATTTTTAAAAAAAAAAGACAACATGTCTTCAAAATGCACTGGTGGGTTTTGGGGTTTACTTATTTACAAAGTTGTTGTTTTTTGACAGATTTTTTTTCCTAGCAGCTCTGTTGCTTTTAGTTGTACATTTTGAAATCCCTTTAGGCTTGTAGTTCTTCCAAGAAACACGCAGCTTTTGGCCAGTCCTTATATGCAACGGGTCATCTGGTTCCACACTGCTCTTTCATCTGAATGTCTTCATAGAGTTGACAACTAGCTTCATGTAGCAACTCAGTGTAACTGCAGTGAAGCCAGATAAACATTTCCTGGTTTTGTTGAACTTGTTTTGTAGTATAAGAACCTTATGATAAAATGAACTGGTTATAGAATTATTTATTTCACAAGATTTAAGATGTTCAGGGGCCATTGCAATGATATGTCCATATTTGTTCCAAAAACTGTGTCTTTTCAGAGAATTTCTCTCTATCAAGTGCAGACCACTTAGAGCTGCAACTAATGATTATTTTCAGTGTCTACAAAGCGTCTTCCCTTTTATTTTGGCTAACAAATGATATAATTTAGTCTGTTAACCAAAAAAGAACTCCTCTAAGAAAGCATTGATTTTCTCATCTTTCAAGAAAGCAAATACTTGATGTTTTTTAACCAATTTTAAAAATTGCTGATCATTCCATTGCCTTGTTTTCCCACCACTGTTATAGAAGAAAACTGTGGGTCTTGTTCATGCATTCATAGAAAGCGTCACACATACAAACGCAGCTCCGCTTCAGCATGTGCAGCTCTTCCTTTTCATTATTTCGCGTCTGTAGGTGTCTGTGCGCTTGTTCGACGCACGTGCATATCAGCATCCAAGCCACATTTGCAATTCACAGCAGCCTCCCTCGCGCATTGTCCCAGTCTCTGCCTACTTACACTGCTCTTTTTTGTTTTCCTCTGTGCATTGTTTTGGCCTGCAGCTATTGTATCTGTTTAGATTGACTGGTGGTTTGGCTTTACCTCTTGGCTTCAGGATGGGGAACGGGATAGCAGAGAGGGAGTAGATAACAGAGACAGACAAGGTCTTGATCACCCACACTACTCCCCACCCCTCCGCCCCCACCACCTAAATATTACTCCACAATGAATGCCCCCCCACCAAAACAAATAGGACACGTTAATTTCCTCTCCTTTTTATCTCCTGTCTCTTGCAATCTCCTGTTTCTCCTTTGCGAGTATTCCCTGCCACTCAGGCCTCACTTTTTTCCTCCTCTTTTTATCTCATTCCATACTCCTTGATTCTCCCCCTCTGTCTCTCCTCATTTCTCCCCCTCTCAGGTTTAGCAAGAGAGGAGGAGTGCCAGTGATTAGGAGGCGTTAGAAAGAATGGACGTGCTGTTCCCATAAACCGCTTTGTGCTGTCAACACCAGCTTTGGTGGAATGGAATCAGATAAAAAAAAAAAAAAAAAAATCACTGTGTGTATGTGTGTGTGCAAGAAGGGGGGGTCAATTAGGACTGTAGCCCGCCAGCACCACTGAGACACATGACTCTCTTGCCTACTACTGTAAAGTCAGTTTGCCCTTCAGCTGAACTTTGGCTCACTTGAGCTCAGCAGAGAGAGGCCAGACGGAGATGAGAGGTGGGGAAAGAGGGAGAAAGAAAAAGGCAGCAAAAGGACTGACTCACAGTGGTGGAAATAATACCCCAGCCACCCCCCCACCCCAACTTTCTCATGCACTCGCCCACAAATATTTGGCAACGTACAGAGTGAGTGATGTGACACTTTGGCAAGGGATGGTGGATACAGGGGGGGCGCAGAACACAGTCTGGCAGAGTCCACCAGGGCAAAGGGAAACAGAAGATCCAATGGCATTATCAGCTGCCTGCTGCGATTCTCCTCTTTCTCTCTATCAGTTCATAAACTCATCTTTTTTTCCAAGACAGATTATCAGCTCCGTTACAGTAACACTCAACAACATGCACACTGGGATCTAAGTTGATCCTGATTTCAAATTTGACAAATTTCTAAATGAGAATTCCACATTGAGCGATCTGGTGGACTTAATGCTCATCCAATAAGTGAAATACTAAACATCTGTATTTATCTTGTAGCAATGGACACGGTGACTTGACATTTACTGATTTACCAACTCAAAGCAAAACTAAACCTCAACATTTTAGTCAAAAAATAGAGCATAATTTCCTAAACTAAGAGCTCTTCCCTCAAAGCTACTACAAACCTGCATTTATAGTGAAAGGTTCCTCCAAGTTTAATCATATCTACACTAATAGAAAACTAACACGAAGTTCTGAAAAGAAAACACGCTGAAAAATTGAAGAACACAGAAGATTAACTGCTAATATTAACTATTAATGAGGGCACTCGAATTTGAAAACATGCAGTGTCATAATGTCACAATTTTAAAAATTATGCGTTGTGTGAAACCAAAGACTGTCATGTCACCGTTTGAATTATTTATGGCCACTGTGAATATGAATGTGCTTTGAGCAACAAAACAATAAAGGTAACTGACACTGCTTTGTGGAACATAGTGTGATACACTCCTCACACTTCCAACATGTCCCACCGGCTCTCGTGTCAAACCAAATGTGAAGAAATTGGTGTCCCACACGAAAGAAGATTCCTCACTGCTACAGATCAAAACGAAGGTCAACATTCAAAGTTCATTCTTCAATCAAAAATAAGACTGGCATATGGCATTTGCGTAGTTGTCATGGATTTGAAGATTTTTTTTTATTTCCCAGCAAATGCCTTTTCTATGAATTGATTGCAAATGCAATCACAAACACAAGCTTCAACAGAAACCAAAAGTTACATGCACAAGTTAAACCATTGTTTCTTTTTCAACAGGACAATGACCCCAAACACACCTACAGGCTGTGTAAGATCTGTTTGACCAAGAAGGAGAGTGATGAGTGCTGCATTAGACGACCTGGCCTCCATAGTTACCCGACCTAAACCCAGTCGAGGTGATGGGGATGACATGGACCACAGAGTGAAGGCAAAAGGGCCAACAAGTGCTCAGCATCTCTGGGAACTCCTTCAAAACAGCTGGAAAACCATTTCAGGTGACTACCTCATGAAGCTTATCAAGAGAATGCCAAGAGTGTGCAAAGCAGTAATCAAAGCAAAGGGTGGCCATTTTGAAGAATCTAAAATATGAAACATGTTTTGACGTATTTCACACTTTTTGTTTACTACATAATTTCACGTGTGTTCATTCATAGTTTTGATGCCTTCAGTGAGAATCTACAATGTAAATAGTCATGAAAATAAAGAAAAAACATTAAATGAGAAGGTGTGTCCAAACTTTTGACTGGTAGTGTATGTTACTAGTGCTATGGAAAAAGTACATGCTATAGCTATTTTGCTACTTCCAGTTTTAATTAGTTTCCATACTTATTTCCTATCTGCTCTGTCTAAACACAGCCTGTAGTTCAAACCAGTTCAACCAGGAATTTTGTCACATGACTGTTGGTCCCAGCTAAGTCACACATAGCTTATTCTTTGTACTAAGGAGTGCAGAATTTTCATTTATTTTTATTTTTTACATTTGTAACATGCTTAAATGGAAAATTTCTTTCAAAAAATAATGATTTTTTGGGGGGGGATTTTGTTGATTGTTCCAGCAAAATCAGGCATCTCTTTGTTTGAAATATTTTACCACTTAAAGTTTTAATTTGTTTCCACATTTGTTTCCTGTCTGCTCCATGTACACACAGCCTGCAGTTCAGGAATTACCTAATTTTTTGTCACATGACTGCTGATGAAAGTAGAGTCACTGATAGATTTTTGGTTGTACTTAAGAGGGCAGAATTTTTATTTATTTATTTATTTATTTTTACAAATTTGGTTTATGTAAATGGTTCTTGTTTAGCATATCTTTAAATGAGATATGTAAACTAATTCTGATTTTAAAATCATGATTTTTTAGATGTGTTTTTATTACTGGCAAAATCAAAAGTCACACATGATTAGCCCAAGGACTGTCAGAAAGTTGGAAATTTAATGATGCTTTCTGTTTTTACAGTTTCTTGCTATGATTTGCTATAATATAATAATGGGGATGCTATGTACTATAGATGTTTTACTACTTACAATTTTTATTTGTTTCCACACTTGTTTTGTATCTGCTCTGTAAACAGAGCCTGTAGTTTAACTGGAAAATCCCTGAAATTTTGCCACATGACTGTCAGTCACAGCTGAGTCAGTTATGGATTTTCAATTGTGTGGAGGAGTGTAAAATGTTTAGTTTTTGACAGAATCAGGCTAATGTAAACAGCTTATTTTTGGCAAATTTATCAATGACACATGTAAAGTGATTTTGATGAATTATCACAATGTTTAACTTAGATTTGGTTGATTTTTCATCAAACAAAACAAAACATAAAAGTTGAACATTTAATGATTCTGCTTTTACTGTGTCTTGATATAATTGCTGGGGTCATTTGGGTGCTTTTATGAAACATAGCATGCCATTAAAAGCCGCTGGTAGGTTCAGAGGGTTAACCAAGTCATCCGAATTAATTTGTTGTGTATATAAAAGCTTTACATAACTTTTCAACAAACAGTGAAAGCGGAGAGGAGAAAAGTATCAAATCACTATGTATGCAAGTTTCTATTTCTGGTTATTTTTCTCACTTATAGTGCACACCTTTTAACATTCACACCTTACATCTGCACTCCACTGTTACGTTAATGGTGTTTAGTGTTGCTGCAGGTATTTCATGCAGGAACAGCTCAGTCAGCTCAGTGGCCCAACTTTCTCTTCCTTCCCTCATAGCTGAATTAGCAGGACATATGAGAGAAAAACAGTGCATGTTCACTGCATATTCTCATTTGCAGTGGCCACGCATCATCTGCTTAGAGAAATCAGGGTGAACCATCAGAATATCAAAGAGGCTGACATTTACTTGGAATGTGTGTGCGTCTGTGTCTTTAGTGTCTACTTAATCATAGTGTTCACTACTTTTCACTCCCGGTTTCTTCGTCTCCCTCATCCCTCTAACGCACACCAACACACCTATTTGTGGTGCACGTTGAGCTGCTGGTGTTTGCAGGCATTAGATTCACTGTGACAGAGAGAGATGGAGGGAACAGAACAAGAGGAAGCAGGAAAAGAAGGAACAAAGAAAGACTGACAGTGAGAGTGAGTGGCTATTCTCTCATGCTGAGTGAGTGGAGTGTCAAAACAGGAGTGAAGTCTAGCAGTGCCATGAAAGATTGAATGCTCAGTGAGACTCCATGTTCCACATAGCATGTACAGACAGACGGGAACAGACAGAAAGAGAAGGGAGTCACAGAGATAATGTAGTTTGAAAAAGCATAGAGGGACTGGAGGCTCAAGGAAAACATCATCACAGTGGGAAAGCGTCATGCTGCAATGGATAATAAAGCTAATATAATATAGTTATGAGTCTGGGTTTGGCATCTTAAGTTAAAGTCTAGCTATCATGCTCTGCAGTAAGCCATTCCCAGACTCTTCCCTATTTGCTATTGCTTTACGTTACTGCCCAATAAAGCAGCAATGCCATAAAAATAATCCTAAAAAAGATCATCAAATAGTTATGGATTCTCATAAGCTCGGAATTCAGTGAAATGCTGAAGATGTGAATCACAAATCTAACTCCGGCATTTCAAAAAGCACTCCACCTGCTCTCCTGTGACTGATGCTTATACCTTTAGCCACTAATTGGCAGTTACGGGGAAATCCTCCTCTATACATCCTTTCCTTCATTGCTCCACACCTAGGAAAAGGACTGACCTCATTCACAGGGCTTGGGGGGCTACATTAGAGGGTCTCTCACTCTCTTCCTGGCAGATTGTCAGAAAGCGGGTGGTCAGTATAAGTGAGAATCATGCCCTAGTTTACTTAGCTCTATTGGGAACCACACGTACTTCTGACACGGCTTTTAATGGATAGGAGTATTCTATGTGGATGAGGACCTTTGCACTTCATCAAAGCAGCTCTCTGAACCTTTTGCATAGTGGACACTGCTTGTCAAGTTGAAGGAAGTTCCTATTATTATTCTGAGATTGGATTCTTGTGCTTTGCGATAGGGCCCGCAATTGAACCTTGGGGAACTCCGTGTATTTCTTCGCTCTTTCTCAAGCCTTCACCGAGATCTTTGGATGTTCAACTCTGATGCCAGCAAATTTCAAATCCTGACTCGTCTCCATTGTGTTGCTTCCGTCCACATTGTTTGCATTTTTTTTTCAGCCTTTGCTCCTCTAGCTATATTTTAGGTGTTTCCTGATGCAAAAGCGCTGCAAACATGCCAGTTAACACGCATGCAGACACGCCAAGGCACAGAGAGGTACCCACACTCAAAGAGCACGCAGCCATAAATCATTTAAAGCACAAGTCTTCTTTGAGAAATGCTTCGGATAAAAACAGCCCACCTGAGTCCAGCTGCACATAGATCAATCATGTATCACAAGAAAGTCAAGGGAAGAGTGGGATAACAGAAAGACGAGTAGAGGGGGGGAAGAGAGGCCTTCTCAGCTTTGAGCACCCTGAGGCGTAGATCTCTCAACTGGAGCAGGTTCTTGCATGTGCGAGATGTAACATGAAATGGTCATGACGCATCATGCGTGTTCAAGTTTGTCTATAAGGTTCCCACATTTAAAGGCCCCAGCTATCTGTGCACACAATGCATTATGCATCGGACAGTCAAGCCGGTGTGCAATTAGCAGTGCTTACACGCAAACAGTACACGCACCGAGCTGTGCCGAGGACAGTGTTAAGGCTTAAGAATCTCATCTCCCTCCCCCACCACGACTTGTTTTTTCTTCATCTTGTCAGAGGGAGAGAGGGAATGAGGATAAGATAAGGCCAGGCTATCTGCTTGGTTTGCCCTCCATTTGAAAGGTGCAATGTGGCAGTATGTAGAGAAGGAAGAAAAAAAAACGGAGGCCTATCATAAAGCAAGCTTGTTTCAGGTTAGTGAAGGGCGCTCAGTGACAACAAGCGGTAATCCCTCTTTCCCAGGCCTAGAAGGGACAGAGCGATAGCATGGAAGGAGATGGAACACGGGAAAAAAAAGTCTGGAAAAGAAAGATAGCAGCAGATATCAGCTGACCAGGTACAAGGATTTTTTTCCTCATGAATATATTAGGAAAGTAGATGCATTCCAGCACAAGCTTCTTGTTAATGAGGCAAACATTTCAAATTCAAAGAAACTCGGCCATCACTTATGAACTCTGCTTTAATAAGCTACCGTAGTAATACTAGTTTCAAAATCCTTTAAAAACACTGTTATTTTTTCTTTTTGACTCCTTCTCCTAACCCCTCCAGATTTGCAAATGGCCTGTGCTGCTGGACAGAATCCGTCTTTGTTCCTGGTCAAACTAGGATGCGAGGCTAGTATTCCTTCAAAAAAGCCGGTTCTCCGCTGGATGCAATCTATAAATTGCTGGGTTGGATCAATTTAGGCCCGAAGACGGAGCTAGAGTCAGTCTTCCCCTGAGTAGCAGGGCTGTGTGTAGCCTTATCCCCTGATGGATGTGGAGAGGGCTAGCTTTAATCCTGGACTAACAGGCAGTTCTCTGGCCCTTGATTGCTGCACAGCACAGAAAAATAGCCCAAGGGGCCAAATATAGTCTTCCTTTGATATCAAGGGACCCGGCTAAGATTTATATTTGTGGGTATGACTACATATGTGTATACATGAGGTAAGGAACAGGAAAAAAAGGAAGAAGGTGTGAGAGAAAGGCTGATTTTATTATTTGTGGGTATCGGATCTGTGTTCACTCCTAAATCCTGGCCATCAATAACAATCTCACTGAATAATAAGGTATAAGGACCTTGAGCAGACAGAGCGAGAAGGCTTTGATTTCACAAAAGCCGGCACACATTTCAGCAATATTCTTTTGTGAATCATTGTCTAACCTGTGTGCAAACTGAGAATACAAAATATGAAGGACAGAATTCTGATAGGGAGCTGTAGCTGTGTTTACACAGTTTAAAGCTCAGTTTTCATTTACTTGATATTCTTTGAGTTTAGAGTATAATGAGTTTACAGTTTTTTGAGTATAACATTATTATAACAAAATGGCCTTCATCCTGTTTTTTGAAGCTGTAGTCAGAGGTTTGAGTTTCCAGTAGTGTATTTCTTCATAGACGACGGATTGGTTTATATTCATGTAGAGGAGAGTTATAGTCGAAGACCACTAAATTGATAAGTTGGACAGTATAAATAATTTTTTTGGTAAGTGAGTGTGCATTGCAATAGCAGGATGAAACAAACAGAAGCTTAAAAATGCACAGGGATAACATGTTGATGAGAAACTGGAAGTTGGACAGTGCATTCCTCCAAGGCTAATGCGCTATCTTGCAGTTTTTAATAAAGTGATCCAGTTTAGCACCAAACGCCAATCTGCCTTTTGTGTTCGTAGTTGTGTTCCATGTCTCCACCAACTTTTGTTAAGTTCAACCAGACAACCTGCACTGAAAACATACTTCCACCTCAGCTCTCACCTATAATCATTAATATATTTTGATATTCTAGTATTGCTATGAAAATTTGAAAAAAACGTTGCAGTGGTTAACTGACAAGAGAAGCAGATATCTAAGGTGGAGTAGTTAGAATTTGCTTGTCATTCAAGAACATCAAACATGCCAAATCACTTGAAACTGGTAGGATTGTATCAGGCAATGCTGTTAATTTTTTTCAGTTTTGTTTGTTCATTACACATCATTTTTAATACTTAAAGTGAAATTTTACTAAAGGTGGAAAGAGCTTCATTTTACCAGAAATTCACATGTGCTGCAGCTCTCATTCGTCCAACAAATCCATATGCTAGCCCAACATTATATGTCAGCAGCTCAAACAGGCTTCAATGCGAACCTTGCATCATGTGCAGCTGTCTTTTATTGATTTTAAAAAGCTCCAAAATCTGTTCCCATGGCTCCGTTTCATTTGACTATGTTAATGTGGATAAAACATCACTGAAACTGCCAGAGGATTTTGTGATTGCCCGAGGAATGAATAACTGAATCCTTGTATTGAACAGACAATTCTAATTCTACTGAGCTGGGTCCAGCCGCACACTCTGGGTAGAAACACCACGTAGGGCTCAACACCTAATATAGGCCTTGACTCTCATGTGACGATCAGGTTAAAGGCTTTGGGTTGCACGCTGATGGGTTGATTGATGATTGCTATGCAAGTTTCTCATTCAGTTTCTTCAACATTCTTGGAGCACGAGTGTAGAACAAGGCAGGTACTGTAAATGCCATGAGACAATACAACATGCATGTAATCACAGTGTGCCATTACAGTTGCATCTGTCCCTTAAAAAAAGGAATTCCTACATATGCGGTCTGGTAGTGGGGAGCTTCAGCACAAATATTTATGACCACCCTCAGCTGCTTGAAGCATGTCCTTCTTGATCGCTAGAAGGGCAAGCTTCTGTCTGTTTATAAAGACATGGGGTGCAAAAGCACACACATGGTCATTAGCATGCAGGACAGACAGCAACAGGTTACAGTTCTGGATAAGCTGTGAGCTTTGGCTCGTGTAAACGTTTGGATTGTAAAGAGACGCTTTTAAAAGAGACTTAACGGAGAAAGACTTCATTTGGAAAGCTTGCTTGCTCCAGGCAATGTTTTTATGCCATTATTCAAACTATGTGTAATGTACTCTTTGTTTGAAAGTGTAGAACACGCAGGATAATTGTGAGGTTGCTTTGCTGAATTCACAATACCTGTACACTGCCCCATCCGTATGGGTTAATTAAAATATGGTTAGGCTAAGTAAGTAAATGTATATCCTAAATCTTAATGAGCAAAAATGATTCACTTAAACACCTAATTATATGAATATGCATTCCCCTGGGAGCAAATAAGTTGCTTAAAAAAAAAAGGCCCCCATGTGGTGGCAGTGATGCCCAAGTCATTGAAGGTGACAGTGCCAAGTTGTGCTGGCGCCTTGCCCAGCCTCCCTGGGGACCACGTGTGGTATGCACTATTGCACGGTTATATATCTGTGCCAACAAGCAACCCACCCCCTGCCTTTACCCTAAAATATGCCCCTTTAAATGCTCTCACCTGCCAAAATGCCCTCATGCACAACGGCCCGTGCAACCTTTAGAAAACCTCACTGTCATCTCTCCAGCTCACCCAGGAGGGCAGTAAATGAGGAAAATATACATTTTAATTGAGCTACTTAGAGTGCCTTATGCCCTTGTGCAGGCAAAATGACTGTAACTTCTATACGCACACAGTGTACAGTGTTCCGGATCATCCATCTCTGCTGCCAATGACGCTACCTTGCCCGAGGGTGCAGCTACGCACTACATTGCCTTCCTATGGGGACAGGGCCACTGACACTTCAAGTCACCTTTTCCAGTCCTATTTCTACTTCTCTCCCTTCCTTCCCTCCTCTAAAAAACTTTCCTTCCTCCTTCATGCTGCCGCAAATAAACAGCAAAAAAGGGCTTTAGGGTGGTCGAGCGGCTGATTTCTTTTTTCTCCACGCTCCTTCCCATTTCCTCTAAAGTTACGGTCCCCAAAAATGGGCTTTAATGGGAAACTGAGGACAAGGTAAATGGGGACTTTATCTGGCCATCAGTTTGGCAGTTAGAACTGCTGTCGAATGGGCTTTGAAATCTCCTTAAGGCAACTCAGAGGTGGGGAGAGGAAGAGGGACAAGCAAGGTGGGGTCAAAAGCAGAAGAGGGAAAAAAGAGAGGGGAAGATAAGGGTTGTGTACGGGATGGAGGGAGGAGGGTGAGAAAGAGATTGCGAGTGATGGGAGACAAGGGGTGGCTGAAAATGACTGTATGAGCAGAGTGTGTAGGGGAGAGAGAGGAGGAGGTGGAGATATGATCGGTCAGTGAGGACTAGAGGAGGTCAGAGTTGGATTAACCTGCATAAGGATTAGCCAGCACTGTGAGGGGAACCTCAGGCCTACAGCAGCTGTTGCCCAGGGTGCCAGTCACTTTTCACAGCAAAATGTTTGTGTGTTTTTAGTCAGCAGATGAAAGACAGTTCTGCACGTGTGTTTGGGACACATCGACAGGCTTGCTCTTTGCTGCAAATATTCAATTAAAATAAATCAAGGCAGGCGATATTTTACATTTTTCTTATGAAAAGCCCAACAATCTATCCTGACAACTATTGCTTGTGCTGCTAAAGTCTGATTAGCTGGAGTTTTAGACTGCATCGGCATTTTGTTTTTCTTCATTTACTCAGCCTGACATTGTATTCATGATAGTCAATTTCTTTTTCGGGAGTTGGGATTGTTTTGTTTTGCCCCCACCAATCAATTGTGAGTGATGTGTCCATTTCACTGACTTCATTTTCCTGCCGCAGCAGTTGCTAGTGGTTAACTTTTCACAACTGCTCAGGAAATATGTCAATTCCAGTGCAGTTATTTCTGTAAGCTGATTTACAACAACCTACAAGTTTTACAGATTCTCACTGAGTTTGGTGTTATGAATGAATATATGGTGTTACCTATGAATGATGATGGTTTTACAGGAGGTTGGTGAATAAAGTGCACTTCCTGAAGCTAAAGACAAGAAGCTAATTTCCAATCCTGCCACCACAGCTAAAAAGGAAAGTTAGGAAATGTGCATTGTTAGAGCAGCAAACGGATGATAGAAACATTTAAGGAATATCCGGAGAAAAATAAAATAAAAATATACATAAGTATTAGTTCCGCTTGTCCAAATTCCTTTGGATCTGAAAATATCAATATTGCCCATATCAGAGGTATTGCAAAGATTCTCTCATGAGTAAAAGCATTGGTAGAGAAGTCTCAACACTGGTTGTTTAAACTCGGAGAAAACATGCATATGTTCTCATTGAGTAGCAGTCTTCTCTCTCACATCTGCATCTTCAACATAAAATTCACGGAGGTAGTTCCTGTATGGTACTGTTGTGTGGAACACGGTGTCCATGGCAGGACGTCGTGCAGGAAGTCGCTGCTCTCCAAAAACAACATCACTGTGTGTCTGAAGTTTGTGAGCACACCGACACTCCACATGAGGAAATTGCTTTGTGGACTGATAAAACTAAGGCTGAACTGTTTGGGAAGAACACACAGCACTATGTATAGTGTAGAAAGAGCACCATGAAAAGATGGCTTCCCCTACTTTATCTTGCCACCCTGACTTGCAATGTACGATAATAATATCCCTACTTTTTCTGCATGTAAAACTTTGACTGGTCCACTGTTTCTCCAATCAGGGTAAACACAAAATTGCTGATGAAATGACAAACGGCCATTCGGTGGTCTGGAACCAGGCTGATATAACCCCTCTGTTGTTTTTCTACTTGAACAAACACATAAATCAACCTCAGACTCCTCCAGTGTTTAGGTGAAAACAGTCCCCATTAATTGCACAAATTACTCCTGTTTTGGTAATGTTTTCTAGAAACTACGGTGCCCTGCTGATTTTTTTAATGAACTTTGCAACCTGTTTTTAAGGTTTTACACTGTGCGCAAAAACAAATGGACTAAAGCGGAGTGCCACACACAGTGTAGGGCAGTCAGTAAGTAAACACAGACAAACTAAAGCTTTGATAATCTCTTCATGGGGATTTGTTTGCAAAAACTATATATAATAAAGTCAGCTTAAAGATTTAAATGACAGGTAAAATCACCTTGCTCTAAAGTTAGCCTGAAGTGACTTACTGCTCTGTTTTGCATTTGACTTTAAGTTTCTGTCAGGATTTATGTGCTTAAATATGCATATACATGTGACCAAGTGTCACCCTTCACACATAAACACGCAAACAGTTTCACCAGAGCCCTCTACCATCTGTGGAGCTGCCCATTTCGCTTTCTCTCTTATCTTTTGTACCTGCAGAGGGGCTCTGGGCTATGTCATCTTGTCTCTAAACACACACACAGACACACACACACACACACACACACTCTGACACACAGACACACACACTCACACAGATCCGTCCTCCATCACAGTTGGAGACAGTGGGCTTGGCTTTCGCTCTGATCTCTCCATGCAGCCTCCGAGCCTTGGAGATAGGGTCAGCTCAGCGCATGATGGCCTTCCAATCCGTCTCTGATACAAACAATGCACACACACTCACACACATACACACACCCGCGAACATACACAGTCTCAGAAACTCACACATCACACAGCACGGGTCAATAACCAGGGTATACCAACAGCAATCACAGGACTGCCGGACGTGGGGGTTGTGTATTTGCGTGACATTCGATCGGATGGATTCGCCTTGTTCTTTGCCAGTCTCCCAGGGGAGGAAGATGAGGGAGAGGAAGCGATCTGTGGCCTTCTTTCAGGGATGATTCTCTCCTCTGTCTTTCTGATGATGGTGGCCTTGGCTCACAATGGGTACACTATGGGCCCCGCATTGAAACAATTGCCCCTCCACGGGCTCCTGGTATTCTCTGCTGACCCGGAGGAGGGGGGATGGTTTGTACGCCATTAAAGGTTTAGTTTTCATTGGGGGTGTGTACACAAGCACATGGGAGACTTTGAGTCGGCGTATCGTGGGTATGTGTGTCTTTGAGCAATGTGTTTAGGAAACAGAGAGAGAAAGAGAGAGAGCTTTTATCTGTATTGTCAGGGGATAATCACACAGCACACCCTTGAATATCCTGTGTGATAAAATCTGATGTGACACTGTGGGATAGCAGGGATGATTGAACTCTTGTCTTAAAGAAATCAAGCAAATCCACCGTCGCTCTGCTTGAGATGGATACGGCACAACAATGTCAAATGACAGTGTTTGGAGTATGAGGCAATCAGGGAAAAAGTACGGCAGTTACAAGGTAGGCCAACATGCCTCACCCCTCTGAACATGAAACCTTTCTTCCACCAGGGATGATTTATCTCAAACAATCCTTTAGTGAATTGAATCTCAAAGACAAATTCTGCTATCTCTCGCTCTCTCTCTTTGTGTACTCCTGGATCAAACAAATAAAACGCAGCAGAGATGTTAACCAAGGTAAAAGGAATTGGATTTAAACAGGGAGCAGACCTGAAATTGCTAATTTCTGAAGACATTGTAGATGCACACCAGTTTACTACTAGTCCTCAAAAGATTATTTGTCTCTAAAGGGATTTCAGAAGAACAAAAAAGGGCAAGACAGCTGTAATGTCTTGCTTAAAGTCTGTGGAAAGAAAATTTGAAAACATTTTTTCTCCAAACATATCCATATTGGAAAATAATTGCTGACAAAAATTGAAAAGACTGAACTATGTGATACTGAAGAGTTGAGTTAAACTGTTTTTGAGTGCATGAGAAATCACGACTTAACGGACTGAAGCTATACTTAGCATGAGTCCTTCTTGTAGCACTACAATGTTCTAAAACTAGAATGCAAATAAGGCTATCTGCATGTCTACAAACATCCATGTAACATAATGAGAACTGCTTCAGAATAGCCCTAAATTAGACTGTGGACTGAAAAAGAAAAGAATCCTTGTTTTAAGGGGAAGCTGTGTCAGGACATTTGCCGTCATCTATGTCTATATAAATAATCGGTAACGGAGTTGCAATTTCAGAAGTCACTGTTAGACTTTGGAGGTGCTTTGCCTTGTACATGGTGTCCATCAGTGGTGAATAAACACAGTGGTAAGCTCTAAATTCAACAGAAACCCCATGTTATGTCTGCCCACGGTGCTTGGGATTGGAAGGGAAATAACCTGGGCCATAGGTTTGACATGATGCTACAGCCCAATCTGTAATTACCAGCTACAGTTTTCTGCTATATGATGTATAAAACACAACAGCCAAAAACATCTACAAGAGCCTTTTATGTTTTCAATACAAGGGGGAGTGCATCTCCACAGCGGATTCCTATTAGCAGTATGAACAGAACCATGTGTGGGTCAGCTAAATGTGTAAAGTTCACATTGGTCAGTGTTAACAAATGTAGAAAGCCTATAGTTAGCCAGGTAGGTATACCTTCATCTGGCAAATGCATCTTCCTTCAAGGCCTGAATTTGCAAAAAAAACTTGATATTCTTTTGTAAAACTGTTAAGAATGATGAAATGAAGAAGTCGATTAATTGTCGTTAGCGTCACACTGATGAAGAGCTGAAGATCACAGATAGCCACCTCTGTTGTGACCATTTTACACTAGGTAGATTGGAGAAAACACAACAAAGGCTTCAATGCAAATCACACAATTTCATGTAGAATCCTGACTCACAGGAGTTAATGTTTGCACCCGTTTGTTGCACAACAACAAACAGAATCTGCACTTTTTAACCGCACCTTGTATATAATTTGAGAATAACCCGGAACACACATTTATTGCTGCTATACACAGACTTCAAAGATACACTGACAGAGATGACGCTTCTTAAAGACACAAGCCTATCAAGACTTTGGTGGTGAAACATTGTCTGACTCCTTATGTGAAACGAACCATCCATGTGTTTGATTCAACATTGGTTTTATGCTCCGTTTAGCCATCCCTGACCTCAAAACCTGCTGTCCTGTCAGGTATCCACAAAGAACAACACAGTAAGAAAACTAGATTGCTGATTCATAATGGACTCGCTGATTTTATTTCCACAATGGTGGGTGGATTACATGGGGAAACCTGGAAACTCAAAGAAACTGATTGATAATGGAGTAAAAGTTAATAGTATATAGCCAATGGGAGATTTGTATCATTTCAGCAACTGCCAGGGAGCTCACGCTTCACTATACAGTGCTTGAGACAAAAAAAAAAAAAAAAACAGAGAGAGAAAGGGAATTCTAATGGATTTTTAGACCGTGTAAAAAAAATTGTTGAATGATGGAAGTGACTTGCATCATACGTTGGTATCTCTGTGTCGGTGTGGATTGTTACATTTGATGAAACGCATCTGTTCTGCGAGATGTGCAAGGGACGAACGCTTGAAAAACACTTTCCATGTGGATTGCTCCTTTCTCTCTGTTCCGTAAACCCCATTGTTCATTTTGCTCTGCTTTTAAGCTCCTCAAGCGGTTTGGTCCATCACTGTGACAACATGATGTGGAGACAAGCAATGCTCAAATCCACAGAATAACATTTTTATGGCCAGCTCAAAACCTCTACAAAAGAAAGAGTAGGGAAATTCAGAAGTTTCCGTGTGATGGGAGTGCCAATCTGTAAAAAAAAAAAAATTGCATGTTGGATTTTATAATTTAAGTGTGAGGCAAGATGTTTGTCACAGTTTGTTGTATATTTTAAAGAAAAGTACTTTAGCGCAAGTTGAGGGAAATTCAAGAGTTTCTGGATGCTATTATAGTGCAATTAACAGTTATACTATAAAAATAGGAATAAGCAGAATTTCATGGAACAAGTAAATAAGTAAGTGACAATAAATGCGGTTTTCTGGTTTCCAAAAGGGGATATGCATATTTGTCTGCTACCACCAGCATCTTGAAGAGGACAAACAGGCTAAAAATGGCAGCCGGCGTCCATTAGCATGCAATCTGCAGTGCATACAGATGTGAGAGAAGCCGAGCTCATAAAGTCTCTCTGAAAGATTCTCCACGCTTGACCTTACGGATAATACTTCCGCTAGATTTTGGAGTGCTTAATAAGTAATATTCTGCTAAAGGCCAGCAGGTATTTGGAGCAGGGAATCATTATTGAATGAGGCTCAGACCAGGTTTATGGTCCCAATTATGCTAGGCCATAAAAGTCTGATACTGGCCGAGCAAAAAGTTTCAGCGAGTTTCCAAGTTGCTGAGGAGAGACTCCAGATTGGAAATTCATTTGAGAATTATGATGTGCAATTATGATCGTGAGATGGGGGGAAGAAGTTGCATCATACTTACACCAGCTTTTATCTCTGGTCATATCAAGGCTTATATCTGCTCAAATATGCAGCTTTCAAGACTGATTGGAATGAGACACATAATGGCTGCATCCACATAATGAATTTTGGGTTTGGTACACAGGGCTATAATTTAAACCACCGCTTATACAAATCTCAATAAGCTAATATTTTTCAAACATAATGCTTTCAATGGATCTCAGAAATATTACGATCTAAATGTGTACGAATAGATTTCACCCAGTGCCAGAGTGTACACAGCAGATGAGTTGTAAATATTTCATTTTGATTTCTGGGATGAGGTTTTATTATTGATGATGAAAGGGGTACGGGTATTCTCTTGTGAAGAGATTATGGTAAAATGGATATTACTCTCACTACTAACAACAAACAACATGGAAAACTTCAGTCTTCCATTCTCTGTCTGTATAATGTCACCACTTCCTCTCTTTTCCTCTCTTACCAGCCCTGAACCCACATCTGCACCCAACTTACCCGTCGCTTTTTTCTCTCTTTCATGGTCTCATTTGTCTTCTTGCGTCTCTCTTTGCCAGTCTCTGTCATGCTTTCGCCGTCCTCTCATCTCTCCATTCCCCCCTCCCTCCCAGGAACGGATTCAGGTGAGCCAATTTCATCTTGGTCATGCCTCTTGTTTGCAACAGTCAATTCAGCTTCTCGGGAATGGCCTCCTCTCTTCATCGAGGGCCTTTTCATTTGGACAACTTGGCTCCTTTGGCCTAACCCTGAAATTACTTTTGGGAGGTTGTGAAAGGGGTGATGCGTTAGTGTGATATGCTGCTGTCTTTTCATGCTGGACTGACATCACTGACCAGCGGCAATGGTGTAGTTGAAGCTTGGGGCAGAAGTCTAGGTAAAAAAGACTGATTATGAAAATTCTATTAGCCGACATAAAAACCTTTGGCGATACTGGGTTTAAACTGTGGTTGTCATTGATTTTGTAATGATTTTTGTATGTATTTGTCAAGATTTTAAGGTCTGCAAGCACAAAAGTTCAAGGGTTTGTAAAATCACATACGAACATGCTAGCAACTAGATGAATACAATAGTATTTAAAGTTAGTTGTCAACTTTAGCATGACAACATGTTCACAGTGACAAA
The DNA here is from genome assembly GCF_021347895.1 of Acanthochromis polyacanthus. Taxonomy (NCBI): domain Eukaryota; kingdom Metazoa; phylum Chordata; class Actinopteri; family Pomacentridae; genus Acanthochromis; species Acanthochromis polyacanthus. The sequence continues at coordinate 9,798,372 of NC_067135.1, read as the reverse complement.
GACAATGTGCTGATGTTTAGCAGGTTTTTAGTTTACTGTGTTTACATTCTTGCAGGCATTTGTCATATGTAAATATGTTTTGGCTGTTAAAGACACCTTCTGATGCAAATCGAGTTTTTACCTTGTTAAGATGTCCATGTGGTGTTTTCAGGATGCAATGTAATGGCAACAGCCACAAAAACATCAATTCAGACATCTGGGGTTTCATATGTCACAATCCTAAGGTGTCGATCCTTTCCTGGTGGGATTTTACATATCATTATTCTTCGTCAGAAGTGGTTTCAGGATACTGAATTACACTCTAACTTTCCATTGTGTAGCAAAAAATACTTAGATATTTTGAACAGAGTTCTAGGTAAGCTGGAGGAGGGGGTGGAAAAAGAGTGAGAAACTTCCCAGATCAACACTTCCTAAAGGAAGCATCAATGTAAAGTTACATTGAAGACATTTTTCAAGCAGGATGGGATTATTTTTATTTTTAGTCATTGTTTGTTTTGCTGAACAATTAAGTTGTGTACAGAGCATGGATGTACATTATAACTTGACTTACTCTGTAGTATCTGAAAACTTATCAGGTTTTGAGTGAAACTAATTTTCTGTGGAAATGTTGCTGCGTAGCACATTAAGCTCAGAAGACTACAATGGCATACAAAGTGGGACCGGATGTTCCCTTGACATAGTGCTTTAAAGTGAGGATGATGTAGTCAGCAGCTCATTAATGCTTTGTTAACATTTTCTGTAATGGGAAATAAATTAGGCACAAGCAATATGGCAGGCCCCGTTATAAGAATATTCTCTCACCTGTTCCTAAGCCTTGGCATTTCAGAAAAGAGGCCTTTGGCTCACCAATGAAGTATCACATTAGGTGACATACATGAATATAAGCCAATGATGCTGATCAAGTAGTCTTTGAGTATGCTCCTTTAGCTGCCTTGCTATTCCACTCCTCCCCATTTCTGCCTCTTTTTCTCTTTTTTCATCTCCCTCCGAGAGATCACACTCTTCCCACATGTTCCAGCCATTAGCTAATAATTCTCTCAGATCATGAGTCGTTTACTTCACTCACTCAAGCACTGCCACACTCGTCTAATGGTGATGACCCAGGTGCGTGCACGTGACAGAAACTTTTGCATGTGTATAAGCGTGCACGTGCTTATACACACTCCGAGGATGCATCTGTTACCTGCGCCGCCTTCACGTGTCATTGGCTGTGGGAAATGAGGAGCATTCACCTCTCAGCCTCCCAAGGAATAGGAGCTGAATGGCGCACATCTCTGACCGCAGGCAATCAGAGTTAGCTTTAACGGTCGGAGCTAATGAGAGCGGGCTAGCGCTGCCACTGTGTAAAGAGGGTGCAGAGCCACAGCTAAAGCAAACATGCTCAGTTGATTTTGACGCATTGCACACACACACATGCTGGAAACACATGAGCTATTCAGGCTGTACTGGTATTTTTGGGTGTGAGAGGAAGCATAAAGTGTTGAATAAAATACTTCTGGTGTTCTTTTTAGGGTGATATATCTTCAAAATAGCATTAATTGCACGCGCTGGTCACTCCCTGTCAGAATCAGCTGATTAGAATGCAACCAACACACCACCCATACTCCCATTCTCCCATTTAACATTTCCGCGCATACATACACACAAACAGTCTATTATAATTGTACACTCAAGGGAAATCAGGCTATTCTGAGGACGGCATATGTCACATGATGACATTATATCCTTATCATTACTTGATGCACAGGAGTGGAATTAACACAATTTCCCCCGAACGTCCAACGTTGAATCTGTAAATGTTGAAATAAACAAACAATGGAAATTTGAATAAAAAACTGAGCGATCCAGACGGGCAGAGGGAGAGAAAGTGAAGACCGAAAACACCCAAACACTCCGCCGCTCTCACTTGAAGATAGGATCACAATCAGATAAGACGCACACACACCTGCTTGTTTGTCTGCTCCCTCCTCCGACCTCACTGATTCTTCCAGTAGAGAAATAGGGATAAGGAGAAAGAGACAGGAGGGAAGGGGGAGGGAGGGGAAAGAGGGAGGAGTAGAATGGCATTATGTCTATCGGTGTGGATAATTGAATGTTGGAGCGTTTTTCTCCAAGCCTTTGTTGTCCAATCAATACAGCAGTTCCCATGGGAGCTAATCTGTATTAGCAGAATTAGCCTGCTGGCTAACTCAGATGTCTCAACAGAAGGCCCCTTTTTCTTGTCTGCCAGAGTGATGCGGGGACCACTGACAGCTGTGTGTGGGCAGGGTGAAGGGTTTTCTGCTGCGAGGTAAAGGTAATTAGAAATCGGCACAGGTATTACCTGTTATAATTTGGGGCAGTTTATGGATTTACTTCTATTTTTAGTTGCTCAAAGTTTGGAGACTGCATCAAAAACGCGTTTCAGATGCATTTGTCTAAAAAGTAACTATGCATCCAGAGTGCTGATAACTCCTCACTGAGGATTTCAGAGGGGAAAAAAAGCCTGCCTAACTTGAAAAAATGCAAAATCAGTATAATATTGAGATTACACGATGCCTACACAAGTCTGCCAAAGTGATCGCAGCGACATAAAGCACGTCATCGCTGCTGTCTTTCACCATTTTGCTGGAATTTTATCTGCCTTGAGAAAGAAAGTGAAACATCAGCCGGCGATAATTAACACCATCAATCATGCAAAATGCTCAGTGGTTCCAAGTATAATGCTCTGAATTTGATAGAAAATGATGAATATGAATGATGCAGGGGAACTAGTGTTTATCAGTAGCACTTTTCACACAAGTTACAGACACAGAGGAAACCGCAGCGTTGTATTTACAGACCTCAACATGGAACATATGAGAATTAGCGGGGAGTGTGTGTTGGACTTGACTATGCTCCACTTGAGTTCAAATGTGTGTTCCGCTTTGTATTTATGTGTGTGTTTGTGCATGTGTGTGTGCATGAGCATTAAGAATGAGCGGCCTGCTCGTGCTAATGAGAGGTGAAGGGAGACAGTAATTGAAACCCTGGGGAGAATGGGAGACGGAAGTGGGGCGGTGGCGGCGGCAGTGGATGTGGGGCAGCAAATGGAAAAAACACACTCCCCGCACTCTTATTTTCACCATGGATCTCGGCAGCATGTTTCCCCAAGACACACAGCTGGAGGGAAAGTGCTCTCCTCCTCTCTCTCTCTTTTCACACATTTCATGTTGTGCAGTTACACAACAAAACACACAGCCAAGACCTATGAGTGAATGACATAAAGAGCTCAGCTCTGATGAGCGTGAAATCTCAGGTGGAAATCAGAGAACGTCCCTGTTTCTGCCCATCCATGTCCTGCTGTTGGAAACATGACTGTGCTGCATGGATCACGGTGTGGTTTGGTAAAATAGTGCTGGAAATGTAAAAAATAAAGTCGCATTCATTTTCTGAATGTGCATGTTTGGTGGCTGATATTTGGAGCACTTCCAAGGCTTAGAAGAGCATGAAAGTCTCCCAGATCAACAATTAGAAACTGCTTTAGAGACAAGCCTGTGTGAATTAAACATACGGAGAGATTGTGAATCCTAAAGAGCTCTGGAAAATGAAAAAACATTCAATCATCCAACTTAAAATGTTGCTTCCATTGCTAAAAGTAGCACATTTACTTAAGTAAATGTACAAATATTGCACAACAAGTCAAAGTCCTGCATAAAAAAATCTTAGCTTAAATATTAGCTTCAAAGTGTAGTAAAAGTATTGAAGTAAAAGTACTGGTTTGGTCCAGTTATATATGACATCACAAGGTTATTACCACTGAAGCTTCAGTGTGTCAGCAGCATGTTACTGCTGAACCACTAGTTTAATCTTTGTGTGTCAATATATTGTCTTTCAGAAGCTTGTTTTATTATCCATTGTGCAAAATCTTCATCTTACAAGTCACTAAAGCTATCAAATGAATGTAGTGGAATATGAAGTACAAAATTTCCCTATGAAAAATAGGAGTGGAAGTATAAAGTAGCATAAAATGGATGTACTCAAGTAAAGTACAAGTACCTTAAAACTGTACCTAAGGTCAGTGCTTGAGTCATTGTATTTAGGTACTTTCCATTATTTATAGCTAAATGTTTTTTGAAGCTATATAGTAGCTTCACTTTGAAGATATTCTATATTAAACATTTGACAACTGGTTCATATTTGGATTCTGGTTGTAAAAAAATAATGAAAAACAAAATAACTAAGTCTAACAAATCTATGGTATCATGGAATAATTAATTAGTTCAGAAAGAGCAGAGGAGTTGCATTCACTCACTGCTATCAGTAGCTCAGCTTTATGAACTGTGTGACTGATTTACAGTACCTATATATTGTATTCATCACTGTTAGAAGTTTTCCCTGTTCTTGCGTTCCAACAATGAATCATGTTCAGTTTAACTGGGCTTTTGTTGCTGCATTCAATTTGACCCTCAATCTTTACAAGTCCTCCAGGGCCTGCTGTCAGTAAGCATCCCCACACCATGATGCTGCCACCACCATGCCTCACGGTGGGGATGGTGCGTTTGTGATGATGTGGAGTGTTTGGTGTCTGGCAAACTTTGCCAAATGTCTAGTCTGAAGGCAAAAAAGCTAAATTGACTTCAGAGTCTCCCACATGCCTTCTAGTGAACTCTCGTCGATTTTTTTTTCCAAACAGTGGCTTTCTGTTTGTCATTCTCTCATTAAGCTTTGATCGGTGAAGAACGCAACTGTTGTTGCATGCACAGTTTCTCCCACCTTAGTCTCTGAAGCTTCGAACTCCTTCAGAGAGTCATAAGTGTCTTGGTGGCCTCCTTCACTACTCACTCATTTACACTTGTGTCATATTCCTTCCATTTCCTAATGATGGATTTAACTGTGCTCCAAGGGATACACAGTGACTTAGAATTTTTCTTGCATCCATCCCCTGATGTAAGCTTCTAAATAACCTTTTGACAGAATTGTGTTATTTTTTCTTCATGGTGTGGTTATAGGGAGGAGTACTGATTAACCAGTGACTGGACCTCCCAGATACAGGCATCTTTATACTACAGTCACTTGAGACACATTCACTGCACTCAAACGTCTAGCACCAACAGTGTTAACCCTTTATGCTTCAGTGCGTAGTAGGTGTACCGCTGGTGGTACACCTACTAATTTGCATAGGAATTTCAAGAATGTCCGACGACTGCAAACGCGATTATACAAACACTATACGCCGATGGAAAGCTTAGATTCTCATGAATCTGCTGGTATAAACCACTTTCAGATGCGATTACCACAGCGGGTGAGAAAAACACATTTGTCCGACAAAAACGAATATTCATCCATCCGTTCTTTATACCGGCTTCAACGCACACAGCGCGACTCACATTTCCGGGTTCATTATTACACACAGAAAAAAAGATTCCACAAAAAACGGCCATAATCCAACCTTTTACATCCAGACAACACAAGCCAGTAAACTATTTTGTCCAAAACATGTCCTGAAGTCGGTATAAAATCCACGAATGGGTCGTTTTCAAGGAAATGCACCGAGCGATGTGCGTCCAATATTCCCAGTATTTTTCGTCATTTTTTAAATTTAAAAATAGAATATTAGCGATTTTTTGTACTGAAAACGGCTGGAATTGACTGCAGCTTAAAGGGTTAAATATGGTGAGTCTCTTTAAAGGGGGTAAATACTTACAAAATCACTTATTTTACATGTTATACCTTTAAATAATTGACATCACTTTGTAGAAATCTGTTTTCACTTTGACACGAAAGAGTCTTTTTTGAAACTTTGCTACTTAATGTTGCAAAGCAACAAGCAATCAAAGGACAAGTCTTCCAAGGGAGGTGAATATTTTTTATAGGAACTCTATGCATGTTCTTACAACTTGAAAGGCTATTGTTCTGCTGCCCCTTTACACTGTTTCTTGATTGAATACGTACAGTATGTACTGTCCTATGAGATATATTGTGCTACTATGTACTATTTCAACTTGGCTGTGATAAGCTTCAAGCACCGGTTTACTTGACCCAGGCCATATCTGGGCGCTGGGCTGCCTGCTACAGTGGACTGAGGTGCTGTAACATTGTCACCATCTAATAACTCATGGTCCTGCGCGATGACATCCAAGATGCCACACACACACACACACACACACACACACACACACACACACACACACACACACACACACACACACACACACACACACACACACACACACACACACACACACACACACACACACTCTCTCTTAAGCATCTGGACAAGGCCGTGGAAATTGTATGACAGTACCCTCTAGTTTCAACTGCTGATGATTTTTTTTGTGAACTGGATGCTACATGCTTGCCACTGTCACAATGTGAGCAATGCAGGGAAAAGTTAAAAAAAGATCAGGCAAGGTCTTTAATCAACCAATCGCTCGGCACAGTACAAGCATAAAACAGTGTGTCTATGCATGTGCGCATATGCACACTCCTGGAACACACACATACACACTCCTGGAAATCTTCCCGGGAAGCTCCAGTTGATACCATCCCCTCTGGCCTAATAGCCTACAGAAACACACTTCGACACACACATACACACATCCACCAGCAAACATTACAATTGCAGAGGCTGCAGCAAGTGATGTGAATGTACAAACACTGGAAGTTGATAACAATGCTAATGCTTACTTCCACAAACACTTCACCATTTCCATACTGTTTTACCATTCTTTAAATTACATTTTTAAAGACCTGCTTTCATGTAAGCTGCTTTTCCACTGACAAACTGCTGACATTTGCTGTATTTTAGTCTCTGAGAATGCTTAACACTGGCAGACAGTTAAACTTCATAAAAGCCTAAATATGTTTCTTCAGAGGTGCCGGGAACATGTCGTGGAAACAAGCGTTTAAGGTGGTGAAGACAAATTAGCACACCGCTAAGCCAATCGATTTCTGGCACAAAGCCAGCCTAAGAAAAGAAAAACACACTAAAATGAGATTTCTCAGTTGGAATTCTTTATAAAGTACAACTATTTTTAAAGTCACTTCCATCAAGGCACACGCCATGTGCACGCACACACATGTGGAACAGTAAATTCAGGACACTGCCCTTGAGCTGACAGATTCAGACACGTGCACATACGTACTGCACATATAGTAACACAACCCCGCAAACTTTATTGGAGATCATCCAAAAAGTCATACAACACACACATATGCACAAAGAAGCTCAGGCACTGTGTCATGATAGACAGTGGTCATAAATAAGTTGCACAGACACAGCAACCTGTCAGTGCAGGACGAAAAAAACAACCAAAGAAAGTTGTATGGTTCACTGGCACCAATTCAATACATGCAACTTTATACAGACAATAGAACTAAGACAAGAAAAAGTGTCTACCATGTGTATCGCAGATCTCTTTTAAAAAAAAGAAGGTAAACTGACAAGGTGAAATATGGCTTATGTCATGAGCAGTAAGACCTTTTGTTTCAGCTACGTTAGCCAAGGACATTGGCTGACTTGTCAGTCGTGCTGGCAACTGCACACCAACTGCACCAGTCCATGAAAAGAGACTCTCATAAAATGGTGACACTGCAATCAAGAGAGAGGTGTGACAACACATCAAGGGTCTTATGTTTAGAGGACACATCATGAGTCATAATTCTAAGAATATTTTAGGAAAAGAGGTGATGTGGCGCGACTGCATTAAAAACAGGCAAAAGGGCAAATCCATAGAGGTTTTCTGACAGGGGCTCTCCTACACATGAGCAATGGCATGTATACTGCCATATATAAATTCAAATATAGTCTTTTTGTTGAGGCACAGCATTCATGTGTATGCAGGAGCCAGGAGAAACTTGTGAGGTTAAATGCACTCAAAGCAGACTGCAGTTGCTGCCCCCAAACCCTCCAATCACACCACCAAGCTCCCTCAGCCGCAGCAGCTGGGCCTGCATCCAACGGAGGGGTCAGAGTCTTACTTGTACTAAGCTAGTGCACACATTTGTACATGTAAGTTGATGCATGACGTGAGGTGATGGCCGCCAGCCACTCTGAACTGCAAAGCCAAAATTCCACCATGCATCCAGTGGTAATTTATAAGCCTGCTGGATGACTGGAAAAGTTGAGGCTGAGGACAGGAGTTCAAACTGGTAACATATGCCGGTTTAAGCACGCTGCAAGAAACAGCTCCGATATTCATTATCCCTGCATTAAAAAAAACGTTTTCCAAAACAGGAACTGTCCATGGTGTACCCTGCCTTTTTCCTTAGGCCAGCTGGGACAGGCTCCAGCCCAAATAGATGGACGCACTGAAAGTACATTCCTTGAGATCTGAACTAGAAGTCCAGCACAATTTCAAGCTTCACATTTCACCCAGTCATTTCAAAACAAGGCCTTAGAATAGATCACGCTCATAATTACAACCTTGCAGTTCCTCGCTGACCACTTGCTATTGCTTTGCAGATTTGCAGTAGTTAAGAAGCACCAGGGGAACGAACTGGCAGATGGATGTAGTGAGGACGAAGACTGGATGGTGCACCTCCCCCTGGTCTCTTCTTCCTTTCTACCCCCCTTCCTCCCTTCACAGAACTGATGAAGGACTTAATCTTTGGTGCTACCTCATCAGTCCAATAATCTAATTAGGGGGAAAGGGAGGGTGTCGGGATGGATTCATATGTTGGACTGCACCACGCCCCCTTACCTGCCCCTGCTGCCATTGCCGAGCACATTAATCAGAGAAGGAACCTCCTCTCTTCCTCCAAGTGTGAGAAAGGTAGGAGAAAGGAGGAGGCGAGGGGGGGTGCATGAAACAGACACACTTTCCAAAACGCCTGGCTTACATATTTCATGGCACATTACGGATGTCTTGCCTCAGCTCCACCGACAACTCATTAGGACCTTTATGAAGGGGGAGATGGGAGAGGGAGGGGAGAGGGAAAGAGCAGGAAGGCATTCTTAATATGCATCTGTACATCTGCCTTTCTTTTAGATCTTTCTTTTGGAGTTAGAGCACAAGTTTAAATGGATTACCCAGGGGTGGTTTTAAGTGCAGCTTTTTCCCTGTGAATCGTAACATTATGTACACTACAAACTTGTTCTTCTGCAGAGCCACGCACTTTCTCCAATGCACTTTAAGATAGTAATAGCTTGAATAAAGAATTGCACCAGAATCTTCTCCTGTGAACACAGGTTTATACCACAACATATGTAGATGTCCCCACCAATCTGATGGAGTAAATGGACCAGCAATAGAAGTAAACATTTGAGCATGTGTCTCTATAACTTGTCAGTACTTCAGGTTGTAGTAATCTTAGTAGCATTTACAAAGAAGTACTTTTCTTTTAGATTTTTGAAGATGTTTCACTGATGTTTCAGAGGTGAATCATCTCCAAGAACCTAAAAGAGAAGTCGTGCTTAATTTTTTACTCTAGCACTTAGGAATAACTGTGTTTGATGGACCACTTAGTTAAGCTGGACAAGAGCTGAATCAGTGTTACTGATTGAGACCTTTGTATGCTGTTGCTAAATCTAGTGTGCTACTAAAACGAATTTTGACTTTTAACTTCAACTGCTTTAAAGGAACATGACAACATTTCTGCAGTGGAATACAAAACATAATACAATGCCTAATACCCAGGATTAATAAATATGTTGCTCCCCCCAACGCATATCTACAGCATATTAGATGGATATCTTTAGATTAGGTCGGTGCGGTAGAAGTTTTTAATTGTCAAAAATCTAGAAAACGCCCCTTTATGGAGGTTCAGAAGGAACAAATCTGGTCTCAGGTTGCCCATATTGCCTCTAACTGTGATGGTACATTTGTGATATATGGTATGTTACTTTTGTGCACGAATACGTACTGCAAGTGTGTTTTACTTGCTTTCACGTACACTTTCGTCATGATCGTTTTTGTGTCTATCTGCTACATGTACATATAACAAGTATGACACCCTCTCTACATTTATATCTCAGCTACGGTTTGTTCCAATGATAAGCAATGTAAGGTGTTTGAATTTCAGTTTCCGTTAGTAGACATGATTTGTAGGGAAATTCTTTTGAAAGCAGAAATCTTTTCTCTTTCGGTGTTTACAACAGATGTAACTCGAAATGCATTATAATGCCAGGTGTGTAAATCACTTGCGATTGTTGCATAGTTGCGGGACTATACATCTGATCAGAGTGATGGGAGAGGTGGGTGATGCACAGGGAAAGGAGAGAGCTCAGCTGATGGCTTGTTGGTGGCCTGATTGCTCTGGCCTAGCGGCCCACTGAGCAGTGATTGCCACAGCTGGGGCCTCCGGGACAGATTCCTGCAGCACTCCCATAGCTCAAAGCTGACACCTCCCACTAAGCACTGTCTGCCCAGACCAACCTCTCACCATGCCATTTGTCCTGACAGATGGAAAGACGGAGGTTTGAAACTAACCTATATCTTCTTCCACGGATTTGTCCTTTCTTTTGTCTCCCTCGGCTCATCCATCAATCATTTTCACCCTCACTTATTCACTTTGTGTTTCTACCTTTTCCTTTGTGCTGCCCTACAATCTTTTCCTCTCTCGTTTCTTTCTTCGTCTCATCCACCTTTCGGTTTCAAAAGCACAATGTACCTTTTCAACATTCCTTCGCCAACTCTTCCACCCCTTGCCCTGACGTTCACATTCATTTATTTGGATCGCTTCCACCTCGGAGGGAATAATCCGCTAACTGGTTCATTCATACAGATGACATCATCAAATCCCTCCGTTGCCGTTGGCTGGATTAATCCTGCTCATTCTCTTCCACTGACTGAGTTCATTATGGAGGCACAAATCCAGTCGGTTTAAAGAGAGCAAAGGGGTCCAGGCTACTACCAAAGAAGCTCCGGGGGAAGAAAGTGACATAGATAGTGAGGGAGAAGTCAGAAGGAGAAGGAGACAGAAAGTAGATGTCACTTTAGGCAATGGTCAAAGCACAATGTTAAACAAAAACAATGGATTCTTGGAACTGCATCGGCACATAGTTGATGCAATTGAAGTCACGCATTGCGTAGTTTTGAGAGGGTGGCATGGTCAGCGTCTGATGACGGTAAATTTGTGTGTGCATGTGGGTCTGCAAGCGCATACACGTGTTTATAAGTACAGCACAGGAAAACATATTACAGCTTTGTCACTTTCAAACATCAGCCCAATGATATGTATTCGACAAGTGACAAGTATAATACGATGAGTATTTAGTTGCTCTGTTCAGTGTCCCATTTCAAAGGTCCAACATACAAGTGTGAAGGTTTACATTACATTTTAATCTATGAAATCCAATAAAATCAACTTCTATGTACTGATAAGTGCACCTGTTGGCAGAAATTGTAACAGCTGCTTTTATTTTTGCAGAAGTACAAAATTAGCCAAACATTTCCACAAAAATAAAATAAGATCCCAGAATTCTATTGCATTATAAGGAAACATAACTTTAATAGATTAGGGTGGAAAACCTGTCATCTGTTGGTCGCAAAGCTCGGTCCAAACCAGACATGACTTGATCTTTTCTAGGTTTCTGCTGTAACAGTGGCAACTCCACAAAGCCAATTTCCACATAACACTTCTGTGCTCATATAAGTGAGGATAGGAGTGAGGAGAAAATGTCAAGAGAGCATGGAAGGACACACTACATGCTAGTTCTCCACAGGTGTCGGGTAATAGAAGTAACACAGCTGGTCGAACAAGATTCAGGTTAGTTATTGTGGGAAAGTGTGCAGTATGTCCTGGGAATTCTATACGGGATTCACTAGACTACACAAGACTAAGGTAGCTCGGGAGGGGGAAGGGGAGGCCTTTAAGCCCCCCGTGCTTGTGTGACATAACTGATAGGATTGCTTTGACGAACAGGCATTTAAGTGCTGGTGTGATCCCATGGCAGACCATAAGGTCAGAGATGAGACTGAGCCAGTCGTCCACGCTGCGGCCAATGACAGGATAAGTAAGCTCTGGCATTCCACATATACATTATGCATAACTGCACACATGCATCCATGTGCATCTATGCCCGTGCGCAGTGGAGGACATACATTCACTCATTCATGGAAGTTTATCAAAGTGTTCCAGGTACATAAATGCAAACCGGCACGACATGGAAGAAAAGCAAGAGAAATAATTAGAGATGGGATAAGCACAGAACAGGAAACAGTAACAACTCTCCTGCTGTAGTGTTTAGCCTTTTTGTTGTTATTTTGCTGAGACTAATTAGTGTATTTATATAATTGCTAATCATATTACCAAAGTTTAGCGTGAACGTCTATGGTCCCCAGTTCAGCTGACCTTAAATAGCATGTTTTCATTTTCAAGTTTGCTATGGCTAATCACCGTAAACTGAAGATCAAGAGGAAAACTTCATATTTTGAAAATGTCACGATATTTTTCTATTGTGGCAACCTCATTAAAAATTGCTAAGATTTTAAACAAAGTCATTGTTATTAATTGAGCCCATTAAAAACAACAGCTACAGAGCCAAAATGCTTGAACATATTTGCAATTTTTTTTAGAGATCTTTAGACTGTAGTGAAGAGTTACTTGGAAGCACTTTGTTTATGCTAAATGTATATCTGCATGTCATGTTTCACTATTTATTCTCACATTGATATTTACATGGATGTTTGTTACCAGAAACCTGTGTAGTCATGCCTAAAGGCCACCTCCGGAAGTTCAGACAACACAACTGTCTGCTACTCAGTCAGCCAGTTGTCGGCAATGGAGGGAGCGGGTGATCATCCCTGTCTATATGCCTCCCACCCATCCCACTCCTCCTCCTCTTCCTCCTGCAGCCAGATGACACACAATGTGGCTGATCTGTCAGCGCGCTGGCATCATTGGAGCAGGACATGCATGATGTGTCAGAGATAGAATGTCACGCTAGGGGCTTCTGGATGGAGAGAGGGATGAAGAAAAGGGGGGATAGATGACAGATGAAGCGAGATCAACAAAAAGAGAGTGGTACACAAAAGTAGGATGGAGGGAAACAGGTGGATTGAAGGTGTTAGGCAGAAAGAGAGACAAGGATTGGAAAGAGGGGGGGAACAAGCAAAGGGGAGGAAGGGGGATAAGCACATGAAGACAGATAGAAAGAGATTATTTTCGAATGCCAATGCTGCACACACTCTCAGGCATAAGGGCGGCAAGGTGGGTGCTTACACAACACACACGGACTTACAAATACACACACAGAGCTACATGTTGCCAAAAAGACCTGCTGGGCGCCTGCAGAGACGTGAGTCATAGTATCCATATCACCATGCCACAACACATACAAACAAACATATTGTGCTGCATGAGCACCGCCGTTACAGGCATTTTGACATTTCCCTGACAAAAAGCAGAAGATCTGAGGGTTCTGCCTGGTTGTGTTACAGGAGCGAGAGGAGAGCATCAGCTTTGCATCGCTCTAGTTGGTACAGTACAGGAGAGCAGTGAGTTATAGCCGGCCTCCTTCAACAAAGGTACAGCCTGTGTTCTGTGTGTAGGTACACAGTTTTGAAATCTATGTGGGCTGGTGTGTGTCAGTAAAGACATAGATAGCAAGTGGGTGTGTTTACTAATGTGTGTTAGCAGAGGAAGTAGTGTGTTAAAGCAAAAAAAAAAAAAAAAAGTGTGTGTGTGGTAGCGAAGATTTAATGGGATTTCCAGCTCAGCAGAATGCGCCGGCTCGTCTCACACCCCCAACATGTTCTGGCGCGTGCATGCGCAACACACACCATTCGTATCGATCCGACCGCCAGCCGCAGGGTCATTCATCAGATGGCTGGACACACCCAGGTGTGTTTTACTGTTGGCCAATGCTCAGCAGCGCAATCGAGGAGCAGACAACCATCATCAGAGACACACCAGAGGAGCCCGAGAAACCCAGAGGTGGATAAAAGGTGGAGAAAATCTCACAGTAACAAAACCAGTCTCAGAAAAAAAAACACAACACAGTCCTGTGGAAATTGCACAAGCAGACATATTTTGTGCAAAACATGAGCAGTAATACCAAAACACCATCACTAATAGCGCTAAAAGGCTATAATCATGTTTGTCACTGTCTGCATCGTGACAGAACACAAGACAAACCAATGTCCAACGAAATATGTTTAATTTTTCTTTGCCAAATGTGTTTTGGAGGAAGCGTAATTGCTAAGTGGATTACAGCTGCTGTTTTCTCCAAGCCATGAAGTGTGACATCCTCGTAATGCTCACAGGTAATCAGGAGTTTGGAGTGGGGGACGAAGTGCACAACATCTAATGACAGCGTTTTTTTAAAAGTGTTTCGTCATTGATTAAACCCCCCAAAACTCATTTCCATGGATCAATGTTACATATTTTGAAGTTTTTCAAAATTCCCCAAAACACCTTAGATGCACCTCCTCCAGTTCACCTCCAGCACTGTAAAACTACTTTATGCTGCACAATGGCAAGCTGTAATATTGGACAAATTTAGCAACACAAGTACCAACTGATTCTGAAGAAGAATAATAAGCAGACAGGATCAGTTCCATCAGTTTGTTACATTGCTTTTGGGAATGTCATCAGTTGGCTGCAGTTTCAGGGCAGAAATCCTCAGCTACAGTGTTGACTGCTTTTTTCACTCATGATGTGTCTTCCAGCACATAAAAAACACCATATGGACATGTTGACAAGGTAAAAAACTTAATTTTCATTGGACATGGTGTTTAGAATTTCCATCTTGTAGCTCAGTGCAGTAATTACTGTGGACAGTTTAATGTTATGGCAGAACCAATATGGATAAACAATGGTTAAGGCCAGGCAACTACATGGTAGCATTGGTGTTTTAATATGCAAATGTAAGCTCTAGCTGTGACAAGATGCAAACTCTGGTCTCCTGGTCACCCATCAATGACCTCAACACTCTTGATTTCTACTTTAGTACACATCTTTGGTTGCAGAATTGACCAAAATGGAAATGAATCCTCTGCTATGAGGTTGTTTGGGCTTTAGTCTCACTTAGCCAGTCCATTCTGTAGTACATAATGGTCTGGCTGCACTTCATTAGCGGAATAAAACGCTCTGGCTTGTTTTTATTTCTTTAAACCAATCACAATCGCATTTGGCAAAGCTAAGAGACAGATGCAGTTTCAGTGTTCCTTCAAAATAGTGGCGGGTGGAATTGTTTCGGTCGAGATTTGCACACAGGAAGATGAGGACTAGAATTAAAATGGATAATGAACCCTAAAACTCCACCTAAAAAAAATCTCTGTAAACGGTCGGTTTAAAACCAAAGCCTACATCCTGTGAGTCAGATTACTTGAGGATTTCTCTATTTCTATACTTACCCATGCAGAAATAAACCTTCACTCAAACTTAATATGGTATCATTCCCTCTTTTTATGTGATTTACAAACACCAGAGAGACGAATGCAGTTGTGTTTTAGGTCCCGAGCTCATTCTGTCACTCCTAATGCTAAACATTTCATGCAAGCATTCTTAGAACCAGCTTCACACATTATGCAAATTTATTTCAACCAACCGTCAAGCCTGACAACTGCCTAATTTGCCACCTGATAGTCACAAAGGCTGATCTCGCTGATGATGACTGTCACATCTCCAAAATGCGACAACACAACCTGACACACGACAGTCTCCACCTCTATCCGAACGGCAGGTTAACAGTTGCCCCCGACGCCATGGCAACAACTCCTTGGCCTTGCGATCATTGTACCTCTGATTCAATTACCTTGACCTCGGCGGGTGCCTGGGCCTCCCTCCCAGTCTTGCTCCTGTAGCCGAGGAAGGTTAATTGAAACGGAATGCAACATTAATTTCCTTATTAATGAGAGCAGGTGACTGGCCGCTAACTGTAGGAGAGGGTGACCTCACGGAGATTTTTTTTTTTTAAACTTTCCCTTGTTAGGAAATGCCGCATGATAGATCACTATGTGTGATCATGTAGACACAATGTACTAATGTGTTTTCATTATATCTGTTCGGATGTGCAAATCTATGTATAGTCTGTTTATGTGTGCATGTGAATCAAACTGGCATTTCTGAAGATGAATAGACTGACTGTACCTTGAACCAGCGCCAGGGAACGCATGCCATTCAGAGACATACAGTTCAACCAGTGCAATCCACTCCCAATCTCAAATGCACTGTGGCCCTGATGCACAGGACACTGCTTTGAAATCCTATACTGCTTCACTTGGGCTTTCTACATCTTGGAACTAACACTGCTGAAGAGTTGAGAGAGTCCATTGTTAGTGATTCGCTTGAGTTTCTGTCTTAATGCTTGAATGGCAGCTAGAAGTCTCCCTGTGATTCTTTCACCGTAACTACTTTTTCAAAACAGAAAAAAAGAAAATATATCAGGTGTATACGCATGTTAAAATCCAATTTTTGCCATCATTCTCATGCATTTCCAGGTAAACTCGGTTAAAATTTCACCCAATGCCGCGCAAAAGTCCCCAAACTTTGCATTTAAGCCAAACTTTCATTCATCCGCACACCCACAATGCAACAATACTCCGAGTGTGTGCATTCTACTGCCTCACGCCCCTCATCTGTCAAAACATGATAAGATATAAAACTCCGCGGTGACGGGAACAAGCAGCCTCCTCTTCAATCTCCTTAAACAAATACCAGGCAAATGAATGAATTTTGAACAGCCACTGCTGCCGCTATCGCAAGACGGATCTCTGCTTTATTTCATTCCAGCACCTTCAGACAGTCTTCTGCAGGATGCAGGCAACTTGTTCTAATAAGATTTTTCAGCACCTTTTATTTTCCCCTCTTCCTATTTTGTCTCTCCCACCAGCCGAACCCAACTTCCTTGTTTAATCACAGAGTCTATTAAAAAGGCAATTAAACATCATGCAGGTAATATGTATAATCCATTGAACAAATCCTGGATCAAATATGCAAATAGCAATAATGGAATGTTGATTAGTGTGCCATTTTGCCTGCACTATTGATTCAGTAGAGTTACAGCGAGACTTTGTGCCCTTAAGTGACATGTTGCCTGGTTTTAAGGTCTTATGCAGATTTTTTATTATTTCTTTCTTTTGTGCCCAATGTATGCAACATAATTTTGAAGGGAATTCCGTGTTTTCTTCCCTCTTTTTTGCTTAGAGGCTTTCTTGGAGAATTTCTGCACAGTTGGCTGGGGCAGGAGGTTTTTTTTTCGAAGTGCAAGGAGTCTGCAGGAAGTCTTGTAGTCTTTATCCCCCCTAAGGCAAAAACCCCACAGCTACGTGAACATGCACAGGCACATGCCATTTTAAGGAAATATCACTGTAGCAGAGTCAAAAAGAATACAAATGTTCACTGGGAAATTTGAAGATCGTGGGAAATCGTCTGGTTGCTCTATCTGGGGGTCAGCAAGATATGTTTTGTGAGCTAAAATTCTCCACACGAGCCCAATAAGTCAAAATAAAGAGCCAGAAGTCATCTGTGTGCACACGCAAAATCCTGATATTGCTCCTATCTGGCAAGTAACAAGAGTTTCATTAGTTACAGGCTGCAGAGATCAAACAACCTGAATGCAATTAGAGCTGCATCCAGATGATTTCAGGGTGAATACGTGCTGTTATCACTCTTCTATTTTGAAGTACGAAAAAAAAGCCCTGCTCTCCATCATCATAAAAGGCAGCACTGGACACAAAAGGAGCATAATCAAAGTGAGAATCACACACAACAACAAAAGCACTGGCCCGAAAACGCGATGGCATTTAAAAAGTATTTGTGCGTCTGATGTGTCAGAACGCTTCATGTCGGACACATTTATGTCTGTCCATTTCTGTGCGGCGCAGTCTGAGTTGACAGAAGCAATACAAAGCAGAAGCACAGATCAACAGGTTATTAGCAAAAAGCCCAGGAAGGTACCCAAAAGAAAAAAAGAAGGCACATTGAAATGTGGAAATAATTCCAACCCCGTGAAAAAATAAATAAAAATAAAATAACCGCTTTATCACTTTCTCAGCTTGATGCAGTTTCTCTTAGGGGGCTTCGGCGTTTTGTTTTGAAAGATTAAACGTGGAGGAGTACAAGCTGGAGGGGAAGGAGGAAGAGGAGGAGGAGGACGGGGGGAGGGTGTTTGGTGACAGAGGATGGAGGGAGGAGAGGGAGGAGGGTGGTGTTTGTGTTATTGATGTGCAGCGCTGGCTCAGATAAAGGATTGGTGGGAGCCAACCAGCTCCTATCTGGCTCCTCCAGCCAAAGGCCTGTTTGCTTTCTAGGAGTTGCCGTCGACCAAAGTTTGTGTGTGTGTGTGTGTGTGTGCGTTTGTGTGTGTGTGTGAGCGAGCTGGGGAGGTAGGAGAGATAGTAAGGGAGGGTGAAGCTTGTAGATGCTTTTTTCGGAATTAGATTCTGCTTCTCTAACAGCACAATTAAGGTACGATTGTAGAGAGCGGGAGGAAGAGAGAGAGAGAGAGAAATTCTCCAGCTTAAGCATGGATAGTGTATAGTAATGGACCGAGCGCAGTGTCACAGATGGAATATGATTACCATAGATCCATTTCTGTCATGCTTTCTAAAAAAAAAACAAAAAAGAGGAGAAAAAATAGAAACGCCCATGTGACCGAAAATAATCTGAGGACAAATCAATATGATTAGTAACGGAGCGTCAAAAGACGTTGATGGAGAGGCGGCTTTATCAAAAAGATATGTTTCATAGATGGGCCTCTTGATTTATATAGACAGGGAGTCTATGATGCAATATAAATTACTAGCTGGTTAGAATACAGGGATGGAGTGATGAAGCAGTAGAGTGGGGGAAGGATGTCCTCCCTCCATCAACATCTCACTGTCATCGCAGGGGAGCGCTGCTTAATGAACCGCTGTATTAAAATCACACTGGACTCTGCGTCTCTAAAAGTGATTAACTGTGTCAAACTTTGACAGGCTTTGATGAAATTTTTAACAGTTTTCTGCTAATTTTCCTTTCTTGCACGAGAGTATTTACATTTTTGATAACACCATCTGTGTGCACTGAAGTTCAGTAAAACGTCCAGTTCAAAACTGCCTTTTTTATGTGTGTATGGTTGACTGACTAGAGATTTGGGTGGGTTTTTTGCTCCGGTCACATTTTTACTAACTGAGTTCGTTGTTCACTGCAATATAAAGTCCTGCACCTCTGTGGAAACCATGACTAGACATGGAGAAAGCCACAATTTTGAAAGAAGATAAAGTTAAACTTGAATTGCTTAGATTTCTTTTACAAAAATAAACCTGGTGTCAACATGTACAATATTTTTCCAAGTGTCCAAAGACATTACCAAAGCTAGAAAACAATGGTGGCTCCACACATTTTTCATATTATACTTATGTCAATCTGTTTCCATACTCTGTCTCCTATCTGCTCTGTGTAAACAAAGCCTGCAGTTCAGCCGAGAAGTCCTTGAAATTTTTTCTTTTGGTCATAATTGCCAGTGATCACGATTGTGCTGAGGAGTGCAAAATATTTTGCTTGTTATGGAACATGTTTGTGCAAAGGCTTAATTTTTAGGAAATTTTTAAAGAAGATACATAGAATATAGTGATTCATATGAATTACTACGATTTTAAGCTTGATTAATTTTACTGATGGAACATTGCATCACAAATGAGAAGTATAAGGACAACAGAAAAATTGGAAATACAGAAATTCCTTCTGTTTTGACAGTTTGCTTTATTTGTAGTTAGTTGGATTTCATTTACGCAAGAATAATACACCTGTTTTCTTTGTAAAATGGTCAGAAATAATAATTCTGTTTAGTGTCATGCATTTTCAGCCTCCAATGGCCCATTCTGAGCCAGGAACAACTCTGTACTCATGTTAATGTATTAAGTTGACACTCATAATTTCTAATACAACAAACAAATGCTGAAAGTCCTATTGAATAAAACTGCAAACTCAGATTTGTTGATTTATCTGAATGTTTAATCTGATGGTGTTCTAAAACAACTCTGCTATTTGCTTACTGACAGGATAGTGCTTAAAGAATCTGGACACAAGATGAATGCCTCTTTTTAAACCCATGGAAGTTAATACTAGCACAAAATACAGAGGCAGACCATGTAATTATCAGCAGGCTGAACGCTGCATACTGTTCCTAATGATATTCCAGGTGTCTGAAAAAAACTAATTCTTGCTATTCTTTAGGGGAAAGGTTTATTTTGTTTATTTCTGATGGTTGAAGTAGTATATCAACAGAAAAAGATATTTGGTTATGAAATGAGACTGGTATCGTTTACGTTAACCTGCTTTTTCTATCAGTGGTCTTATGTGCTGCACGGCTGCCTGCAAAGCCAATGTACAAATTCAGATTTGTGTGTGTGAGCATGCACAGAAATCATCCTCTCTCTTCTTTTCTACAAAAGAACAGCCTCATTTCCTGTCTTTAACTGACGATTATAAAAATATCAGACTTATTTTGCTTACAAATAGAAGCAAACTGAAGATGATGAAATTGATGCATGCCTTTTTTAGTGTGCTGCACTAATACACTAAAGATTTGTTTGCTTCTCGAACATACAATATTCGATGTCTCCTTTCCAAACCTCAAACACAGGATAATGTGTAACAACACTGAATGAATATTTCAGGAGCGTGCAGGAAATCTTGCATCGCCATACGACTTTATAGCACATACTGTTCAGTTAGTGTTTAGACACAAGATGCAAAGTTCACTGGTGCAAATGATTCACGGTTACATTTACCGGTGAAATAGTGACTGTTTTAATATGTGACACAGTGCTGAAGAACTACAGCATCAGATGCATTCTGCTAAATAACTACACAATTAAAATTTTCATAATCAACCTTGTTCTTGTAATATTGAAGACTGATAGCTATTATGAGGAATAACTTTCTGTGAAATGACACGAATGACTCATGTCTTCAAAAAAAAGAGAAAAGGATGATTCTCCTTATCCTAGTCCTTTCCACCTCTCCCTCCCCTGCTCCCTTCATATTGAGTGATACAGGCTCTGTGCTACCCTCCATTTGTTTGACCCTGCAGGAGGGGAACTGATGTGCTGATCCATCAGAACCACACGGCTCCATTTACGGGATGGACCCCTGCCTCTAAAGCAGCTCCTCCAGCCGGCGCCAACAGCTGCCCGCCTGTCTTAAACACACGTCCACCAAGGGCAAGGGCAGATCCCCAACGCTAACACCGAAGCTTCTCCAGCTCCAGCCCTGTTGACTTGTACAGCTATATGGACGTGCTCTGTCAAAAACAATGGAGCGAAACACATCTCAATGTCGATCCAATGGACGTACTGATTGAACATGTTGGCTTTCTTTCCCATTGAGCATTGCTTTGACACTAACTTATGAGCATTTGAAAGTTGCAATTAATTACAGCTCAGTCTGAAGCACACAGAAGGTTTAGTGGGGTTATGCTGAATAATTAAAAAGCTGATTTGTTTTTTGTTAGTTTCAACAAATCTGGCATTTAAGCATTTTACATAAAACTTTCTTTCTTTCTGTCTGTCTTCCTTGGAATAGTTCAAATCTTTGGCCTGTCCATGTTCCATTCAAGCTTCGTCCTTGCTAAAAAGGCTACGTCACGGGGCTAACACACTTGTGTGGGGGCCCACTTTTCCAGCCCATTCATGGTCTCGATTTGCAGGGGCAGGGTATGACATATCATTAGAAAGCAGACAGAAGTGATGTCTGCCCATGTGTCTGTGTGTGAGAACAGGAGGCGGGGGAGGTCCGGCGTTGTGTGCCGACATGTGGAGCAGAGCAGGAACTGATACCCCCTCAAAGGCAAGTGTGTGAGTGGGTAAGGGGGCGGCAGTCAAGAGACTCCAACCAGTACTCGCTGGCTTGCCAATTCCTCACTGGCAGCTCAGTCATGGGACTGAAACTCCATCCGCTCTGTGGAAAGGGATGGCTGAACAGTCTGTTTCAAGAGGGCCTTGTGAGTGGGGGGTGAATCCGTCCAAGAGCCAAGTGCAACTGCAGCAAAACAACTTCGGAAATGTTTATTTTTATAGTAAAGCATCATGGAAATGCAATCAAACTTCAGTCTGGCTATGAACACATGCTTCTAGCTAGTATTTGGCCATTAAATAACTCATTATATATCTACAGATTCACTGAGTACAAATACTATGTATGAGTTATCAGACATTAGGAACAAGCAAAATATGATAAGATGTACTAATTGATTTTTGACCCTTTAGGGAGCGTACAACATTTTGACATAGTATCACCTAATTAAGCTATTATAGGAAATATGTCCGAAAAATCAAGCAGTTAGCAAAAAAAAAAAAAACAACAACAACCTGCATTTGTTTTAAGATGTATTTCTGTTTAGTTGATGAACCTCAGTCCAGAATTCAAGATCACTTAGCTCTGCTGTTATCTGTGTGAACTCTGGAGAGAAAAATCAGGCTATTTTACTGCTAAATTTTTCAAATAGATATATTTGGCTTCAATTTTCTTCAAGATTGGCAGAACAACTTAAGTGGATACTATAGAACGTCTAGAGTTGTTTATGTGTACGTCAACGTAATTGATTTCCTTGAAGTAATGTCCCTAGTAACAGTTTTAACACTCTGCAGATTTTGCTGTTGAACATTAACGTGTCGTTTACACCAGCAGACTGATTCATCCCAGAATACCTCAGACTCAAGTGTCCCCAGTTTGCTTCCAATGTCAGCCTTCGTCTCTAGACGTACTGTGAGCACTTTCCCAGGCTCACCAACATCCCAAACCCTCTCCCCTCTATCCAGCTGACTGTAATTCTAGCTTCATCTCAGGGTGCATAATCTCTCATGTTCCTGTCTCTCTCTCCGACGTCATCTAATCTAACTTGTCCCCCCCCCCCCCCGCCGCTTCAGCCTTGACCTGGAATGCCATAGGTCACGGTAGGGGCAGCTTATGCAAAGGGATAGGTGCTGTCACAAGGTAGAAGCGCAGAAATACGCCACAGATTTTTGTTTTTAGAAGGCTTAAGAGATGGCATGCATGGGCCCCCTCCTCTCTCTGCCCCTATCTCACTGTCTGTGTCTACATTTGGCTGCCTCTCGGGCTGTGTCACGAGTTGTGTCAGTAGCAGTTGCAGTTTGGCTTGGGAGAGAGCGCTCGTCATGGGTAGAGGATTGGGTAAGAATCTTCCATTAAGGTTAGCCTGCAGTATGTAGCACATGATTTGAGTCAGAGTAGAAGGGAATGACTCAACAGCACATTCATTGCCAGATAAGGAAGAGTCACATACACACCACATTCTTCAAATGATATTGCTATGCTACCCTGATATGAGAGAAACAGGCCCTACTTTCTACATTTTCTTCCAGATCCTTCACATTTTTCCATGTGCAAATACTGTTAGCACCAGATACTAATATCACCATCTTCATTCCATATTCTCAGCTTTTCCTAATTAGTCTGGGGTCAAAGGGGGTTTCAGTTGTGAGCATAACCTTTGACAACATATCCTAGTTGCACGGGCAGCAGTACCACTGCTGAGAGTGACAGTCGGCAACATGCAGGCATCACACTGACGAAACAGTGCTCCTGCTGTTGGTGGGTTGCCTCAGTGTCAGCTGTCATTGATGTGAAGCTGAAGGCTCACTGGAGTATTTTAACCTTTTGCTGCCTATGACGTCATCCTCAGGTTCATTTACATAGCTAACTGAACTGTTCTCTTGGAGACTGTAACAAGTTCACATTAAGTATGCCTGCTCGCAGCATCTTTCCCGAAGAGACGATAGCTATATTAGTGTGACACCATATCCAAATCGCAACCCCATCATTTGGTTTAATCAAAGTGCTGCCACGAAAAGGGAAATTGCACTTGTAGTAAATTAAAAGCCCGCACACACTTTGTATTGAACCTGCAATCTTGAACTATCAGATGAAACGGACTCCGTAAACTGTGGCATAAAAACAAACACTCCTTCTCATTTTCATCCACTTGATTCTTCCCACTACTTCTCATCACTCTTCAAAGGCGAAGGTTGACTCTCGCAGCTCCGGGGTGTGCTTGTTCTTCGGTGCGTCTGTATCCCTTGCCTCGTTACTGAGCTTCACAGACAGTATAATTTCAGCCTGACACCGCCTTGAATGTGCCGCTGTCAAGCCGGAGCGCGACAGAGTGCGAGTTGAGGGATGCAGGCTCAAAAATGTCACTTTCATTCTCAGCGAGATGAGAGAAAGAGAGAGTACGGGGGGGAGGGGGGAAGGGAGAGGAAGAGGACGGGGAGGGAGGAGGATGGGTGGCTGGAAGAGGCCTTGGAACAACTGTTTAAATCATGACAGGAAAATGACCAGAGCCTGGAGTGGCTTGAGAGTGTCTGTGTATGCACAGGGAGGGATCATGTGCAAGAGTGTGCATGTCTCAGTGTTGAATTTATTTTCCTCTCTTGTAAGTATGACTGCATATATGTAGATCCGGGAGTTCGTGCAACTCCTGTCGACACAAAAACAAAATGTGCCTATAGAATAAAGTGTGTGTTAACTGCACTATCAGCTTGTAAGTCAATCAAATGAGTGTAACAAATGTGTGTTTGTGCTTCTCTCCATATGTGTGAGTGCATGTGCCTGCCTGTGCTCCAGCTTATCTGGCCCTGACTACAAAGCCCCTCTGTTCTTAGCATGAGCTCCATCTCTGGGCCTTGTCAAACAAACGGCTCCTGGCGCCTCTCTCCTGGGCATGTGCCATGACCGCTGCCAGGTCCGCCATGGCTTGCGGAGCCCCTGTTCCTGGCATCTTCCGAAGCGCTGCTAAGCATTAACGGAAGTCCCCTCCGTCCTCGTTTACATTCATTAAAACGGTAGCACTGGGCTCCCCCAGAGCGCTGGAAGGCTGCGCCAAGCCTGCCGCAGCCGATAAACTGGGGCCACCTCTCGCTGCCCATTCGCTTTGCTTTCTTCTGCTTTTCCCCGCGCCGCTCTTCTGTCTGAGATGTCGCCCCACAGCACCCCTCTGTGGGCACAGGGCTCCGGTCTGTTGGCAGGATTCAGCTTCAGTCTTTACTGAGGCTTTTTTTTTCTCCCTGTGTGTTGTTTGGTATTCGAGTTAAAACGGTGTACTGTTGTCACTGTTCCAAGTCTTAAAGGGCAACTATATGAAACTGCATTTGAACCTGCTTTCTGCGGCTTTGGCGCAGGCCTCGACTCCAGTAGAATTTTATCGTTCAGCACTGATGCAACTACAGCATGTAGGTGCTTCTTATGAAGAAAAAGCATGAGGTTGATCTTGTCCAACCGTATTGAAGCAAGACTAATATGCAGGTTTTTGTCATCTTAAGTCACCTACAGTATGGTTTTCTAGTGACCGACTGGGTGTTAAGCACCACTTCTAATTCTGCTTGACTCATTACCTCACTTGCCTTGAGGGTAGTCTGTCCCAGAGGAATTCCTCCCCGTTTGTGGCAGAGGGTTTTGGAAATGCGAGACCTGGGATTGTGATGGAATCAGTGCTGGACAGTTTGGGGAACAGCGGTGACCCTCTCTCTCTCGTTTCGTGCCTGGCTGACTAAAGATTCCTCATTGTCACCATGCTAACCTTTTAGCTCAGCCCCCTGTACACGCCATGGAGATGACAAACATGTGCTGAACACAATACACAACAATAACACCGTGACCTCTACAGCGAGGGGGAGCTGCTACCTGGTGCACTCTGAGCTGTGAGGTGAACACTGAAGCAGCTGTGGCAGGTAACATGCCAGCTCTGCTCAGCCCCTAGACTCCTTAATGCCAGAGAAAATAAAAAAAAAAAAAATTGAAATGAAGCTGACTGTTCACTAACATCACTAGCTCTCAGTTCCCCTGTGCCTTGACTGTGCTCTTGGGGTCACGCTGTTGTACCGAATGGATGTTTGTGTGTGTGATGGATGAAGGCAGCCGCAGAGGCGGGGGGTGTGGTTGGGCTGAGCAAAACATAACCTCTGGCGCGATGACAGGACGCCACGCTGGAGGGAAACTCAAGGTAAGCATCGCTGGAGGAGAGATGGGTCATTTCCTGAGGGGGAGGGAGGGGGGACAGCAGGCAGAACTGACAGAGTGGCTAAATAGAGAGATGAGGGAGGCAAGTGTTAATTACAAACAGCAAGCAGGGATAAGAAGAGGGATTAGGTCAACCACGGAGCACAGAATTAGAGGAAGAAGAAGGGAAAAAATAGTTGACTTTAATTAGCTTTGTTGGAGGGGCAGTCACGTGGTCGCCCAACAAACTAAGGCTAGCTGTCATTAGCATTCATACAACGAGGCCTCGGTGCAGCCAGGCCATGTTGGTAGCAATTACTTTAGCCTCTGCTAGTGCCGACATGCTGGGACACTACACATAAAGATAGTCACTTGTGCTGCAGAGGCGACAGAGGCCAAGGGAGTGAGTGATTGAAGAAAAGCAACTGGATATTCACTCCAACCAGCCTTAGCATGTCATTAACTCCCCCCCTCTCCCCCGGTCCCATCCCCTCCCTCCCCCCATCACTGGACATTATGAGCTTATCACATAGAGCAAAAGGGAATAATTACCCAAATACTATCCAGCACAGCCATCTTTAATCAGAGGAGTGTGTAATTACTGCCACACAAATGACTTCAGTTCATTACGAGGCTGCCGTAACATGTCCAACGATGGATTGTTCATCATTCTAGAGTGTATTATTTACCAACGCCGCGGCAAACCAGGGACAGATAAATACACAATTGTCATTAAGGAGGAAAGGAAAAATGGATGTGCCGGTCAGATGGACATTTTTCAAAGATGCGCATTAAAAGCCTAAAGTGCTGAGAGACATTAGAGGACAACTGAGACAATAGAAGGAACCCTGGGCGACTGATGGCATGTTTTAAAAAGCAACTTCCACTTGATTAACTCCCTGTTCTCTGAGAAAATCTAATTTCTGCATATTTACATTTATATTCGCATTCATTTTCTGACACACTCAAAACCTGTTTATGGCGGGGCTTTATTTCTTTCCGCCCCCTCCGACAAACTGCTCCGGAAAGCATTTCTGAGGCTTGTTGTTTTTGTGTTCCTTTAAGTACACGTGATGTGTATTTTCCTGGGGTCCAGTAGCGCACTAATCTTCTGGAGCCAGATGTGCTGGTAAAAGGCGAGCCACAAAGCCTCCACCACTAGACGTCTCTGCATCGCTCCTGGCCAGATATGATGCTGCATCCCTGGGGGCATTAGCTGAGAGCTTTGCTGGGCTCCAAATAGAACTATGCTCCTGCTCTAGAGACAGCAGCATAATGGAACAGTGCAAGGGAGGAGGACCAGTCAAACTTAAGGTCTATCATGGAAAAACCATGAGTACAGCACTTTCAAACGTAATACACGCGGGTTTTTGGAATGATAATGACAAGCAAATTGTTCAGTTAGCAGCTTTAAAGCTCCTATTAACATGTGCGATATGTGTTGCAGTATCCCGATCAACAGTTTCCACCTCAGAACTGGTCCAAATCTGAAAGCCCCATTAACTCTTCATCAAAACTAACTAACCATAAAATAAGACTCTTTATCTGTGTATTAGGGAACTGAAAATTAAGGAAAGCACTCAGCAAATATATCAAGCAACAGGAGATTTTTTTCCAACTTCTTCCAAATTCGTGGATTCCTGAACTGCTTTTAATTTCAGTGATTATTGTCCCTCAGTCAATCATACTACCATCAGGCGATTTTCAGTAGAAGTATGCTGAATTGCATCTGGATCCGCATCCGCTGTGAAACATCTAACGCTGTGCCATTTGGAAGGCCGGACAAGCAATGCAACAACAACAACAAGCAGAAGCAGCAGCAGCATTTCCATCCCAATTGAGTGGCGGTAATTGTCGAGTTGTCAAGCGGGCTTTTGTGGCTGCAGACCGAGTTGGCAGAGCCCATCAGTAGAAAATTACAGAGCAAAAGAACAATCTGCTTCTCCTCTGTTACTTAAAAGGAGTCGCCCAACAACGGGGGATCCAAATGGAGATGAAACCAACCCAAAAGGAAACCGTTTACCTCATGTCGTATTTGTCTCGAGAGGGAAATGTCAACAGGAGCCCAAAAGAAGAAGGGGGAAAAAAAGGAAGAAAAGGAGAAAGAGAGAAAATCAACTCAAGCAACCGTTGCTCATTCCTCAAACATCCGACAACAAATCATTATGCCGTCACTACAATTGATTAACAGTCACCTGGTAATTGATATCAACAAAGGGAGGGTTGTTTTTATTTCAGGGCTCTCACAAGCAGGCGTCCTCTTGCCAAGAAAACATTAGAAATGCTCTTTTTTTTATTGCCACTTGTCTCTGAGGCAACCGGCTCAATTTATCAACGATTGTTCAGGGCAATGGAATTAAAGCAATACAACTGTTCAAACAAGATCCCATTTTATGGCCTGAAGTTGCTGCAACTAATCACTTTTTATTTCACCCTTTGGCTGAATACCCTTTTGACTTAAGCGCAACAGAAACTTGAGTTCACTGCTAGCATTTCATGAAGACGATTTACAACTGAATCAAACATTTAGCAGCAGTTTAAAGACTGAAAACCTCAAATGAATTAATAACATGCAATGAAATACATAAATTACACCCAAACTATTAAGAAATAATAGAAAATAATAGCTGTTGCTCCTCGACTCTGACTTGTTATTGGCATTATGTTGCTGAAAATATTGTTTTTCTTGGGATTATAGCACCAGCCAGTATCAATCTTGAGTTAAAGGACTTGCAGTGACAAGAGGCTCCACATGCACCTTGAATAAGAACTGGGAAGAGGATACTGAGCGGCTGGCATACCTGACATGGCAAGCTTGCCTATCTGTCCGTGAACTTTGCGCCTCTTTCGCTGGGTTGCCCACGTGACCTAAAGCCAATGTGGCAGGACAGAACTGTGGGTTTGCGAGTGAGCTCAATCATTTGAGGGGTTTGCATTTGTCACCGCGTGCTTCGCAGTTCATGCACATGGATGAATTTGCAGCGTTACCTGCCTCCTCCCTTCTTCAATGCGCACATTTACTATCAATACCATTAAACAAAACCCTTAATCTGTAATCACCTGCTAACACCCAGCAAATAATAATCTGAAACGCAAACAGCCATCTGTATTTGAGGCCGTCTGCTTCTCTTGACATCTGGCAGTCACTGAATTACACCGGTACCCCACGCAGAGCAGTAAACAAGCGACCCATCTCCAGATTGTACAGGTTGGAAAACAGCTATGAAAGCTTTTCAATGCACCTTCTGTACATTTCTGCAGTCTTGCTCCTGGGGCTACAGTATGGCAGCTATCCATCGCAGGGAGTATCCTGGAATGGAGCCCACCACAGGGGCTCAACAAATAACAACACTTGTCCTGATGCTCATACATAAAGCATTCTGCATGTTTTTTTGGGTTTTTTTTTGCTTTTTTTCCCAGGGCAAAAAAATAGTCTGAAGACAGAGTCGGGGGGAATAAAAAAATAAAGAAAGGTTATGCAAATAAATATATCTGGTGGTTTTCACAGAGTGCTCGCCCAAGTGTGTAGCTGTTTTTATGAATTTGTGTGTGTGCATTAAGAAGACCAGTGACTCCCTAGTGCTAATGTCGGGTCTTAATGCTTCATTTCATGCAGCACTGGTGGTGGTGGCTGGCGATTTATATTTCTGAAATTTAGGCTGCCACTGCAATACAATGGAGGAGAATGGAATAGTATTTGTAGAGCTTAAAGTCGTGCAAAAAAACATTTTAAAAAAAATCACCTCTTTCCAGAAAGAGAACGCCCATTACTTGGTACAATCTGCACAGAACACTGCCAGCATGGTTTTTTTCAGGGGAACTTCTTTGGTGCAACATATTTTTCTGTCTGCCTCTTCACTTGGATGTCCAATAAAAGCAAAAATATGTCCATAATAAGCCAGAAATTAGCACTAAACAAACGAGAGGGGAATAAAACAAAGCATCAGAGGAGTGGTAGGGGGATATTCTTGACATAACTGGTAGCTTAAGTGATAGCCAAACAGCCATCAGCTACTAGTCATAACCACAACCCCCTCACTTCATCATCCAATCCCATCATGGTCCTTGATGGACACTCAAACCAACCTCCCCCGCGCTTATGCCCTGTCAGGCTCGGAAGCAATCTTCCCATTACTTTCACCAGGGGTGTTAGGGAAACCGAGGACCAAAGATTGGGGAGGGGGACAATGTGGTTGTCCGTTGCTAGGGAACAAAATGACTTGGAATCCATGTGTGTTTGTCACCACTGTTGTTTCTTCGGGATGAGGGGTTGCCACTCGAAGAAGAAACATCAAAGGGCAAAGAAATTTAGCCAGGATGTGAAGCAAGAGGAAACATCAGTTTCCTCCGATTGGCAACGCCTTGATGGTGGAAAAAGATGAATGGAGCGAGCGAGATAGAGACAGAGGGAAAGAGGTGGAGAGAGAAAGAGAGAGCGCTTCGGGCCATGTTTTAGCGTGAAGAGGCATCCCATTTTGCATGCCCAGCTTATCGGGTGCGGAGGTACGCCTGTGCACAATATGCAGGTGTGATAAATGAAAATGTTTGGATGTGTATATTTTATTTAAGTCTGGGTGATTTTTGTCTTTGGCTGAATTTGAGCAGTTTCGAGTTTAAAGAGAAACTGTGGAGATCCACACTCACAGTGCTATCCAAACTGTGCACAAGTCTTTTGCTTGTGTGTCACTCAAGTGTACAATGTGTTGTTCATTGGAAGCAACATGTCAAAAGGGTTTAATGCCAATATCTGGCTTCTTTCTATGGCCAGCGCTGAAAATCAATACACCTGCATTCTCCTTTGAGAGCATTTTAGAAGGAAAACACAGTCACAAACACACACACACATACACACACACACACGCACACACAGCTCTGCTAGCAAACTCCCCAGGACACTGTCGCCTCAGGGCTAAGCTACACCTGGTCACCACTTAGGTGGCTACTAATATGTTTGATCCAGAGTGACAAGGTCCTCACCTCACGACGCTTACAATTTTCTGTTGCAGGGATAAAACTTTCAATTCTTGGTTTTTTTCAGGTTTGAGTGACACTATGACTGTTTGTGTGGTGGCCTAAGGCATCTATTGACCTGATGCAATTGTTTAAGCAAGAGAAATATTATTTTCTTTACTTTTTGGGACCACAGATGTGTTAAATACATATATCTTTAAGTGGCTGTCATGCTTAACCCAGTCAAATATCCAGATCATGGAGAGAAATGGATCCCCCTCTTGTCCCTGGTGGTCTAATTTTCTACCCGAATGATCCTGAAATTCTTTTTCTCTCTGTTTTCACACACACTCTTTTTCCGAGGCTTAGCGCCGTTTCGCTCCATCAACCCAAAGATTTATCATGTCCTGCAAAAAAACAAACAAGCGGTGTGTGGTCATCCTACTGTAAGTGCTTCTAATTACCTCTTTAAAATTCCGCCAACAAGCTATTAAACGTCCACGTTCTCATTTTTTCTCATTCCATCCCATGCTCTCTCGTATCTTGAAACACTGCGAGCAATTAGTCCGAGTGACTTTATTCATTAGGGGCCCCGTCCTAATGATTATTAAACTGCACACAAGTCAGAAAGTAACCGCGGGGCTGCATGGTGGGAGAGAGGGGAACGAAAGAGAGGAAGAAAAAGGGACAAGGGGGAAGGGAGGCGGGGAAGGATGAGGAAGCTGGAGGGAAAGAAAAGAAAGGGGAAGACAAAAGGATGAGAGTGTGGGAGAGATGATGGGGATTAAAGTGAAAATGGGGCAGGACAATGATGGACAAAGTTGAATATAGGCGCATGTATTACCAGGGACAAATGGACTCTCATGGAAACGAGTGCTCACAAGGCAGAGCTGTCCACTGCAAAATTAGGACAGATCATTTGCATTGTGGCAGGTGGATAATCACCCATTAAAATCAATCATATAAATCTCCCGCACAGCCAGCAAACATGTGTATAATGTAGAAAACAAATGACAGACAGCAGATGCACCTATAAAACCTTGCAACAAAATGCACACACACACAGTAAACAGTCTCAGGTGCTTAGCAAATGTGTGCACACTCGGAAAGACTTGTGCCTGCAGTGCAAACACGCATAGACTTTACCATGTCCCTGCTGCTCTCTTGCTCTCGTCAATCCACACCTGATGTTATCTGTAAGGGAGATTTATGCACTTGCCGGAGTGAATTTATGACAGACGGCCCCCTCAGTCAGAGGGACGCTGGCTAAGAAATTGCTTTGTTGAAAAAAAAAAAAGAATAGGAAGAAAAAAGAAAAAGCAGGTTTGAAAGATTTATTTCTATCTACACCAAGGATGCATGATATATTCAATCTGTTCATTTGAGTGAAACAATCATTTCAGGGAGGGAAGCCTACGAGACATGATAAGGCTGAATTGTGTTTAGCGCCACCGCTCCCCCTCCTCTCCAACCCCTGTTTGCAGTAAGGCCCGCGTACGCTTGCTCAAATCTATTTGGTAGTCATTGTTTCTGTTTGCGGCGACTAGAAGGGGTTGGCGGTGTTAGGGTGATGCATCATTTTCTGCCTTTTGTTTGTTTTGCTTTTTATTGATAGATTGATTGTTACCTTGGACATGAACGTCGTGATGGAGGATCTCGGGACAAAAACACAAGTGGCAGCTCCTTGCCGTCGCCTCACCAGTCAGTCTGGAGAGCTCATAAAACATGATCAATATTGCCCCCTCCCCCTCTATTCATTCATCTATTCATTTCTTTCACTGGGTCTCTATAGTCGTGGCTTAAAAAAAGCCTTCCGTCAAAAAGCCAATCCTTTTCTCTCATAAAATTCCATAGTAACTGAAAGCCATTTGTTTACTCTCCTTCCTCCGAACAGACAACAGTTCTGTCCACAAAGTGGGTGACTATGTGATATGATATATACAGTACAAACACTGTAGCCACTATAGAGAAGAAACTAGTCGATGTGGTGGTCCTGACATCGGATGTCAGAGGAAAGAAAAGGTCAGGGTTTGATTGAGCAGCCAGCTGCTGCTCAAACAAAGCCCGGTCTCTGAGGGTGCAGAGGACAGGCAAAAGTTAGTATCGCAGCCCCCACAGGGCGCCTACAAATGCCTCCCCACTTCCATCTCAGATAGGGAAGACGGACTGAGGGCAGACTGACGAGTACAGGACAATCCATCTGGACTATCAGGAACAGGTCAGGCAAATGCTCAAAATATTACATTTACCTTGTAATGAAGGTCTGTTACATTCAAGGCCTCAACAAACTGTTTTCTGTGGCAACATTCCTGTGCTTGCAGTCTATTTAGCTTCAACCAGCACTAAATTGTTTGCCAGAGCTAAAGAGGAAGGTAACCAAAGGGACGGAAGCGGTGTAGTGCACAGTAACCAGGAGTGTAGCAGAACCTATGGTGGAACAACCTAAAAAAAAGGGTCCATGAAATGTTTCTGATGTTCCAGATGCAAATTCAGTGTAAGGATTACAATCTTACAAAACTATCCAATTGACAGTAAGTGTCACAGACTTGCATTAACAGTGCATGCAATGGCTAAAACAGTCAATGATTCTGTTTTTACCTTGCACCATGACACACTATGATCAGAGCTTGTTAGCTTAACACGTTGTGCATATTCAAGAAAGAGCACAGTGTTAGGTATGGTTTATAAGGACTTTGGAATAATTGGGTACAGGCTACTGA
The DNA here is from genome assembly GCF_021347895.1 of Acanthochromis polyacanthus. Lineage (NCBI taxonomy): Eukaryota > Metazoa > Chordata > Actinopteri > Pomacentridae > Acanthochromis > Acanthochromis polyacanthus. Next base: position 9,764,857 of record NC_067135.1, on the reverse strand, counting down.
AAACAGGTTTCATGCAAAAAATATATATAGAAACAACATAATAATAAGGTAAAGAAGCCTGGGTGGAGCAAAGATAGAACAAGCAAATAGCAATGACCACAGCTGACTGAGATATCTTTACAGTAAATCAAGCCTTGTTTCTGTACTCTTACTGAGTTTAAGAGTTGCTTTAGTCAGTTGTGAAAGCAAAGTGGAAACTGCCTTTCATTTTATTGAAGAAACAGTGTTAGCTTAATCAGCAATTTATGTAGCCACAGTTTTACAAAGCTTTTATCACCACCTGCACCCCCAAAAAATCTGATACGTCACCTTTTTATTACTGCAGTTGAACTAAGCACACCAAAAATAAAGTTAGAAATCCTAATTTGAAGAATATTGGAGCTAACTTGAGATGCTTTGATCAAATTGGGTTTGACAGAAATGTATTTAATGCACTTTATCACAAGCTTTACCACTCTGTTGTGTGGCTCAGGTCAGACATGAGAATGAGATCCTGGACAAAGCCTTTAATGCCCATGGGATTATTGCACAGTGCAACCTTTGTCACTCCAGGGTGAAAAGGTCGGGGGCAGAGGCTCATGATATATGATGGCAGGTGACCCCTGATCACACTCTGATGTAGTGTTTCAAGTCTAAATATTGTGTCCAGGGCCCTAAACCCCATGACACTGTGTACCCGATGCCTCTGGTGTCCATCAAACGTAGTGAGGCTACACGTGTCACATACTAAGAGAGAAGCCTGGTCTCTTCGGCCATCTAAGCCTGGGGGACTTGCTCTCCCCAGTGGCGGACCTTGGAAGATAGCGGTAGGGCAACGGGCAAATAGGTGGCAAGATCCAAGCCAAGGCATTTTCAGAGAAAAATGTGTCATGCCTCACATGCCTCAGCCAATTAAAGTGTCTGCACCTAAAGCAGAATTATAGCGTAGTTAACCATAATGAGTTGCAAAGTTTAAGATCACTGCCTGCCAGACATAAAAGAAAAGAAAGGTGCAAATTCACAAGAAACTTTCGAAAAGTTGGAATGGTGATATGAAGGGCTCGCTATCTGCTGTACCGCTGAAAATCTTAACTGGTATTAACTGTTCAAACAGCTCACTAATCACCCGTTTTTTACTCTTGCTGCCTCGGTCATCACCTACATACTGTTCTTGCTGAAGAAAAGGGAGAAATCTCAGCGACAGCTTTAAGACTGGCTCAAGCAAAGGCAGGTTTAAGTGTTAAAACCTTCTTCTGTCAGTTACAGTACTTCTTTTTCTTTCACTGATTTAATGTTCTGATGTAATTTCTTGAAGCCAAATTCAATTTTGCATCTTGTTCACTGACAAAAAAAATCTTTGAGATTTGATTAGATATTTATGACTGAACCTAGTTCTAACTACATCTCAGCCCATGAAAGTATTAAGCCTTGCATGTGCATGTGTGCTGCCTTATCTTTCTCTTGCATTTTTACATATTACCAGTTTAATCTGAGCTCAAATTTTATGTCGGTGTCTATGCAGTTGGGTTGCTTTATCTGGGTAGACATCACCTTCAATGCATCACTCCCTGGTGAGCAGCAGAATTGGACTCCCTGAGGTTAGAGAAGTGAAAACCAGGGGGGCTGCCAGTGCTCCCTCCTTGCCTCCTGATCTTTCACGCAAATCTCCTAGTTGGGGTCAGCAGAAGAACAATTAAATGAGAGCCCAGTGGTTCCTCCAGGACTCTTGGGCCTTGTCGCATGGGTATGAGGATAGCTCAACACCACTGGTGGGAGAAGATGCATCATTAATGGATCAGGAAGTGGAGACCAAGCTTCTCGGCACCCCAGTAAACTCTATTAGACCACACCCCATTGCCTTTCACTAATGAATAATGTATGATGCCCTGCTGGTTCCAGGTGTGACTTGACACAGTAGTTAAAAAAAAAGTATATGAATATTCAGTGGCGGTTGGTAATGAAATCAAAATGTTCAGTATGGGAGTCCGTTTTTAGATTGAGTCTATGTCTGCTGTGCGGAACTGGTAGACTGTGCTGATGGAGAGAAATGAGAGACTTTATATGCACTGACAGGGCTGAAATTTTGCCCTGCACTTTTAATAGTTTGTCTGACAGCAGATGGAGATGTCACTGTGCACGCACTGATGGAGGCCATTTTGTTTTGGCAAAGCAGTGGTGATTTGTTTGTCTGGGAGGACACTGATGAGCAGGAGGACAGAGAAATGACCCATCGGTCAACACTAAACAGACTTCATTTAGTTGCTCTAACAGAGGGGTTTCAAAACTGCAATGTCAAGGCAGGCATTTGTTTCTTGAAGCCACAAGCTGCTCTGTATGTACAAGGTTTCATTTAACCTCCTCAAGAACAGGTGGGAGACTGATTCACTGCTGACGTCTTTAGCAGGGAGCATCTTTGGTAGTTTGTCTGACGCAGCTGCTGGCATGCAGACAACAGCACTCTCTACTATCTGCGTCCTTTCTCCATGCTCCACCACTCCCATTACAGATGACCACACAGCTCTGGCATTTACGGCGTCCATCCAGTAGCAGAAATACAGAAAAGAGGCTCGTGAACAAGAGAGCATGAGCCCGTCATAGATAAATGACCAAGCCTTCGAAGGTTAATGCCCACCATGTGTGGAACAGGGGGCCGCAGGGGGCTGCAGGAGGCCAGCGTGGTTGCAAAAGCACGTCCCAGACACCCCGGCAGGCGCGAGGGGCTCTAGCCGCTGATTAATGCCATACTTTGGCTAATTACCTCCTCAGCGGATGTTAGCTTTAATGACACGAGTCATCAGAATACGTCAGTGTGGATGGATAGCCGGTTGGAGGAGGTGGGGAGGAGGAGGAGGGGGGAGTTGAAAGAGGAGAAAAGCAGGAGAGATATCAGTGCAGCCGAGCGTCAGAGAAAGCCATCGACGGCACCTTCCCACCCCATTAGGTCGATTCCAGCATGCCCGCCACTGTGCCGTCCATATCTGAATAATAACTGTCGCTTAGTTGCAACCCTGCCACCCTGCTGCCCTTCCCTCAGTCCACCAGACCAGCATTCACTGGGTCCATTTGGTACCCTGTGATGCTTTCAGTCAAACTCTAATTTACTAAGAAATAAATGGCCTCCGTAATAACAAGGGCCTGAATACCCCCAATCTCAATGAATCTGCTTCATCCTCCCACAACAATTCATTCCGATGCAACTCAACAACACAGAGCCAAGAGAGTGGACGACGGCTTCGGCTGTCGACCCGCCCAGCTGGAGAGTTACAAGAGTCCGATTGGCTCAGTGTGCTGTCCTCAAGTGTGGTCATTCAAGCCCCAGTGGAAGAAGTGAACTCTGATGGCAAAGCTAATTTGGATATTCTCTCAACCGTGAAATATGGAAAGGAGTTACTAAATGAGCAATTAATCCCACGGAGATACCATGTACCTGCAAAAACTTAGATGGAAGAGGGGAAAAGAACAAAGTGGAAAATTACCATTTTAACTTTATTTAATGTTACAAATAGTTCTGAAACATTTTGATTTACTCAATATGGTGATATTAACATTTATAAGATGAGAAATCTAATCTCTAAAAATGTTTCCATGCAGGCAACACATTTTGTCTTTTTTGTTTTAGTTATGCTTCGCCATTTTCACTATGAAGGTTCCAGCTAATTGCCTGTGGATTACTTTAGCCTTTCATTCTCTGAAGACCTAATTGTTATGTATTGTTGTGGAGGTCCGCAGGGCTCTCTTGGAAGTCTTATTTATTTTTGCCATTCATCAGTCTGTTAAATATAGTCAATACCACTGTCAGCGTAAATTACACGGCCCACTATAGAGGCGACTTTCCATGGACGAAGGAGGCGAAAAGGACCTTGAGTTGATGCCAAGAAGTGTTCTTAAGTGCGACACTGATGCTGATTCAGGGCTGAAAGAAGGCAATGAAAAAGGGATGAGATGGAAAGGGGTGGCCCTTGTCTTTTTTGCTCTCTTTGCGATGCAAGAGGAAAGGGTTCATCCCAGTGCCACAGACAACAAGTGCACGGCTTAAGTGTCTGGCACTGTGACATGTAGCTGAAGAAATGGCTCTACAGCCCTCGTCTTGTGTCTTTTTTTTAAAGGACGTGGCGAGAAAAGGAAAGGGATGTTTGTGACTAGATTTCAGTCCTGTCTTGCTTCTGCAAAATATTGGTTCCCACTCTGAACTGAATATCAAGGTAAATGTTTGCCACTTCTCTCTGTGGTATAATTGTGTCTTGAGACAGTGGCAACACAGCGCATACATACAAATAATATTTACGCATTATCTGCCGACTGCTGCAGTGCTAGTTTTGTCCTTGAAGTTAAGTTGGGCTGGCATTAAACTATTTCAATAACAATTTGCACAAGACTGCCCCTGTCTTCTTTATTCAAACAGAAAGGCTCTGAATAATCTCTCTTATACCCTGTATGTGTATGCGTGTACACAAAAACGCACACTCACACACACTAATAACTAGCAATCATGATAATCTATAACTGCACTCCAACTGAGTCCCTGGACAGGCATTACAGTCATGTTGCGGGCCAATAAATAACGGCACAAATAAAGCGCCTGTCCATTCTTGCACCCAGTGTGTATGCAAAATAGGTCAATAACACTATCCTGGAGGTCATTGCCAGACCGTTTGCTCCTTTATCGACTGTACTCCAATTCCAAAGGAATTAGGCTATGTCACAATTCATCGTAGCCGCAGCCTCTGGGTCTTTGACAAAAAGGGAGCCTTCTGTGGGGATGACAAAACCCATTTGTCTTACAAGGTTGTGTGTGTCTGTTTTGTTTCTGCTTTGCCTTCAGTGACCTGAATCAAAATAGAAAAGAGGCTTTTGCAGAGTGTCTTTTATTTTGCATTCTTGCCTTTTTGCTTAGTAGAGTGTTAGAAATGTATTCCTCTGCTTTGCTGGTTACCTCTTTTAATTAAAATCAGTCTAATTCTCAAGATTTCTGATAATCATTCAGCGCACCTTTCTCTCAGTTGCCTCCATGGGTATATTACCTTAGTCATCACATGTCAAATATTTCAAAATTGCTTCCCATCTGTTTCTCTACCTGCAAGGACACAAAACTTTCTGCAAGACTCATTCTTCTCTGAGAAGCACACAGAAGCTGTCCAACACTGTGAGAGGCTTTTGGGTGCTCTTTGTGTCAACCCCTCCAGGCCATCCTAAGCTTACTGATGGCCTCCTAGCAGCATGATCAAGGGACACACGTATGAATGTATTTGTCAGTTTGCAACATCATCAACAGCTCTTTTCCCTGCCAGAAGCTCAAACGTGTGGCTTGATGCCCAGTTTAAGAACGTGTCCTTCTCTTTTGTCCTCCTCCACTCATAATTGGGAGTGATGGAGGGATCGAGTGATCCTCAAAGACAAGCATCAATGTCCATGGTATTGTCTTTATTTTGACTGCATTTAATCTCTCAATCAAGTACGCTTCAGCATTTAGTTCCACCTTAAAATCCTGTTTCATGCAGAGATGTGGCAAATGAATAAAAGCACAATCACATGATTTACCTTTCCAGTATAAATGTATTTCACCTTCCAGACTGTACTTGGTGCCTTAATCATAATATATTCGTAACTATAACGTCTCATTTCACTTGCAAACTGATATTTTTTGGGTGGAAAATTGCTAAATGATGAATGCCTGACAGTATCAACCATGTCTCATAAAAACTATGTTCCGATACAACTGAAATACATTGTCGCTGAAGTTTGGAAAGACATTCATTTTCTCCCCAGAAAGTAAAACTATGAGGTAGTAGGAAATGCTACAGGTCTAGAAGGTTGGAGGAATAGCCTAACTCCACAGACATCCACCCAGGACGTCCTGTGTTGCCCATTATTCTTAGATTTTAGTCCTATTTTCACTCACTTTTTGGTCAGGTTTTAGACCCCCAAACTGTTGAGTCCATGTTAACTACACATTAGAAGCTTGGTTTGGGTTTAGGCGCCAAACTATTTGATAAGTTGTTGGAAATCACTGGAGATTGAGGCTGAAATACAACCGATTTGCAACATGTTTAAAGCTGATTCTTCATTTTCTGGATTGCCCGAGCAGCAAATGCCGCCTATTTACTGTATAGAAAGACAGATAAAATCTTTATGATGATGATGGTCATGCAAATGTGTCTGTGCCTTATGACAGAGTCCACTTTTCACTCAAAGCAACCACATCCCAAAATATGCTAAACTTTAAGCCTTAATACAATTTAAACAGGTGAGTTGTACAAAAATTCACACAGTTAAAATGGGGAAATAATAGGGAAATTAGCTTAGGGGACAAGGCTAGAAACACACTGAATGTGTTGTGCCTTTACAGCAAAAGGGTAGAAAAAGAGGTTGTGTTTCTCTGCATGTTTTGGGACTTCAGGACATTTTCCCTTTCTGACAGTTTGGTGCCATGCTCCCATATCTCAATAACAAGCCATTTGACTGCCCTTCTCAGAAACAACAGTCGTGGTCAATAATGCAGATGTTTAAAGATTTTGTGTTTAGGTAATGTTGTTTTATGGTCATGTGAAAAATGAGTGATCTCACTCATTTGCTGGAAGAGGTCGTAACAGTTAAGATGGATGGTTAGGTTGAATGCCATCTTTCAAGATTACAGGGGTTGAATTCATGATGCTCAACAGTGCATCAATTATAATGAAAACCAGGTATCATTTCAAAATAACTTTTTTGATCTTAAGGATCAGATTTCTCAGCTTCAGCAACTGATTGGTATTGGCACGAGTCAAAGTCCAGGCTCTTGACTACATCTGTTATTATGGGAGAGCACAATTTCGCAATTTTGGAATATTTTTCTTAATCAAATGGAACTTTCGAGCTGAACTGTCCAGCTTAACTACCAAATGTGCAAATGAAGGAATGAAAAGCTGTTTGATCATTTAATGGAAAACTCTAAGGAGATGGATCAATTTGAGGAAACTTCACAGACTTCTAAGACATGGCTTGACAATAATCACCAGCGTTGTCAATCAATAATCGAGTAACTAATAGCAGAAACTCAGCAATATTGCTGTTAGTCAAGGAACACACGATTTGGTCTCCCAAGACAGCTCTGCTAGAAATACCACTGGGAAATTTAAAAATGGCACTGATCCCATTTTTAATCCCAGTTTGCATTAAACACAGGAGCTCTCCTATGGGTCATTACCTATGACAGAAGACTTTGTCATGGTGGCCAGATGCTAGGTAAATTTCCACATTGTTAAAATGCTCCTGGTCGAGTGACTGTCTCCTCTGGTCGCTTAAATATCAAACAAGAAGAGTCTCCTCCTGGTGGCGCAAGCAGGTACTACAGCTAATTTCCAATACATTTTCTGGCATGCATGGTTACAGATTTTTGTCATCATTTGGAGTGTGTGGAACCACAATACATCCGACCCTATCCACACTACATTTCAGACAGTGTCTTACTGGAGCTTTACAACAAGGTTCTTGACCTACGTAACATTAAGGAACAGCTTAGATGCATAAATTCTGTTCAGTAAACAAGCATATACACTGCACTGATGTTAATGTACTTGAAGTGTGTATTAATAAGGAAAATGGTATAAAAATTTAAAAAAAAAAATTGATCAAGACATCCTTACCAGTCATTGTTTTAAAATAAGTTTAAAATTGGTTTAACCCACCCAAGGTTGCATCAGTTTTGTCAGTACTTCTTCACCAACGTCTATCAGACCCTTTTTACCTGTGTTAAGTGTTAGCTGGCATTGCCGCCACTAAGCCAGTGGCAAACCCTGTTAAGAAAAGCTGACAGACAGACTGGGGAAGAGTGTCTGGTGGGTTTTGATACTGTCACAAGACATCTCTTCCTTCCCCTTTCCACAATTCTTCTTTGTCCATTGCTCTACTCACTCCTCTCCCAGTCCCATCATGATGGCCTGAGCATGAAGGAGCCATCTGTCAGTCTGAGCTCATTCCTGCTCGGGTCCTGAGAGCCCGCCGCTCGCCTCTCACCCGCCTTGGCTGTCATGTCCGCTGGCTGACGGGAAAAGTGACGAGCGGCGACAAACGTCCCCAGCTTGAGTCTGTCAGTAACCCCCCTTCTGTTTTTTTTCCCTCTTCTCCTCCCCTCCTAGATGCATCCACACACAAACGCACACACCCAAATGTATACACCCATCTATGCTTGAAAAATCTGCTCTCTGTATCTATACAGACAGCCTTCAGAGAGCTCACGTTCAATTGATTTTCTCCATTTTGCAACAGCATGACATCCTGACAGGGGAGAGGGTGAGCAGAAGAATAGAGGAGGGAGAAGATGGAGACAGACAGGCAGAGTGTGGTATTCCCCCATCTGACCATTATGAGCGGCATGTCAAACGAGGGCGAGAGACAGAGGCCCTTGACATGGACCGGCCCACACAGGGAGAAGTGGGAGTGGAGGCGGCCCAGGGACAGGGGAATAGATAGAAACAAGGATGCATGCAAGAAAAAAATAAAGGCTTCAGAGAAGAAAGGGAAGGGAGGGATTGCGGATGCAGAAAAACTCAGCGAAGAAAACGACGAGAGAAGAAAGAGAAAGAGCATGTGGAATAATGAGGTGGGGCAGATGGAGAGGAGGAGGAGGCGGAGAAAGAACGCTCTTTACAACCTCACATCGATCGGGTAGTTAGATTGGCTCTGCCGGCCTCACCTTCTCTCAGCCCTCCTTCGCCCCCCGATCGCACCTCCCTCCTTCCCTCGCCCCATTCGCAGGGGCCAAAGTGATAGACAGTGAGAATCTAGTGATAGCATTTGATTGTCAGCTGAAGTGGCAGTTATAAATTTACTCCAGGATAGCCATTTACTGTGACCGTTCATGGAATTGAGTGAGTGCGGCGTGGGGCGTGGAAGAAGAGCTTCACAGAAAGGAAGATGAAGGCAGAGGGGTATCTCTGGGAGGGGCCAGCTCTCTGATCTTTGTCTCCCATCATCCTTTGTGATCAAAGTGCTTTTATCGGTGCCACCAACTGACAAAAAATCCCTCCTTGCCTTCTCACACAACATAAAACCTTCAAAACCTACAAATAGCTGCTGTCTCAATTTGGGCAATTCGGGGGCTTCTAGCTGGCTCAAAAAAGGAAGAAAAAAATGATCTTTGCTTCGTGCAGTTTGCTGGAGCATCTGTCTTTGTTTACAATATCTTCCTGATATTTGGAGACGGGGGGGGGGGGGGGGGGGGGGACTTCGGCGATGCAGCTATTTCACAGCGCTCCCCCACTAGTCACCAACCACCACCCCCACACCCCCAATTCCTGGTGGATTATTCCTTCAATTTCTTAAAAGCTGAAGCCTCCATGTGATGGTCCAGCCACAGGAGAGAGGGATGGGTGGGGGATGAGGGGGGATGCAGGAAAGCAGTTGGCATTTACAAATGCTGTGGGTGCAGTGAAATATGGGAGCCATATTTCAACATGTGTGAGGCTGCACACAAACACAGGCGGGCTGACACCTCCGCACACAATTCAGAAGGTGCACATTGTCATCAGTTTGCCGGACTCAGGTGCATTTATGTGTACGTGTTTGACTGTGGGTGTGCTCGAGGGGGTGAGGTTTGCATGGGTGGGTTTGTGCGCACCTTTGACACCAGCTTGACAAGCTCTTAATTGCGTCCAGGGTCCATGATGTTATTTTCGTTTGCGGATTGTGACACACACAAACACACAACATGATTCTAATGTTACCAATGCAAGGGCATTACACAGGAATTACCTTATTATTTTTTTCTACCTGGAACTTGTTAATTAATCCTAACACTAACTATAACACTAATTGGCCTCTTGGTCAAAAAATATCTCTTTCCAATTTCACAGATTTGTGAATCTTGCAGGGACAGTCAGACCCCAGATGTAAAAAAAAATGTCATCTCCAAAGCATTCAAACACACACTCCAAATTCTGACATGAGTAAGAGGAAAACATGGAGGAAGAGAAGTACAACAGGCGTGTCTATCTGAAAGCGCAGGCTCTGACTAGCCACTAAACTAAACAAAAGAAGCTTTGTCTGTATGAGTGTGTGTCAGACAGACAAGCTACACTCCTGTTGTTTTTGGGTCCCCCCCGAGTTAAACTCTTTCCCGTGCTGGGTTCCCTTGTTATCAGCTCTTTGGCTCTTTCAGATAATCTTATTTCAGAGCAATTTATCCACCAGAGTTCCTGAATCAGACTCTCTTAACTTGTGAAAATTCAAATCACATTGCATTTTTTTCATATATTACTAAAGCTCTCTCAATGAGTTAATCCCTAAAGAAATCTCAAAAAGCAGAATCTAGCTACGATCTCCAAACGAAAACTTGTTTGGTCTCAATTAACATTCATGGACATTCTGTATGACTTTATTAATTTAATAACATGTAGTGTAAGCGCATCCTAAAGTGAAGCTGGAGCTGCATTTGTGCTCTGGAAGATATTCAGAACATCCATTTGCATATTCGATAACAAGGCCAGCCACCGAAAATACACACATGCATTTTAGTTTTGTGTGGGAATGTGTCTTTCAGAAGTGGCTGTAGGCACAACTGAAAGCAGGTAAAGCCAGCCTTCCTGGCGTGCTCGGGAAGCTGAGGTACAACAAAGACAGGTGCAGCTACTGCATAAGATAAGACAATGTAATTACTGCAGGAGACAGTATAGTGCATATGCCAATCACACCCCTGTATACACACACTGTACATTATATTCCAGGCATCTTTCTGTGCAGCTTGAGAGAGAGAGAGAAAAAAATAATGGTTTTTGTATCTGGAATTCAGCTAACCCAAAAGTGACCTGGACTGTTAGCATCCCTCTCTGCAAGCCAGTAGATACCGCTGCTCTCCAGCTAGCTAGGCATTTAATAACTTCCAACCAGAATTGCATATTGGCTTCAATATGAGGAATAACAATGACAGTGTGATGGTGACACCAAGCTGTTAGGAAAAATAAACTGTAACTGTAATTGCATTTGTAGGCAATTTAAGGCAGGTCTGAGCAAACATCATTTGACAATTATTTTTAGCTGTGTGTCACATATACCAGAAATGTCATGTTTTATGAGACGTGAAGACGAGAAGTGAAGTTCATCAGCAGATGCTCACATTCCACCAAAACATGTTTGCTAAGGCGAACCAACATGTAAAACTAAGTTGGCCACTCCCCTTACACAGAAAGTATACATGTTCAACAACAGAAATGAGTCCTGCATAGTCAGATCACTCCCTAGCGCTGGTGCAGCGCTGTGCAGAATGGTCTGACTGTATCTCATTATCATTCTGCTATAGGGGAAAAACGCTTGATTTATTCGTATTTCTTTAAATCAGTCATGATTGTATTAGGTGGTGCTAAGCCCAGGATGCAGTAACAGTGTCCCAGGTAGGTGAACAGTCATTAAAATGGTTAATTTACAAGAAAAAAAATGCAGGGCTGCTTTACTGCAAGATCCAAACCTCTGGCAAAACTTAAAATTTCCTGTGTGGTAGGTTGCTAGCTGAGAGGTGGTTATTGCTGTTTCCTATAGTAAAGAGGATTTTGAAAATGTTGACATGCACAGAGCAGAAGGAGAAGAGAAAACTATAAGAAAATAATGACCAATGGAAGCCTTATACCCACAGTCTGTCAACTAGGCATATGTTACAAGAAAACCATTTTCTGGTTATATTTATGTATTTATTGCAATATTTAAAATATATGTTGAAGAAGAGTTTAAGCTAAGCCTTTTTTGTTTGGATAACTGACAGGAAAAAGTTCTTCCATACCTTGCATTTACCAGCCACTGCTGATCATCACCGCTATTCATCATAACTAATAATTGGTATTGGTATCAGTCCTGAGCTTTTTCAGTACTGATACCAATACCAATTATTAGTTATCAAGGAGACAGATAACTGATATGATGATGATTTGGATTTTACAGAAAAATCTGAGTGTGTAATCGAGAATAACACAAATTCCAATGCTCAACTTTGTTGAAGTGCCTTTGTCTAGTTATGCTGAGTTAATTATAGGAAAACTTTTCACCACAAAGCGACTAAAAATAGATGCATCCAAGCCAAAGTAGCGCATTTCTAAATGTATTTATTATATCGGGAATCCGCTAAAAAGAAAAAACAATACCGAAAATCATAAAAATGCTTAACCCTTTAAGCTTCAGTCATTTCCAGCCGTTTTCAGTACAAAAAATCGCTAATATTCTATTTTTAAATAAAAAAATTACGAAAAATACGGGGAATATTGGACGTGCATCGGGAGGTGCATTTCCTTGAAAACGACCGATTCGGGGATTTTATACCGACTTCAGGACATGTTTTGGACAAAATAGTTTACTGGCTTGTGTCATCTGGATGTAAAAAGTTGGATTATGGCCGTTTTTTGTGGAATCTTTTTTTTTGTGTGTAATAATAAACCCGGAAATGTGAGTCGCGCTGTGTGCGTTGAAGCCGTGTATAGAGAACGGATGGATGAATATTTGTTTTTGTCGGACAAATGTGTTTTTCTCACCCGCTGTGGTAATCGCATCTGAAAGTGGTTTATACCGGCGGATTCATGAGAATCTAAGCTTTCCATCGGTGTATAGTGTTTGTATAATCGCGTTTGCACCCGTCGGACATTCTTGAAATTCCTATGCAAATTAGTAGGTGTACCGCCGGCGGTACACTGAAGCTATACTGCATCTAGCACTCCAGGCACATAGGCAATTGATCAACGTCTAGGTTGGAATAAAACTGAATTCAAAACGTTGAACATCTTCCAGATTCAAAGCTATATTATGTATTAGACATTCTATCCTCCCCACATTCAGGTGCTGTAAGACTGTGTAGCTCAGCAGCAGCTCTTCTGATGTACTTGAGATGGAATGACTGGATTTCCATGGCAGGATGTCTTTGAGGTGTCCAGGTTTTATATAAGAAAAGAAGAGGCTGCAAAAAAAAAAAACAGGTTCACTTGGAGTTTACTGTGAAATGACCTGCTTAGGAATTACTCCTACTTGACTTTCATTATGTTACTTGCATTGCGTTGTTTTGTTTTGTTACTGTGTTAGTGTTACAAATTTGACTGGCATTAACTCTGATTAAATAAAGACGGAGCCTGATTTAAAGCTGGAGTGTGGGACTTTTACACCCAAATTACCATCGATCCCTTTCAAACCCTTAGTAAGTTAACATAAGATTACGGTAAATGTTTTTGCATTGGCAATGTATTGGAGTTTAAAATCTGGTTTCTTTGGCATTATTCCTGCCCTGGTGTACGACTTGCGATGTTTTACAACAACCACCAATGACTGGTTTGACACGGCTGAAGAAGGGAGATGGAGCTGCCAGGAAGTGACAACAACAACGAGGAGCAACAAGCTATCAACACTGACAGCGTTTGTGTAATTAATCTCACTGCCAGAAAGTTGAGGCAAGGGGTTCCACACTGCAGGTTTAGGTTGAAATATTTAGAATTTTGGACATGTTACCATCAAACTCCATCCTTTTATTATTATTATTATTATTGAGAGGATAATAGGTCAGCCTAGAGTAAGGACATATGGAACATCTATACTGTTTAAATTTAAAAAAAAAAAAAAACAATAATGTAAAAGAAGAAAATGCAGTAGCAAGGGTATGTGCAAATATTGATATTGGCAAATATCTGTAAAATTATTATCTTTAGCAGGTATAAATATAGGAAAGCTGTGGAATTTTTTAGTCACATTTTAAAATAAATTACTATTTGGAAATATACAGATTTTTAATGTGGACATTGTATATAGTTTAGTTTTTTTCTGTAATTTTACAAGATGTGTTATTTAACAAAGTGTTTTTTAACAAAGCAGGGAAATCTGGAAAATAACAGTTGTAAAAAATAGTTAGCATTTTTCAATTCCTAAATACATAACTTTTCTTTCCAAAAAAGACAAATATCTGATGATAAAAAAATATGATTTAAAAACAGAAAATAATATGTAATTTCATGGTCAAATGTAGTAAAAGAACAAATTGCCATTCATAAAATTCCACATTTTTATTGTGGACATTATTTACAGATTTGGCCGGTTTTCTTGCAGTTAACAAGTAAATGAATGAATTTTTTTTCTGCAATTTCACTACTTTTTTTCTGTAATCTACCAAAACCAAGAGTGTGTTTGAAAAATAGTTAAACTGTTAACTGAAATTTTTTTTAACAGTGTATGCTCTTTAAAGTAATGCTGTACAATGTGGTTACTCTGTCTTTCAGGGTTTTTTTAATCTTTAAAATATTCTTTACGCTGAACCTTTTATCATATAGGTTAGGTGCACAAGAACTAATAGTCTGGTGAAAGTCTAACATTTTGATGTATTACAGTCTTCCTGTAGATCTTCTATCCAGGCCCAGGTTAAATAATTTGAAACTAGCAAAAGTATTCTCATTTTCCTACAACATACATGAAATTTTGCATTCTTGACGTGCATGTAACATATTTTGATCAAGTCAACAAATCCAAATGGTATGGACAAAGCCACACCACAAAAATATGTTGAAGGACAACATTTTGAGGTGATCAGTGCTATCAGGTCCTTTATGTGGGTCTAAACAGTGACTTCTCTCAACTCCAAGCTTCAGCTCTTTCTAGAGATGTTGAATTGGATTAAGGGTTCTTTCAGATATATGTTTTAGGGTATTATCCTGCTGGATGATGCTGGTGTCATGACCTGAGACAGTTCTCTGGCACTGAAGAGTATGTTTTGCTCCAAAGTGCCTCAATAATCCTCTGATTACATTGTCCCAGACACAGACACAACCCCATAACATAAATGAGCTTTTTCCATGTTTCTCAGTGGGGACTGTGTTCTTTTCTTTGAAAGTGTCATTTTTCTTCTCATCATAGAGCATAGAGCTGATTGTACAACCAAAGAGCTGTTTTATCTGTCTAAAGAACATTCTCCCAGAAGCATTGCAACTTGTCAGTACACATTTTAGCAAACTTCAGTTGGGCTTTTTGATGTTGCTTTTTCAAAAGTGAGGTCTTCTTTCATGGAGCCAGTTTCATTTAGAAAGCGATGTACAGTATGCTGCCAGCAGCCACTGTTGTACCCTGATCTTTAAGGTTAGTTTGTGTGTGTTTTTAACTTTTCTTTGGTTCTTTTTCCACGATCCAAACTATCCCGTTCTGGGATCTGTGCTCTTGCAGCCGTATCCAGGGAGGTTGACTTTAAACTTCCAACTACTAACAGCAGCTGTGGTCGCAGAACATTCAGCTGCTTGGGGATGGTTTTGCAGCCTTTACCTTGACTATGCTTGGCAATTATTTCCTCCTTATCTCCTCAGACAACTCTCTTCTTTTCTCTTTTGTCCATGTTCAATGTGGTGCACACAATGATAACAAGCAGGACAATGAGCACTTTCTCCATTTAAATAGGCTGAGTGAGTGATGATAAGATTGGAGACGCTTGTGATACTAATTGAAGACAATAATCTGCTTGAAATATCACGACAATTTAGTTATTTATCATCACTTCAAAGGGGTAATAATTTTATCCAGGCTGTTTGAGAAGATTTCAATAGAATGCTGTTTTATCATATAAGAACCCAAAGGCATGCAAGCACTCAAGACAAAATAGCTTCTAATTTCACCACTTTCTGGGTAGAGGCAATGTTTTAATGAAGTCGAAGGGTACAACACTATTGGCCACTTCAGTATTTTACTGCACAGTGCTTCATTATTGTTTAATTTTCTGGTAGACCTTGAGGTAAGTCGAGGAAATTTGTTTAAATGCAGGTTTGTAGTTCAAGTTAATGGAACGGAACAGACCATATACATGGATTAGTCACAACATCAAAACCACCGACAGGTGACGTTAATAACGCTAATAGTCTTGGTACAATGCTTTGCCGGGAAACCTTGGGTTCTGGAATTCTATGGATGTTACTGTGACATGTAGCAATTCAACATGACAACAGCAGACAGGACAATACACCCCAACACAACACAAAAACTGGACAGGCTCGAGGAACATGACAAAAAGCTTACAAGCTGGACCCAGGCTCCGGTCTCGAGATCTGATTGTTTACAAGATGCACCAGAACTAAACCAAAGTGCAGGATACTCCTAGAGGCCCCAATTTCATGCCTCAGTAGGTCAAAGCTGTGCAGAATATTATTTAGGTCATTTTATTGAGTTGCTCTTTGGCACAAAAAAATGGATTTAAAAAAATGCTTACAGCTTATGAGAAAAAGATGTCAATTAGGAGCAATTGTAGTCCACTACAAAATACACAAAAATGAGATTTGTTTCGGGCTGCACAGTAGAGTTGTGGTTAGAACTTTCGCCTTGCAGCAAGAAGATCCCCGGTTCAAATCCTGGGGTGGGCCTGGGATCTTTCTGCATGGAGTTTGCATGTTCTCCCTGTGCATGCGTGGGTTTTCTCCAGGCACTCCGGCTTCCTCCCACAGTTCAAAAATATGCTGAGGTTAATTGATTATTCTAAATTGTCCGTAGGTGTGAATGTGAGTGTGATTGTTTGTCTGTATACGTAGCCCTGTGACAGAATGGCGACCTGTCCAGGGTGTCCCCTGCCTTCACCCGAGTCAGCTGGGATAGGCTCCAGCACCCCCCATGACCCTACTGAGGATAAAGCGGTGTATAGAGAATGGATGGAGATGTGTTTCTTGCTTGAAAACAGCTAAAATACATATGACGTTTTGCACAATTTGTAAAACTGAACAGGATACTTTAATGTTTGTGTTTCTTGTGTTTTTAACTATGCGTCTCCTAGGATACTGCTCGTTGTTATCTCTTGATAACTGAAGTACAAAACAAATAAATACACCCTCATTCCTACATTCCCAGTGGGTAAAGAAAATACATTTTGTGGTCGTTTCCAAAATTACTGGCTTTTTTTTGTCTCTCTTTGAGCCTTTCCCAAAATAAAAGCATAAAAGATGCATAGGTAGAGCACTCTGCTTTAAAAGTGACATTCAGCGGGCATTAAACTGAAACATTTAAAGTTCCAGAAGGAATCCAGTGTGGATTGCTGCATTTGGATCTCATGATGCTGAAAAAAAAGACACAAGCAGTCAGCGCAACAAGCAGTCACCTCAATAACATCTGTGAATGAACTCAGGCTGCACTCCTATTAAAGCCACATTAGATTGTCGACATTAGATGCCTTGTCTCTGCAGAGCGTTCGCCTTGTTTTTTCCCCCCACTACGTGTTTGTACGAGGGCGAGGACAGGAGAGGCGATGCCTGCTGGAGGGGAAACGGTTCGTTTAATATGGATTCAGGCGCTGGCACCTTGTGGGCCTGCCCACTGTGGGCCTCTCAGGCCTCATTTTAATTTCATTAGCTGCTGCAGCGACAGTGAGCGCCGTGTCGCATCAACACATCAAACCCCTGGGCCGCCGATACCCTCGAGCCAGCACACGCGTGCACGTAAACCGAAGAGAAAGACTTGTGCACATGTATGCGTAAACACAGAAACCCAATCGGCTGACTCCCTCACACTTCACACTCTCTCACACGTTCCCACACTCTTCCCACTCTCCACCACCCCTCCTCAGCTTTTCTCCCACTGGTGGGTCTCTGGTGGGCAGAGGGAGCAGGATTTCTTGCGGGGCTTTCCCTGCCTTCCCGTTTTAGAACAGCAGAGCTGGGAAGAAGGAGGACATCGTAGAGGAAGAGGAGCTGAGATGATCGGCTTGGCTTTGATATATGGAACCAGCTTTGATGGTCTCTCCCTTCTTCTCACTATAAATAGCTAGCTACAGCTTTAGGGGGAAAAGAAGAGAGTGCCAAGAGGAGGAGGAAGGGAGGAAAGAAAGATCCCTGGAGATTAGATTGTGTGCTCATAGGTGTACACATGTACACACACACACACACACTCAACAATCTGACATGAGATGGAGGGGAAGTTTGAGTCCAAATCCGTACCATGATATGTTTACATTCTGACAAAATGGGAGAATTTGGCAGCCTAACGTGCATGCATGCAGCACACACAAGTACATACAAGTGGATGCTGAGAGGTTTAGCTGCCTGGGGCGTGTTGCACAGTGAAGAGGCCTGGGTCCTTATAGCTGTATAGGAACTACAAGGGTGTGAATGGAAGGCAAAGTGAGAAACAGCACTAGTCCATGACATAAGCATCCCATATCCTGAGCTTATTGACATGATCATATGTGATGGGACACAGTTTCTTTCTTCAGGAATTGATTAAGGCCCTAAAACCTCATCTCTGTGTATCTGACGGACTAAAAACACTTAGATGTGACTATGTGGTTACCTAGCACCAAGCACAAAACCAACTATAAAGCCACTCTATGTCACATAATGGCACATTGTAATATCAGGGTGATTAAGCCATGCATGTTTGAACCAGAAACAGATTATGAGGAACAATGATGATACAGAATTTGTTACTTAAACCCTCAAATGCTTTTTTTATTTGCTCTGGATGAGTCTTCAAGCATATAAAAAAACCACAATAAGGCAATGGTAACAAGGTAAAACACTTGAATTCACATGAGGGCATCTTCAGAATAGAGTCATTTTCAAAGCATAACATGTGTTTTCATTTCAATTCACTACATCCCATGTCATGATTTTCCTCAAATCGCTTTAGTGTACAAAGAGTGTTTTGTGACAATTTGCTTTAGCCATACATCACTGCAAGATTTTTGGAGTTAGAGTACATTAATAACTCTGAGCAAGCACGTAGTTGATCTAACATCACTGGTAAAAGAAGCATTATCACACGTGTGCTATTAATGTTTCCATATTACACCATATATTTGTACACAACATAATGCATTTCGTCTTAGTAGAGTGGTTTGTGATGTGTGTACAGACATCACTCGCTCAGTATGGTCCACTTCACAGGTTGCTTTGCTTGTGTCTTTCTCGTGAGACAAACGTTCGATTTTTGTATCTAGCTGAAATAACTCGAGCAGAACTATGCAGATATATCCAAGACTTCTACTGCAACTTTCATTGATTTAAAAATGTTTTTAATAATGACTGTTGGAACTCGAACTAAATCCACTTACACTTGACTCAAAAGCCTTTTACTGCTTCCAAAAATCTATTTTGTTGAATCAATCGGTAAATGTGTTCAAAGAACAATCGAAACAAACCTTGATTTGGCTTCTGTTTCTGTAACAATTGCACACAATCACCCAGCATGCAATACAGTGCAGGTCTAAAAGGCCAGCATCCATCCTGCCTCACTGTGGCTTTACAACAGGCTGTCAGTGACGTAGCCTCAACAACCACAAAGGGATTCAATTTAAGGTCTGTTTTACTCTCCTTCAGGCCCGTCGCCTTCCTCTAACACTCTCACCGACGCACATTGTACACAAATCAAATGTAAACATGCAGACGGCGTGTCTCCATCAGCCACGGGGCAGCTCAGTGTGCATCGCCTCGTTCTGAACACCCAGAAACAAATGACCAGTCCTTTCATTTCCCCCTCCCCGCCACAACACTGCCCACCTAATCGGTTGTCGTCGGTGAACATGACAGAGCTTCGCCTCAAGTTATGATCCTGGATGATGACACACTTAGAGGCCGGCGAGGGAAGTTAGCGCTGCGATAGATTGATACATTTGTCGCTTCTCTGAGGACTCTCGCCCCCTGCTACCACCACCAATAAATGACAAATGAGTTTAACTGCCACCGTTAAAGGCATTTATAATATTGATCTGGGAGAGTCAATAGCCAGCTCTATGCTCAGGCACTCATAATATTACTTTGAGCAGTGTGCGCACACGAATAAATACATACACGGAGGCACGCATACAGTCTCTAAAAAACAAAGGGAGGAAAATCAATGGACAGTGGTGCTGCTAGGGGAAAGACTAATGCTCCTAACTAATGAAAATAAACACATTAGGAATGTACGGCGTTAACCGACCTCTGTGTTGACCTCACTCCATCTTGACACAATTAATCCCTCGTTAAGGGGGTAATTGTTTGCCACTGCTCATATTTATTGTTGATCATAGTGGCGAAGGTGCCCGCTGTGTCTGAGACCAGGGCCAAGTCCGTAAACAGCGCAAACACTCGTGCACGTGTGCGCTGGAGATAGCAGCGGTGGTCCTGAGGCGCTCGTGCCCCAAGTTGCCAGGGGCAGCAATCGATAAGGCGAGGGAGCAAGTCGGCACGGCCTCTAATTGAAATGAATTTGGCGGTGGATAGATAAACGATTGGACATGTAAAGAGGGAGCGAGGATGAAACAGGAGGGTTAGTTGGAGAGGTGGGGGGAAGAGATTGAGATTTTTTTCACCTTTTCTCTCAAAGGGCGAACGTCTGGGGAGTCTTCAAATGAGAAATACGGTCACTTTATCATTGGCGGCAACCAATAGGAATTTTACACAGGGCCGAATCAATCACAGCGGCTTTAATATGGAAAAGGTTGAACAGTGGAATATTTGCACAGTGTAATAACACTGTTTCTACATCCCACACATTTGGTCACTTGAGTTCAATTAGTGGCTCAAATATTCATTACGTCTGGACCGCTGTATCCCAGCAGCATCTTTTTTACTCATTTCAACTGCTGTCTTGACAATAATGTGGTTCTGTTTAACTACCGATTTTACCATGTTGCTGTGTGGAAACAGCTTTGCTGAAAAGCCATCAAAGCCAAGAAAGATCAAAAAACTTCAACAGCGAGATTTGGAATGCATATCATATTTTTTTTATCACTCTGTGTTCTGTACACTATCATGACTAAAACTGCACTGTGTGTTTTATCATCAAACAGAATGTCTCATGTAGGATCAGATGAGTGACAGCTCTGCTTTCTGTAGGGATAACAGGCATGTTGTCTGAGGTCAGCCCTGTCGCCGAGCACGTGTTCCTCTGCGGAGTCTCGCTCTGGGGTTCAGCCCCGACAAACATGTGATCTTAACCTCTCTGACAGAAGGAGTGAGCTAGCTAGCATGACCCGCTGTGTACAGAGGAATCGATGTGCTGACTGCCATTCCTACACAGAGGTGAAGGGAAGGCGGAGGAGGAGGAAGGCTGGAAAATTGGGGGTGCAAAAGTAAGAGAAGCAGACAGGGCGAGCAGGTACACAGCAGGTGTCCTGCACTATTTGTGTCAGTTAGACAGAGGGGTCATCAACCTGAGCGGACTCATGTACACAAGCTGCTCTTCCAGGAAAAGAAGTGTCCAAGCAACTACTAAACCACATACACACTGACAATCATACATGCAAACCTGCTGCTAATACTGCATCCCATAACGACTCGTCCAGCTCCTACTGACCTTGTGGTGCGCGCCTTTGAATGATGTCCGTTTGCTTGGTATTGTAGGGGGCGTTTGGGGGGGTCAAAGGTTAAGAGAGGGTAATGATGAGGAACGATACCGTCTTCATGGCAACTGCAAGGACTTCACTCGTGCAGCATCAAGAGGGGAAATGTTGTCCATGAGTGTGGAATATAATTTGGTAGGAGGGTGAAGAACTCCAGTTTCAGGTGAGTCAACAAGGCGACTGACATGTTGTATGATGTGTTGAACAGCACGTATAGAAAAAAAACATATTTCAGGAAAAGCATAGGGAAACATTTGCTTAATCAATTCTATATGTTGTCTTTATAACCTGAGTTTGGATTCAGCTGTTTTTCGGTAGGAATGAAAGAATAAAGATATTAAATGTAATTACCTGAGAGGAGAAGTGAGGATATTTCATTTTCCCAATGAAGAAAGTCACCGTTGCCAAATTGGAACATGGAAGAGAGAAGACAAGGGGAAAAAAATCTGTTATTAACTATAAAAAACAAATTTCTAAACCAGAAATGACATTTGAGAGGTTAATTCAAAGATGAATTCAACAGGAGGAGATCTTGTTTTAATTCCCTGTGATCACCAGGTACTCAAAGAGACATTTATTTATTTGGTAATGATTTCTGCTTTAATCCTAATTATTCAACTGACCTAATACCCAAATAAAAGAAGAAATAATCAGTCAATCAGCTGCCAGTGGGCTAAACTGCCTCGACAGCCTCATCACAGGGCCTGGCCACGCCAACATATCTGCTCCACAATAGGCTGTGAGAATGACCACTTTATTCAGGGCAGCCAAAATTAAAACATGCTGTGCTTTAAGTCCACCGCAAAATGAAGCAAATTAACCATCGGAAAATGAATTACCATGAAACTCCAATGAGAGGGATGATGGATGACAGCTGTCTGCCACTCCTGACAGTTTTTACATTTGACTTTCTAATTAATGTGGGGATTTAATGTGTTTGTTAATTCTGTCAATAGCAATTATGTCTCTTTTGGCTAGCTTTGCCACACGCATGTGCCCGATTTTATGCTAATGTACTGTTCTGTATGTGCCGGAGCCATGACTGCCAAACGAGTCCGGCCAGCAAATGGGCTTTGGCTCCCCTTGGAGAAAGCTCTATGCTGAATATACATAGCGCCGCATATGAATTCCAGACAGCTCCTCTCCGTTGTATGCTTAAGGAAATTGGCAAGTGACTTGGGGAAGTGAGGGGAAAATGGTTTGTTGGAAGAATGTTGGGAATGGATCGTGTTTACAGAACAATGCAGATTAACTGATGGTGATATTAAATGGAGAAAACAGAAAATGATGCAGCAGCAGTTTGCCACATACTGTATTACCGGTATTACACCCACATGGACGAACTTTCAGTTTCTATCAAAAGATGAAGATAGAAATACACGAACTTCTTTGATCTACTTTTTCATTTAGGAGTGTCTTGATACTGTTTGAGTCCAAATAAAAGGGAAAAAAGTTTCTTGTGAACAGTGAGTCCTTGGTCAAACTTTTGTAATAAGGTTGCAGTCTTGGTACTTTTTGGAGGGGGACAAAGACAAACCCTGCTTCGTCAGCACTCCCTGCCCAAGGACAGAGGGACCACGGTTGAAGAAGAAGTGAGGGAGATAGATTTAACTTGCTGCAGGACAAGTCCCTTGCTACCCACCCACTCCTCCTCTCCTCCCTCACCTGGCCCTCTGCTCTCTTGTGCGATATCAATCCCTTGTCTGCCCTCTGTCTTCCCTCCATTCACTTCTACAACCTCCTCCCCCTCCTCTGTCTCCAGCACCACACATAAACCCAGAGAGGACATCAATCACATTGCTGCTGTTACTTTAAGTGACTCACTTGTGACACTTGAAGGTGTGGCTACTGTTTCTCTTCACCGGGGATCTCTGATATTGGAGGAAGTGTGTTGAAGATGGAAGACAAACAGCACTGATGACTTTGTCGGCATTCATTTCCCTTTTGCAGTTTAGCCAGAAGTGCTTTGCTATGAATTTTTATCCTCTTTTAAATACACAAATGACACTTGCAGATTATTCTACTACATGATAAATGAGGGAGAAGACGCAGGAAATCAGAGAAAATTACAAAGACACTCATTTTTTGTGACTTTCCAGCAAGCATCCCTTTATATAAATGTTGTAACTAAGAGTGGAAAATCAGTAAAAAGACATTATCAGTTAAAACTTTTAAGGTTTTATCTTCCCGGAGACCAAAAAGAGAGAAACTTACAACCCTATATTAATAGGAAAAACTGTTTTATCACAACTTGAGTTCTATTTTGCAGCTCTGGCATACTAAATATTACACTGTCCGTAAAGTATAACACGACTTACATTTTTTACTCGCAGGTTCTTGGGGAATAATGTGTGATGTTCATAGGATGTTTGAGTCTTTTGGCTCTAGTTATGAAAACATTACGCTTACAAGTGCTTTTTATAGCGTAAGCACTGTATTCATAATCATATCTTAAACAAGCTTCTCCCTCAGAAATATGGTGAGACAGACAAAGAGACAAAAGACAAACTGACAGGGAAGCATTTTGGGCAGCTGTTTTTAGCAGAAGAGGTCCCAGGTTGGTATGGGAGACGAGGTTTTGTAGTCGAAGAAGAGAGAGGGAGAAGCAAGAAGCCGTACCTTGCAGACACAGTACATTACTTTTTCATCAGCACATGCACTCCCCTAAGCCTTGGTCCATGGGGGTGTGCGTATTGAATCACAAGTGTGGCCCGGGCTCTCTCCCCTGCTCTCTCATATATTGCATACTGAAGGAATGGAAAGCACGGTTAACTAATATAAGCCACAAACCCACAAGATGCTGTCAAAAAGTGCAGACAAATACAAATAAACAGCAGCGGAGAGATGTGCATACATCGCATAAAACACACGCAATAACACAGGGTGGCATGGGACCGAATGACACACTTGGCAAATACACAGAAACGGCATCAAAGTCACATTTTCCAGCTGTAAGAATCTTCATCACATCACGGGAGAGTAGAATACGACCAAGAAGACTTAATGAGGTGGTAAATAAAAGTGTGGCTAAACAAAGCCGGGGTTGTGGGAGGTTTACAAGCCTGGAGACTGAGAGGGAGCTTCAGGACAGGACCGCCGTGTCAGATTTACAACTTCACATGGGGGAAAAAAATCTCTTTGTGTCCTTGACAAAGTTATCAGTGTGTAATTACCGCTTACTCGCTCTTTATTACATATCTGGCTTACCCGATAAGTCCCAAGGGGCTCTCTCCCCATGTGTGACATCAAAGTATAGCTGTTTAAATCTACAATAATAACCTCATAGACCAGGTCTGATTATGGGAGGTAATTTGTCGTACTTATTTTTGCTGGTTTCCTATAGCCTGGAGAAAATGCTTCCAGAGTAGATATGAGAATGTCCATTATTGCTACTTAAGAGAGTGGAGAAAAGGAGCTTGTAGCCGAGCTGGGGAAGGGGAGGAGAAGTCAATCAAGACAGGAAGGATGTTCATTCTCTCTCTCTTCTTCTTTAGTGGGCCATAAAAGCTAACGGGCCCAGAACAGCGCTCACCTCGGAATCGCCCAATTGCTTTTTTTCTCCCCCTTTTCTCACCCTCCTCACGCCTCCCCTCCCTCTGCTCCTCAGACAAATTGGCATCCTGGACAGAGGTGAGCGTCATAAATAAGGAAAACGGTAGTCATTGTCACACGCGCGTGCTTGCGTGGCGCACACATTCGCAGCGTCTCACATGCGTGCACACCTTCAGGCACTTTCCCTCTTTCCTCACTGTAGGCAGGCAACGCAACAACATACACGAGCGCACAACGTTGAGCGCTTCAGCCGAGGACCTCCCCAGAAACGACCATCATTCCTTCCTTTATTTTTTTGTCCTGCTCTCCCCCCATCGTGTTACCACAGGTGGCGAGAAGAGGAAACATGAGCAAAACTTCTAAAAATACAGTCCTACAGAGCAGTTTGGTGCCACTGCAGAGGTTAAACAATCTGAGAGCTGCAGGCAATCATTCAATTTAAAACGCACCAGGAGCCCTTGGGGCGCGAGGGGAGCAGGACGCATAAAGAAATTTAACAACTCAATGTTTTACGGCCCACGAAAATGAGATCTGAGTACAGGAGCGGTGGTGGGGGTGTCCGGAGCTCGCTGTGCGCTCCGTACACACAAGTACAAAAGAGCCACATAAAACAAAAAAAAAAGAAGAAGAAAGAGGTCAGTCAGTGAGTGTTGAGTTGAGCTCATGACCCCTTCCCCAGGACTAAAGTACGCCTCCGTCACAGCGAGGGACAACAAATCAAGTCATGTACTTTTGCCTGTTTTCCCCACTCTCCGATATCGGCTATATACACATCTTTGGTGTTTCCCACATCTTCTGCACTGTAAAAGGGCTGATTGGACCAGCTTTAATTAGTTGCTTTAACTCACTAACATGCAAATTAATTAAGTTGATCAAAATTAGGTTCACATGTAATATAAATGCTGATGATTTAAATCAGACATACACACGTGGACAAAATTGTTGGTACCCCTCAGTTAAAGAAAGAAAAACCCACAATTCTCACTGAAATCACTTGAAACTCACAAAAGTAACAATAAATAAAAATTTATTGAAAATTAAATAATCAAAATCAGCCATCACTTTTGAATTGTTGATTAACATAATTATTTAAAAAAACAAACTAATGAAATAGGGCTGGACAAAAATGATGGTACCCATAACTTAATATTTTGTTGCACAACCTTTTGAGGCAATCACTGCAATTAAACGATTTCTGTATTTGTCAATGAGCGTTCTGCAGCTGTCAACAGGTATTTTGGCCCACTCCTCATGAGCAAACAGCTCCAGTTGTCTCAGGTTTGATGGGTGTCTTCTCCAAATGGCATGTTTCAGCTCCTTCCACATATGTTCAATGGGATTCAGATCTGGGCTCATAGAAGGCCACTTTAGAATAGTCCAACGCTTTTCTCTCAGCCATTCTTGGGTGTTTTTGGCTGTGTGTTTTGGATGGTTGTCCTGTTGGAAGACCCATGACCTGCGACTGAGACCAAGCTTTCTGACACTAGGCAGCACATTTCTCTCCAGAATGCCTTGATAGTCTTCAGATTTCATCGTACCTTGCACACTTTCAAGACACCCTGTGCCAGATGCAGCAAAGCAGCCCCAAAACATTACTGAGCCTCCTCCATGTTTCACCGTAGGGACAGTGTTCTTTTCTTCGTATGCTTGCTTTTTGAGTCTATGAACATAGAGTTGATGTGCCTTACCAAAAAGCTCCAGTTTGGTCTCATCTGTCCAAAGGACATTCTCCCAGAAGCTTTGTGGCTTGTCAACATGCATTTTTGCAAATTCCAGTCTGGCTTTTTTATGAGTTTTTTTCAGCAGTGGTGTCCTCCTTGGTCGTCTCCCATGAAGTCCACTTTGGCTCAAACAACGACGAATGGTGCGATCTGACACTGATGTACCTTGGCCTTGGAGTTCACCTTTAATTTCTTTGGAGGTTGCTCTGGGCTCTTTGGATACAATTCCAACGATCCGTCTCTTCAATTTGTCATCAATTTTCCTCTTGCGGCAAACGTCCAGGGAGGTTGGCTACTGTCCCGTGGGTCTTGAACTTCTGAATAATATGAGCCACTGTTGTCACAGGAACTTCAAGCTGTTTAGAGATGGTCTTATAGCCTTTACCTTTAAGATGTTTGTCTATAATTTTTTTTCGGATGTCCTGGGACAATTCTCTCCTTCGCTTTCTGTTGTCCATGTTCAGTGTGGTACACACCTTTTCACCAAACAGCAGGGTGACTACTTGTCTCCCTTTAAATAGGCAGACTGACTGATTATGAGTTTGGAAACACCTGTGATGTCAATTAAATGACACACCTGAGTTAATCATGTCACTCTGGTCAAATAGTTTTCAATCTTTTATAGAGGTACCATCATTTTTGTCCAGGCCTGTTTCATTAGTTTGTTTTTTTAAATAATTATGTTAATCAACAATTCAAAAGTAATGGCTGTTTTTGATTATTTAATTTTCAATAAATTTTTATTTATTGTTACTTTTGTGAGTTTCAAGTGATTTCAGTGAGAATTGTGGGTTTTTCCTTCTTTAACTGAGGGGTACCAACAATTTTGTCCACGGAGAAAACCCATGCATGCACAGGGAGAACATGCAAACTCCATGCAGATCGATCCCAAGCCCAGGCCAGGGATCTTCTTGCTGCAAGGCAAAAGTGCTAACCACTACACCACAGCCCGACACTTAATGTATATAACCTAATTTTCCCAATTTTTCTGAAATTCCAACATCAGTTTGTACATTCCTGTGATTGTGGTACATGTGTTGTTAGGTATAATAGCTCCTTTCAGGGTGTCAAGTCTTACTGGCAAAAGGGGAGGGACCAGACTATGAACGATTCACAACAATCTCAAAGAAATCATGTACAAGGGAAGGAACCATGTGGACGGATTACGAAAAACTCGACCATGCGCTCTTAGGTTACCATTTATTATCTATGTGTCCATTTTATGTACATGTATCTTTGTTGTGGGGGAACTATTTTAATGTTGGCAGAGTAACTTCCATGTAGCTCAGCATAGTTATGGAAGCTGTGTCTAAAGGGTCAAAGAGTTTTGAGGCCACTCAGAGAAGATAAACCCTAAAAGGTTTTCGTTCTTGAAAGATGGACTCCACATTTCTTTCTTGATGTGGAAAACTGTACAATAAGGTTTAAACTTGCAACCTACTTACAACAAGGAATAGGAAAAGAGTATCTGCTCACTGTGAAAGGCATTACATTTGTCCTCAACTCCAAACTTCTAAAATACAGCTCAAATGCACTATTTAGAGTGTATTTTGGTTTTTAGTCACCTTCTTGGTTCCATGCATTAAAAACTACCCATGCATGGGTGATATTAGTGTTTTTATGTGCTAGCAGAAGGCTTAATAAAACATTGACACTTTTCACTTCAAATGACAGAACGCAACACTGATGGAGCATTGGTCCTTGATTCAACCTGAGACAAATCAAGAAACAAAAAAGAAAAGAACAATCAAGACAGTCAAAGGAATGAGACACGACAGCGAGTGACAGACAATAAAAACAGACATTGTGGAAGTCGAAGATAAGCAGAGACAGGCTGATAAAGGCAACACTGAAGAAAAAGACAATGATACATACAGATAACGACAGGTGAGACAAGCTGAAACCCGGACAGGCGGGCGGACGGAAAGACACGCGGCCGGGAATGCAGATGGTTTAGTAAATCCGAGGGAGGACACAGTGCAGCTAACCAGCCAGGCCTAGAAACAGGAGTGTGTCACATGCGATGAAGGCAAGCGCCCAAGACGAGCTGTATTTTTAAAGACTTGAGAGGACAGTAGGTAGCAAGGGGTGCCGTGAGTTCAGGATGAAGGGAACAGAAAGCTGAAGAGAGTGAGGTTGAGCGACTTACAAAATATTTCTATTAAATTTTTACTATTGCTTTCTTCCAGCCAAGTAGAATGTGAGGCCAAAGTCAAACATTGTTTTTGCTCCACTAAATTTATGTAGCAGCTGCATTTAGAAGATGAAAAAAGAAGACTAACAACTGTAGCTACAAATCCATAACCAGCAACATTTAAAGGCTACTCACATGCTAAATGCTCACATGCATCAGTAATGATAATGAGGTTATTATGCATTTCAAACATGGTTCTACCTTAATAGAAAGCACACTTTTGTTGAGAATACCTGGGTAGTACTCTTCAAGCAAATTCCTGAACTTGAAGCATTACAAGCAAAATGTCAAAAGTACACTCTAGAAAGTCATTCTATTAACATACCTTTATTAAATGCATCTAATTCACTGACTCAGATAAATATTTTATGGGTTAAGTTGACATAATGTTTGTAATTGCATCAACTTAATATAATAAGTAATTTCAATTTCAATTTTTGCATTAGATAATCCACAATTAAATTCAAGTTGAGCTAACTTAAAGAAATTGGCTTAATACCTGCATTTTTCTTCACTATGAATTCAGCATCAGTTAATTAAAAATACTTTAGATTGTTGAAGAAAAGCTAAATTCTTTAACTTAATGTAATTTGTTGGTTGAACAGTTTTAGTCGAAGTCGTCATAACTGAAGAAGTCTTCTGTAAATTATTGCAAATGTTATTTTTTAGTGTAAAAATATTCCATATGCACAACAGTCCCTATCACACATTATTAAACAATCCATTTTATTCCTACTAATGCGTAATCATGTAAACAGAGTGTAAACATTGCAGCTGGTTGGGTTGGAGAAAATTTTGGGGGATGCAACTAATGACTGCTTTCATTATCCATTAATCTCATGATTATTTCGTCAATAAATCCTTTGGTCTAGTCTAGCTGTTGTGAAAAATGCGGATCAGTTTCACAGAGCAGCAGACTAAAAAAAGCTGCACAATCTCACATTTGAGAACCTGAAACCAGCAAATTAGAACAAATTAATGGGCCAGCTGATTTTATCTATTTAAGATGTCCAGATGTTTTATTTCAGACACTGGTTATATGATCTGCATGCAAAAGCTCCTGTACGACCTGCAAATAAAGTTGTGACCATAAACTGTAATCTTTTTATATTGGGTCCAGTTTCACCTGATGCATAATTCACTTCTTGTTTTTGCCTTTTGCATGCATGTCACTTCCAAAATTCAAAATGCCTTTATTTCCCTCTGTGCAGTTCACTTTGACCAACTTAAATTCTAAGTATTTCTTGTTTTTCTTAATTCCTCTTCATTATTCCCTCTTTGACCCATTACCATTTTTAAATTCTCCACCACCTGCAATGCCAACTCATTCCTCATTCACTCCTCTCATCCCAACGCTGTTTAAAAATATTTCCATCCACTGATTGCACTCTCTTTTTTACTGTCATTCTGAGCCACTATACTTCACACCTCCCTTAAACTTTCCTCCATTCTCCATTCTTCGCTCTCCAAGAATACACATCTCCTCTCTGTCTGCGTTCCTTCAGCGCTTCTCCCTTTCTCCATCCTCACCCCTGGCAGCGTCCCCCCCTGGCAGCGGGCCTGAGTGTGGGCCTGTTTCCTCAGCAGGCAGCCGACCGATGCATGCCCGCATTGTGAACAGGGGAAATGTGCTCCATTGTGTCTGAGCGGCGCTCACCCCTCTATGTGGAAGTGGTCTGAATGCAGGCTCGTTAACCAATCAATAGAGCAGACGCATCTAAAACCTCGTCCTTGAAACCCCTCTCTGCTTTTGTTCCATGCATGACAAATGAGCTAAGTGGAAGAACACATCCCGTGTGTCTTTTTTTTGTATTATATCAGTGCAGATTTTGCCTTGTTACACAGATTTTTCTGTAATCACTCCCTCATAGCAGAAAGCAAATCTGACAAACCTGATTAGAACATTGAGAAGAATCAAACATGACTGGGTTCCTACTGGATGAATCATAGACCGCAACATAGGGCAAAAAAAAGAAAGCCACACTTCTACTAAAATAGGACATATGCTTGACTGGTGAGTAGGGAGACTTATGGTTGCACAGGAAGGAAATGAGTCATCCCCAAACAGATGAATGGCTTTAAAAGTAGCCTAATAGAGTCCTCCGATGTGTGCATCAGGTAAATTATCCCTTTTAACCTATAAAAGGATGTCAGCTACATTCTAATTCATTTCTGAACATGGTGTCAAAAGTGAAAGAGGATCATTTTAATGTTAATTGCAATAGTTAAACGACCTGTTTTGAGGTAATTCAACTTATAGTGTAGTACACTTTATGACACCAGGCTTCTTCATCCTGCTGGATGGGAGCCACTTGGCAGCTTCCTCCTCTCCTCTTCAGACACTACCAGACACAATCTTATGGACACTTGAACCATTAATTCGGACATGCCAAGGGCACTTTGTCAAGTCTGTGCTGGAAATAGGACTATTAGGAAAGAACAATAATGTTATAAGTAATGCAACCATCCACAAGAGACCTTTTCTTAGGGCCAATAAAATACATATAAAACTTTGTATCTTTTGTAATCAATAACCCAAAGCTTCTGCTGCTGCTCAGCTAACATGACCGGTGGGCAAGTTACAAGAAGAAAGTAGTAATTACTTTTTACATTGCGTTACTTGGTTCACAAAAACAGAATGAATTACATGACTTTTCCTTTTAATTTAGCTTTGTCAAACTTGCATCTAATGAACTCCAAAGCTTTGTTGCTCACACAAGATTTATTCTGTATTTAACATGTGTAAAAATAGAAAAGGATATTTTATGGTTTAACGTGCAGCCGACCTTCAGCCTGGAAGTATTCAATGACCATCATGGACACACACATACTGCATATATACACACGTGGACAAAATTGTTGGTACCCCTCAGTTAAAGAAGGAAAAACCCACAATTCTCACTGAAATCACTTGAAACTCACAAAAGTAACAATAAATAAAAATTTATTGAAAATTAAATAATCAAAAACAGCCATTACTTTTGAATTGTTGATTTACATAATTATTTAAAAAAACAAACTAATGAAACAGGCCTGGACAAAAATGATGGTACCTCTATAAAAGATTGAAAACTATTTGACCAGAGTGACATGATTAACTCAGGTGTGTCATTTAATTGACATCACAGGTGTTTCCAAACTCAATCAGTCAGTCTGCCTATTTAAAGGGAGACAAGTAGTCACCCTGCTGTTTGGTGAAAAGGTGTGTACCACACTGAACATGGACAACAGAAAGCGAAGGAGAGAATTGTCCCAGGACATCCGAAAAAAAATTATAGACAAACATCTTAAAGGTAAAGGCTATAAGACCATCTCTAAACAGCTTGAAGTTCCTGTGACAACAGTGGCTCATATTATTCAGAAGTTCAAGACCCACGGGACAGTAGCCAACCTCCCTGGACGTGGCCGCAAGAGGAAAATTGATGACAAATTGAAGAGACGGATCGTTGGAATTGTATCCAAAGAGCCCAGAGCAACCTCCAAAGAAATTAAAGGTGAACTCCAAGGCCAAGGTACATCAGTGTCAGATGGCACCATTCGTCGTTGTTTGAGCCAAAGTGGACTTCATGGGAGACGACCAAGGAGGACACCACTGCTGAAAAAAACTCATAAAAAAGCGAGACTGGAATTTGCAAAAATGCATGTTGACAAGCCACAAAGCTTCTGGGAGAATGTCCTTTGGACAGATGAGACCAAACTGGAGCTTTTTGGTAAGGCACATCAACTCTATGTTCATAGACTCAAAAAGCAAGCATACGAAGAAAAGAACACTGTCCCTACGGTGAAACATGGAGGAGGCTCAGTAATGTTTTGGGGCTGCTTTGCTGCATCTGGCACAGGGTGTCTTGAAAGTGTGCAAGGTACGATGAAATCTGAAGACTATCAAGGCATTCTGGAGAGAAATGTGCTGCCTAGTGTCAGAAAGCTTGGTCTCAGTCGCAGGTCATGGGTCTTCCAACAGGACAACGATCCAAAACACACAGCCAAAAACACCCAAGAATGGCTGAGAGAAAAGCGTTGGACTATTCTAAAGTGGCCTTCTATGAGCCCAGATCTGAATCCCATTGAACATATGTGGAAGGAGCTGAAACATGCCATTTGGAGAAGACACCCATCAAACCTGAGACAACTGGAGCTGTTTGCTCATGAGGAGTGGGCCAAAAATACCTGTTGACAGCTGCAGAACGCTCATTGACAAATACAGAAATCGTTTAATTGCAGTGATTGCCTCAAAAGGTTGTGCAACAAAATATTAAGTTATGGGTACCATCATTTTTGTCCAGCCCTATTTCATTAGTTTGTTTTTTTAAATAATTTTATTAATCAACAATTCAAAAGTGATGGCTGATTTTGATGATTTAATTTTCAATAAATTTTTATTTATTGTTACTTTTGTGAGTTTCAAGTGATTTCAGTGAGAATTGTGGGTTTTTCCTGCTTTAACTGAGGGGTACCAACAATTTTGTCCACGTGTGTACTTAGAGTAGTAGTGACTATTGTGATGTCAAATGATTCAAAATTGTATCATCTTATTTTTGTTTCATCACTTCTAAGTTTAACAGTAGGGGATCTGTTCTTATGTCCAATAAAAAAAAAACACTTTAAATTTGTTTATTAGAAATACAGGCACTCAAGTCAACCAAAGTCAGTCCACCAGTCATTACTGAGATTCAGATCTTTATGGGTTTTTTTTTTTTTTTTTTTTTTAATTTCCTCTGTCCATCTTCATTTCAGATGACAGAATCAATCCTCATCAGCATGGAGGATATCAATGTTTCACAAATATTTGGAGAAATGTTTTTCCATTCTCGCTGCTCTTTTGCTGTAGGGATCGTCTTGCTCTACATTTTTCTTTAAAATCTCTAAAAGATGTTCTGTTGGATTCAAGTCAGGCGACATACTTGTCCAGGTCGTATTTTTCTACTTTTTCTTCTTGATAAACTCCTGAGTGATTTTGGCAGTATGCTTTGGATCGTTATTGTGCTGTAAAGTTCCTCTTGCCAAGCTTCTACAGACAGAGTGATCATCTCTACTGGCTCATCTCATGAGCCAGTATTTAGGCATTCATGATGCCATCTATACATGTCATCTCCCAAACACCTTTTGCACTCAAGTAGCCCCATATTATTACACCCGTTTCTGTGCTTCACTGTCAGTACTATGCATTCACTGTGGTAGATTTACGACGAACATGCTGGATATCATCTGAATTAAACAAACTTATCTTGCTCTCGTCTGACCAAAGAATGTGCTACCAACATTCATAAGGCTTCTTTAACATCTTCTTTACAGGGTTAATCTTGCAGTTTTGTGCAGAAGAGTAACCAAAGCCTTTGTTCTTTGACAGTGATCACCTTCCTGTTGATTTTTCAGAGCAAGATTTTACTGTTGGCGCTGTAATTTTGGGATAGCAGCCACTGCATCTCTGATGAGAGGTCCTATAGCTGGATCTACGCTTTCTGATTACTGCTGCAACTGAGCTTTTGTTGTTCACCAATCTTCCTGTATCCTTTTCGATCTTTGTGATGTTTTACATTAGATTTTATAATTCCTCCAGTAATTCTTTTCCATGTGGAACCATGATGCAGACATACCGCCCACATGTTTGTATTTACAGCTCCTTTTATAACCCTGTTCATGCAATAAGGCTACTTTGAAGTTACAGCTGTGCTCAGTTTTGTTTCAGTGATCACACGTTTTCCAACTTGTGTGTGAACAACCACAAATGTATTCACTTTTGTTGCATGAAGCGTCTGCTGTGTGACCTGTATTTCCACTACATTCTTTCAAATGTGTATCTTTTTGACTTTTCACAAGAGAAAATTCTCTAGTTGTCAACTTATAAAAGCAAAGCACTGGTTGAAAGGATTTTTAGCCATCTGACATATTAGACACAGGCTACATGATGTGAGTTTCGCATGCACTCTGGTACTACATTTAAACGGATCTGACTTCAGACAGTGACTCACACTGCACACAGCTAACCGTCTGTCTACCGAGCTTTCAGAGACCAAACTGATTTATACATCCATCAAAGCTGCTTTAAATAACTATAATAGAGTTACTGAATTTTGAATGGTAAAAAGTAATCATATTACTGTAATATTTTCGGCAGTAATGTGTTACTGCCAGCCATGAGCTAACACAGTGTGGACCGTCAGGCTCATATTCTAATCATGTGGAATTCCACTGGAACGCTCTGCAGTCCCTGTCTCCCAATGCTCCGTTTTCATTTGTAAATTGCTGTAAAAAAGTTTTGTTTCCTGTTTGTTTTTCTATTTATATGATTTGTCCATGGGCTTTTTGTTTTTGTGTTTCACTGTTGAGTCTTCAGGGACAAACCAATTGCTGCTACAACTACTACCTCCACTAATAATAGTAATACTATTAATAATAAAAACAGGAGGAGACTGAAGTTGATTTTTGCAGAAAAAGTGGAACTATCAGGGTACCGTGACAAAAAGAAAAATAAAAAGATATCAGTGGTATGAAAACCTGATGACACAGTCTTGATTCAGTGCCAGTGTCCGATTTACTCCCTGGCATCAAATCAATCCAATCACTCCCTGAGACGTCTAGACAAACTCTAATCACTTACAATTCTGAGCAATCACTTTCATCCCATGATGCATTGCGTTGGTGATAGGACGGGTCTCTTTCAGGGTGACAGTGCCACGATCATCCAGGCAGCAATTACGGGAGCACAACAGCTTTGAAGAGCGTGACAGTGATTCGATGATCATGTGACAGTGAGTAGCCGTACACTGTCAATAATTAGACAGTTTAGTTATACCACACGCTGTATGCAATATCAGTCTGCCAATATCGATATAATCCACTTGACACCAATAGTTACACTGCTTAAAAACCACACAATAGAGGAATAAATATTACTTTGAAACAGAGGGGCAACCGTGGTGTCTGGGAAGAGGCCGTTGAAGGGATAAGGGAGTATGAAGGGAGTGATTCTGTTTGTCAAAGTTTTAACCCGGTCTAAATGCTGACAGCTTCAGTCACTCATCTACGGATAAAGATAAAAATGAAAGAGACAGAGGAAGCTTGCTAGCAGAGACCGGAGTGGGAAGGAAGAACGGAGGGCCGAGCGGAAGAAAACCAAAGACCTATGTGCTGCTGTCTCAAGTGTTACCTGTGTTTCACCTTTAATCCTCCCTATCTTATTTTCGTGAAAGAACAAGGCTTGAGCCTGTTTACTGGGAGAATTCCTTTCCAAAGGCTCCCAGGACTCGGTATTTGTCAAAACTCCTGCACGGGCCTCAGCTCCAGCCCAGAAAAACCTTTTTTTTCTTTTTTTCCCCCCTTTCTTCCAAACAGCCAGCATTTTTCATTCTGCTGTTGTTGTGTCTCGGTCTCACCTAAGGCCATTAAACTCACAAAAGAATAAATTACATTAATTGCCAGTCTCGATGAGAACAGCTGGGCTGAGGTGCAGAACAACAACGATAAAATGAATTACAAGGAAATAAACCCCGGGTAAGAGAAGCAGCTCTCCTGACTTTTCTTGAGGTGGTGGTTGGGGGGCGTTTTCAAAATGGCTGCTGCTCAGTGTGCGTCATGCGATGGGTTTTGTTTTAAAGTATTTGTCTGTTCTTGAGTGAAAGCGCCCTCTACACCCATGCTGCCCCAGTTCCTTCTGACACCACTCACCATTAGGGCCCAGGTGCATAGCTAATGAAGGGATGGTGAACCACACACCTGTCTGCTGCAGGAAGAAGGCGGGAGGCCCACCGTCTTGACTAATGCCCTCACTTCACTTTCCATCTTTTCCATCTGTCTCCA
The DNA here is from genome assembly GCF_021347895.1 of Acanthochromis polyacanthus. Taxonomy (NCBI): domain Eukaryota; kingdom Metazoa; phylum Chordata; class Actinopteri; family Pomacentridae; genus Acanthochromis; species Acanthochromis polyacanthus. Next base: position 9,728,343 of record NC_067135.1, on the reverse strand, counting down.
TCCCTACTTGCTTTTGTTCTGCCTTAAAATCCCTCTCCATTTCCATCAGACTTCGCCCTCTCGTCTCCCCGGCTCCGCTCGGCGTTTTCCCAGGCGTTTGTACCTTTGGCTGAGGCCGCCCCGAGCACATGGCTGAGACGTACCTCTGAGAAGAGCTCGTTAGAAGGTGTGAGCTTAACCCCTGATTGATTTCTGAGCATGACACAGTGAGAGAGAGCCGAGCTGTAGCGCAAACACTTCTTCAGATGACTGTGTGTGTGGTACAGAGAGGAAGAGCTGAAGGGTTAGGAGGGGGATCAAGAACAAGAGAGCGAGGGAGGAAAAAAAATGCAGGAGGGAGAGGAGACAGCCAGCATAGACAGAAACTGACTCTGCTCTCTCTTTCTTTTTGTGCTTTTATATTTTGCTGTTGTTTTGCTAGCGTTCAGGCCTGTGCAATGAACTGAGGAGTGGCTAACTCGCTCCAATTTGTCAAGAGCTCTCTGACTGTTGTTTGGGCTGTGGTTGAGGGTGAGGAGGGCGCAGCCGCTGATGCCAGCCCTCCAATAGCGGAGTGATTACTGGGCACTGGGCCGTGCTGAGCCGGGCCGGGGCGTCAAAACATGCCGTTGCACTTCACTAGACACCGCTGTATGAAGATATGTGCTGAGACCTATATGCTCTGACAACACTTTGCCAAAATTTGAGGTACAACAAACAATAATGAGTTATTATTTGCCTGGAGAAAGAAGATGTCGGCTCTTTATAAATGGCAATACAGAGTAAAAGAAAAAGCAATTCAAGAAAGTCAAAGTATCTTTATTTACAATGATCGCATCTCATCTTTTCGCACCAAAGATAATCTTGTCAAGCATCTTTTGCATTATATTATTAAAGTTGTCTCAAGGTAACTGATCTTGAAACGCCTCGGTAAAATATTCAAAGATTATCTATTTTTAATTTAGAGCAGATGAGAAATATATCTGAAAATGTGATAACGTGGTTATCATATGCCAAAGATATATTATGAGAAAACCAAATTAATCAAGACAACAACAACACCGCACGGTCACACATTCAGAGTGAGATGATACAGCACGATCCAGAAATACCAGCCAGAGTAAATATTCAAAAATGTATTTTGGACCAGGAGGATCTGGGCTTGGAAAGCAATACTGGATCGGACGAAGTCTGATCCAAATGCAAACTGTTCAAGATGATCAAGTCTGGATTCCTAAAGTTCTAATGTAGACCACACATCCCAATGTAGGCTAGTAGCTATGTAAAATTAGTTAGCATGAAGTCACTTAAAGTGTTTTTTATTGGAAATGATAAAACATTTCAATTCATTTTTTAAAAAAGTTCTAAATTCCTCATTTGTTTATTTTACGAGGCCAACCATCTGGGATGCTTGTGTCGTCAGATGATTGAATAAAGGGATTCATAGGTAGCCTAATGTAAATAAATATGTTGTATAATTTGACCAGCTTTAAATGTGCATTACTTTTTCTTGCTGTAATTCACCCTAAATCCACCTTTCTGTTGGGCTCATGACATGTTTCCAATCCCACTCACCAGTCTTTAACAACACGTACTGAAGGTTTGATCAAAACAAAAGAACAGATTTTCATAATCCTTTATCCACTTTTGAACAACCCATTTTTTAGATATGATCCAATCCAACAGCCGAAATTCAACCAGATTGCTTCTGTCAGTCCAGTAGCTTAAAGGTGCAGTATGTGATTCTAATCCCATACACTTTTTGTCAAATTCAATCTCCTCATGGGTTACTAGCTGTCCATTTCTGGTGTTTATACCTAGCCTTGTCCCTGGAACAAATTGCTTTGGACTAAATGACAACACACTCCCAGCATTAAGCGTGTTCACTCCCTGGCTCATAACAGCTGATGGTAATGGAGTCCCTTTATCCTCTATCACTCCTCCCAATGGCTTCCATGCAGGTCTTCCTAGGTGTGCTAGTCTGTGGCTGCCTGGGAGGCTTCACATTCACCTCATTTCCCCCTCCAGCTAAACAATGCAGACCCAGCAGCCTCATCTGAGGTCTGACAGACTTGACAATGGGGAATATACATTTGCTACCTCCAGTCAATCGTTTGTTTTCATGCAGCTTCCCCCACCTATTCCATTATCTTTCATGTTACTGTTTTCAAAATCCCTTTAAGTAAGTGAAACATAGTGTGCTAGTGTGTGGCAAATATCTCAAAATGACAGTCTTATTATCCTGCTGACCCATTAACTGATCTGTCACTAGTTTGAGTTAAATAAACATTTTTTGGGGGGAACTTTCTACCAAGCCACATTTGTCACCATGGAACCTGAGCTGTTCAAAGACTAAAGGTAAATACAGCATAAACAAACCTAGAATTTTGTAAGATTTGAACTTGCGAGTTTTATGTTTCGACCCTTTTGTGAGATAACTCTGAGGGCTCTCAAGATAATATTGGGACGCAAACAAGTAAAAACACACTTTTTCTTCTCAAAATTAAATGTCAAACTGCAATTTTTGGTCTGTAAGCTGTTATAAATCATGCAGTTTAGGTAGAATTTTAACTTCTAATCTTCGGTCAGATTTCTCGTTATTCTTTGCTTGTCTGACTTTGTTTTGACACTGTGTTCCTTGCAATTAACTCCCTGAGTACATTGCTATTATTAGCAGTAGGATTGATGGCAAAAACTATGTAAATAAGACCAAAATAAATTCTGAGTTTTGTTGCAAATAATGGGAGGTGTGAGTTAATGGGCCTAAAGAATTGAAGTGGTTAATGTTCCCAAACTAGCTCAGAGGCCTTCTCCATTATGTAGCATTGTTGAGGCTCTGTCAGTCTTGCAACAGTCTCCTCTGTCTGTCTCTCTTCCCTTTTTTCAACTCTCTCCCAGCCTCTACAATATTATCTCTCTCTGTGAGGCTTTAGGCTCTATCTCTACTAATTAGAATTTAATGGACCAAAAGTGATTGGTGTACTTCCAGAAATAAAGTGGGCTATTCATATGTAAAGCAAACAAACAGTACTTGGTATAGAAGTATTGTTTGGGTGCGTCTCTTGCCGGAGTCACAATGACACAGAGACGAGGGAAACATACAGGCTAAGAAGCATATTTAAATGCATGAGTTTTTTTCCCCTGTTCTTTTATCACACTTATTAGGGAGCAAACGCATAATCTTTGCAATTGAATGTCTTGTAATTTTTCTTCAGCATATATTTTACTTCCTGACATGTTTTCTTGACTTTTTTTTCTTTCTTTTTTTGGGGGGTATTGCCCCTAAGTGGGTGCTCATTCCTCAGACCCTGAGTAATCATCGTTATAAAATGATAAGAGCCATACCCTGACTGCTCCCTGTGGAATTAAGCATTAGAGACGTTTCTTTAGGTCTGCCCACACAGTGGTCTCACACATTCGTTAACACCGTCTTCTTTATTCTCTCTCCTCAGTTTGTCTAATTTTCTCTCTGCCTGAGTAACATTCCCTCACTGCTACCCTTGTTTCTCATACTAGCATAACTGATGGCTCTAATTTGTGTACTTTAAAGGGCCAATTCATAAAAGGTACTTATGCTCGATAAGGAAATTGAAATGAATGACGACAGCCTTATCAAAACCCCCTCTTCCCTCCCTTTCCACTCATCCCTGGGCAAGTGAGAGGTTTCATTGCTTTAGAACACTACCGCCGTGAGAATATAAATGCAAATCTAAACGCCTTGACGCTATTGAAGGGCCTCTCTTTATAGAATCGATAATCATATGCAAGCACTGGGTTGAGAGACCCAAGAATTACTACAGGGAATTGATATATGCAAGGTTGTTTACATGTTGCTGTGAGGAGAGCATGCACATAGGGGACTGGAGAACAGGAGAGCTTACACACCGTGGTACCAAAAGATGCACATAGAGAACATAATTTTTGTAAAAGGGTACGCAGAAAATATAGATTGTCACTCGCTTTAATTCAGCCATTAACATGATACCGGTCGGGTGTAAATGATGCTGTCCAATTTTCCATTAGCTTGAGTACATGAAGCAAGATACATGTACTGTATGCTTATGATACATAGGCAGACTGTAAAAAAAAAAAAGAACTTGCAAAACATTTTGTAGTAAGCAAAAACAACCTCGTCAGATGCCTTGAAAGCATCAGAGGAGTCCCATAAAAATCAGGCTTGAAGGACTTTTAAAAAAAAAAAAATCAAGGAATTCATCTAAAGTTGCTTGACACTTGATGATTTGTCAAGTAACTGAACAAAAGAGTTCATATTTTAAAGGAGGAAGCATCTCAAAATCCAAATACAAGACTTTAGTTTTTTTCTTCTCCCTTGGGCCTTGCTCAGACACAGAAAATATAATGGTTGTTTTCAGAACTTTCCACAGTTTTAAAAGCCATTCTTTGTTTCATAGCTCACTGTGCTCTTTGTTTGGTGTCTGAGGAGCTTTTAAAGGTGGACTCTGCAGTTTTGGAAAATTTGTTGATATTTAGTTTAAAGTTTGTTCACTTAGCCCAACTTTGGGTTGTTGTCCTGTGATTTTGTGCTGGTTTACATCTAATGCTTTCATTTAAAACTGCTTTCGAACAATTTTAAATGACTAAAGTCAATGTTTTGTGTTTATTACAATATTCGAGTCCACATTTCTCCCCATGTCAGGATCTTGGATTGTTACTTCAGATTCTGTTCCCAGGCCTCAGGAAAAGTTTGACTACAACGTTATCAAAACTACTTGCTAGAACTCTTGAAAAACAAGATTCAGGTTGTGATAAACAGGAATCATTCTTGTGTAAAAACTGAATTTCTGCTCGACAAAATCCTATCAGTAATATTGTCAGACTTTTGTGACGTTTATCCGTAAGTAATCTGAATGTTGTTTGTGCATAAACGGATCACCCATTGATCTGACGCAGCCCATAAAGCAGCCTCAGACTTTGGTAGCCGAGGCTTCAGAGAGTCGGTACAGCGCGTGCCAAATAGCGAGGCTGATTAATGCACCGATAATCTGGTCCATAAATAGACACGCCAGTCTCTGTTTTGTATTTTATGTATCTGCCTTTACTGCAGCAATAACTGTTGGAGGGCTGTATTTCATGGCCGTTCAGCCGCCAAACTTCTCTCACTTACACTCTGTCTCTTTCTCTTCCACTTACTCTCTCTTCCTCTCTGGCCCAACTCCACTTTGATGAAGAGTGAAAGAGCATGTTGTCTCAAACTTTGCGGCAAGTGGTGAGAATACAAAAAAAATAAAAATAAATAAAAAGACTGAGGGGAAGAGGCAGCTTTCACAATACATCAAGCTCTGTCTTCTACAATGCCTAGAGTTCGCCGATACCTGTGGGTCTTTTTCATCATGAGTCACTGATAAACACAGAAAAGGCTGCCGGATTAGAGGAGATGGCTGGAAAAGAGCCCACCCCGATGCGTGAGAAGAAGGCTTGCCAACCAATAACATGGGTCACCGGTTCCCAGGCCAAACTGTATTGTGATAGAGCACTGGGATGCCAGGGCTCAACCGAGAGCGAAGGTGACAAAGGAGGAAAAGCTTTTACCACATCAGCAGCAGAAACATTTGTTACTCACTACAAAGGGAACATGGCAGCTCTCCCTAGTCCCAATCCCCATCTGACTGGAGATATAGCTCCGGGGTAGTCATGCTCTATCAGACCTCGCCTGAATCAGATCCGTCTCCCGCATTAGCATTCTCATGTGAATAAATAACAGCGATAATGGTAACACTGTACTGCATGCTTAATGGGAGATGGTGGGCTGCCAGGTCACAAAATGCCTGAAAAGTATGTTGAGTGAACGAAAACTGGAAGACTGAGATTTGAAAACTTATTCACTCAAAATGAAAGGAAAAAAGGGATAAAGGCCAAAGCTGGCACTTTTTAGTCATCAAGGTCCCAGCAAACAATTTAAATCGTTATATATACCGTTTTCAGGTTGTTTTTTTTTAAACTTCACAGCAAAAACATACCAATAAACAATGCCCTTCATCCTCATTTTAGAGAGCACAATACTCAATCCCACCCATTTGCACTGCTTATGAATATTCTAATTTAAAGCATGAAAGCATCCTTTTAGTGGCCGTTGGCAGTTCAGCTCATGATTGTATGCCAGCGGAAATGCAGCTTAACAACAGCAGCAACCTCTGCATGATCTCCCAACTTGACCGCTGTTTTAATTACAAAATTATAATTACGGTTAGTTGGATAAATGTGTCTACTGGGCTTAGAACTCACCACACACAAAAAAAACAAAAAAACAATGAGCTTTGATATTCACAATTTTATTTGTAAGGGCAGAGGAAAGAGTTTGAAATAGGGCCTGGGAGCAATAGTTAATTTACTGTATCCTGAGATACTGCCTTAATTTATTGATACCGGTTTGTTTTCGATTTGAGGCGAAGTGCTTTGGAGAGTGTTACCGAAAGAGGGGGGAAAATTTTTCAATTATGTTCCTGGAAAAAAAAGGAAAAAAAGCTAGCGACAGGAGCCTTTCAGTGCACAAAGCTGCCCTGTGACTTGATGAATGGCCAGCCTTTAATGTTATGGGGGATTAAAGATAACTTCTGAACGATCAGCAGGCCAACATATAGGCAGCTCCTCTTTCACCGGCATAATAAGTTCTCAGCTGCCACTGGTTTAATTACCTCCTTTTAAAACTCAATCCACGTGGACCCCTCTTTAAAAAAAAATAAGATGGCAGTAGGATTAAGTTGAGGGAGGCAGTGGGGGTCAGGTATTCCATTGATTACAAGGTACCATTAAAGATCAAGAGAGGAGGCACTTACAGACATCCATCAGGCTAAGATTGAAGCGGCTGTAATGATCTTCCTGTACACCATAAATAAAACTGATGTGTGGCTTCCATCTCCACCCTGGGTTTGTTATGAAGCAGCTCAGCCCTCCTGCATCCAGACAAGGCCCTCGGGAGCATTCGTTTGGGACCAGCCCTCCCCACCTCGTTCCCACCACCCACCTGTGCCACTGAGCAGCAACTTTGCAAGAAATCCATCAGGACTGCGTCGGGATGAACAGATCATGTTAGCAACCCCCAGGGAGAGAGGTCACTGAAGCCATGAGTCACTGCTGTCATATGAAAAACACAGCGGGGGCGTGTTTAGACTGCCAGATGAGCAGCTGAGATGCACGTTTATGCTTCTGTCGAGCGCTGATCACCAGGCGAAAACCACAAAATGCAGAGACTGTCAGATTTTGTCACTCACTGAACGAAGTTTCTGTAAAAATATAGTAGTGCCAAAACAGTTATTGCAGCAGTTCTTAATGCGACACAAAACAAGATGTAAAGATACTTCACAATGATAAAAGCTATTGATCGCTCACCACCGGGAAGCAAATTCATCTGCTAATTCACAATGGCATAAAGTGTTTACCACACTCAAAATGAATATGAATTTAAAAGCAGCCTAAACAACATACATGCAAAACAAAGGTACTTTTGACATTTTTTTACTGTGATTTTTTGAATAATTCAGTGTTAATTCACAGACTCTTCCCGAGATTACATATAATTAGTAAAATCACAAATAGTATTTTACTTGTCGACCTTCAAAACAGTCCAGAACTGTTCATTATGTCCACATGAAATTACACAAATTTTCAGCTGTATATAAGGCAAATATTTGTCATTACTTGGAAGAACAATTATGTATGTTAATGGCTGAAAAAGATCATTTTTTTTAAACTGGTATTTTACCGATTTTCCCTGTTTTCGTAAATTACTGATAATATCTAGCAAAACTCACAGATTAAAAGTATTTATTTACATGTAAACTGTCACAAAAAAGCCAAAATTATATATAAAGTCCACATCAAAAGTCAGTACTTAAGACAGCAATTAATTTTTGTTTGACAATGAAATTACACTATTGTACTGTATTTAAATCAGCTAAAAATGACAATATTCTACAGATATTCAGCATTATTTTTAGCATTCTTAATTTTTAATGTATATTTTCTGTCACTCTTGTTTCAGGATTCTTTTTGTATTTTTTATTGTTTTTACAGTGTATGCTTTGGTTCCTCAGCTCTGAAAGAAGCCTCAACGACCTTGCGCTGCCCCTCCCTCATTGTTTTCATCCTTATTTGCCTCCATTAGGGCAGTCGCTTCCTGGATTAAGGAAAATGAAAAGAGAAACATGTTGGAGATCTTCATTGGCAGGTGATGAAGGATGGCGGCGCCTGTTGACACTTAGTGTGGGTTAGAGAACGAGACTGCTGAATGTGTAGGTGTGGGGTTAATGGAGAGCACAGTTTGAGACTTTGTCTATGTCACACAATGCAACGAGAACCCAAACAAAGCCGTTGGAGCATCATCTAAAGACTTAGTAACTATCAGCTAAACATAGATAGGTGTATATCATGGTCACCATTTAGCATGTGTGAATCCAAGACGGTATATCTTCTAGAGTTGATATAATAAGCACAAAAACTAATGATCCCTAATTCCCAACACACCAAGCATTTGAGTATTACTATTGTGGAAAGTCCTCTGTTCAACAAATCCATGCGTCTTAGCCCAGGGTGATGCTGTTCTTTTTTTTTGTGGCACAACAATGCGAGCAGGGTGGGATGCAGGAGGAACAACAGGGAGGTGAAATCATGGGCATTTTCTAGTTGCCCTGACAGAGAGACGGCAAAAAAAAGAACTCAACATCAGATCCCCTGGGATTCATGGTACAGCAGTTGACCCTCTGCTGGGGTAGCTGCAGGGTGTCCACATCGTATGCCCCCTACTGGCAGAAGGGAAGAGCAGGTCACGGTGCCTCCTACAGCTCATCTTGCCGCGAGCGAGCAAGAGCACATCATCGTGATGAGAAGAACCTTTTGTACAACTAGATATGCTAAAGGCAACGACATACTCAGCCCAAAAATAATGAACCAACTGTGTTTCTTAGGGTACATGTTTCTGTACATGCATCTTTCCATCAGATTGTGTCTCCACCACTAGATTGCTATGAGGACTACAAAGAGGCTGTGAATTTAAACAGACGTGTATCAGCAACAGCGAAAAAATAAATAAAAATGCTGGGGACAGGAAAAGAGAGTGTTTGATTCTTTTTTTCTTAAATGGGCAGATTAGAGGGTATATAACAAAGGAAGCGAGGAAACAAAGTGAAGAAAGAGAGTACTTCAACAAATACAACAAATAACACAAGTGGTATCCTCACAGATTGCTAATATTTTCTCCCACCAGTAATTACTTACAGAATGTATCCAGGGTCCCTACTTGCTTTAACAACTGTCTGTTGGAGTACTGCGATTAAAGCTGCATTGGTGTAACACAGTCAGTTCAGGGTTATTTCCCCCTGACACCATGAGACTGGCTGCAGGATGCAGGCTAAGACTACTGCTTCTCTTGGCAGGGACTAACCCAGAAAAGGCGAGCAGGCAGGCAGGCTGGCTGCTGGAGATTGGGTCTGGCAGAAAGCAGGTCACACATACATCAGAGACCAATGCAGCACGTTGCCTGTTACAGCTTAATATCCATAGAAGCCAGAGCCAGGACATACACACCACCACAGACAGACAGGGAGAACCAGGCAGAGAGCGCGCGAGAGAGAGATGGAGGAACAGTTTGACAAGGGAAACAGGGATGGGAAGAAGGATGGAGAAAGAGAATTAGAGAGGCAAACATAGCTTACAGGAGACTGAGAGCATGAGAGAGAGGAAGAAGCTGAAATGATGGGTTTGGCAGAGGTGCAGCAGACACGGGAGGGGGAGCGAGAGAGCAGGCAAGACAGTTAAAGGCAGAAGAAAAAGGGACAGATATGCAGTGGATAAAAAGATGATGGAGAATCACCAAAAGGGGACAGTAAAAAATGACTGCTGCGAGTTCTGGGTACAGTAAAAACTGAAGGTTAGTGAAAATTGAAACAGTGACGAGTGAGGAAAGAACAGCTACATGAACCGAAGTGGTCATTACAACTGCAAAAATGTATTCTTGGTCGGGCTAGTAATACATATTTAATCATACAGATAGAGGAACTTGTATGCTGCCGACTCCATGAAGTTCAAACATTTCGGGCTGTCGTCGTGCTCGCATTAAAATTCTGGCTAGTTGTTAAATAAGACAAGAGCAATAACACAAACAAAACACTCTGCTCACGTCGTGCTTCTGCCAAGCCTAAAAAGACATAAATTAGGCCCGGCTAACTGTTGTAAGGTTACTAAACATTTCACTGTGCTTGAGAAGAAGAAAAGAAATAGAAAGGAGCACTAACTGAAAGAAAACAAAGGGAACAACTAAGGAAAGAGTGTAAAAAGCGCTGACAGGCTCTATTGCTGGAGTAGAAGGTTGTAAAGGGGGTATAACAGGAAAGAGAGGGAGCGAACAAGCATGCAAGAGAAAGGGAAGGGAGAGATAGAGAGTGTGTGATAAAGAGGAAAATAACACAAGCCAAGCTCCCGTAGGAGGAATGCACAATAGTGCAATAAGCTGGTGATATAATGGCCTTTTTTGCTGTATCAAGCCCATTCTCTTCATCTCTGGCAACCCTCATCGAATCAGCACTCTGCTACCTCAGGTGGTGCTTTAATTACTCAATCTTAAGACCAAGTAGCAGACGAAACATGTTTCTGCTAATTCCAATACACTGTTGGCACACCCAGAGCGAATGAAGGCATCTGGCAAAATCTGGACAACATTTAGTTAAAGAATAAACAAAAAAAAGTAACTAATAGACAGTTTCTGTCATTTATAAAAAAAAATGTATCAATGGTTTCATCATGTAGGTGTAAGGAATGTTCTGCTTTTCATCTTTATACAACTTTAAATTATATATATTGAATTTTCTGATGTTTTAAATCAAATGGTGCATCATAAAACAACGAGTGAATATATGAAAAAGTACATTTTTTCCTGCAATTTTCTCTTCCTTTAAGGTGTACAGTGAAGCAAAACTGTAGAATTCACTCATCTTCATTTGTGATCAGACACACAGATGTAATTAGCTTTACTCGCATCCAATAATGTAAAACACATTCTAGATACCGACATAAAAAAGAAAAATGATTTTTTATTTCTCTGCGGATGTAAACAAACATGTCCATAAGTGTGCGTGACTTTCTCTACGCAGTTATGTTGTTGTTGCTATTAGACTGTTATGGGACTGAGAGCGGTCCCAGGCGGATGCACGTCTGTAAGGCAAACCATTGGTGACATCCTAAGCACGGTTAACGTTGTTACGGCCACAGCGACACAGACGAAGAGCCTTCCCAGGATGCTCGGCAAGGCACGGCATTGCACCGCCACAGACGAGGGGCCAAATGAGATAGCGCCGAGGCCAAATCTAATTAGGGGACGAAGGCACAGCACAAGAGGCAGGGAGACGGTACGGCAAAGAAAGAGGAAAGAGAAGGAGGGGTGGTTCAGAGGAGGTAAACAGAGAAAAGAGGAGGGAGAAGGAGTGGGTGACAGAAATATACTGAGTGGTAAACTGCAAGGGAGAGTGTGAGACGGAGCAGAAAAGAGAGAATAAGGCGGTGGCGCAGGAGAAAGGTTTGCATGCACATGTGTGGGAAAGCAAGCTGAATTGTTTGTGTACCCCCCTCCCCGCTGGTAAATGGAAAACACAGCCTGTGTGCTCGCACCCTCCTCCTCGGCCGCTCCGAGCCACTCACACAGTCTTTTCTCTGCCAGCGCCACACAATAGCTGGCTGATGAACCTGGGGCTAACATGCCCTTTGAGCTGAGTAAAGGCAGAACGCATGGAGAGTCCTTAATGATATCAGCCCGACGCAGCAAGCACACCAGCACCCACTTGCTAACTCCTTCACTTTCTCCCTCCCTGTCAAAAAACACCTCCTTTCCCTGCAACCTTTCCTGGACTGGTATGGGAAATGGAAGAATCGGCACATTCCCGGGTTAAATTCGGGAAGAAACAAACGTAAACAGCACAAGATGTGACGCAGATAGCGAGCATATGCATTGGTGCGTCATTTGCCTGAGATTGAAATTAAATTTAAGCATTTTGTTTTAAAAATGAGATGCTGCCTCCAGTGATTGTGGTCCTCCTGATAGGTAGATTGGATGGAGAGATTAGATTAAAAAGAGAGAGAGAGAGAGAGAGAGATGATTTTGGCTGCCTGATGTCCTTCACTTCCTTTCTTCATGTTCACACACATTTGGTGAGATGATGAGGCTGATATCAAGACACGATTTTCGCACACGCTGGCATTAGTGTTGCCAAAAAGGGGGGAAAAGGGAGAAAACAATATGCAAATTCCAAGGTTTCCTCTCATATTAAAGATGCAAAAACAGATATGGATATGTTGTTGGGTTGGCATTTTTGTGCCGTGCAACTATAAGTGTGTACTTGAGGAGATCTACAAGAAAGGATTGACTGAATAATTGAATATGTGCGATAAGGAAAGGTCACAACAAATGAGTGTGTAGACTGTAGAACACCTGGTCTTTTCTCTTGGTAAAATGTGGCCTCTGAACCTTGATAATTAGATTCTACTACCAATTAAAGTCAGGTTTCTGTTAACAGGGGTATCCAGGTGAAGAACAAAAGGGTCAGTCCTTGACAGTGGTGCTTTCAGCATGGCCAGTCACCTGATCACACCGACAAGCCCTCCAACAGTAATAAAACAGGGAATAGTGTGTTTTTATGTCTCCTCAACATCATTCACTTCTTCTGCACCTCACAATTTAGTCACATTTGGACAGCATCTCTGTGTTGTATTCAACCGATTTAGCAGTTCAGTAGTGTTGCATCATCAGACCGCTCTGCAGCAAAGAATGGTCTGACTACATCTCATTATCAATCTGCTATTAAGGAAAAAATGACCTGGCTTGTTTGTATTTCTTTAAACCAATCACAGTTGTCTTGGATGAAGCTGTGCAAAGTATTCTGCAACAGTGTCCCCTCAAAATAGCGCCGGGGGAATTGTTTTGGTGGAATATTTGCATGTAGGAAGGTGAGCAGAGTCAATAAAAGGACTAATTCACCTCAAAACTGGCCAGGCTGAAATACTGAATGATCCAAACATACTGCAAAATTGCAATTTTGCTGCCTACAGTTCGAAGTTTGTTGTCGTTTCCTGTTGTGAATGGGATTTTGAAAATAAGATCTACATCCAGTGAGTCAGACTAGCAGTTCAGTAACTTTTTTGGATCCACAATTGTAAAAAATCATCAAAACCATTGCAGAAATACCAGATGTATTGTCTTTAAAATTCCACACATTCCTCCTCCTTACTAACATGGCATAACCCAAATTTGAAGTAGATGATAATTACTGGTGGCAAGTGTCTGGTCTATAGCTACAACCCAGAGGCCAAACTAAAGTCCAGACAGTAGAGAACTCCTAAAGAATTAAATAGGCACATCACGGCAAAATTATGCTAGTTATTTTCTTTTATAGGTTATTACAGAATTGTGATTGATTGCCAAAGCAGAGTTCTACTTGAGGTCTTGAGTCATCCGAAGGAAGAAATTCAGTGCAAACGACTGTAAATGTGGCACAGCGGCAATCGGGTGCTCCATCACGATAACATGCCCACTTACAAAACTCAAGCTTTTTGGCTGCACAAACACAATTGTTGCTCTCCATCTGGGCGACCAAACTGATTTAGTTCCCTGCGACTTGAAACATGAAATTCAAGTCCAAGGGTTGATGTACTTGTCTTACTCACAAAAAGGGACTTCCAGGGAGTGTTTCAAGCATGGCTCAAGTGGTGGAAACAAACTATCGCTACACAAAGTGACTACTTCATAGGGGATGGTGACCACATATAAATCAGATATCGCTTTTGCTTTATATAGACACAGTCTTGGAACTTTTTGATCATATCTCATGCTCTCCAAGAAAACAGACTGATGTAAATCACCATTTTGTGTGATTCATCATTTCTTCAAATCTGTACAACAGAGGTGGAGAGTGCAATGTTAGCATGACCCATAGCATCACAATATCCACAAGAACACATCAAACAATCTGTAGCGTATTCAGGAACCATGCTACCATACAAAAAAAAGGGGGGGGGCTTGGTGAATCCACGTAATTGGCAGCAGATATGACAGAAGTTTTGTATCAGAGGAAACACATATGGAGAGATATCCATGTATGAATATCTCTCCCTACTGATGCTAACAGCAGAATTGTGCAAGAACAGTGCAAAGAAACTACTGATCCAGAGCTATGCATATTCTTTATTTTAAAATTTTGATTCACTTTTGTATTTCCAGCTGTATGAAGTCAACACCATGATCCATTTTAAGTGTGCATCAATCAGCATCAGCACAAAGGCAAATTAGAGGAACATTCTATTCGCTAGTGACGTGTATTTGCCAAAAAATATTGTTGATTCCCATTATCCAAGATTGCACTGTTTTCATCAAGTCAATCACGCCATCAAATCAACCACTAAGATGTTTAAAGTCTAAAAACGTAATTTACCAAAAAAGACCAGCATGTGGGCGACATAAGCATCCTCTCCAAAACCTTCTGAGTGCTTGAGTGATTACATTTTCATTCCACTCAAGTTTCTTGTTCCATTTTTGGCACCATCTGCATTTTTTATCCTCTTTCAACAATGCTTAATATGCTGATGCTAATAAAGCCTGGATTTGTGTTGTTTTTTGTTTAAGTCTTTATCAGGATAAAGCTATCAGCTAAGCTTGAGGGTCAGTTCTATCACCGCCGGACACAAGGGCTTAGCACGTTCCTTTAATTCATCAAGGTTTGATTACTTCTGTGAAGATTTTTTCCTCAGCCTGATAACCTGATGCTCCCCAATTAATGCCTTTTCACAATCCTGCCGACGCCGACATGATCAGAGCACGCTGGGCCTCCCGCGCGTCTCTGTTCGCCCGGTTGTGTTAGAACGCTCTTGGAAAGTTACACCTTGGAGATCTTTTTAAACCATTTTCACTCTCCACTCTATCAACAATTGCAGTTCATCAAACAAGATAAATTAATCTCTGTGGCATTCTGGCAGCGAGCCCAGGTAATTCGAAGAAAATAAAACCCCTGTCGAAAGCAGCGCTCACATACAGGTACATGCTATTGCTGTGGTTCTTGACAAGTCATGGCTGGTTTAATTAGTGATAATAGTAGGAAATAATAATTCTATTAATAAGAGCAAATCTGGAGCTTGAACATTTAAATGCTCCAGAACAAGAATAAAACAGAGAATGTGCAACAATGTGGTTTGAAAGTTAGATTTGACAGAGAAATTGTAATTAGTTCTGAAGTGGACATGCTTTTTAAATTAGAGCACAGAAAATGGGAAACATTACTGCTTTTAATCAATCTCTTTAAAAAAACATTAAATTTAACATTAATTGCTCGAGAATATTATACTTCTGTCGACTGTTTATCTATCCACTGCTTTCATCCGCTGTGTAGTTAGCTGTCCATGAGTGGAAACAAAACCGCACACGATGTGGACGGTCAACAAGATGTGCACTAGTCAAGGTCAAGCTTCTAGTCACTATGGATGGCACTCGGCTGCAGTAAATGTGCAGATACATTACAGTACATGCACTTAGCATTCCACTCAGCACCCAAACTCTACTCATTTACAATCAGCACCAGAGATGCACTGGATGACTGCCTGCCTGACCTGCATTTGCCATTTTGATGCATTGGACTGCTTGACAGGAACAGGACAGAAACAAAAAAACCTCCACAACAACCCTGACTATTCTGACAACTATTGTAATACATATGGGCATGATTCACAGACCCGCAAAATGCACTGAAGTTGCTGAAGTAGAGGGACACGATGTCTGTGATTCAGCCAGGTATGACTGTGAGCAGCAACACCGATGATACCCCACAACTCAGTGCAGCTCCGGCCCACCGGGTCAATCTCTGAGCCTCCGAACACAAAGACGCTGCTTCTTCAAAGTCAGCAATCAAACACGCGCAGCACAAAAGCACATTTATCTTCTGCGGCTTGCATTAAAACAGCACGCTATTCATTTGAAAATTAAATTTGCCCACTAAATTAAAGAGTGGAAGAACATAATGGATGGATCTGGATTGTCAGGGGGGCCAGAGAACCTCTGTAAATGAAAGAAAAACTGGAAAAGAGTTGAAAGAGAAGGTAAGCTGAGAGGTTTGCTGGATCAAATTGCAGTATTGTCCTATTTCATTGAGGAAGAGTTTGTGTGTGAATGTGGTGTGTGTGTGCACATGTGTATTGAGTGCAGAGAAAGTACATGGTACTTCATTTTCGAGCTGATTGCGTGCTGCCCAGTGGTGCCGCCCGCTGCTAGGCTACTCAGTGAAAAGCTTCCACTCACTTCCTCCCCTTTTCTGCTGCAAATAAATCAGCCGGAAAAAAATCAGATTACGATCAGGAGAGATTCATGGGAATGATTCAAAAAAATACAGAGCTGAAGGGACTTTGAAGCTAAACCCCAAAAGCACTGAGACTAGAGAGAGGAAACAGAGAACCTTGCCTACACATTACATTTTTATTAGGCAGTAAACAATTGTGAAGGATTTCTCAGGGCATTTGTCTAAATCCAGCACAAGAAGTGGGAAAATATGTTAATCACACAAAAAACAGCACAAAAATTAGAGGCAGACTGTTGCTTTGGAGGAGATTTGAAAGGTTACAATGCTATGGCAAAATGTTTATACACATAAAGGGAAAGATGACAATCTGAGCTAAAATGTCATAAAAATGATAAATGCTTGCTGTTTATGGGTCTCAATTAACAGTTGTCAAAGTAACACACTTGGATGTCCCTTCAGCATACAGCTTTCCTATGGTTAATTCAGCAAAAGCTTAACTACCTCACATACTTAAAAATATATCACAGAAATTAGCTTGTACGGAGGGACATCATAAATATGACCACATAATGAACATCCGCTCCGAGAGTGACTGTGATAGGGGCCATAAACCCTTTAAACTCATTCATACTGTCTGTAGAAACCATTTGTCCTATGAAGGACATAAAAATTATTTTTTTGCCCAGGTAGTCTTCTACATCTCTCCTTTGGCACTGCGTTCCTATCTACATGTCTCAAAGGGCTTTTGAGTAATGCATTTCTATTATTGTACCTTGTGTAGTGTCACATTGGTGGCTTTATCAGGAAGTTGTTGTAGGGTGAGGCTGGAGTGGGATGGAAGGGTTATTTTGTGGGGTTGGCTGGCATTAATCTCTGTCACTTGTCCTCTCTGATTTATACTCCTTCCCAATAAGCCAGTCTATGGCCTCCACTTCAATTGCTACTTTGTGATAGCGCTCCATGTTCAGCCTTCGTCTGCGCCGCCGCTTGACATTGAAGGCTTGTTCTCCGGACCAGCGGAAAGTAAAAAGCATGGTAAAGAATTAAATTTCCCGCACCAGGAACAAGAAAGACAAGATAATAGGAGCCTGGAGCTCCCTCCACCCCCATATAAAGAAAGCCATTCTCCTTTGAGTCTATTACGCCCGCTGCAGCTTCTGCTTGACGACTTTGATCAAGAGCAATTAATCTTTCACCAGGAGTGAGAAACACGGTAAAGGCCCGGGCCCAGCTACAGTCAAATTTTAAACATATAGAAAAAAGATTTTAATAGGTAGAAGAGTGGAGATCTATCAGAACGAGCCTCTGATTAATGAACACACAGGCTCAGCTCCAGGCTATCTGATCACAAAGATTCAACAGCAAAAACTCCTCCAATCGTCTCCTTTGTCGTTCATTAACAGAGCACCAGGATGGGCAACCATGCCACCCACCTGCCACCTAACAGCCCCCCACCCTCTGCCGTGGTCCGTATACTTCCAAAGTGTTTAATTACAGATGATTTATCACCAAACTGTCATTTGCTAACTGGGCCCTTCCGTTCTCTCTCCCCACGCCTCACTCCTGCTGTGTTGAGGGAACCTTCGCATCATTATGAGAGAGCTCATTTATATTAAAATGAGTACTACCGGTTAATTCGCTCCATACATTTTGGACACAGCGTGTGCCATGCATGAGCTTCGGATCACACCTGGTTCGTAGCAGCTTTGGCATACATCAAGTGCTTTATTGCCGAAGAGTTAATGCACATTTGATCTTGCTGCGATTTCCTATAAAGATTAAAGAAAAACACGGAGCGTAACGCATATATCATGATTCCATACTGCCCTTGCAAACATAAGTCTGAGTGGGCATTAAACATTATTCAGTGAATTAAACAAAGAACATTAAAGAGCCATTTACGTTGAATCTCATTTCCTCAGTTAACCTCCAGTCATAGCTGTCAGTCATCTTCACCGTCCAAGGACAGTCACGATGTTTTGCTCGGAGCAGATGAGGAAACCAATAATGCATATGACAAAGCGAAACATTCACTGGGATCTGAAAAGACCACACACTATCGATAA
The DNA here is from genome assembly GCF_021347895.1 of Acanthochromis polyacanthus. Taxonomy (NCBI): domain Eukaryota; kingdom Metazoa; phylum Chordata; class Actinopteri; family Pomacentridae; genus Acanthochromis; species Acanthochromis polyacanthus. The sequence goes on along the minus strand of NC_067135.1, from coordinate 9,710,018 downwards.
CAGCACACAGTCCTAAAGGAGTCCAAACCAAACAAATACAAACAGGGAACATATCAGTGCCTCCACAACAATGTAAATGAGGACCAATCTCAGACAGCCAAAAAAAAAAAAAGATTCAGGTTGGGACGGGAATAGCTTCCTCCCTGTTCAGTGAGGGGAAATAATAATGAGGGTATTAAATACAGCCAGCAGATGAAAAATAATAACATATCGATTGTGCACGTAGCGCTTTCAAAGGAGCGTAATGGCCTGATTCCTGGTATTGATCTGCTAGTGGGCTGGAGGAAAAGTAGCTAGTCGCCCCTGTAAGACCCCCAGTGAGAATGAGATTGGTGAAGCCATCTGAGGTTCTGTTTCTTGTTTCACTCTGTGTAGGCTTTATTTCAAATGGGTGTTGTTTTTTTTTCCTGAGCGGATGTGAAATGAATGCCACTGAAATGGTCTGACAAGTACAATATTTTCCATCTTGTGATCATACTTACTTGTAGCAATGTGGTTGTTGGTCACAGCACAGAAAGGTGCATTTTCTAGCATGGCAGCATTCGAAAAAAGCAATGCTGTTTGCAGATTATAACATTCAGTATTTAATACACAGCAGAGGTTTTCCTTCAATCGATAGTGAATATATACTGCGGTATGTCTGTAATACAGTGGAGCCCTATGTGATGCAACACCAAATTTAACATTTATCTTAAAGTTGAGCATCAAATGCAAGATGATAAGTATCATTTGCTGAGAAGAGATATCACGCAGCATTCTATCTCCGTCACATTATGAATTATTTATGCAATGTATTCATGGAGTACTATGTGCATGTTTGACTGTGAAAAAAGAGACAAAATTCAATCTCCAACTTAACACATATAAGCTCTAACCCACCTCTCACAAACTCCTCAAGTGATCTTATTTCTAGCTCAAAGAGACAGAAAAATCTATATCTCAATTTGGTACACTTCAACTCCACTCCAAAAGTGCCCTGAGAGAAAACTGAATTAAACTGAGACAAGCTGATTCAACACCCTGAAAAATGAATTTAAGTAGTTGTTTCTGAAATATGTATTTGCCATGTGCAATATCGGGCTTCTCGGCGAGAGAAAAACGTGATAGGACTTCACAGCAGCGCTTTCGTCTGGAGAAAGGTGTGTTTTCCCAGAATAAAAACGTGCATGCCAGGGAATACATTAATCATAACAAGGTGACAGCCGGTCTGACAGACAAGCAGAGGCACAGGAACAGATTTGACGGCGCTTTCTATTCCTCAACATGTTCAAAAAGGCAAAAACTTACAGGGCAATTAAAAGAGCATCGATAGCCGTGTCAGCTGGATTAGGGGCTGGGCGTGAAATTGTCACAGTGTGTGTCAGGGGTGCTCTGTTAACAACTCGGCCCGGCTTTTGCTGTGGAGTGGCGGAGAGGGGGCCCCAGTGGAACGTGACACTGGAAGAAATACCGTCAAGTCTGTGCAAGGCCGGATTAGATTAGCACACTGGAACAGGTGGTCTTTTATTGGCTGCGTGATACTGTCAAGGATCCTCTGAAACTGGATGCAGCGTGTGCACATGTGTGCGGACAAACGCACACACTGGAGACATTCAGGGCGAAGGTGGCACAAAGCTTTTGTGTCGGAGACCAAAAGGAACCTCGGTTTGCTCATGCCTGAGTCAACTGTAATGTGAGAATGCAGAGCATGGAGTTTGATGCTGCAGTCACTGTTGGAAAGAATAGAGGAGGAGGTGGGGAGAAAGTCATGCTAGGGTTAATGCGCTTTGGGCAAAATAACACTGAGGCGTCTGTTGAGTGACAGAAAATCAAGGGATTGTCCAGCTGTCTACCAGGCAACAACCACAAAATAGCACAATCTAACGAGTGAGGGGAGGGTAGGGACAGTGGCTAGAGTGAGGCAGTTTGCCAAACCATTCTTCACACCCACCAGTATATGTAATGTCATTTACGAGGAACATATTAGCCATGAATAATACATGTGGTGATGTATGGCACGAGTTTGCTTCGGATAAATTATACAGTAGGGCTGAACCAAATAGTGCGTCATACACCCATATGGACAGTGGGGCATGAAAATGCAGGGAGACACCTCTGCCAAACTGATAGTGGGTAATATAGTGCCTCTCTGAAAGCTGGCTGGAGTAAATTTACTGAACACAGCCAAAAACAGGGAGACCCAAATGCCACCTTGGCGGTCCAAACAATGTATCTGACATATGGGGTTATTTCTGAATAGGCAAGAGACAGATTTGAAATCGTGCTCACGATTGTGTGCAGATTTCCCATAAAAAATAAAAAAAAAAAGTCATCCAGGGGAATGCCAAAATAAGAAACACCAGACAGTCAACTGGGGAAGTGTTCTTTCAGCGGGGAGGAAAAAAAAAGTTGAGGTGTTTTGATGTGATGTGTATAGAGTCTGATGAGGAGGTCTATTGAAACTAGGTCACAAGGGGTGCCATTTTGTCAAAAGCCTGAGTGAAAAGCATTGCAAGAAACATGAAGCACATTTCTAGTCAAGGAAGAAAAAACTTCTTTCCATTTCTAGGACAACACAGTCCTAAATTCGTAGCTATATACTGCAGAAAAGACATTTTAGAAGAACTAATGCACAACAAGGGTCCTCTGGAATATAAGTAATACGTGTTAAAAGTAAACTATTAGTCAATTTCTTGTGCTCTGGTAAACTTAAATGTGTGCAGTTTTATTGCTTATGGAAGCAAATTAGCCCACTTGCGTCAAGCATGCTTGTTGACTTGTTGGTATACTTCACATACGCTAGAAATTAATTTTTTAAGTGGCACTTGGAGTCCATAAGCTCACTTCATGAAGTTCCTTTTTCAGTTATTTGGATAACAGCTGTGGCCCAGAAATTTCAAAAGTTGCAAAAGTGTTCGTGCAACGCCAAGTTTTGCCAAACTCTGGATTATCCAATTAAACTTTCATGCAACTGTTCTCAAAGGTACATATAATAATGTCTCTAATTCAATCATTAACACAAGCAGAAGGAGGTAAGATACAAAGATCTTTATGTTGAAACTTTATCCAGACAGCTGCTGGTTCAACTATGACATAGGGAACTAAAAACAAAACCACCAGGCAAGCGTACAGTGGGTCTAAATTAGGGCAAAGACTTGTAGATGAAATTCATGTTCGTGCCTTTAGAGGAAGTTGAGGCAGTGCCAGAACACAAGGGATAGATGATTTTCAAATCCCACACTACTCTATCAGACAGTGTAAAATGAGATTTGGCACTATATCTAACACAGAATGAGTCATGAGTTGGAGAACTATTATGGCTAGATTCTAATTGAAGGTGTCCAGGAGCAGTTTTTTTTTTCTCCTCCTCCTCCTAACAGCGATGGAAAAGTAATATCTTGCACTGGTCCAGCATAGTGAATGGCACGCTCAAGGTAAAAGAGGCTTGAACTGCACTTATTTCAGCTTGTCAGAGTTTGCATGCTGTATTACCTGCAGTCCTTGAATGTAGCAGAGAGTGTTTCAGACCGCAACTTTATGCAAAAGACCAAAAGACTGGGATGTGTACAAGACACAAGCCTGAACTAGCAGGGAAAATGTTTGGCCTCTGGCTGTACACAGAATCTCAAATGGGTGATTAATTGTTTATTGCCATCTTATGATGATGAAGAATCCTGGGCAACTTTTTTTTAAAATGCACTGCACTAGCTCCGTTCTCAGTAAGGGCTTCATAACTATACCTGGTCAGCTTTCCATGAAATCTCGAGCCCAAATACAATGCAGGTGCCTGTTTGAGTTGACGATTAATAGCTGCAATTTACAGCAAATGGGCTTTTGCACAATATGTTTAGCTGGGGCTAGATAAAATGGGTCCCTGGCCACTGATCTGGAGACAGATTACGTTTTTAGTCAGCTATGATTAAGGCATGAATAGGGAATGGGAGATCAGACTTTGGACCTGCACTGTTTAATGCTGCCCACCTGTTATAAATGAGCAGTTAAATGAGTCAAGCATTGGTGGTCCCAGGCCAATTCAAGGGCGTAAACTACCTGCACGCACACTAATATCACTTCTCTACCGCTTTCGTTTCGAGCCAAGTGCACCAGATTTGGATTTCCGCACACCTTTGCTGCTGCGAGTGTGTGCAAGGTGCGGCGGCACGCTTGGCAGGTCACTGGGTCAACGGGTGGCCGATGGTTCTGTACGAAGGCAATCCAAAGGAGAATCCAAAAAGGACATTTATCACTGCGGGGAACTGAACAGATCTGCTCTACTGCATGTACAGCAAGACTGACTGTGCTGAATATGTAAGTGGTAATAAATTACTCCTCAAAATGGACTTTTTTAGCGTTAGACTAATCCTCATCCAGGGTAATGAGTCACATATCTGCGTGTTCTTCATAACCAGCAGACCCTCTGTTGCCACAGGCGTCCTAACACTGTACATTTTAGTGGTTAAAAAGAGCATCTCTTACATCTGCTCCATGAAAGTGTGGGCTTCAAACTGGGTCAACAGACTGTCGCTGCGTTTTTTTTCCCCCCCTTCTCAAGGAATCACTCCTTGTACCTGCAGGCTGAAAGTACTTAACGCATTCTCTGAAGTTTGACTTTCATGCACTCTGTAAAACATCTGAAAATGCTTGCTTTCTGTGCGAGCGCTCGCATTTGCCACCAAGTGTTGTCCTCGTTTATTTCTAAATGGGCTTATTGCATAACAGCCCATGGAGGACAATGTAATTTAAGCGGTACAACATGCGAGAGGTGTAGAACAAGGAACTGGGGCTATCCATAGAGAGGGGCTACTGTGGTAACACGGGCTAAAAGGTTAAAGCAGCAGGGGGAATTAATATGTCTTAATGACATTATAATGAATGGGAAAATATGGGACATCATTTATTAAACGGAGTCAAGTGTGTCAGGGAAGTGCGAGGACTCACAAACGCATTAATTATCTCGCAGTCTCTCTTCGTGGACGGAGGAAGAAAGCGTTGGTGGAGAGGTAATGACAGGCTCGGAACGGACATCATAAATTACCACAGGGGGGCTTTGAGACGACAAGGTCTCATCTCACTCCTGCACTCACGCAGCAAGATGTCTTTTCATGTGTCCAAACCGTCACTGGGAATTTGGACAGAAAATCAGAGTTGCCTTTTCTAACTCTCAGTCATTTCCAGACAAGAAAGGAGGGAAATGCCCTTTTTTCTCTAAAGACTTGATATCATACTGGCAAGACATGACTTGTTATTCATCATACCTGTCACTCTAAGAAAAAAAAAAAGAAATGCAACCATCCCACCAGTCTCATTTTCACACTTTACTGGGGGGTGGGTGGTTGCTGAATTGAAAAAGCTCAAGAACTTTCTTCCAATTGACTTCAGAGTCTCCTACGTGCCTTCTGATGAACTCGAGGCCAGATATAGTATTTCTTCTTTTTTTTTTTTTAAAGTGTTTTTTGTTCACCACACTCTAATAAAGCTGATGAAGAATTAAGGTAAGAGCAATAATATTTAAAGTCTTTCTCAGTCTCTCTCAGAAGGAGTCATAGCTGTCTTGGTGGCCAGCCTCACTTGGAAGGCCTTCTCTTGATGGATATGCACATTTGTCATATTTGTCCATTGCTTACCGATGGGTTTTAAATCTACTCCAAGGGACATTCAGTCACTTGGAAATTTTCCAACCCAGTCACCACAACGTTACGTTCCTATACAACTAAGCTGCATAAATCATCTTCTATCAACCTGAAATAGAATTTTATCCAAAAATAATGATGGCTTCTTGAGTTTTTAGTCAGAAATCCCACAAATTGCATTCTCACTGATGTAACATTTTGCAATAACCTTGCTTGTTGTTAGCAACGCATCGAAGCAGTAGGTATAAATCTTCCCTAAATTTGAAATTATCTGCATGTGTGTTCGTAATAAAGTCGCTCCATCTTGCCCCAGCAGAGTCCAGAGTGACGCATTCCAGCACTGAACACCTGTTCAAACCTCTCAAACTGATCCTGTACTCATACATTACTGCAAACAACTGTGCAACAGCCTGATTTTCAGCTTTACAAATTGGTTAATTCCTCACACAATAAACCTGCCAATGTCATTTGAGGGAATATTGCCCAACCAAATGCACATCCGAGCTCAGTGAATCTACAGCTTGGAGGCCATATGTTGTTATGGCAATAGTGGCTACCCACAAACAAAGCATGTAGCAGAAAGATCTTTTTTTCCTCTCTGTGTTTTTTCTTTCTAATCTCTTGCTGCTGCTCATCTGTCAGCATTTCACTATCTGACTCCTGGGGGTCAGCTGAGTAAGAGGTCGAATGCACCAAGCTTGGCACAAACACAACAAAGGCTTGGTTTTCTTGGAAAAGTCAGAGTCGATGGAGGATTTTCTGGGTAAAATATGATGTGAGATTGATGTAAAGGTTATGCGACATTGTGGAAGAAAGTTGATATGCAATTAAAATGACATGCTGAATGAAACCATTTTGGAGAATTGACATTTTCTGTCTTTCCTTCCTAGACATTTATGTATACAGTGTTGAACGGCAAAGGTTTTTAAATGTGTCAAAACATCCTCAAGATGTTTTTGAGTTTACATTGCATCATCTTCCTCTGTTAGAAAACTGTCAATGAACAGTTTAATGACTGCAAGTTGGTGGGTCTTGTAGATTTCAAAGCTGACCAGTATCCAGGGTCAGTGGTCTCAAGGCTTATATGAAGAAAAGTTACAGCTTGTCGTGCTTTGAGAGAAGCCCTGGAATGCTCGTGTCACTCTGGAAATGAGTAAATGACACTGAAAATTGCAGCAATTATTGCCAACTTAAAGCCTGCCTGTGGGCCCTGGGAGAATTAGAGGAGAAAATACAGACTCCATCTTCAAAGGCAATTAGTCTTCATATTGTAGTGTGTCCATTCAGCGAGTGTTCTACCCACTCATGGGACTGCACATGTGGACATGGCTAATAGTCTCTGTTAATGAGCCAATCGTTCATTATCAATCTTCTGGGAGGCACAGTGTGAGAGCAGCATCCTGTTGACACATTTAGAGGAAACGGCCGCCGCATGCCGTTCCCTACGTATGCACAGCACTGCGGCGCAATTGTCGCTGAAGGCTGCGAAAGAGCAGCTTGATTCCACGTGTCCTTGTGGAGACAGCTAAATTAGACAGATTTGAATACACACCAACACGCAAACACACGCACATGTGCACCATTTGAATCCTAGCCTATTCTGGAGGGGGAATGCCCTTTTTGTCCCTGGCCACCTGGTCAAAACACTAACAGCTGACTTGTTGCTGAGCCCTGCAATGGTAATAAATCACAGCGCTCCCCTCCCAAACACATACAGTTAGACATTGGCCAGCACCATAAGCCTATTCCTGTACCCCACGCCTGATACCATCTCTGTATGCTTTATTGGAGGACAGCTCACCATTTTTTCTAGAATGCCATCTCTACTGCTTTCTTTTCAAGTTGTGGATTATTAGCACAAGGTGGATGGTGCAAACGGACCTTTACTTACAGTATCTCTAAATGCTTGCAAAATTATCACTCACACCAAAACAAATGATAGCCTTTTTCCTTCTGTTTTACTGCTACTGGACTACGATTACTAATATTCACCTTGCGGCTCTGCATCCTGTTTTTTTGTTCCCAACGCTAGCTGGATGCAGCCATTTCCACAAACAACCCTCAGTAACCTGAGCTCTTAAAAGCCCAGCGCATTCCACTCTAACTCATTCATTCTCACTTTGTCTACCATCTAGACAGACTCTGTTGCAGTAGTCCAACATTCTCCATTGACCTTACAATGCTTGATTAAGGGCACTGGGCCTCTGGCGCCACTCTGTTTCCTCCATGTTTAATTAAAAGGTGAAGAAAGTCTTCTGTCTTGTGATGATGGCTTCGGTACATGATTCTTTCCCTGCCAACCCTAAAAACTCCTGTCATGGCTCCAGCTCTGTTCACTTTGGGTCGTTTTCCTAAGCCTGAAAACTTTTTTTTTTTATGACCTTTGTGCTGTCACCCGTGAAACTCCATCTTTCAGTTTCCCTGTAATATGCTGAACTCCACAAGATCAGATAATGCAAAGAGACTTTTTCCCCTCCCACTTTGTTTACTGACAAAGTGTCTTTCTTGTCGAGTAGGGAAGGAAGCGATCATCACAGTCTATAACATAAGTTACCTTGTCAAAGTCTGTTTAGAATACATCCTCAGAGGAGCCATGCAGAGAGGAACACAGGGGTGCATTTGGTGTCATTGCCGCTGGGGAGGGGGCTGTCGAGCGCCGGAGCAGCAAGGAGAGGGCTGCTGTTTCATATGTCTGTGGCAATTAACGCTGATGTGACACATTCAAAAAGGTCCCCTGGGATTGACAAAGCCAACAAATTGACTTACTATTTGAGCACGAAGACGAAGGAGGAGAGAGAAAAAAGACACACTGCTTCATCTTGTCATAATGAATCTGGAATCTATTCCTGTCAGTGCGATGATTGCAGTTTATTTCCTGTACATGCCATAAAGTACAACTGTGCTTAAAGGGACACTGTGTAGCTTTTGACAATCTGGGGGTGGGGGGTGCCCTGAAGTAATGACTTTATCATGTAGTTCTGGTAACTTACATGACAAACAAAACCGTTCCTTTGTTGCTTGCTATAAATGCCTCCTTAGGCCCTGGAGCAATGCAGGGACAAAGACAGATGTTTCATTTCATGCCATGTTTTCAAACTCTTACACACACACTCTCATTCACACACACACACACACAAACTGCGTATCTTATAAACTGTTACTCAATCCTGAATGATAAATGAATCTCAATTCATTCCCGGTGCCGTACTGGAATAGCCCTGCAGCTCAGAGAGCAGGAACTTGGTGTCCATAAAGGTTCAGCCAGTGATTTGAGCTTTTAAGGAGTGTTCAGAATGACAGGAGTCATTGGGTGCCCAATTTGTTTTCTCACGGGGAGCTGTGTTTGTGGCATCCAGCTTTCCTCAGGGAAACAAGGGCAATCAGCTGCAGCTTGTCGAGGACTATGAGAGCTGGTGACCTCTGACCCCCGCTGTGGAAGCCACCGGAGGTTTCCAGAAAAGGGCTGCTGTCGCCAAAGAATACGACACACATCATGCTGCCTGCTGTTAAATTGTACTTCAAGCCGTCAATGATTTGTACCTGCACATCACAAACTGGAAAAAAAAAAAATACTGTTTTACACCATTTTTTTTTAAACAATTTACTGCTATTTTACAATTTTTAGATGTTTTGTTACATTACAGATAAGAATTAATAAAATCCAAGACAAAAAGTATGAGTTTACACATTAACCATTGTAAACAAGCTCAAAATCTGTAATTTTATTCTTGCAATTTTGAATTCTTGACCATAAAATGACAGTTTTTACTTTATTTAAAACAGCAAAAAATATATTGTTGTTTTACAAACATTTGCTGTTATTTGATTTTTTAAAAAGTATATTAACGATATATACATAAAAGGGGTGATTTTTAAAAAAAATGATTTTCCATGTTTTGGTAAAATACAGACAATACCTACTAAAAATCACAGAAGTACCCATTTATGTGTCAACTAAAAAAAGAGAGAGAAAAAAAGAGGGGGAAAAAAAAACAGTCCAAAACTGTAAATATATCAAAATACATCAATATTGATATTTTTATTAGTGCTAATTTGATCTTTTACAATATTTGACCATAAAATGACAATGTTTCACTGAACTGAAATCAGCAACAACATTGTTTCATAGTTATTTGCTATTATTTGAAACAAAATTATTGATATTAAGGCTTGAAAATGTTAAATTACTGTTAAAATTTATTTTACAGATTAGAAATTACACATAACTACCAAAATCACAGAATAAAGTACTAAGTGTTAATTTACACATTGAAAATAAACTGATATTCACTTGAATAATCAATAATTTATCCTTTTGCAATGTATGACTGAAAAATTGTATTACTGTATTTATGCAAAAAATCTCAATATTAACATACTTATATACATATATACACATATGATAACATACATAAATAAAATCATGTTTATGAAATGTAAAAACAAATGTTTTAGTATTTTACAGATTTGACATTTTCTTTCATTTCCTCTGCTTTTACAGTGTAGTCACAAATCATGAATGAATCCAAGTGCAAAAAACAAACAAAAACTGCAGCATATTGATTCCAATAAAAGGAGTTTGTATTTATCTCCTGCTGCTTGCACATACAAAGATGAGGTAAATAATAGAAGAAAACCGTGGTTAGCAATTCAAGACCATTAATTACGCCTTGTAATTGCACTTAGTCGATACAAAAGCCGAGTTGTGTGTGTGTGTGTGTGTGTGTGTGTGTGTGTGTGTGTGTGTGTGTGTGTGTGTGTGTGTGTGTGTGTGTGTGTGTGTGTGTGTGTGTGTGTGTGTGTGTGTGTGTGTGTTTTTAACTTGAGAGTGGCAGACGCAATGAATAGAGATTCTGTGGGGAACCCTTACACATGTAATGTTGGTCCACAACAGCTCTGTGCGGCTGCACGGGAAGAGGGGGGAGGCTGAGCGTTAGGTGGCATTGAGGTGGTTGATGGGGCAGATGTCTTCTCTGGGCGACCATGCATACAGACCGGGCCCGAGGGATCCCTACCCACTGTGCATCAAGAGCAATTAAACACAGCTCATGCTGGAGTTCACGGACGGAAACAGGCCGTAAAAAAAAAAAAAAAAAAAAAAAAAGGATGCGCACACGCAAGCAACCTTAAAGGACAGGACGGATAGAGGGGGAACTACAGCGCCACAGGCACAAATTGTAGCATATCAAATAAACGCTAGAGAACAAATATAATCCAGCAATTTGAAGCACATTTACAGTAACAACAGTATTCAGCATCTGATGGCAACACATGCCTCTACCTGCAGTCTAATCTGCAGCATTCTTTAGCTGCTCTTAACAGTCCTACAACTACCTGAACTGGAGATGTGCAAAAAGGCAATTAAAAAAAAAAAAAAAATAAATCACTGAAACACCTACAGCAGGTTCAAGAACACAGCAAAAAAAAGTCTGCCAATACAATCAATGCACAATAAAACTGTCTTTTTCCTAATATTATACAAAGCATTAGCATTTAAGTAAGTAATACTAACAACAGTAGGCAAATAAGGGCCGTTTTCAGTGCACATTTAATCATAAAATGTAAATTGTTTCTCGTTAATATGCAGTGTAGAGTTGAAAATCCAGGTTTGCTGCAGGCAGGACATTGCTACACTTTGGATTGCTTAAAGTGTAATTTATTAAAGGGCAGGTAGCATGGTGCAACTGAAGGAGACACCGCAGAAGAAGATGCACTTTTCTTTGATATCTCATTTTATTTGAACTTCTACTGTGATTTCTTTACCTAAATCTAAATAAAACTTGCTCGTTTTTTTTTTTTAGATTTCCCTCTGTCATTTTTTTCTTTAGAGGCCTGCCAAATTAATTCAACACAGTTATAACTAGATTTGATGGCGTGCGGGAATAACCGGCGTTGCTACAGCTAAATCAACATCAGACACTCTGCTGGCCCTCTGGGGGCGCCGTGCACTGCCTCGCTGTTTCTCAGTCAAAGCAGTCGCGCTTCGCCTCCAGCCCCCTGTGGAATATCTCTTAATGTAACTGGCATCTTCATTTTGGCTTTGCTCTGATGTTGCGTAAAAAAAAAGAAAGAAAAAAAATCAAATCCTCCATTTTAACTCTGAAAAGTAAAAGGTTTGGGAAGAAGGGGGGGTGAAAAACAAAGAGTGAGAGACCAACAGAGGAAAACGGTGTAAGCTGTTAATGCTATGTTAATCCCCGACTAAAACAGCTGAAGGTAATGCAGAGCTAGATAGCTAACAGAAGAGGTGAGTGAGAAAGAGGGAATAGAAAGAAGAGACACCGCTGTGAAGTCTTTCAGCCGGTTTGAGGTATATTTTCTGACTCCCAAGACTTCACGCCTATTCAATCTTGTTACCACACACAGTCAAGCAAAAACAAATCTATTAACTTAACACTGCAAAATTTCAAAATATTGAAAATGTAGTTGGATTAAAGCAACAGTAGATCTTTGCTGTTTCTAGTTTTCGGGTTTTATTTGGACTTGTTTGGTCATGAAATCACAAATTTGGTCAGCTTTCCCTGCTATTACCGCCATTTTGTTTTTGCCCTGAAGACAGCCTACAACACAAAGGGGCTGCACACAAACGCCATTTGTTCATTATTCATTTATGGAGTGGATAAACATACAAGGCCATGGCTTCGGGGCGTGCTGCTGCTCCTGACCACTGTCAGATCAAAAACAAATTCTACAAAGAGAGACAGATAGTATGACAAGGGAGCTACATGCACAGCAGGGGTGGAGGAAAAAAAAATGAAGAAAATAACATCAATCAACACCTACAAGCAGCACACTCAGCTACTTTCAAAATAATGAAAATATGGGACAGACAGACTCGTACTGCAGCCTTTAAGATTCATCTGTCTCACGGTGGGTTTTTTTCTCCACATCAGACACGAATTCAAGGTTTCAGTTCTGCCTTTGAAAATGTGTCCTTTTAAGAAACAGAAATTCTACTTGTAATCCAGATTTTAATAAGGAATGACACATTCTGTCAGATTTCACACCTGATGCATACTGTGGTAACGTACATCGACTACACCTGCTGCTCAACATGGTCTTTTTTATTGCATACCGCATCTGACCTTAGAATTAGCAGGAGATACGTTTCAGGGGTTTTTTTTCCTCAAAATTCATACTTTTGCGTAGGAAAAAGGAAGTCTGTGTTTTACTCAGATTTATTGACATCATCTGCAGATATGATATTAACAGGCCGATTATAAGACAAGTGCTCTTTCCTGCATGCTTCCATGTACGCAATCTGTCTAATCAACCTTTAAGATTTTATTCTGTTGAAGAATTTGAGCTTTCTGTTGCACCCAACATGTTCTAAACTTTAATGCATAATTACCAGTGCAGCCTCCATAACTGTAAAGCAGGAAAGAGGCAAATAATACACAAAAAAAAAAAAAAAAACTGCAAATTTTTTTTAGAAATGACCCCAAATCACAGAGAGGCTGATTTGTACTGGATCGGCATCTAAGGAGTTTTGTGTTTGGTGAAATATGGGATGGAATTTTCACTTTGTAAATTAGGGATTTGGCAGATGTGCATCAAATTAAGATTTCAGAAAATGTTATTTCAAATTAAAAGAGGTACCTTAGGAATACTTGTCCTGTGGAAATAAGGCTTAAGAGTCAATGCAATCAAAAAATTGTTTTGCTGCAATGTTCTCAAAATAAGCTTCAAGTCCTGTTTGCACCGGACTAGCTCTCCCAGGAGATAGCTATAAATGTGGAGGTCCTCGTTGATCGTAACCTGTGTGAAGCTGCTATTTACATCATTTGTAAAGTAAAAATGACAGACCTCATATTACCGGGAACCAGTCAACTCGGCCCCCAGCCAAGTCGGCCCCTAGTCTACTCGGCCCCACAGCAATTACAGGCATGACTGCAGTTGTTGCAGTAAATGATTGTATTGTTAGTAATTCAGGGCTATTATGACAACAATTACGGCCCCATTATGACAGCAATATACTCCGTTGTTGGACGACATACTAAACTATGACTTTTTTTAAAAAAATATTTTATTTTTGGGCCTATTTCGGCTTTATTTGGCAGGCTGTCAAATAAAGTCATAGTTTAGTATGTCGTGGGACAATGGACAAAAAACGTCATACTTTAGTATGATGGCTCTCATCCTATTTTAGCAGGCGTTAGCCGAGTAATAGCCAAACGGATGTGGGCTGGAGAGCCGCAAAATTTAGGAAAAACAGAAAACTGGTTCTAATTAGTTCTGTATTACTAACAATACAATCATTTACTGCAGTCACTGCCTGTAATTGCTGTCATAATGGGGCCGAGTAGACTAGGGGCCGACTTGACTGGGAACCCATATTACCTACCAGATATATTTCATTTTGGCAGAACGTGAGTGATTGGGGATGTTTTATGTTGTTCTGTTGTGTTAGATATTTTTGCTTTTCTTGTCCTTTTTTTTTTGCTTCTCACCAGCAACAAGACTTATGATAATTATAAGTGGAAAAAAGTCAGGATGCTCATCATTACACAGTATGGAGAAGCATTAACAGAAAGCTCAAACCCATCAGAAAAGCAAAACTCTCATAGGATGCTGATGACATGCATGGCGGGATGGTAGCCGTTTTCCAGCAGACGCGATAGTTATGTGGCAGCCTAATAAAAGTAAAGCCTTAATGTCAGTAAATTCAAGTAAAACACAGACTTCACTTATTTCATGTGAAACATCAAACATGGGGCGCAATTTCTAAATCACACACGATCCCCTGGTAATACTACTCCCACGTGAATAAGGCTTTAGATGTTCTGTTCTTTTACATTATTTTGCAGGCAGGTGTAGCATTATTGTCCAGTTATTCTGTTTAACTTAAGATCTCAAAGCATTTTCAAAACACAGTCAATTTAAATTACATGCAACGACAGATGTGGACATTTTAGGACATTTAAAAAAGTACACAGTTGCAAAGACTTTGAAAAACTGGAGGACAAACATCAGATCACTGTCAGTTACTTTTGTATTTATTTCCATCTATAAATATCCAGCCACTGGGCCAGTGAAAATGCACGTCTAAAGTCAATTCAGAGTTCAGCGCGTGTTCATCATCACTGGAATATTTTACTTCCCTCTGACAATGCTGGCTTACAAGAAAATAATATTAGGAAAATAAAATTCTGTCACCCCGGTCTCATGTCTAACCACCACCGCTCATAAAACAATGCAACAGCATAGGTGGAAGAAAAAAAGAGAAACGGAACAACCATTGTGTTTTTATGAGGACACACTGAGCCAAGCAATGGCTCATGAATATTCATGTGCGCCACAACAAACTGTGAAAATGGCTTTGTTAGTGAAACCAAATCCCCGGCTCATGTTCGAGAAAAAGAGTACACTCTCTGGAGGGGGCTTGGATCCCAGCCTGCTAAGATGGTTGCCACCAGTGGCGGGGAGCGATGCTAAAAAGGCTGGCGTCAAAGAAACAGTATGGCTGAAATGTTGTTTACCTCTTTGGCAAACATCTACTAGGCCCCATGCTCGAGCATCAACAGTGGGTCAGTAAAAGGCCAATATGTTTGGCAGCCATTAATTGAGGCAGCGAAGTGATAAATTTAATGTCCCAAGTGTGAATTTAATGTCCTTAAGTGTGAGGAAAACAGAAAGAGGCATTTGCTGTAATAAATCCCTCACTTTAAGTCGGACTTCTCGGGCCACAAGATACATTAATTTCCAAGCAGTTACTAAAAAAATAATTAAATAACCTCTGATTAATGAAGCAATTCCTGAAAAACTCGGAATCAAAGATAACAGTTCTTGATTCAGAGCTAATATCTACATAAGTTTCCTGAAGACACATTGCAGTTTTGCAAACAAGAATGAGAAAAGCTGCAGGGTGCAGATTTTCAAAGCAAATACAGACCTTTTAACAAAGGCTGAAACTGCTGCTAAATACAGATCTGACAAGCCTGGACCTTTGTGCCCTCCATTATTTTGTGTTTTGCAGCTACGCTTACCTTAAATCACTGTGCAGAGATTTGTTTGCTGTTGATAGGTGTCAAAATCCTAATTATATCCATTACTGATTCACCGACACAAGTCCAATGGAAGGTGAATCATTTTACACTCTATAGCTGAACACTAGGTTGCTTGGTCTTGTTCGCAGTTAATAATATGACATGCTGAAGTGCAGTGTTGCCTAATAACGTGCTGCAGTAATTTAGTTCCTTCGTCTTATTTGTCAGTAATGAATAGTAGTGTACAGGAGTGCACTTGGGAATTTAAAGGCCCAGCTGTTGCCTGCACTGTTTAGAGGCACAAGTGTGTCTTTACACATGCAACAGGTGATAAACCTCCAAAGTTTTCTTGTCTTTACATGTTTTGTCTTCATATGTGGTTTATCTAAAGTCAGAAATCGCCTGGGTTTATTCCAAGTTAGAACATGAAGGATCTTTGCTACAACCAGAATCTGAGGTAAAGCTAGCTGTGCAAATACCACCAAAATAGAAAAAGAAAAGCAAATTCATCGCTGCTACATACCTGCACGTAATTGAAGCACGCTTTAAAACTGAAAAAGGGCTCCGATGGATGCTTTTGAAAGGCTGGCACAATCTGTTGACATAGCACAGGATATCTGGAGAATTTAGAACGTCGCACCGTGTCGGTTGATGGAAACCATGCACAAATGAAAGCACCTCCAAAGTCTGGCAGCAACTATTCAGTTACAACAATGTTAATGAATTATAAAGACGTGGATACCAGAGAATCTCCTCCATTTATTTTATTTCATTTTGGTTTCTTGACAAAAAAATACGGTGAGCATGTTTTCAGAACTTACAGTTATAAACGTAGGGTTGTGCAGCGGTGTGCACGAGCTCTCACACACTCACTCTTCAGTTATAAATAATGAAATTTACATCATCTGTACCTTTGCAGATACAAACTGCATAAATTGGTTTAACATACTTGCTAATCCAAACAACAACAAATAACGCTTTGCATTCCACATGTTAAATACAGACCGAGATGTAGATTTGGAGTTAGGCTGAGAAACTAGTGAAGCCATTGTTATCTATATAGTGAATTTAAAGCAACATTTCACACAACAGATCGACCCAACACGTTTAAATATTGAGGTTAAAACCCTACAGTGGTATTTATGATATGCATCTAACAGTTAAGGATTAAAATTTTATATAAACTATACAAAATACAACTTTACCTGACGTTAGTAAATGTTTAGGCGAAGACCTCACAGTATTTTTAATTATGAAGATTAACTTGGCTAATTTAAAGTTACAACCCTACAGAAATAGACATCAAACCCGAAAACTAACATTTTCATCAGCAGGAGGAATTCAGATGTATCTAAAGTAATGATTACATTCTTTACCAGTGAGTCTGACAGTCTGTTCGAGACTCTTGTCCCTAATTAGAAGAGTTTTTCAGGGACGACTTGTTAAGTGTTGATTAATTAACAGTGTGTCTGATTTGTTCATTATTCCCTGGCAACTCCTGTGTTTATCTTACCGTAAAGGGCTAGCAAAAGACGAGGACACAAAGAGTCCGAAAAGCAGATTAATCTGGAAGGAATTGATTTGTTAAGCTTCTCTCTTTTCACGGGTGCAGCAGTCGAGAAGGATTTGAGAACGTGCCCCTGAGATCATCTGCTCAGAGCCAGTCTCCCTTCAGGAAAGCAGGATTCTCCAGCCCACTGAGTGTCTTCTGCAGCCAGACACCCACCAACTGGACCAGTTCACCATGTGGTAACCTGCCTCAGATGTCCATGTGTGTGTCTATATTCCGCGATCTCTGCGTTAATCTGCACTAATGGAACAAAAAGTGTGCACACCTGTGAGTACGCATGGCCGATCGCATTATTGACAGAATGTTTACATGTGGATTCATGATTCTGTTTGCATGCTGCATTCATGTGCATGTGTGTCCACTTGTACAGTATATATGCCAGCTGTCCAGTGCTGCCCTTAGGAAGAATGTGTAATGGGGATAAGCTTCTTCTCCTGGCTTCTAGCGGCTTTACTGCAGATCTATTCCAGGTGTGTGTGTGTTTTATGTGTGTCGCTGCCTGTGTTAAACGACACACACAAAAAAAAAACAAAACACAAATGCAGCACAGCCAAGCTTCCAGCTAGCTGCCCAATAGCTAACAACATCTCCATTTGAGAAAACAGCAGCAATAAGCCTGCACTGACATAATTATGTCACACTGAGCCATTTCAAGTTGAAACACAATTGTCAAAGCTCTCCCACTGTTCAGTCTTTAGAAAGATAAGGGAAACATGGCTGTGCTCTATCTCTCTGCTACAACAAATTATTAGGAAAACAGTTATTACCAAAGTTGAACAGCCTCTTGAAATGTTTTCTTAAAGCACAGAATACAGAGCGACTTTATTTCGTAGGTAGCTTCATCGTTTTTAAATTAAATTAAATCTAGAAAGGAGGATGCAGACTAGTATCCATGTGGGAAAGATGGATAGATCATTGTAGCGTTTTTATTACGAAGCCTTAAAGCTCAGTTGTGCTGTTTGGCCAGAGGTAACAGCAGAGAAGCGGATTATGGTTAACAATATTATAGAGCTGATGCAGCAGGGTGCAGATAGAGTTTGGCATGAAGGAGGGTCTGGTGGGACGGAGATGGTGTTAATACTGGGGTTTCTGACCTTGGATCACCCCCTTTAAACCCTCCATGCATGGGTACCTGTGAATACATTCAGCCCTGAAGCTCCCCTCACTATAAGCCAATGAGGGAGAGGGACCAAGAGAGGCAGAGGAGGAGGAGGATGTGGCACTTGCAGGAGGCTGTTTACTTGCATTGTTAATTTCATTAGCCCTCCGGCAACCACTTCAATATTTAACATTCTCGATTCGGTCCCCTTTTTTTTTCCCTCCTCCTGCTTTTATTTCTTTTAACTGGTTTGCCACCAAAGTCCAACAATTAAACAGAGTGGCCAAAGGTAATCTATCAGCACTCCGGTCTTACCACTTAATATAGTGGCACTCGATTTGCACTCAACTGAAGGAGGCCAAACCTTGTAAAAGCCACAATCCTTTTAAATGGGCAATCAATTTGGCAATGTGACTTTGCAGCCTGGTGTTGCTCAGCCATGCCTGTATAAACCAGTGAGGTAGAGTAAGATTTAGCATGCGGGGGGAGGGGGGGCAGTGCAATGACGGATATGTATGACACCTGATCCATCACTGAGCACATATGCCAAAGAAAAGGGCAACTAATTACACTAAAAAATGATTTTGCAGCTCTTCTACAAGTATCCGAGTGCCCAGGGTCAACGCCACGGTGTTGACTATAATCTAGTATGTGAATGTGAGCAGCAGTCAGTGTATTAGCATTAGCGGTCACATACATAGAGCACGCTGTAGAGTGTGACAGCCTGCTAATGGCTCTGTCACAAAGGGACTGGAGTTTAGACACAGCTATAATCATGATCTCAATAAGCGTGCCACCCTACCAGCACACCAGCTCAGTCGTGTCCCCTGATATCCATACTGTGACATCACACGCGTACAGCCCCATGAAATCTAACTGCAGCTGAGAAGATGGCTTTGCATACTGCCAACATTTCCAGTTGGGAAAGCAATAGTGTGAATACTTCGCACACTCCAGCAGCACTGTGTCAACTCACAGACCCCGAGGTGAATAATATCCCAGCCTCAGCCCTCAGTGCTGGATTGCACCGTAGGGGTCTTTCATACCAATAATTTAGAACTGTTCTTTGCATTGTAGCATACGAGCAGCGCACGACGACATACAACCTCACCCCCTCAGCTGATTTATTAAACAATTTACACACGAAGTTCATTGGTAGGTGTGCCGGCAAAGCAAAAGCGTTAAAATATTGCCACAATAGCACCCAAGACCTTTTCATTTACCATTCAAAACAAATCGGACTGCAGCAGGCAGAGAATAAATCCAGACTTGTAAGTAAATACATGTAATTGAAGCAGTGGACTGTTGAAAATGCATCAGGAGCAGGCTTTTTCTATTATGGGGATATTTATCTTCCTTCCTAAACAAAAAGGCCAAGGGAGAAGGCGAGCAGGCGGGTGGGAGATGTGTTTGTTTTCCTGCGTTACTGTACTGTGTGCATGCTTGTTTGTGTGCGAGGGGTGCACGCATGTGAGTGTAATTGCTGCCTGTTATCATTAAGCGAGCCGGAGCGATCGGAGGATGCACAACAACCTATGAAGGGCAAACCTGGGGATATTGTGCATGACATTGGACGTCTGTGGGTAAGTAATGATCAGAGCACCATGTGACAGCCCAGCCTCAGCAGCAACAATGGCACATTGTTCGCTGAGCTACACCGCCCGTGTCCAACTCCTACCCGCTTCTTCATTAGTACGGAAGCCCCCCATATTCACCCATGGACTCCTACTCCATGGCAGGAAAAACATCGATGCTGCTGCTTCAGAGCTAACAGAGACACTGTATTTAACAGCAATTTATAGAACCCCTGCCTGGGTGTTTTCACACTTCACGCAAAAGTAATTTCTTATGCTGAGGAGGCCAAACAGAGGGATTTGTTCTTCTTTCCCTCTCTGGGGTCATTCACTTATCCTCTGGTGCTGCAGCAGGTTCAAACCAGGGCCACATCACCTCGAGTATGAGGCGAAATAACCTTTAATTGAGACGTAATCCCCAAGAATTGGATCGGGGAGTGGTAGATAATGAGCAATTGTCTCTTAACAACATGAGACAATTTACTTGGAGCTGAGACATCAAGATGACAGAAGCGGACGTAGGCCAGCAGGAGAAGATTAATGAAACCAAATACTACTGTAAATCCAAATAGTGATGCAGTTAAATGCATTCCTGTCTGTGTCTTTAAAGGGTAAGGCCGGTTTTAGTTTTTATTGTAAACAAATCCCATTTGAAGACAAAAATCAATGCACGAGTTGTCTTTTGGCACGTGCTGACTTCTCTAACGTGTCTCTGTGGCATTCAGCCTTAAGCCCTTTCATTCCCAGTTCAATTTAACAGGTCACAAATATAAAGTCTCATTAAAAACTGCTATTAATTTTCTCTTTTTTTTTGCATTTGTCAGGTGTGCCTCCAATTAAAAGGTTCTAAATTTTCTGTGGTCCTTGATTTGGGCAATAAAAATCTTCAATAGATTCCAGCATTGTAAATGAAGTCAGTGAACAGGACTGAAAAAAATGCATAATTCATGTACAAGTCAGAATATGAAATGACAAGTTCAATTTATTTGCTGAATATGCTATATAACAATAAATATGGATAATGGAGTTTAAAGCCGGGATTTGGACAACAGTAAATCCTACATTTGTGCAACACCATAAACAATCACAAAATACTATAAAACACAATCAGTACAATGAGGAAGGTGTACATGACTGATGTGAAATTAACTAAAATGCCCACTTACATCTCTGGCAGAGGAATCAGCTCCATCAAGCTTTGGAAACACAGACATTACATGCTTTTGCTCTCTTTGTTGTTGGTGTGGAGCTCTTTCGTGGCATTTTTTGACAAGAAAAATACAGAACCTTATCAGCCTCCTCTTTTAAGGTCAGAAGATGCGCCGTGCTGCATCACCAAAACAAACCAGAGCAAGCATTTTATTTATTTTTTTTACTTAGTCACTTTGTAAACATGTCAGCACTGCAGGTAGCACAGCCATAAATGTCACTCAAGAGGCAGTGTAATTTCATTTTGTTTGGAATAAATAAACCTTGGTCCCTCAAACTGATTACGTTCCCCTCGGAATCTTTTCGGCTTGACTCCCGCTTTGATGAAACAGTGCCCCGCTTAATGATGCTGTTGATTCATATCCGGTGGGTATCGCACCGAAAGAGAGAGAGGCAAAGGCTCAATTGCTGCTGGAATCAGTGAAGCTCCTGCTTCTATCTAACACAGCTAAAAGAAAACGGACAGACAACAGCAATTCTTGTTTTTGCTGTCATGAATAAGTTATATCAACCTCCAATATATGAGGGAATATGAAAAACTAATTACCATATTTTCCATTAATGGGAACAGAAAAGTTTTGGGTGAAGTTCTCAAACTGCAGTAAATTCAGTAATTATGGGCCTTTTCTTGTTATTCTTGTTTGGTAAGACGGGAAACTCACAATGAACAATATTCAGTGGATTTATAAGCACCCAGAGAACTCTGGTTGTAAGCTGATAAAGGAACAAGCTGAGCTGGTTTGGCGTTCTTGGGCTAAAGACAGATTTTTAACGGTAATAGGAAGCATTTATATGAACTCAAAGTCTGGCTTTGTGCCTGTTATTAGAAAAGTTAAGACAAACAATAAAAATGTCTGTTAGAACTCTTTCAGTTTGTAATTGCAGGCAGAAGCCCATATACAGCAGTATCAAACATCCCACAGCTGGAGGCGAAATAAACTGCTGCATTCATAAAGCAACATGATTGATTCATTAGTCCAATATTTTTTATTAACACTCAAATATAAATAATCTACATTTGAAATAGAGTCCTGCTTTGCAATAAAAGACATTTTACAGGGAAGGGAGGATGCTTTTCTAGAACAAATGTGCCTCACTGTGAAGAGTGCCACATCGAGACAAACACAGCGTGGCCCAGGAATACATGAGAACGAGTGCGGACATGAACTTAACATGACTTCCCTTTCTGAACGGCAAAAGTGGGTTTGCAGAGCTCTAGGAAGCTGGGGATTTTGTACACTAACCCCTGCATCGATCCAGATCAAGCACTGGCAGAAAGCAGTGGGCGTTGGGAGCAGAGCCCCTTTGATCAAACAGTGGTCATGACTTCTTCAAGAAGCAGCAATCTCCCACTGAAGTCTGGGAACAGTGTGGAAGTCCCACAAGGGATTATGTCTGAGTATGTCAATTATAGTATGTACGCAGAGTTACTCAGGGGTAGGATCTGCCAATCTCTGCAGCTTTCTGATCCCACCTTGGCTCAGAATAGAAGGTTCTGTTGTATGTATGCCAAAAACTTCAATATATAATCACAAGAAAACATTTACAGCACACTGATAGCAATAAACTGCTTTATTCTAGCACTTTGAGCTTTTAGTGTTTATGACATTATGCCAGTTTCTTGGCACTGAATTACCTCTGTGTTATACACTGATCAGCCACAAAATTAAAACCACTGACAGGTGAAGGGAATAACAATGATTATCTCGTTACAATGGCACCTGTCAGGGAGTGGGATATATTAGACAGCAAGTGAAGGTGATAAGTTGGAAGCAGGAAAAATGGGCAGCGTAAGGACCTGAGTGACTTTAGATTAGACGAGTGGGTCAGAGCAAACAGCAGGTCTTGGGGGCAGTGGTTAGCATCTATCAAAAATGCTCCAAAGAAGGACAACAGGGAAACTAGCAGCACAATAATTCATCCCAGTGATGGGCTACAGTAGCACAAATTGCTGAAAACCTTAATGTTCCTTTGACAGAAAGCTGTCAAGATACAGTTTGCTGCATATGAGGCTACACAGCCGCTGACACCTCTCCACAGTCAAAATCACCTACAATGGGCGTCGGAGCAATGGAAGAAGGTGGCCTGCTCTGCAGTCACATTTTCTTGTACACAATCTTGACAGCTGGTTGCATGTGCGTCATTTACTACAGGAAGAAGACCAGCCAGCAGAGGAAGTGTGACGCTGTTGGTAATGTTTTGCTGGTTAACCTCCTGGGATTCTTGTGGATGTTACTGATTCTGTTGCAGACCAGACACCCCTTTAACTGCAACAGAATTCCTGCCTGGATAGCCTCCTTCAGCATGATACCGCCACTGCCACACAGCAAAAATTGTTGAATTGAAGGTGTTGCATTGGTCTCAAAATTTCCAGATCTCAACCCAATAGAGGCCCCATCTCACAACTTAAGAGTACCTGAAGGGTGGGTCGATAGGTTGGTGGCACAAGGTGGACAACGCGTGCAAAGTTTCAAGAACTTTCCCATCAAAAACACAATATGAACCATCTTTTTTTTTTTCTTTTCCTTTTTTGTCTGCATATCTGCTCAGAAATGACACCAACCAGCTATGGTGTCATTACTTAAGCTGCATGCAATTTTTTTCTTTTTGTGACTGTGACCATCACCTGCCCTCATGGCAAATTAACCCAACTTGTTTATTTCAAGCTGTTTCCTACATTATGCCATTGAGGGCTGTGCACACCCAAGTGAAACATAAAACAAACAGGGCAGACAAAAGTGAGGCATAGACAGTGTTCTGCGAGAAAAGGTGCATTCTATTTATTTGTGCTCCTTAATTCACTCCTTTGAAACCAGTTACAAATCCAAGACCCTTCACAAACACCAGATACAACAGAATGCCAACAGGATCAATCAGGAAGTTGTCAGTAGACCACAGGAAGGATAGATAAAGCAGAGTGAGATCCACAGACACTAATCCAGCAACCTCCACTGACTCACTGACCGGAGGAACAAACTCTATTGAGTTTTGGTAGATGCCGGTGTGGTGGGTCTAGCATGCATGAAAACCTCCACCAAAGAGGGGAGCTGTCTCCTCCAGCCCAGGGAGGTCCACACAGCCCCCCCGCAGGGGCCACCGAGCGGAGCCAGCCCAGGAACCCGGAGCGACCCCCGCCTGCACAGCAGAACGGGCCATAGCAGACCCTGTACAATATATGCTCCAGTGATGTGTTTGTATTTATTTTGTCACACTAAAGTCAGTTAAAGCAAAGTGGCAAACTGCAACAACAGCAGACCAATGAGAAGCCTGTGGGAAAATTGCAACAGAAAGTGACACCAGGTTGTAAGTGCACAGAGTATCAAGTGTATAGGAAAGGCAAAGCTCTTAACTTGTCAAAAATAAACAAAGTTCTATAAAATATTACGAAAACTAGATTTATGCTAAAGGAGATAAACAAAAAATGCTGCAGTCATAAATAGAAATGCCACAAAAGGACATGGACCCTAGAAGGAAAAAAAGACAAATGTAGAAGATGTTCCAACCCGAGCAGGTCTCTATTCTCTGCCAAATAAGATCAGTGTCTCAATTCTTGAAATATGTCAAGTCACTGTACACTTGGAGCTGATCCAAAACCAGATTAAAAAATGAAATGAAGATCTTTTTTTCCCCTCCTCTTCTGCTCTTCCCGAGTAAACACACTAATCCGCACACTTTGCTGCCTCGTTACTTGGGCTCTTAATTAAAATGCAAGCACTTCTCCTTCAGGCGGTTACCAATACTTGATGCGCTGGATTACCGGCGGTGAAGTCGGACATAATTTGTTTTTAATAAAACATCGGAGGGATTAAGTCGATTGAGTTTACTGAGATTTGGCTCCAAGGAACCGAATGTCTTGTAAATGCTGAGCACAAACAAGCCAACAAATGCTTTGGCATCTTTAATAGGCATTTAATTGCTCTTAATATAGAACAAATGATTATAATAACAGGGATTCCTTACATAAATGCAGCTACTGTACACAGAGAATAGGCATATACTAATGGGAGACTTACCTGTATATTTGCATTTGTTTACCCTAATTTAGAGTGAAATGGCTCGGTATAATGTTGGGAAGAAGTAGTATTAATTTGTAGCCTTAATTAGGAGTTTTATGGGTTGCCACAGTAGAGAGCACATAAAACGACAGCGTCATCACTAATTCAACATGGCAGGCCTGCAGAACACCATCTGCTGCCCAAGAAACTGTTAATAAAGTCACAATTATCTTTTTGTAAGCACTTTATTGAGAATAAAATTTGCAAATTAATTAGCTCCAAGTCAAGTCCACGGGTAAGAGGAGAGAAGGAGGGGAAAAAAGGCCAAATCACCAAAGGCAGAGGCAAGCCATTTGATTCGAGAACGTCGTGCAACCAAACACACCCGTGGTGCTAATGATAATTTTGGGTTTCATTGCCGATGATTTGAAACAAAGGCTTTGTTTCACTTTTTAATTGCGCCTCACATCCACTTACACGCATTTTGTAATGAGGCTACACATTTAACCGTAGCCTCCCTCCTCTCATCACAACAAACAAAACCAAAAAAAAAGGGGAAAAAAAAGCGTCTTCGCAGCCAGTAATTGCACAGTGTGTTAACAGCTGGCTATCAAAACCCAGCAGGAAAATACAATTCACCCTGTAAAGTTGAGCATCAAGACTATTCATGATCAATACTGCCGGGCCAAGCACTTATCTGCTGTGTTTACATTGTTGTTAGTTTCTCATCAAGAACGCTTCCCTCATTACCCGCCTCCCCCCTCCAACTCACCCGCCACCGCTTTCACTGCCTTTTCCAAGCTTTTGTCAACACCGGCACCGACAATAAATGGCCAGAATAGAGGCCAGATAATTTTGTTAATCCCCTTTGCCTAAGACCTTGAGGAGTTTAATTCATGGTGATTGTTCTGACTCCCCTTGCTGACGATCAATATAGCCCATTTCAGCACTTTTTGCCCAGGCTCGGAAAACAGAAAGCCCTTGTCGCTCCACTCTTCTTTATGAAGAGTGCACTCAGACAAACACAGTATCCTTCAAAGTCATCAAATGTGCAGACAGACAGCATACAGGCGGACACAAACAAACCTCGGCGGCTGCCGGGGAATTTACAGCAGAAGTCACGTTCTCCTGTATGTGCCTCAGTGCCTCTAAGCTCGGATCATACATGTCTCCCAGTTTCTCTTTTTTCCTCCCCGTAATTGGCTTGAGAGGGGAAATAGTGATAGAAGGTGGGGGTAGTTATTCCTTCCATCTATGTCTCTGAAGCTCTTATCAGTGACCCCCAGCAACTCAATGCCCTCTAACCCTGTCATCAACACACACGACCTCTTCATTTTCACCGACAGACAGGCGATACGAGCAAATATCTCTCCTAGAATAAAAGGAAAATACACAGTCACATATATATATATATATATATATATATATATATATACTGTATATTTATATACAGCCCAGATACCATCATGCAGCAGAAAAAATGAAAAAAGGAGGAGAGGTTTAACCATGGAGCGGCTGCAGTGTAAAATGGAAAATTGGTGACACAGAGGTTGCCAAATTAGCCACTGTGGCACCGTTTATTTTCCGTTTAAGGCAGAAGAGAGGACGCCCCAGAGAGGGGAGCCCAACAAACACTTTAAACAGAAGAGAGGAAGCGGATGTGCAAGGTAATTGTTCTTGTTAGCATGATTTATGATTCATAAATTCTCCACTCACCCAGCATTGCCTTTGAACACACACACAAAAAACGGGGGGGGGGGGGGGGGAATAAAGAATTTCCTTTTTTCCAAACGTTTATAATGCTTAATTACCTGGGCTTGGCCGGCGGTTTACGTATTGATGTGAAAACACTGGGGCAATCACCCCAAGTCTCCTGTGTTTTTGTAATGAAATGTGCACGGCTGCCTATGCATAACCAGATTTGCAGTAAGCAAGTGCACAAATTAAGCATGCCCATCGCTCAGACAGCGGTACCTCCTAAGTGGCATTTGGAAAATTACCTCATACATTTTATTTGCGGGCATGCTTTGTTCACAGAGTGGTAATTGACAGCGGTGTAATGAAATTGCAAGCAGAATCGCTGAATGTGTTTTTAAAGTCAATAACACAAAATGTAATGCCCCGCTGAGCAAGAGTTTGGGAATACAATTATGATCAATTTGAGTGCTGAGGGCGGCCATTTTGAATCAGCCTCATACAGAGACAATGGGTGCCTCTCACTCGGCGAGCTCATAAAACAACTTCATCTGTATTTGTGCTTATGGGGAGATTGAGCGCAGACAAAACAGATGCACGCTGCGTAACAGCTTAACCTCTTGGCGCTTTTAAAACCGTTCACGTCTCTGGATGGAGCAAAACAAACTTCCCCCGTTTGATCGTGTGCAGGGTCACAACGGTTTGATTTATTCTTAAGGCTTCTGTAAACAACACTGCACCTCCGCTGTTGAACTTGTGTTTACCCATCAAAAATTTAAATTCAGCTACATTATCTCCAGCCTGGCTCAGGATTTAGTCGTCTCCAGCCTTTTTCTCATCCTTTGAGGATGTTTACAGCAGCATGCTCTCCTCTTTAGCGAGCTGGAGAGCCTCGACCGTGTCACTTTCCACACTTCATAGCTCGAGCACTGCATTCTGGCTTTACGCTTTGTAGGACAGGCCACACCACGCCGCTCCCTCTTTTTTTTTTTCCCTTCTCCTCGTCCACCAGCTGCTTTTAAATGACCACTGGTCGAGAAGGCATGTCTGATTTATCGACTTGAAGGGAGAAAACAAGTTGGGCTGGGCCTTGATCTGTTTCAGGGGTATGATTATAATGGGAACCTTGAGGAAGGAAGGGAATTGATAGGGATTATGAGTTTCCAAGCCTCTGTTTATCAAGTAGACGTGCAAGCATCATCTGAGGGAGCAGAGAAGTGCAGCGCTGACCTCGGTCCTGTACCTTCATAAGACAGAATTCCTTTGTATGCGGCGCTAGATTACAAATGGTAGACAGTGGACATAAAATCGAGTAAATATGACTGTGTAATTTATTGTCGTTTTTACAAACCTCAATGTAATAGTCGCACTTAATGACATCTAAATGTAAAACAACAGTCTAGAGAGTACTATAATATTTGAAACTGATTAGATGATGACAGTTAATTCGTAAATACTTAAAATTGGTTTTCACTCAACCCAAAAAATCATAGTTTTCATGTACTTCCTCCTTTATGGTAATGCATCTACGAAAATATAACTAATTTAGTGTAAGTGCTGGACACTACTACAAGCTGCTGCACCGGGCAGCAAAAAATGGAAAATATTATACGAGAACAACTTCAACAGAAGGAAATTTTAGTTTTGATGGATCTGACATTCATTTAGATATACCATTATTAATTAATTTAATAACTGAATGTAGTAAAAGAGATGGTTTTCAGAAACTTCTTTGTAGGGAGCCTTATGATAGAGTATCTGTGATTACAGGATGAAAAATCTTAAATATTGTACAAAATTTAACAAACATCTAATGTAGTGTAAATGCTGGACAGAAAAGAATGAAAATATTGTAAGAGAATTACTTCAACATGGAATGTTGTGCTTCGATGATGCTGACAATTTTATTTAGATTTCTATTTCTTAATGAAAGTAAAACTTGCTTAATAATTATGATGTGAATTTTTACTTGCAGTTCGAAATCAATTAACATTAGAGGTGGTGGTTTTCATGAACTTCCCCATTGAGAACCTTATCACAGTGGCTATACTACTACTACTACTAGAAGATTAGAAATTGAAGTAATATATATAATAATAATAATAATAATAAAGAACAAACCTCTAATGTAGTAAAAATGCTGGACAGAAAAGATTTTGTTTTGTGCTGACTAATTTATTTAGATTTAAAATTCTTAATTAAATGAAGCTAAATGATTTCAATTATTAATTTGAATTTGCAATCAATTTACATACCCATCATGGTTTCCGTGAACTTCTTCATAGGGAACATTGTGATTGTGTATCTACTATTAGAAGATGAGAAACTTTTGCATTGTACATAATTAAAAATAATAAACTTCTAATGTAGAATAAGTAATTAAAGATGGAAAATATTGTGAGAGAATACATTTATCATGGAATATTTTGTTTTGATGTATTGCTGAAAAATGAATTTTGATTTCTACTTCTGAAACAGACTAACAACAGAACACATCCAGTCAGGTGGGACTGTCATTATGAGCAACTACACACATTATACGGGGAAATAAAAGTTATAAAACCCACAGTGTGAACATTGTGAGCCGCTATCTGATAACGGTGTGCACTGACTGAACGAGGGGACCCTCAGTATCAGACTGGTCAAACAACATGATCAGATTGCACGCTTGTTGGACGGCTTGGGAGCAAAGTGAATGGAGACAGCAGCATCTTGTTTTTCTCATTAGATGCTATCAGGTAGTATCAGCTGACAAAACAGGCGACGGCTGCATAACCTCCAGACTCCAGATGGCTGGGCTTCCCATAGGTGACGGGGGCGAACCCTCTGACCTCATCTCTATGGTCACCGGCGCTTTGTTTATCACATGCCTTGCTTGTCCACAGAGATGTCTGTAGTGTCGTTTGTTCTCTATCAGGACGGGCAATCTGGTGACAACAACCAGAAATGCTGATGAGGTCCAACAGCATGTGGGCATTCAGGGAAACTGAGTTTTTCTGTGACACTGGTTTCTATACCGAGAGACCCGCATCATATTGTCCAAAACAAGTTTATGAAAGTTACAATAAGGTTCCTGGATCCCTTCTAGAGGAAACAAAAATCCTAGTTCCAACCTCTCAAATGGTGCCTTCTACAAATCTACTGTTGTCTTCACTCAGAAATATTAAACTGCTGTAGAGTGCTCTCTCTGTGTGGGGTGGGACAACATAAATCTGTTTCATGATTGTACTGAGACTGTTTGCCAACTTCCAAACAGTATTCTGGTCTGTGATAGCATCAGTATTTCAAAAGCGGATGACGAAGATGTAGAGGTACTGCATCCACTGAGCCAAAAAGAAAGTAAGTCTGGGTGTTGACAGTTAGACATTTTGTTTTTCTTGGATGTCATTGGTGGTGAGGGTGACTTAAGACGTAGTGGCGTATTCTGAAATGACAGAGTCCAAAAAGACCATTGATTTCTACACTAAACAATACCGCAATCCATCCAGCAGACGTTTTGAGACGTTTTATTCTGAACAAGCGATGTAAGCTTCTGAGAGTTACAGGAAATTAAAGGGGTTAAAGTTTTTTGGGTGTATCCTCCTGGGACCAGGAGTATCTGTGACAAAGTTCATGCCTGACTGCACTTAAACAAATAAATAGATAAAATACATAAATATAAAGAAGACTTGAAAATTATGTTGAAATAGTGACAATAGTGGCAAATGTCTGTAAAATAGCTGCATTTCAGCTAGTTTAAACACACTAAAAAAGTGTAATTTATGGTTGTACCTTATCTACATTTTATAAAATTTACAGCTTGGGCCCGTTTTGATTTTATGAGCAAACAAGTCTACAAGCAAATTACGTTTTTCTTCTATTTTACTAGATATTATCTGCAATTTAGCAATATTTGGAAAATCAGTATAATTAGGTTAAGAAATTATTTACCATTTTCCAATCCTTGACATAATTTTACTTTCTCTCAAATACCAGCAAGAATTTGTAAAAACTAACATTTTAGATCTTTTCAATACAGTAAAAGCAATTGTAGTGACAATTTTATTGTGAAATGCGACACAAGAATGAAGTACCTTTCACAAAAATGGACATTATGTTTTTTTAAGCCTGTTTTATTTATACTTAACGTGTCATTTTTTTTCCTGTGATTTTACTAGTTATCTATAATTTACCAAAACAGGGAAATCTGTAGAAAAACAAAAAACAATAAATTGTTTTTATAAATGAGTAGGTAAAAACAGTTTTAAAATGTTTATATATTACAGTGTGCCTAATAATTGTTGAGACATAATAAAAACAAAAAATCTGCAACTTTATGTTGGAGCTGGTAGAAACTTCACACAAATCAGACAAAACCTATTTCTTTCCTCGTGAATGTTCACATTAGTTGCTAAAATATTGGAGGCTTAATAAAAGGGACTGACTGACCAACCTATCGATCCACACAGCTGAAGGTAAAAGCAGTAAGACAGCACCCCATTTCATTTCAAATACAGTTTCAAAGTGACCAAAGAAAGTCTTTATAATGAATTCAAAGTCAAAGTCTGCTTTATTGTCGGTTCTGCTACATGCGTACACGTACAGAACTGAAGGTATTATTATGATTTCCACACTTTATTTTTCCTCAGAAAAGTACTGGGATGAAAAACCTTCCAGTAAAGTCCTCACAGTTCAACTACATCAATTCAACACTGCCAACTGTCACTGTGTTCATGTTTGGAGCTAGTAAGATTGGATTGACATTAGTGGATATTGCTGTTGTGGCCGTGTCAATAACCTTTCAGTCTGTGAGGGGGAGCCACGGGAACCTTTCCATTCCCTGATCTAATTAGCTACCGACTAAGCTAACTGAACCCGGGCGATCCCTCCGGCCATTCCAACCAACAGCAGCCAGCCGGGCGGAGGCCAGAAGGTGGGCTGCCACCTGAACTTGGTGCACTGATTACAGCTGATCCCTCTGGATCTTGTAACGGACTGTGCTTCTAGTCTACATCTCTGAGACCCATTTGTATATGGTAACCGCATGAACACAAGAGTGACAAATCAGCAATGCAAGAGGGCATTTTTGAAGGCTCGGTACAGCAGTAGCAGAGGTCAAACGAATCAGTGTTTTCACAGTAAAGGATATAAAACCTAATTGGCAACACAAGATTTTAAAGATATGCATCTTTTTTTTAAAAAAGATGCTGTTAAAGCTCTGAAGTTGGCTCGAACTTTTGAGCTGGCAACAAGAGCTGGCATCAATCCAGCCACTACTGAAATCTGTTTTCATCATTTTTCAACCCCCAAACTCCATCAAATGTCTCTGCAAAACTTCCCAAGCACCTTTCCTCAGTCCTGAGTGTCAGCAGTTCATTAGCAGTTAACACACCCAGTCTGCCTGGAGACAGATGAGCGCACATCAAACAAAATGGCTACCTTGGAATCAACGTGTTTATCCTCCAACTGCATCACCCTGTCAAACTTGATAGTATATAGAGGGCAGCCTGCCGCCTCTCAGGCTTTTGACCTGGTTGTGGTCCACCAGCTGTCCACTCCTTTTAGAACTCCCAAAGACCTGCTGCCCTCCTGCAGACTGAACAAGTCTCCCTCTCTCTCAACCCTTAAAAACATCATCTTTAATGGCGTGAGGTGAATAACTTTTGCAAGTTCAGTAAAAAAAAAATAGAAATAAAAAAACAGTCATCCCTTCAACAATGAAGCTTTCGTGCCACATGTCTTGCTGGTCAGCTTCTGTACGAGTGAATCCACAAGAGCAGTTGAGTTTCAACGTCAAAGCGCAGGTTAAGTGCGATAAGCGGAATGAGCATATGCCAGGGGGAAGATAATGACTAAAAATGACTTTCCATCTCCCTTACACAAAGAGAGACAGGTACAGGGGCACAGCTGCTCTGGAAGATTAATGGTGCTGCCAGATGTAGGGACTCTGGAGAGGGTGACCAGCTCATGGTGCTCTTCACCAGGCTGGAAGAGGACAAAGCGGCCATCAGAGGAGCACGGGACAGACGCAGGGAGAGGTGTTGATTCATCACTG
Organism: Acanthochromis polyacanthus; assembly: GCF_021347895.1. Taxonomy (NCBI): domain Eukaryota; kingdom Metazoa; phylum Chordata; class Actinopteri; family Pomacentridae; genus Acanthochromis; species Acanthochromis polyacanthus. Next base: position 9,677,247 of record NC_067135.1, on the reverse strand, counting down.
TATGCAGAGTGTACGATTGCATGACAGCTATGAGCAAAACCTGGCAGAGATGACAAGCCGAAGGTGTGCCGAGGTTCTAATAATGGTATTTTTGCTGGCGATGATAGCTTAAAAGCTGTGCCTAAATCTCTTCAGTACACACAATAATCCTTAAATAATGAATCACCTTGCATTGATGACACCTTGCCAGTAATGCAAAACATATTTCAAAAAGACTGACTTCTATTCCACACCTCATTTCTCTAAAACCGTGTGACACAGTCTGAATGTGAGGGAACTTTCAAAAAGCCGAGCATTGTCTCAGCTGGCTTCTGCACAAGAAGTGGGATCATCAGAGGCCAAAATAATCAAACAAATTTAGAAAAAAGTCACAGAAAAAAAGAGAAAGACAGTGCTGCCTCTCTTCGTCTTCAGTCACCTCTGACTCACCTCTGGGTCACCTGAGCAAACGACATGCCATCACAGCAGTGTCGATACCGCAATTTGTTTTTCCATTTTGCCCGTTATCAAGGTTAAACGGAACAAATCAATCAATCATCTCAGCTGGTGCAAAAAGGGGGGGGGGGGGGGGGGGGGGGGGGGAGTACCCTTAATGTCCGAAAATAAAGGTTATAAATAATACGGTAAGAGAAACCTAATGCTTGTGATAGAAATTTCTCAAAAAGGCAATTAACTGTGGGGAGGAGAGGGAGAGAAGAGGAGAAACCTGAAACAAATGCCTTCTGAAAGCCCTTCTGCCAAATCTCAGATGCGGGGACACCGGTTCCTTGTTCTCAGCACAGAGAGAGTTTCAATTACATGCAGTTTGCCCTTGGTTGGGCTATTTCAATATTTTATGTTGATACATTACCACTGCAACACGCCTTCATTCATTTTCATTCAGAGGAAGGAGCTTTGAGCAAAAATAGACTCTTTATCAAGCCGCGCTCGGTGTTATATTATTGTGTCTGTCTCGATAGAAAATAGATCATAGAGAAGACAGACTGCCTAATACATAAATGAGAAATGCACAATTACTTTTCACATGGATTCCTGCAGAGCCAGGAGTGGCATTGAGATTGCTCTCGCATAGCTTGTGCAATATCAGTGACATGTCTTGTGAATGTTAGCATGTAATTGGTTCAACCAAAAGCATGCAGTGATACATTAAGGGTGTGTTTTTCTCTCGATTCTACATAATACTGGGTTACTGACACCACGCATGCTGTTCATAAAAGCAGATAATAGAGAAAGGCATTTACAGTACGCCGGGGACAGCTTTAAATAGATATGACATCATGTGATACCGAGGTGTACCAAGGAGGTCACCACACACCTGTGCGACATACAACTTCCTCAGACAATGTGACATTTTCATGGACAGGCCACTTGACAAGCAATGACAGATATGTGAGTGCAGGCCTCTTGTGACCTTTAAAGCACACTCAAAGACTCGCTGCAAGAATTTCAACTGTAGCGCCTCGAATTGTCTTTGAGCAAAGGCCACAGTGAGGGTTAATACGTCCCGTATCAGGCTATACTGTCCAGAATCTGTTTCCCCCACCCAAGATTTCATTAAGCTTCTTAGCGGCGAAGGCTGTGAGATTGATTGGCTGCTGGTATTTATTGGGCACTGATGGCCCAGGTGCTGTGGAATACAAGCATCAAGCTTTGTTTTTATATCTGGTTTATAGCACAGCTGTTTCTGCTAGCGCTGTGCACATAATCACAGCGAAGACACTCAAATCATCATCAAAAGCTCCTGAAATGCAAATAAAAAAAAAAGAAGAAGAAGAAAAAATAGAGCGAGTCTGGAGCCATTCTCACAGCACTAAAGGCATGTGGTAAAGGTCAAGATGCCTCAGAGGAAGTTTTCGCTCTGCAGTCCCAAACTTGATGGGAGCCTTCTGCAACACTCAAAAGTTTGCAGCTCATAACTGCAATTGCCTCATTAAAAATATTACACGCCCCCCTCCCACGCCAACACCTTGCTCAGGAGCTGTGCGTCCTCTAGAAACATTATTGGAGAGCGTGGCAGGTCCGCTGGAGTGCCACTCTAATCATTGTAATGCATCTCTGTTCTTTTAATTAAGGGATAATGTCCAATTTCATGACGTTTATGAGGTTATAACATCCATTAGCCTGCAACAGATGCTGAGGCTGAACAGCTAACTAGCCTCGAGCTGAGCCACACGGGTCCTCCTCCAGGCCAGTGAGCCACACTGTCCAGCACTTAATGGTGAAAGACATCCAATCCGTCTCTCCACTTTTTCCCTTTTTTGGATGCTAATTTTCCATACTTTTGTCTCCCATTCTCTCTGTATCCATTCCGTGTTTCTGCCTCACAGCAGAAATTGGAAGGAGATTTAAAGAGTATAGCTATTGAACTTTAAACAGCTTATAGCCATGGAACATAAAACTGGCATTTAAAATTTGTGATTGCAATTAAACGCAAGTTATTCGCAATGAGAATGTCAAAAGCAGTTCTAATCATTTTTATTGTGCCGCTTAATTATTGCATTGCACTTTTTCCTCACCCGAGCCAAATGCTTTCTGGGTGCATAATTTCAACCTTTAGCTCCTCTTCTCACGCTTATGCCAACAGCAAGATGAGCAGTCTGCTCGCTAGCCCCTCAATTCCAACAAAATGAGTCTGCCTGAACCTCTCCAACACTCTATATTCTTTGGGCCTACAGCCAGCCCTCCTCTCAGTGGTGACCTCAATTTTCTTATAAATACCTTTCCTACCCATCCCAGTGAAGGGTGAAGGACACAGTCTACTCAAAGCATCAATTGAGATATTATTAGTCTGCTGTGGCACCAAACTATGAAATATTTATATCCATGGTGGGAATTAACAGTAGTCACATACTAAAAATGGTGGCTGATGCACATGCAGTGGCAGAAAACCAGCTACCATTTGGCGGGTATGCAGTATTGTGTTTCACGACTGGTTGTTTTCATTTCGTAAAACCTTCAGGTTTGGGGGTAACAACGCAGGACGGCTCGGACAGCACTTGGAGAGAATTTAGCACCAACTTTATCGAAAATCGTAGCAGTTTATTTGTCACAGGATATCTGTCTGGTAACAAATTATCTTTATGAGCCCGTGCTAACCCAGTAGACCAATCCGCCACAACTCCCCTGAGGCTCTGCTGCCAACCTCCTGTGATGGAGACTGACTGGAATTGGCAACGATGGTGCCAGGTCTCAGGATCCAGGCTTGGAGGACAGGGGAGGGAGAGAGACTGGCTGTCCCCAGGGCAGGGTGAGGGTCTGCTGGGCAGCTGTCCGGTAATTAGTGTCCTCCCTCGTGCTTGCCCCCTGGCATCTGTCGGATCAGCGGCTAACAGTGCATGTGGCCCAAATCCAGCTCTCAGGACGCAGTTCAGTTAGAACCATTAGGCTTTATTTAATCACACACACCTGCAGTTAAACACACACCTGGTCAAGTTGTGTGATAGATGTGACGATGCACAACTGAAGTGTGTACACCCTCTGTGCAATATCCTTTAAATGTCAAATGATTCAAAATTGGACTTATACAGCAAATGCATTCCCTTTAAGTTGAACAGTAGTTTATTTGCTCTTCGGTAAAATTAAAAACACACAATTCAGATTTACTCAATTACAAATACAGGCCTCACAGTAGGAAGTCAGTGCACCAAATGTCTGTCCACCTTCCACTGTTTTTGATCACACGCTCAACCATGCCTGGCATGAATTTCTGGAGAGAAGTTCTGCAGTTATTTAGAGATGTTCTGCCATTCCTCAGAGACTATTTTATCCAGCTGGTCTTTGCAGCAGGGATTGTGTTGCTCTACCTTTCTCTTTAAAATGCCCCAAAGGTGTTCTGTTGGATTCAATTCAGGCATTACACTTGTCTGGGTCACACTTATTCCTTTTGTTTCCTCTTCTTTAGAAACTTGTGTGATTTTGGATCATAATCATGCTGGAATATTCTTGCCTGGGGACCAGACAGCCTTTATATTGTGTATTACAAATACACATAAAGTCAGTCTGGAACTGCTCCATTGAACCAAATCTAGCCCAGAGGCGGGACTACCGATCACAGCTTGAATTGGAGAGAGCCAATCAGCGTAACACATGTGTGACGCAATCACTAAGCGACCTAACAATTGCCTTTCCGCCATGATGTTTTGTAGTTTTAACAGCTTCCTTCGCCGTACAGGGGTCCTGAGGAAAATCTAAGCTCTCCCTTTCAACAGTGGAGGGCAGCATTACGCATTCTATCGTACAGCCTGCCGGAATTAAAAATACATCCTTTTTAAAAAGAAAAGCTTTAAGAGCTGCTTCTTGTTGAGGTTTTAAGGACAAATTCAGCCCGTGCAAAACAGAGGAAAGTGCACGAGAGAAACCTCGCTCTGTTGCGGTCGCATCGTTAACTCCCGCCTCTGGTGCTCTGATTGGTTCGGTCTGATCTGCTCGGAGCTTGAAAACCTGTCAAAATGTGTCAATGGAGGAGGGCTAGACCGTATTCCCGTATATCCCTTATAACGGGAATACAGTCTAGCTAAGCTAGGCTAGGAATATTCCTGTTCTGCTGAGGTTCCTTAGACTGAAAGTCATCTTTTCAGCTAGGATTTTGAGATTTCCCACAGATATTCATGTTGGCATCTATAAATATCCTCACCCATCACCTTTGGAATTCATGCAACCCCATATCCTCATACAACAACCTCTGAGCTTTACTGTCAGGACTATGCATTCACTGTGGCAGTCCCGGACAGCTTCACGCCAAACATCATGAATGCCATCTGAACTCAACAAATTTACCTTGGTTTGATCAGACCAAAAAATGTCCATCCATCCATCAGCTACACTGTTTAATCCTTATTAGGGTTGCATAGGGGCTGGCGACACAGCAAACATGGTCAAAATTGAGAAAGTTCTGGTGTTCACAGTCCATATTAATGCAGTTAGGCAGGCTAGAAGTCATAGGTACAATTAACTTCATTTCAGTGATCGCAACTAAGTATATTCACTTTTGCTGCATTAGGTTTCTACTTTTAGGCCTGTATTTTCAATATACCGTACTATTTCCATTTTTTTGTATTGATTGTTCATGAGAGGAAATTCTCATCTTCTCAGCTTAGAAAAATGTAATTATTGAGACATTTGATAATAAGAGAGGTTACGCAGGGGTGTACAGACTTCTGTTCACTCTATATCCGTCTCTAAATAGAAGCCATATGAGAAAAGCAACTCTCAAACCTTACGAACTTCTCCTGTGGGAGTTGAACATTACTTGCTCCATTCTTCTCATGCTGACCTGTGTGGCCCCTCCAATGCAGCTTTGGCTGACCATTTCCAGCCACAACAATGAACTTTACAAAAGAGAGAAAAAGCAGCTTTTCCCTGGAGTCCAATCTCTCAAAAAGGCTTTAAAAAGTCAGATTGAATGAAAAGAATGCTACGCACCATCAGTGCTTCAATATGGATATGCCGTACAGTAAAACATGCTATAAGACAACAAAGGCAGTCTACTTTTACTGCACTTTGTGTGGCCCTGCCTCTGGCTTTCATAAAGCAGTTAGTGTTTACCACACTTGGCTGAGTAATAACCCTGTTGTAGGACAAACAACTGTACCCTGAAGATATAACTCCAGAAATCCTGTGCTGGTCAAGTCGCTATAAATCCCTCCCCTTCTCTGCCGATTTCACTCTTTGTGTTACCCCTGTATTACGTATACACTGCACTATAGTTCATAATATCTTGGTCAGAGTAACATGGTCCGTTATCCTCTCCTCTGTTGCTTGAAGCAGTCTTTATCCAGTGTGCTCATCCTTTTCCTCTAATTCTTCACTTCATGTCCACACATAAATCCTCATTCACAGTTTGAATTCTTATCTGGAACTTTAGTTTCGTATCGTTTGGAAATAGGAACATTTTCTTATGATCAGCCGGTACTGACAGATTAATCAACCTGTCCGTTTTCTTTGAAGCTGCTTTGGGATGGTGCTCTAGTCTCTCTCTCATGCATTACTGCTCTTTTCTTCTTCGTGTATCAGTCTCACCTCCCTCAATCCCTCCTCCTCCCACTGTGTCGTCTTCCACGGTGCATCAGTCGGCCTCAGTCGCACTTGGAGTGAGAGCCTAAGTGTCCTTGGGTGAAGGGGGTTCCCGAGGAGCTAATGGTTAGCGCGGTATGACTAATGGGGAAAAAGCGTGACAAAATAAGACAAATGGTTTGGACCAACTTCATTACCTAAGTGACAGCTTGACGGTCCTGCTGTATAATATGGTATTTTTCATCTGTGACGCATTTGGCAAAAGAAAATGACGGCGGGAGCAGGGACCAACTTTTTTATGACATCAAAGCGCTGCTGATTTTATACCTGCCTGAGCAGCAGAAGTAGTTGGGAAAGTTTGGAATTTTTAAAGATGTTGTGTGCTTTGAAATACAAGCATACAGTACGAGGAGCGAATTTTGGATTTGGAGTAGAGATACAGTATTCTGATGCATTGGAGAGTATCTTAGGTTTTCCGACATCAAACTACCAGGCAGATTGGCACCTACAGGCTAGCACTGGCAGACTGTTTACTCACCAACCTCCCTTTTTTGTATTATACATCTATGGACACATTCTCACTGGAGACAGAAAGCACAATGGCACATGGAAGCCTTTATAATGCATCAGCTTTCACCAAAATAAAACCAGCATGGTTATCCCAGTCAGCTGTGTTAATAAAACGTATTCTTCTAGCAATAACCAAAACAAAACAAAGACTCATGCGGGAAACTGTTTAAGAATAAAAACTATTCCTTCAGCTTTTGATGATGAAACGGCTCATGTTGTTGACAGCTGTTTCTGAGATCTCATTGGAGGTTTGCGCTAAATAAAGCCTCATCTGCTCAATATCAGACCAGTTAATTTTTCATGAAAGGAAAGGTCATATCATCCACTGTAATCTCAAGTCTCAGTCCCTGTGTATCAGCGGCTGCCCGTCTTATGCTGTAGCATACATTATTCAACAAATACTTGGGAGTTCTTCCAGAGGAATACTGTGGTTCGCCTCACCGTCTTCCTTTGAATTACACAAATTCTACTACAATATTGCAAAGGTGGTCTAAATAATTTACAATTTGCTTTTCCTTTCTTGGTGTTGAAACTAGAAAGAAGAAGAAAAATATCTGTTTTCTGCCGTTACCACACAGCTGAGAGACAAGAGAAACAAATGTTTAAAAAAAAAAAAGAGTAGATAGGTTTAGAGTCTAATTCTGTCTTTGGATATTTGCATAAAATCATTGAGAGTGTTTGAACGTTTCTTTTGAAGTGTGAATGTTAGATTGATGTTTTTTCCCTTTGTGATGTATTCATCCAGACAATGAGGTCAACAGCCGCTCATGGGGACATTTACAGTTCAATTTCAACTCAAGTTAATGCGACACGTCTCCCTGAGCTAAATTTTACTCACTACACCTCAAACACACTGGCTATCTGCTAATTTGAATTTGTTCGGCATTTCAGATAAATTATAACATTTTACACCATCCATGTTGTATTAAATCAAATTCGGCTGAGTTACACAGAATAACTTTTTTTTTTTTTTCATAGGTCTGCTGAATGTATTCTGCCTTCAATGGTACATCTCCCAGACTCATTCCTGTGTAAATGCTGCTGGGCCTCGGCTTGCTGCACGCTGTGTTAAAGCCAAGGAGTCATTGCCTCTTCTGAGGGGAAGAATCCATCAAAACCGCCAGGGAATAGCTAGGTAGAGCAGCTGTCTCCCAGTAAGGGAGGTGCCAAAAAAAAAAAAAAAAAGTGGCAGAGTTGCAGATTATGTGTTATTGTTGAGCTTTCAGTCCTGACTTTCTTTCTCATCCCTTCCTGTTTCTAAACTAAGTATTTGTTGCTATTTTTGTCTGTAGTCCCATCTTTGCCACGATGCAAACCAGCACTCGAGTCACTACAGAGCACCACTTTTAAAGATCCCCTCTGGTGGAAACCAAGCTTTCTACCTTGTTAACATATCCATATGGTGTTTTATAGACATATCAGCAAGAATAATCAGTCAACACTATTTCCACCTTGACAGTGCAGTATATGGTCTCAAAAATACATATTCAGACTTCTGGGGTTTCGTACCCAACAAGTAATCAATCCTGTCAGCATGCAGGAAGGCCTTTCTGTATCATTCTCCTCCTTCAGAATCTTTTTCTGGTTGTACAGCTGAATTATTCCCAACATTAAAATTTGAAGATTTAGAGTGTTTGAGCTCGGTTCTATGTGAGCTGGTGTGCTCGAGCAGCAGCAGGATTTCACAGATCCATACATTCTATAAGAAGTAATGACCATTTTAAAGGCAGGACAGGAGTGTTTTCAGGGGAAAAAAATCCCAAATACTTAAATTTGATACATAGAAACGAGGTTTCAGGGGTTGAATTGAAACTAACCTGAGAAGGACTTTAATTTTTGAATTTATGGGCAATTTGCTTGCTCCTGTCACATTTTAACTCATTTTTCACTGCAATAGAAAGTCATGTGTAAAACTTCCCAAAATAGCACAATTGCCAATAGAAGTGAAGAGAACCACAAAAATAGTAATTTTGTACAGTGCAATGAAGTTATCATCCAATAAATGATTGAAAAAAGAAAAAAATTAAATGTCTGTCATGAACCATTTTACAAAATATAACTTAAAAAATGAAATTAACTTGCACAACATTTTCCCCCATGTCTTACCAGTATTAAACAAAGAGGTGATTCTTCATATTGTAGATGTTTACAGCATTTTTAATTAGTTGCCATAATTGTCTTTAATCAGACAAAAAGTGAATTTATGTCAATTTCTCAGTTTTACATAGGTAGCCCACATTTTTTTTAACAATCTGGGTACTGCAAAAGGTTTATTTTGTACTTTTATCGAACAAGAAGCAGTAAGTAGAACGAAGCAATTTTGCTGGTTGTTTTTCCAGATGAAGGAAATGAAAGTCTCAAATGATTGACCGAAGAACTGCTGAAAAGTTTAAGATCCAAAAACTCTTCCTGTTTTTACAGTTTCCCTGCCTGAAAACGGTAATTTGGCCATTTAAAAGAAACAAAAAACAAAACATTCAAACCCATCTGCAGGTTTTACTGTAGAAATGGTTGCCTCAATGCACGTGGCAGCTTGAACTTGGCAAAAATGTCCAAAATACTAGAAAATATTTCAATATTTGCAAGCAAAAAAAAGAAAATGGCAAGCTTGAATTTAAATTTATAACATAGAAGCAGAGTTTCTGTCAGAGTTCAACAGCAGCTGCCCACTCACAGGTCATTACAAGCTAAGGGTGCTGACAGCTTTAGGTGTTATTACTCTGCTCTCAAAGTGATCCACCTGCCTTTCAGGCACAGCTAACAAGGCGTTTCCTAAAAAAGGAGAGCAGAATCAGAGTAAAGGAGCAGGTAACTATGGAGAAGGTGTAAAATGAATTATTCTGAGGTCGTCTTCAGTCCCCTGGACTAGACAGAACGGACAAATTCAGCAGGTGTTCCGGACGCTTCTGTCCATGCCACAGAAAGTGATTTTCTCTTTCCTTCACTTGCTTTCTCCTTATATCCCTTTTTTCCCTGTTCACAGCTACATGCTGCGAGACATCCACAAAGATTTATGAATTAAAGCTTGAACTTAGCATCCCACTCTCCCACTCCGAGTCCATCCCTCTGTCGCCTTCAGTCAAGTGAAGTCTGGACTTTTCAGACTCCTCAGAAAAGCAGACGGGTCAGTGCCCACACGCCTATCTGCCTGCCCTCGCTGGCCGAACCCCGACGCAAGCTGGGAAAAAGAATCTTTTGAAAAGAGGAGCACGGACAACTATGTACACAGTCATCATGTGTAAACATCCTTTCAGAGGCCTTCCCTGAGATGATGAAGGCACTCAGCTGGGACCAGAGAATAAGAGACGAGAGGCTCAACAAGATAGCCCCGAATTTCCATTATCACATCCAAGAAATGGGTCAGTATAAAGCAAAAGTCAACTTAAACAGTGAAGTGTGCTCTGTGAACATGTGACGCATTTGTTTGAAGGTCTCAAAACGTTCCAAACAAAAATGAAAGAACGGTCAAGAAGACGACGACGAGGGGGAGCAGTGATAAAGAAGTTGTTTCATCTCTGCATCCCTGTGGGGAAATCAGGCAGAAATTGCTTCTATAAAGTGAAGCAGCACATCAATGTATTTCCAGCAACTGCATTTATGACTGCTAGTTTTGTGGAAGCAAATAGACCAGCAAAGAATAATAAGCAGAACCTCAACAACATTTTATGAATTTAAAAACTGTTTTAGGAAACAAAGGCATGTGAAGACTGTTGCATGTTCACTCTTCACCTTTATAATGTCATGGCTGAGGCTCCTGCAGCCACACCAAATTACACATTTATGACTCTGTTCTGCATGAAAACTTTCAGCCATTATCATTTTCCTGACCTGCCCCACATTGGATCATTTCCACAGATAGGCCAAAGTCTCCCATTCTGCATATTTTAGCCCAGACTTCTCTTCTGCATGGCTGCTCAGACCTACATTTCCTGCACAAATTCAGTAGATTACGGTGTTATATGAGCTGATACAGTCACACTTCACGGGAATTAAAAACATAAATATAAAGAACAGCATTGTTTTAATTCAGAACAGTACATGCAGTTTGCTATCTGCCTGTTTAAGAATCCAACAGTTGGTAAATAGCCACATGAGCAAATGAATGCAACTAAATGTAAAAAAGAATCCCTACTAGGGATGAGCAGGGATGCTGCGATTTCATGCCAAAAATCAAAAATTGACGCTAAAAATGCATCACATTTGTAAATATTATAAACAGATACATTTTTAAACTTCCTTTTTGCAGCAGGAAGAATCAAAAACAATTTAGTATGAACATTTGCAAACACAGAGTTGCGAAAGCATGAATACTTCAAAATGTCATGAAATAAATAGGCAGTCTGTACAATGTGCAATATAATGAAGGCATAAAACGCACAGGTGTCATTCTGGAAGGCAAAAATCACCTGAAGGTGTCTAATCTAGGAAATGCCTGAACCCATAATCGGCCACGTCATCAGTCAATTGATTTAAAAGTCTTGTTTTGACTGCATATTCCATTCAAAAAGTTCTAAACTGAGAAAAACTGAAAATCTTCCCAACGAAAGATCTGAAGAAAGCAAATATATTTGGTGTATTATTTGAAAAATGACTCACTCAAATCGCTCAAAGCATGTATGTCCTGCAACATGCATTACTTTAAGCCTAGGGATTGACTCACTTTTGCAACTAGTCTTCAGTGGCTTTTCAAGAAACTGCAGTTATTGGCACTTTGACTTCATTTTTCAACCCCATAGGTTGCTGGTCAATTTGTCAAATATACATTAATAGTAATGGTGGGACATGATAACAGGCTTTGTAATTAATTAATTGGAGTTAATCTTTTTTTTTTTTTTTAAATAGCAATATTTGACAAGCAAAATTTTTCAATTCAAATCAATTTTGGTTGACGACTCAATCAAGCACTTCTAGAGTGATCCATTTTCACAATGTATTATTGTAATATTAAAACTAATCTGTTTATATGTAAATGGCATTTTAAGATTTCTGTGTAATTCATAGGCATCATGTGTAAAATATTAACCTGTTAAGTAAATAGAACTCTCATTCAACAGAGTGAAATTTCCATCATTGGGAGTGCATCGGAAATGCTGGTAGCAAACTGCATTTCTTTTATCTTTGTTTTTTCACCACCACAATCAAGAGCTAGTCTTTAATTGAGAACTTGGCAAGAAATGAAACACATCAACATCAATTATTAAGAAGCAAAAGACAAAAGCGTAGCACTGAGATGAAGTGATAAAAGAAGCTACTTGAAATCTTTAGACTATTTTTTCCTATTTGTTTTTTTTGTTTGTTTTTTTTTACTCCCTTTGCTGGTTAAAGAGTTCTTCTAGTGCATGCAAACCTCATCTGGAGTGAGTGAGTCTCTGCACTGAAGTGCTTTTAAATCGCTGTCCCTCGGTGAAGCAGCTGAACGTGCTTCCTTCCAGCTCCACCTCCCCTCCAGTGTGCCCCGATGACCGAGCATCATGGTGGACTGAGGGGCTGAAACAAGAGGATTCATGAGCGGAAAACCGTATTTATCATTAATGATATTCAGTTATCTATGCCACCATCTCCACACAGCCGCCCTCTTTTTGTTTTTTTCCTGACGAGCAAAAACAAACCCCAGTGAATTCACCAAGAGCGTACTGTACTATATATCTACAGTCACTTAGATGCAGCTCAGCACACAAAAACAAACACCACACACAGACACATTTCATACTGAGGGAATACAAATTAACCTGAGATGCCATCAGCAATTAAGCCTAATTTCAATAACGTTCAACATTTCATATTCGTGTGCGCTTTCCCATTAGCGTAATCAAGCGACAACAAATGTTTCCCTGCATGATAATGGCAAGCTGCCTCCTCTGTGTGTGGATAAATTGAGGAAAACATACAAGTGCTGATTAAATTTGACCCGCCATGAGAAAGAACTGATGACGGTTACACACCTTCAAGATGGCAAATCTCCCACCCTTATCTAATAAAAGACCAAAGAGGTATTCCAAAACGTGCATATTTAGCTAACCTTGAACCTTGCCAAACCCCAGGATCAATCACTATTCAGAAAGGCACCACTGTTAATGATGTTATTTCACTGATGAAGTGACATTGCTGTTAAAAGTTGCTTAGCATTAATATTCAGTGGTACTCCTGGTAGCATCGAGCACGGCAGATGTAATTAGAGTTGATGGCTTCTATAAGCATTAATATTGTAGTGCATCAGCAATGTGGGCCTCTTCCAGCAACCTCTAGAGCTTTCAATTCCTCGCTGGGGCCTCTCACTTTTTTTCAGCTTTCAGATAATTCAAGAGGATGACCATCGATTGTCATAAAAATGCACTGTTGCACCATTGATGTCTTGGATAAACATCTAGCTGTAACCAGTTTTCCCACAATTTGACACTCAAAATGATGGCTCAGCAAAACAACATCCCTTCTGCTCAAGCTATTTTTGGAGACAAACACAAATCAGACATGAGATATGAAGTCAAAAATAGCCCTCTGATAGGTGCTGACTGTGCCAGAGCACTCGGTATTGATGTCAATTACCGAGACTTCCATTAGCTCTGGAGTGTTCTGAGAGGAGTCAATTTTGGTCATGTCATGCAGTTCAGTTTCACATTGAGGAATGACCCTGGGAACCAGCTGGGTTCAGCTAGCACTGGGGCTAATGGGCCTAATGCATGATACAATAAACATGTGCCTTTATAAACCAGCCGGAACCTTTTAGCGTGGCAGCGGGCTCTCAAATGACACACACTCAACATTAAGCTTGGCCCATAAGGGTGTGTAGCATAGTGTGATTACATTAGCAATGTGTTCTACACTGTGCAGTATGGCTCAATGGGGTGATGCCGGGGTAGTAATTACTGCCATTCCGCTTTGTGCTTGTGTCGTACAATGAGGGGAAAACAGCTGGTTCTGAGGTCACCTATCCAGTCTTGGCGAATTTGTCTGTCGTGGGCGACACATTAAAATCCAAAACTGTTCCTTTGTAACTGCAGCCTGGTGCGATACCCTCGAATGACAGCACTTGCAGAGTCCTTACACATAAATATATACTGCACCACAATCTGCTTTTAGCTACACTGCAGAGATAAAAACCAAGCTCTGACCTATCTCTTGAGGCATGATATATTGACCTGAGCGAGTGTATCTCCAGCCAGGTGCACACACAGGGAAACTGATACAGTGTCATAAAGTGTTTGAGCCAAACTACAGTCAAACCTTCCCACAAAAATCAGTGTTTTCCTAAGACAAATTCGAATCGGCCCATCTTTGAGGTTTTGACGGGGAAGGATGGAAAGCGGCTGGTAATATCAAAGCACGGTCAGCATTTATGCACGTGGTGTACAGCAGGTGATCGAGGAAACGCTGAAATATGAGATGCTGGTTCTGAAGGACAAAACGCCTGCTGGAGCTCTGGGGAGTGGTGGTGGTGGTGGTTAGTGCATGTGCGGGTGTGTGTCAGTGGGTGGGTGTCTACATGGGTGTGTAAATGAAGAGGTAATCTCAGGAGTGAATGCCTGGCAAAGAGCTAAGAGATGACCTCTCCAAGGAGGAAATCGAGGAGAAGAGGGGGGGAAAGGACTATAAAACGAGAACATGCTCAAGCAAAGGATGAGGAAGAAATAAGGGAAAAACTATCAGAAAGAAGAGAGGTCGAGAGGACAGCGGAGCACAGGGCAGGAAGAGGAGTGTGACGGGATTGGTCTGTGATGAGGACAGTCCAACTCACAGTTCCGATTAAAGACTTTACAAAAAGCTGTAAAGACGGCAAGACAGACTTCGACTCGCCCACAGTCGGCCTTTTCCCCCTCACCTATAGGCAAAGGACCACAGTAAATCACATTGGAGAGCACTTCCATTTTCACTGTCAGGCTTTGACTTTGCCAACATTGTCTGGTATCTCTGGCTGCACAGAAGTCTCTGGCTTTTTAGCTACATTAGTTCTAAGGGGAAGGTACTGTGCTGGTCCAGACTGAAATGTCTCAAACTAGTGGTTGGACTCCAGTGAAATTTAATACAGACATTTATGATTTCAAGACGATTCACTCTAAGGGCTCCTGTGATTCATGCAACTTTCCACCATGAGATAACCGTTTGTGATTAACTTCATTCAGACTTCAACATTTGTGCTCCCACCAGAAAAATACATTAAAAAAATACAAATACTCTAACATTCAAAAATTGTAAAACAAACCAAAAAAAAAAAAAAAACACTGTAAAATAATGATCTTTTTGCTGTTTAAAATACAATTAGACAATGTAGTTTCATGGTCACACACTGCAAAAGAATGAATAACTTGTGTACATTATTTACAATTTTGACCTGTTTATTTTACACTCAATATGCAAATTAATATGCATTGTTACTTTACTATATATTAATTATAATTTAACAAACAGGAAAAATGTGTAAAAATAACAACTATAAAAGTATCTAAATATTTTTGTTATTAATATACATACGAATATTCGGATCTCAAAATTAATATTTGGATAGCACCGTCACCCCTGAATATTCGGGTCCAGCCCTATGTCATTGCATACGTTAGCTGTGTTTGGATTAACCGTCACAGAAGTCTTTGTCATGGTGGCATGCTGCTAGCTAAATCCCTACAATGTTTTCTGCTTACCAACATGGAACTTCTGTAGTCTGGTTAACTGCTTCCTTTGGTCACAACAGTATTTTAACACAAATGAACTGCAGTCTGATTAACAAGGGTTAACATTTAACTCAAAGCACCACTGTGGACAACTTCAGCCACCCACAGTCACCAGCACTGATTTAAAATCTAAACCTTGTTAAATTAGGCCAGACAGAAATGATTATCGTAAGTTTGGCCCCAAAACCCAACTGAGACAACACCTTACAGTCTTGTGTAAATGTCCCTTTTAGAGAGTTGGCTGAACAGTATCTGTGTGATTTATTGGGCAGTCTGAAGTTAAAGTACTCAATCCAACATTAATGAATAAAAATTGAGTGGACAGAGAACACTTTGGCAAAGTAAGGCGGGTATTTATTGCAAACACATTCATGGGATGTAGGCACATTTCAATCATGATGAAGCACCATTTCAGAAGAAAAACTGCTCATAGGCTACTTTCCTTTATTAGAAAGCAACACCAGTAAATCAGCTTCAGTAAAAATTCCTAGATCGGTGCACAAACGAATAAAGCAACTGAACTGGTCCGCACACAAATGTACAGTTTGAACACTCGAAATCATCCCTCAAATGGAAAACACGCAAAGGCATTACAACTTGAATACCGCTGATGGTTTGCATAAGGAGCGAAAGTGTGCAGTGTCATGCATAATTGGGGATGCACAGCAGCATGCATAAACAGGCAGGGGGTTTTTTTTGGTAAAAAAGAAAAAAAAAAAAAAAATCTTTCTGCTGTGACCCGGTTAGTGCACTCAATTTCACAAAAACACAGAAATCCTGCTCTCTGACATACTCCAAAATGTTTGTTGTGGCCCAGAGGAGGCACAACAGCCTCCTAATGTCTCCCAGCAGGGCGAAATGCATGTCCACATGCAGCCTTCACTAACTGAATTCCAATGTTGCCACAAGGGCCATTTGTCGAAAAAGACTACTGTACACAGCCTCATGAATATAACATTTTCCTGATCCAGCCAGGTGAAATGTGGTGAGGCGACAACCACTCTAAAAAGATGACTCTGAACATGGCATGCCTCACAAACACACGACCTACTCATACGCTGAACATGCAAACCGGTAGGGTGAGCTGTTAACAGACCAATGCAGGCAGCAAAAGAAACGGGGAGCAGAAGGATCTATACAGAAAAATGACAGGGTGCGACAATCCATTCATAATGAAGACTGACCAAACAGAAGGATAAATAAAGACAACTGGGAGGAGAGAGGGGGATCACTGCATTTCAACAAGTGCTCCAAGCACTGTCTACAATCACACAGTGCCCCCCCCCCCAATTCCTATCTCGGAACCTGAATATGAATGCATTAAGCCAAAGGAGCTACAGAGAAGATTATGAATAAGAAAGTACCGCTGTTGATTATGCATTTTCGGCGCGCAAATACAATTTACAGCTATCAGGTCCTGTGATGATTGAATGCTGTCTGTTGCCCCCTGGTAGTTGAATAGGGAAAGGAAATGAAGAGTGGCATGCACGGAGGGAGGACGGCACTTTCAGAGGAGGAGAAACTGTACACCAGACTATCATTTCTGGTCCTGTTTACCTTCCAGCATGATCCATCAGTCAAGCAACTGGCGAATCCCTCATGAGCAGATTACACAGTGGCCCGGCTTTGTTGAATGCGTAATATTTATAGTACCATTAGGGTCTGTGCATTAGATTATGTGCTGTAGTTCCATGGAGGGAATCTGAGAGGAACCGTCTTGTGTATCACTTGATTATCATGAAATGAGAATAAGGCCTTCAGACTGAACAAAAGCCGACTTCTTGGAAGTCTGGAGGAAAGACGGCACATGAAGTTTCCATTTCAAAGGCTGCAACTCACAAGCCGCTGTAACAACAAACAGAGAACGGCACACGATACCTGTAGTGCGAAGGGAGCCGGAGAAGGGAGGGAAGAAAAATACTCGGGGAGAACATTAAAAGGCAGGTTATAATGCATGTACACGTCACGCTTTAGCTCTTATCTGCTCCAAACAACACATCTGTTCAAAACAACAGCATATGAAAACACACCATTTGAAGAATGCAATCAGAGATGGTTAGGTTTCCGTGACAGCGAGGCGCCCCTTCATCTCTCGCCGCACAAACAGAATCCTTCTTCTGCATGGCGGGAGGCGGGCGGCGGTGGCAGCTGCGATTTCCACGAGGGCCCCTGCCTCAACCGCACCACCATGCATTGTGGAGTTCACAATTATTGGCGCCCATGTGTGACAATATGATGTTTGTTGAGGGTTGCTACAAGTGTCTCCAGTAATAAGTTGGCATGCGGCAGAAAGAGAGCGTTGACGCTTGAGCACACAGACAAAGTTATCTCTGATGAAATACCAAACACACAGCAGGAAGTGGCTCACAAGCAAACTAGATCCTCGATTTGATGTAAATTCCTTTCTTTTAGCAATTTGAACATTAGAAATGCATGGGGATTTTATAATGTTGGATTCAGTTCCAGACTTCCCAAACACAAACACCATTAATGCCACAATTTGGTCAACATAAACGCTTCACAAGAGTTTTGACCATTCAAAGATTTCACAGTTTTGCTTCAAATTACACAGATATGTTGGCTAATGATCCCTACATGAACATTTCAAACTATCACACAAATGCTAGATTACCCCTAAGACATAGCAGATCTAAAGTTTGTGAGTTTATGTATATAGCACATTGATTACAACCTGCTCATTCAGAGTCAAAAAAATTGTGCAAATGTCCCGAAAGGAAAACCGGATAAAGACTTGAAAAAGGAATTTGTGAAACTCAATAAAATGATAGAAAATACTAAAACAGGCAAACACAGAACAACAACTTAAAATACCAGTTTCTAAAATCAAATGAATATGACATACTAAAACATTACAAGCATTAGGAGTCAAAAGCCAACCAAAAGCCATTGAAAACATGTGATGTGAAGTTCTGAATTATAACCTGGTGCTGAGCTATGCGTTATTTTAAAAATCACTTCTGTAATTGTCAGGTGAAAAGTGTGTCATTTTTGTGCCATCATTCCAAATATTAATATTAGGGCCTTAGCTACATTATTGATATTAAGGTTATTCTTCATAATTAATAACACTGCAAGGTCTCAGCCTTAATATGTACTATAGTTGGGAAAAGTTGTATTTCATGCAATTTTTGTAGTGTTTTACTCCCTAAATTACTCAGGTAGAAATCACACTTTAAATAACACTATTAACTCCAATATTTACACTTGTTAAATTACTTTTAGGACACCAGTCATTATCCTTTTTACTTGAAATTGCATGCTTCAGATCTGATTTGTTTGGATTTGTTGTCAGCATTCGTCTAATTAGACATGCGTTTCACTGTAAAGTATGATATAACTGCTTTCCAAAAGTGCTACACAAATAGAGATATTAAAATAAATAAAGCACAGCTTACCCTAGCTTTAAGTGGATTCAGATTAAGCCTTGAAGTCTATAAAGCAGACTAATATTTTTTTCTCCCTCTAGAATTGTGCCTTGTGTTGCGATGGATAAAGTGATGGAAAGATTAACAAGCTTCGATGATTAAAGTATGTATAAGATCGCTTTGTGGCCATGTTGTTGGAGCCTGTTTGTTTTCAAGCTGTTAAACATAGAGAAAGACAAGACAGGGGGCTTCTGTTTCATTGCACTGGATGATGTGGCGTTTGTAAAAGGCAATTAATCAACTCCAACAGATTTAGCCATGGTAAAAATGTTTAGTAATACAGACTGACAAACAAGTACGTGACACAATTTTCTAGCAGTCTCTGGCACAAAAAAAAAAAAAAAAAAAAAAACTGTTAGGATGAGGCCTAGTGCTACTGACTGAGATAATGTAGGAATGACACTAATTATTAATCACGTCTAATTTGGTGTCGCATAAAACAGCTTTCCTCTTCTGGCCTTTGTCCAGCGGCTGCGATTTCAAAATCTGGAGTTACAATGAATTGATTGAAGAAATGATTAAACCTTTTGATTTCATGTTGCAGAGACGGTCCATCTCTGTGATATTTGAGTGCTGGTGAGCAGCCACTTCATGCCATAATGATCATAACCAATTACAAACCGTCCAATCACTCTCAAGATAATGCGGCAAAGTTGGTGCTCGCCACTGCCCAGGATAGCTGAAGACAAATTTCACGCTAGGTTAATGCCGGCCAATTGCATGCCACTTTCAATTAAGCTCATTTTCTCCCCATAAAAGCTCACAATTGAGATATTTTGACAGATTTTAAAGCTAACCACGCAGTGACTTTCATATCTTGATTCAAACTGGACAGGAGAGTTTAGTTTGTGCGAAAACGCTCCACACCGCGGTGATGGAAATCAAATTAGCCATTTGCTTACATGCTTACACTGGCAGATTGCATGTTTAGCATTCAGTCAATATTTGGTGTTTTGGCACAATAACTTCTTGAAATGCAATTAGCGTCATGGCACAAGAAGATGTATGTAAAGTGTTTCGGCATGAATAAACTTGATTCAGGT
This sequence comes from Acanthochromis polyacanthus, assembly GCF_021347895.1. Taxonomy (NCBI): domain Eukaryota; kingdom Metazoa; phylum Chordata; class Actinopteri; family Pomacentridae; genus Acanthochromis; species Acanthochromis polyacanthus. Next base: position 9,657,513 of record NC_067135.1, on the reverse strand, counting down.
TGTCCAGTGCAATTATCTGCCGAGGGGAAAGTGGCCAGCGGAGTGGCAATTTGGCCCCAGCTCGAACACACAGTACTGTTATGATTACCTTCATAGTCCCCATTGATTTCCTGATGACATTATGACTTGTAATTTTCACAAGCAATCTCCATGAGAAGAAGCTTGCTGTTCATTTGAAAGTCATGATTTCAGTTCTCTCTTTCACCCTGGCTATACAGTATTCTGCTTTTTCTCCTCTGTTCTCTCATCCTTCTCTCCTCTGTCCTCCCACTCCCCCATCCACACATGCACAAACAGATGGGAATTTCTAAGAAATTAAAATCCCATTTTTGGCTCTGGTTCAAACCTTTTCTCCTCTTTTTTTTTCTCCCCCAAAGCTTCTGGCACAGAAATGGGCAATTCATGACAGCAAAGCTGAGTGAGCACACTAGTGCACACATTTACCCTTGGCAATTTCTTCTAACAAGATGAGAGGTGTTTTTCGTCTCGTGTTTGATGTGATACAGGTTTGGATGTTACCTTTGTAAGCCCAGACAAGTGCACTGTAATATCCCTCTAGACTAAATACTCCGGCATGACCATCATCTGGAAAAGTGATGGTGAGGGGGGGGGGGGGGGCAGTCCATTTCACAGCCAGGGTGAAAGCATGCGCGTATTTACTGTGCCACTCTTCTAAAACATTCTGCTTATCTCGTGTTTAATAGACAGCCTTGTTCATAACATGAGAGATATGAGAAGGGGCCGGGTGATAACCTCCATCTCTCGCCCCTGTCCTTATAATCAAAGTCACTCACCACTGCCAGTGTTGCACTTGCAGCGCGATTCGCTTCTCGATAGCCCACCATCCCTCTAGCAATTACAGTTCTGACAGCTCCACTAAGACACGCTTCTCCGCTATAATTACCCGTGGCGTATTTATCCAGGATGGCTATGTAAGTGTGTGCGTGCAAATGTGCCGGGCCGAGGGACTTTGGACTTGTAATAAAGATCATTGGGGAACCTGATCGTCTAACAGGGTGGCATGTTTGTGCTAAATAGAGAGGGAGATTCCCATTATGTTCCCTATGTCTGTCCGCTATGTTATTATAGAGCACGAATTAGCAAGTATGTTCTAATATAGAATAATGTGATAGCCGAGACTCTCCTGTTGATGAATAAACTTTAGCGGACACCACAGAAGACCCAAAAAAAGACAGATTTTTGATGAAGACAGAAGACTTGACTGTGCTGATGAGGGTCAAGCTGTTGCAGCAGCGCAGGAAATAAAAATTCCTAAATGCTGCCTCTTGTGATTGAAATATATGATGAGATAAAGAAGACGGACCGCTTCTGGGTAAATAGGTGAGGTCCCTCTTCCTTTCCTCGCTTGCGACCCTGTCTGATGAGATCACACTTTGAGCTGATGATTCCACCGGTCCCCCTTAGCGAAAAAATATGATTGGTGCAAATTCACTCAAGTCATTTGCAACAGCTACCAGAGTGCTAAAGTCAGTGTTTTCTTCTGCAGGGGCTGTAACATGAAACTGATTTAACTATGATTAACATTCATCTGCATGTGCCACTTCTTCTACTCGCTGAGAAACATCAGTATCAAAACAAGCTGTCCATTTGCACTGTGTATTACACTCGAGATGCATGATGTGATTTATTATTTGGCCATTTCTCTATGCGATTGTTCACAGCATTGCACAGAATTTTTCACATTGTTTGCCTCTGTTGATAATTTAATTTTGCCACATCAACCACACAGAGGGTCGGAGCTGCTCGAACAAATTGCTCATCTGAACAACTGGAGATTTATATTTACATTTGCCAAGCTTATAAGTCTTAAGCACACCATTGACAGAAAGCTGACAAGTTTAGAGAAAGAGAAATGGAGGGGACTTTGACTTTGTTTGCAGTTTTTCTGCTGCTATTTTAGTTGGAACGTTGTCTGCATCACGACAACAAATGATGGTAGTGCAGTTTTTGGTGTTTGTGGAGGTGGGGGGGGGGGGTGGTTTGCTTTTTCCCTCTGACTGGCTGTCACTGTGGTTCTATATCAGGCGTCATAGCCTCTTCTCATTAAAACCCCTCCATTAGACACATGGCCCTGAAAGCCATCCAAACAGAGCTTGTTTTGACCCTTTTACATCCCTTTTTCTTCATGTGCCAGTGAGACAAGCAAAAAACTAGTCTGCAGCTGGTGTGCGATTGACAAGGTAATTTTAGATGCTCTGCTGAGGGACTTTCTGCAGTATTTTCTCACTGCAGAAAAATATGAGCATATACATGTATTTGAGATTTTTCTAATCCCTACAATTTCCGTCTCTGAGCTCAATCCTAAAGACTGGCTCTAATGCAGCGTTTCAGTCTCAATTACATTTAATGGATGGATTAGACATCAAGCCTATTCAGTTTGCATGTTATGCAGTTGAGCGTGTGAATTGGGTTGGAACTGCAGGGGAACGACGCTTGTTTTCTTAGGACCAGTCACTGAGGTGCACGAGGTGTGGCTGCCAAAACAGGCAATGTTTGCCTCCGTCAAAATTCCCCAAAGTTATCCTTGTAGCAAGTAAGGTGGAAAACCCGACATGTCTTGCATCTCTGCACAACAGCTCAAGACATGTCATACTGCTTTTCCTCTGCTTCGATGTTCTTAGCGTCTTCAAGCGAATTATACAAAGAAAGAATAAAGAAAGTCTTGCTGGCAAAGTGGCTGAAGTTATGAGTCCTTTTGTGTTGAGAATGAAAGTGTCTCATTTTCCCACAGTGCTGTCAAAAGCCATTCTTTGCTATTTAGCCTCTGTGCCCCAACAAGAAAGTGTAAATTTTCTGTCAAACAATTGATAAAATCTCTCGATAGCTTCATTACTTTTTAACACTGACAGTGAAGCATTAAATTCTGAACTACTGTATTCATCCTACATGCAGTTCAGGTGTAATCTAGAGCTACAATCACGATAGAAAGAAAAAAAAATAAAATAAAATCACTTCTAGCTTTTTATTACAGTTCGTCATCCAGCAATTCTTGAAAGTACAGAAACTTATCACTCACATATATGTATAATAAATTTGTAGCTAGAACCTCTATTCTGGAGGACTCTAAAGTTTGCAAATGAACAAGAACAGAGTCTAAAAATAACCATTACAGAGGGGGAGCTGGACTAAATCTTGAACGCTACTAGTAGCTCCCTGGAGTCTGGTCCAAGCCAAGAAATGGTTTGGCACATAACCCCCTGCAATATGTCAAATCAGCGTTCATCAGGTTTTGATTATATAACCATGAGAGTAGGGCTCCATGTAACGATTATGTCTACTTCTGATTGATCTGTTGGTTATTTCTTGATTATTCAATAACTTACCAGTGTTCCCAACGCTCAAAACAATGTCCTCAAAGTTCTTGCTTTACCCACAACTAGATTGTCGTTACGAATTTAACCGATTAAGAGCATACTAACCAAATAGGACAGAGGATGAAGGCCGTGCATTAGCTGTAGTAGGAATCATTTGAATGTTAATTTTCAAATCCAAATGATAAAATGTGTAGTTTTGTGAGCTTGCTTGAATTTTCACAATTGTGGCTGGCTAAGGTGGTTTTCTGTGACTATATAGCCAAAAGCAATGTTAAAGCCTAGTCACCATGACAGAGACTTCTGTTACGGTTAATGACTTCCAATACCGGAAACCCTTGTTAAACAAAGATATCTTTGTCAGATTAATGATGTATCAGTCATTGAACATTTGTTGTGGTGAGGTCCTTAATAAATATTAATTAATGTGGTCCAAAATACTTAGCGTTACTTTATTCCACAGAGATGTATATCATCACAAACATCATTCATTTAAATGACTAATCGATGACTGTTAACGAAACCAACTGTTACAATCCAACCTCCAGGGTCTGCTGGATGCAACAAAACTCCCCAGATGTTATTGGTTCAGGTAACAAATTTAACAGAACAGTGATCAAACAAAGAAAACAAGACTGCTGGGTGTTGTCAAATCAAAGACCAAAATAAAACCAAACAAAGGCGATCAGAATATCTAATCTAGCTAAACACAAACAAAACAAGGATACTCCCTAGCCAAACAGTAGCAACACCCCCCGCAAGTAACAGAAACTAATGAACAAGCGAATAGTGCACAGAACTAACTAAACAAAACTGATGCCTCTAAACACACACATTTACTACACAATACATGAAGACCCGAGTTACATAATAGCTTCTCACCGAAATTAGCGGACTGCTAACAGGAGCCATAGTCTCCACTAAGACTGGAGGCTCCACACTGAAATAGCAGCTGCCAACAGAAGCTTGAAATATCCACAATCACCCCTCAGTGACTACAGAACCAACGAACCATACTTGAATACACAAGAAGCGAACTGGGTACATCAACCAGCCGCCCTGACAGAGTTTTGGTTGCAGATATACTCTTTAGGTGTGGTGATGACTGCGCCCAGTTGGCTGAAGATGGAGGAAACTGGGTGGTGGCTCAATCAGACAGATTGGGAGGCAGGGAGAACAAAGCTGGAGTGCCTGTCTTTTACTCTGGACTAATCAGTTGAGATGACTGGCAACTGGGTTCCGGAGAGGCTCTGAAACCAGCCACATCTGGACCCACACATGGCATCTCCCCACACGAAGGCCCAAAAGACCCAAAAGACGTAACAGCAACTATTGGTAAAGAAAATGGTACACAATTTGAAATCTTATCCCAAGTAGGAGACATTCACCTTACTGTCATGGCGGAGTACAGAAACCAGAAATTTTTCACAATTAATATTCAAGAAGATAAAGTCAGAAGTTTGACTGTTTCCTGAAAAATATTTAAACTAATTAATGTATCATCAAAACAGATAATGAATCATTTAAAAGTTGACAATTAAATGATTAGTCATTGCAAGTCTACATCAGAGTTATATCAATGTTCTCATCTAAATATCAGCAAGAAAGTGAATACCTTTCCAAAAATGCAGCCTACCCTTCAGAATCATTCATGACAAACTCATCTGGTCAGTAATTTGTTGATGCCAAATCCTCTCTACTCAAAATGAGCCCTGTACATGCATATGAGAGTAGCTGAGTGTTACTGCAGTGCCTGAGTCATCCCGGTGCTGGACAACTAGCTTCATGTGACATCTCTGGATAAGCGACTAACAGTATGCAACACAGAGAGACTAAGCACCACGATGCTCAGTCATGCAAAAGCAGTAAAACTGCACAAACAAAACAGCTTGTTTGCTACCACTGATAACTAAAGTCTACAACTTGCAGAAAATTGAACAAACAACTGACATCACTTTTTAAGGCAGCATATGATCAAAGTGAAGCAACATTTTAAACATCAAATGAAAGATCTTGCAAAACTAGACACTGAACAGCTTCTTTTTTAGCCATTTTGGTGTGCACACATTCATTATGTAGCAAAGTGAGAGACGTGCAGCAGGACATGCTAAAAGGTCCTTCGTCTGCAAACAGACTGAATACACACATTACTCACTCCCCATCTTTTCTAATCAGTCTTTTTCTGTCAGACATTTATCACAGTCTGAGGAACACATGCCACCTTGCTTCATGTTAGAAAATACCACACGGCACACGTGGAAATGTTGCATATTAGAGTGATTTATGAACAAATACCACAGAGGCAGATATGCAGCATTGTATGACAACAAGATGAGGCAAAAAAAAAAAAAAAACATGAGGTGACTTTCAGTGTAACCCTTTTAATTTGTTTCATTCTGGGGTGGGAGGGGTGGTTGTTATTCCAATTCAAGTAATTAAAACATCACTCTGCATGTGCCAAAGAACTGCTGTTTTTCTCTCCCTCTCTCTCTCTTTTTGCCTCTGCACAGGGTCTCCAAAGCATCAGCACATTACAAACCAATTTCCCTATATCAGCTTATATTCACATTTGATTCTGTCGCAGTGCTGATGGGAGTTGGAACACGGGTCTCTGTACACAGGAATCTAAATAACGTTATGAAGCCTGGCGCAGACCTCATTTATAATCCAATGCCTTGGCTGAATTCCATTATGAGTTTTTCCCCCTCCTTTATTTGTGGGAAATAAGGGAAAACTGAGATTATAAAAATGGCATCAACATACAGTTGCTGCTTGGAAACGGTGGCTCAAATGTAAAAGCTACTATGTGCACAAAAGGTAGCCAAAGACAAGGTTTTATAAATTATCCTCCCTTTGGGGACAGCAACAATATATCAGCTTTGCTTGCTGAACTTTTATCATAGGCTATTGATACTTGCTACCCACAGGTCCAATTTTGAACTCGGGTCCAACTGCTTCATGTAAGACAGAGAGGCTGTGTGGGAAGAAAAGCTGAAATTACATCTTTCTCTGTGTAGCGAACAGCCAAACAGAGGTGGCTAACAACACAAACGCGTCACAATGGGCAGCTGCCTTTATCACAAACACCTGCGAGTCAAATCAGCATCTGGAACAAAACTGATAAAGCATCTCTTTTCGCGGAAACTACAAGCAAAAAGTGCTTCGGATGTACTCTGAACTCTGCAGCAAAGTTATTATACAGACTCAGGTGTCACAAACGCAATGTCAGGATGGTGATTTGGGGACAGTGGCCCCAGCTCAGAGTACAGAAACCTTGAAACATCTGGAAAATCCCTTGGTGAGCGGTTGGCAGCCGGGCTGGGAGAAGGTGTCAGACCTGAGTGACACACAGATGTGTGGCCTCTTGCCCGTCCGAGGCTACGAGGCTGGGATAACTCATTAATCAGAGGACCCTGCCAGCCAGAGGGTGCTACCGCCGCCAAGTGTTTCCCTCCACAGCTCACAGACATAAACACATTACAGTCTGCAATGCATACTGTACATTATCTGACACGCTGCATACATTTTCAGTTCTTTTCTGTCACAATCTCAGCCTGAAACTCTTTGATAATTGGCACAAATGACCACAACTGACAAATACTAATGCAGTCCTCTGCTGCAGCCACAAAATATGATCTATTCCCTATATAATATCAGGCACAAAACAACAAGCTGTGGACTGTATATCATCATTACAGAGCGACTATACACAGGGGGGAATGACAAAGAGTTACCTGTCACCTTGTCTTGGGTAAAGGCTATTTAATTACTTATCAAATAGCCTTCAATGTCAACAGACTAAATCTGTTTCATAAATGTGCAAGTAACAATTTTTGACTTTTTCCACTTCCCAAGGGGAGGAAAATCAATTTTAATCTAAAGTCCTCAAGCCATTCCATATGTATGTCCCAGTGCAGCATACTGTACATCATCTGAGGCAATAAATGGCTGTGTGACAGAAGAGTGGGGAGGGAGGGGAGGGGGAGAAAAAAAAAAAAAAAAACATAATTGAAGTTGTTGTTTGCATTGCTTAGTGAGGCACTTTTTGCTGACTGGTGCCAGAGTCATGTTATATTGTATTGTCAACATTCCTAATGAGTTGCTCTTATAATTTAGGAGCTGGGCAGCTGATGAAAGATGGAAGGAGGAAAAAGAAAAGGAAAAAAAAAAAAAGATGCAGAAATCGTTGCGGTCTGCCATGTTGCTGGATGATTACACCAACCACAGCCCACTCGTTCGGATGCGTTTCTGTACATGTTAGTCACTCGAAAAGCTCTCCACAACACTTGATTTAAATATAGGAATGTTATGCAAATGTGAGAATGCTAATGCTTTTTTTTTTCTTTTTTCGGGGTGCTCTCTGTGTGCGTGACACCGAGGTTGCTTTTCTTAATTCAACTCAGATTGCATTTTTTGACCCTTAATCCTGACAATGGCATTCGCAGGGAGGATTTCACATCCAGTTAAAATACATATATATTAATACGCAGTTTGAATTTGTTTATTTCTGTCTAAATGCTAAAGGGGCCGACTCCTTTCATCACCAGTTGGACTCTTGGCAGGCAAAATCCCAGCAAATTAGCTGGAATGACAACTCTGCCTTAAGCGTTGGAGGAAGCTCGTTTGAGGCCATCTAGAGACTAATCTATTTATCACACTTGGCATTAACTTGACCAAACGGCTCAGACCAATGCATCAAAACATTTGTTGGTTGTTATGTACTGAATCACGGCGTTACACAAAGCTTTATTTTTTTTTACGTTTTCATTTTTTTCCTCCCCCCGGTGATAGAAAGTCAGACATGTTTATACATGAAATGCCCAGAGAATATTTGCTCTGAAGGGTTTCCTCCGTGAATCACAATAGCCTTCTTAGGGAGGAGGTTGGGTGAGGGTGGGGAGGAGGAGAGTGAGAGAGAGAGAGAGAGAGAGAGAGGAGAAGATGGACAAATCTGCTTACTTTGGAGCTTATTGAGCAGAATGAGTCATGCACAGAGATGAAACGTGACTGCAAAGCAAAAGGTAAAAAAGGAAAAGCCTGACGAGAACAGAGGAGCAAAGAGATGAGCGAGGAAGGAGGGTAACGGAGAGGTGAGACAGAAAGAAGGGAAACAAAAGATAGAAGGGTGGGAGAGAGAGAAAGAGGGAGCAGACGAGAAGGCAGGAAATATGTGCACACGTGTGGGACGGGCGAGAGGAAAAGAAGGGAGGGATGGCAACATTAAAAGGCCAGATGAAATTAGTTCCATCAGGCCACTCCGATTGTTCTTTTTATAGTGTGACCTGCCACCAGGGGAGCTGCTGCCTTCTGGGAGTGTCAACGGCAGGGTTGCTGACACGCAGCACTTTCAATATCACTGACTGAATTGTTCAAGGTGTCACTATTGATAGTGACACAGCGCACTGAAAAGCAGCCAGCCTTCACATTTTGTTTTTCGCTCCCTCCATCTCTGCCTCTGCTGCTGCTTCTTCTTCTACCCTGTAATTGTTTTCTCTCAGTTTTTTTTAAATAACTGTAAAGTCAAGCTGCAAGAGAAGTCCGTCCTCTCCTCAGTGACAGCAAATCATCCTACTTTCAATGTCATGACCCAAAACCTCAAGCCTGCATTAGATTTCCTCTCATTCAGAAGGAACAATGCTAAAGGGGTTTCCAGGCTACTTGAGCATTAATGACTCAGGGGCCTTTAATTGTCAATGGGGACCCAGTCTCAGGCACAATAGACCAGGGACAGGGAACTCTTTTTTTTTTTAATGCCATCGATTATTTATCCTGACCTTCAGCCATGAAAAGAAGAGACGGCTACAGAGAAAGGGAATGTTTCCTGAGCAACTCAACACCTCTGTTTCTCCATCTTTTATCCACTGCTACCCCCCCAACACACACACACTCCATTTATCCTATCCTTAAGCCAAGCTGCCTCTCCCTCTCCCCTTCCCACTGTAGTCTTTAAAGCTCGTCCAAAAGAGTAATCCCCATAACTAAACCAAAAAAAAAAGTCCAATTCTAACAGGATGAGATAGCCAAAGCACTGGCTTGATAGCAAACAACAGCCCTCCTTTCTTCAGGACCACTGTGTGGGATTATCACGCTCACCGGAATGAACATCACACTATATTTTCCCTGAACGGAAACAATCAAAAGCAGCCAAAGCATCCGTCATTCGCCGATTTTTTTTTTTTTTTTTTTTTTAAATCGAGATATGAAATCAATATTGTTTTCTTTAAATCTACATTGAGCTGTTTAAGGAAAATCCACCAACCATCGGGGGAATTACAAAAGCAGAGAGGCAAGTTTCAAAGCCAGCAGGTAAGCTTGTTGACACATTTTAATCTAGGAAAGCCAGACGTGTGCCTCCCAACCCATGACTTTGTGGGGAGATGTAAAGGCTGGAGTGTGCTTGAAACAGATGTCAGGCTCCCCCCCCCCCCCGTCCCTCTGAGTGTGATATGGATGCCATCAACATCACGGGCTGCATTCATAACAGCATTATTGTACCTGGGCCTCGGCTCAATTGGAATTCAGCGCCACGCCACGCTGTTAAGGCTCTATCTTAAAACATGCACCTGGCTACGTATGGAAAATAAGCTCGTTACCTGCTGGAGGGAGATGAGGAACCCCGCTGGCTCTCTGCAAACTCACCTTGAGGGCCCCTTTTTTGGGGGGGAAACAAAGTCTCTACACATTGGGGGAAAACAAGGGATACGCTATTGATCTTTAATTTGCATAATCCATTCGTGATTACACGGCTAATTTTCACCTCAGGTTTATCGTAACTCTGCCAAACTTTGATATGACCAAACATAAGCGCATAAATATTTATCAAACTAAGAGAAGTCCAATTTCAAATTAGATGTTTTTATTGCAGTGTTGGAAAAAAAAAAAAAAATCACTCAAACAGACACAGAATATCAGAAAGTGATGCAACTCGCACACAAGAAAGTTATGTTTTGCGGTTATACAGTGAAATAATCCCCGACTATATACAAAGGGAAGATATGATGCTCAGTGAAAATAACAGAAGTGGCCCCAGCACTCAAAAATACAAAAAATATCAGTAGATCTAAGTAAGACAGTGGGTGACTCAAAGTGCAACACAACGTGAGTCTACATCAAACCCTGGCATCTTTGTTCCCCTGCATTAGCTCTAGTCCATCAAATCCCCTAAACAACTGCTCTGAACCAACCTCAAATCAACAGCTAAATTAGCATCCTGTCAATTAACACAAACGTGATCAAAGTTGATTTCCCTAACAGTCTACATGGGAAGGACGGTTCCTGCCTAATTGCCATGGCGGCTTCTGGGGCTGAGCGCTCCCTTATGTAACAATGACTAACACAGTGATATTGCTGTGGGGGGAAAGAAAAGAAATACCACAAAACAAACTGGGAAAACCAATAGAGTTCTGTGCAGAATTTCCATCCTGGAGATCACACAAGCAATTCAAGTAATATGTCAGTTAAATAAAAGCTGAAGTGAAATGTTTGCAGACTTCAGTGCAGGATGCATAATGGCCATGGTTTGCTGGTGGAGTAAATAAAATGTTCCTGAGGGTTAAGACTGAGCCTCGGCAGATCTTTCACTAGAAGAGACCATGCAAAATCTATCTGCACTGGCTGGCTTGCAGTTCAAGAGACAACGGGGTTATTTCATGGAAAATAATCACTGCATCCCACCTGACGACCTCAGAATCACCTGTTTTTTAGTAGATTTAATGAAAACCTGCAAAATTGTACCTTCATGCAATGAATATTTAGTTGAGTTACAGACCCTAGAAGTTCAAAGGGCTTTTGCATTTTTAAATTCGCTTTATTTTTTCCAGCATCTGTGAGCCTCATAACTTCATCAGTTTAAGAAACACAGCCATGAAGTTTTCAGTAGTGACAAAAATTGCAACCAAATCCATTTTATATCCATTTTAGGCGTCATAACCTAAAACCAAAATCTTGTTTTTGTTCAGAATGATTCTTTCTATAACCAGCTTTGAGCATCAATGTCATGGGATAACTGACACCAGTTTAACACCTGTGACAGGAACAAGCATTGGTACCCCGGATGTGTTATCTATTTTCTGATAATTCACTGGACAAAAACTTTTTTAAAAAAGTGCATTTGGGGAAAAATAGTCATGATTCCTTCTGTGTCAAAATAATCTTCTGAAATAGGCATATTTTAACACTTGCAAAATGTAAAATTTGACATTCTATTTACTGCAGGAATTAAGACGATGGCAATTCCTGGTCAATAAATTTCCGGTCATGGTATCCATGAGAATGTCTGAAATCAATGTTACACATCATCACTGTTAATCACAATCTGATGACAGGAACAAGCAGAATAAACTGTCAGGACAAGAACTGAACACGATAAGAGGAAAATCTGACTCTCACAATAACACTAAACGCTCCAAATTTGGTTGATAAGGTGATTTGTCAAAACCTTTCCTTGACAAAAGGTTTCCAAAAAAAATGCACATTCATTTTTTTTCCAGGGAATTATCAGAAACCGATTAAACAACCACAGTAGTAATGCTTGCTTCCATCACTCGATGTTAGAGATTAAGCTCCTGTTGAAACTTAAATTTATGATAGATTCCATAACATTGATGCTTAAAGTTGGTTGTTGGAAAAAAAAAGGCACCTGGAGTGGTAGTTAAATTGAATTGGTTGCAGTTTTTAACAGAATTGCATGCATCTATCTGCTGTGCTTGTAAAGTTATGAGGCAAATGAAAAAGCGTGACATTTCAACCCACCCCATGTCCTTGAGGAGCCTGTAACTCAGAAAACACTTACACTATGAAGGTAAAATTTTCCATGGTTTTATTAAATATACTCTGGTTATTGTATACATCTTTTAAAAAAAATTGATTCTGAGGGAGTGAGGTGGACTTTTTTCATATTTGATTGATTTTATGTGGAATGACCACATAACATCTCTGCTGTTTTTGGTGATTCATCAAAATGTCCCAGGTGAAATTCCTCTTTAAAACATTATAGATGAGCATTTCTTCATTTTTTTTCTCCCAAACTTAGGCTTGGAAGATACGCGGAACTGAAACAGTCACTTTTGAGTAAAAACCTGTTCAGGATCAGTTAAATCTCCTCTGAAAGTTTCTCCCAGCTTGCTCCATAATAAAAAAACAAAAAAAAAAACAACAAAAAACCTTTTCAGAAACTCAACTGTCACACGGGAGCTTATGCAGCGCACATCACCGTACCACTAAAGTTATACATAAACATTGCTGCCGTAGAACCAGATAAGCAATAGGCATGCCTGGGGGAGATAGCCGAGGTCAGTCCCCTTGTCCATTCACATTCTCCTCTCCCTCCCTCTCCCCTGCTGGCGTTTCATGCTAATTATAAGATTTAGCTATAATCCTGTACAAAGCCATAATCTGCCATATAGGAAATATTTATACTCCTGAAAACGGGGAGCCACTCCGTACTGTACATTCCCGATGCTTAATGGTTTATAGAAACTCGTCTCACCTCTGCCTGGCAGGGGTCGCACACTTACATGGTTACATGGACTTATGCAAATGCGGCCGGCTCACCTGCAGTGTTTGTGTGTGAGGCGACGCGTGCAGCGTGGAATCACAGTGGAGGTTTTAACTCCCAGCAGGACAGGTTAACAGAGTAACAAAGCCTGAAGGTCAATTATCCCAACTCATTTGTTTGTTTAGGGCTGAGCGGCGCTGCTTTTCAAGGCTAGCCTTGACACACTTGGATATTTGCCCTCTTAACGGCCCATGAGAGGTAGGCTTTTTTTTTTTTTCTTCGCTCGACAATTGATTGAACACACACCTGCGCTTTACTGAGTAGATGCTGATTACACAAAAACAGTTGGGGAGGCTATGTGGGGTGGAGGGTCCATTGTCTTTCACACAAAGAAAGATAAGTGTCCAGTCGCTGCCAGTCAAGGTCCAGGTCCACCAGTTAATGGCAGGGTGTTCCAATTAGAGGGGACAGAGAGGAAGGTCCTGACCCCCATAAACCTTGTCAGTGGAGAGCTGTCAAACGGAGCACAGCAAAGGGGAGGACCCATCACCTGGCAGTTACTGGCATGATGGGCAAAACAGAGTCCGTTGTGATGAGCTCGACATTGACCCACGCGCTTATCTCCAATCAAACATCTGCTGCTGATCCAGGCGGGAGGAGGGAGGCGTCAGGGCGGGCCGAATGAAACCGGCATCAGTTATGGCTTAAGAACACGGAGATGAATGAACGGCTGCTCAATTAGAGGTCACCTGGACGCTTCCCATTGTCATGCACATGTGAGATTCAATTTCCTGATTGCCTGAATGTGTCCTCTCGCCTCCCTGCGCTGGGAGCAACACATCACTCCACAGCTGCTTCATTTCATTCAAGAGCGGGATGTCAGAGTACTGTAAAGTTGTGATTCTGAAATGTATTTCCCATGCTTTAAAAGTGTTTCATGCTATGGCATGAAACGGTCGGGATGAAGGTGTTACATCAGACTGTGAAGGAGTTATTTATTCAACCCAGTTTTAAAATGCATGAGATGCAGCAACAAACAACAAATCTAAATGGAGAGGATTTTTTTGTGCTCCGAGATGTTTTGACAGCAATGAGACGATTTCACATATAACATGACACAATCAGGGAAACATTAAATGCTGCGCTGTGCGATTAAGCTGCTCTTTTTTCCAAGAGAAAGGAATCAAGGTGCAAACTATAGCGAAAGAAGTCACAAAAGGATGTCTGTCTCAAATCCTGACAATGACAATGAAAGGCAAGAAGATATTCTACACCCGGGTTGCCTCAGGGCTTGGACTTTCTCTCTGCAGAATAGCCGATTTTTAATATTTCCATACGTTCACTTTTTGTTTAAGACAGCAAAGACAGCACTCCACCCTTTGTGCCACTGAAAGATTGATAGAGAAAAACTGTACATGTCCCCAAGCCGATATGTCTCAGCTTTGGGATCATCTTATTTGTCAAAGTTGCGCAAATACACAACTTAATCCACACTATGTTCATTTGAGTGCGCAAAACTGTCAATCTATATATAATTTGTGCCTTCTCATGGATCCGACATGACACCATTTGTCGTCGGCCCCTTTGAAATTCTGCTCTTACTCCAAAATTATCTCAATTTAGATAAAAGGTTTCACAATCAGCACCACATGTACTGAATGTAGTCAAAGTGAATCTATGTGCAACTTTAAAAGAAAAAACCAAACACAATTTCCAAGACAGCCCTCGCAAATCTTTCATCTTGTGCCAGCGTGAGTGTACATAGGAAAAACTAGGCTGCAGTAAACACAGCCACTGTTGCAACAGAAGCAGAGAAGCGTGCCAGTAAAACAAATGCACTTGAAACTCTCCCTGCCCACTAACCTGCATTCCTTCTTCTCCCTGTGCACCCATGGATTCAAGAACAATCTGGCTTGTTGAAGGTTGAACTTGAAGGGCTTACAAATGCCGGATAGAAATAGCAGCCATTTTGAAGATGTTTTCTAAAGAGTTTAAAGTGATTTTCAAATACATAAAATAGTGAGCAATAAACCAATAATCCAGGCACCCCTCCTACATGCTCATTGTTATTAGTTCTATTGTCACACTGCATCATTTTTGCGCTTCTTTAATATTCTATTTTATTGTAAATAGCAGCATTTTTGACAGCACGATTTGCACATTAATTGCATGTTCTTTTGTGCATTGCTTTCCCTACCTATCTTGACTATAACCTGTGTGAGAAACTTGAATTTCCAGAAGGGGACGAATAAAGTATCCATTCATCTATGCATCTACTGAATTCCATAAAATCAGACATCAAATTACAGGTTCTATATTCTATTCCTTACATACCCACGGAGCATTAGGATTATCCAGCTAAACAGATTGCATTTTAACATAAAGCAAAAACATATTTAAGTATGCACAGTTGCAATCAAAACTGCATTTTTCTGCCATGCTCAACTTGCAGTGGAGGCTTTGCACAGGAGGAGGAGGGACAGCGTGGAATATTGAGAGTACTCAGGCCACTCTTATTATTAGATTGCTTCTGGAGGTTACTGAGAATGATCTCGCACTCGTTTCAGGCATTAAATCACACTGATTAGCATCCCACCTGGGCCGCGTTGTGACTTTTCTGCTCCTGCGATATTGTTCGCCCTCACATCCTGGGATAACTCCGACAGGGTGACAACACAAACTATCCTCACTGCATTCTCTGCTCCAGACACGTGGAGATTCCTTGACACTGACAACCATGTGGCAGTGCTATGACAACCTGTTAGCAAGGTAATGTGTGTGTGTGTGTGTGTGTGTGTGTGTGCGAACACCAGTACGGGGGTGTTTGATGGAAAGATGATTGAGGGGACGGAACATGGCAAAAGACATGCAGCTCTAGTCGCTGTCATTCTGAGAGGTGTGTGATGAAGTTGGTGCGTCTACGAGCCACTTGTTTTTTTCCGTCTTTAACTCCTAACCGAGCACGCCCTCCCGTCCTTTTTCCCTGCTCCGCTTCTCCTCCTCCTCCTCACCTCGCCTTGTCCCAAAGCCCAGCACAATACATCAACGGGTGTCCAGACCGCCGCTCTGTAATAACTCTGCAATCTCGGGAGGAAACACTCTGTCACAATGCATGAGACAACATCTTTTTTTAATCAATTGAGCGAAACAAACAACGCACACTGACAAACGCTGCCAACAACCACCAAAACCGCGCCGAATGAAGAGTGATACACAAATGGAAAACTAAATTACCGCCGCCATCTATCTGAGCGCTGTGTTGGGGGAAAGAATGAGAGGAGAGAAAGATGACAGTGAGGGGGGACAGAGAGACAGAAAAAAAAAAGAAATGAACACTTAATCATTAAATTATGCCCATTCTAATTTTGTTCCCTTCCATCACTTTCAATTATTAGGCAGCGCCTTTAAGAATGAGTTACTTTATAACTACAGAAAGACCAATAGTCCCTAAAGCTGCACGTTACATTAGTGGACTATGTGGAGAGCAAACGACTTTCATTTAGCTTTACAGCTGACTCGCTTTTATGTCCCTCTGAAAACTATCCTCAGAGCCAAATGGTCACGTGGAAGAGAATGAGAGTGGGGGAAAAGGGGGGATAAAGATAGATGTGAGGAGGGAGTATATCAGTCCGTGAGCACAATGGCTATAATTAATCATCAGCTGTGTTATTTCTTATCAGGAGATTATTTAGGGGAGGAGGGGCTGCGAGAGATGAAAAAGGTGAAAAGGGATTGTTCAACGCAGGGGAAGGTGTGCACGGGAACGTGTGCTGTCAGGAGTGATGGCACCGTAGGAGCTGGACTTCACTGCAGCCAACGGTCAGTTTAAGGATACTATATTATGCACATAGACAAGCAGACAAAAAATAAAGGTAAGAAAAAAATTATTTCTAACAAGTGTGGAGAAAAACTGCAATAAAAAATCCAAATAATTACAAATATCTAATTGGAACATAAACTAATTCTGGTAGCAATGGTGTCAGAAAAAATATCTTAAGAAATTGTAGAGTACTACCAAAAAACAAGAAAATAACTGTAGAATAATGTTACTTGATGCTGATTTAAATAAAGTCTTTTTTTTTTTTAATGACAAGATTGCCTATCTGTAAAAACACAGATTTCTGATGGAGATGGTATTTACTGTACTTTACTATATAATCATAACAGCCAATGGGCAGTTAAATTAATGTAATATTTTGCACATAGACAAGCAGACTAAATCAAAAATACATTGACAGGACAAGAGGTACTCCATATAAAAAAGAATTTAAAAAGAAAGAATTTAAAAGAACATAGTTGCAAGGACACTACAACAACAACAATGAAACAAGGGATTTTATCATGGAAATAAATCAAAAGATGTAACTTTGATATACAAAAGAAGGTAAAATCACTTTAAGATATGGAAAATAACTTCTGGAAACATTTTTCTTTTCTTTTCAGATAGATCAAATGAAACAGTACTGACAGAGATGCACTGAAAGCCAGTTAGCATGGACCAGACAACTTCGGTTGTCGCCTTTTCTGATTTAACGCTACTGATCCTAAAACTTACAAAATCACAGTTATACCAAGCACAGGAGAGGTTGAGGTAAATGTTTAAAAAAAGTAATTTTAAAGTATTTTTTTCAGAAAAATTTCTTCTTTTGTGTTGCACGGGAGTGTTCACGGACGAGCAAGACAGAAAGATCCAAGATTTCATAGCTTGGCGGAGGGGTGTGAAAACAGCTTATGACGACAAAATTTCATGACCATGTAGCAAAGTTACAATACAAGATCCAGACCAACACAAAGCATTCAGCAATGTGTGAATACTACAAAAGCTGAAATCCATTCAATTCAGACAGGAGGATAAGCCCAGTGGAGAAAATTCATGCATGAGAAGGCGTAGTCGAGATTCCATACATGGAAAAAAAAAAAAATCCCAACGTAAAAACAACTCACAAAGCTGAGGCAGAAAGCTTAAAAAAAAAAAAAGAAAATTATAGAAAAATGTCAAGTTTAGGAAGAAAAAAAATGGCGTTTCAAATCTTTTCATTTGCTGATCTCTAAATGCAAAAATGACCTTAAAATATCCAGTAAACTCCAAGCATGATCACATCTCCTGCAGTCTGAGGCCAAAACCTCACGGAAAAATGGTTATTTTTGCACTGAAGAACTAAAAATCAATACAAAGCATACCAAGGACCCTGGGAGCTGCTGATGAGTGTCTGTCACCTTTAACTGACCTTTAAGCAGCTTTAATTTGTTACTTGGAGCAACAAGCAGGATTTGCAACAGGATGCATCAAACAGCTAAGTGGAAGTAATGATTGCAGCGGCGTAATCCTGCGGTGCACGTTTAAAATCTATATAAAATATGAGAATTCTTTCAAGTGGAGGCAACAGATTGGAGATCCTTGAGGGGAGGTGGATCTTCCACTGGCTATGTTGGTTTTTCTCTTAATTTCACACAGCTCAGGACTAAAAATAAATCTCGGCACAGCAGACGTGTTGCCAGAACCTCAGAATCTTTTTGGCTAGGTGGCGCTTGACTGTTTCACCATCAATATGGAATCAAGCACCCTCTCTAATGGCTCTAATATCGATGCCCTGCACTTACAGAGGCACAGAGCCTCCAAAATGTCAACAGCGGCATTTTATGTGCTAATGCCATATGGGTGCAGTGGGCTGGTAAAAAGCTTTTCCTCCTGCACGCTACGCTCAAATGCTAATACCTCGGCACTCTCCGGTCTGCATCATTTTCAGTCCCCGTTATGCTAGATTAGCGGCTGACGTCTCGCAGCGAGTGGCCAGCTTGCGTTGATACAGAGGAAGCGGTTCGTGGGTGGCCATTCTGACTCAACCCCAACAGATTGGTGTGCCGTACAGAGCGAGGACATTCAGTGCTCTGCCCGGGCCCCTTCCAGTTTACTTTCTGCCTTGTAGCAAGGTGAGGGGACCCGAGTGCAACCTGTGCAACATGTTCCGCAGAAATAAAAATTATGTAATAGCCATATTTTGCAGCCCAGAAATAGCAATGCTGGGCCTGGCACAGTGTCGGGGAGCCACGCATGACAGCACCTGAGAAGTGTGACAAAACAAAAGCTGCAGGAGACATCACTCAACACCAGTTTTAGCATCTTGCTTCTTCCAAATTGTTTCTCCCGTTTCCTGCTCGTTTTGCACACAGAAAGAGGGTGTAATACAAAAATCTGCTCCTGCTGAATTATTTAAGTTGGACTGTCTTCAATTCGTCACCACAAAATCTGAAATCCAGGTCCAGCGGTGAAGATGGGTAGAGTGAGACCTGATCTCATAGCTTTGCTCTTTGACAGGCGTACAGTCTCTTTGTTCCTCATCACACTCCATAACCCAACTGACGGCCATGACTCATTTTGTCACTCATCTCCCACACAAAGGCTGTCCTTGCCTTTTTGCCCTGTCAACTGACTCGCTCTAAATCTTTCTGTAAAGATGGGAATAGCGCTCAGGCTTTCCTCTCAGAATGGATTTGAAATTAGGTAGATAACCCCTGGAGCGCTAACTCTTTCTGCCATGCCTCGCACACTTGTCACGACCTGCAGGTGTGCCAGCGCCTCCCCCCCACTCGTACCCCCATTCGGCCTATGATGTGACAGGAACAGAGCATACTGGTTCTCTGCAAATTGCAGAATGTAAAAAAAAAAACAAAAAAAAAAAAACGCTGAGACCCAGAGAACGGCGGTGTTTATCTGCTCCGAGATCTGCAGATGAGCTGACTGATCTAAAGCAAGCAGGGCTCGGGGCAAAATGAGATTTCTAATCCTAAACAAATTCTGAAGCAATGCAGAACAGAAGAGCAGAGCTCCCTTATTTACATAGGTCGGTATCACAAACACAAAGCGACAGGGAGGCAGTTTGGGCAGGCAAAATGTCAACCTTGTTTGAGTGACCTCATAATGCAGATTAACACTGACATAACCTGCCATTTAGACAGGATCGAGTAATCCTGCAGGTTAAGATTATTTGAATATCAATAGCTTGTAGGCCCATTCACAGATTCATTAGCGTGACCAAGCCTTTACAGGAGTGAGAATTCATTTTGTAATGCCTGAAAGCGCTGCTAAAATGTCAGTCTAGCCGTCACAGAGATCTGATGAGTTTCAGGGTGGCAGCGTGCTGACACGCAACACTTTAGACAAATAAATTCCTCTTGCAGCAGTGGAATCAAAAGCTCCGTGTACATTATGTGTACAGTTCAGACATTTATTCAATCTGCACGACCGTCCCCTCCACAGATTTCCATCTTGATTAGATAAAATATAGCATAATTGCGTTCATTCACAGTGATTGTACATCTGCCATTAAATGGTAAAGATAACGCCCACACTCAAACTCATTGTGAGTAACCATGCATATCCATCCACAGAGAACAATTTGGAAACATCGTCTCATTCTGACTTCAGAAGCTGCATTAATTACAAAAAAGAAGAAGAAAAAAAACAGAATCTGATCTATACCAAATTAATTAGGCCCGGTTGAGTGAGTGTAGTGAATGCTGGGGGAGCGACTGGGTAATCAAAGATGGCCTTAAATCATCAGTTGTTCTACAATACCCCCATGGCGAGCCCCATGAAAGACTATTGGAAATTAAAAAATGACCATCATTTATTGGTCACCGCTTGAAGCCAGCTGCCAGAGCAGAAGCCCGAAGGCTGTTTGAGCCCACGTCCTCGCAGGCCCCCGCAGCCACGCCGAGATTAAGAGCTCGGGCTTTCTTTATGAAAACAAATTTACTGGGGGAATACCAAGGAGCCAAGCCTCTTTTAGAAACACAAAATGGACAAAAGCAGGCTACACAGCCGGTTGTAACTGCACACTTGCAATCAGCATATGCTTTATTTACTGCCTTGGCATTAACAACAACAGGCAATTTGGTTTTCGGCAAAACCTCAGTGTACAAGTTATTTATATATGCATGCATTATCATACATTTCATCTAAATATTGTATTGTGTCATGCAATTACATACATTTCAGAAAATATCACTGGTCAACTTGTGCATTATCAATTTGTTCACTTTGTGAGCTCTTTATGATGGCTTTAACCATGTTCCATATTTCCACTCATCCATAATCAGAGATTATTTGATCTACGTGTTGTGTTGCAGATTCTGAATCGATGACACGAGAAATAATATAAAATTAAAATTGAGGCTTTTTCCTGAATGGTTCGGATATTTTGGTTCAAATATGGCTGCAAATGCTGCAAAAAAAAAAAAAAAAAAGGTCTGAAAGTGGGTAGTACTTGATAAATTGAGCAAGAATTTCACAAATACCATTTAACATTTTTTTGTTTTTGACATTAAGCAAATCAGAGATGGTAGAGCAGAGGCCCCTGAAGATCTGAAATGGAAGAACCTCTCATGAACTATTTTCATTTTCCAAGTATTTACAGACTTCTCTTGATTAATCAGTTTCATTTTTCTTGGTCATTAACGCAGTCATTCATGATTCGTTGTGGTCACAATGTCACAAAACTGCATAAATTGCAAAGCTGAAAACAGAAAAAGTCTAGAATTTTTGCACAAAAGTGGAATTTACCCAACACTGATGTGAACACTTCAGTTGCTAGTAATTTCTGTTGATCATGACTAAATTACAGACCATCACCTTGTACATCATCAGACAAGGAAATCACACATTCCTGCACACTGAAAATATTTCGGGTACTTTTCATGGCTTGTGATGTCATGCATTTTCTACACTTGCTGCTTTTTTTGGCTTGAAACACTGTCTGACTTGCAGCACTTGCATTTTCTGAGTTTAATGTTGAAATGCAAAGTCAGATTCTTCATTTCTGAAAACCTACTTGACAATAAAACCCGATTCTTAATTTTTCTTGCATTAATTTTAATCAGAATTTTTAATTATTAGAGGATTATTGATGCGCTCTAAAGCTCCAACCTGATGCTTTAGCTTTTTTTTTTTTTTTTTTTAGCAGAGATCAACAGTCCACTTCAGCTGACTCAACCTTGTGACCCAGCCAAAAAACAAACCAAATCACACTCCCTTTTCATTTACATGGAGGGGAGTCAGCTGGCAGTGTTTCCACGCCATGAGACCTTGGCACAAGCTAATGGACATTCATGCTCTTGCTGGAACTGGCATCAGCTCCCCTCCAAACCTATGTAAAGGTCCATCCGTGACGCAAGGCAGAGTATTTTTGGGATGAAATGCGTGGGTTCCCAGAGAGCGACTGGATGAACATGATTCCTTCCTATTCCAGCATTCCAGTGGCGAAGTTATTTTTGGGCGACGCTTTACAAGGCATCAGGCACAGCGGAGAGAAATACCACACAGTTGGAAGAAATGAGTGCACGACACATCTGACACTGTATGAGGTTCTGCAGCCGGGGATAGGTGCTAAAACTGATGCTTCCTACATATAGTCATCACCATGCTTTTGGCTGGAGAACAAGTCTAATTTTGTGGGTGTAATATTGTTCTGTGCTTCTATAAAAAGATCCCTTCACAGCTTCTGACATGCCACCGTGTTCAGAAGCCATGCCCGACAGTAATATTACAAACCTCTAAAGTGAAAATAAGGAGACGACTGTGCATATCCGCTTTATTTATACTGATTTATTCGATCATATCTGTGTTTTTGCAAATGAATGTTTGCATTTTCTGCATGTAGAGACGAATAACAGGCTGCAAGAATCGATGTGAACAAAACAAATAGATTCTGTTGGCTCCGGAACACACTGCACATTGCAAATATAGAAGGACACTTTTGATTTTTTTCATCCTCTAATTCATATCTTCTCTTGCACAGAGAGACTCGTTACATTATCAACGCCTTCCTGGGCGTAGTGCCATGTCCTAGATTTACACAGCACACCTTGCACACTTCACTCATAGTTGGAGGGAAGAAAAAGAACGATCATTCCTATAAAAAGGAGCAAACAGAGTTTTGTCTGTGGTTCATGAGCTACCAGTTTCCGGGTTTCCTGTTGCAATGCTTTGTGCGGACCTTGCATTTTCTCTGTTCCTGGGTTTCGTGTAAAGCGATCCTGGCACACGACTGTTCCGGACCATCTCGAGTGATCCATTACTCAGCCATGCCAACTGCACCCTTTTAAGTTTTCCAGCTTTGGCAGCTTGTTGAACAGGCACACAATCAGAAATTTCATCCCGGGTGCCTTGTACAGCGCATGTTTCTGTAGCAAATCAGTCATTTTCTTGTCTCCGAGTGTCCACACGCACACACAGGCCTGTTTATACCCCGCATGGAAGAAACCAAGTCTCCATTAAGTCTCCATCTCTGAAGTAAAACATTTTGAGGCTCTGTTCAAGGCTGCAAGAGTGGCCAGTGTGTATCACGAGCAAAACAGGTAATTTCGCCATGTGAGTTTATTCAAATGTATTTGGCCACAGGCTCTTCAGTTCTAAGCCAATGGAGATTCTGATTGTGTTCAGACAAGGACAAATGGGCACGGTGCATTCACTGAAGCTCATGCAATAATTAGCTCCCGTCAGGCCCAAGAAAGGTTGAGTGGTTGAAGCATTAAAGTTAATACTGAGGAAAAGAAAGAAAGAAAAAAAAAGAAGATGAGGGCCAAATGTGAAGCATGACACAGCTGCATGTAGTCCAACAATCCGGCTCTTTGACATGGTGCTTGGTCAGTGGTGAGTGGGAAGGTGACAGGAGGTGGATCATAGCGGTGGTTGAAGTCCGTAAAGCTAACCCAACTTACTTTTTCCTAATCGAGTGTGTGCACAGTGAGGCCCGGCGCGCCACGGCTCGTTCTCCTAATCGTGCGGAAAGTCAGACTACTTACAGGAGCAATGAGGGAGGTAATGAGAAAGTAATTTTTACTAATTTCAGCTAGCTCCACTTCCATTCTCTATGATTGTGTGCGCCGTCTGCATCATTACAGGCAACATCTGCAACGACTTGTCATGAAGAAGAAGAGACGAGGAGGAGGGGAGGCAGGGGGAAGAAGAAAGGAAGCAGAGGAGAAAGACTACAAGCTGGCGAGCGAGTTTTGATGCGGCTCGAAGAAAACAAAGCCTGCCAATCCTCCATGCTCATACTGCCTCCTGTTGTCGGGATTCTTAGTCATCAAGGTGGTTGTGGTCTGAGACAATGAAACCCTCTGCTGAGATTTTTTTTTTCCTCTCTCTCTCTCGGCAAGTCTGTCGCCAAGCAGCTGCCGCTAATCTCTGTTAGCAGAGCCCCACTAAACAGCTGACTACAGCCTTTAATCTGGTCCCACCACAATCATTACCTCCGGAGCCAGGAGGGGGATGGCTAACACAATTGCAGAAGAGTAAACAAATGAAACCCGATTTGTGTCCATTTGTCTGTCATTCCTCTGGCTTTCATGTAATCTCATTTGAATATTTGTTGAGGAGCCAAAGTCGCTATCGCTTCATCGGGCTGTTGCACGCGTGTTCCGGCACGCATCGAGTTGGATCACGCTTGTTTCTTGTGCTTCGTTTCACCTTTGACCTCCGGGAGATCCAAGAAGTAACTTCACAAGCACTTTTTCTACAACCTCATCGAGCCATCTGTGGCCCCTGCAGCTGCCATAATTGGCCCCCCAAGTAAACATGGACTCCTGTTTGCTTTATCGCATCCGTGTCATTCCTGGAACATCAAACCAACACTGCTGCAGTCGCTTCAGATGACAAACACGGGCACGAATTTGCTCGTCATAAAGCGCTGTCCTGCGGTGAAGAATTTTTTCTCTTTTTGAGTCTCTGGCTATATGAAGGTCTGATTTGACTCCTTTGCTATAACATGAACACATGAGGAAACGGGTGCCTGTGAAATTAAAGTCAGGGGGGTTTCAGAAGTTGGGAAAAGGAAAATGCAGCGAAGCCCCCGTGCTGCAGACTACAGATTACCTCTGTATGGTGTGAGGGCCGCTGCAGAGCTGAGGCAGCCCCCTGTGAGGAGCCCACAGGGAATACGTTACCAGCAACTTGACAATGACATCTAGACATTTTGTTCTTGGCTTTTTCAGAGGAGAAAAAGCTGGACTTGTTTGGTGATCACAGGGGTTTTGATGCTTGCTGTGTTATCAGAAGATGCAGTGCTTTGCCATTATTTTGCCCCTGCGCTTATTATAGATTCCATTAAGATGACAGTTAAATTGGATGTCCCCATCAGCTCTGGAGCATGTTGTTTGTTTTAGAGAACGGGATGCTGAGTCACAAAAGTATTATTAAGTCTTTCAGAAGATAACAGATGAATTAAAGGGGAAAAAAAAAAAAAAAAAAAGGCAACCAAGAGGCTGGTGGGTTTTTTTCTTCTCCACCCTACCAGCTTTATTAAGAAAATGAGAACTCAAAACACTATTAAGCCAGAATCTATATTTAAGATAAATTTGTGTTATTCTTTTTTTTTTTTTTTTAAGTTGAGTGGAAATGTCTTCAAGCTTGAAACATCAATGTCTTGAATATGTGATGTCAAGAAATGCAGCAGAGCAACGCCACTGATAACAAGCAGGAGACGGACAAAGTGGACGCTGACAGTGATTGGAGAAATGAGGACTTTAGCTTTGTCACAGTAAAAACTGATGGGGAAAAAAATCCTCCAGTAAACCGAGCACAATGTGTTATTTGGAGTGAAGTTACACTTGAAGTTTGTGTTTCTCCCACTTTTTAAAACCAGATATTTCCCTCAGGGGTGGATGGAGACTCAAAAAGAGTGGAAAGCACAGTAAATATCTGCATTTGGTCTTTTACTGTTTTGTAATTACTGTTTATAATAAATATGTTTCAGTTGTGTAAAAGACTACAGATAATCCACAAATATCCCCACCAACACTCAAAAGTAATTCCTATCACTTCATTAAATGCATGTTTACTACTAACAATTTCACTCAATTTAATTTACTCAGTTAAATCTAGAAACATCTACCATCTATTTTTCCTTTCTTATGCACCTTTTATTTATTTACTTAATTTTTACATATTTGTTAGAATAAAAACTTGTGTTCATAATGTGGAAATATTAGTTGGAACAAGTAAATCAAATCAAACAATCAATCAGGAAGACTAAATTGTGGAGGGAAAAACTAATGTCCTAAACTTAATGTAGTTTGTTGGATGAGCATAATTTCATTAGTTGCTAAAGACTAAAAAAAGGCCGATGCAAATTCTTTCTGTTGAACCCACGTATTATTTTCTAGAGTGCCCAGTTCGGCACACATGCAAAGTTTAAAAAGAGTTTCACTGCTTTTGTTAGTTTCTAAAGTAACTCGCAGGACACTTTGGAGCTCTGCAGAAGCCTTATTTCATCTGCACCTTGATACTTTTGGTGTAATGCTGCTTATAGACAAACTACAAAAGCTCTACCTTAGCAAGGAAAGACTTCATAAATTTTGATGCAGAGTGATAACATGCAGAGCTGTTGTGCGTTTACATGAGTGGAGCATGTTAAAAGCCTTCAACAGTGACAGTCATGGCATTATACAGAGATAATCAGAAGAACTGAGTTCAAGGATCCATTCCAGCACTAATATTTCATATTTGCCATAAAACTGTACATTTTTATTTCTCACAGGTAAACACCATCTTTAATATCCGTTTCTCTTTCCTCCTCTTTCTTCTGTTTTATTCAAATTTTATCTTTTCTGTTCTAATAAAACAGTTACACTTTGAGTTCAACGTGCAAATTGCTGTCTATTATTTAACTTGAGTTTAGCTGTGGTGGTTTGGATTCCCGTATACGAATAAATCTCTTTAAGATGACATCTAAATCTAAACTATGTTTTACAATAGGCCTAAAAATATCTATAAAAAGTACAAGAAATAAAGAAAGACTGAAATACTTAGTCATATTGTTTTAAATCTTGAAGTTTCTGCATTATTAAGATGTGTAAAATGTACAATAAGCCGTCCAAAGACAGGATTTACTTCTGTATCTGCTGTCACTACTGATAATCACATTCCCCAAATCATGTAAATGCAATCATCAAAATCTGAGCAGAACTGTGTGGGCGAACTGTGACTACACGCAAGACAGCGAATCTTATAGCCTACCAACAGCTATATTCACATGTACAGTCTCATACACACCCACTCTACAAGTTGGTGCCTGCAGTGGATAATTTCTTCAGATTCACCACCTCTGCCATGAAGATACAATAAAACACTTCAAGATATTTCTCCCTACCTACACAAAAAACTTTCCAGCACAATCCTCCAATATGACAGGTCAAATAACAAGCGCCAAAAATGACCTCTTATGTAGTCCTCTTTAACATATAGGATATTTCCTCCCAACAACAACAACAACTCCAAGCGCACAGTAATCTAGTGGAACTCCCATGCAACCAATCTGATTTTTCCACTGCAGCCACTTCGGGCTTTTAAGACATTTTCCTTGCATGGCTGAGGAAGGAGCACATTGTAAATGAAAGATTAGTGTGATTGTGTTACATTATTGTGAGGTTCCCCTCTCAGCTTAGGCTGATTTGTGAGCCTGTTCGGCAATGTTTCCGGCACACTCCCTTTGTAATAGATGTACTGGGCCTTGAATTGTTGTGCAGTAGAAGCAGTTCAATTAATACAGCACCACCATAAAATAACTATTGAAATGACAAATGGCTAAATGAATAAGCATTTGCTTCTGCAGGCGCAGGGAGGGAGTGCGTGTCTGCTGAAATTTATGCTGGCAAATCAAGCGCTTTTGGGGACGATGATGCCGTCAACTAAATATATCCTGCTGTCGCACACAAGAAGGGGCAGGTAAAAGATGGACCAGTTATCTCTCACTCCATCGACTGATGATGGCTCATTTGAATATTTACAGCTGCATCTGAGGTAGGCAGAATGATCTCCCATCATTAGGCCACAGCCCTTCAGTGTAGCATAAAGATGCATCAGTGATGGCAGTAAAAGAAGAGGAAAAAAGAGGAGAAGTTGGCGTGCATTGTGCTCAGCTACCTCAGTGAGGGACAAAAAGGCCTCAAGGTGCCAAGTCCACCGAGTGGACGGTGTGGTGGGATGGAGAACGCCCTCTCACTCTTGTCAATATTAATTTCCAGAAGCATTGACAAAAGCTGCCAGGATAAATATGCAAGAAGGCTGATGGAGGTGGAAGGAGGGAGAGTCAGAACTCCTGGTTTTAGTCAACAAGCCCGCAGTGTTCACTGCATGTTGATTAAACACTCAAGTGCAGGATGACTAAGTCATGTCTGACAACTGCGGGGTGAATAAGAGTTTTTAATTTACACTCTGCCACATCCAGGAGGTTGTCTAGTCTTAGTCATGGCTGCTGTTTTTACTCGCTTTAATTGGACTAAGACGTCTGCGACTATCCAAAGCTGGTTATTTTTGGTATTGCATGTCACTGCTGGTTTTTAAGTACATTATTTGGTTGTGGTTGTCTTCTGACATTTCCCAGCATGACTTAATAGCAATCCTATGCAGGGCTTGAAAAGAGAAAAAGATGCAAATGCACAGAGAAGTGATCTGTTTCAAGGTGAGTTAATCCTGGGCATCACTTTCAAAAAAAAAAAAAAAAATCTGATCAAATTGCACACACATTTTTCCTTTCAGCAGCGGCTCGCAGCAAAATGGATGATGTCCAGAGTGTAGTTCACATGGGTTTCAATTAGCAGTGTCTAAATGAATTAAGAGGTTTAAAGCCATTGCTGTTCTAGTGCTGGTATTAACCTGGTGCTTCTCATTAGCCACCCCTGGCTGATAAAGAGAGTAAGGGGAGCGGCAGTGCAGACAGACACCTCTTGCTGACAACGGGTGACAGAGTGGATCACACTGCCTCATGAATAGTAATGGCCGCCAACATGTCCCACTCTCCCCCATGTGAGAAGTGACGGATTCCTGTGTCAACAGGGCCCATGGCTAGGGAAAAAGGACTGACAACTGACTGAGATATTCTGGAGAGAGGAAGAATGGAGAGAAGTAAGAGAGAGAGATGGAGAGAAAAAAAATCCCGTCCTGACATGAAGGCTGCATCATAAGATTGTTTGTCAGTCAGAGCTGCATTCATTGCCTCCCTGAGAGTGAGTAAATAAACAGTGTTTGCAGGGAAAGGAAGTGAGACTGGATTGTTACCGGGTGCCTTTGGGGTGCGCAGAGAGGCGCTGGCGTGTCTCAATAAATCAGGCTGAGCAGCCACTCTTAATGCACTCACCAAACTATCGATAAGGAAAAGGAGAGGCAAACACTGCCTTTCTGAGGAGTGATGTCACTGATAACCTGGCGGGCAAACACTCTTCCTGACTGACCGGGTCTCAGCCAATCAATAGCAGCACAATGTCTCCCTTGGCAAATGCACAGGTGAGCAGAATGTCAAATAATCTGCGAGAGACGGAGTATGCCCAGATTTCACATGGAGACAGAAGTGGCAGAACTGGCTGTGATGTCCTGTCCACCAAAACCTAAAGCAGCGCACTCAGACATCACACTCGTGTCTTGTATGCATTGAAAAGGCATTTGAGTTGTCTGGATGAACCCTTTTAGACATATATACACACACATCAAAACCATTTTGTTTTTTGCCATTTCCTTCCAAGGAGTGGAGCAGAGTTAAATCTGAGCACAGCTTCATCCATGAATTGTTCATTTGTTTCTTGTGAACTCCCTGAGCCCATGACAAAGTTTAGAACGAGTTGGTACAAAAAGGTTAGAGGTTACTCAGGCAGTCACTAATCCAATCTGTCCATAGAGGCCAATTACGGGAGGGGGAAAAATAAATAAAAAAATCACAGGCAACATGTCTTGGGCCTTTTAACAGACGAACAAACAAAAAAAACTGCATCCACAGTTCTTCATCCTATTTTGAACTAAGCTCTATTTCCACATGGCTGCCATGTGTATTTCTCATACCCAGGACAAAATTATCCCTCAGCATTTTATCTGCCACACAAGGAAACCATGTCTGAATAATCCAATAAAAATAAAGAAAAAAGAAACCCATCCGTCCACGAGGGTGTCCTGCCGTTACTTGGACGCCAAATACCATACTTGCCCTGTGGCAAAGTCACTGATTAGCCTTTGTAATGCAAGTCCAATCATCATGGCTAAGTCTCTCCTGGCACACATTTGTCCTCTCTCAATCTTCACTCAAGTACATGCTCATGAACTCCACTGAACCAGAAATAATGTTCACAAATGTTGTGCTGAATTTTCTGAGATGCAAGAAACTTCATGAAACTGGTTTTCGATTCCCTTCTGGGTCATTTCATCTCAAATCACTTCTGCTTAGTCACCTCTGATTAGATTGATGCTTTAATCATAAATTATGATATAATCATAAATTACAGATATTTAAAATGCTATCTGTGAAATTTTAGATCAATATGTCAAATACTTTGAGATACGAGTTTTCTTACATGCATGTTGAACCAGTTTCAGCACAATATTACACATACTGAAATTTGAAGCATTGTTTGAAAGACAAAATCTCAGGAACTTTTAACAATAAGTCAGAAATAGTCACTATTATTTGTCATTGATTCAGAAATATTTTAAAACTCCAGAACTCTGTTCAACTTGGATTCGACTATCTAGCAATACTGTGTTGTATGACGTGCCATATCTGCCCAATCAGTGATGAAAGTTCAACGAAAAGAACTTTTTTTCCATTTTTGCATTTAAGTATTTCACATTAAACAATATCAGTTGACTTCTGCATTATCAATGCTTTGTGAATGCATGCTCAAAGATGGGACTTTTGATGACACCCTTAATATTTTGTTGTTTTTCATATTTCAACTCACCCATAATCAGAGAATGTTTCATTCACTTGTTCAGCATTGCCGATTCTGAATTTATGTCACGATAAGAAATAACAGTGAATATCCAGGCTTTTATGTTTATTGGTTCCTGAGATATTGTTGTTCAAACAGCCTCAATTTTATATCTGATAACCTTTGAATGACTTCACCTGTAGATGCTGCTCATTAGATCGTCTACATTTGCAGTTGCATTCTGCAAAAGGTACACCTGGTTTCAGGCACTTAGCAGCAATGAACTGTGTCCTCAAACAGTTGTAGATATTTTTAACAGGCAAAAGCTTGAGAAAGTCGTTTGGCAACTCATAGCTTAACTGATGAAAGGGTTTAAATTTAGCTCTGGGGAAAACCGTTTACCCTCTGAGCTCTCCCTGCGCGTGGGGTCGTACTAAGTACAAGGACATTTCTAATTGGTTTAGTGCATGTAGTATTGTTTTGCAACCAGTCCATCTTAGTCATCTTGTGGTCAATCGTGGCTATAGCTCGTGAAATTAATTTGCTTTTAGCATCTTGAACCTACTTTGCTTCCACTTCTTGTTTCTTTTCACACCATTTGCAAAACAGTAAAGCAAAAAGAGCAACACTTGCTTACTATTCAGTCTCATCATTGTTCTGCATTAACATGATCTACTGGACTGGAGAGGAGCAGTTTGTTGTGTATCCATGCAACAAAATGAACCTAAAAACAGCTGCTGCTTCCGTCACCAGATCATCTGTCTTCAGAAACGTGTCTGAAGGAACCTTTAAGCTCCTTGAAAAAAGTTCCTAGAGTACTCAAAGGATATGGCTAAATAGAAAAAAAAAAAGATAAAACCGGTCATGATGCATGGTTTTATTAGTCAGAAATGATATTTAAATGTAATCAAGTTTAAATATATATTTATACAGTGTGAATTTGAGGACCTTGCTGGGGCAGTCCAGGGCTGTTGACTGATATTTCACATCTTGCTACGACTGCCAGAGATGTCACATCCAAAAAGATCCCTTTTGTGAAAGAAACCACTGTCGTTAATATTGGATCTCCCTCCCTCTAGATTTTCCTTATCACACACAAAATGTGCAGCAAGGCTGACATGCCATGGTGCTGTTTGTCAGACAGCACTGAGATGGATTTTTTTTCCCCCTGATCAAACTGAAATGAACTATATTTTCAGGCTATTTGTTGTCATAAATTCAGCCATTCTTCACATGGATGTGATATGTGCCTTGTCCCAGCTGTCAAAGGCTTACTGGTGGCAGAATGTTTTCACGTCTTAAATGAATGATAAAGTACACCACAACAGTGCAAAACTGATGCTATTTGGAAAATAAAAGGGTTTCAATAGTTAAAGAACTGTGGCCGCTGAGCAATACTCCTATAAGGCTTGTGACAAACTGCACTGACGCACGCTCCATTAGATAATCTTTGACTCAATTTGTTTCTATATTTATGTTTCTAGTCATTTCAGCAAGCTGAAAGGATGGAAAATGTTCCTTTGAATTTGATTTTCATGGCAGAAAAATGAGGGGATGCTAATCTAAAATCTTAAAGACCATATTAAAAGCAATGCCAAGACATTTGCTTGGCAGTGTAATTTATCATGCGACATTAATGTTGTTTTCTTTTTATTATTATTTCCACATTAATGTCATCACTGCACCTAGGCAAGTCACTGCAGTTGATAGTAGCCGTTTGTACACAAATGGATTATAATGTGTGTGTGCTTGTATTACTCGTGTTGTGAGGACATATATCTGCTTATACAGTCACATTGTGCAGACCTGCTTCCATTTTGGGCACAAAAAGCCTCATTTCAGATTGAAAACTTGCTTTAAAGTTAGGTTAGGTATGTAATAGTAACGCTACAGGTAAGTCGCCAGGAAATTAAGATAATTAAGTGTCCTCAGAAATGATAGAAACTTGACCGTGTGTGTGTGTGTGTGTGTGTGTGTGTGTGTGTGTGAGCATGCTGGGGTAAAGGATAAGGGGGGATCATTATGATTTCTGAAAAGCTGAGCACGATTTCCGGCATCAATTATTCAAGTGTACAGCCTGTTTCTGTAATCGGTTTCCTATTGTCCGCTAAACGTCCCAAATCACCACACAGTCGACATGAAAGAAGACCGAGTGCTTGCTCAGCACCAACTGAGTAGATGTGGCTTCCTCCGGCTTCCCTTTTGGGCAATTTTTTTTTCTGAGAAACGGTCAAAACGTTACACCATCACAGTGATTAGCCGTTTCAAAAGAATATAAGAAAAACAAGGTAAAACTGGTCCAAATTTACACACATAACGTAACAAAGTAAGACTAAGGCAGTGTCACTTCACACTAAACAGTGCAATGCACCATGAAAAGTGTTGTACAGTCGATCACTAACCAAGCATTATGTATCACCATGCATTGCGTCAAAATTCAAGTGCTATGGTGCAAAAACAAACAGAGAGAACATTTTATTTTCATTTGTATGCATAGTATAATATGAATTTATCACAAAAATGCCAGTCGGTTCACCACCATAGTACAGCATTGATCTGATATGTTTTAATTGATTAACAGTAACAAAATTAAAAGTGCAGAGACTTCAGTAGTGTCCAAAGGTAACTTTCTAGACTCTGCAGCCAGCCTATACAAATGCTCACAGTGACGATACACCAATCAGCCAACAATAAAACCACCTGATTAATAATAAGTGGGGCAATCTTATGCATAGCAGCTCTAATCTATCGGGACATGGACAGAAGATTTCTACGTGCGTCCTGTGGCATAAGGTGCTAGAATATGTGTCTGGTGCATCCCATGAAAGCTCGATCAGACTGGGATCTGAGGAGGTGCAAGGCCACTTCAAGATTGTGAGCTCTTGGTTGTGTTCCTCCAGCCTTTCCTGAGCAGGTTTTGCACTGTTGGCAGAGTGCATTATTTTCTGGAGGGAGGGCTCCAGACTGCAACCAAAATGGTAGCCGTTTAGCAATTGCGTTAGCCATAGTGGTTAAAAGTACTTTTTCTTCACTGGCTCAGTCAGTCTCTCTCTGCCTGAGGGGTGAAATAATTTCATTGTTACTTTGTTTCAAAGATAAAGCAAATTAGGTTTAGAAAAAAAACTAAATAAATTGGTCTATTTACCAGGCATCTTAGTTTAGCTTACTCCCATGCTAACATCTGATACTTATCTCTAAGCAAAAGTAATGCTGACACTAATGAAAACATCATTCACTTTGAAGGGATTTGGTCAGATACTTAACATTTGAAATTTTGACCCAATGACAGCAATCAATAAAAAGCCGGAGGATCACCAAATCTACTATATGTTTTATGCTGAAGGTAAGATGAAGATATTACACTTTCTAATCCATCCAGCATTTTCAGGAAAAAACAAAACAAAACAAAAAAAACACACAAATCTCTGCCTCAGACTTGGTGGTTATTAGAAATCATGAATGTTTCTGAAAATTTGTGCATCGACAGCAGTAGATGTTGAAACATTTCACTTTTGGCCAGTTGATACTAAAAGTCACCAAAGTCGTCAGGATTCCTTCTCTGTGTATCACTAATGCCTGCGCAAAATATCATAGCAATCCCTCCGACAGTTGAGATACTTCAGTCTGGACCTACGAGGTGAATTTACTGAAACTAACATCCCTGGAAACACGCCACTATTGGAGATAAATTGACAAACATGATTTACAGTAACAAATCTCATAAGACACCAATTCCCCTAAATGATGTATGCGCAGGCCAAATTTCACAGCCAATATATCCGTACTTGAGAGTATTAAATTTTAGGTATAAATGTCCATTTTTGGCTGTAAATATAATTTACCTTTTTTCTTGGAGATTTAATCTACAAAGGACTGAGTACAGCAATCATAACGCCAAAATCATTTGTCACCGGAACTCAACAGCATCAATCTTAAATTGTTCCATTTAATCAATCACTTCCGCGATCACTTTTAATCTTCCTTTTTTAAAGTCGCCCACTTTATTTCGCAGTTGGATTGTGTCCATTGACAATCGAACGACGTATCATTTATTGTCTGGTTTACAGCAAACACAGAGGTTGATGTTCTTTTCAGGGGGGTTTACTCTTCTCTGGGAGCTGGACGGCTCCTGGTTAAGGAATCAATTTGACTGGACAGCCTTACAAATTGCATAAAGAGACAAAGTTGTCCTTGGAGTGCGCCACAATTGATTGATGGCTCAACACACTTGCACCGTAAATCCTCCCGACAGAACGGAGACAAATCAGTCGCCTGCTTCTGCTCCCCGCCCTCCTGCACTATTTACCTACCTCCCATATCTTTCCTCATGCTGCCTCTTGGCACACAAAACGCTATAGGATTCAAATTTATTCAAAACAGACTCAAATTTTCTTCTAGCCTTTATGTTTTGACACAAATTGTACAAAGTGAGTTGGCGACACAAATATGCTTATCAGACACTTTATATGTAAATTTGCAGAGTGAGAATCGAATGACAGCGAGTTTATGTTGTGAAGCTCTTACAAAATTAAAAAGCCATCTTATGTGTAGAATAGATGGAGCTGAATCAAACAGTCTTAAAAAAAAAAAACAAAAAAAAAAACAGCTCTGTCACCATCCTGCACGATATCAGCACCTTGTGATGTGGAAAACAAGGCATCGGCAAGCACCCGTTTTAAAGCCTAAAGTTAACAGCACTTGGGAGATAACACAACTTCTCACAGGGGTTGTTGCTGTGCTAAGAAAATGGCAGTGTTCCCTTGGGGAGGCCACACCACTGTTTGTTTCTGGCGGAAAAAACACTACGGGCGTCTTTCTAAAGCATCCCCGCTAATCAGAAGTGATCCGTTCACATGTGCTACCCACTTTCCCTCGGGAACAGCTCTAAAAAGAACAGAAAGAAAAAAAAAAAAGAAATGCAGGCTAGTCACAGATGCAAGAGAACAATGTTGGAAATGAACATTGAGAGAGGAAAAAGGGGTGGAAACATTAAAGAGACTGGGTACTGAACTCGAACAAAAATCTGAATACAATCCGTCTTAAATTGCTTCTCGTTCACATGATGATTAGAATGTAAAAGATGGCCCGAATTAGAAATGAAAAGTAGCGGGAAAAAATGATTAAACTGTTTCTAAGCACACAAGAGGGCAGAGTGGGCAAACACTCTCCCTGCCTAATGAACACACGACAACCGGATGATACTATGGCGCCTGGGGCTTGTGTGATTAAGTGGGTGGGTAAGAGAGAGTACAGCCGTTAGTTCATGTTGGTGCAAGCAGGTAAAACTGTAAATAAGTCATCTGTTCAGGATACAGTTGAACGCTACCACTTCCCGTATTGTTGCTAAACAGAGCGAAGGATTAGGACAGAGTTCAAATCTAAACTGAACACACTAGGAGGGAATATTAGATTCCTCCAGTTGTATGCATGTTAGCGTCCTCCCGATTTTCATGCCGTAAAGGATAGGTATAAATAATTAAGCAGCCTGTTGCCCTGAATAGCCAGAGAGCAAGAGAGAAGAGGGAGGACAGGAAAATTAACAGCGATCAGCCCTGCTTGCGGCATTTTAAAGTACCACAACATTGTCATAATTAGGTCCTCTCTCTAGGATTCACCAGGAATTTCTTCTACGAGGACAAAAGCCTTCGACACTCTCTTTCTCATAATTAAAGCACAGCCTTCGCCGCTTTAAATGAAAATGCAGTCAGCACCATGTTCTCCGTCTCTTTAATGAGAGTGATAAATACTATGCTAGCTTTGGCTATTTATAAATTTTATGGCACAAATTGTGGCATAAAGGGCACAAGTCAGATGAATGACAGACGAAGGACAGCTGCGGCATCATTCCTCCATTAAACGCTGCAAATGGCCAACTGTGGCCCGAGCAGTTAATTAGCCAGAGAGGGCCTAATCACAGTTTTGGAGCTGTGGTCCTCCCCAGGTAACACACTAATAGGAGAAGCTTGTGGAGAAGAGGAAACAAGCTAACTATTGGCTTTGGGCTTCTTGTAAGAAAGGCATGACTGCTTTGACCTGTGTGTTGAAAAAAAAACAAAAAACCACAAGATAACTTGTGAAAGCAGCTGAATTTGGTCAAGTTTAATATATTTTTAATTAATGAAGTTGTTTTATTTGAGGCAGTAGTTCCCCGTCTGATGGCCGGAACCCCCAGTGGGTTGAAAGAAAAATCATGGGAGACACAAGATGATTAAAAGTGGCCTGTGGAGTTTTTTATCTTTTTTGCAAGCAAAGTTCTGTTTACAATTAGTATTTGTCACAAAACACATTGGGTACATCCTCGAAGCCTGAAGGCATGGTGAGCTCTTCCTCCCTAATAAAGCATATTTTATATTGTAAATTGTGCATTGTTTACCTCCACATTTGTTAAGCAGCTTCTTTTTCCTTGCCTGTTTGCAGACTGCAGTGCTTGCAGTGTGAAACCTGCAGCAAGCACTTTGCTTACATGCAGGCAAGAGTGCCCTTGTGCACCTGCATTAGATATCAACAAAATGAGAACACGCTTGCGCACAAAAAGAAGTGCTACTGGTGGTCAAAAACTATACGGTGGACCTTTAACATGATGGCAAAGGAGGGAAAGTACTACTGCAACACAAAATGTTTATTTCCTGTGGGTTTCTCAATTGTTTGTCTTTTTATTTAGGATTTTTTGTGTTTGTTTTTGGCAAGCTTGTTGCATCGGAATTTCAGTCATAATGTGCACCAGCTAGTGTATATTCTAGTTGACAATTAAGTGGCTATTCTATTCTACTGAATAGCAACGTTATGTCCTCAAATCCAAACTTACTTTTCCTATGTGTTGACTAGCCGTGGACAATATATGCAGATATCTGACATGTCGATACGCACATATTGCTTCCACCTAATTCCAAAGAGCATCAAGTTAGGGATTAATTGATCATCTGCCATTAATAATTTAAATGATTAAAATACATTAACCAATAAGGCAGAAATTAAAGGACATGCACATAAGAAAACAGTGTAGATTACCTGTAGTACCTGGTTGTGTCACAAGGTGGAGCCTCTTACCGTTTAATACTGTAGAGACCAGAGGGGGTGGTCAACAGGCAGAGAGCATCGTGGGGTTGTTTAGCTAGCAACGGGCAGCATGACAAAGTCGTCTGTGACATTTCATGGCCTCCAGCTATACACACGTGGACAAAATTGTTGGTACCCCTCAGTTAAAGAAGGAAAAACCCACAATTCTCACTGAAATCACTTGAAACTCACAAAAGTAACAATAAATAAAAATTTATTGAAAATTAAATAATCAAAATCAGCCATCACTTTTGAATTGTTGATTA
This sequence comes from Acanthochromis polyacanthus, assembly GCF_021347895.1. Classification (NCBI taxonomy): domain Eukaryota; kingdom Metazoa; phylum Chordata; class Actinopteri; family Pomacentridae; genus Acanthochromis; species Acanthochromis polyacanthus. The sequence continues at coordinate 9,619,669 of NC_067135.1, read as the reverse complement.
ACATAATTATTTAAAAAAACAAACTAATGAAATAGGGCTGGACAAAAATGATGGTACCCATAACTTAATATTTTGTTGCACAACCTTTTGAGGCAATCACTGCAATTAAACGATTTCTGTATTTGTCAATGAGCGTTCTGCAGCTGTCAACAGGTATTTTGGCCCACTCCTCATGAGCAAACAGCTCCAGTTGTCTCAGGTTTGATGGGTGTCTTCTCCAAATGGCATGTTTCAGCTCCTTCCACATATGTTCAATGGGATTCAGATCTGGGCTCATAGAAGGCCACTTTAGAATAGTCCAACGCTTTTCTCTCAGCCATTCTTGGGTGTTTTTGGCTGTGTGTTTTGGATCGTTGTCCTGTTGGAAGACCCATGACCTGCGACTGAGACCAAGCTTTCTGACACTAGGCAGCACATTTCTCTCCAGAATGCCTTGATAGTCTTCAGATTTCATCGTACCTTGCACACTTTCAAGACACCCTGTGCCAGATGCAGCAAAGCAGCCCCAAAACATTACTGAGCCTCCTCCATGTTTCACCGTAGGGACAGTGTTCTTTTCTTCGTATGCTTGCTTTTTGAGTCTATGAACATAGAGTTGATGTGCCTTACCAAAAAGCTCCAGTTTGGTCTCATCTGTCCAAAGGACATTCTCCCAGAAGCTTTGTGGCTTGTCAACATGCATTTTTGCAAATTCCAGTCTCGCTTTTTTATGAGTTTTTTTCAGCAGTGGTGTCCTCCTTGGTCGTCTCCCATGAAGTCCACTTTGGCTCAAACAACGACGAATGGTGCGATCTGACACTGATGTACCTTGGCCTTGGAGTTCACCTTTAATTTCTTTGGAGGTTGCTCTGGGCTCTTTGGATACAATTCCAACGATCCGTCTCTTCAATTTGTCATCAATTTTCCTCTTGCGGCCACGTCCAGGGAGGTTGGCTACTGTCCCGTGGGTCTTGAACTTCTGAATAATATGAGCCACTGTTGTCACAGGAACTTCAAGCTGTTTAGAGATGGTCTTATAGCCTTTACCTTTAAGATGTTTGTCTATCATTTTTTTCGGATGTCCTGGGACAATTCTCTCCTTCGCTTTCTGTTGTCCATGTTCAGTGTGGTACACACCTTTTCACCAAACAGCAGGGTGACTACTTGTCTCCCTTTAAATAGGCAGACTGACTGATTATGAGTTTGGAAACACCTGTGATGTCAATTAAATGACACACCTGAGTTAATCATGTCACTCTGGTCAAATAGTTTTCAATCTTTTATAGAGGTACCATCATTTTTGTCCAGGCCTGTTTCATTAGTTTGTTTTTTTTAAATAATTATGTTAATCAACAATTCAAAAGTAATGGCTGTTTTTGATTATTTAATTTTCAATAAATTTTTATTTATTGTTACTTTTGTGAGTTTCAAGTGATTTCAGTGAGAATTGTGGGTTTTTCCTTCTTTAACTGAGGGGTACCAACAATTTTGTCCACGTGTGTAGTTAACGTATTCAAGATGAGCAGAAGTCTACTAGGAAAGTGTCCCTACAACTGTGGCTAACAAAATCAAGCAGCAAATGTCATCGAACAGTGGTTCAATATAGCTTTACCAGTCAACTATCCATTTTGCAAATTATTCAAAAGTTGCATCTCCAGAAGGGAGTCTTACTCAAAGTCTCGAATGAATAGTTGAGGAAAAAAATAAAGAAAAAAAACTCAACAACAACCTATCAAGCTTTGGCAAGGATGTTGATCATGCAATAGAGAAGCTCTGCTACTTTTTTTTTTTTTGGTTGGTTTGTGTGTGAATTAGCCAGTTTAATCAGAGTTCTATTTCACAGCATTCAAGTGTTCCACAAATTATTTTCTCCCACCTATTTATCGTGGGATTTTTTTAACCAAATAGGGGAATGGTAGTAAAATGCAGGGAGAGCATTTTTTATTGTCCAGAATAGTCATATGGAGAAGTTATCCTTTTCACAGATCGTCCCTTCAGATATTTGGTAGCATTTGCATGATTAAGAATTAAAGTGTGGGGTAATTTAGAGGGTAAGACACCAAAAAGAAGACATACCAACTCAGGGTTTTTGCCCAAAAATGTGTTGCACTTGGGTGGAGCCTCTCATACACACCTTGAAAAATCAGGGACAGCGAAAGAAACAAACAACGGATTACATTTTTTTTAGCGAGTTTACCAGAACACCAATGCTGGCAGTGTTAGCCTACTTCCAACATCGTCTCTCAGACATGAAAATCATTTTCTGATGCTGATATTTGACACATTACTTTAAGTAATCTCTACAAGTCAACTGGCATGATGCTCTAATGTCAGACATTTATTTTATGTACTATTTTCAAACAAAAAATGGAAACCTCAAGCCTCAAATGCCAATATTTCATTCTAACGCTTTTATCAGCTTATGGTCATCATGGTTTTATCATCATGCATCATTAATGCAGAGATGTTAGAAAAAATTAAAGAAAAGAAACATACTGAATCCTTGCACATATACTTTTGACTAAAAGAAAGGAAGATTCCACAGCAGGACTTACAAGTGAGTAACCCAGCCTGAAGATGTCAATTCTTCATTATTTTTAAAGCATGACTCAGCTGTGGAAAAACAAGACAGTTTAGTTTGAAGTGCTTTGCTACTGGAAATAATGTGAGGCTATCCATTTTTTGGTGAACTTTGTATAGTTTGTCAAAATTTTATCAGTGCCATAAGGAAGAGCGACAGTGGTCAAGTCCACTCAGCGGTGTGTTCAAGAACAAATATAGAGTGAAATTCTTTGCTGCACTGCACTACTTCTAAACTGCTCACAAATTTCAGACAAAATATAACCTGCGATAGAGGGTGTGAGGTCGGCATTACTTGGCTATAAAGGGTCACAACGAAAGAGCTGGGAATCACAAGTAAAAGTGTGATCTAAAGTGAGTGATTGGAATCAGCACACAACAAGCACAGTGAGGCAGTTGCGTCTGGAAGTCAACAGAGGACAGAAGCGAGCACATGTCCTCTGTTAGTTCAAGACAATAGTGGAAGTGCTCGCACTGAGGCAAACATTCACTGAGATAAGACACACAAATGCCTTAAGCGCACTGAAGTTAACCAGGAAAGCTTCTGTATACATATCAAGTAGGTCCCCCCCAAAAATAAGATCCAGCCAGTCCCTGTTACGTAATTCACCAAACAAACCGCCAGCCAGCACAACCCACAGAGGAGAAAGTGTTAGAGAGCGAGGAAGAGACAGAAGGAAGGCAGGAAAAGGCAAAAATAAATGAAAGTCAAGTTGTCCTGACTGATGATGTGATGCTGTAAACAGGGAAGATTTTTTTCTAACAATTAAAGAGTGGGGGAATATTGATTTCCAATGGTGCTCTCAAGTGACTTGCTGGCTGTCACAATGAGGCCCGGGGTAAGGTGACCATGTCTCTGCTCAACGTGATAAACCTTGCATGTCATCAGGTATGGAGGACGCCGTGTCCCCCTTCCCAACCCCACCCTCAGTGCATCGCAGACTGCCACTGCAGCATTTATCCATGATGGGGATGTGGAATTACGGGTTGTTTCATTTAGTAATGAAGCCACTGAGGAGTTGGTGAGTGCAGCCGGAGCTTATGATGCAAGTGTGCAAAAAATGAAGAGCTTTTGAGTACAAACACTTTAAAGTTCAGGTACTTAAAAACACACAAACATCTGCTCTCTGGGCGACATGATTTCTGTCCAGCAAGGTGTTGTCAAGCAGCTCAGTGTACAGTTTTACAGGCATCATGGGAAGTGGCGGCAGCCTAGATGAGAGGTCAACTCCAGTCTTACTCCGGTGATAAACAACCATAAATCAGTAGATGAGCTGTCACTCGAGTAGATCCATCATGGGCCAACCCACGGCGCCAAACACATACACAGACAAACACAAATGCTCAAAACACGACAGGGAAAACAGAAAAAAGGCCCATGCAGATTGATTGGCTCCTTTAAATGAGTGGCAGTGAGGTTATGTTGATCGATTCCATGGATAATTGACTGATTCTAGCGTTGTTAGAAGTGGAGTAACGACTGCATGTCAATGCTGAGATGTGACACAGCCTGCAGGCATCTTAAGTTATAGACAGGGCTTGGAAACAGAGAGGAATTTGATAACATGCAAAGGAAGCTGTCCTTAGTGTTTGCTCTCTTCTGATAGTCTTGGACTGTGTTAAAAGGACTGAGCAGGCAGACTGAGGCAAGATGTCATAACAATGTACTTGCTGAAAGCACTTACTGTATATGGGATTAGTTTTTTTTATATAGTATAGCCACTTATATAGGATTTAAGTTAGTGAAAAAGACTTTTTGATTGCTGAAATCCACAAAATGGAAATACTACTCGCATTAAATGAGCTAATTTGCACTGAATTTAAGCACTGAGTTGTGGCTACAGTGCAGTTGCATATAAATATCCTCTTTTAATGTCACTGAGAAAAAGTTGATTGGAATTTTTATGGTTGAGAATTCTGCCAAATGGATGGGCTTCTCATCTAATATTCCTACACACCTCCGCCAGCAAGTCGCCATGCTCTTAAGTCTAGACCAATCAATGAATGAACTCGTTACTGAAGCATTAAAGGCAAAGCCATGGAGGAGTAGTAGTTCATATCTGGAAACCTTCCCACTGTGTGACACAGCTGTTCAGAAGTGCCTGTTGGCCCCAGGAAAAAAAAAAACTGATTAAAAAAAATTAAGGACAAAGAAAGGCAGAGGAGTGCAAACTACATATTCAAGACTATGAGTCTTCTACAGCAGATTTATGAGGAGACACATGACAGGAAAAGGTCCAGAAAATGCCAAATCACTTTTGAGTAAAGGACCCCTCCCCTATGGTAAGACTCAGCCAGCTTTATTATGCCAAGAGGTGGCCACTGAGTGGAGGAAAGGACACTGATGCATAGAATGCAAAGCGACTTTTAATTATTCTTGGGAAAAGAGCACAAGCCCTTGGCTTGTTTACCACTTTACCGGAAACAGCTTATGATTGCTTTGTAATTATCTCCTTGATAGTGTAAAATTTACCCCCCACCCCACCCTCTTTCTGTCCACTCCTTTCCATAGAACACCATGCAAAAGTGATCATGCATTCATCATTTAGCCCAAATGTTTTAACTTTTACTTGGGGGAGGTGGAGGGAGGGCTAATAGATTATGGGTAATGAAGCAGCTCGAGCAGTAACACAAATAGGACTTGTTGTGAAAGACACAGGCTAAAGCACGCCTGTGCTGCGATAATCAGTCTCTCTTTTGTCTCATGATAAGCCGAGAGCCTAACCTTCACCCAAAGAGCACATCATTTCCCCTCTGTGAGACTTAATGAGACATTAGCCATACTAACAAATGGTGGACGAGAAAGTGAAAGTGACTTTCCAGGTAGAGGCCGTTTGCCTGACCATAATCAGTCCCCAAGTGCGGCTAAAGAATGGAAACAACTCCGAGTCTCTGTCTCAACAGCTTGCTGTGGCTTTTATGACGGGCCTCCCAGGGCCCATCGAATGCCATGTAATGTCTTAATATCCCTCAAATAGAACAGGTAATCTGCTTTTGTTGTCAGCTAGTCTGCTGTGATACAGACAATGCAGTTTGTCCATTTTAGCTCGTGGTGTGTGTAGTGTAAGGTGTAGCCCTGCACTCAAAACAATTACCTGCCAGACTGGACACATATGTGAACTAAACAACCACATACCCAATAGAGCACTGCTATCATTTACCGTGAAAAAAAATGGAATCTGTAATGCTTTTAACCCATGCTTTAACTCACTTTATATCCATATGGTGTTAATGAAACACTGAGTCATACATTAAAGTCGAGGCTTTTGTGCAGCGCAGAGTGGTTTGGAGATATGGGACTAAAGACACAGCAGTGGATGGATAAAGAAAGGAAGTGACGAGCCAGTGTGAGAAGGGGCCCCGTTCCCCCGCCGGGCCTCCCAGCTCAATTAGCTCAGCTCATCCCAGCTTTCTGCTGATGGGAAAGAAAAAAAAAAAAATCTGCAACACCACACTGTACCATACAGTCCAGGGAGTCTAGCCTGTTAGTGAGTGAATGAGTGCGTCAGTGTGCACATTATGTGTCTGTTCACGCCTCACATGCAGATTTTGCATTTGCGCATCCGAGAGTGTGTGTGTGTGGGCTGTCTCGTCTTCCACTGGAGCCCCACAGTGCTCTCTGTATCCAACACCTGAACCAATTAGGCTACACTTGCAAAAAAAAAAAAAAAAATCCCTGAAGCCACTTACAGTAATGTCATAAACAGTCATGCAAAACTTATAAGTTTATCTGGATTCAGTCATTGAGATAAAAAAAAAAAGATGAACTGGAGGGAAACCAAGACCAAAAAGTCAGAGTTATGGATTAAAAAACTCCTGCCAGAGACTAGAAAGGTTATATTCCAACACTTTTCTGCCAACATCTCGAGGCTAGAACAGAAACTTTCATGTCTAAATTTTGAACTGTCAGTCAGCGCTAAAAAGTCTCAACAGCAGAAAAAAAATTTTAACTAAAACTTTTCTTTACTCCTGTGGCAAGCAACTGCTAAGTTGTACATTTTAGCACAGTGGTGTCCAGTGTTGTCCAAAGTGGAAAGGTAGTGTAGGTGGTCTGCATGGGAGATGGAGCACATAAGTCATTGAGATGGCTCCTGGACGCGTTTTCAGGACGTCCTAAAAGAAAAAAAAAACAAAACAGGCCAAGGTCTGAAGAAGACAGTTCATTGCTATATGACAGCGTTTGGAGGCAGGGGGTGGGACCTTTTCCGAAACGTGATGCACATGCTTGTCTCAAAGGCAAAGTGAGATGGAAAAGAGCACTCAGTGTTGGGGGGGAAAAAAGCGACTGAAATTGCTAGGCCAGCACAACTCAAGGCCAAAATCTATTTAATCATGGAATAAGGACAGTTCAAAAAAAAAAAAAAAAAAAAAGCTAATATTCCTCTGTATAAAAACTCGCCTCTCAGTGACCCAGAGACACTTTATGATACACAATACATTTACCTGACAACACAACCTCATCTCATCCTCTGCTGTAACTCTTCCCAAAAAATTAATACACCACAGTTCGCTTTAAAAAAAAAAAACTCAGGGAAATGCTGCAGTGCGCCAAGTAACTAGCTAAACAAACAAAGTAAATACACTGATAATGCCAGCGATAACATCCGAGGCGAAATGAAAGGATGAAGGTCAGTAATTGGGAGAAGGTGGGGAGGCAGAAGTGTGGTGTGGTTTGTTTTTTTTCCCCCTCCTGGCAGGGGTCCATCTGAGCGCGTGCAGCAGGCTCTGGGGCGGTGTAGGAGCACGTCTGTGCAGAGGTTAAGAAAAGCAATTAATCGGCAGCAGAGATAATCAAAGGAACCTCCCCCTCCAGACACCTTGGTGGGGGAGCGGGAGAGAGAGCGGGAGAAGAGACAGGGAGGGAAATGAGAGACAGACAGAGAGGGAAGATGGGAAAATACTTGTTTACAGGCGCTGCTGGTGCGATCAAAAGCGCAGGGGTTCAGCTCTGCCACCGGGGCCCTCCGTTTCAGGTGGAATTGATAACACTTCAGATGTACAATTCAATGTTTGTGAGAGTACTTTTACCTCCCGGTGAGAAGGCAAGGATTTTTCACAGTCTAAGCTGCATTTCCTTTCATCTCAGATTTTGCAAGGTATCAACAGATTGTCAATGGTGAGGAAGACATTTTCCCACACATAATCAAAGAATGTAGTCTGGTGTGCCGGTGCTCCCCCTGCTAAGACGTTGATTCAGACGGCACGGCACGAAGAAGGCTACAAAACAAGATTAATATCTCAGGAAACTAATATTGTGATTGCATTAATTTGGCTGTGAAACAAGCACCTCACAGTGACTAAAAATTACACCAAAGAGCATCAAACTAAAGTTTTCCCCCCCTCAACTAACCAGTAAACAGTAAGTATTCAGCAATGGTAGAGCAAAGGGGGGGAAAAAAACGGCTTTGGCTGCTGCAAATAATTAGATATTCTGCATGACAGATTTTAGAGTTCCATGAGGAATCAAAGCTTGTTGCTCCCTCTGGTGGTTCACATTTCCCTTTGGAATTGAAATCAAGTGTGCCGAGGGGAGATTTATGCTTAACAAGTGGCCACTAAACCTGCTTTGGTGTGTCTTCTCTACTTTGTGCTCTGTCAAATCTTTAGAAATGACCATGAAGACACAGATCTCACTTGGGCATTGGAGTGTCAGCATATAGTATCGTGTTGCAGTGAAGTTGCAGTTAAAAAAAAAAAAAAAAACTCCACTGTTCAGCCCTGCTAAGCAACAATAATCCCTCAGTAAAAATCACTCAGTTTGAAACCTAAATCCTAATTTTCAACATTTATTATGCTTGTTGAATTATTATTTATTATTTATTCCTCTCCATGTTTTGTCTGTGTACATATTACAAAAAGCTGTTTATCTGCACTCATGTCAGCATTCAAACAATAGAAAGTTCCATAACAAGGACCAAAATATACCTACGTGATCAATTTATTGTATGTAAACATCTTGCAGCAAAAACTCTGGCAGACGGTTAGCAGGTCAGCAGTGAGTAAGTGGCGGCACTTTCACAAAGTCTTGATTAGATAATTATCCATCCATATCTTGGCAATATGTTGCAATGGAACAACGCGCTTCTCATTACACTGCTGACAGGCCCTGCATCTGTGGGTTGCTATCAAAAGCAAGGTGCTCAGCAGGCACACACTTGTTGATTAAAAGGCAAGAAAAAAAAAAAGAAAAGGAGATGTGCCAACGTGGAAATTAGATATACTCCTCTGGGGGTAGTTGTAAGAGGTGGGAGTAGTTTTAGGTACACAGAGCAGATCATGGACTGAAACCATGACAAACAGTAAGTGAGTTCCTGGAATCTAGAACGAGTAATAAGGCATTTAAGGTACTTCCCTGATTTTAACCATTTTGAGGCTGTTAGTGCGGTCTTGCATTTGTCAAAAACAAGGCATCTCTGTCTAACAGACAGAATATATTTACTGAAGCACCACATTTGATTGCAATTTTAAGGCATTAGACATTATAGTTGACAAATTATTTATTTTTTTAAAATGTATATACAAGTACTGCATACATGTTAATTCACTTAAATTTTAGTTCACTTAAGGATATTTTCCTGCAATATATATGCACTTTTGTTCTGGAAAAAAGGTTTTAATTTCAAGATTTGTACTTGTAATTGAGTGTTTTTATGGGAGGATTCACTGCAAACTGAAACAAACACTACTGGACTTGGATGTTAACTGATTTTCAAGTTGATCAATTACTGGATTGACATTCAGAAGTTTTTAAATCATCTGTGATTTTTATTATTTTTTAAACCATATTTATCCTAATAGCATATCAAAACCATGCAATCTTTCAAGTCGAAAATTTGTCATCTCAATTTTGACACAAAACCTTTTCATTTATTTTCCTGCAGATGCACGACTTTTAATAAATCAACATCTGCAGTCGATCGATCAGTGATAAAAATTAGACACACACTGAAGTCCCAGCACCAATAAACAAAATGCAATGAGGTTCTCTAGACAAATACAGGTACCCCGACCAACTAGTGACAGTCACAAGTGAAACAGTAACTCTTCCGAGGCACCAAAATCTAATATGCTCCTCCTGTTTTCATGTTCCACCATGAAATTCAGCCTGGTAGTTTTTGCATAATTCTGCTCAGAGACAAACAAACAGCACTTCAAACATTCCTCCTAGATCTCAATGCAGAGTTGCAGTGACAAGACAAAGTGTTCCTATGAAGGGGGAATGTTAAAAGCAGCTGACAGCCGTATACGAATCCGATTTTCCGATCCAGTGCTCCCCTATCTGCAACTAACACTTACTTTCATTGCTAATTATTTGTCTGATCTATAAAACAGCAGAAACTTTTAAACAATTCCAATCAAGGTGAACCCAATAATGTTCAGTTTATAATGATAGTAAACGGAGAAACCTAGCAAATCTTCACAATAGAGACACTGGAAATCCTGTCTTTTTTTCATTGACTAATGGATTGACTGTTAATTTCAGCTCTGAATGAGAACTCAAACCCAAGAATCGCTCAGGCATCCTGAAGCAAGACAGCTGGGAAGGAGATGACAAAGAGGACAAACTTCCAACAAAGTCTTTTAACATCCCTGTGAACACTACAGACATAAATTTCTTATTTTTTTCTCCTGCCAGTGAAGTTGGAGTACATTATTCTTCCTTTCTGCTGTGTCTCTGAACTCTCAAACTCCCTCCAAAAAACAACCATATTTAAATGTTTTTATCCTTTCTTTGCTGTAAAGTGTGCCTCCACGAAAACCGTTCAGGCTACTGACTCATTACACAGATGAAGAAGTGACTCACATGGATCAAATACTGTACGTAAGAGTGCACACAAAGGAGCTTTCATTTAACCAAGCCACTGAGTGAGTAGTAATGTAACTTGAGCCTTGCTGTGATGAAACATGCTGTAGGCAGAAGCAGACGCATAAAAAAAAAAAAGAAACGCATTAGTTCTTACTGCTTCTGAGAGCACGCTGCGTTACCTGCAGCTTTTTCTTTTTCTTGAATGATAGACTTCAGCCTTTTTGAGTCGGACGGCCAAGTGCTGGCTTTTTCTTTTTGGGGTCGAGACAAACTGAATTCATTGCTTTTGAAGAGCGACGGAGGCATCGGGCAGGGAGCAGAGCCTAGAACTCCGAAAAGACATGCACAAAATGTGTGATGAAACTTTCAGCACCACGGACAGCAGCCCTTCAACAAGCACGACGAGGAGGGAAGAAGAAAGCGAGAGAGAGGCAATAAGTTCATTTGACTGCATCTTCAGCCATGGCTTAACAGTGCACACGTAAACACGCGTGTGCACATGCTCCCGCAGCATTTCCACAGCATTTCCCCCCCTCTCGTCTCTGTGTCTTAGTCTGAATAATGCAGGGCCTTTACCCCGGCGCTCAAGCATGAGTGGATAATCTGGCCACAAGGACAGGCTGTGTCAACATTTCCCTTTGCTTCCTTATTTATTTATTTATTTACCCGCCCGCCGTAGGACTCAAGGAGGGCGAGAGAGGATATGTGCATGGCTAACAACATGTTGGCCGAGCACATGACCTGCTTCCAGAGAGGTTTACTTTTGGGGGGATTTTTTAAGCGCAAGTGCACCAACTGAACTCAACTGAAAACTTAAAAAAAAAATTCAAAACTACTCATACAAACACAAAGCTGTGAACAACTAATCAATTATGATTTTAAGCATATTATTCAGTGTTTTCTCTATTCCCCCCTCTGTTTCTCCATTACAGTTTCTTAGAGCTCAAATGTATGTTTTCACAGAAATGTTTCACTATGTCGGGAAAACAAGACTATGGTGATGTACTTTTACTGTAAAATGCTCCATTTACAGCAATATAGAAATAAGAAAAGCAGCAAATTCTTACTTTTGAGAAGCCAGAGTGCCCAATGTTAAAATTTTGTCAATTACTTCATCAATTAACTGACTAAAATAAGTTCCGATTCTTGAACCAGGTCAGGAAAAACTTGCATTCACTCAGTGGTGACATTTGTGTTTTTCTACATTTTCGGAAGGTTTCACTATTTAGTGAAAACAAGACTCTGTTTAAGTACTTTAACTGAAAGATTTACAGTGATATAAAAATAGGAAAAGCAGCAAAACCTCACATTTGAGAAGCCACAATGCCCCATTGTTAATTTTCTGTGGATGAGTTCATCAATGAATACACTAATTGGTTCTAGAGAACAGAATTGTATGAACAAATCTTGAACAAAAACATAAAAACTTGCATTAACGTAAAGATGAATATACTTTTTAACCTTCTGTGCACAAGTTGCACCCAAAAGACATATGGGAATGCAGCTAAAAAACCTCAACTGTCGATTTGAGTAAAGTTTCGGCTGATCCATTTCGCAGCAGAAACTGTTGAGCTTTTTTTTAAAAGAAAAAAAAATCACCAATTACAGTGACTTTGCAATTCTGAGTCATGTGTTGGGTTCCTTTTGTTTCCTGCAACTGAACAACTGTTACAATACGACTCTCGGCACAGCCAATCAGCAGCTTTAAAGAGCCTAATCCTCTTTAATTTGTGATTACTTGTAATTCAAAATGGTAGCCCACTAAACCACAGGAGATTGATTGTTTAAATGTCCTCCTCCGCTGTATTGCGAACCTGGATGCTGATAACAGAGAAATAAATATCCTCTATATATATCCTGAGCTCTCATGGTGGCATTCAAGTAAATTACCATAAAAATCACTGTACAAACATTTTGGCATCAATCATTGAGCATAAATTGCTAAATAGCTGGGAGCCCTCTTAGCATTCACACAGAGCGATTTCATTGGCATTCTTGTGGCGAGATGACTTTAGCCGCACACAAATTAGAATGTGAGAATTAAGAGGGATTTCAGACGGCAACCATAAGTGTATTTTAAAGGCAGAACTGATTAAGCTGGAAGTAGAGAGAGGAATTAGGTAATTATCTCCAAACAGACACCCAGTGCTGCTGTTGTGAGAGGCCTGCAGGATCAAAGTGTTTGGCATCACCAGCAACAACAACAACAACAACAAAAAAAAAACTGATTTTGAGCTCCTTACCTGGCAACCCAGAGATACAGATGATGTCTATGTGGATGGACATAACACTTCTCTGCTTTTAGTTACTTCAAAGGAATGCAAAGTTTGTGTTTACATCAGATTGATTGATGAAGATGACTCACTATGTTTGCTATTTTTCACCGATTTCAAATGACAGGAGCCCTAAAGTACATATTTATAAGTTTGTGAAGTCACTTGAAACACACCTGAGAACTTGTTTTATCATTTAAACCCTCGAAAATTGGCAGTTGGGCGTGATTTTATGTGTTAATTTCATGAAGTGTGTCGCGTCCTACCTGCTCGTAGCAAGTCTCCCAGGTGAGGTTCAGGAGGCAGGAGGAGAACAGCTCATCTTCGGTCCTGCCATAACCGTCCATGGTGCACCAGCCGTGTCTGGTGGAGGAGTCGGCGGGAGTGTTTGCAGACGGAGGTTCGGTCTTTTGTTCCCACGTCGAGTGTCTCTGTCTTCCCTCCTTCCTTCCTGTCTTTCTTTCCGTCTCTCCTTCCCGTCTTCCCTCTGGTTCTCTCTCTCCGCCCCGCTTGCGTCTCCGTCCGGCGCCGTTGAAGCTATCAAACGAACAGCGGTGGCGGTTCTGGCTGCTGCCTCCCCGGTCACGTGGCCGTCCTCTCTTTCCCCCCTCCGAAAAAAATACAGCGTTTGGTTCTCGAAGTGAAGTCCGCGGACCAGGTAAGGGTCAAAGAGAACAGTATATTCAGAATTCAGGTGTGAGTGGCGTTGTCTGTCCTCGTGAGCTAAACGAATTTTAAATTAAATTCACCTGCTTCAGCTCCGGAAGTCATTAGCATTTCTAAGCACACCTGTGTGACCCTAAACAGGTCATATGCTATGGATTCAGTTGATTATATGACATGTTAGACTTTACCCGTTTGTTATTGGGAACTCAAAACTAACTCGTGAAGTACTTTACCTGAATTTTAAGATTGTATTTATTTATTTGTATTTTTACCCTCAAATAAACATCTAATTTATGAAGCCATTTTAAGCATCTGCCATCTCCGAAAGTAGAACTCCCACCATTCTGGCATGTCAACATAGCAAAAAAAACTGGAACATGTTTGCCAGTCGGATTACAGAAGCCTCAAAAGTTGGTGAAATGTCAACTTTGCATTGCATTTTTAGTGGAAAATATGGATATATCCATGTAAATAAATAAATAAATAAAATACACTTAAAGGAACTTTCTGGGGCCCCAATGGAGTTTGCAAGTAGTCCTACACTTTTGCCAACAAGTTCACCATTAGTTACAAATATGTCAGTTTATATTTGCCCGAAACAGTCTGTCACTCTACATATTGATGTATAGACTGTTGTTAGATAGTTGTTGTCCTTCAACTCCTGTTTCATTGCTTGTGAGCAAAATGAGGCTAATTAAATTGACCTGCTTCAGCTACAGTTAGCTCCAGAAGTAATTAACATTTCTAAACTCACCTGTGTGCTCTCCAACAAGTCAGATGCCATGGATTCAGTAGCATTTTAAGTTTGCTTCTTTATTAATTGGGACCCAAAAGTAACTTATGGTAAATGTGTTGGCAGAATTTTGAGAAAGAACATCTAGAACTTTTTTTTTGTATTTTCTTCCTCAAATGAACATCTTTTTTTGGGAAGCTATTTTGAGCATCTAGTATCTCCAAAAGTATAGCTTTCACCATTCTGACATGTCAACATTGCAAAAAAACTGGAACATGGTTTGCCAAACAGATGTCGGAAGCCTCAAAAGCTGGTGAAATTTCATCTAAGCATTGCATTTTTTGCAGTGGATATGTATGTGGGATACTGGTCAACTCGTGCGTATGCAAACTCGTGCGTATGCAAACTTGTGTGTATTGAGTGAATGTAAAATCAGTGTTTTATTATTTATTTATGGTGATCAAACATGGATTTATAAACCACTGGCAGTTGCTGAATTGTTGTCCCTAACCCTAACCCTAACCCTAGCATACGCACAAGTTTGCATACGCACGAGTTGACCAGGTACCTGTATGTGTGTATGTATGTATGTATGTATGTAGCCTTTATTTGCGAACATGTTGCTTGTTTCAACGTTTCACTGTATAGAACTAACTTCTGGTAAATATTTTACCTGAATTTTGAATATTTTTACCCTCAAATGAACGTCTATTTTTATTTTTTTATTATTATCTTCACCCTCGTTGAAGATGTTGCGGGGTTTTTTTCCATCTTGAAGTCCCTCTGCTGGAGCCATTCAATCATATGAACCTGCTGGAAACAATTTTTGTGTCCTAACCAATTTTCATGGCTGTGGAAGTTTTATTTCAGGATATTCTGAACCCTTATAAGTAGATAACCTCTGGCAATGATGCTGCAAATTTGAAGCAAGGTCTTATTTTCATTTAGAAATTAGATTTGTGGAAAACCTGGGGAGAAATCTGGGTCAGGTTTGTGGAAAACTTGTGGCCAGTTTGCAGCAAGCTGCTGATTTACCATAAGTATTTGCCTGAAACTTTGAATTTTGCTGAAAACTTTACTTTTTTTTTATTTTAGCACCACTGACTCTTGACTTCTCTTGGATTTTAGCCTTTTAAGTAGAATAACTTGCTGCTCTCGTGTCCAGAATCAGCTGATCACTGGAGGAAAGATGCTTTTGGCAGACAAGCAGACTAATATCTGAGAATATCACATTTGTACACAAACACAACAAACAGCAAAACATGCGTGATCAACCAAATGGATAGCAACACACAAAACACTTACATGGGAAATTATGAAAGATTTTATTGTATCAAAGAATCAACTTTAAAATCCCTGTGGATTCTTGGGGGAGAGTTTATACCTTCAGAAATGTGGAGCTTAGACTTGATTTGACTCAACTAAAGCCATGCCAAAAAATCTGTAGCAAAAACAAGAAGGCCCACACATTCTGATAAAAATATGTAACAAAAGTCGTCTTCAGTGTGTTTGTTAAAGACAGAATGTTCTCAGTCTAACCAGTTTGAAAATGCTCAAGAAGACCTGCAAACTGAACAAACAGTACTGAATATGTAAAGTCTCACAAACCCATGGTGCACCCACACAGGTGTTTGATTATACCGTGTATCTTCTCAGGACTGGAAACTGTGCCTGACTGACATCTATGTCGCTCTCCTGTTAGTTTTGCTGTTCCTGCTACTGTGGTGAAACTTCCACCTTCATCATTTGTACTTTTCGTTCACAGAGACTGCTGACAACGCATAATTCCCAGCGCAGCTCAGCCGAGCTTCACCCTTGGCAGAGGACTAATCGTTCGGTATAAGTGAAAACAACTGCACGGGTAAGCTGTGCCTTTGCTGAAATCTTAAGTAAAATCCGAGGTCTGTAGTTCTTGCTAAAGCTTTCTGTCACCTCTGGAAACACAACTCTTATAACCTTGAAGCATTTGTCTTCTTGCTGCATTTTCTTCTATCATTTGACAGGTACAAAATACAACAGCCCACTACACCACACGGACATGTAGCCAGAAGCTAATTTGATTCTCCACAAAATCACGTGTCACTGATACATTAAAAACTGACGATCGGTTAAACTAATTCTCATTTCATGGGAAATATTGGGCCGTATTTTAATCAAGACTTCAACTGCACCTAATATACTTTTTTAAAAATACAAAATGAACATGTTTAATGGGAAGCTGAGAGCAAGTTTAGAAGGGCTAGTTGTAAAAAGCTTCATACCACACACCAAGATTTATTAACTCACTCAATTCATTCTGTAAGTTTTGACATAAAATCACCCTTATGCTGTAATTTCATTACACTACTTTGCACTTTAAAATAGTCTTATGCAGCTATGCAAATCCTTCCGGGTCGGATCACGAGTCCTCATCTTTTACGAGTCTCCACAGACCTATAGAGTACATCTACAGTATGCACTGAGGGGCCGGTGAGAGTCCTTGTACGTAAAACTACAAAACCATTACATTATAGATGCTTCATTTGCAGTGATGTGGTCCATGCATGGCTGAGATTAGTGCAGGCTGATCAGTTTAGATATTTAAATATGAAAATTCAATACGATTTTTTTCAAAAGAGAAAAAAATATATTATGTTGTGTTTCTCCAACATTTCAACCTTCAAAAAAGTAGTTTTTGATTGCATTTTAATGTTTTACCAGGCGTACAGACTGACATGCAAGTTTAGATGGGCTAAAATTAAAAATCTGCCAAAACAAAGCCAAATGATTCTTATATGGTTTGAGACAAAAAACACTAGTTTAAGTATTGCATGTCAACCATCAGAATAATTGTAAAGCATTGGAGCAAACATTTTTCCCCTCAGAACAAAACCAGCGTTGTACTACAGAATTTGTGCGTGCAGCCATGCTGAGCACAGAAAATCTTTCATTTTCTGCAAACGGAACAAGGAAAGGAGCACTGCTAACAGGGCTCATTTGGAGAGCTGTCTTTTAGCACACTATTTATCATGACACGAGACCTGTGCAGTTAGATGGGCCTTTTGTGCACCAGTTTTTTGTTGTTTTTTTTCCCCTTTGCTGGCCTCTTTGTTTGATCAGACGCGTTTGCCACGCATGATGTGCACCCGTTTGAAGTGTGGTCAATTGGCACAGTGCTGTATATTCTCTTTTCCTGCAGAAGTTGTCAAGGATTCAGGGCAGCAGTTAGTGTAAGAAAGACAGAGCATGTTTGCTATAGTGACCCGGCCTACACATTTCATCTAGCTCACTCTCATGGAGCTTGCTAGCAGTAAATCATGATAAAATACATTATGTCCCTGTGCATTTGAATGGCCAGAACATTTATTTAGCAAGATTTTGATCTTTCAGTGACAATTATAGTGATTATTATGCTTTATATAGAAATTATATGCATGATCGGGGGGTAAAATGTGGTAAACCAACACAGTACCTTGAAAGCTTGCAGGCCCTGATCTGTAGGTAAAGAAAAAGAATGATGCAAGCAAAATGAAGAGTGGCTTGTTCTTTAGCCTTATCTGTCACCATCAACCATAATCTGTCCTTTGCTGTAGATTAATTTAAAGATTATGGAGCGCTATACATTTGCACGCTGCCGGGGACTGCCACGGCACAAGAGAAATCGCAAATTGTATCCGGCTTCTCTCTGAATACACGGCACAGCTCAGCTTGTTCCTATACTTGCGTCTGTATCTGTGTTCTTTCTCCAACTTGTTTCCTTCTTCTGCCCAGTGACACATGAAAACTTTTCACTGAATCAAATCAACAGCTTGAGATAATTCAGCGTGACAATGTAACAATTGTGTTGGTGTGATCTTATGTGGGGGTACTTCTATCATTCGCACAGATCTCATGAAGGCTGCGCCAGTGAAATTGGGTGAAAGTTCAGGACAGCTACCAATCCAGCAGCGTTGCGGGGGGAAATCAAATATTGTTTCCCCTCCTGCCCACTGGTAGTGGCTGCACATTTCTGCACAGGTGCCTTCAGTAGTTGCGCGATTCATTTCAAACTGGCAGCCCATTTTAAACATGCAGTCTACATGCCACGTCTCCCCTACATAACCAATCTATCAAGCCTAACCCGGCGGTACGTGCATATACTCCCATATCACAGAGAAGGCTGGAAAGCAACTGTCATAGATGGCATGATTGAATTGTTCCCTTGCACTGTCACCAGAGGGGCTATTACTTCAAATTAGCATACAAATTCAAACCAGGACAGATGGATTTGTCACATTCCAGTCGCCATCTTCCTGGAAGATTGGCTGTGCTTGTGCTGCGCGATGGAGATAAGACACCTGTCTTGGTGCTGGTGGGGTAAGGACCGGCGTGGGATGGGAGGAGGACTGGGTGGGTGGATGGATTTCCTGAAACGCTGAGGTGTTCTGCAATAAACTTCCCTACCCACGGTCTCAAATGATGATGAGGCACCATCCAGGACTCTGTGGGTGGTGGGAGATTGAGCTGTAGCGAGCTGGTGATTCACACTGTTTGGAAACACACTGAACAATACCTGTCTGGTATTTGTTTGTCTTTGCTACTTTTGGTGAGTTACTGTCAAAAAGCCACATAAAATGTCCCCTAACATCAGCACAGAGTCCAAGTATGGATGTGTACCAGCTGTGGGGTAACACATACAGTATGTTTTTGTGCGGCTCAGCTCTGTCCGCCCTTGACCTCGAATAACTTCACAGCTTCTAATGGCGAAACAAAAGCTCAACTGAAAAACCTCATTCCAATCGTGTTCAAATTAATAATACCCGGACAAGGATTCGTATGTATGAACACGCAGCGGCAGACAGACATATGATTAAGCACAAGAAGTAAGACCGCACGCTCTCATCAGACGCTAACAAAATACAACTTGGAGACATAATGATTTTCATTTGTAATTATGGCAGCATGAATCAATGGGAAGTATTGAGCATGAAAAACTGTTCTTACCTCAGGATCAATTCCATATAATTTCCAGATCAGCTCAAACTAATGGGTTTTCTATTGGCTTCACTTCGGAGAGAGACTAATCTCTCTGGCACCATTTTGTGGTTCTGTGTATGTTCCCAAGCAAAAGGCCATCCACTTAAAAACTCGTCTCCCAACAGTCCAAAAAATATTGAAGCTCGCATGCTAATTTCCTGACTTAGCATATTACACAATCTGCAGGCTTAATTTAAAACTCCCTTAGCAGGTCTAGTATCTCTGCCTGCCTACTTCCAGACACTACGGAGATTGTGAAAATGCTTACTGGTTCATTTCTGCCTCTGTCCTTAGTTCAACGTTATGTATATTCCCTCACAATTGATGTAAAGTTGAGATGCAGAACAGAGGAAAGCATGGTTATGATAATACGAGTCTACTGTGCACCTGCAGAAAGAAAAAAAAAGAAATTTGGATTAGAAGAAGTTAAATAAATTGCTTTTTAAAAGCTGATGTAGCAGAGCTATGAGAGCGAAATGCATGGGAACTGCATTTGTCATTGTACCCAGACAATCATTGCGATAATAGATTGCTTGAGTAATCAGTTCTCAAGCAAGAATGTGAGGCGCCTGCATTACCCACAATGCAACGTGAACACTGAGAGTTCAGTCTGACATTTCGGCTTCTTTCTTTGTCAGATTTGTAGCCTTCAGCTCCACCAGATGTTGACTGAAGTTGCATCTCTTGAGAACATTTGTCAGACTTCACACATGCCTCAATTTACTGAATTTATCAATAATTAAATTAATAATTAGGTCTTGCCTCAGTAACCTATCTTGGAACTTAGAAGACTATTAAATGCACTGAAACGGTAAGAGAAACTCATCACAACTGTACTTCTGCTGTTTAAAAGTTAGATTTAGCCAGTTAGCATTTTTAAATATGTTTGCAGGTGCCAGATTTGCCACACTTCTCACTCCCACTGCCCTCTTTCCAAAATATTAGTCTGTTGGCACATATCACAGAGAATACTCAATCAATGATAGTAATTTGACTTTGATTGAGTGCAAAACTAAAGTTATTCCCAGGTGTCCTTCATTATGGGGCATTGTTAGAAATAAATGCACCCCAGGAACATGTTCAAATAAAGCTTAGGAGCTCTAATGGGCAGCTGTCATGTTAATAATAAGCTGCTGCACTGAGAAAGCCAACATAAATATATCAACTTGGATGATTAACAATTTTCTAACGGCATTCCTCTCTTGCACCATTTGCAGTACCAGCACCTTTATTATTACTTTTATATCTTCATAACTGTCCACTGTAACAACCTGTTCTTCTTGAGTGAAGTAGGAGGCACACCATTGGCCAAACAAGAGTCACATGATGCGTCAAACAGCCCCTTTTACAGGAATGTGTAGAAATTCTGGTAACAAAGAAAGTTAATAATGACTGTCTTGTTACCCATTATCTTTGATTGAAGGCCTACACAAAGAAAGCCTTGGCATTAAGACATTCACTGAATTTGAGTAAAAAAAAACTGTATTGAAGCAGAATCGCTGAGTCAGAAAGAGATTGGTGAAAAAAAATTGCAAAGCATATTTAGTTAAATCCTGAAACACCAAGACCCCAATTTGTAATTCAGGTTTACTGTTAGCATGTGTGCCTCTGAGTTAAATTCCAGGGTCGTGTCGCTTTCTGAGATTTAACGAAACTCAGCCAGAGCTACTGGAGACATTAAAAAAAAGCGATTCACAGGCAAGTACAGCTTTAAGAAGCTAAATGCTAGTCTACTGTATGTTCCAGCTGTGGAAGCAGAGAGATAAATGGTTAAAATTAACAAGACAAAGACAATACAGTTGACCTGTCAAGCAGCCACAATAATCCATGTGGGGTGGTCGGACCAGACCACAAGGTTTCTCAGGACCTCTTCTCACTTCTTCATGTTGTTGAAACGCTTCACGGAATTGGATGAAGCTGCAAACCAACGAAATGAGGTGTGACAGCTTCTCGAGAAAGTCTGCCAGAGCTCATCCAACTCTCTTTGTTTTTAAAGAATAATAATAAGGTTGTTTTTGAATGCTGCTCTTAATCAGGCAAGACGGCAGCATTTTTATTACTGTAAAACCACATAAATATAATATTATTCAAGTTATTTTCTGAGACCGCTGCAGTGCTTCGAATTCATACTTCCCCCCCCCAACTGCAAACTTTACCTTCCACATTAGAAAGGCGCTGCCACAAAGCAGTGCAGCCAGAACAGGCTCCGGCACAGCAGGGATTTCACACTGATCTTGTTCCGAAACATTTGTAATTAACATTCCCCCTCACTCCAACTGTTTCTGAAGCTATCAATATCCCAGTAAGAAGATTTAACTTCCCTGAAGAGCCAGGAAACGAGCTGGATTTGGCAGGTCAAGGCGCGACTGCTCTGCACGCGTGTGCGTGTGAGGGTTAAGTGAGAAGTTTATGTACAGATTATCCTGTTATTTTAATGCTGACAGCAGAAAAAAATGTTTTATTACAAAGTCATTTTTATTAAGTAGAACAGTTGACAGGAAATGAGACCCTCTTAGTATCTCCATGACAAGAGAACATTAAATTACGCCTGCATCAAAATACAGTATAAATTACATTTGATCAAAAGGCCTCTCCATAGACTAATGCTGTTTTAGCAGAACAAGCAAAGCAACAGCCGAGAATCTTGAGCCGCCTTTCGTTATTATGGATGTCTTTAGTAGGAATGTTGAAATTTACATCACATATCATGCTTCAGACAAGAATGGGTAGTGACTAAATTCCTGACGACGAGTCATTAATATGCCTTTCATTTCCAGTAGTGCTTAACCCTTTTCCTTGAAGGAAAACATTTTTTTTTTAAAAAGACATAAATTGGCCCTTAAAGGTAACACAACATAATCCATCAATCATTATGAAAATGCATCAGGGACACTGAGACAAAAACAGAATTTAAAATTGAGGTTGTTGGTGGAAATAAAAAAAAATATAGAACACTCAAATGGAGTTCAGATTTGACTTTGTACAGATACTGAGGATGCTGCTGCAGCACATGCAAACCGTCTTAGTACTGAGTGTATTCCTTGGACGAGACTTTTGCAATGATACGCTCCAACTGTCTCTTTGCTTCACACTGGGGGAAGTTACTCATCTCGTAGTACTGCGGGGCAATTTTCACCAGCCTAGGAAAGAAAGCAAGTAAACATTAGTCACAAAAATTGTCTTCACTGTTTACTTGTGGGAGAAAGCTGTTCCTCCATATTCACATGGCGAGGACCAGTGCCGGCGCAAATAATGTGATTTGTAATTGTACGAGGTCGTAGAGAGGGAAGAGAAATTGCCGTCGTAGTTTCGCCATAGCCCTAAAACGGTGACGCTGGCATCCCATTTTTATTAGATCTTACTCATAACTACCTTTTTCAGTCATATTTTACCCAAAAATGTCAAATTTTAAGCTACTTTTAACTCTTACATGTGATCTTTCTTTGTTTCCACTCCTTGGCAAAAGCAAACTATAAAGCATTGCGTTTTTGCAGCTGGTTGGAAAGAATGGGTACTATTTCATAACATTTGATTAGTTGAGAAAATAACTGGGACATTAACTGACAGTGAAAGCTTTCATTAACCCCAGCCCAAGTTGTCGAGTGTCGGCTCCAAATGAAACTTTGAATATTGAATACTGAGTTAGGGAAATTCAGAGATTTGTTTCTAAACACACGTCAAAATAATTGCTGAAAAAAATGTAACTATGCACAGTAGATTGTGGAGCGAGATTTTTTTAAATTTTTGCACAGCTTGATGAGGCATTGGAGCCCTTACAGTGTTCAATAAACTAAAGCTATAAAAAATAGAGTGCATCAGTGGTTCTCCTAGTCAACTGCAAGTTATCTCAGCTACTACAGTATACTAGCTAACTTCTAGATACCTTCATCTGGCAAATGCATCTTCCCTGGATGCCAGAACTTGCAGAACAGCTCGGTCAACTATTTAAATTTGAACAACTCCTCTGCAGTGATTATTGGACGGCATGTAGTTTACAAACTTATCTGAAGCAATTAGAATTTACAGATAATCCACTGCTGTTGCTATCATCTGTAGTACATGCTCAGCAATGAGTGTGAGTTGTCTCTTGTGCTTTGTTTATTGTAGTAGGCAACTTAGTTCACAGCTTTACAGCATTGCTCAGTGTTTCAGAGCAGAGAATACTGCTTATTTTCTTACAGTATTGAAACCTTATTAAATACTTTTTGTTAAATCAGTCACATGTTGCTGGGTGGGTATTCACAGTAGCACCAAGTGGACATGCTGTACAGGCACAGAGTAATCAGGGTACAGTGGTCTGTGATGGCGCTGTGTGTTGCCCTTTGAGGCATTTATACAGGCTTATACAGACTCGCAGGCTTTCTCATACACAGTCACCCTGTTTCTGAGAATATTTTTACACTCAGGTTTGAGAAAATTTGCAGACACCCTCATATAAAACAAATAGACAACAATAATTTAAAGAAACACTGACTTCTAGTAGCCAAAACCTACAGTGTGACTGGGCAGAGACCCAGCTGGTTTAACATTAACGTTCACACACACATCCGAACACTAACGCATTGTTAAGAACAAATGCTTATACAATACATTTTGCAATTATCTTCAACTACATGCGATTCTTGTTATAAATGAAGGTAGGACTGAATCATTTTTATGCGCACAAAGCAAGCCGTGTTGAGACTCGTAAGGTTTATCATATACTGTCAAGCATTTTCTGTGGACTAAAATGTATTGAAAACATCATATTTTTCATTCCACAAGCAAATCTCAAACATAGTGTAAAGAAACACTCTTTTGAAGTGATTTTTTTTTTTTTTAGCAGAAACCCAAGCCCCACCCTAATGCATTGTTTAATGACACATGCTTTGCTTTAATTGCACAATACATTTTTTTGCAGTTGTCTTTAGAATTTTCCAGTCTGGTTAAAAATGAAAAACTTACCACTCTGGTTTGATGTCTGTGCATGTGCGGATATAATTCTTGGTGGTGAGTACAAACTCGTTGTACAGCACCCACTCTGGTTTGTGGTCCAGCACAGTGGAGGGGTGCAGCTGTACGACTTGGTTGTCCTTCACCGTTAGGTAGTGGCCGGTGCGCTCCAGGTGAGCAATCTGTTCACAGCACAAGAAGAAAAGAGGAACAAAACCAATGAATCCAGAGACAGGAAAAAAAACATAAGAACATAAATATCCTTTATTATTACTCAATTTACTTTCTGTCCATATCTTAATTATAGAAACCCATCAAAACCTCAGAAGTAAATTAATAATGCTTTGATGAAAAAAAGTAGCGTGACAGTCTGTACCAATTTCTACCAGGCTAGTGAGTGATTTTTTCCCCACTGTGTACGTACTTGGTCGGGCTGCAGTGGCGGTCATGATTAACCAAGGCAATCAGTCTCAATAAAGGCCTTTCCAAACAAAGACATGATCTCAAATACTGAACGCTTCAACATGAGCTGCAAATTTGTCTCCAAGATAAAGGTTAATGTTGACAAATATTTAAATATTAACACCATAATTCAACTTGTCAGGTTGCTTGTTTCAGGTAGCCCTGAAAACGGCTTCTTGTAAAACTGCCATTTGTTTCCCTGAGCGAGAAACAAATTGATTTGATTTCTTGTTATGTGCTTTGAGGAAAGCAGCACACAATGTGTGTATGTGTTTACTTAAAAGCAGCCCTCAACTACAGTTTCAGCTCATACAAACGTTTTGCACAAATATATTTCTCTTTCAAATGATCAAACTCAGCAAGGGCAAACTTGAATGAGCATCAGATTTGTAGTGGAGCTGGATGTAAAGGTTGTTTGCTCAAATATGAAATGTGGCCAAAAATAACAAAGGGGAAAATAATCATGGTTGACACTGAAAACAAGTGATGAGAGGCTAAACAGCTAATAACAGGCTCACACCACGAGTTTTAACATCCTGACATTTCAAAATCTGGTTGCATCACACACATAAGAAGAAACTTAAGATTTTCTTCACTACATTATTGGAAAATAATAAACTCTGCATGACAATATTGAGATTAATGTGTCAGAGGGAGGTGTGCATCACCTCACGTGATCTCAGATGTAAACACGATGGAGACTGTGGAGCAACAACTTGCTATAACAGCAACTGTGTGTTTCATCGTGAAAGAAAGGGGAAAAAAACAAAACCAGAACACTAAGGGATTGTTAATATGGTTAGGAGGACATGGTCAGAACGGTTTGTCTATTGTTAAGTGAGAAGTGGAGGTGAGATTTTCGCTAGAATCTTTAGCATTGCTTGGCAGCAGCGCTGCTCCAGGCTCTTGCATGATTATTATTAACAGTCAGAAGTCTGATATTTATCAGGGTGTTGCTGATCAGTCTGCGAGCAGTATGGGTGGTTTAGGACTGGATCTATTTGCTCTTCACATTAGCAAATAGATTCAGAGAGTTGTCCTTCGATTATCAGGAGGGGACAAGAAAAAGAAAGCTCCTGTAGTCTGCGCCAGGCAAAAGCTTAGCAGCTTCAGCATATATGCTCGGGAGCAAAGAACCTCAAAAAAGGGGCCTGATTCCACTGACCTGCATGAAAAAACCAGTGACCAGCGCTCGGCGGATGTTGATGTAGTATTCTCTGCTGCTGAACTCAGTGCTCCTTCGCGGCAGATTGAAACGGTCCATGATCCTGGACAACTGCTGTCGGACGTTGTCTGCTGACATCAGCGAGCGGTAGTTGACGAAGTTGTCATAGCACCACTGAGTGGACTCGTGGTCTGTGTGAGACAAAGGAAATTTAGATTTGATTGTACGTTAAACAATGTGAGACTTTAGTGAAACAGAAATTGGTCCACTCACTTTGTTTAAAGGCGTGGTAGACGTTGAGCAGCGTCAGATGGTCTCCGTCGATGTGGGCAAAACGCATCTTGGACTCGTCAGCCACCTTCTTGGCCTCCGTGGGTCGGACGAAGCACTGTGGGACTAAACAAGGTTGGTATAGGCCCCAACACAGCCGCCCATAGGGATAAGTTAAGCAAATCCCACAGAGAGGAACAAGGCCTCAGCTCAAGAGAGGCACAGAGCACTTCACAGGGCACACTGCATTGCCAAGTGTTTAAGGTGGAAAAGGAAAGGAGGGTCAAAGAGAAGACAAAGAGGATGGGTTTCTCCGTCCTGATCCACTACAGCGTGGCTTTATAGCAGACACAGCAAACTTAGGACAACCTGCACCAACAAACATCCCACCTCGCAGACCTAATACAGTGATGCAGACCGGTTCTCCCCTTCTCCCCTCTGTGAACTTGCTCCGAATTGCTTAACGTCAAACCTGCTTGATTATGGCTTTAATGGATAAAAGCTGTGTTTATTGAGCCTCATGGTTGGTTGCTGTGGCGGCACCATTCTCAGGTGTACTTTTGCTGCTTACTCTAATGAACTCAGCAAAAACCTGCCATCCTGAAACACCTGCTTTAAGTGCACACCACGTCCAGCAGCTAGTTAAATCCATTTCCCCACTCTCAAAGACCCTCGCACTCCCTTCAAAGGCGTCAAGATTCATCTCAATGAGCAGCATTCTGCTTTGGCAAGCCCGAAGTGCAATTACTGCTGTAGCATGCTGGTGCTGCTCCAGCTACACCTATACATTTTGTACAGACACGTATTTTTCCCCTTCTTCACAAATAATAGCTGACACCACTGACTTTATCCTCTATTTGCCTTGTAGTAAAGTTCAGTATGTACTCATTACACTTTTTATAAGTAGACTTCAACATCTGGGGGCTGGATTTAGTCGGTTGTAAGTCTTGTTAATGAGGGCATACAATACCTAAATCTAATTTTTGGTACGACCCATTGTCCTTCTGTCAACCCCACTCAAATAAAACAGGGGTCTAAAAATGCACACACAGAAGATAAAGAAGCTGCTCTGTATATTTCCTTTACGCTCACTGGTCGTTTCTGAGGCATGATCCACAAGCATAGGAAATGGAAAGAGTAGCAGCTCAGACCCACACAGTGGACCAGCCCTGAGTATTACCTGACAACATGGCAGTGATGGAGAGGACTTCGTTCGAACAGTTGAATTCGCAGCTGGCGATGACCATCTTGGCCAGCTGGGGGTCCAGGGGGAACTCTGCCATCATGGAGCCCAGCTCCGTCAGGTCACCGTCGTCATTGAGAGCTGCCAGGTAGTTCAGCAACTCCAGGGCTCGCATCAGGGTCTCTGGGGCTGGAGGAGACAGAACGGGAGAGATGGGCCATTAAAATGTTCCATGCCCATGGGCAAAACACACACAGATGGCTGATACAGACAATTTGCAAAACTGTCATTCTTTCATTGCTGCAACACTTGAGAAGGACAATTTGGAGCCCTTTCACACACGCATGTCAGAACTGATTAATACTCCAGCATTTCATGTTTACATTTAGAACTGAAATGAATGGTCAATTAACAGAAAATGTATTATTTTGATAATTAATATGTTACAAGTTACTTCCACAAATGTGAATATTTAAGAAAATAATCAGTAGTTGCAGCCATATTTAGATTTGTGCACCTAATAATATCTTCACCAGCAGTCAAAAATTAGATAGAACTAT
The DNA here is from genome assembly GCF_021347895.1 of Acanthochromis polyacanthus. Lineage (NCBI taxonomy): Eukaryota > Metazoa > Chordata > Actinopteri > Pomacentridae > Acanthochromis > Acanthochromis polyacanthus. Next base: position 9,592,064 of record NC_067135.1, on the reverse strand, counting down.
TCAAATTAAATCAAGAGTAGTCCAATATATTTTTTATTTTCGGCAGGTGAGTAAATGTTAAATTTGGCTGGTTGATCATTTAGAGTATGCCTAGATTTCTGTTTTTGTCCTCACAATCAAATTAAGCTTGCATCAAGGCTGAGCAGTCTTCCTTTAGACTCAATATAAGTAACTCCTTGAAACAGAACACACAATGTCCAGAATTCACATTAAAGCAACTATATGTCAAAACCTAACGTCTCAAATTGTTGAAATAACATTCAGGGCAAAAATAAAAAATGTGCTAACTGAAATAGATTTTTTCAGCTCAGGAATTTGATTCCATGCCTTGTGGTCCAGCAGCTATTGACTAAGACATAAAGATTCTTGTTAACTCAGTAACAAAGATCTGCAGCCTGATCAATCTACAGAGTGTTAGAAAAAAGAGAAAATCCCAGAAAAAAAAAAAGGCAGAGAAAACAGAGTTCCATCACCTGCTGTACTCGGAGGTTTAATAGACGACAAACGCCAGTTAAGAAAAGACACAAACACTCAAACAAAGGGAAGCTGTTTGTGGGTTTGGTGACAGAGAGCATGAGGTGAATCAAAATGAGAAAGCCGGAGCTCCGCTAGACAGCAACTTAGTGGAGAAGTAATCATGGCAGAGCTCATTTTTCATCCTCCGCTCAGGCAATCCTAAACAACTAATGCAATTACAAGGGAACTTTCTACTTAATGCTTCAACACAAAAGGCTTCCACCGTTTGGTTAAAAGATTTTTCCTCCAGATGCAATTATTGACCTTTGGCTCCCGAGAGCTGAAGCCTAATGACCAGTTGCATGTTAACTGAAAATTAGCTTCAAGCACCGGCTGCGGTGCTCGCTCACTTTCATTTCTCTCAAGTGCTCCCAAAAAATTCAATTTCAAACAGCAGGGAGGCCTTTTTTTATGATTAAGAAATATTGATTTGGGGCATCAAAGCTACTTTTTTTTTTTTTTTTTTTTTTTAAATTCATTTATTTTATACACAAAATGAGTGCTGGCCACATTACTTGCCACACCAGCGGCTTATGTGAGGCTAAACAAAAGGTGAAAATCTGATTTCCAAGTACTGCTAGCATGATGAGCCAGTGTGGAAATTTAATCTATACCCAACGCGACTCATCAGAAAGTAGGTATTGACTGCCTCAACACACAAGAATCCGATATATTAACAAAGGGGCCAAATCAATGAGGCGAAAGGCTAAAGGTACATTAAACTACATTGGCTTTGAAAGGTATTTCTTTGGAAATGTCACAAGGAAAATGAATCCCACCCAGCCTAGTCCTTGTGTAAATTTGCTACTGATTTCTTTTGGATTTTCCATTTGGTTGTCCCGCTCACGCTGTCACGCCTGTGTTTAGTGGGCAAAAACAGAAATAAACTAGACATTTGAACATGTCGCAGTAAGAGGAAAAATCAAGGGTTCCTTTTAACATTATGGACAAGCTCAAATACAACAAACCACTGGTGCTTGGAGCTCTTATATTTGCTCATCAGCGAGGCAATGCCTTAACTCAAATCCAGCATGCATGTTGTAAACAAACACCAAGAAGCTGTACAAAATGTTTGTTGGGCTTGTATTACCACAATAAACACTACAGCCTCAAGAAGTCCATCTATGCACCATATAGGATTTAAAACATGCTGAAAAAGACTAATAAAGAAGTTCAGCGGACAAAATCTTAAAACTTATGTAATGGTATCGACTGCTCGACTCTCCAGAGACACTTCTGTGACCTGTCCATTTTCTCAGAGATCGGCCTTTGACACAGCACATCAAAACTGATCCACTGTAAATAGATGTCCTGAAACCTATCTCGGAACTCTCTCAGACCTAAAGCAGACTTCATTTGTTGCGCCCAACTAGCTTCCAGCTTGCTCAGGAGCTACTTAGGAGAAACCTTGTGGCCCGAGTGGATCAAATAAATAAAAAGGTAATCCTCCCCCTTTCCTTCACCCCACTATTCCCAGTTAGACCACGCAGACAAGGCCAATCCCGTGTGTTGACGTATACCCTTGCGTTTTGTGAGAAATGTGGGGGTGGAGGTGGAGGTCAGTCACGTTTCACTGGAGGAATATAAAGGGAAGGCAATAGCCAAGGTGATAGCGCTGCTATTGATGTAACCAATTTCATTCTCAAAATGGCGTTTGCCACAGTGGACGGGGAGAGATGGGTTTAATCTCAGAGGTGAGATGAAAACTATATTATGGTGAGAAAAGGGAGGAGGGAGGGGGAGGTTAAGGATAGGGAAAGGAGGGGTGGTCTCTGGAAGATGTAGGAACACATACTCTCCTGGAGGATGCCATAACTTGGTGCCTGAGTAAAACGAGGTCTGTGTACGTACAGCTTGATTCAGATGTAACAGAAAACAGAGACAGCAGGCACATAAAGCGACTGATCAGCTGGAATACAAACCGCACACATCACTCATTTCTCACTTTGAACAGCCATAATATAAACTTAAAGTAGACTGCTCATAAAAATTGTAAAATACAACTATGTAGTCCATGTCTGTCGGAGCACATATCCTCAAATCTCCAAACATTCACTATGTATTATTTGAAGTCTGCCAAGATCCTTCCTTTGCTTTGTCATTTTTTTCCCCGAGCTCCCAAGTGACGCAGCCAACCCAGATTTGATATCATTCATCAAAACAACACTTCAAGTAAAGGTTGCTTGATTTCAGAACCGTTTGTTACTGCATTTGTCCTGATTCACATAGCGCTAATCAAAACCAATATCATCATTATCTCAATCATGTTTGATATTTAAGTTATATTATGTAACATTTCAGTCTTGGTTGGTGAATGTGTGGTTTAAAACGTGCAGAAAACAGTCGCTGCAACTGTTGTATCTGGTTACATTTAGGCACTGGGTCTGATAGTTAAGCTCTGTGTCCAACAAATGCCTGTTTCCCATGAATCCCTGTAAGACCAGTGCAGAAATGGACAATGAACTACCACACAAACAATTAATTGCAGAAGGTAAAAGCACTGCATGGGTAGTTTAAAATAAAGCAAAACGACATGCAGAACACTGAACATGGAGAAAAGGTTTGTGTTTTAATCCCAACCTGGCGGGTCCATGAAGTCAAAGTGCACCAGGTCATCTATGCCCAGTTTCTTCAGCTGCAGCACCACAGAGCCCAGATTCGACCTCAGAATCTCTGGATACGTGTTGTCCTGCGGCAGTTAAGAGGCAGTGAAGAAGCCCCAGGAACAATTCAAAATGAATTAGTCAGGGTGCTTATTATCTACTCATGCATCACTCATATGCCAACTTGAACAGTGACGCGGAGTCTCGGGCATTCGAAGGGCAATTTAACTTGTTGAAAAAAGCTCCTCAGCCGCTTGATGTGAAGGAATTTGCCTGTTAAAGCAGAACATTTGTCACAAGGTGGCTGTATAGTTAACACAGGTTATAAGGAAGAGTGGGAAAGGTGTGGATTAGCACCAGGATCTTGGAGTTATTATTCAGCCGACTGGGGATCGAGGAGTTCTAAGGGCAAATGTTGCTTTATAGAAAGCTTTTTCAGCTAGAAGGCTGCTCTGGGGGCAAACAAAGTGCTCGTGAAACTGCGGAATGAAAGATATGGGAATCAATCGTGTGTTTATATCTTGTCCAATTTTTATAATTTTCCAGCAGTCTTTCTTACCTGCATTTCTGTCTTGTAAGCTTTCTCTGTGTAAAGGCGGAAACACTTTCCTGGGCGCGTTCGTCCAGCGCGACCTGCTCTCTGCTGCGCTGAAGCCTTGCTGATGGCCGTAACCAAAAGAGACTCCACTCTGATACGTGGGTTATACACCTGAAAAGAAAACAGATCTATGAATTACATTTCAAATGAGCATAAAATAAAATTTAAAAAAATATATATGTAGGGGTAGAAGTTGAAAAGAAGTAGTTAAACAAATACCAACATCCACAAATCTAGTAAATATAAGACTGGCTAACAAGAAATGTACAATAACATACACCCAATCCACCGTAGTGCATATATAATCCCTTTTTGTGCCATGTGTATGACTTGGCTCCAGGCTGGTGAAATGTCAGAGGAATAAATAACAGGCTTTTCCATCTTTGCCGCTGTCAGGTGTGCACTGCTGTGTTTATCTGGGGATTCTCAGGCAACAGACGCAGATGATCGCAGCTGATAAAGAGTGGTGGGAGAAGATGGGGGTGGTGCGGAGGAAAGGGAAGCTAACCTTTTGCTTGGCAAATCCGGGATCAATTACAAACACTACCCCATCGATGGTCAGGGACGTCTCGGCAATGTTTGTTGACACGACGACCTGCAGAAATGAGAACACGAGTTAAGACATGATCCACCCGGGCTGTTTGGAGGCACTGAAAAAAACAGAGACTGATGCTCGCATCTTTAGTCAACTTTAGGTATGCTCGTCAGGGCAAAAAATGATTTGGAAAATTCAGGAATTGAGGTAGTTTCTACTGGTAAAATGTTGAGCAGAAGTTAAGGTCTGAATTTGGACTCATTTTAAGTTGTGTGTTAATTTTATACCATGTGGGTGAAGAAGAATCACACTCTGAAAACGAGGATCTTGAAGTCAGCATCTCTTTGTTCAGGCAATGCACAGAATCTCACACAACACCAGGTTATGGGAGAGGAGTGACAGTATTTATACACCTGTATCACGTTGTTTCGCTACGTGTAAGTTCTCTCTGTTATGGATCTTTATTCTGACATGGGAGAGTAGCGTTAAATTCTCCCTATCTATCACAGGAGTGTGACTCTTTGTGCCCAAAGTCTCTTGGGAATGTAGCTCTTCTTTTTTTTCTGCACTTTCACACAGACCTTTGGCCTCTTGTAGAACAAATAATCTGATGTGAATTAGTTGACTTGAGAAGCTAGAGACGTCACAGTTTACACACCGTCTAATGCAGTCCAACAGGATAAGTACCAAAACAGTCTGTGTAATCCATCTGTGTGTTATCAACGTATTTGTGCACGGAGCTGACTTGGGTCCCATCCAAATACATTACATTTAGGTTGTGTGTGTGTGTGTGTGTGTGGTTGGAGTTTCTATCTGACTATCCCCAGCATGGTTTTGCTTTTGTTGAGATGTCAGCTTCCCTTTCTTGAAATGCTCCTCCAGAGTTTGTCAAAACCACAGAAAACAGTTGATTTAATGGTTCCTCCTAGGCGGTGGGCTTTTTAACACGCTGTGAGCTCAACAATGGTTACCGCTTTCAGTCAAACATCTTTTCTTCCCCCAAATGAGAGCGGCTGTAAATCCTTCATGAGAACCCAGTGTCTTTTGGTATGTGGAACAGCTGTGCGTGGCTCGTTGCTGCTGATCAGCAACCAAAGGCAAACGACAGGACGAATGTTTGCACTAAATGTAGTTCAAGACTTTCTGAAAGTCACTGAACCGACCACCAGACAGATTATTAAAATATTTCCAATATCACCATCATTTTGAATCTAACTTTATTCCCTTATTGTCTTTGTACAGTGAAATAGTACAAGAACAGAAAAGGAAAAAGAGCATCTAAGTACAAGACCAGTGGGGAAACTGTGAACAACCATTACCCAATCTCAGATCTTCATCTATTACAATTATCCCCTATCGCAGGAATGTCCATGAGAAATGACAGCTGGGAAAAAAATATCCACTGAGTCACATCAGCCAGTGAGTCTCTCCCTGTCAGCATCTACACAAACGAGAGGAGAGGGAAGAGGGGAGGATAGGAGGGTGAGACGGATTTGCAGCTGCTCTCGTGCGAACTTTGACCGCCGCTAGGGTGAGTTCTCCTTATATAACTGAGAACTGCCTGGACAGAGAAACCCTTTAAATTCATCAAGGCGCTTGAAACTGTGGCGGCTGGGTCGTGGCCCACTCTACTGGCAACTGCTGCTCCTGTGTCATAGCTCAATACGTAAGTGGGTGTTTGGAAAAATGCCTCTCCACACTTTGAAATCTTTTTACTTGCTCACTTGCTCAACATGTATCAAGACATGAGGAAGCTGGAGGCTGACCTATGCAGTCACTCTGGCGCTGGCCGCCCGCTTCCTTGGTAGTCTTCATGATAAAATGCCAAGCACAAAACCAAACAGTTCTCTGTAGTCTTTGCTGATACAGGTCCACAGAACCAATTTTGCACACTTGACACACTTCCTTTGTAGCCGTGCCTCTTCAGCTGTCTTCAAGCTGTGAGCCTTAGAGACTTTTAAATCCCACCTTTTAAGCGAGGATTTCTCTCCAGCCTGAGAATGCCTGACTGTTTAGTTATTAATGCCAGGGAGGGCCTTTTTTCCCTCCTCATTCAGCCCCTGACCTCGAGTAATTCACCTGTCGAAAGGCACATTCCCCTTAGTATGGCAATGAAGGCTGGTATGAAACTGATCAGACAGCAGTATCTGGCAAGTGGCTTCTTTCTTAAACATGCAGTTCTTGGCCATCTACATGCGACTGGCAACAACACTCCATGACAAATGTGAGTTACTTAATTTAGATCGACAACCAATAATAAAAAGGCTAAAGCCAGAAGGCAAACTCACAGCCTATTTCCATAGCAGGAATTTAACAAAAAAAAACATGATGTTGACATGTCACCATTATCGTCTTTTCTCACTTCTACACATCGTCTGATTTGCAACAAATTCCTGACACTAAATTTGTCATAAATAAAATTTCAGGTACTTCCAGGTTGCTGACAGTACCATCAAGCATGAATTGTTAAGAGGAAAAGAGGAATCGAACAGATACAATAATAAATCATTATTCAAGTGAAGTGAAAATGTATCAAATGTAGAAGTGGAGGAGTTAACACATGACCTGAAAATGCAGGAAAAAAATTCTGCAAATGAAATATTAGAATAAAAGTAAAGGGTTGTGGCGCATTTAATGAAACAAACCGAGTAGGACTTTACATGCTGGACACAGTTTCTGTCAAAGGAAAACGGCAGCATTTCCTGCATGCTTCTTAAAGACATAATACATCTGACATTGCAATCGAATGATGATCTATCATGGCTGACTTGAATTTTGAATCAAAATGAGGCTCGCTGGTTAGTAATAATAAATAAAATACTTCTACGTATAGCACCAGCGCTGTCCAAACATTCCTAGTCGACATGAACAAAGCTTTGACTGGTTGGGACACAATGAGAATGATGGTCATTGGGTGCACCAAGCATCTTGTGGTGTAACTTCGTTTGCAAATGGAAGACAGTGAGTGGGCCAACATCTTTAAAGAAGCTTTAAGGTGTCAGAGATACAAATCACAGCTTCCACTCTCAACTGAATAAAATCAGAGTAAAACACAATGCAGAGATTTATCATTTTGGCCTTTACTTTTTAGCTTAGGTGACTGGATATGTAATCAGGCCACCATATCACGAACTAGGGTTGTTCCTGCAGTGGCATTGTGAAACCAATTACCCACAGTAGCAGCATGGAATTAAAGTGGCTGGCTAAAAAATCCACTGACCAGTGTCTCATGACAGACACTATATGCCAGCCACCAACATCCCAGCAAGGAATGAAAGGCTCGGAATGCCTCAAAGTCCGGTTTAAAAAAAATGGATGTTGGGGACACACTCGGTGCTCCAGCAGATGCCACACATGACACCCTCTCACATTTCATGATCATATGGGTGGCCTCATTGACTGCATTGATTCTGAAGGATTATCCAGGCTGGGGCCATTACACTGAACGCAGGCTGGCTCCTTCCAGTCTGTTGCTGCACTGGCTTCTTCATCAGTAATATCATTAGAGCATCATCTCTGCATGTTATTTCTGGGTTATTACCTGCAGGAGAGCTAGTACTATACCTAACACGGGCCATATTTTACATTCCCTGCTGGGAAACGCAGCCTTGTTGACAAATACCTTGAAAAACCTTCCCCTGATTGGGCAAAAGAAGAACATGCCCAGAGCAGCATCGACGCGCTCGTACTCTGATGCCATGTCCACACGTATCCGGATATTTTTAAAACCGTATATCCGCCCCCCTCTGTTTAAGAAAAACTCTGCGGCCACACGTCTTCGTTTTCTACAAAAATCTCCGTCTACACGTATCCGGAGCGCCGGCGGCATCTCTCGCGTCGAACATGCCGAGGACATGGAATGGTTGTCAGGTGCAAAATAGCAGAAGTCACAGCATTCCTCCTTCTCCGATGCTCTTCGAGGTGAAGCAGTAAATGACCTTGTAAGATCAAACAAGCAAAAAGCGCCTGTAGTATTGTTTAAACCAGTACACTTTTGAGCGCGTCCATTCTGCTCCGATTGTCTACAAAGGTCGCATGTCTGATGTCTCAGCAGTTTTGTCGCAGGCAGTGTCGACTCGTCTGCGCTCCTAAAACTCCGGTTATGTCTGTCCACACGTAAACGCATACCCAGGGTTTTTCCCAAATCTCCACTTTGGCCAGAGTTTTCAAAACCTCCGTTTTCAGAACCAAAACCTCCGGTTACGTGTGGATGACAGGCCAAATCGGAGAAAAATATATGCGTTTTCAAACTTATCCGGATACTTGTGGACAGGGTCTGAGTTTATTGAAATGGATACAAGGCAGAATCACAAGTGACATTTGAGGGAATATTCCAAACATGACAATGCTAAAAACAATCCTCAAACACTCATCACAGCGCACTTAATAGAAGCCATGTTTGAGACACTGGAAAGCAAAGTGAGATTATAGTCTTTGTTTGTAATTAGTCAATTCCTGCCTTTGTTTTAAATGATTAAACTGTTCAAAAATGGAAGATCAGTGGCTTTCCAGGAGAAATGGAGCAATGACGAGCTAGCGCTTTATGTTAATTGAGGGGTGCCTAATGCAGTCGTTAACATGCATAGTGGCAGATGTGGTGAACCTTAATTCTTTTTCACTACTTCCTCTTGGGCTGGCTTGGGTGACATCTCTGCATTTTTCACTTGATGAGTCGCTCAGTCAGACACTGAAGAGAAGCACATTTGCTTCAAGCACGCCAACTTTAGATGCCACCTCGACCAATTCAACAAGCACCTGACAAATTGATCCCGTGGAGGAAAAAAAGGACATAAACTGTGCCGTTCTGAAGCTAAAAGTGGATGCTGGGATAACGGTTCCAATCGCCAAATTAAACGAGAATCATAGCGATGCTGCTGAATAAAGTAATACCATCAATATTCAAGAAGCTCTGTGCTAGCAGATCATTTTTAACTCCTGGTTCTATCACATCAGATATACAATTCCTTTTTAGACATTAGATACGTAATATTGGTGAATTCACAGGACTGTTACAGTGACGGCATTCTGTCATTCAGACAAACGTCACATTTACATTAATGTTCCTCAATAGTTGTCTTACATGCAAGATCAGACAGTACATCAAGTATAATAATGCAAACAAACAAATGCTGCAACTGTCAGCTCTGTCAGCTTGCATGTCGAAAGTGAAGGTAAAGTACACAGTGTGACTTGGATCAGTAAAAATGATAATTAATGAAGTTCTGTTTTTTCCACACACATAAATGCATTTAAGTTTGGAGACGCCAATATGAATTCTGCTGCTGTTGCAGATATAAACTGAGAGGAAAGACTTCTACAAACAGCCAGAAGCAACAAAGTCAACTTTAGCTCATTAATGTTTGTCAAAACACCTTCATTACTGGCGAGTCCCATTAATTTGGTCTTCATTGCAGTAAATAGACTGAAGAATTATACACATTATACACATTTCAGTTTGTAGTAGATGTTAACTTGAATTTGTGCGTATAAATCAGTACTCTCTGTGGTGCTTTTTACCCAATAATGATGCTCAAATGTGAAAAAAGTTACACAAAATGAGACTGCTATCCCAACATCATGGAAAAGTTACCAGGGTGCCAACACAATCCAATGCTGTCAGATTAACAAAAATCGTCAAAGCGGGGGCCACAAACTCACAACCAAACAGATGCCAAGTAATATTAAAGGATGTCCCCGCACAACCATGGCCAAGTTTCATGTAAACATCCCTTTGAACAGCAAAGGCAAACACTGAGAATGATATTTGAACTTTTGAAAAAGATCTTATCCAATATTGGGTAATCAAAATAGTAAGAATGCTGAGCCTCTTAAGCCCAAGCAGCACACATACGGCTCAGCCAAACAGAAAGCCTGAGGAAGATGTAAGACTTAAGACAGTAAAGGGAGCGGGGGCTTGTGTGAAATGTTTGATCCAAATTATGGGAGAAAACCCTTCTAGAAGTAAAAACTTGACCAAAAAAAACGCATTATGTGCCAAGTATTACTTATTAAAACTACAATTAAATGCATACTTATTCACACTGCTAAGATGTCTACAGAACAGTCAGAAAAAACAGGTTGAATTGAGCGATTTTAAAGTATCACAATGTGTTTAACTTTGACAGCCCATTAATGTTTTCACTGCTCATATGTCAGCCTGATCTGCGTCAATTAGAGGGGTTGTAGCAATGAGTCATTCATCAACACCGTCCCCTATCAGATGTTTGGGGGTGAATGCTTGCTCGTTCACTGGCAGTGATGATATTCCGATATTCTGTCAGATCCCTGGCCAACAGTGTGACAGTGCAGGTGGTGCTGCTACTCTGGTAATGAGCCCATCTCAATGGAAACTGTCACACACAAGAGAGGAACTCTGTCGCGTCTGTATCAATGAGAAGATCATTCACTCCTCTGAGATTAAGTGACTGGAGAAAGATTTACAACGTGCAGCGAGAAAAGTCCCGCTTTTGGTCAGCTCGTATAATGCGCACCTTTCACACGGTTTCGGACAGCAAAGGTCTTAGGCCTCCTCTTTGAGTAGCAGCAGTGGCTGTGCAAATGTAGTGGAAAGATAAAAATGACTGAGAATGCAGTACTTTCCTCAGGCTCAGAGGGCGTGAGTAATACCCCAGTTATAATTTAGAGCAGAGAATCGCATGCTGACAAAAGCAGCATATGTTGTGTGAGTCAGTTCTGCGCTAAAGCTGAGAAAGGGAAAAAAGTTTCAGTCCCTACCTTCAGCTCTCTTACTTTACCCACCTTATTCCCCATCTGGCCTTTCTACACCAACCGCACTCAATTTCTCTTCACTTGCCCTCTCCCCCTCAAACTCCCCGCCTCAACCTCCCCCTCTGTGTTTTTAATAGCAACAAGGCAGCTATACCTTCCTTCCGATGGCACCGTTTGGTTTACTGGGCGGGGGTGGCTCGAAGATCCTCTGCTGCTGCTGTGGAGGCAGCGTCGAGTACAGCGGGATGATTTTGATATCGCCGACATCGGGCCCCAGGTCGTCGACTTCCCTCTTGATTCGCTTGCAAGCTTCGTCAATTTCCTGAAAGATGGAAAACACGACAATTAATCCGGGCGCCACTTGTGTATGCAAACACCAAAATCAAACAGGTTCTGAACAACACCTGGATAAACAATGGCAGTGGATGTGGATGATAGGGGAAGGCAAGAGGAGGCAGCCGGGGAAACTGTGGTTCCCCGCTACAGTACATTTGTTCTAACTATCGCTCCATCTGACGGAGGAAATTAAACCTGGACTGCAGTATGCTTTGCTGAGCTCCCTGTGGCTCTGTTGTCAAATGCAGCAATCATGGAAAACATGGACGCGCACGCTCAGAAGGCGCACACACACAGAGCCAGACAGACTCAAACAAGGTTCATTATTCCACAGTGCAGTATTGTAGGGGGGAATGTGATATGAGACTGCAGCACTGATGCATAACCAGCGGCAAATCATGGCAGATCAGTTTAGCGAAGCTGAACGTTCTAGAGCCGGTGGGCTGGCAGACAGACAGAGGCCCTGAGTAGCAGCCGGAATAAGAAAGAATGATAGCGAGCGCAGCGTTAGGGCCCATTTTCCAAAGGCTTATTAGAATACAATATTAAATGTACTAAATATACATATTCCACAGGCCCCCTGCCTCACTAACATACCAAAAGTTGTTTTATTTTACCCACCTCCATACACACATACACATTTTCAGGGCTTCATTATTACTGAAAGTTTAAATTAGTTTCAGGAATGGGCCAAAACAACATTTCATGTCGAAGCAACTCCCACTGTTCCGAACCATTTTCCTATTTTTCCCAGCAACAATCATTTAATCCTTATGAAGCTGCACTTACTACACGTGTCACATTACAGCCTATACTGTTGCACCACCTGCAGGCCCAAGGGAGCAATGCAGCGTCAATGAAGGCACTGAGGAACAGGTCCTTTGATTCCAAAATTATTTTCTGCCGTGCTTAGTGTCACACAAATGGCTACATCACAGCCTCTCAAGCGTGCTTTCTTTCATTAAGTCGGCCAAGAAAACGGCACACTGAAGACATTTTTTGTTTACCTTCCTTAAAACATACTGTGCTTAAATTAGTTTCAGCATGACTAAAACTGGCTTAATTTGTACCACTGTGTGAAGCCACACTTGCCTTGACATGAGAAACTACCACAGTGATGTTTCCTGTTTTCCTTCTGGACTGCAAGTGTGTTATTAGCCCTGTTTGTCCCCTTGTTCATCGCATTAAGTCAAACCCCGCTGATGGCCATGTGCCTCTTAATCAGCACACTGACAAGTGGAAAACGGTAAATCTGAATGGATTGGTAAAATTAGCCTCAGTATTAATAGCCTATCAAGCCTCTGGATGCAGCAGCTGCCATGGAGAGAAAAAAAAAAGGACCTCTTTGCCAAAGCGCTGGAAGCAAGCTGGCTGTCTGTCCCTTAGGGACATCAAGACAGAATGTGTGTGTGCGTGTATGTACACACATAGGGGCAGTTGGCCAGTGTTGGGAACCTGTCCACCAGCTCTCCCTGCGACCCCAGAAGCAATAAGCTACAGCCAAGCTAATAACCGACACATTTAGGGACTCCTCTTGACTAGCAAACAACCCCCCCGCCAATCCTCATGTTTTGATGTTAGCTGCTGAGGGGGAAGCTTAAATATTAGGACTTATCTTTGCTCGACAGCTGTGATAAGTTTCGACTTTCTTGTTTGGAGTTGGTGCTTCAGTTCTATTTGTTTGTGGAAGCAAAATATCTCACAGAAAAACTGTGGAGGAGAGAGGAACACGGTCCTGTGCGCTTGCTTTCGTCTGTTATAAATTAAACCGTCAGATAAAAAGAGTCTATGGCTTTGCTATGAATCTGCCTCCCAATCATTAGTCTACATCAAAGTTGCTGGGAGACTGAAGAGGTTAAGAAGCGCTTGAGGGGCGTGCTGCTGCACCCTTTGAACAACCATCTCTGCCAGACCTACCACACATTAACTTCTTTAACCCAATTACGAGGGGGTGATAATGAACTCACCGTGGGAGTGCTCTCAGTAATGCCTGAGCTTGACACAGTGCGGGGGGGTGGAATATAAATCAACAAATTACATCTAACTGCAAAAAATCTTTAACACATTGCCTGCAAATATCCCAGACTTTTCTGCTCATTCATAGCAGTGACTATTAATGTTTCGGGCCATCCGAGCAGCTGGGATACCACTAAATCTAAAATCAATTACCAGTCCTCAAAGGAGACCACTTCAAACACCGTACCTCCAATGACTTTATCCTGTTTGTAACAAGCCACATATTGATCCTGCTTTGAGAAATGAGAAGTGACGTAGGTGCTCTCCAACAGTCCAGATGTGTTGAGTGACAAATAATTACTGCTAATAAACAGCCCAACACAAAATGTGATCAGGGAAGCCACAGCAACATTTGTATTGATGAAGAATTGTTATGTGCAACAAAGATGTGAATACTACAATCAGGTCCAGCTGCATTCTCCTTTACAACCTCAAGTAATCAAGTTTATTGTCATGGATGTCTAATAGCTGTACGTTCAAATAAAACGAAAGTGGAGGCGGACATATTTGAGCGTGCATTTGATTGCAGCTGCTCTTCCAAACGTATATGACAGTAAACCTGAAGTAATCACGTGGCATCCAACACCATTTTGTCAAAGTGCTCAGAGAATAATCACACCAACACAGGCACTGCTGGATCCGACAGGCTTCTCCTGTCCAGTGATCAGGAGATTGAAACATTTGTGGATGCTTTTCTGCGTGTGTGTGTGTGTGTGTGTGTGTGTGTGTGCCCACCCAGCTGTGACCAAATTCATCACTTTGGGCATGGACCCTGCCCTCCATTACACATCAGTGGACAACATTTGCAGTGAGGGGGGAAAAAAATAATAAATGACTTAATTTCAGAGATTTGTGGGAAGGGCAGAATCTGGGTCACTCCTCTTTTTTTTTTCCTTTTCCCACTCAGTGCACAAATCCTGGTAGTTCCCAAACAGGCACAGTCACAGCGTTAACATCTATCAATCCGAGGATTAATAATTTCCTGTGCACGTGTGTGGGCTCGTGACACCGTATGACTCATTTGTGTAATTAGATTAATACGCAAACTCTTCACTTTGGAGATGTATGAAAGATAAAATCGACTAATCATTTCCATTTCTGTGAAGCGCAAATATCAAACAGTTGCTAGTTCGAGCTTCTCAAATGAGAAAGTGAGGATTCACGGCACACTTATAGAAAATTATATAAGACTGTATTTTAGACTGGCCATATTGTGGGCTCTAAAAAACTCTGACACAATTGTCTGACATTTTAAAGGTAACAGATGAATAACTAGAATAATCATTTGCTCCAGTTATGCATATATCTGATAAAAGTGTCTCTAAAGAAAGATAAAAACCTGGACAGAACAGCACAGGTAATCCATGACACATCGCCGTTATAAATCTTACCTCCTGTCCAGTGAGGAAGAGCAAAAGGTCCCCTTCATCCTCCTCGCACATGTGGATCTGGATCACAGTGCGGATTGCTGCTTCAAGGTAGTCCCGCTCTGGTTCCGGCGTGTAGAAAATCTCCACTGGGTGTGTGCGCCCGGGGATGGTTAGAAGTGGGCAGTTGTCAAAATACACCTGGAACTTGCCGGCATCCAGCGTTGCACTCATGACAATGACCTGAACAGTGAAGGACACAGGAGAGAGAGAGAAAGCGAGAGAGAGAGAGTGAGGTGTGACAAGTTTGTGAAGTACAATGTATTCATAAAAGAGGTGAAAGTAAAGATAAAAATAAAAGTAAAGACAGCAGAGTGTAAATGACTGCAGTGATTATGGGAGTGAGCACTCAAGTGAAGAATCAGTTCACATTTTATATGGCTTGATGATGATTGGCGATAAGGACACATACTAAGTAGACGAGGGTGCAACCAAATACAGGATAGATGGAGAGTGCAAAACGCTATACGGGAGGGATAATGGTCTGAATTAAAATTTAGGGTGAGGGTGCTGGCACGAACCCAGGTTGGTGTCTGTAATGTAGAACTTGGCATTACAATCCAAGTCACTGACCTACACAGAGCTATGACAGTCCTTGTTCCTGATGTTGGGTACACAATGTTCTCTCCAGAGTCATTAGATAGAGTGCATTAGGATTCTGATGGGAAACACGTCTCCCATTTTCAATCTCAAACATTTTCAGGGGCCAGCATCCCTGCATTTCGCTTTACGCTCTGCAAGACATCATAATTGCTCTTAATCAAGGCAAATTAAACTTTCAAATTTGGTAGGCGATAGGGATGAAGGAGATAGAGGGTTGTGGGTGGATGATCATTCCCAATAACCTAGACCTCATTTAACACTCAGCGAGCAACAATCTAACCTTTGATTCCACACTGACAAACAACTAGTCATTATCCATCTGCTATATGAGAATTATGTCTGGCACACTCCAGCCTATAAAACTTCTGCCTGCCTCTACGCTCCCATCCACGCAGACATGTTTCTGTTCTCCTCTTGGTTGGCTGGCTTAAAATGGGGGATGACTCTGGGAGCAATCTCCACTGTTGCTGTGGTGCAGAATAGATGTGCTTTTTGGAGTCTAACAGCAGCATTTCAACACACACACAGCTGTCAGACACGGGGACGCTGTCAGAAAAATGTGACAAAAGAGAGAAGTGACAGAAGAGGGACATAAACACTGACTGCCACTGAATGTATCCTAGGGGGGGAAGTAATATTTAGGGCTTTAACAGTGCTTTCTAGGCAAGAAGAGGCGCACAATTGTGGAAACAAATGCAGTGACTATAAAGTGGCTCTGGGCAGATAACCATTTAAAAACTTACACTTCCTGCAAAATGATTCTACCTGCTTTAAAGCACACTGCAGTACCTGATCCTGAAATTAAGACCAAAAAAGTAAGACAAATGCACTGAATAAACTAAGCAGGTTTTTTTTACCTTCAGGTCAGACCTCTGACGGACCACCTCCTTGAGGACCCCCATGAGAATGTCTGTCGCTAAGGTGCGTTCGTGGGCTTCGTCCAGAATGATGACACCATAGCGCTCCAGTAGGGGATCGTTCATGGCCTCCCGCAGCAACATTCCATCTGTCATGTACCTGAGAGAACAAGAGAGAAGCAGCAAACACTGTGAGGACACAGTAAGGTTTTATTATCACGTACAACAAATGCATTAATCAGATAAAACCTGCTTTAAATCAAAGCATCCAACACCAATAATAAGACAACTTATCATATACTCACATCTACGTTATTTATTGAATGAACTGAAGAGGACAACTAGTTGAAGGCTCTTGTCTAAACATAGCTGTAGGAGTTTATAAAAGGAAAGACAATTTTGGATTTTCAAAACATCCATCTTACTTGAGCACAGTCTTGGCCGAGCTGCAGTCCTCAAACCTGATGGAGTAGCCCACCTCTTGCCCCAGCATGACATCCATCTCATCCGCAACCCTCTGGGCGACGCTCATGGCCGCCACCCTCCTGGGCTGGGTGCAGGCCACGGCTCTCTTTGGTCCCGGCACCGAGCGCACCATCTCCACACACCACTGAGGGATCTGGGGGACAGCAGACACGTTTTCAAATGAGCAAAAAGCAGCAAACATGAGATATTATACTGAAATGAGAGATTTACTACACTTCTATGTTCTCCAAAGCCATTATTGATTAATCTTGGGCTGTTTTCACCGGAGGTATGCTCTTGCTTGAAAATTGCAGCAGCTGGCTATGAGAGGCTTGAACGAAAAGTCTTACTTTCACTCTATTAAGCTTTACGGTTTGGATGACTGCCCTTTAGAGATGATTCAAATCTTATCAGTCTTTGAAATGTCAACCAATCAGAGGTACAAAAATGCCAATGACTGGTTTGGAAGAGATAAACATTACACAGACAATATTAAAATCTGTTATTAGCACTTAGAGGACCTGACCCTGATCAAAGCAATACATTGGGTGGAATGCCAGGCCGCATGATTAATTGCATTAGAATTATGATTTCAGTTATTGAAGCTGCATTTGTATGAAGACAAAGCAAATACAGTTTAATTAAGAATTGTGAGAAAACGTAGAGTGCCAGTCTTAGTGCTGAGGTAGTTTGCGATTTTCCTCAGATTTTTATTTGCATTTTCTTTCATTTAACTTAAATGCATCACCGGTGACCTCAGATGACTCACATTAAACATACAGAAAAGTAGCTGCGTCCTTGATCAACAAGTGTTGTGTATATACGCATAACTGACCACATAAACATCTTTTCTGTGCAATTTAAAAATGGACAATTATTTTCTGGCATCTCACAGCAGATTATACCACTTCATTTGAGAAGTGTTTTGAAGATAGTTTATATTCACCTCAGGAGGAGGCAAAGGCCCAACTAGTGATTTACTCTAATCTTCTCACTTGCAAATTAAAAAGAAAAGAAAAAAAAAACAGACAACCCAGCTCTTTTAAGAACTCAAAAACTTAACCACATACTGGGAATTAACTCCAGAAAGAAAATGTTTTAAGCGCATCATCTGTTCAATCCACCCTGTTTTTAATGATATAATTATACCAATTTTAATCACTGAATTTCAAGCTTTCATTTCACATGACACATTTGAGTCAATTCATTCAAGAGAACGTATTTTTTTGGCTGCGATCGCTAACTGCTGCAATGTAAAAATGCTAAATATTCTGCCGTTTTCTACCTGCGTGGTTTTCCCAGAGCCGGTCTCTCCCACCAACACAAAAGACTGGTTTCGCATCAGGATGTCAGTGAAGCTCTCTCTGTACTCCCAGACAGGCAGCTGCAGCCGCTTTTTGAGGATCTCATGGTAGCGTGGCGTGTGGGGCAAGTTAGTGAAGGGGTTGATCTGCTGCTGTAGGAGAGGCTGCTTTAGGAAGCCCAGACTGCCTGCAGCTGGGTTGGTGGCCGCCACAGATGACTTCACATCTCTGTCCCTGTCACAGTCTCTATCTCGGTCACGGTCCCTGTCCCGCGACCTTTCATCACGGTCTCTGTCCCTGTCACGCCTGCAAGAGGAAGATGCACAAGGTCAAGATGCAATGAAACACTGCCACACAAACAAACCAAATTAATTTCCAACAAAGCCACAATGCGCCGTCAGATGGATGCAAAACGAACAGAGAAGGCACGACATGGAGCGAACAGTTCACAAACGCTAGGCCATGTCAAGTTCTTCTCTTAAAAATAACATGAAAAGGTTACTGCACATTCTTGTTCACAGTGGCAAAAAGCAGTCTAATCAAGTGTAGCATGCAAAGGTCATGAATAAACTAATTGTCTGCAGCGATTTTTCTCTTTTTGCTGAGATATAGCTAATAGATTCTGACCATTTAGTGAAGTATTTATATCCTCGCATTAGCAGCGTCGACTGAAGAGTATTCTCGAACTACACAGCCAGCTACTGCAGTGAAGCTGACTGCACAAAAGTCAAACGCTGGTGTGACTGCATGGCAAGGTGTGAATGAGTCTCACTTTAGTAGTAGCACTGCTGCATCAGTTTATAATGTGTGGTAGGGCAGAGCAGCTGATTGATTTCACATTAAAAGTGACAATCTGAAACAGTGAAATTTGCAAATCACAAAGGTTGCAATTTGCAATACACAATATCAGCATGCCGGCAGATTTGTGCCAATGTTTTCACAAATCCATGTCTTCCTCCATGACAGGTTTTAATAGTACTACACAGTGAATATTATGGCTCAACAATTAAATGATCTCAAATTGTAAATGCAATTTAAAACAATGCATCAAAGCAAAATGCAAAGGCTGCGATTAAGAATGTATGGCTATTAAATCACAAGACTAATGTTGCAATTCAGTTTTATTTAATTTGAGCAGAGTGGAGCGTTCAGGAGTTGTTTAGGCTTGCCAATTTATCACTGTCTACTACATCATCGAGGCATCATGGTCACACCACGCACATTTAGCAGCATGTGCAACTCAAGGTTTAAAATATTAAGTTTAGACTATTAGATGTTTTGCTCAACCATTTCAACCATAATTAGTGACATTCTTAAAGTTAAATTCAGTCTAAATGAAATATTTGCAACAAGCTTGTCATTTCTGGTACATTACATTTGCACAAAAACCCAAATATTTCACATTAAGATGTGTTCAAGTATTTCATATAAATACAACACAACCCCATTACTTCTTATTATTTCAAAACAAGCTGCAGCCTTTGTTGAGTACAGTAGGTGAGCTCACAATTGGGACTGAGGTGCATTATCAGATTTTAAATATTTCAATGTAAGCTTCTTTAGCAATCATGTCCTTGGCTGTGTAGAAGCTGCATTCTGCACACCATCGTTCATCTACTTGCACTCTGAAGTGAAATTTCAATAATTCACACCATGCACTGTTTACTTAAGCCCGTGAGATGTCTCTGTTATGCTTCACCATTCCATAAGGTCAAGTGCAGAGCAGGAGCAGTGACCCTGAGCTTGTATTCTCAGTGGGACTGCACAACATGCGAGCAGAGGAGGAGCCTGAGTCATCCAACTTATTACAGTCTTGTCTCATGTGAATGCCGTGCTATCCTGAAATGATCCGGGTTTATAGAAAAGCGTTGTGATGGGACACTAGAGTGGCATCTGATAGTGCTACAAACATTAGCCTGGCTAATTTGCTGTCCTGTGTGCAGCTTCGACGCTCATTTCCTCACTCATTCTTGCAGCGTCGCATTGCTATAGCAACCAAGAGTTCATTATGACATGTTGTGAATATTATGACCTTTCTGTTAAAGGCACAGCGTTTAAGCTAGCACTGGCTAGCTTGTAATATTAGCCACGTGTAGATCAGACCAGGCCGGTGCAGGATAACGGTCTCCAAAGTGGTTAGCTGGACAGTGAAGCTTTATTGTCTAACAGCAGCCCTCTTTAGCTTGTTAGCTTGTGAATAATAACCACGAGTTTCCCTCCCCGCTGATGCTATGTGCTAGCTCAATGTGTTAAGAGTTAGCGCGGCTAGTTAGCATCAATGCAACAACAACAAACAGCCTATAGCAATGAAAAACACCGCAGCAGCTATTAGCGAAGACAAGCGTGACATACCCATCGGAGGACCTCTTTTTACTCGACGAATAATCGTCACTCAAATCTAAACGATGTCGCTTGGACATCCTGCCACCGCTATTCGTCCAAACAGCGGCTAATTATCCCATACACATTCTACCCAAACCGTTAAAACACCGGCAAAATGGCGACCGGAAGCTCTTACCTCATCATTATTATCCTTTAGACAGAATGACTCGAAAGATTTTGAGGGAGAACCGTTACAGACTCCTGCACATGCTGCGTCCCATGAAAGCCCGTCGCGGTGCCTGCAGATACGATGCGGTTGTTTGGGGATGCGGGGGAGGATGCAGGAGGTCTGCCGCGTCTATGCCCCGTCGGGGTGATGTGCCCGCCAAATAACACACACACACACACACACACACACACACACACACACACACACACACACACACACACACACACACACACACACACACACACACACACACACACAAAGGCGCACCTCCAGCCTCCACCTCCCTCTGCAGGTCTGTGGTCTGTCTCAAACAAGGAGCATCCTATCTGAAAATATTTTAAGAAGTTGATAATCCTCTGTAACATGATTTTCCTGAAGTAGTTTACATTTAAAGCTCTTTCCTATATGTTAGCAGCCATGCTAATCCATTCATTTAGCAGCGACGGCCCTCTGCTGCTAAGTCCTAACCTCTGCTCCTTCAAATTTCTTTTTTTTTTTTTTTTTGTAATTGTCGCAAATACTCCACCGCTACATGTCTCAAATTTTACAGCAGTCTTGCACTGTGTTGGGTACTCAGGAGTACTAAGGTAAACGACAGACAATTGTCTTGCTCAGTATCTACTCTTTTGAATCAGTCGATAGGACCATAGATATAAATCAGTAGATAAGACACACCCCTCGGAGCTGTGTGCTACGGCGATGCTAAGCTAGTGGGGGCAAAGTTTCAGTGGATTCTCCAGTAGGGGCAAGACCGATTTGTGGCACTGGCAGCTAGCAGTGACACTTTTTGTGGCACCGCTGCGGTGTCACGGTTAATGCCACTGTGCAGTGACACTTTTTGTGGCACCGCTGCCGTGCCACGGTTAATGCCACTGTTTGGGCGAGATGCCACTGCCGCAGCGGCATTTCCAGTGGCCTCTGGAAATGCCAGCAGAGGTGCCACGGTTAATGTCACTGTTTAGGGCAGGGGTCGGCAAGTAGATGTGGCTTCGGGACAAAATGTTTGTAAACAATCGAACAGCGGGCCAACCTGCTAGGGGGTGCGCTCCGATTCCGCGAGCAGCGGAGCTTCTACAGCTGATCGCTGCTGCTTGGGACACACGTCTCAATTCTGATCACAGATGTATTAAAAATGACTTCCGAGACACACACACGTTTTGCACACACTGTTGCTCAGTGAAATCTGGCTGTTACAACAGTGTCTGACCAGTAGTGCAAACGCGGAAATGCCCGGCAGCAGCCGACCACGCGAGTTTCGTGTTGCGGTGACGGACTGGCTTGGCTCCGTGCCAAATCAAATTTTCAAAATCATCTGGCGGGCCAGATATTATTCTGACGGGCCAGTTTTGGCCCACGGGCCGCCAGTTGCCGACCACTGGTTTAGGGGATACCACGGTTAATGCCACTGTGAGGTGCCACGGTTAATGCCACGGTCTGGTAGAGATGCCACATTTTAAGCCAGTAGGCTACTTTTACCACAGTTTGGACGAGATGCTACGGTTAATGTCACTCTTTTGGGGAGATGCCACTACTACTACTACTACTATCTGGATGGGGTTATCCGATTCTGTGGTTTGTCCGGTGACCGAACTAGTGGTCGTTGCCCCTAGGGGCGCTAAAGACACTAGTTATTTGAGGGAAGAAACTGCTGCCAAATGCTGGCAGACTGGAGTAATGTGAAACAAATTCATCCTCAGTTCTCTTGAAATAAGCTATTTTATTTCCATTTTCATTCAGTTGTTACACATGTTGTGTGGATTATCACCAGAAAATATGTTTACTAAAACTGTTTGAAATAACTTGTCTGCCTGCTTGCTTGATTATTACAGCCTTTACCAGGCGTGGGTTACAACTGCCACAAAGATGCCACAGCTGATGTTGCTTTTTGGGAAAGATGCCAGGGATGTAAACATGATACATGAATAAAAGCATATAAACAATTGTGCTACAATTTTGAGGAACAATTTTACAATTTATATGTTCTACATATCTAAGTCTACTTCTGTAGACTTTGACTTGGTCTGACTGTACCGTTACTGGACTGTCATGTCTTATGCTGTTTATCTTTCAGTTACATCTTTCAATCATGCATTTTGCCTCAGGTTTTGAAAGTAATATGTTGCCAAATATGTTTCTTGTAGAGACCACAGATCCAGACATGTCATGCTCACAGTGTCAGAATATTAAACCAATCAGCCTTGAAACCAGCCTTCTGGTTTTTCTGGTATATTGCACAAAGAAGAAGGTATTTTAGGTGTTAATTAGCCTAGTCTTAACAGGTGATAGAGATCACAACATGCTTGATTTTTCAAACCAGGCAAAAGGATTATAAAATCCAGACTAATTAAACTGTTGCATCTTAACAATAATACTAGGTCCACACGTTCAGACTGTTTAAATTCTGGTAAATAGTTGCCACATCATGTAGGCCTACATCGACCACTTTGTTACTGGATTGACGCTTCAAACCGGACCTGGCAACCCAGCAGGTCGTCAAAAAGGTAATCACACAGCTCACGTCAGCCACTCTGGATTTGGAGAGACAGGAGCGATGGTCTTGTGGCATTCAATTAGCAAGCCTTCCACGACACACTGGCTACTGGCGAGGACTTGCTAGGTAAGTAAGTGTTGCTAAATGATTTTACTAATGATTTTTACTATGTCACTTTTTTCCGAGTGAAATGATAGTTAAGTAGGATACAAATTTCAACCACACTTGAAGCAAGCAAACCCTCCCCCACCCCCTTAACCTGTTACAAGGTAGTTACGGTTTTGCCCGTAATTTCTTATGCAAATACTCCATTTAACTCCGTGCAAACCCCATACGGTAGGTCTATCCTTATTAATGAGTCGGGATACAGTAAGGCTGGGCAGTTCCTAGGTTATTTACCTCCGCCAAGAAGGTTGTGTTTTCGGGAGAGTTTGTCTGTTTGTTTGTTTGTTTGGCTGTTTGTTTGGCTGTGAACACGATAACTCGAAAAGTTATGGACCAATTTTCATTAAATTCTCAGGAAACTTTCAAAATGGGACAAGGAACAAATGATTAAATTTTGGATTGGATTAAAGGATAAACGGGTATACCTTGGCAGAGGTCTGCGCTCTCTGAGTGCTTTTCTAGTATAACACTGCTGAACAGCGGGCCACAGGGGTGTCTAGTTCCAGTACTGGTCCCAAAATCTAGCAAGATTTTTTGTAGGCCCTACTCCCATACAAAATGTGTTTACCAAGCAAAGTAGATCCAACGCGAATATTTTGTGTTTTATTAACACAATGTTAGCAATTTAAATGTTTACAGTCAAATTTAATTAACACATTACACTAACAAACATTTTTTTAAAAAACTAAAAAAAATTGCCTCTCCACATTTATAGCTACTTTTACATTGTGATATACAAACATAAGTGATATTCATTTACTATCATTCCTTGTTGACCATTCAATTCAATATTTCCACAGAGTTTTGAGTTGGTGAGAAATAGCAAATGGAAATGGAAGGTGAGAAAAGCCACTTTCACAAGTACCTAAAATAACTTCCACCTAGCATGTCATGGTGGAACATGCTGTTATAACCAACATTGTTACTGTTCTTCACAGGTTCTCATCAGGTGTTCTGTGATACGGAGTCATTGTTGGCCTGTGTTGGTTCACAGTGCATTTTCTGCTCAGGAAAAGAACTAGCCAACAGAAGTCATCTTAGTAAAAAGCATCTTAAGGCTTAAACCACAGTGACAGAGGAAAATACAGAACCGGTAAGAAATTATTCTATTTCTGCACTAACCAGCAACTTAATATCTACTTCTCAGAAAGTAAAGTATGTGATAATATTTCCTTGAAACTCTATGCTCTATGTTGCTTGAAACTTATACAGAGATCTGTACATTGTCATATTCATTATTTTACGTTCTTATAATGGCATAACATTGCAGCTGAATAAAAACCTGGGAGATGAAGTTTGTCAGTGTTCTGCTGCTTGTCTGTAAACAGATTTGTAAACAGACACAGACATCCTTCACCTAAGCAACACCATTCTGCTTCTCCTAAGGGATCCTGTAAATACATAAAAAAAAATAGAAAATACAAAAATTTTAACATTAACCTAATTAATCCCATAAAGTTTTTCACATTAGATATATGTTGCATAATAATGAAATACAGCAATACTTAACTACGTGGCATGAGGCAGATTTTATTTGCTGCCAGTATGCATTAACTGGGACAAATATAATAGACAGTTTTAACATGTAATAAGTGTGATCTCTTTAAGAGTGTATAGTAAATACTCTGTAACTTTAAAAACTAGTTGTGAATGATGTATACGCAAAATACCTTGATGAGGTTTTTCTCTTTACTGCAGGGAACAGTGCTTCTAATGCATGCCATAGCTGCAGCTGACTGGTGCAAAAAATTCCAAATTTGGGGGAGCCTTGAAGCTGCCAGCTGTCATTTCAATGGACAAAGGGGAACAAATGGAAGTCCTCAAAGAACTGCAGAGCTGGGAGGGTGAATTTGATGAGTCCTCTCCAATGGAAATGATGTCATTTGTTTTTGAAAAACATGATGACTATGAGAACTTCATTAAAGAAATAGTCGACAAAAAACCCCTGAAAATATTTGCCTGGTTTGAGGAGGTTATGAACCTGAGTAAATAAATTAATCCAGGAAAACACCCCCTCCCACCCACCCACACACCCACACACCCACCCACCCACCCACACACCCACACACCCACACACACCCACACACACACACACACACACGCCATATATGTTGTATTTACTATTTTACTTTATTTTGTATTCTGTATTGTATTTATAGTGTATTAAAATGGTTGAGTTGTTTGAGACAAATATGATGCACACACCTCATATTTTGTATTTTATTACTGTATTTACTGTTTTACTTTATTTTGTATTTTTATTGTATTTATAGTGTATTAAAATGGTTAAGAGTTGTTCAAGACAAATATGATACACACACCTCATATTTTGTATTTTATTTCTGTATTTACTATTTTACTTTATTTTGTATTTTGTATTGTATTTATAGTGTATTAAAATGGTTAAGAGTTGTTCAAGACAAATATGATACACACACCTTATATTTTGTATTTTATTACTGTATTTACTAATCTACTTTTTTGTATTCTGTATTGTATTTAAATTTTGATCGTAACTAATATTTACTTTCAATTTAATCAGTTTAAATTTCATCTGCTTTTAATTGTTCAACTTTATTTCTGTGCAAGGCTCTGATGAGAATTTTTCAGAACAGCATGGAGATGAGGGAGGGGGCTAAACACTGATTGCCATTCATAACAGAGTTGCTGGAATGCTGGTAAAAAAAAAAAACAAAAACAAAAAAACTTTAAGATCCCAATGCACCGTGGCATGAACCGTGGCATCCAGGGGTGAAAGTAGTTTTAAATTCTTGCCGGAACTATTAGTAATAGTTCCGGACCGTTCCGGCTTACTTTCACCCCATTCCGTCGATGCTAACCATTGTAAATCCTGTTGAAAGTTTTTCAGCCAATCACAAGAATGTGTGGAATTTCACGTGTAATTTATTGCTCGTCCCAGTGCAATAAATCAAGCGCACCTATTTGCTATTGGCTGCTACTGGCCATAACAATCGCTGTGTTACGGAAGTAGACACGCATGCGCACTCACGTACTGCTGAGTGAACTCCGGTCGATATCTATGGATAGCAGGCAGGCCGGGCGGCGTACCCATAGATACCGGTGGAAGAGCGGTGTACCGCCAGCAGATCCTTTCCCGGAACTGCTTTCCGCCACCAGATCTTTTGCCGGTACGCAGTTCCGGACCGTTCCGGCTTACTTTCACCCCTGGTGGCATCTCCCTCAGACAGAGGAATAAACCATGGCATCTCGCCAAAACAGCGGTAAAAGTACTGGCATTAACCATGGCATGTTCCCTAAACAGTGGCATTAACCGTGGCACCTCTGCTGGCATCTCCAGAGGCCACTGGAAATGCCGCTGCGGTAGTGGCATCTCGCCCAAACAGTGGAATTAACCGTGGCACCGCGGCGGTGTCACAGAAAGTGTCACTGCACAGTGGCATTAACCGTGGCACCGCGGTGGTGCCACAGAAAGTGTCACTGCTCGCTGCCAGTGCCACAAATCGGACCTGCTGTCTCTCCAAAATCAAGTGTTTGATACTGAAAATTTCCCCACACCCACTGTGTCTTCTGAAATGCTCAAATGAAGCCAATTCTTATGCCTACACATTTGAATCTTTTAACTATTCTGTTTTACTGAGCTGAATTTATCTTAGTTTATTATGCTGAGTATGAACTGTAATGCAAGCAGCTGCCATAAATATGGCAAATATTGACTTCTAATCTAAACCACAAATGTGCAAAACAATAAGGCCATTACATTTTGAATGACTCGATGAGATTGTCTTGGTCAAATTAATTTGCTGCACTCCCTTTTCATTAATTTCCTTCAATCTGAAAACTTGTTTGTGGCTGCCTCCATCCACATATTGTCGCCTAGACAACATCATCAGTCATCAGCCACATACTGTACTAATGTACCGTTAGTCTGCGACTAAACCAACAGCATTGTCATCTATTTGCACTGTGTGGAGCTGAGCAGACAGCTGCAAAAAAAATAACAAGTAAATTAAACTAAACACATATAGATAAAACCAAATCATGATTTTTGCGACTGTTTACTTTGCTATAGTTAAAAATTACTTTGTTTTAAGCTGATCAATACAGTTTATAGTGATGTTATAAGCTTTTTAAGTATATTGTTTGGTTTAGTTTATAGTTTTCCTAATTATACTGAATGAATTTGAAATTGATCCGAGGAGCAACTGGAATCAGTGACAAGCATGAGCATGTTTTACTCCTAAAAGAGTTTAAGATCCTTCATTCAACCTCTGCAATCATAAAGTGATGAATATTCTGCCACAGAAGACAATCATTGCCGTTGACACAGGTAATTACACAGCCTGGACACTGCTAACAAGCTGCATAATCGTGAATGGTTCATTGCTTATCGCTGAGGGATTGATGGTGATGGTTAAAAAGAAGTCAACATTACAACAAAGTAGTAATCCTCTAATATTCAGGGATAATTTAAAATACTGGGAAATTTTCCACCTTACTGTCTGTCTCTCTTTCACAGGCTATTAAATAGCAGTCCAGTTGTGTATGAAATAGCTTTGGCAAACAGCTGCAGAGCTGGGAGAGCATGGATCAGGGACCACTCATTTAGAATATTACTATATAAACTCGAACTGCAAACAAACGCTTTAAAGAACTGGATGGAACTTAAAACATAACTTATATCGGTCCAGAATAGAAAATATGATCTTGAAGGGATGTTTTTACAAGCCTGTCTTTCTTATACTTCTTAAAATATTGGAGAATAAACATGGCCAAGGGTCCGATATGCCATGAGGCTTTTACTGATATCCTGATTTTTTTTTTTTTTAAATCTCCTGATCCTCATGAGAATCTTTCAATATTCTCACCAACCAAATCCAATCCAATATTTGTTTTTGTTCAACTTTTCCTTCTTATCGCAAAAATCAAAGCTCAAAAACACTCAAAATGACAAATAAACATGTACTAGACAACAATAAACACACGCCAAACTAACACAATAACATGAAAATCAACCACAAAGACGCAGGAAAGAAAAGAATACACAGAGTGTAGAGAGAAAGAGACACCAGACATCTACAAAACCTACGTAAACACATACCAAATAATCGCAAGGACCCACAAAACCACTAGAAAGAGACATAAATAGGCAAAAGAAAACTAATTATGAACAGATTCTTGTGTCAGAGGTGGAGGTCTTTTCCTTTATGATGCATCTATGTGCTATAGGATTGCATTCAAAACAACTCTGGATTAACAACCATTCAGGGTAATTTGTATTTTAATGAACCCTTCGGCATTAGCCTTAAAAAGTCACTTTTTTTAATTTAAATGTGAGTTATTTTAGTAATTTGCTTAAATGCTTTAGTGCACACACACACACACACACACACACACACACACACACACACACACACACACACACACACACACACACACTTCCAGTGCAGTTTGTGGGTTTGCATAATGAGCTAATATCGCATTTAGTTTTAACAAGTCTCTTGGCTGCCAATGAAATGTTATAAGGGTAAGGCATTTCATAAAATTGGACAACAGTGAATTAAGGAGGCTGTAAGGAGTTGTAGAGAATATGCAAACTTTCAAAGGATTCAAAATCACAGATGTAGAGCGAAGTGAAATTAACTGCAAAAAAATGTTCTTGTTTTTGCAAAGGCAGCATTTATTGTAATAATATAGTGTTTTTACTATTATTATATCTGCTTACAGGTTAGTTGTTACGGGCTCAGCTTGGCCCTTGTTTAATGGTTGATGCTACGGGTACGGACCCGTACCCGTAGCATCTGTACTTGAGGTACGGACCCGTTAAGGTCACTGAAGAGCTGGCGCCAGTTAACTACTATTTGCTGCACATTACAGGCAGTTTATATGAATGACTTTGACGGCGAACATTGTATAATTTAACCAAAAATACACCGTCTCCTCTCACACTTTAGACATTGCAGTTTTTACGCTTTTAGACGCCGTATCTAAATTGTTTGAAGTCCAGTTCCTATTAATTAGTTTACGGCGTTCAGTGGTGGAAGCGGCTGACGAACTCCATTGCAAATGTTCCCATTTAATTTCGGACGCTAATTTACAAGATAAAGTTAAGGATGTCGAATATGAAACAAACACTCGTGAATGGTGAGGAGCAGCTCTTTAATTCGGCATGAATTAAAAAAAACACAAACTCAATTTACTGTGATATTGTGAGATTTGTTTGTGGTTATGTAACTTAGCCATTCAACAGAGTCCGCTAACATGAAAGTGACTGACGTGCAGTGTCTGTGTTGACAGACGTAGAAAATACGTCAGGGTTTTGTTTATGCTGGCTGTTAGTTCCGCCATTTGTTTTGTTTGCTGTTTGTGCTTTATTAGAACAGGGTCACGTGAATAAAAGTTTTGCTATTTTTAATAGTAGTGCTGATTTCAACCCCCAAATCGCTGTCCGTGAAAAGTCAGATAATGAGATTTATTTGACATTATGCATGATAGAAAAGAGAACAGCAGATGACTGACATGACAGGCTCGGCACGCAGATTCACCTCGAATCACGGAAGCGCCTTCATCACTCGGATTACCAAGCCGGCGTATTAATATTTATGTGCGTCGGATTACCAGCCAATCACAAAGCGCGTTAATCAGCCGGCTCATTAATATTCATGTGCGTCTCATTAATATTTATGGTAAGGGAAAGTGCCGTATCCGTAGGCCACAGGCTACGGGTATTTGTAGACACTACCTTGTTTAATAACGCCGCCTCTCGTGCTTCTCTGCTTTTCTTGTCTAATTTTGTATGTAAATATGCTGCTTGGAGACTCGTGTGTGGTGATTGGTGACGCTGTGGACCTCGTGAAACGTTGTGGCTCCTCCCTCCGGTCCTGGTTGGTTCCTGAGTTCCTGCCCCGGTTCAGTCCTGTGGATTGGCTTCTCCACCTGTGCCCTCAGCCAATCGTCTGTGGCCACCTGGTTCTGGCGCCCCTTTAAATATGAACTGTTTCCAGCTGCTCGCTGGCTGGGCTCATTTGGCCCAGTCCCTCGTTTGTGTTGTGTCTCCTCGTTTTGGTTCTGTCACCTTGGCTAGCCTTGTTATTTTGTGACTTGTATTTTAGTTGAGACACTCGTTATGTTTAGTTTTCTTTAGCCTTTGCTGTTACCGTTAAAGAAGCTAAACTTGAGTTAAATCAGTTGACTTAGTTAAACCCTTATTTTTGTTATTTAATTAGTTACTTTTATTGTTTGTTAAACATCATTTGTATCATTTTTATTTACCCTTTGGGGACACCTTTTGTTGTATAACTTACTTCATTGATTATTAAATTCACAATTTTAGTTTTCCATTTTACATCTTGGTTTTTCTTGTATTGTTTCCTGCCCCATACCCCTTAGCACCACCAGCAGGACGTAATAGTTGTTTTAACCACAATTTGCTTCAAAGTGTTGGGTTGAGATGCTCAGTCCAGCTCATTGAGAAATACGGTGAAGTCATATTGGATTTTTTTTCTTTTTTTTCTTTTTTTTTTTACAAACAAATCACAACCAGTGGCGGTTTTTCATGGAGGCCAAGGGAAGCCTGGCTTCCCCAAAAAATATGCAAGAAAGAAAAAATATAAATAATCTTCACCACTATGTATTTTATGTTTTATATTTTTGTAATTCCTTGTTGTCAAAACACTACATCAGGCATTTCTGCTTTGCGAGCAGCAAAACAGCGCCCCTCTTGTGCATTACACTACGTCTCTCATGCCCTCTGCGCCATAGATGTATACAAACGCTAGATGTCTCAAGACGGATCGGCGGCGTCGTCACTTGGCGGCCATCTTAGGACAGGGGACTGCTCTGGCGCACTGTACTGTAGTCAATGGTAAGGTGGATGATTTCCTCACTTTAACACTCATAACTCGCTCAATTCTTGATTGATTTACAAACGGTTTAGTTTATTACAAGCCTTAATAACGTGGCTATGATTCAGGATCAATTCCGAAATCGCAGCTTTTCGTTTTGAAAAATGCGGCATAGTTGTGTGTCTTTTCTGCCTGACTACTCACATTGAAGATGGTGTTACTTACAATCTGATTTTCCATTATTAGGTTTTCCTGAGACCAACGTTTTTTGAGAACATAGTCTTTAGGTGAAATTACATTCTTTGTGGTTGTGGTTGTATTTATTTGCTTGTTAAGAGACTTTGATTGAGACCTTAGACTTATTGTTTGTATACATCTATGCCTGGATTAGTTAGCCTGCAGCCGAAATGCATTGTGGGTAATGTAGGCACCGGGTTCATGAAAAGAAAAGACATCATCTCTTTTTGTTGTGCATTGATTCTGGTTGAGCTTTGTTTTTATCTGTGCATTAGAAAGCTGATAGTAATTAAAAAAAAAGTGCAATGTTAAATATTAAAATTACATTTACATCCATTTATGCTGAAAAAAGCTGATATCTGTGTTCATTATTATATGAATTCAATGGTTTTAATTATTCTTATGTAAGAAGTAAAACAAGTACATCTCTGACGTTTATAACAAACCAAGCTGTTGTAAAATCGGTTGAAAATTGAGCAATCTACAGTGATTTTAAAATCCATGCTCCATTGACTTTAATGTTATGAGTGATCGAGCAGCCCTGTCCCAAGATGGCCGCCATGTGGCGACGTTGCTCCCCATAGGCTGACAGCGCTCATGAGCCATCTAGTGTTTGTATATATCTATGGAGGCCAGATCAAATCTGGCTTCCAACCAATCACAAACTGTGATGAACAATACCCACACTAATGCAGCTGTCCCGCCAGGCGCCAGCAAGCCCACACAGCAAGTATAGCCGTCAAGCTAGCCAGAGAATGAATGGTGACAGGGACCTTGAGTTTCTTGTAAAACATGACTTCACAAAACTTCCTTTTGAAGTTCAACTACATGTCAAAAGGGACGGTAGGCAACTCCAAAGCTCGATCTAACTAAGTGTAGAGCTAATGGAAAAGCTCGCTCTTTTTGTGAAGCTAACTATGCCAGAAACGAGTGGCTAACGGGAAGTGCCAAGCATAACCGGCTTTTCTGCTGGCCATGTGTCCTATTTGACCGGTCTACCTGCTCCCTGAACAACCCCTGGAGCACTTAACCTCTTTTTTTTTCACTGAAATGAATGAGAAGTCGGTAGAATAAAGGTACTGTAACAGTAGACTGATTTGTTTACATGAAAATAACAGTTAAAACACCGAATCTAATTTGTTGTTCACACTGGCTTCCTCGGTAATTTTGGTCACGGGCCGTCACTGATCACAACCAAAAAAGCTGTGGCTGTTCTCTCATTTTGATGGCTGATAATGCAGTCTGGGTGGTGTTGCACAATTTGAGAAGAAATATTGAACTGTAATGATCTATGAGACTCATGAACTTTGATGAAATACCCCAAGTACCTTACTCTCCTGAATAAATGTTTTCATTAATATCTGCTCCTGAGCTAATCTTTTCTGCCTTGCAGCAACTGTGCAAGATATAGTGAAGGGACTTCTATTTGGAAGAGATTAAAGAAATGCTCTTTCAAAGCAAATAAAATCGAGAAAAAACTTAGCAGTTCTTGTAAAGCAGAACTTTCCCTTCAACAATGAATTGCAGTAATCTGTTTAGCTACTATACATTTAATTAAGTGCAATGTAATCTAACCTAGAGTCACTGCAGGAAGTATGCAAACGCTTTTTGCACTCTTGAATGTTAAATGAATTAATGTTAAGTATATAGAGTGTAATAGCTAGTGTTGGTCATACATAATGCTTCGAGTTCCCCTAAATAGTTCAGCTGTTGTCTCATCTAATCTGGGAATCTTTTAACTCATGTTCTCAGACTTGTTTCAAGGACAAACCCAAAGCAGGCTGTTGTATGTCTTTTACTCCTTCTGTCTAGCCCCAAAAAAGCCTCACCAGTGGAGTTGTGCTGAGATGGTCACCCTTCTGGCAGGTTCTGCCATCTCTGCTTGGTTACTCAGATGGCCAACTCTAGGAAGTATCAAGGTGTTCCCCAACTTGTGCAGGTTCACAATTATTGAGGCCACTGTTCTCCGAGGAACACTGAAAACTTTCAAAAATAGTTTCATACTCTTGCCTTGATCTATGGCTCACCATACTGTAGAATTCCATAGATTCAGTACAAACAAATCAATTTTTGCACATTTTCCTTACAGGTTATTTGCTGTAAATTAAATGAATGAGCTTGAAAGTCAGGTTGCTATATTGACAGTTTCCTGAAATTTTTACCAACTTAGGACTACCTCCCTATCCCAACAGCAAGAACAAGTTCAGTCTAACCCTGGTTCCCCTGCTGGTTGGGGACAGTAGCATCTGCAGCTGGGGTCCCATTTCTGATATCACATCACTCAGTCCTGTCAGCTCTTATCACGCTGGCCCACCATCTCCTATCTTAATAGAGATCTGACTGTAGGTCGTGGCTACATGCTGACCCCCAGTGTGGCCTTTCTGCTTATCGGCCGTCCACAAGCTCTCGCTCCTCCAACATCCTGCAAGTTTGCCTGCCTTGCTTCCCAGCAGGGCCTTGGAAGCCATGTTGTTGTTGTTGTTGTCAGTCAGTTTCAGTTTTGCCGCAAGGAACTCTGGGAACTACTGTGAGAGGTCTTGGGAGGGAAAGAACCATAGCTAGCAGAGCAGACAGTATGTAATTATATGTGATTATTTGATTTATTTGATCTTGAAAGATATTCCAGTCATTCCAGTTCTTTCAAGGAGAACTACGCAGCAGTCCAGAGAAAAAGCTAAACTAACTGGCTGCTAGCTACAGAAAAAAACTGCTCCGGAACAGCTCAAGGAACACAACAAAGAGTCCAAGATGTTGACTCAGCCTCCAAACTCCAAGTGGGGAAGGATGAATGGAGATAGAGGCAGGAAGGGATTATTTTCATGTAAAACAAACCTTCTAAAAATGTAGATTTGATAAACAGAGATTAGTTTTTAAGTGTAAAATCACCAATTAAATTTTTTTTTTAATGTTTCAAGGCACACTTGGCCCATATGGGACAACGACATCACCATGGGTCTTGTGCCTTCAGGCTCTATTTCATTTACAAACTGGTGTACAGATTGGCTGACAGTTTAACCAATCTGCAAAGCACAAATGATTCCATTACACATATTAGATCTTTAATGCCTTAGAATTAACTCCACCTGCAGCAAATAGGGAAAAGATGACTGACATACTGTCCCTGTTTTTGCCCCTTTCTTGTCTTATCTCAGGTAATAACAGCCTTGTCAGCAACAGAGCAGAAAGTTGCACTCCTCAAATCGCAGCGCCCAGGGACCAAACCTGCATGGCTCTGCGAACTCCGAGTGTCTCAGAGGCGCTACATGATATAAAACTCAGGTAAGCGTAAAAAAAAAGGTGAGTGAGTGGCGAGTGGATCATAAGGGCACTGATCATCACTGGTCGGGGCCACTTGGTTGGTATCGTAATTAACCCTGCTGAGTGGTTGGCCTGGAAGCTGCTGGCTCCCACCAAACCTCTGGAGGACCCAGAAGAGATGATGGGGTGTCAAACTCTCCCATATCCACTAGCCCCCTCCGGCTCCCCCGTTCACACTTAATAGAGCCAGTGAGCACCGCTGATAGTTTCCCACTATTCACGCTCCACAGTGGGATAAGTTGGGCGGGGTGGGGAGCAGAACAAAGCGAGTTAATACTCAGATAAGATTAGCGATAAATACAATATGATACAACCCATCTCTGCATCTAAAACATGAAAGGGGAGCAGCTAAGCACAAAGCTACACACATTACATGACACACACTTACAAATGATTCCTGCCTTGATCTCTCTTTCAAGCACAAATATACTAATGCAAACACACACCTGAGTGATTTCGGCACCACAGGGCCAAACGACACTTTGCACATTTTTTTTTTGTACTTGCCCTCTAGTGGGGGATGTCGCTGTCACAGATAAGGGGCTAAGATTAGTTTTTTGGCAAGGGCTGGTTGCTGGTACTGTAGCCTCATTTTATCTGTAGCGGTGATGATTGGCTACAACAGCTCTCAGCAATTTTCTTCCGCTCTCTCGGGGTGGTGGTCTGGCAAGGCAGCCTTAATCTCTCAGCTGTGTGACAAGACCAAACACCGGCCAATGAAATCCTGACGGGTACCAGTCAAAGGGCCAAGGTCTCTGCTGAATCTTAAGTATAAGCTCTTGTAATATGTCTGTGGTTTATGTAGTGACACAAAGTTAACTCCAGCCATAAGTAAACCACTAATACACTTGCAGACTTTTTTTGTACTACCAGCACCAGATACTTGTCTTTCTGTTTTTGATAGCTGACGTGCTCACTGGAGCATGAGATCACCTGTGTGCTGAAACTGATGTCCAATATGAATAAAAGAAATTTACAGACATTACATTTTGTTCATTTCTAGTTTAACCTGACAAATACAGTATTTTCAAGGCAGATACTGACCTCGGTATGTAAGAATTTTAAGATCCAATAATGATTAGCATCCTATAGTAATTATATACTAGGAAGGATATTTTGCATTCGAAAAATAAACAGCCCTTTTGTAGACTATTCAATGGTGACTATTTCAGGAAGAAATCCCACACTACTGTTCAAAAGTTTGAGGTCACTTAGAAATGTCCTTATTTTTGAAAGAAAAGTAGTTTTTTTTCAATGAAGATAATATTAAATAAATCAGAAATACACTTTAGACATTGTTAAAGTGGTAAATGACTATTCTTTTTAATGGAATATCTACATGGGGGTACAGAGGCACATTTCCAGCAACCATCACTCCTGTGTTCTAATTCTACATTGAGTTAGCTGATCACATTGAAAGGGTAATTGCTGATTAGAAAACCCTTGTGCAATTATGTTGAGTAAAAGTGTGAGTTTTCATGGAAAACACGAAATTGTGTGGGTGACCCCAAACTGTTAAACGGTAGTGGTAGTGTATTTTTGGCATTTCTTTTTACTTGTTGGTCCCAATTTATATTCAAACTTGCTCATACTTCTGCCCTTAACTGTTTTGTTTTAACTGGCTGAAATGTTTCAAGCGACATTACACCACAGGAGAGAGTAAAAAATAAATAATGTCAGCTTCGATCCTTGTCCACCCAGAGCACCAGATATAGCTCACTTCTTTTCTGAATCAGACAGTGTAGTTCACTCTACTGCATTCTTTCCTTTCTAACATGTGCAACACTGGCTAATTTCCTTAAGGCATTCATACACATGCAAACAATCAGAAATTGGTGCATGACGTCAGGAGGAACCCAACAGCAAGCTGCTATCCTCTCGCAAATTCATTAGTTCGGTTTCCATCTGGTTTATGAACTTAAACGTCGGGGGGGGGCGTGCTGCAATGTGCCAAATCAGCTGCCTGGCACAGGGCCGACACTGGGTACACACCACGGCTTCCTAGCTCGAATCCTTTCTCTCGACTCGCCTCTATTTTGTGTCAGAGATTAAAAATAGCAAGTGGCCTTCTGCAGAATAAGCAGTTCATGGATTCTGGCTTTGACGCTGCGTTTGCCTGGAGAGGCCAGCTGTCACCTGCACGCAGGAAGAGGAGGCCTCACCGCTGATTCTCAATACACCCTGCGCTCTGGACTTGGGCTGCAGGATATAACAGGTGTGTTTGCCCATTCATTTTACAATGCTGGAAAACTTCTGCTGTCAATAATTTAATATAGTTTTTTTTTAAAGATGCACAACCGTATTGAGGCGTCTACTGTGCATTTGTTAGCATATTTAGCTGAAAATTGTACTCCATTTTAAGATATCTATTTCAGTTGGGAATAATACAAAATTCCAGCAACATCATCTGCATTTGCTCATAAAGGCTTAGAAAATGCAATATCTGCATCAGTATAATGAACATTGATGGGCCTGTCAGGGAAAAAGTTAACGGTTTAGTTTTTAAAATGTCTTACATGTAAGTTGAAGCGGGTTTCCTATTTTGCACACTGAATGCATACATTTAAAAAACACTGCATTTCATGTATGCACATCTCGTGGATTAGCTTTATTGCTCGGAAATGTATTTATTTTTTGTGACTTTTATTACCATTTAAATATATCCAAGTTTGAGGCACCCATGAAGCATTTATATTGTAGATTTGTCTTGTAAGATGTGTATGTGCTGCAGTATTCTAGGCTGTATTTCAGCACTATATGGACTTAGTGAGTGATATATCTTGAGAAAGGTGCCTTTTTAAGGAGTCAATGCAGAGGTGATTGGTGTGAGCAGGAATTGGCTTTTTTTCCAATGAGTTACACATCTGGGGGATTTGATTTCCTGCACAACAAAGCAGACTAAACAAGCGGTGTGTGTGTTGCCTTCAACTCGTTTGCACAACAGGAGAGATGTGGTATTCTCTGCAAATAGGTGGAATAAATATGTGCATATATCAGAACTGGCCAAAATGAGAAAATATTGGCATATGGGATATTGGCAAAAATCCAATATCATGCATCTCTAATTTCAACTGTCAGTCCATTACTTTTATCCATTTCAGCTTTTATCCATTACTCATAGATTTGTCATTTAATCAATTTACCCGGTGTTCAGCCATTTTAATGATTCACTCCTTTCAGGACACCGATTCAACCTTTTAGCTGTTGCTTAATGCTAAACCATCACTGTTTATGCTTACAGCGAGCATTTTTTTTTTTCTAACTGAACTATACTCTTACCCAGGTTGGCAATCACTGCATAAGACATGTTTGATATTTTGTGAGTGTGTGTGGATCGGCAAAGCCCAACTTCAACATATGTATCGGCTGGGAAGAATCGCAAACACCAACAGTGCTGTAAGTTTATGCATTTATATTTATAAATATCAGTGTGCATTTCCACATATAAGGCACATGTAGTCCCAGAAAAATATCAACTGTTAAATAAGGAAACAATATAAATTGACAGATTAGTAAGACTCACCCAAATAGATGAATAGACATCAATAGAACCTCTAATATTAAGATTGTTAATTCACAAGTATGTACAACACATTCATTACAAGTTTTTGTGCGCCGATTTGGAATGCCTTTCAGAGTCACAAAAAATGCAGCATTCAGTGCAGTGGCATCCCTTAGGAAGAGTAAGAGAGCAAACAACTGGGATTATCTTATCGCAGGGGAAAGGCAGAGGAGAATATGGGGCACAAGGGATGATGCTGCCGTATTTGTTGTTTTCCTAGCTAAATTTTTCCTGTAGGGTATGAAGTTTACAGCTCCATTGATTTCAAAGATTTTGCTTGTTCAAGCTTGCCTAGATACAATGTATATCTTGGATATTATGGTTGTTTTGTCTCAGTTTTACTGACTCAAGCAGAGCTGCTCACTGGAGAAGGGAGCTCGTGAGCAGTGGTTGTGTTGTGGGAATGGAGCAAGGGATGATTAATGCAATCATCAGAAACAATGACAAGCTTTTAAAATCTTCGAGGGGCGTAGATCATGCCAAGTTGTCATCTGGACGGGTGTCAGTCTGTGCAGATAAACAGTGAATGTCCCACTCGCCTGTACTCGACACCTCTGCGGCCTGGCTCTCTGGAATTGATACTGAGCCTTCTTCATGCTCAGGTACATCATCAGACCCATTGTCCTGGGATTCACAGGGCCAATGACCAACCTCTGCATGATTGACAGTGGCTTTTTCAATCGACAGCCAATGAAGGTCTGATTCAGTGGGCGGGGCATCCAGTGCCAGCGCCGCCTCCTCTCCTTCCTCCACCGTGGAGCCCAGCTCTTCATCTTCGACTCCTTCCACCTCGTGCCCTGCCTCTTCCACCGGACTCCGCCCCTCCTCCAGCTCGGCGGCGACCGGATCCTCCATCAGGGTCACCATTTCTCCCCCTCTCCTGTCAATCCCATTTGTCTCCACCCCCTCAAGAGGTTCCAGACTGTTGAGCAGTGCAGGTGTGTCTTCCCTGCTGACGCCATCTGTGCCAAGGTCGGTGCCAGCGGTGTGGCATTCCCAAGATGATTCATGTGAACTTCTGTCATCTGACAGAACTGGGAGAAAGAAGATGAGACGACTGGTCATTTTAATTTGTCACTTCATCTGAAAACAAGTACTTTAGCCTCATTTTGCAGTTACAATGGTGTGCTAGCAGACAAATAAGACAAGGGTATCTTCCTATTTCTGTTATGCAGCAATCATTTCTGGTACTACAATCATGACAGTTTTTTTGGGCTGTGACTATTTTCAAAAATTATTTTTTGAGTTTACAAGCATTAAAAACAAAATAATGCCAAGGAACAACTGAACAAAGCCTTGTTGATCCTCAAAGTAAAACTTTCCTCTTTTGGAATTAAACCACTGTGTCAATGTAGAAAGTTATTTCAATTACTTATGTGACTGAAGTGCTTCCATGGCAACAGGCTAAATATAGCAGCA
The DNA here is from genome assembly GCF_021347895.1 of Acanthochromis polyacanthus. Taxonomy (NCBI): domain Eukaryota; kingdom Metazoa; phylum Chordata; class Actinopteri; family Pomacentridae; genus Acanthochromis; species Acanthochromis polyacanthus. The sequence goes on along the minus strand of NC_067135.1, from coordinate 9,552,509 downwards.
GCAGTGCCCCAGACAAGGGGACGCAAGACAAGTGTGACGCCCTGCATCTCGGCAATAGCAACAGCTTAGTTCTGCTTCTTCGCCAAAATATGCTCTCACTTTGGGGATTACTGACCCATATTTGTGGATGTGCAGGCAAAAAGGTTAAAGACTGCACACAGAGTCCCAGCCACCATCTCCCCACACATATACACACGCTAAAACACGCAAGAAGAAAGCAACATTACTTGAAGTGGCATCCATATTTATGGCCCCACCATTTCCCCCGCACCTCCCCAGCCTTCTTTCAAAGAGAACACGGCAGAAGTTTCTGAATGTCAGTGGGCGAGAATTTGCTTCACATTTCCAAAATGCCATGGCATTTGGGCAGCTTGCACCAATGAGAAGCAGAGAGGAGTGGAGGCGGGAAGGGAAAGGACTCGGGTTAAACATGGAAGACAGACGGGAGTGTTTAGCACACAGTGGCTAATTGCAGTGTTTATAGCATTAGCTGTGGGGCTTCTTATCAATCACTGGAGGAGCTAGATGCACACAATTTTATACTCACCTTTTGGGGGCTGCACTTTGGGATGCAAGTTCAGCTGAGATGTGACACGTGTCGGATGAAGCTCAGGTTGAAGGTTTTCATTCAGCGCGATGCTGTCTCTTGTCCCTGTAACCCCAGCACCAAACAACAAACAGTCCCTGTTAGTTTCACATCTGACTTGTGTAAAAAAAAAAAAAAAAGCAAGTGGTGAGAAGAGTTTCTTTTGGACTTGTTGAATTGGATGGAGGACATGCACGTTGCTGCGTTGTGTGTAGTTTCTCACAGCATACAAACATACACGCACGTATGCACTGCAGTGCTCACAGGAAGAGGCTTCAGCTCCCTGTCATCTGTCTTCATTAGTGATGGCTGCACGCCTCTTAGGCTGACACCATATGCTACTCATAGGAGACTCTGCACTATAAACCAGACATCACAAACATACGCACAAAACTATATTCAAAAAGACACACAAAAGCCCGTAAGCGTGCACGTCAGGCCTCACAGAAAGCCCTGTGAATAGGCAAAACTCGGCATGTTTCTCTGATCATTCAAGTGTGCGGCGTAAAAACAAACAGAAGAATGAGAAAATGGATGACTGCGTGACACGATGTATGAGGGTCATGAATGGTGAACAGAGACCATATTGTTATGAATGTAGCCCATATTGTTACGGATGCTCAGTGTTTACCAAATGTGGGAACGGTGAGTGGGGGGGGTAGGGGGGGCTGTTGAAATTCTGAAGCTTTGACATACCAGCTGGGTGAATCAAGAAAAGCAAAAAAGTTATAGTCGAAAATTTCCTTTAATGATTTTACAGAGACAGATTGTTTTAGATTTTAATCTTATTTGTGTTTTTTTAACTGCGATGTTGCCACTTTGATCCAGACTGAAACATCTCAACAAATTGGTGGCGTGTCGTGAAACTTAATACAGATTTGGATGATCATGATTGTGTTTTGGCTGTAACTAGGGATCCTAAGATCTAGATCAGGGCTGATCATGGAAGTTTTGAAGTGGTTTGTATCAGCGCAAACCTATACCCAAGACTCTGTTTACATCTACTGTTACACACATACACTGAAAGCAATCATGAAAACGGCCATAAGAGGTTCTGTTGAAATATGGAGTCACGGTTATGCTTTATCCCACTTAGTTAAGCACTTCTTTGCTAGTGTAAGATCAGGAAGTCTCAGAAACCTCTGCCATGGTGCTCCTTTAACTAGCTAAACTACTACAGTACTCTCAGCTCTCCAACACAGAAGTGCTTACCTTCTCTGATTGCGACAGTATTCAGTTATGAGAGGCTCTTCCTGGTGGCACAACTAGATAATAGAGCTATTCTACAATACGTTAGGTGTGTTTTATGTGGAGAAACAGTAAAGTTGGGGGTTCATGCCACCCAGTATGTTGAAATATTTTAATTTCATTAATCTTGTATTGTCAGACTGCAGCTGTCAAAAGAATATCAGCACTTCCTTCATTAAGTATAGTCAGCTGTAGCTCTAAGACTGTGCCACTGAGTCCAAGCTCAGTCTTGAGAGTGGGGCCTCGAAAAAGATCTGCAGACTACCCTTTAAAGCCAATAATAAGGTGGTGCTGGTTATTACTTATGCAGAGCAAAGCCCAGAGTGAGCATAGCAATTGTGTCTCCAGAAGGCAGTGGTGACTGGCTTTAAACCTCCCTGGCAGGTGCCTGTCCAGACATCCAACCATCTGCCTGTGTCTCTGAAACACCTACAGCATACTGTATATGTGTATGCACACATCCAGCTTGAATAACAGACTATTCTGCATGATATGACACCTGAACACACCAGATCATAAACACTGTATCAGACATAAGACGACAAAAAGAGGTGACGTGTACATATCTGTCAAATAGTCACAAACCTTCACTGGGATGCAGTGCTGTCTAGCTCTAGGGTGACAAGAAATGCTTTCCTCTTAACTGGAAAAAGTCTGTCAATAGACCAAAACAGAGCTATATGGGTGCACCCTGTATCCACCTCTGTCTTTTCAATAGCTGATGCACACTGACAGGCTTTCACTTGCAATGTAACATTTCAGCTTGCACTCATTCGGCATGGGGTAGGGTGAACCGGAGGACTGGGGAGATCTATCAATCACAACTTTATCTGACTCACTGCATCGATGTCACTGTTATTGTTTTTGGCTCTCTCTCATCCGTAGACAATGTAGTCACCTTTAGTGTTCTCCGGTCCTCAGGTAGGCAGCCAAGGCCCTCCATCCTATCCTGTTTGCCTTTAATATCCATCAGCCCAACTTCATATCACATCAAGGCCACAGACGCTCACATCTCTCTCTATATCTCTGTCTCCCTAACTGTGGTGGACAGCGTGGTCGTCAGGCACTCTGGGCCCTCGCCTACAAATTCCCTAATAACGGCACATTCCCCTAAATGTGTTTGTAATGTGGGCAATCATTTTCAGTAATGGATGCTTGTCAGTTTTATGGCGGAGAGAATGACGGTCTCATGACAGGGCACCTCCATCCAGCCACAGCCCCTCCACCTTTCAGTCCAGTTCATAGACAGCACAACATCTCCCTCCAGTGGGGAGAATGAGGAACTAGTTTCTAGGTGAGCTGCCTTCTGTCCTGGCTCCAGATTGCAAATATAATCTGAAATTATTTTGAGTTTAGTTTGTAGATTGTTCAGTTTTTGCATTTTTTAGCCACTCTGAGAATGGACTTTGCTTGCAGGAAGAAACATCTGGCAGCAGTCTATTGATTTTATGAAAACTGTGTATTTTATAAGCCCAGACTTGTTTCACAAATACACACCTGGGATTGTAAATCTTAAAATGAAATAGAAAAGTTTGTGTAATTATGTATTTTTGTTACTGATTTTTAAGAGGAGCTTTGAGAGCATACTTTGGGATTCACAGTCTCCTCCTATTCCCATTTACACCCTCATATCCTAAAAACCATCCTGTTAATTTTCTCCATCACACACCGTGTAAAACATATATCAGTCCGTAATACGACAGCCTTCCGTCTTCTCACACAATTTATGATTCACATTCTCCCCTGTGAGAATCTGAGCGCAGTTTTAAATGGACTACTACTTAACAGTAATGTGCTGCCTTAAAAAGCTCTCTGCTGTCCTTAAAACATACCCAACCTTAACATTCAAAAGAAGTCTTTTTTTTCCCCACTGTGTGTAAAATTTAAGACGGGCCCAGTGGACCAAAAGGAACAGTGTGTGATATTCAGGCAGCCTTATTCGGTCAATGGTATCATGAACAGACACACGAGCTGGTGGTCAATGGAGTCGACACATTGTAAACGGTGGGCATGAGGTGACCGTGTTTTCTGGGCGTCTGCCCAGATTTGTCCTGGCATGACATAGTGGAGGGCATGGATGGGCTAAGTGGGGCAGAAGGAATACATACTCCCAATTCCCACGGATACGTGGTAGGTCAAGCCTGAGACGCAGCCAGAGAGGAGAGAAAGACACACTGTTATGAACATAAAACCTCATTAATCTGTTTAGATTTTTAAAAAGAGAGAGAAGGGGGAAAAATTGGAACCTGTTGGCTAGCTGTAAAAATAACAGAAGATGTTTGAGGGTTATAGTTAAAAAGACGTTGGTGATAAAGCAAGAGATTCACTTTTAAATGTGCACTATATTGTGCACATTTTAATTTATTAGATTAAAATCACAGCATGTACGATGTGCACACACTCAGGGACATGGCTCTGTTTGCTGATGGTGTGGTGCAGATTATAGCCTCTCTGTGGCGGCCTTCTACTGCTGTGTCAACATAAACAGGTCATTTTAAGAGCAGATATATGAAAAGTTTCAAATTGCTACACTACTTTTGCAATGAAAGACAAGAAAGTTACTGATAATCACACGTGGCTTTACAACTACAAAAATTTACCTCCTTCACACCAAATCTGCATTCTTAAAAATTTCCAACAGTCTTGCACTCTGGCTAACTTGCAAGAACATATTTATTAGTGATTTCATTGCTACACCTTTGTGGGGAAAATAGTTTGGTACTATGAGAAACCATGTTCAACAGGAAGTGGCCACAGCTCTACCAACAATGAACAAACTCCACACAGCACAGGGAGACATGCATTTCAAAATATTCCACTGAAAGATATTTTTCTGCAACTAAATAACTAACAAAAATATATCCTGATGATTTAGGTTTTGTGAGAATACTGTTTGGGCCCTTAGCAGGCTTTAAGCATTCATAATCTAGGATTTTAACCATGCTGTGTAAATTATTTTTGGAGGAGGGTCATGATGAAGGACTAGAACCGAAATGTTATTAATAAATATATTCTTGCATGTTAGAAACTGTGCAGGAGTCTGTCTGAAATTTTTGGATACTTCTGTCCCTCTCCTACGCACCTGTCCCATGATACAGATGTGCGAAGAGTTCCTTTTTCTAAAAAAAATTTGCCAACAGAAAATATGTAAAAAGTTAAAGTGATGAATGACTTTCAAACTAATGCTACTAGTGTAATTGTTTAATAACTGAACAGAGCACGATATTAGATTTAATAATGGAGAGGTCACTTCAGGGCTCCCATAAAGAGACTGCACTGTGGGGCAGCTGAGGCGTTTTAATTAGACCTACCCGGAAGACTCCATAATCCTGAAACCTCCAAGGTCTTCAGCTTTCTTTCCAAATCTGCAACTCTGTTTCCCAGAATCCTACAGACAGAGGAAGAACAGTCAGGTTCCTTCAGATACGAGTGTGTGTGTTCATTTGTCACAGCTCAGTGTTTGCCTTTGAGGTGGAGAATTCTTGTAGCAGGTAGACAAACATCACAAGCGCGTCAGGTGGTTGAAGTTAAAAGGTGACCCTTGTTAAAGAGGCCTGTAACCTCTTATTACCTGTTGGTGTGTCTCTGGTGCTGGATGACCAGATTCTTCTCGTGGATGGTCTCCAGCAGAGCAGTGGCCAAGGACTTGAGGTCGGAGATGGACTGAGGCGTGGCCGGCAGGCTGCAGCCCTGCTCCTCTAGGAGCATCTCCTGCACTAAAACAGGACAGGAGTGTGGGGAAGAGAAAGACCGGCGTGAAGTAGATGCAGGGAAGAGCGGTATGAAGGGAATAGAGGAAAGGGATTACCTAAATGAGGGAGAAAGCTATATGCTATATATACACTGCACTTAAAATAGATAAAGGAGAGAAGAGGGTGATATAACAAGAGATGGGAAAAAACAGCATGACAAGAGCAAGACAGAGATGGAGAGTTAGAAACAGCTGTCTACTAGGTGACACTCTCCTAACTTTAACTCCAGAACCCACTGTGCTGCTTCTGCCAGCGACTGTCAGTCATCATGGCAGGCTCATTTCCCTGCCAGTGGTGCTCTCTACCACTCAGAATACAATTACTAACCCAGCTGGTGTCCGGGCATTGGCTTGAAGGATCGGCAAAAAAAAGAAGTTATTAAATAATGCAGCGAGACACGGCTCTAAACAAAGAAGCTGATTTGTTATGCTGAAGACAGACCGTCAGCTGGAGTTTACTCGATCAAAAAGCATTGGCATGCCAAAAAACAAAGGTGACAGACAACATTTTTCTGGCTTTCCACAGATTCCAGATCAGCTGCTCTCACATCTATCCATGTCTGAGTTAAAAGAGAATTCAAAGCAAGCCGAACAGTTTGTGTTTTCACCTTGTTTGGCAGAGAGGACACCAGTGAGGGGACTGTTGTTTGATTTCCCATATGTGCTCGAGTTTTTCCTCCGCTCAAGGGCCGTCTGTGGGGAGCGACAAACAAGAAAGTGAATCTCGTCCTGCCAAGTTTGATGAGCGTTCTGAATAAAAGCAGCTTCTTTTGCTTTCAGTGCACTTATAAAAACGCTCATTTTGAAAAATTACATGAATTCTGTCAACATTCTTGATGCCTTGACATCAGTTTCGCATCACATTTTAAGAAAGACGTTGCATTCGTACCTTGTACTTCATTATGTTTGATTTCAGCAGGTTCACCTCCTCTTGCAGTTGGCTGAAACGGTCATGCAAATACCTAAAGCAACAATGATTAAAGTTACAATTAGCAGAGTCACGGCAGACATATACACTCATCAGCCACTACATTAAAACCACTGAGGGGTGAAGTGAATAACTCTGATTATCTCATTATAGTGGCACCTGTCATGCAGGAGGATACAGGAGGCTGCAGGTGAACAGTTGGTTTTAAAGTTGATGGGTTGGAAACAGGAAAATGGGCAAATATAAGAATCTGAGCGACTTTTATAGTGGTTAAATCGTGATGATGTGATGACTTGATTAGAGCATCTTGCGGGGTGTTCCTGATGCGCAGGGTTGTCTAACAAAGCAGTCAAATTCACTGCTCAACCAGCAACAGGGTCATGAACGCCCAAGGCTCAATGACAGGCATTCACACCCATGAAAGAATTAGTGTAGCACAAACTGCTCAAAACCTTAATGTTGGCTATGATGGAAAGGTATCCGAACAAAGAGTATATAGAGCTGTGTGGATGCAGACTGGTCAGAGTGTCCATGTTGATCCTGTCCACCGCTGAAAACACCCAAAATGGGCACAGGAGTGTCAGAACTGGAGCACGGAGCAATAGAAGAAGGTGACCTGGTCTGATGAATCAGATTTCCTTTTACATCATGTGGCTACCTGTGTATCCTGGGCTAGAGTAGGCCAGTCAGCGGCGGCAGTGTGGTGCTCTTTGCAATGCTTTGCTGGGTCCAGAGGGGTGCAGCACGAAGCAAGTTTGACACAGCCAGGCTCAACAAAACATAAAACCCCAACGTAGAGGTAACGGGTGTCACAATGGGAGAAGTTTTCTCTTTTAAGCAGGTTTTATTCACCAGACTCGTGTTTAATACATCATGTAGCTCTTTTTCCTGCACACATCGACTGCTTTAGTGAAGAGGAACAGGTTGTTATAATGGAGAGCTGTGACTCATATACAAATTGAACAAAATATGCAAGAGAGGAATGCTGTTTTTCATGTATTTATTCCACCTGTCAGTGCACTCTCAATGCAGCTGCTTATTTCTAACATGACAGCTGCACATTAGAGCTCTGTTTTAGTAATTTTTACTTCTGTCTCTACCTATTTCTTTTTTAATGATCAGTATTTGATTTGATTTATTCATTTATCTCATTTAATTTCATTTTAATGCATCTGCTATCAAATACATATATACAAATGAATTTATTTACACCTAATTAGTTTATATATTTTCTTATGTTGTGGCTTAGCAATGCAAAGGAAGCAGGTTTTTCTTGGAAGCTCATCTGGACAGCTGGAAGAACTAATGGTAGCTCTTGTTTGAAATAAAGTCTAATAACTGCGGTCCTTCCACTAGACATCCATTACTGTATCTCACTCACCTATTTTCCATGCAAAGGGCGTCCACATCAATGATGCGAGCCTCACGGTTCCCCAAAATGTGGTTCAGCTCCACGTTCAGCCGGTCGGCCTTCTCCCTGAACACGCCGCGCTCCGCCTTCACGTCCTGCAGCTCGTCTGTCAGGGCCTTCATGTTGTGCTCCATCTCTTCCATCTAGAAAAAAAAAAAAGTCACCCAGGCAAAAAAAAATGTTTGCGAGAGAAGCCACGGAACGATTCAAGTCACAGTGATATTTTAAAGCTTTCTACATCAAAGCAGAGTTTGCTGAGAGTGCATACGGCGTTTTCAACAATCAGCAACTTAAGAGCTCCCCACCGGGAAACCTCGTCTGCTGTTTTCAACTGAGCGGCTCCCACTACAGCAGACAGAAGTTAAGCGACTTGCTCAGTAGCAGATTTAAAAGGAGAGAAAGTAATGCTTTATCAATATAATACAAACCACTGTCACTGCTGCAACAAATCTATATGTGTAGATAATATTGAAGTTTTTGAGCACCTGAAGTCAAGCAAGGACATTTTCAATAATATTGCTACAAATAGTTTTAAGATTTATCAACTGTAGGTGAAAGAAGTGACAGGAGTGGGTTTGAGGGTTTTTCTAATGGGAAATGAATGTGGATGAAGTGCTGAGGCAACTTTTGCTTAAAAAAAATAAAATAAAAAGTCTAATAAATTTCTCTCTGTTGTTGGTTTGTTTCTGACCAAGTACTTGGAAGATCTATGAAGCCACAGGAGCTTTCTATTTTTTCATATTCAGTTTCCATCAAATATAAGGAACTGTAAAGATTAGGCAAGTTAAAACTGGCTTAGTGACAAAAATGCATAAGCAAGAGCATGTATTGGTTTTTATATTTACTGTGGCACAACTGTAAAATCTGAATGATGCAAGACATGGATGTTAAATTTTAAAAAAAAAGACAGTGACAAATGTAAAAGAACATTGAAATCTCCATAGTTCCTGTTTCTAAAGTAGTGACAATCTGCTGCTTATCATTTGCAGCACGATTACAACAAATAGCAAGCTACACGCGTTTCTCTTAAATTGATTGCTTCAACTTTCAGTCACACGCCCCCATTTTCTTTTGCTCCTGCTCTTAACTCATTCACCCTCACCATTTCTTTATTCTGCTCCTTTTGATCTAGTAGGCAAGACTAGAAGATTACTTTGATTTTAACATCAGTAAACATGACAATCTTATTGGGAACCAGTGCTTGTGCTTTATGTATGAAAGAATCTGTATAGGAGTTGTAGCACCCGGAAGGTTTGTGTCTGATGTTCAGCACCACGACTGTTCCCAGAGAATGAACCTTTATGGCGCTATTTTCAGTGTCAAAATGCAGAGAAAGTTCCTGTGTAAGGTAGAATACTTCTATTCCTGCCTGCTTAGCAGTCATCCAATCACAAATGTGGCACAAGTGTGACACTACAGATGAACTTGAAGTGGTTTGGAAAGCGGAAATTCACAGCTGATCAAAGATTAATGAAGCTGTACAAAGCACAGGCCGAAGTGAAGCGACACCACCATAATAAAAACAAAAAAAAATTAACCCTAAGCATAGGATTCATGGCAAATAGGTGGTTTGTACATAGTTATAGTATTTTAGGTAAGAAATACACCAACCTGTAGCCCTGCTCTCTCTAGCTGGCAAACCAAATCCTCACGCTCGTGTGCAGGGAAGTGGCGCACTCCGACCTCCTCATCCCCCAGCCTCTGACGAGTAATGGTCATCCTCAGGAGCTGCAGAAAAGCCAGTCATTGCTTGCCTTAAACACATTTTTTCATGCACCAGATTAAACGTACTGCACTCAGTTTATTATACGATTTAAACTGTGTGTGAGTCTGTTTGTTTGTTTGTTGCTGGTGGCTGCACCTTGTTATCTCCCTGGGCCTCTGCAAGCCTCTGAGTGAGCTCCTTCACCTCCTCAGCAAGCTGCTTCGCTCGTTCCCTCGAGTCCCTCAGCAGCTGAGCCAGGTTCACCTGAGGAGCAGGAGGAGGAGAATGACTGAGAAACAGCTTGTATCAGACCACATGATCTGTCAGGTCCAAAACCACCAGTAAAAACCCTTCAGTGAGAATCCCACTTCTTTGTTCTTCAGCTCGAGGCAAAAGTTGTTTGCTTAAATATCTTAACCCACACAAAATCACAGAGATAAGAGAAAAGGAAGCTAATATGAAACTAGACCAGATTACAGATTTATAGCTTTCACTGCATCTTAACTCTATATTTCAATCAAACTCATAGTTAGAAATATTCAATGCAAACTAGCATAAATATCAGCATTATTATTTGCACAACATTTGGCGTACAAATAGCAAGAAGTTCATGATGTAAATAAACTATTTTATACTCCAGCGTCTAACATCGGTGTTACATTCTGATTATTTAAGCTATCGTGTTGCCAGATAAATGCAGAAGATTGCAGTCCTAAGTACGGCTCATACAGTAAAAACTCATTAACAACACACCCAGACAAGTTTGAATAAATATTTTATGTTATTGTTCCCTTTGTTTCTTTAGCCTCCTTAATAAAAAGAAAAAGTTACAAGCTGACTCCTGCAGACTGTCTGATGAAGCACACAAACGTATTTTTGTATTTTTGCAGTTTTGCAAGTTACACAGTGTGCAGGAGTACGTTTGAAACTTTTGGATTTGCTCGTCCCATTGAATAAATGTGCAAAGAGTTTCAACTAACTCCTTAATTACAGTTGTCACAGTGTCCTTGGACTCCTACAATGTCTACCCACCCTTTATTGTAATCATAATTACCTTGTAATCTTAGCAAATTAAGTAAACAAAACAAGGACGGAGAGCACCTTTAATCAACCATGCCCTGAAACTTACACCGTAACGCAATGAGGGCCGACACTTGTCTTCAAAATCAACAACTTACTTGATTGCGTTTTTCTGGCGGTAGAGAGGGGTCACCATCCTAAAACGTGAAAGAAAGACACCATTTAAGTGCTTTGTCATCGAACTAGCAAACACCATATCACACATCAGAGTACAAACCTGTCTGAAAAATGATTCCTCAGATCATGTAGCAGATGACTACTTATTAGATTACAGATTTATTTTTGATGCTTATAAATTAGATAACCCTGTCCATATTCAGGATAAAAGTATCACTCTGAATGTCTGAACCACTCACAATGAGTTCCCTGTACTTCTTCTTGAGCCCCTGGTGGCGCTCTCGTAGCTGGTTGGCCATCAGTTTGTACTGGTCCCGTTCCTGCTGACAGGTATCCAGCTCTTTGGACAGGATGAGCAGCGCCTCTTTCTTACTCTCCAGTTTGCGTTTACACACCAGGAACTACAGCAAACAATGTATAGACAGCAGGGCAGTTATGAAATGCATTATTGTGGACAGAGATTGTACAATTCCTGGCCTGTTCTTGTCTTTCTCTTGTCTTTTATCATATGTATGGGCTATTCTAGGACGTGGATTAACTCTAAGAACAGCCCAGAATCTTTTCGTGTCCAACTGGTTTTTCTAACCAAAATGATGAAATTATATTGTTAACTTTTTTCTCTAAGTCAGACCATTTGCATGCTGTGTTTATATTTCTTTTTAGTGAGCTTACCTTCATAAAGAATACCAACCCTGACCAGTTCCCTACAGGTGGAAAAACACACACTGGGCCGAATGTGTAGATAAGACACGGCTGAAAGAGCAGTTTAAGCCCACAGACTGGATGTGAATCAGCTCATAACCAAATCAAAAAGTGGCTCCTTTCATGGAGCTGAATGTGCAGCAGTAGTGTAGTAAAGTTTAACGTACGGTCTGGAGCTCAGCTATGTTCACAAATTTATCTAGAGTAACAAGAAAAGTTTTTTTTATTGTTTTGTCTCCAAAATTTGAGTTACGAATAATTCTGCATCACTGCTGAGCTCCCACATATTCAAATTTGAATTTTTCGGTATAAAAAGCAAATGACACCAGCTTATAGTATTACTTTGTCATTTCCAAAACATATATGTATCTGTTTGTCATAAGGTAAATAGGAAAAGATGTCCCCCTTAAGAACAGTGTCTATTTCACATCATGAACCTTTGGATTTGTACATACACATGAAGTATGCTTAAGTGAAAAATTCAAGGGGTCATGAAATCATAATTTTCCACAACTTTATTATTATTAAACCAAATGTTGCATCTTAAAAAGGGGTATCTTCTTCTTATATAAGTAGTCATTTTAATCTATATAAACTTATTTATGCATAACATTGACACTGACTTTAACTGCCACATACTGAAAATCTTAGCTGGCACCTACAGAAATTACTCTTGATTTATTTTTTAATCAGGTACATTTTGCCTTCTAGACAGAAAATGCTACATTTTTAATGCTGAATAGATTGAAAGTTGTATTAGAGTCTGGTGAACATAATTTATGAAAAAAACAAACAGTTTCACACATGACAGTTAAACTGTTATTTTTTTTTAGCTCAAACTAATACATAACCCTCCATACAACTCTTAAGTTAACCGTAAAGAAAATGTGCAGATGTATATTCATATAAAAGCCACAGAAACTCATTTTGTGCTGACTTTTGTATTTCCTCAGACCAGTAAGAACACTAAAATGTTATTTAAAGACTAGCAACACCCCTGTCATGCAAATAAGAGACCTGAGATAAAAACTAACTGCGTTCAGGAGGGGTTTTAAAGTGGTGGGGCTTCTCCTTACCCCGGTTTACCCCACTCATATCCAGTAGGCTTATATGAATGTACCATGTTAAGAAGTAAACACAGGCCCACAGGTGGGTTCAACAGCCCCACCATGAAGAGATGGGCAGGTGATGCTGTTGGCCTCACGGAACAGCTAGCTAACGCCATTCATGAGCAGCTTCGGTTATGACAACAAGAAGTACAGCTGATGTGTCATTAAACAGCCTAATAACCCCACAGACAGAGACCAGCTGGTTCCATATGGACCAGGGAAGCAGCTGGAAAATCCATCCGCCTCTGCTGCAGCTGTTCTCGGTCTCTGTCGCCCACTCACCTCGCTGACCAGCCCCTGCCAGTCACTCTCACTCCTCCTAGAAGACTGCATTCTTCGAGATATTTTAGTAAAATGTCCGGATTCTGTCTGCTCCTGCTGCTGCTGCCTGCACCTCCGCCTCCGTTTTGTTTATCCTGCGGCGTCACTCCTTTCATTGCCCCCCTCTGCTGTAAAGCGGCAGAACGAGAGCACAGAACGTTCCGGTCCAACGCTGGAAATAAAATTATCATTTAAAAAAAGCCAATACCTCTCTCTAAAAATTCCACACGACTACACATAAAACAATAAGCAACCCATATAATTCATACTTATGTCCAGAAGCGCTTCTTGGATTAAGATTAATACAACAGAAATATTTCCTTCACAATAAAAGCATAAGGTGTGTCGCTAAAAATGTTCCCATAAAATCACATTTGTGGAGAGTAGCATGCTACGTGTTTAAATGAAATGCGGAAATGGGCTGTTTACATGAAGTAGACCTCAATCCTCAGTTTGTATCATGTTTGAAAGATTATTCGCATTTATTAACCGATAATGGCATCAACATGCACAGACACAGCTTATAATCGTATCTGAACAGACTTATTTAGATAGTTACAATATAGTTTACAAATCTTGCTATAAATATATAATAAAACTAGAATATGTTTGCGTTTGCGTAGAATATGCGTTTAATTATGCAACATTTGTGTTACCATTCAGTTAGTTAAAGAAAAACAACAACAATCAAGATATTCTTTCCTCAAGACAAATTTATTTTATTCACATTCTGGCTAACAGGAAATTACAGATAATGGAACAAAAAAAGGGAAGTACAATTCAAGAAACTAAAATTATAAATTAAAAACACGTTACTGTTATATTTGTACACATTAATTTGCATTGTTTTAAAAAAAACTGGACAGAACTTTGTGCAAAGTATCAAAAAGAATCTGTAGTAAAACAAACATATCTATTTGCTTTGCAAATTTTCAGTCCCATTCATTTGAAATAAAGACAAAGTTGCCATAGCATGTACATCAAGATAGTAACACAAATAATTCCAATCAAATTTTCACTTTCACAGAGCTAAAAAGATAAACATTATAAAAGCATGACAATCAAGACAATGTGGCCAATCATTTTGCACCTTTTATCCTTGATTGCATTTTTTTTTCAGATTTTTGTGTAGTAAACAGATGGTGTTTGCATCTAAATGGATAAGTTTTACAAAACCACATGTACGTTATGCCCAACTTATTCACTGAATTCACAATATTTTGAAAGACTATGACTATAATGTGACAGTTTCAAAGAGACAGTCTCAATGAACACGAATAATTTAAATAATAAACAATACTTTGATCCAGCTTTGTCATTTGTGAAAGCATTTCAAATTAACCCCTTGTTGCCTATTGTCACAAATTCGCAACATACCACTTTCATTCAGACTGCAGCAGAGATAGCATATCATTCCCCCAATGCCGGTTTGTGCCTGTTCAATACGTACCTCGGAACCTTTTGCAAGCACTGGTTTCTCATAGGATCAGTCAGAGTGGGTCAAACATTTTAACTGGCACAACTGTCAGTGTCATATGTGTTACCATGACTACAGAAACATAACTCGTGTGTGTATGTGTTTCTCTTTTTGTAGAACTCAATCATTTTTGAGGACTGTCATCTTTGGTGGATTCAGACCCACTGGGTTGAGACTCTTAAACTTGGGCACTCAGATGCTCCTCATGTTTGGCTGGAGACTCAAAGATGACCCGAATGTCTTCTCGACTAAACAATTCCTTCAAGGGCGTCTCTGAATTCCATCCTTGGGTCTTGGCAAACTTGTAAATGTATCCAAAGAGATCAGGAAACAACGCAATAAGATCAAATTTGACTGCATCCTCAGCGCTGTCAACAAAAAGGAGAATTGTATTACAAAAGAGTAAGATGAATGCTGTAGTACAGTATTGTATTCTTAAAGAGTTAAATATCATGAAGATGCTGTTAATATGTGAAAAGTGAAGTTTACACACACCTTTCTTTGTACAAAGACATAAAAAAAACAATCATAGTTTCAATGTTCATGATATTTAAACTCTTACATCACTTTGAACTCAGTTTAACTTACTAGTGCACGTAGAGGACGCGTATGAAGCGAAGTAATGCCAGTGTAGTTTCAGGGTAGGCTTTGTTGTTAGGATCCATCTTCTGAAACAGCCATTGTGGGAACTGCAACACCAAAAAAAATATCATCATTAAAATCAATTTAGAAAACAGACGTTTAAGCTGGTTGATCACAGTCACCTTTTTTTTCCACTGTTTGAAGGATCCATCCCCCACACATTCTTCCAGTGAATTAATCAGTTCTGGACCAGCTTCTTTATGCTTTACCACCTCCTTTCTGTCACCAATTGTCTTCAGGTATCGGACTTGCCTAAGAAAAAAGTGAAATTAACTTGTGGATTTTGTTCCAGTAACATAACGACAGATCTATCAGTCAGTCAGCATTTCCTCCTTACTTGTCGTGAGGCCAGAAGAAGGGATGACTCAAGCATTCTTCCGTTCTGGGTCTGTCCTTTGGTTCTTTGTTGATCATCCACTCAATGAGATCTTTTGCCACCACATCTTGAACATGATCCAAGCTGTACTTCCCATGCAGAATATTGAATTCACGTACAAATGTTTTGCCAAATGGATGATGTCCTCCAGAGAGGATGTAATAGATCAGCATCCCTGCCACCTTAAGAAACACAACATTTAATCAGTTCAGGTATTTTTCATGCAGTCATCAATTATGTTTGTGAGGTAGAAAACAAACCTGTACATCAGTGCTTGACTTGTATCGGACAACAGACTCTTCTGTCAGAGTCTCTGTGGCCATCCAACCAATTGTTCCCGCACTGGCTGTACGCAAAGTTGTTTAGTCATTGAGTAACCGTCTGCTTATGCCAAAATCAGCCAATCTCGCCTTCCCGCTAACATCTGCACAACAAATCACATAGAAAACCTCAGGAAACAATGTTATGCATGGTAATTATTAATCAAAAATGTTTATTCTGAATTTCCCATCTTACCAATCAAAACATTCTGTGGTTTGAGATCTCGATGGAGAATTTGAGGATTTTGACAGTGAAGCACCCTCAGACTTTGAAGAACTTCATAGACCAGCTTCTTTTTGATCAGCAGACCAGTATCATTATTTCTCATATGTTCATCCAAGGTGTATTCGCAAAGTTGGAGAGCAAGATACCCATAGTTTTTATCCTCTGCAGCATCAATGTATCGTACAATAGATGGATGGTCAAGCTTCGGAAGTCGTAAAATTCCTTCTTCTTTCTTCAACACTTGATAGTTGCTTTTCGACATTCTCTTAATTGCTACTTCTGTGCCATCATCTCTCAGGCCCAAGAAGACTTCAGTACCATCGCTTCCCTTTGCGATGCGGAATTCAATGTCATTCACATAAGTAAGGCTTTTAATTGAGGTTACTTTACTTTTATCGGTGCCAACAAGCTTCTCTAGTTTTTCCTTCCACCGCTTGCTAAGCTGTAGCCATGGTTGTGTTCCTGATGAGTTAGTGGCTTTCAAGTGGGATGACTTCCCATTTGAAGTTGATTCCACAACAGCAACTGTTGTTGCTGGATCAGTTGCTACAGTGCAAACGTCATTTCTTGGGTATTCTTGCATTTCTGAGTTTTCTGTTGTTATCTTTTTTATCTTGGATTCAGGTTTGGCTTTATTGTCTTCATATTCCAGGTTTGGTTCACTGAAATTACTTTTCAAGCGTCTGAGCCCTTCTTTCAGCTTGTCATTCATTTTCATACCTGCAGATGTCAGTATGTCCTCAGGCACTGAAGTTATCCCCAATGATGTAAAAATGTCTGTGGCATGTTCAGCTGAGAGCAAGTTGGCAAAGATGCCATATGTGTAGACCCTGATGTCAGAGGAATGCTGGTCATTTACAAACGGAGCAACTGTTTTGCATAAGTTCTCTATGAAGATGGAATCCCAGTCATTTGCGCCTTTGGTCTTCTGTGTTATCACATACAGTGTTTGCAAAACAGCTTCCCAAATGTCAGATCTCTCTTTTTGGCAAAGTTGTTGAAGGAGTTGGGGGATGATAGCCAGTGACTGCTCATTGGGGATGTCTTCCATTGTACAGAAAACTGCATGTAAACTATCGATAGCTCTTTTTACATGTGTCTCAGGGATTTTTGAAAAGCGACTGACTGCACCTGTGATGTAGGTATTCACATTCTTGGTTTTGTTTAGCCATTTAATGCTTCCCTCTCTGTATTTTTCCTCCCCTTTCCCAGAAACAGTAAACAGCATTTCAATCATGGTCAAATGGGTCCGAGGATCTTCCAGTTGCATGTGTTCACTGAAGGTTCTGAACACTTTTTCAGGTTGTTCTTCTTTCACAGCAATTTCCACATCCAGAAAATATCCAATTTTGGAGAACTGATCATGTCCTTTGGATGCAAAGCTGTGAATCATCTTAGCTATTCTTTTATTGTAAATCAAATGGTTATAATATGTTTCAGGTAACAATGTTATCATTTCACCAGCAGAGAGAAGCATGTTCATGACATCGCCACGATCATAGATAGCAGCAAGTTGCAGTGGAGTGATTTCCATGGCACTACATCCATTTGGGTTAGCCTTTGCTTCCAGCAGTATCGTCACAAAGTCAACTGGTGCCTTGGACAATAAGACATAGTGCAAAGGTGTCCAGTCACACCTGGAAGGATTATTTGGATCCACACCCTGATTCAAAAGGTAGGTACAAATCTCCCTGTTGTGATTTACAACTGCAGCAATCAGTGGGGTTATAAAACCCCACTCTCTGCCAGGGTAGAGTCCATTCAGATTCTTGTCCTTCAATAAGTTCTGGAGCTTCTCAAGGTCATTGCCCATTATACTCTGTATTATAGGATGTGTTTCGGTCCGTTGTGGGTGTCTCAGAAACTTTGTGAGGTCATCCATTGTGTTGCTTCAGATTATCTGTAAGGAGACATAGTTCAGAGCTGTTGTTGAAGAAATAACTGCGACCTTAAATTTAAGGTAAGCATCAAACATCAGTTATTACTTTTACTTCATTGGTCATTCTACTCACTGTCTTTTCAATGATAATTTTTAAAATGTATTCGGAAGGCCAGATAAAGTTCTTTTCATCGTCAGTTTCAGTCGATTCAAATCAGTGAGCATCAAAATAAGAAACAATTTCTATCACAACATATGACAGAGCCAGGGTTCTGGTTGTAGTCCAGTGTACAACTACAAGGCTATGATTTACATTAATGTGAAAAAATCACTTTCAGACTCTCATATATTTACTACATTTGCTGAGAAACTTTGCAACAGATTGAGAATTGAATTTGAACAAAATACAGTCAAGTGAAAACTGACTCTAAAATTACAAAACTACTGACACTCATATCCTTTAACTTACATGCAAGCAGGTGACCTAAACCCCACCAACCTCCACCAGTCAGACTTATTGTGCTTCGCTCAGCTATAAACTCTTTGACGCAACATCTGAATTTCAAATGTCCAGTAAAAACTTGGTTTTCATAGGAAGGAGGAAATCTTGTGACATTAAATAATCATGACAATGTATTACTAACAGGAGTTCCTCTATATGGGTGAGCACACAGCTGTTTTTATTACAGGCCGACAGTTTTGTGATATATGCTGAGCCTTGCTTCACAAAAGTAGCGTTCCAATAAAACTAAACTGCTTTCTGAACTACATTTTAGTTATCGTCTTTTTTTTTCACTTTGTTTGTGATGTATCACAAATATATTTTTGGTCATCATGTCCATCCTATGGTGACAATACCGCTTGATGCTCCTTTTCATGTGTTAGATGGGGCAGGACTCGTCACTCTGGTAACCCAGAAAATGGGCCACAAGCTTTGAAAATGTTGTAAATTTGTATTTGAAACAAAACCATTACATTTTCTGTAAACCTGAACAAGTATTTTGGTGTGTAAACACAGCTCAACAGAATGAAATCTCAAAACATTCCAAAATCAGCGTATTCAGTCTTTTTCCAATAGTTTTGGTAAACACAACATTTATGGCTGAAATGCTATGAATAGCCATGAAGTTGCGTTTGCTCGTCATTTTAAATAGAACAAAGTTTAGGCTTCCTGACACAAACAATGAATGACTGCACCTCTTGCAGAGCGTGTTGATACCTGTATAGCTGCGGCTGATGCAATATTCAACCATCATGAATGAATCTCGTCTTAAACAGTCTGTAGAAAAAAGTAGCACTTTTATAAAAACAAGATCTTCTCCTCTATTGTATTCATGTTTGTGCCAAGGTTGAAAAATTGAAATCACAAGGGGGTCAATGCACAAAGAACGTGTTATGATTTGAACTTCCTCATTCAGGCAGGAGTTTGTGCTGACTTGGTTCACAGAATTCAGTGAGCAAAGTTTATGGCTGAGCGATGTCCAAATAGAACTTTTGGATCCAAGAATGAGACCTTTAAGTAAACAACGACTATGATGATGTCAAAATAGCTGCTTGATTTGTAAAAGATTGTAGGGAAATAACTTACAGTGTCGACGCTTCTTCAGTCTGTTACTGACCAAGTTTTTTTTCCTTTCTGTTTCTTTTTTTTTTTTTTTTTGCTCCTCCCTCAGAGTAAAAAAAACAGCCACATTGTAATGCAGGTTTAAAGACACTGCAGACGTTTATTATATCTGACAATTGCTTTCTTGATTGCTGGTATTTGTTGATGCTTATAAAAGAGATAAAATATGTCCACATTCATTAAAAAGCATCTACTTGAAAGTTTGACCCACTTACTGTGAGTTTCCTGTGCTTCCTCTTTAGTCTTTGGTGGCGCTGTTTGTCATGTCAATGGATGTACTTGTTTCACCTCTCAGTGACTGTCAGTGTAGCAGCTTATTTCTAACTTACAGCTGCACATTAGAGCTCTGAAACTTTAAACTTCATTCATTTTAAATCTGATGAAAGGGAATTTGTTGAGAATTTATCAGTAGTTGAATAGCTCCAAATCGTTTTGTGCACAGTTTGCTACTTTAAACGCTTTCCGAACCAACACAATATAATTTTCACTTTTGACAAAGAACACCATTTACATGCTGTATCTATATTTCTATTCAGTGTCCTTGACTTTACAAAGGATGTGTATCTGTAAACTGTTAAAACTGTCATATCAGCTCAAAATCAAACATCAGCTGCTTTCATGGAGCTCAGTATGCATCAGTGTTGTTAAGTTTAATCTCAACCAGATTCCAAATTTATATAGAGAAGCAAGTCAAGATTATTTTTATTGTTAGCTCGACATATAAAAGTACAACCATGTCTTTTCTCCTCACAAAGTACAGCAATATCAGTGAAAATGAAAAAAATAAATCATTAAAAATAGTAGTAATACATTTATATCAGCAGTAAAAACTAAACACAAAAGCAAAATTTGAAGAATTCCTTTTTGAATAAGAACAAAATCAGCAGTTGTTAGGCAATAATGATGCATTCGTCTATGAGACAAATTCTATTTTTGCCACCTACACTACCTAATGGTGGCTCAACTCTAATAGTTAATTATGTTGTTTTGTCTTATATGCTTTGTGTCTCCTCATTAATTTTTGAATTAACTAGCAACTCATACCATCAGATAAATGTGAAGTGTTACAGAAGTTCTGCTTCATGAGAATCTTAAACTAATAGAGAGCAGAATGTATTGGTGAGATTTCCTCTTCACACAAAGGTCACACAATCATAAAGAGTGCAGAGCAGACTGCAGAGTGGGCCAAAAACAGGAAGAAACAAACTTTCATTTCACGTACAGATGTCTTAGTTATCAGTTTCTCTTTTCTAAAAACAATACTGAAACAAAACGGTACAATGCAGTTCTGCGGTTAGGTCAAGACAGAAGTGTTAAAAGTTGCAGAGAGGCCACGGGTTATCAAAGTTACAAAAGGTTTCTGAAAGGCCAGAAGGTTATAAAAACACATAAGTGAGAAGCTAGACTAAATTTCCATTACAGCAGAAAAAATAAACTGAATAATTCCTTATAAGAATAATGGCCAAGTAAAAGAATAAAATCTCACAAAATAGAAATACTACAATGAAGAGAAAGTTAACAGCCTTTGGAATACAGGTTCACAGGCTCTTTTCACAGAAGACATTTTGATACAATAAGAACACAGTTGTAAACCATAAATGACAGCATGAACTATGTAGCACTGTCATTTTTTACTGTGACACTCAAATACAAAAAGGCACAGCTGATGTTAGCAGTCACATCTGTGCTACCATGATTATGTGTGAATTGCTTTTGTGTGTTTGCTTTCTTGTTTTCTCTGCTTATATTACTTTGAAATCATTTTCAGGGTGTTTCATCCTTTTTGAATTCAGAGTCACAGGGTTGAGACTCTTGAACTGGGGCACTCAGATGCTCCTCAGTGTTTGTGGCTGGAAACTCAAAGATGGCTCCAATGTCTTCTCTTCGAAACATTTCCTTTAATGGAGTCTCTGAATTCCATCCTCGGGTCTTGGCAAACTTGTAAACACATCCAAACAGATCAGGAAATAACGCAGTTACATCCACTTGGGCTGCATCTTTAGCACTGCAAAGAAAGAAAATATTTATCACAAATGTTTTTTTTTTTTTGCTGCTGATCACATGGACACAGAAAAGGCCCTGTGGAGGAAAATTCTGAGGTCAAATGAAACAAAAATTTAGCTATTTGGCCACAATGAGCAGAGATATGTTTGGAAGAGAGGAGATGAGGCCTTTCACCCAAACAACACCATACCTACTGCCAAGCATGGTGGTGGCAGTATTATGATCTGGGGCTGTTTTGATGTGGATTCCCTCCACATTCCTCAGGAAAACCTAAAATTATGAGCCAGAAAGTTGGGTCTTGGACACAGATAGGTGTTCCAACAAGACAATGACCCCAAACACATATCAAAGACATTTTGTGGTAAAGAAATTGTTAAATCAGGCTAGAATTAAGGTTTCAGAGTGGCCTCTCCAAACTCCTGCCAAAACCCCATCAAGAACCTGTGGACTGTTGTCTGTATATTTTTGATCCAACAGGTTTTGTTAAATTTCCAGAAGACCTACATAACAAATCTATGAAAAAACCAAAACACATGATTGTTTGTTGTGTCAAAGATCTGTGGGTTTCAATGATTTAATCACAGAAAATTGAGTTATTGATATGATACATATGATCTTGACAAGAGTATGATCCTGAGGCTTCCAGCTCATACTTAATGCAGATGTTTCTGTACACTGTGCCAGCTATTTGGTTACAGCACTGCATGTATGCTGTGCTTGGCTGCATCTTACATGGTACATGTCATGCAGAGGCTTTTCCTTCCAAATTGCTTCTCAGGATCACACACATTTCATTTAACAAAGAGATAAAATTACTTAAGTATTATTATAGTTTCAATGTTCAACAAATTTAGGGCTTAATTCAGTTTAACTTACTAGTGCTCGTGGAGGTTGCGTATAAAGCGCAATAATCCCAGTGTGCTTTCAGGGTAGGCTTTCTTTTTGCCATCCATCCTCTGAACAAGCTCTTGAGGAAACTATAACACAAAAAATAATATTTGCTTTGAAAGGGAATTCAGAAATATATAAGTCAGAATTAGCTGATTCCTGTTAGTTTATTTATTCATACCTTGTCTTTCCACTGTTTGAAGGATACACTCCCTGTACATTCTTCCAGTGAATGAATCAGTTCCTCGCGAGCCTCTCGACACTTTGCCACCTCCGCTCTGTTACCAGTCTTTACCAAGTATTCAACTTGCCTGAAATAAAGTTTAAATCATGTTTTATGATTAGCAAATAGACACAAAGTGCCTATTTAAAGCTTTGACAAAGGTCAAATGAATGCAGCAACTGATATGGTTTGCAAGAGAAGTGTGCTGACATAATTTGTTTCCCAACAAGACAATGACCCAAAGCATACGGTCAGTGCTACACAGAAGTGGTGTAAAGACAACAAGCTAAATATTTAGGAGTGGTTGAGTCAGACCCTGGACCTTAGCCCAGTTGAGAAGTTGTGGTTGGACTTTCACTCATTATTCCCATTAACTTGACAGAGCTTAATCAAATTTGCAAAGAAGAATGCAGTAAAATGGTCTAGATGTGCAGGGCTGACTGAGACTTATCCACACAGGCTTAATGTTGTAATTTCAACCAACGGTGCACTTAAATATGAACATGAATTGGTGAATACTTTAATTCATTGGCCTTGCTTTAAAGGTCCAACACTATTAGAGGCACTTTAACAGTGACACCTAAGCCTGTTAGCATATCTGGTTAATTACTATAAATTGATCCTAAAGTTGCAATATCACAGTTTAGTCTAGTGTTAGCAGGTGTTTCCACAGTTTAAAGTGGAAGTGAAATCAAAACTTATAGAGTCAGCATTTCTTCCTTACTTGTGAGGAAGCCAGCAGAAGGGATGACTCAGGCATTCTTCCACTCTGGGTCTTTTCTTTGGTTCTTTGTTGATCATCCACTCGATGAGATCTTTTGCCACCACATCCTGAACATGATCCAAACTGTACTTCCCATGGTGAATATTGAACTCACGTTCAAAATGTCTGCCAAATGGATGTTGTCCTCCAGAGAGGATGTAATAGATCAGCATCCCTGCCACCTTACAAACCACAACATTTAATAAGTTCAGGTATTTTTCATGCAGTCATCATTTGCATTTGTGGAGCTGCAAAACAAACCTGTACATCAGTGCTTGATTTGTATGGTATGACAGATTCTTCGGTTAGAGTCTCTGTGGCCATCCATCCAGTTGTTCCTGCGCTGGCTGTGCGCAAGGTTGTTTGGCCTTTAGGTAACCGTCTGCTTATGCCAAAATCAGCTAATCTTGCCTTCCCATTAACATCTGCAGAACAAATCATATAGAAAACCTCAGGAAACAACATCATGCATGGTAAGTATGAATCAAAAATATTTCTTCTTCTCTTGAATTTCCCATCTTACCAATCAAAACATTCTGTGGTTTGACATCTCGGTGGAGAATTTCAGGATTCTGACAGTGAAGCACCCTTAAACTGTAAAGAACATCATAAACCAGGTTATTTTTCATCTGCAGACCACCATCATTATTTTTCATGTGTTCTTCCAAGGTGTATTCGCAAAGTTGGAGAGCAAGATATCCATAATTGTCGTCCTCTGCAGCATCAATGTATCGTACAATACATGGATGGTCAAGCTTCGGAAGTCGCAGAATTCCTTCCTCATTCTTCAGCACTTGATAGTTGCTTTTCGACATTCTCTTAATTGCAACTTCTGTGCCATCATCTCTCAGGCCCAAGAAGACTTCAGTACCATCGCTTCCCTTTGCGATGCGGAATTCAGCATCATTCACATAAGTAAGGCTTTTAATTGTGGTTACTTTACTTTTATCAGTACCAACAAGCTTCTCTAGTTTTTCCTTCCACCGCTTGCTAAGCTGTAGCCATGGTTGTGTTCCTGATGAGTTAGTGTCCTTCAAGTGGGATGACTTCCCATTTGAAGTTGATTCCACAACAGCAACTGTTGTTGCTGGATCAGTTGCTGCAGCGCAAACGTCATCACTTGGGTCTTCTGGTTTTTCTGCCTTTTCCTTCTTCTTCTTCTTCTTCTTTCGCTTCTTCTTCTTCTTGGATTCAGGTTTGGCTTTATTGTCTTCATATTCCAGGTTTGGTTCACTGAAATGACTTTTCAAGCGTCTGAGCCCTTCTTTCAGCTTGTCATTCATTTTCATACCTGCAGATGTCAGTATGTCCTCAGGCACTGAAGTTATCCCCAATGATGTAAAAATGTCTGTGGCATGTTCAGCTGAGAGCAAGTTGGCAAAGATGCCATATGTGTAGACCCTGATGTCAGAGGAGTGCAGGTCATTTACAAACGGAGCAACTGTTTTGCATAAGTTCTCTGTGAAGCTGGAATCCCAGTCATTTGTGTCTTTTGTTTTCTGTGTTATCACATACAGTGTTTGCAAAAGAACTGCCCAAATATCAGACCTCTTTTTTAGTTGTTCAAGGAGTTGGGGGATGATAGCCAGTGACTGCTCATTGGGGATGTCTTCCATTGTGCAGAAAACTGCATGTATACTATAGATAGCACTTTTTACATGTGTCTTAGGGATTTTTGAAAAGCGACTGACTGCACCTGTGATGTAGGTATTCACATTCTTGGTTTCCTTTAGCCATTTAATACTTCCCTCTCTGTATTTTTCTTCGTCTTTCCCAGAAACAGTAAACAGCATTTCAATCATGGTCAAATGGTTGCGAGGATCTTCCAGTAGCATGTGTTCGCTGAAGGTTCTGAACACTTTTTCAGGTTGTTCTTGTGACACAGCAATTTCCACATCCAAGAAATATCTGATTTTGGCGCATAGTTTATGTCCTTTGGATGCAAAGCTGTCAATCATCTCAGCCATTTTCTTATTGTGAAACAAATGGTCAGGATGTTTTATAGTCAACAATTGTACTATGGCACCAGCAGAGAGGAGCACTTTCACGACATCATCCCTGTCATGGACCACAGCGGTTTGCAGTGGGGTGAATATATGCTGTTCCATGGGAGTCCATCCATTTGGGTTTGCTTTTTCATCAAGAAGTTTCTCCACAAAATCAAGTGGTGCTTTGGCAATTGAGACATAATGCAAAGGTGTCCAGCCATTTTGGCATCGGCAATTTGGATCCACATGCTCCACTTGCAAAAGGTAAGTACAAATCTCCATTTTGTGATTTATAACTGCAGCAATCAGTGGGGTTATAAGACCGCACTGTCTGCAAGGGTAAAGCTTATTTGCATCGTTATCCTTCAGTAATTTCTTGAGCTTCTTGAGGTTGTTGTTAATTATACTCTGTATTATAGGATCTGTTTCTTTCGGTGGGTTGATGGTCAGTTGGAACCGTGTGGTGATATTCATTGCTTTGCATCAGACTACCTGCAAAGAGACAAAGT
Organism: Acanthochromis polyacanthus; assembly: GCF_021347895.1. Lineage (NCBI taxonomy): Eukaryota > Metazoa > Chordata > Actinopteri > Pomacentridae > Acanthochromis > Acanthochromis polyacanthus. Next base: position 9,526,632 of record NC_067135.1, on the reverse strand, counting down.
TATGATATGTTGTCACAGAGTCTCAGACTTCAGACAAGCATCCAAAAGTCTATTAGAGCTGAAGCTTTATGGGTCACTCTGTTCATTTTCCTTACAGTAGGATCACTCCATCTCAAATCATAAAACTTTCAGAAGAATTTCTGCTCAACTATCTCTGATTTGCCTCAAAGTATTAGAAAGATGTTTGTAAATATATATTTTTTTGAAATTCTAGTTGAATATATTTAGTATTTTCAGAGATAGAATGCAATTTAAAATTGCCCATTGACCCACGTGCAGCACGTTTTCTTGGACATTGAAATTTGAAGTTTTGCTACTATTAAAAGTGTTGTCACTGGGCACATATTACCAATTAGTGATATATTTGAGCCATGTGTAGTTTTAAGTCATAATAATACAAAACAAAATGAAAAATAAAATACTTTTAATATGAAATACTTGGTCAAACTTGGTTAGAAAATGAAAAGTATGCATGTCGTAAAAATATATATTGAATATCTTATTTATATTTGGAGAACCATTTAAAATTTCAACATGAGAAAAAATGTGTTCAACGTGGGTCAATGGGCAATTTAAACTTAGAAAGTGTATGATATCTCAATCTAAAATTTCACAGATGCATTTTAAATATCTAGAGCAAAAGACCCCTGATGATTTGAGATGGAATAACACGTAAGTCTGAACTGTATTACATTGAGCCTATTCAACATAATGCAGTTCCTGTAATATGACACATTCTGTATCATTTGATATTTAAGTGATATTACACAGGGGTGTACTCACTTCTGATAAACACCGTTTTGAAATAACAACCTGGAATCTCCTCTATACAATGGTGGAAAAAAAATGTTTTAAGACACCCTTAAAATTTTACACAATCTCAAATATTATCATAAAATATTTGTGGAAAAACCCTTCTTGTGTTTCAACAGGTGTGGCTGCATTAGACAGACACAATCAAATACAAATGATTTTTTTTTGTGTTTATTGTTTACAAGAAAAACTATCCATCCGTCCATTTTCAATACACTGCTTTATCCTCATTAGGGTCGTGGGGGGGGGGGCAGTTGCCAGTCTGTCGCAGGGCACAAGGAAAACTAAAAAAACAAAATTTTTGACAGTTTCAGTATGTCAATTTTCAACATTTTCGGTATCAAAGTTCAACAAATAAGAGAAAATGTGTTCAAAATTGAACAAAAAATAAATAAATCATCACATCATCAAATCAAAATTTAGTCCTGCCATTCACACGCTGTAGAGCTCCAATTCTGTCTGCCATGTTCCTCACCAGCCTTTTACACTTTTGAGAGGTAATCTTGTCCCATTCTTCTTGAATTACTGCTTTAATTCTTTGGTTTACACTTTTGAAACAGACCTTTTGATAATCCACCACAGGTTTTCAGTGGGGCTATGTCCAGGGATTGAGCTGAACATGAGCCTCTAAGACCTGGATACTGTGGTCCCGCAGCCAAGTTCTACTGGCCCTGGATGTGTTCAAGAGGCATTATCTGGTTGAAACATCCAGTTTTGACCTCGATGGAACAGTGCACATGCAGAAGGAAGCATGTGGGTTTCAATAATGGCACAATACTTGGCAGAGTTCAGTGTGTCACCACAGACAGTGAGACGACCAACAGCAGCAGCACTCCTGCATCCCCAAGCCATGATACTGCCTCCACCATGCTTCACAGGAGATACTGGACATGCTGGAGATAATGCTTCATCTTCTTCTGCGTACCCTCACATTAGCAGGAGGAAGATAAAGCTGGAAACTGGACTCATCTGACCACAGAATCTTCTTCCACTTCCTGGTTGTCCAGATCTTGTGTGCTTGGGCCCAACAACACTGGGCTAACCTCTGTTCTCATTGATCAGGGGCTTCTTGACAACCCTTCACCTTGACCTTAAAACATGTTCTAAAAGTTGGCCACCTACAGTACAGGTGGAATTCTTCACACCAGTTTGGTTTGACCACTGCTGCTGAAGCTCCTGTGATGTCATTCAGCTGTTTTCCCTGCACATGGAAAGCAGTATGCCATCATTTCTTGCTGAAGAAACCCTTGGATGCTCAGATCAAGGTTTGTCTTCCAAGCTGTTGGTTTGTCTTTATTTCTGCAGAGTGTATCCAATTGCTGAAGGAATGCATCTGCACTTCCTGGTTATCTGGCGCCAGCTATACACTTCCTAGGTGAGAATCTGGATCTTCAGACGTGTTTCCTGTATTAGGTTCCTTGTTTTAGACATTTTTATCTCTGAAAAACTTTTAAATGTGCTACCTTTATCCAGACACAAAGCATGGCAACAAAAATTGTCTTTTAATAAAAACTACGACCTTCATTAGTGGACCAAAATGACCCAATACTCAAACTTTCTTATGTATTTTATTGAACCAATCAATTTTAAGATTTTAATGGCTTTTTTTCGGATTTGTTTAGTGTTTTGTCAGTGACTGGACTAAAAGAAACTGCACTTGAAGACCTAAGAGTATTTCTTAATGCAATGTTTCACAAATGCATGGGGTGCCCAAACACTTTTTTTCTACCACTGTGTACTCTATTTGCTGAGAAAAGTTGATTGAGAATTTAACCAAGTGAACAGAGAGCTGCTAATGTGACAACATAAACCACAACCACACCTTGAAATCATGAGGCTTCAATGAGGAAGTTCAATGAGGAAGTTCTTACCTGTAGGAATACCTACAGGTAAGAATATTGTATAATATAAGAATATTTATGCATGTCCTAAAATATGTGTCATTAGCTTTGACTTAAGCCAGCCAAACCTGCTATTTATTCTAGTTTAATCTATCTACTAAACTAACCACAGTCTTTTAGTACTTTAGTACTTTTTGTACTATGCATGTGACCTGTTGTGACATAAAATAATCATGAGAATAAACTGTAAATAAGAGTCAGCCCTGAAGCAAGCACAACACAGTTTTTAGATAAGTGTTTGAAAAATGTGAAGAAATGTACTTACAGTGTTGAAGCTGTGGCAGGAATTATGATTCATCAAAACTCAACCCGCTGTGTTCTGTCTGTTTCTGTCTCTCTGCTCTCGATCTCTTCCTGCTCCTCCCATTTACAGTGGTTCAGTTAAAACCTCTGCTTCCTTGTTACTGTTTTGCCCTCAGTTTTGCTTTGCAGTATACATACGGGTGATCATGTGCCTAAAGTTAAGGTGTACACTGTCAAAAAAAAATGCTGTGGAAAGAAAAACTTAAGAATACTGTATCATTTAAAGTCTGTCAAAAATAGTGGAGGGAAAATAACAGCAAATATCAATTAAAAAAAAAACAAAGAAAAAAGAGGAATTTATAGCTGTAAAACAATTCAATTTTTTTGTAATTAGTTGCTTGTAATTAGTTTAATTTTATGGTCTACTAGAAATTAATTACATTTGAATTATATTTAAAGTACACACACACACACAGATATATATATATGTGTGTGTGTGTGTGTGTGTGTGTGTGTGTGTGTGTGTGTGTGTGTGTGTGTGTAGAGCCTAAACAGTCATGGAAAACATATTATTAGACCACCCTTGTTTTCTTCAATTTCTTGTTCATTTTAATGCCTGGTACAACTAAATGTGTATTTGTTTGGACAAATACAATGATAACAATAAAAACAGCTCATAAGAATTTAATTTAAGAGCTGAGTCAGTTTTAGCCATTTTCCATGGTTTTCTTGATAAGAACCAAAATCACTGAAGTTCTTACATCAATAGCTATGGCATTGTACTGCCAAAAACAGTGCTTTCAAGAATTCCATGTTTTGTTTTCTGTCTGTTTTAGTCACATGATATATACAGGAGTTAGTACTTGATTGCATAACCGTTGTTTTTGATGACTGCAGCCATGTGTCTTGTCATGCTCTCCACCAGCTTCTGACATTGTTCTGCTGTCACAGCAGCCCATTCCTGTTGCACTAATTCAATCAAATTTGCTTTGTTTTTGGGCTTGTGGTTCTCCATTTTGCATTTGATGATTTTCCACAGGTTTTCAATTGGATTTAGATCAAACTGAGCTCTCCATCCAGACTTTAACTGACCTGTCTTGTCAGAAAATCCAGTCATTTCAGGCAGGAAAGAGTTTTCCAGCTGATGGTAGAAGACTGTTTTCCAGACTAGCCCCGTACATGACTTGGTTCATTCGCCCTTCACACAATTGTATTTGCCCTGTTCCATCCACACTGAAACAACCCCAGATGGTCACTGATCCACCCCCATGTTTTACTGTTGGGGAAAGACAGTTTGGTTTGTAGGCTTCTCCAGGCATCCTAAATACCAGTAAGTTGGCATCAACTAAAAACTGGATTCATCCCTGAAGAGAACCTTAGCCCAATCATGAACAGTCCAGTCCTTGTGATCCCCAGGAAAGAGTAACCAGGCTTTCCTGTGCCTTTCATCGATGAAGGGCTTCTTCTGTGCCTTGTGTGACTTCAGACCAGCTTTAAGAAGTCGGTTTCCAACTGTCCTTGCTAAACAAGTCACATTTCTCCACAGTGCCCTCTCATTTTTAAGGTCCCTAGATGTCTGATGATGATTCCTGACACAGGAACGGATGAGTGCAGTCATCTCGTGGGGTAGAAAGACATTTCCTGCCACAACCAGCTACCAATTTGGTAGTTCTATGTTAGGCTTGTGTTTTTTTTGGTATCATGAACGGCTGTCTTGGAGATCTTCAGTCTTTTTTTTGCTACCCGTCTCTCACTCATGCCAATTTCCAGTAGTGCCAAGATGGTTCTTTGTGGCTTCACTTCTTCTTCTTCTTCTTCTTCTTCTTTTCCTTTCGGCTTTTCCCTTCAGGGGTCACCACAGCGAATCAATTGCCTCCATCTAACCCTGTCTGCTGCATCCTCGCTTCACATGATTCTTTAATCAGCTGCATTTTTTTGTCGCGCTTATTATATTCGGGTAATGTACCTTTAGTGGTACCAGGCATTGAAATGAACAAGAAATTGAAGAAAACAAGAATGGTCTAATATTTTTTTCATGACTGTATAAGCAAAATATGATTTCAAGTGTTGGTAGTTTCTACAGAGGCTTACACGGGATTCCTGCTCATTTTGTTGTTCTGCCATGTAGAAAGAATCTGTTTGAAATAACCAACGTTTTCTGAATTAGTTTATTTTAAGTGCTCCTATGTGGAACAAAGAAAATTCAAAGTAGTATAAGTCTGTTTTACACAAGGCTGTGACTTTCAGATGGGACCTCTACAGTGAGGGGATCCGGATCCTGTTATGGTGTGGTGGGCATTTTACTGGCATGGTTTGGGTCCACTTTAGCCACCTTTTGAGGGAAAGATTGCTGCAAGTCAATATAAATATTCTATGATGAAACAGTTCTATCCTGATGGCCTCTTCCATTATGACACAGCCTTCATTCACAGAGCACTAAACGGTTAATATTAAGCAACTCATTCCCTATGGCATTCATAGCGACCGAATCTCAACCGAACTGAACACTATTAGAAGATTTTGGACCAGTACTATCCAAACACTAAATGAGGGAATATCTTTTGGAAGAGAGGCTGCAGTTTTTAGTTTTTGTACAATCAAACAGCTGATGACATTGGTGATCTAAAATATTGATTTATGCAGCTTTAGCATCCCAGTGACCTTCATTTAGTATGTAATACTTTCTCAATGTACTGAATGTACTGTTACAGTTATAAGAGGGCTAAAAATGACCTTTTACCGACATTATACCTTAATCCTTATGATGAAACACATCTTACAATCATATTTTACACATTTATTTTGATACTCAACTGATTAAACTTACAGTATAATTTTAAGAGTAACATTCAGTATGCTTAAAACAAAATCATACAAAAGAAATGTAAAGCTTGCATATTCCATTAGGTTTTTTTTGTCATTTGCAACGCCATTCTCTAAATGAATAGAAGCACTTTTAGGCTTCAGAGTTCGTTAGGTTTTTCTTAAAAAGAATTTGGCAAACACTCTTTTTTTTGAATGTCATGCTTTTCAAGCTGCAGTAACATTTGATTTTAAGTGCAAAAATCCGTTCAGAACAGGTAGTGGCATCGCAGTCCTTGTTTTATGTACATTTTGTAGCTTGTCAACATTCAATATTTTCAATGAACAGAATGAGACTCATCTCGAGCAGATATATTTACACATACATTTAGTTTCCCTTTATCTTTGGAGGAACAAAATATGCCCTCTTAGCAGATTTACTCATTTGAGGCCACTAACTTCAGTTGAGATGAGCCTTTTTAGTAAAGAAAAGTTAAATTATGTCACGAGCCCAACACCCGTGGTTATATTTTCAAACTTGTAAGTAAGGTTAATTTCCCTGACATTGCTTAAACACAGGTCCTTTGCATTATATCGATAAAGAGAGCTTCTATCTACTTTGCCACTTATAGTACCTCTGATCTAAAAGTTGTATCTAAATGGGGATTTTCTATTCGTGTATGTTTGTCTAAGGTGGCATTAGCTATATCCAGTCCAGAATATTTCACCTTCTAAAACAACAAACCACTACTTTTTCTCTTCTTTTTTTTTTCAGTCGTACGCAGTATAATCTATAGCACCTAAGGTAACACTTTCCACTGAACAACTACACTCTAAGATCTTGGATATTATAATTAAAGGTTTGTGCTTTCAAGACATTCCCTGTATGGAAATAGGAGAGGGGGTGTGATGCTCTATCACGGCCAGAAGGAGGCACTGTGGGCCCATCCGAACACAAAACCCCTAACTGATAAGGCAACATAATGTACATTACCACAGGGTATGAGGACACCAGGTAAGTGGCAAACACACCTGCTATATCCTTAAATGAGAGTAAAACTAAACTAGTTCCTTCCTCTCAGGTCCTGGCGTTTTATTTTGGGCGTATAAAAGGGGCGTATTAAACAGAAAATCCAAATAGATCAAATTACATTTCCATTTTTTTCACCTTCAGGAATGTCAGCTGGAGTTTTAAGAGAATACCAGCAGTCTTTGTAAAATAGTAATACCTGTGAAAGTCTGAGAACCCATGAGAACAGGTAATAGGACAAGGCCATTGAGAAACAGTCAAGACACTACTTGACCCAATGCTAATTTATGAGAGGAAAACTATGCAGGAGTTGATATTGAACAGTTTGTAAAGTCTGGTCCTTTCTTTTTAGTGGAAGACGTTTGATTGCAGGAGGAAAAATAAGGCGCAGCCCCTCACAAGCTCAGGTCAATGATGATGTGCTCAAAGATCTGTGTGTTTCCCTTGAAGCTGGAAGAAAAATGAAGTCCCTGCGGTCGGTGGAAACCACAGTGAACGAGCGCGGTGCCTGGATGTACACCTCCTTGAAGCGGTCAAAGAATTTCTTTTCATCATCCCACAGGTAGATTTGTGAGAAGGTGTAATCGCTCCCTAGAGCCAGGTAGTAACGCTCTTTGAAGGTGAACGGCTGGAGGATCATGGAGCCTCGCGATGGCAAAGCCTGGATCTCTGCAAACTGTTTGGCGCCCCAACGAAGAACTTTGGAGTCGCCGATATAGCGCGTCATCGCCAGGTACAGTTCCTCCTTGAGCCGGAAGTGTTTCACAGCGACTACGTCCTCCATGTTGGGGATCTCGCCCTGCAGGACAAACTTTTGGTTGCTCCGGCTCCACTGGTAAATCACAGGAACCTGTGAGCGGCTTGCCAAAATGAGGTGGGCCTTCCCATCCAAGTCCAGGAACTCTGCATCCGTGTCGCGGTACCACTCGTGCAGCGACTGGTACGAATAAAAGCCGTTATCGTTCCACTTGTAGAGGGTGGAAAGGCCCGCTTTGGAGCTGTCGGCAATCACAAAGAACCAGTCGGTGCCAATCTGGAATGCCTCAATGTCATTGGGCTTGGAGATCTTGGACACCTCAATGTCCTGGAACTTACTGAATCTGCTCTGGTCATCGTCAAACTTGTAAATGTGGGAGCCACCAAAGAGTTGAGCCACAATGACAAACACCTCGTTCTCAATGACAACTGACTTGCAACCCACAATGGACTGACCTGAAGGGCAGAACAGACCGATGAAATAAGGGTGAAGCTCACCTCCATCATTCTCAGTTTGTTCAGACATTGCCTTACCTGTGATGTTATCATAAGTCCTGAAGTTCATTTCGATGTGGTCCCATTGCAAAACCATGCAGCTCTCTGCGTTGGGAGCAGCAATCGTCACATAGACATCATTCTTGTAGCTGAATGTGTCAACAGACAAAGACTCTGATGCAACAGACTGGTGGAGGACGAAATCTGCAGAGAGGTACGTCGTGATTATTTACAAGCTGAAAAAAACAGTCAGAGCAAAGCCACAGGAAAAGAATAACCTCTACATGTCTTCAAATGACCCAACTGAGACGCTTGATACTGACGCCAGTTAGATTTGAGAACAGGCCAGCTGGCTCAGGCGTTTCTCACCCGTTGAGATGCACTCATTGTGCAGGCTGGTCATATCATTGAGGCGCTTGTCCTTCATGTCCTCGGGTCCGGCACACACGACATCCGACACTGTGGCATTGGTGTTCTTCAACCACGTCATGAGCCACTTGGCTCTGCAGTCACATTCAAAGGCGTTTCCGCGCAGGTCCCTGCAGCAAACGAGTGCAGTATCAGTGCCAACAAAGTGGACAAATCAAAAGGCATCTTAGACTAAAACAAGACTAGGAAGATAGGCATTGAACTGGATACAACAAACAAACAAACTTACAGCTCTATCAGTGAGTCCAGGTCAATAAAGAGGTCCCTGGGCAAGGCTTTAATGTTGTTGTTTGCCAAAGACCTAGAAACAACCACGACGAATGAACACAACAAATGGTTGCCAGTGAGATATTCAGAATTACTGCAAGAAAATGGAAAATTCATGTAGACTGTGCAGAAGTAAAAGTTGTATTTTTTTTTAGCAGTCCTTGGTACATACAAGTGAGTCAAATCCCTGAGTCCTCTGAAGGCATATTTTGATGCAGTCTCTATTTTATTACTCTCAATGAACCTGTGGAGAGAAAAAACATAAACATTAGTATGACATGTTTCCAATTAAGAATGCACAAAAAGCAACCGTTTAAAATTGAAAACTAACTCGCATAGCTTAATACATCAAATATATCCCACAAATACAGCATATATAGTTTAATCAAGGTGGTTTTATATGAATACTGTCGCACAACAATCCTACGCTGACCCTAGAAGACCAAGAAACAGTCATGCACATACTGTGATTAGTGACTAGTGCCTGTTTAAGTCACTTTTGAAGGGAAAATAATCAAGTCACCCTCTGCTGCCACATGTATTTTTGTAAATTTTGGTTCCATAATTTGGTGAAATGTTTTATTTCCTTAAAAATCAGGTTGTGATCAGGATTTGTGCAAACGCTGTAGTGATGAATGAAGAGATTCTACTCTGGCAGAAGTGGAACCACTAGAGGGCATTAGGTCGATGCTTCCCGGCCACATTCACTTTGTGAAAGTGTCAGCGTCCAGCCACATAACCTCATAACCATGACAACATCCCCAGAAGACTATTTCATTATGTTAGATTACAGTGTAATAACATACAAACACTGTCTTCATGCTATGCTGATAAAAACAGCAGAGAAACTTACAGGTACTCCAGATGTGGAAGGCCTGAGAATGCATCATCCCTTATAGTTGTGAGAGAATTGGAATTCAAAAGCCTGTGGAGGAGAACAACAAATATATTAATGATGCTCAACAATGCACCATTTAATGCTTTTCTCTGGGGAAAAAACAACACCACAATCAGGTCTGTGTCCAGAATAGAGTGAAATGCTCCAAAAACACAACTCTCAAAGCCAATACATGCACAATCTGGAGTGGAATAAGGTATTAGATGACCACATTTAATGACCTCTATCATCATTTCAACACAGTGCTAAGGCTCAGTCCTATTGTAATTAAACTGTAACACACTAAAAAGACAATTATCTTTTGGAAAATAGTCGATTTCAAAGAGACTGGTGGGGAAAAAAGGGCCAAAACATGTATGTAGCTGTAATCACTGTGTGCTAAGACTCTGCCACGCCTTTGTTTATGCTGACATCACAGCTGTCACTGGTGGAGTAACAAAGTAGATTGATGGCTTCTGGTAAGTACAGTGTGGAATCAGGCGGCACTGAAAGCTCAGGACGAGATTTCCATTATTCATCTCCAGGTGTCCAGCCCCCTCTTTTTAAAAGCCTTCCCTATAGCTTCAAAATGCACCAACAGACTTACAAGACTGCATCTGCCTTAAAGTCAGGCACGACAAAAAGTTGGACACGCATGTGCTGCATAGACACAAAAGCCTCTCTAAACCTTTTTTATTACACATTCATGCTTGTTATTTATGTATGAGTGCTGTGTTGAGTGAGAGCCAGATTTCTTCACCAAATCAGCCATCTGACACAGCAAAGACATGTTTAAGTTTAAAAAGTGAACAATGTGGACTAAACACATCTGCATAGAGCTTCTGATAGAACATGATGTTTAAAGTGCTCTTACAGGAGCTGAAGAGATGGCATGTGAGAGAACATCGCCTCTTTGACCTCAGTGAAAGTCCCATTGACGATACTCCTGAGAGGATGAAAGCAGAGGAAATAAAAATGCTGTCAAAGTGATCAATCGGAGCACAGAATGAAGCCTGCACACAGTCACCTCTTATTCTAAGGTTCTGCATTGGGAGCAACTAGAGGGAAACTTAACAAGCTGCAGATTATACATGCATACAATGTGCGGCTTAATGTTCAGTTTAAAAAAAATAAAAGGAGAAAAAGATCATGCGTGATGTGTACTCACAAGGAATTGATGTCGTTGGGGGTAATCCTGGGGATGTAGGAGTACCCGACGCAGATGATAGACTCCTTGGAGCAGCTGCATGCTGAAGGACATCGGAAAGGCTTTTTCAAATAAGCCGGTTGACACAGGAACACAGAAAACAATGCCCAGATCTTAAGAGTTGGCAGCATCTTTCTTGCCTGGCTCGCATGTGTGAGGTTTTTTTTTTTTCTTTTTCTTTTTTTTCCTTGCCGAGAGCACCGATCGAGGCAGATGGCACCAGCGCCGTTTCCACCCTGCACCATGAAATGCTGCACTGGCTGCCTGACATCAGCAAATCAGCTGCAGCTCCCCTCCGTCCACTTTCATTATTTATTAAGTCAGGGCTCCCGCTCGGGAAACTGTTGGTTAAACAGCCACGCAGCATACATCGAGAATAAATAAATAAATGAATATAATAATTGAGGCGTTATTACGCAGCGGATTTGGTTTCATACATAGTTGCACCAAATCTTGCGCGCATGCCTATTTTTGAACACTCATTGCAAACATAATTCCACATCATTATTATTTTTAGAATTACCTTATGCAGCACGCAGCACATACACAAACATGCATTTGTAGCTAAAAATAAATACGTTTTTTCCCATATTTAGCATTTTGGTTCCAGTTTTGAATAAAAATGAATAATGAGGAGAATAATTCTTCCATTTAAAAATGCTTCATATCAAAGTCTCTTGAGGCGTTTCACTGAGACATATGGGGCTTATATAATATTCCAAGGAATATTTTGACAGACTGGAAGCTGTAGATGAGTCCTCCTTCATCATATAGAAGCTTCAGAGGCGCAGAACTGCAGCACCACGGACAGCGCCTCTGTGGCAGCCGCTGGACTGAGCCGCTGGAAACAAAACCCTGGGAAATGTTCCACTTTACTGTACAAGCAAACGTGCGGTCCTCTTTGAGCATGCCTGTTACAAAGTATTACGATGTTTCTTGTGTGCTTTAAAACAATTTAGAGATATTTTACAGATTATATTTTGTTAAGTTACTGATAAAATGTGTAAATTTGAGCAAAAGTATTCATTCACACATTGACTGGAAATACAAACAAAAAAGACACCCTATAAATCTGCCTTTTCACGAAAAGCATTTAAAAAGCAGCTATTTCTATTTTGTTTGAATCATCAAATATATGTGCTTTTTTGACATTTTATTTTAAATAAAACAAAAATGGAAATTAAGGATTGAAAACTGGCGATTATTTTTAAAACATTTTTTAATGTATTTTTCCCAGAAAAAAAGTGTTAATTTACATGTTACTTGTTTTTTTTAAATAATAATTAAAGAATATGTATTTTCACAGCTGACATTACATTCTTTTAACAACATTTGACTGTAAAATTAAAGCCATTTCAGAGCAGCTATACATCTTATTTCTTAAAAAATATGTATGCAAATACTGTAAATGTACATTTCCAAAAATCTTTTTAAAAATGGTCATCTGTTCTGTGACTATAAGATCGCACCATTTACTGTTTTAAAATTTAAAAAATATTTTACATATTTGCCATTTTTATAAATAAAAGACATTAAAGTTTGAAAAACATTGGATTTTAACTGTTATTTTATAGATTTTTCCTGTTAAATTACAGATTTAAAAAAAAAAGCTAAATCACAGGGGAAAAAATGCATTCATTTCCATATTAACTGTATTCATTTGTTTTTTAAAAAGAGGGGAGAAAACTTTTAATAATGTCAACATCAAAAATCTATAATTTTACATTTAGTAATTTCTTTGTTTATGGTAGTTCACGTCTCACAGTATTGTAAAACACGTCAATCAAACCTGGAAATTAAGTAAGCACAGTAAATATGTAAGCATCTAATGACTAACAGATGAATTTCATTTAAATAAATGATAACTTAAGAGCTATACACTGGATCTTACTTCCACATAGACACATCGATAATAGTTGTTTGGCCACATTGATGTAGACACCATAGGTACAGACCAAAGACAGAAGCCCATAGCAGCTGTGAAGTGGCTGGTACGAGCCCCAGAGCATGATACTGCCACCACCATGCTTGATGATAACCATCTCGTTCTTGTAGTTAAAAGCCTCATCTTTTCACCTTCACATATTTTTGGACTCTTCACCATCCCAACCAGTTGTCTTTCAGCAGGAGAAGATAGTTTGCCTTTTCTTCCTAATAATGGCAGCGGCACAGCTGTACCATGCACATCTGGGATCTACAGCTGCTTTGAAATGGCTCCAGGTGACTTTCCTGACTTGTTCAAGTCAATGATGTGATTTTTCAGATCTTTGTTGAGCTCTTTGGACTAGACACTGAAGCGTTTGTGGCTGGGTCTCATGTATCCAATGGGCTCTGTAGAAATTGGCTCTAAGGAGTCACCAGCTGTAGTCGACTAATCACTCATGAGAAGTTAAGAAGCCATGGCAGGAAGAAAATGTGATTAACACAGCTTGCTACAACACCAAAACTGATTAAGTTGCTGTATGCATACTTTTGACAATGGTTTCATTATTTTTTTTTAAAAAGCGAGTTTTAGCAGTCATTGGAAACTCAATGCCATGATACATTTGGTCTCTACAAGTGTATGGAAACTTTTGTTGACGAATATAGTTTGGGTTTTCTTCACTGCTTCAGGAACTTGGCAGCTTGCAGTCACTGATTCAACTATGAATTCTGAATCATATCACAGAGCAATTGAAGAGCCCATCTGTCCAGAAGTGAAGTTAAACCTGAAGTGAACCTTTCAGTGGGATTATGATCAAAAGCACACAGCAAATCAACAAAGGCATGATTCAAGAAGAAGAAACAAGGTTATAGAATGGCCTTCTCAAAGCCCTAAAACATCTTGAGGTTGAAGAACGTTTGCATAGAAGAGCAAAACATTTCAACAAGTCAATGTCACAGACCAACACTGAATTACCCAAGAAGGTATTTCTGCTAATGGAGTCAGTACATGCTTGTGAGGCCAGGGGTGTACTTACTTTTTCCTCAGAAGAATATTACACCTGTTGTGGCCCTTTTGGTACCAGTTTGCAAATCTGTGGCCCCTTTTGTTCCACTCTGACATTCTATCAACACTGAACTCCTCTTGGCAGTTGCCGGAGCCCAAAGCGAAGGGCCATTTGTCATCCAGCAACATCCCCAGGGTACTTAGACTTATGATTGAGTGTGGAGAGAGGGGAGCCAGGAGGGATACTTGTAAAAGCAGGCATGAAGGTAAACAAGAGGCAGCAGGTTGGTTTGGAGGACAACTTTCACACTGATAACTTTGCATGAAAAAGACAGCATCATGCCTTGTGCACTGGAGCTCTTTTCCTATTCAAACACTGCAGCAGACTTGATCAATAGCAGGGATCCTTTAAAACTTGCCAGTACATAAAAAGTCTCTTGATTCCCATGGCAACTCTGCAACATCAGCAAAAAGACGTGAAACACAGCAAACTGGTGACGAGGAATAAAGGGAGAGGGAAAAGAAAAAAAATGTGCTTTCAGTCTCATACTGGAAAGAAAGGCAGCATTTCTTCACTAGTTGTGCATATTAAAGGCAACTACCTGAGTACATAAATCAAACAGTCTGTACCGCATTGAAAAGCAGTCATTAAAACCACTCGCATTCCATCATTTCCTAAATCTGGCTGATGAGTTGCGACTTTCGGGGCCTGGAAAGGAAACCAGCGTTCGTGAAATAGCTCTTTTGTGGAAGCCAGTGCTGCATTGTAGCGGCGCTGTCACACTGCACAGCGTTTTTCCACTGTGTTTAGTTAATAGTTCAGTACAGCTTGGGAACAGTGGAAGTGTGCTGATACAGCAGCCTTATCTGTGCGAGTCCAGCCCATTTCCAAAGGCTGCTGGTGGATTGGTTCTGCTGTTGCTTTCTGCAAGACATGTACGCTGACCTGCATTACTAATTGCAGTTGAAGAGCCCAACAACATGTGCTGACTGCATATATTATCGCTGCACACCTGGGCTCCTGCAGAAACTACCACAGCTGGTGCTTTCTGTTTTGAGCCACGCGTGACGGGTTTGAAGCTCCACCATCAAGCTCGATGATTCACAGAAGATGAAGGGGACGGCACAGGAAGAACATGGACAGTGCATTATCGAAATATAGATTAGTCATCAGGAAGAGAGGCCTTAGGAGGAGTCTATATAGTGCCTCAGGGCGCTACCTGCTCTGTTTAATAATGACTGAGGTAGTAGAGTGGAGGGAATAGGAAAAAAGACTTGGAAAAATCTGCTGAGATGCAAAAACATTGGTGGAGAACAGTGTGATTAAAAGTCAGTTTCAGCTGCATGACAGAAAAACTAGAGGTCTCAACCCTCGTGCTGTCCTACGGGTCAAAACTGACCCGTTTGAAAGTTTGAAAGTGTGGGAAAAAATATAGATTTTTTTCAGTGAAACTTCTGATGTCCACAATTTCAACATATTTGGGAAATCTTTGAACATTTTTTGATGGAAATTTTTTTTTTAATTTGTCTTTAAGAACTTTCACAAAAATATCAACCAAAATCCAGCAAATTTCACTGGATTTTGGTTGATTTTTTTTGTGAATGTTCTTAAAGAAAATATAAGAAGTTTTACTAATATATATGTAATAACTTTAGATATTTAACTTTTTTGGAAAATTTTTACTCATTTTTTGAAAATATTTACAAGAATTTTCTTGCCACATTTGGGGGATTTTTTTTAAAATAAAACTTTTAAGGGAAACTTTTGAGGAATTTTCTTCCTGAAGGTTTGGCAAATTTTCAGAAATTTGGGGAATTTTTTGCTGAATTTTTTTTTTTTTCCCAGACAAGGAAACAATATTTTTGGTGCCTGTAAATGAGGACAACAGGAGGGTTAAATGTCTAATGTTGCATCAAGGTTCTTATTCTCCTGGTGGACATCTCCTTCACTAAAAACAGATGTGATCTGTGTTCAGTGTACTTCATTGATTATCTGTTCCTTGTGATCTGCTCTGGAGCCTGCAAATAAAGGAGCTAATACAATCTACAGGGTTCAGACAGAGTTAATGGCACAGCAGCATTTGGATCGCATTACAACACACTGCAGGAGACAAAGCACAACATACTACATTAACAAGCTATATTATTTCATTTATCAATGAATGGGAAAGCCTAATGTATTCCAAAAATAGAATGTACTTTCAGTAAGAGCTAGAAAAAGAAGAAGACTGACTGTTTTCAAACTTAAAAATTGCACAATATTTCATCCATTGACGGCACTTTTAAGAGATGAAAAGGCTTTAATTTTAAAAAATGAATTTTTTTAATAATCTATTTGGAATACAATTAAGTAAAGCTTTTTTTTTTTTTTTTTTTTTTAAACATAGTCAACAATACATCAACAGCCTCTGCAGACACTAACTTTAAATCAGTGTTTTATGAGCATATGCTCCTAAGCAGCATTTGCATGCAGGTTTTGTCCTCATATTTACTAATTAGCACACCTTCACAGAGGAGGGAATTAATCAGTGACATCAGCTTGTGTCATTTTCATTTGTAATGAACATCTGCATGCAGTTTCACCGCCAGCTGTCACCAGGCATTGACCTTATTACAATGTCTGGACCGGTAATCTGTCAGAAAGCGTCTTCCAGAATGTGTACACACAGTCCAAATCAGGACAGAAGAAAGTTCCAGCAGCAGACGGTCCAGTTTTTCCTATTTCAGTTAAGTTATTCCCCAGGTTCGTCCTGGTTCGATGGGGAACCATTTTTCACAGCATTTCCTTCTTTCTTCAGAGTCTTCAGGCATTTGTCAAGCCTCTTCATGCACAGTGTCACATCTTCTCGAGTGATACCAACAGCCGAGGCAGCATTGAGGTAAGGACACGGGTATGACTCTGAATGAGACATAAACCCGCGGAATGTGTGTCCATTTATGGTCTGCTCTTTGCCCAGTGGAATTACCCTAAAAACATGAATGAGAACAAGAGTAATGTGGCTCAATGATTAGAGAATGTAGATAAAAGTTTGATGTAATCATCAGGTCTGAAAAGTAAAACCAATTCACAGATGTAATAACACTGGCGGCCACTAGCTGCTGGCTCCAAAACATCTATGCTCCTATCGACTCCCATTCATAAAGTATGAAACTTTCTTATGAAAAATCAAGTTATTACAAGTCACTTTAGCTTTATTCACTACTGATTAGCATCCCAGTGGTCCTTCTGCAATTAATTCCATCATTAAGTAGATATTCAGCCTTGAAGACATGGATGTTACAGGCTTGACTGACATGTCTGGGAGAATACGGAAGTGACTGAGCAGTAGTTTGGAGAACGTAAATGTGTATTTTCTCAATGGCTTCTGATCTTAATGCACTGAATATACATATTTGCCATTGTCAATGTGTACTTAAAATGCAAACCACAAGTTGCTGCTTATGAACAAAGAAAAGGACACAGCATCTTAAGTAATCTAACTACTAATGTGAATTGCAGATACTCCTTGCTAACTATGCTAGCCAGTTGGCTAGCAGTAGCATTAGCTCTAAACGTAATGCTGCTCAGTCTCATCCACATGGTCACCTCTAACTCCAAAATTGTAATATTTTAAAAGCCAAATAGCAAAACCAAAGCTTCAGTCATCCAGAAAGCAGAGAGTCGAGTCATGAGGGCTGCGTCCACTTCTTTTATACAGTCTATGACAATAACAGATTTTTAATGGACTGGGAAACAAATACAGCTCCTTACTTGCACAATTATGACCTACCTAAATGTAGGCAGCTTTTTGGATAAACAGTACCTACTATTAAAGCCAAGTTTTTGACTTATTCACGAAATACAACATTGTAAAAACAAGCAATAAGAAACAAACTGTACTCTAATTAGCAATTTTCTATAGAATTTGTTGAACTTTTCAGACACACATTAAGACGTCACAAAACAACGCTGGCATTTGAAGTCCTTTTATTTCACCACTTGAAGGATGAAGTCCAACATTCATTCTCCTTTTAGCTCTGGTTTGGTCTCCTGTTGAAGTTTGGCTTTTTCATCGCTAAATCCTCCACTATGTTCAGCAGCTAGTCACTAACTTTGTCTTTCTGTGGTTCCATCACGATAATAGTGGTTCAGAGGTGGATAAAAAGTTGAAAAACTGGTACAATTTTGAACCGTTGTTGGTTTTAAAGAGTCAACTTCTGCAATATTGTAAACAATACACGTGCTTGTCAAATCTGGCAAGGTTTCACCACTGTCAGCACAGTTTAGACTCACTTTAATGTGAAATCAATTACTGGCCAGCTAATAGGAGCATGAGAGAGGCCATTATGGTCGAGAAATGCACTGTAATAAGATGTAGATCTCTATTAATCTAACTCAGAGAAAAGCTCATCGTTGATGTGCGGGAAAAAAGAAAGCCAGCCCACACTCACAACAGTCATGCTTGGCACTGAGAATACTTCAGCTAATGAAAGAGCTACAAATGATTATGATTAATGTGCATCACTGAAGCATGAACCTCGAATGTCTCATCGAGGATGCTACAGAGATAGGAGGGGAAAAAGAAAACCGCATGCTCTGACCTTGGAAACATTTTCACTTGGAAGGAAGGAAGGAAGGAAGGAAGGAAGGAAGGAAGGAAGGAAGGAAGGGGCTATTCCTTTAATATTGTTTTAAGTACAATTGAGCCAATAAAATCTGAACAACACAAAACAATCCTGACAGAATGACCCAAATAAATGATTTATACTGAATATTTAAAATATTTAGATGGTCTCCCAAGGTCCCCCCCCCCAACTTCCAATTCCATATTTATGCAAACCCTGTATTTATGTTCTGTACCTGACGCAGAAGGCAACAGTGAAAATCTCATAAATCCTTCTTCCGCTGCTGGGAAAGAAAGCACTACCAATGGGAGCGAGAACATGGCTATCAAAGGTGCGTCAGTTTGTGCTAGCTGGCCCAGTGGAGACAGCATCACTCTAGATTGTAATGGAAACATCCTGATAAGATGGGCCGTCTAATCTTCTAAAGTAGTTTCCATTTGGCCATATTCACCAGATCCATCTGCCTGATTGTTGATTTCCACTGGACATTTTGTTTCGCAAAACACGACGCACCCAAAACCCATTTTTGGTTTTTGTTAACTCCGTGATATTTCCCCTCCCTTCTCTATTTCAAAGTATCCATACCTGGCTCCTGACACTTGTCGGGTGAACAACATGGAGCCGAGCTGAGTCACCGCCTTGTCGCTCTCGGCCTGGAGACCATCCAGAGACATGGCTGCAGGAGGGACACCCAACACACAAAAACACACAAACATCTCACAAAATAACCGAGACTGAGGAAACGCACAAACACAAGGTCAGAAAGATGACTTCCACCAGTACAAAAAAATAACAAAATACATGACAGTGTGGGGGGGGGGACCTGGTGGTCTGAAATCAGCACATGGAGCTTACCCAGTGAAATGGGGTTATGTGGGGTGTGAAGCAATCTCTCGCCGTGTGCAGAAGCCAGACTCTTCAGCTCCTGAGCCAGAAACGAATAAATCTCCTGCAAGCCGTGCACACACAGACAGAAGGCATGAAGAGACAGAACAAGAGGGAGCAGGGGCCATACAAAAGAACTATAAATAGTAGCACAATGCTCCTTTTCAACACTGCCAGAGTCTTTATTTAACAGCAGCAGCCTTGGTGGTGTTTTTTTCTTTTTTTTTTGGCTCATCATGCAAATCTACACAGGTCCAAACCCTCCCCCCCCCTTCGCTCTCTCCATATCTACATCTATCTATACGTTTCCCTCCAAGCCTCAGTACAAGCGGTATGTTCACCTCCTGCATCTCTGTCTGCATCCCACATTTACCTCCGGGATCAATTTGGGGCAGGAGAAGAAGAATGCAAGCTTTTAACCGGAGATTTGGACATCCACGTGTTTAAAATATGCTGACAAAGTGCTCAGTTCAGGGAGACTGAATGGAGGCGAAGGGTTTCAGGACACAGATGTGACGAGCCCAGAAGCCACACAACAACAAATTGCAGTGTCTTTTTTTTGTTTTTGTTGCTGGCTACTAGCACCAGATTCCCCAGTGAAGCGCTGCACATTAAAGGCTCTGCTCTCTGCAACAGTGGGTGTGTTTCTCAGCATACTCTGCTGACTCATACTTTCCCAGTTTGAAAGCATCAAGAAGGAAAATATTTTCTCTGTCAAGAGCCAAACACAAGCAGCGTTTCAATGATGTCAAGTGTCTCTAAGTGCCCCTTGTTCTCTAATAACAAAGGGCAACTTTGCTATCCCGGAGGAGGCGGGGTGCCGTCGGGGGAGAGAGTGCATGGCTGCGACGCTGCAGACAATAAGTTGGTGTGTGTGATGAGTGAAAAATAAAAGGAGTAAGGACACACACACACACACACACCATCCAATGGTTCTTTTCAATATATAGACATTTTCTAAACACTGCAAATGAACCTCAGGAGATAGATTGTCTGAATTATTTACAGCTTGTGACCCCTGGAGAGATGTGAGGAACTCTCTCAGTTTTGCAGACACTATGGAAAAACTGCTTCTGTACATTAATTATGCATATAGTGGACCAAGAGGAATCAATAAACCTTGATGGTGTCGGGTCATGTGAGAGGCCAGAGGAATCTCCTAGATGTATATTTCTGCTACAGAGGTTTCACACTAGTGGTATTTTGGGTCTGTGCAGCATCCCATGTGTCATTTTCAGATGAGTCCCTTAGGTAGTGAGTTTTCAAGGGATCTCATTAATACAGAATGCCAGAAAACAAGAATGCATCCTCTTTTCTTCTGCAGATGAAAGATGGGTGAAATATTTGTGAGTCTTTGTGTGGTAAGAGCATCAGGAGGAACAGATTTAGTCTGGGTACAGCACATTTATGGTACAGCAGTTCAGAGGTGTGAGAATGCTGCAGTGCCTACCATTTAAAGAGGGGAATGCTGCATCGTGAGCAACTCTGCTTTAAAGCAGGGAGCCACCAGGGGATGTTTTCTGAAACTTCTGGATCAATTTTATCTTGCTATAGCATACTCCTCCCTCCACAAAGCTCACTGCTCGCTAAAGCCCTCATCCTCAGTCAGAATGCAGCTGAAGCAAGAAACACTCATAACATGTCATCGACTGCAACTCAGTACAACTTATGTAACGGTCGTTGTTGCCATTTTTAGGGGGAAGATGTTGAAAGAAGACACATGGGAAACATACCCAGACTCACCTTGATGCATGGCTGCAGCGTTTTTATGCAAATTCATATTCTTCTCATGCTAATTTGAGAGCATCCAGCAGACATCACACCCAATAGTAAGGAGTTATTTTTAGCCTTATAAAAGCTGAAGCGCTCACCTTTCTCTGTGACAGGTATTTCTTATAGCCGTTGGCACCCAGAGTGAGAAGGGTGATGAGGACGTCAAGGGAGGGTGAAGCCGACGCTCGCCCTGGACACAGAAAGCCAACAAGAGATTCTGTCAAACAGCTAAAACAGTAATTCACTGTGCAAATCGGATTAGAGCCATGAAAATACGCTCTTATCTTAACTTTTTAGCCATAAAATAATATTAAAATAGTGTTTTGTAATCTGTAAAGGTGAAGCCTTTTCTGCATGTCTACTGCAAACCGGGTGTCACTTTTCTCTGAGTGTGTAGGACTCCAGCTCAGAAGCGGCCTGACAAAAGAGAAAATTTGAAACTGTATCGCCACAGCTGACAGCTCAGAGGTAGGGATTGAATTTGAATACTTTTTGAGTACAAACAAAAATGTGCCTATAGGACAGAGTATCAAAAACCGTCAAGCATCAAAAGCTGACAGAGAATGCTCGGTCAGATTCTCAGCTTAGATTATGCTCATGTCTGATGTCATTTCGGAACAGATATTGGTGGTAAAAGGTCAAAGACAAGGCCACTGTGACCTGTGAATGTTTCAAAAATCCATGAAATGATTACGTCAAAATTCCACCCAAATGTTTAAACGTGTTAAATAAAGACATTTAAAAAACAAAAGGTCAAACTTGAACTAAACTGTAACATCATAATGTTCTGCAGAAACACTTTTCTTGCTTTTATCAAACACTACAACTCAGGAACATAAGAGCAGGCAGATGTAAGCTGCAACTTCACTAGTTTGTGGAAGTTTACATCCACAGGGCACTAATTCTACTTTCTTACTGTTGTGAAGTCACACGAAAAACAACAAAACAAAAACTGATGTTATTAAAGAGTATTAAGCCTTGTGTACTTTATTCAACTGGATTTTTAGTTATTAGAAGAACTAATAAATCACATTACTGATTCACTCTGTGTTCCTTTACTGGGACAAACACGGCCACTTTGGGTGATTCTGAACCTCACACAGACTATCCTGAAGACCTCACAGCAAATCTGCTACAGAAAATGAAACAGAACGCTACAAAAACTAAACACACTTCTGTACATGGAAAGTGCAGCTGACAAGTTGGTTTTGGTGTAATAAATTGCCAGTTTTATCCTTTAAAATCATACTTTTCCTCATCTTGGACAATTGGTGCATTCAGATATCAATACTACTATAACATATGGCATGTCAGAGAAAGATTTAGTATGCTCCAATACATACTGTGTTAAATATAGTATACCAAAGACACCAGTTTCTCTGCCCATTTATGTTCCACAGAAATAGAAACAGTGCAATTTAATTTATGCTACTGAGAGCACACAAACAGATGACAGCTGCGTTATGCAAGTTTAAAGCAGAGTATTATATCTCAGTTGTATGCATACTGCATGAAGCAGTATGTAGCTTGTTGGGGCATGTGTAGTATGGACTTACCCCTCATGTCGTCTTGCAGGTCAAAACTGACCCGTTTAAAAGTTTAAAAATGTGGAAAAAACATATTTTCACAGGGAAACTTCTGATGTCCACCATTTCAACATTTTTGAGAAATCTCTGAATATTTTTTGGTGGAAAAAAAAGAAATGTTAAAAATGTTTCTTAAGAACATTCACACAAGAAAATCAATTTTTTTTGGAAAGTTCTTAAAGAAAAAATTAGAAGTTTTACTGATTTATATGTAGCCACTTTAGATATTTTTAGGATTTTTGGGGGAAGTTTTTACCCATTTTTTTGAAAATATTTACATGAATTCTCTTGCCAAATATGGGGGATTTTTTTTAAAAAAAGAAATCTTTTAAGGTAAACTTTTAAGGAATTATCTTCCTGAAGGTTTTGCAAATTTTCAGAAATTTGTGGATGTTTTTTGCTGAATTTTTGGATTTTTTTCAGACAAGGAAACTATATTTTTGGTGCCTGTAAATGAGGACAACAGGAGGGTTAAAGCAAAAAAGAAAAATAATGTGATCTGGAATGTGGAGCACATTTTCAAACATTTGTCACTCTGTCCTTCAATCAGATTCCTATATTACTGTCATTAATTTACTCATGTAATTATTGAATAAAGAATCAAAAGAAAGAGCTCAGCCTCTGTATTGGTAACACTCACCGGGGTACATCTTGCTTATCTCCTGTACAAAGGACTCATCAAAACCTGCAATTATAGCACCACCTACTGGAACCATGA
Source organism: Acanthochromis polyacanthus (assembly GCF_021347895.1). NCBI lineage: Eukaryota > Metazoa > Chordata > Actinopteri > Pomacentridae > Acanthochromis > Acanthochromis polyacanthus. The sequence goes on along the minus strand of NC_067135.1, from coordinate 9,503,316 downwards.
AGTTCTTGTCCAAGCTCTGTACAAAGGCATCAATTCTTCCCACACGAGCCCCCTGATGAAAGACAAGATGAAACATGAAGGTGCTTATAAATCAAACTTTTTTTTTCCTGCGAGTGCAAGAAAATCACAGTGGAATGAGTGGCTGGTACCTGCTGTATGAGGTGCATGCATTTGGACGACTGTACTCCGTATGCGTTGTTGACAATGTGGGGAATGTTGTGTTTGGTGCACACAGCAGCCAGCTCCTCCAGCCTGCAGCACAGCAAAACAAACACACCTGTTAGAAATGCTGCATACTCTACATCCACACTTCCAAAGTAAGCAGCTTACATCATATTTACAGGAAAAATATGACAGGTGAGGAATGTAAATGACTGCCACCGATAATAATCCTCATGTGACATCTTGGAAAGCAGAAGGACACGAATAAAAGCCTGTACTACCTGTCAGGGACCCGCGGGGCGAAGCAGGATGTCGTCGAATGAACACACAGGATGTTCTCGGCTCCGAGCTCCTCGATCTTGCGTTCAACGGCTTCCAAGTCCGTCCGCAACTCATCGCCCTCGAGAATGTTCTCCACGACTACAGGTTCAAAGCCTAAAAAACATTCAAGGTGTTTTTATGACGAAGGAACACATTTGTGACCAGCACTCACATGTTGGATGGACGGATTTACTTATAAAAGACAACAAAAAGTGAAAGATTCAGTCATACTGTTATCATTTCTGTTAATAACACACTTCCCATGGTGCTATGAAAAAATTCTAATGGAAACACCCATATCAATACTGAAGTTCTACCTTCGGCCGTGTTTCAAACACCTGCTCAGTTTGGGAACAGGATGCAAGGCTGACAAGACATCAGATATTACTGTCCTATCATCACCTGCTGTGATCATGGATTTGAAGCAGGACTTCTGGTCGATGCGAGGCCAGATGATGTAGCGAGCCTTGGGTCTCCGATGACGGAGGGTCAGGAAGCACAGAGTCAAGCTCATTCCTGTCGCCATGGGAACCACAAAGCAGCTCGCCACACTCCGGACGCCTGTTGGAGGACAGAGTACGCTTAGACTTCACACGCTGAACGTCAGGTTTTCAAAAAGAATGTCTACACTGCAAACATATCAACTCTAATTTGAACAAAGCCATCTTAACTTATTCTAAACCTTTTATATTCTGTTCTGTTTCTAGTACAGTACCTGTCATGCACATGTGCACATATGTGATACATATAAATCTGATGTGCTGCACAGCAATTGCTAATTAAATCTCTTGTAACAAGAAACATCATTTTGCACGAATACTTAATATTTCTGCTAAGCGTCGTACCTTTTTTGTTCAACTACTAAGATGTACACACCTGCAAGTCTTAAGATGTCCAGCGCAACTGAGTTGGTCAGTTTGTTGAGGAGACTGGATCCTGCAGCTTTAGGCTGAATGGCAGCGATGTCACCTGACCTGCCGATGCCATGGATCAACCTGCACAAAACAGATGAACGTCACAACAGGAACAGTTAAATGGCTTCCTACTCTGACATGCAAATCTGATATTTCACGGGTCAGAAGTACAGATATGCATGGCAAGATTTATGTAAAATGTGCTTTATTGTCATTATACAGCGTATAACGAGATTGGAGGGCTTCCCCTATTCGGTGCAAAAGAAATTGTGGGAAACGGTGTGCAGATATAGCTAGGAGAACTGGTAACTATTATAGTACCTTCCTCACACATCCAATAAGAATCAAGCTCTAATGCTGACAAACTCAAACCTGTAATGTCGTCTTGCCACAAGGCTGGACGCCACCCGGCCTTCCCTCTCTCCGACACCACAGTTGCCGAGGAAGTTATTGCTGTCCATCACAGCCAGCTCGTTCAGAAAGAGCTCGACGGTGCTCTCGCTCCATCCTTCCTCTGGACACTTACCCTGCAACACAAACACAGAACGTGAATAACAGGATGAGTCTGCAGCGACGTTTCAGGAGGAAACATGACCTTACCTGTTCCAGTAGGTGTCTGATGAGCTGCTCATGGCTACGACGTGCCTGAGAACCCTGTCGAATGTACGACGGAGACACTATCTTCTCACTCAGGCTCAAGTTTTCACTGTTCATCTCTGTCAAACACGCAGCCTTCTGTTAGCATGAAACCAAACATGATACAGTTTCGTCCACCCAAGAGCTCTAATAAGTTTATTGAAGTCGAGAGAGGCTCAGAATCTGGGCAATTCATATATTTTATGTGAAAACATTGCCATTCTTCACTGCTGTTTGTTAATGCTCGATCTTCAACAACAGAAAAAATCTGCTGAAGACGAGCAAAAATTGTTTTTTTTAAGGTATTTTCAAAGTGCATGTTTACATATAAATAGCTGTAAATCATCATGAATAAAATTAATTTCAAGACAGAGTTTTAGAACCTGCAGTCCTGCTAGCTTGTACTCATGGTGATATTAATGTTGAATAATATATTGAGGTAACACTGAAATAACCTTTGGTTTTAATGAGGGTGGTAGTTGCCACAATGTAAAGTGACAGACACTGGATTTTAAGTACTTAGAAATACTCTTTTACCCCCTGATAATACTTCTTGGCTGTGTCTTCAAATGTAGGTCCTTAACGAACACCTTCAAATGATTTCATCACACTGCAGGTGCTGGGTGTTTTTACTGAACTTTTAATATCAAGTTTCACTCACTGTTCGCCTGCAACCCAGAATAACCTGCACAACCATCAAAAGCTTGACTCATTTTTATCCTCAGGGAAAATTCAGTTATTTCATTTTACTTGCAGCTCTTCTTGTGTTAGTTGAATCATTTTCGGTGAAAATGTATATCCTCTATTTAATGCTTTTATTATTTTTCTAACTTTCCTTTTTATTTGGGTGCCTACATCTGTTATTTTTTGCTCAGCTACATTGTAAACCAGGCCTTCATAGCTCGATGTAATCTAAGTTTAAATCAATCAAAGTTGATGATATATTTATGAATAAAGTCTGCTGGGACACTAACAATGCCTGTGATGGTTTGTCTAATTAATTGCAGGCTGTTGTTTAGTCACCGCCGTTTAATTGTTGATGTAACAAGGTGCAATGACACTGATGGAAATACATGGTTTCAACCTCAATGAAGCATTTTTACGGTAAAATGTAGTTATCGAAGTTAATGTGTTAACACAAAGCTTTATAAATAACACTATTATCATCCTTTGCACATCTTAAGTGGTTTACAATATATGCTATGTAATTTTGCACATTCTCTGACCAGTAATATGCACTTTCCTGCACACAGTCAATGTTTATATAATTTCTTATTACTTATAATCCCTCACACTAGTGAAACTTTGTGTTTATTTGACTTGTAACACTTGCTTTTAAAAAAACAGAAGTAGAGGAGGAAAACTACATACTGAACTAATGTCACACCGCTTATCGACTGCAGAAGCCAAACGTGGCTCTAATTAATTACCTGGAAGTTTGGTTCACGTGTGACTGTCTACACCACAGTAGCAGGAGGTCAAGCTAAGCTAACGTTTTCACACCGTGTCGCTTCAGCAGGGTCTGCGTTGGTATTTAAAAGCGTATCGTCTTACCTCACGGATTAAAAAAGATCTGCGAATGTCAAACTGCCTCCAAAACAGGCATGAAGTCAGGCAGCTGCAGTAGGAAGCAGCATGGAAGCAAAGGACCAGGGCTAACCAGCTGGTCACATGACCGCTGACAGCAGATCACGTGACCAGCGTTGCCTTCATCCGGTTGGACAGACGAAAGCGGAAATGTTGTCGGAAAATGCCGAATCCAAAACACAGAAACAAACATATATGTTTATGGAAACAAACACGTAATCTGTGGAACACCTGTCAACTTTGACTTTTAAGGAAAATTTTTCCGTTTTAATACCATCCTTTTATTTTATTTCTCTGTAAATTGTTTATAATATATAATTTTAAAAACACATTATTAACAATATATGGTTTTTATTACATATAATTTACATAATTTAATTAACCCAATTTTTGTGTTATTAATATTTATTATTTATTGAAATTTCAACAGAAATCTAGAAACAAATCAAGGGGATACAAATTAAATAGACTTTTAAAGTGCATCTTGTGGTTTTGGAAGAAAACGTTTAAAAAAATGATAGCAACCAAAAAATAAAAGAACATGTGGTGTTACAGAGCTCCTGCTTCAATTTAGACATTTAATGACATAAGGAACATTCACTGTAATAACTCTCTGATTTCAGGTTTAAAACACTGTAACAAGCTCTGAAAATTAAAAAATACTTGCCAAAGAAGAAGTACTTTTATATCCATCATACACAAATATGCTATTATATATCCAGATCTATTATATATCTAACTGCCAAATATGTGTCAACATATCACAGCCTGAGGGACAGCAAAGAACTGGGATGCACAATCACACACACAATGTATTGTATGTATACATATATGCTGTTAGTGTTCAAATTCCTGTTATTGAGTACGACCCAAATACTTCAAAACACTGTAAGATATTTTTAACCACTAACTGTTATTGTATAGATTTGCTTATTGTCATTTCATGTGTATTTGCATACACAAACAATAAAATGCTGTTTGACATGTTACAGATGTTGAATCTGTTAAATTACAGACAGAGAAACGTTTTTTAATTTACATCCTATCAGGCCAAAAGCTGTCAAAAGTATTTTTGCAAATGGTGATTTGTTCTTTTGCAATACGTGACTGTGAAATTACACACAATTTAAATCAACAAAATATATTAATAATCAAATAATTTCACAGATTTGCTGTGATTTGAAAAACTAAGTTATGTATATTAAGGACTGAAGATGGTAAATATGCTTTGAACTGTTATTTTCCTGTTTTATTAAATTACAGTAAATATCTGATAAAGATAACAAAATAAAACTATTAATTCACATGTTAATTGTGGAAAAAATGGATAAAATTTTACACTATGTTAACATCCAAAATCTGTGTTTTTACTCATGTATTCCCTCACAACGTGTCACCACAATATTACACTGTATTTAACCGAGATAAAATAACACTACAGATGTATGTCGTTATTTTCAATGTTTTAAGGTTTTTGAATGGCGCAATATTTGACTTTTTAAATGTATTTTTCTGCCACTGTAGCTGCCAGAGCTTACGTGTTGTTGTTTTTTGTTTTCTTTTTTAATTAAATTGAGTTAAAACAAAAAAGGCAGTCATTGTTTGTTAATAAGATGATGTGAGATTTAATAAACACTCATTCTCACACACACTATTGATAGGGATGCTTTTGGAACAAAAGAAAAACGTGAAATTTCACACTTGAAAAACTTATTTATCAGAATTATTTGCAATGTTAGATGAACAGGTGACCTATAGAGCAAAGGCTGCATTATTTTACGTAACTGGAAATGCTTTAGCTCAGTGACTCACAGAGACGACGGTGCAGAAAACAAGAGGACAAACAAATAAATACATAAAATGACATTTTTCTGAAAATGATATAAATGCAGTATTGCAAATAAATAAATAAATAAATAAACACAAACACACAACTTCTATTACCAGAAGTCTAGTGAACATTATGCAGAAATGCTTCTTTTAGACTTTTACTGTTATATATACATGTTTTGAAAGATATGTTTTAGTCCCTTCAGCTTTCAAAAAAGTGTAGTGTAGTGAAAAATACGTTTCCATCAGACATGTAAATGGCATAACATGGAAAAACCACAAGAAAAAGAACTAAGAAAATGAATTTAGTTCCTCTCCAACAATGGATAAGGGATATTTTAAACTTACTCTTTTTCACTTTATCAGGTTATTTTTCCTAATAGAAAATGTCAAGGTGGATGAAATTACTCACATATAACTTTAAAAAACTTCCATAATATCAGTTTTAAAAATCTCCACATAAACAAACTTCCTTATATTGAGATTTAATTTCTTTAGAGCACAAATTTGTAAAATCTTCACAAAAACAATTATCAGATCAACAGAGAAAACATAAACCCTTACGCTAGGCATTTTAAAATAAAAACATATTTTTTCATTTTGTTCTGTGACAGATAACCTAACTGTAGTGTGATTCTATAGGTATCACACAGGTTAATCATTTTACATTTCAAAAAGCCTCACAAAGATGGAACCAAAAAAGTCAAGACCTGACAAAACAGCTGCTCGAAAACTAACGCAAATAATCCTTTTTGGGTGTTTGTTTGGCTGCAAGGGGGAGAGAAAGATGGCAATTTGATGGCATAGCAGGGCTCTCAACTCAACAGCTATGCCAACATCTTGCCTTCCTTCCTGAACCCAGGTTCAAATCCAGTTTGGGTGCTTTTTCACAGTCCGTTAATGAACTCAGATCCATCCAGAGGTGGAGGTGAAAAGTTAGAGCCGCTCTGATGTTCCAGGGTTGTGGGCAACTTCAGAATATTCCATGTTAAAATACCTTCGAAAGAAACACACATTGTGCCTGATATGTCGACAGATGATTCGAGGTTAGTTCCAGAACGATACAGCCCCATTAGGACCGCGCGTAAATGTTCCAGGACGCACCGAGAGAGCTCATTTTGGATGAAATGGAACAACTGAAGGCCCCATTCCCTGCAATCCACACGCCTCTGCCCCAAAAACCCTTTGTCATCACATCTACCTGTTGCTGAGTGAGGAGCAGGAATCCCACCACGTCCTTCTGTGTCCAGTCGTAGATCCAAAGTGTCCCGGCATCAGGCGTCAGCGCGCAAAAGAAGGCGGCTGAGGGTGGAAGCGATAAGTCTGCCTTCTGCCGCCCACTTCTCCCGTGGCAGCCAGTGTCAGCAGATGACTATCACCATTTTTTTTTTTACAACGCAGTAGGTGTGTTAGTAGGATTGGCGGTGCACCTTTGGGCGCTGACGAGGAATCCCATTGGCCTAATTAAAGAGGAGGACAATCCTGCGAGCGATCCGGGAAGAAGAAATCCGTCCAAACCTGTCAGGACTGAAGAATCTTCCCCCTCAAAAATCCCCATGAAATTCTAGAGTAACGTCATTTTCAGCAGTGTATTTAAAGAAGAAGAGCAGCTGCTGGACATGCATCCATGAGGACAAGAACAAAAAAGGTCCCAGTTCAACAGAAATCAGACTTGCTGATGTGAACACAAAATGACTGTGGGGTCTGGTTCATTAATGAATCACACAAAATGATTCAAAACTCGTCTAGACCAGAAAGTGGTTGCTGACCAGGAATGGACGCATCATCACTGCATCTCTGGACATTTTTTATTTCCATACAAACACAGATGATGCAGATGTTACTGATGAACTCCTCTTTCTTTCTTTCTTTTTGGTTTTAAAGATCATCAACAGCTAAAAGAGCATCTAAGTCCCACCAGAAAGTTACTTCACAGTTTCATTTCACCACATTTCACAGAGAAATTATATATTTTTACTCCACTAACACATTTTACATTTTAAGAAAGACCAAGAAAAATACAAAAAATGTGAAACTGGCAACTCAAGTTATGTTTTAAATGACTGAGATGTTCAACAGAAAGAATTTTCCTCTGAACGTCTGATAGATGAATTCCCAAAAAGTAAAAAAAACAACTTGTATTTGACATATAAAACAAAAGAGTCACTATTCTTAATTATTATTCACTTCAGATTTGTCTTCTGACCCTTCGGAGAGGCTGCTGCTCATAGGATTGACCATATTTAAAAGTAATATCACCAGATCTGCTGATCAGCATAAAGCTCAAAGTGACTGTTTTTCCCCAGAACAACTGCCTTTGGTTTAATTCTTTGAATGCAGGACTTTTTAATGCTTTAGACTGCGCCATCCAGCTTCATTTTTCAGACAAAACTGTGTAGCCGTGACCCTGAGTCATCTTTCAGTTGAATTAGATGTTCAACAAAGAGGTGTTTTTCCTCTAAATTCTGAGAAAACTGACTCATAAAGGTAATATATAAAGCAAAATTAAGTCTCTTAATCACCTCAAATGCATCATCTGACTCTTTTTAGAGGGTGTGACTCAGAAACTAACACCAGGTACAGAAATATATGATAATGTAAAGCTCAGTGTGACTAATTTTTCTGCAGAATGGCAACTTTTGCTTCAGTGCTTTGGCTTTTTTAATGCCTTACATTGCACCATCCACATTTATTTTCCCAACAAAATTACAGCTGTGACCCCCAGTTGTGTTTCAGCTGACTGAGATGTTCATCAAAGAGGCATTTTCACTCTAAATTCTGAGAAACAGACTCATAAAGGTTAAAAAAAAATCTAATATTTCACTTAAAAAGCAAAAAAAAAAAATCATTTTCTTCCTCAGTCATGTCAAACTCATCATATGACACTTTGTAGAAGGTGTGACTCAAAGGTATGCATGCGAAGCTAAAACTAACACCAACTCTGGCAATATGTAGTAAAATAATGCCCACTGAGACTTGTTTTCTGCAGATGGACAACTTTTACTTCAGTTCTTTGAATGCAGTGTCTTACTGCCTTACATTGCACCATCCAGCTTAGTTTCCCTCCAAAAATGTGACTCAAAGTTATGTTTCAGTTGACTCAGATGTCTGCTAAAGAGACATTTCTCTTGTAAATTCTGAGAAAATTGATTATTTGACTTACAATGCCAAAAAAGTCACTTTCCTTCCTCATTAGTCATCTCAAATTTATCGTATGACTCTTTGTAGCAGGAGCGACTCACAGGTTTGGCTGTATTTGACTGCATACGAAGCTAGAACTAACACCAACTCTTGTAATATATCATTAAAAAAATGCTCACTGGGCTGTTTTTTTCTGCAGATCCACGACTTTAGCTTCAGTGCTTTGAGCGCAGGACTGTTTAGTGTCTCTTAACGAGACATTTCTCCTCTAAATTCTGACAAAACTGACTCAAAATGGTAAAAAACAAACTAGTACTTCACTTAAAATGCCAAAAAAGTCACTTTTCTTCCTCATTAGTCATCTCAAATTCATCGTATGACTCTTGTAGCAGGAGCGACTCATAGGTTTGGCTGTATTTGACTGCATACGAAGCTAAAACTAACACCAACTCTTGTAATATATATTAAAATAAGGCTTTTTTCCCCGCAAATTGACTACTTTAGCGTCTGTGCTTTGAACGCAGGACTTTATAATATCCTTTAAAGAGACATTTCTCCTCTAAATTCTGAGATAAAGGTTAAAAAACATTAGTATCTGACATTAAAAGCAAAAAAAGTCACTTTTCTTCCTCATTAGTCATCTCAGATTCATCCTCTGACTCTTCTAAAAGGTGCGGCTCACTGAATTAGCTCTATTTCACTGCATATGAAGCTAAAACTAACCAACTCTGGGACTATAGAATAATATGAAGATCAAAGGGGCCATTTGTCTGCAGCGTAACAACTTCTGCTTTAATTAATGAACGCAGGACTTTTTATGCATTGGACTGCATCGTTCAGCTTCTCCTCATACACATAAAAACATCACTGATGCCAATTTTCAGCGTACTTTTCAGCTTTCAGGAGAGATTAATTCACGTCTGAAGTCCTCAGATTGACTGTTGTTTGAGTATGAGCGGATCAACAGAACGCAATTCTTTCCTTTCAAACAATTCGACAATCCTTCAGTTGACTTCAGCGCGTTTGGTATGGATGACTCACCTCTGAAGGTGTCGACTCTGGCCACGCCTGTCAACTCCCTCAGAGCAAATACTTTAAAGGGTGAAAAAGACAATTACGGGAGCTGTCAGGGTTAACGTTTCCATTGCGTGCAGCAAAGCATTTGTTTATCGTGGTAACCATGTCATAAACAGAGACTGTAGGTTGCATCGGCGTTCAGGTTCATTCAAACAGAAATGATGTCCTGCATATACAGCCAGGACGAGAAGAACAGGAAGGACTAAATGTCAGGATTCCACTAAGTGGGATTTAAATCTCAGATGAATAAACTCTTGAATCCACAGATCCAGCTGTCGGACACACATCTGAAATGATAAATATACGTTAAAATTTAACCAAAGCTCTCGGAAATTTCTCAAATTTTCACGTTTTTCAGGTGTTTATGCGGGTTTCCTTCAATTTTTTTTAAACATTTTTTATTAAATATTATAATGGAACTGTTTTCTTTAAACATTTTTTGTGATTTTTACAAAAATAATTACAGTTGATTATAAAAGGACAAGCCTGAGTCAGCCTAATATGCTTAAACAGTACAAAAACACACAATTCAGCAAAAAAAAAAACTTGAGCACAAAACGGCAGACATCACAGTAACACAATAAAATCCCTCTCAAAATTATTTTTGTAATTAAGTCCAAATCTAAAATGATGTCCCTTCACAAAAAAGAGGGGAAAAAAACCCCAAAAACAAGTGAAGAGTTTTATAGTGCTTTACTGTTTAAAAAAAATTTTAAAAATCTGTAAAATTACAAACATTATCTGTAAATTACAAACAGTTATTTGGCATTATGTCAGTATTTTTTTCTTTTGTTTATTTGTTTTTACAGAAAATTTTTATGATTTACACAGATTTGTTCTAGTTTCTTGAATTACAAAAAATGTGTGCAAGATGGCAATAATTACCTAGAATTAAATATGCAGCTCTTTATTTAAGGCTTTTATGCCCCAATTATTAATTTAACATTTTTCCTTGTAATTTTAAATTTTTTATTAATTTTATAATTCTGTATACATTCACCCTCTTCAACTGTCAATACAAAACAAATAGCTTTTTCCATGATGTCCAACATAGAATAATAGATTTTATTTTGAAAGCATATAAAGATATGCTGCATTTCAATCTTACATTAATGCACTTTATTGAAGGTAAATACCAATAATTTAGATCAAATCTGTGAAATAAAAGTTGATCTGCAGAACTTTCAGCTCCATCAGTTTGTTGAAGGTGTTTGCTTTTAATAAATCAGAAGTAAAATTGCAGTATTGCTCCACCAAACTTAAAGAAATTGTCTGGTTTTTGCATTTTATTTGAATTAGGATGTAAAACTTGATTTTTTTTTCCTGTATTTGACTTTTTTCACATTTTTTTTTTTTTTACAGTACATGGTCTGTTTTGGAATAAACGACCCACCTGTCCAAATAAAACAAGGAATTTGTTTATCGTTGACAAAAATAAACAAAATCTTGACTTTTTGGGTAGTTCAAATACACATTTTATTTGCTAGTAATATTTAAACTGCTGTCTCAGTCACTTTCAAATGTCTTGAAGCCGATCAAATGTGTAATTTTGAGCAAAAACATGAATAATAATAAAATGTAGCTTGAAAGTAGCAGAAGCAGAGAGGGATCTTGAAGTTAAAATATATGTACAGTGCAGAGAAATATGCATTAAAGCATTTAAAAACTTAATTAACAGTCTTAGACACCGAGTTTGTTACGTGGAGGTCATGTTTTTTTTTTTTTAAATTAAAGATACATAGTTAAGGTTTAACTTCTATTATTGCAGCTGGGATTCTTATATTTTTCCTCCCACAGTCCAAAAATATGCTGAGGTTAATTGGTTATTCTAAATTTGCCCATAGATATGAGTGTGATCGTTTGTCCTACTTTAAGTTACCGTATTGTTTTTAAGTTATTTTCTTTCTTTTTGTTTCCTGTGATGTACTTTGGTCACCCTTTGGGCTGCTGTAAAGGGCTATGCAAGTAAACTTTGATTGATATTTGTAATTTAGGACATTTTCCACCTTTTATGTGAAGATACGTAACCTTTCCTTGTTTTTGTTTTTTTATTTTTATCTTGAACATTCAGCTCATGAAGGCTAACTGCTGCTGCTGCTTTCTCCATATTTGGTGTTTTTCCGCAGGCTGTGACTCAGCGTAAAATCTCACAGTGACATAGGGACGCATGTCCATCGTACGTCTGCTATGATACGTGGTTTTTCTGCGTGTTCCCAACCAAAAAAAAACCCTCCCCGAGACCGAGACGCTGGTCCGGCTGAATCACACGGCCACATGTGCAGCAGCTCAGATGAACACAGGCCCTGCTGTGAGTCATCATACGGTCCAAGTTCATGAAAATAACTCCCCACATGAATCCTGAAAAACAGCTAAACGGGGCACTTTTGGTGATGACTCGCCTTCGTCTGAGATATTTTCAAACTGTTCCCTCAGTCTGCAGCCAAAGTGGAGCTGCTGCGTAACAGGACTGAGTGAGTGTGCAGGATTTCTGCAGCCTCCTCTGGGAGCGAATGTGCTGAGTCAAACGCCAGCACGCCCTGTGACGGCGTGCCGGTGAAGTCACTGAGTAAAGTCTGGGCCGATAGTAAGTCGACTTGCTGAACCAGCCGCCCTCGGTGCTGCTAACCTTGGCCTCGGAGCCATGTGGACTTTATTAACTGCTGGCAAATGAGCGAAAAAAAGTGAGCTGGAAGAGGAAAAATCCCCACAGACTGCAGCACTGCAACTGACTCACACACCAATATGCTCTTGTTGCAGTCTTTTTATAACAACCACTGGCCAGCATACGGATTAGTCAGTATTTAGGAGCACACTGTGTATAATATGTGTGAATGTCAGTGACTGTGTTGAGGTCAGTGTCAGGACAGGACAAAGCACAGTCCATGTGGTACTTCTGGGTGAACATTTTAGAATATTTGTGGGGTTACATTTGGAAAAGCAGGTCAGATGAGGTGAAATTCTCTTAATCGGTTATTGTAGAAATGTTCTGGACAGTTCTGGGTTTGTTAAGCAGGAAGTTTCCTTTAGCTCCCAGAATATTCTTCTTAAGCGCAGGAAAATATTCTATAAAGACGTTCTGAAAAGTACTTCAGCATCCTCCAAACTTTCTGTCATAGTTCACTTTTAATCTGATAGAAATAAAATGACAAATATCCTTAAAATGTTCAAGATGAAGCCATTTTTAAACATGATTGGAACTTTTAGGTCATGTTAACCAGTGTTGCAGGAACTATCCCTGTTAGCTGGGCAGTTTTTCAAAATAAGGCACTTTTTAAAAAACATGAAAATAGAATAAATTGCACATTTTATCTGCTTTTTACCACTTTTATGTGTTTTTTTTTGTAAAATGTTTATTTCTGGCTATATGCTTGGCTTTCATGAATATTTTTATGTGGTAAGTGTTTTACTTACAACAACAGAATGGCATTTATACTATAAAATGACTATGAAATGATTCATGTTATTTAATAAGATAAATCTCTTGTTAAACAGTTATGTTTATTTTTTTTCCATAAATTTGACTTCTTGCTGTCAATAAATGACAATTTTGTTAATAATACCTTAAACTCAACATGATTGTTTTAAATGTAGTTTTGTTTAATGGATATGTAATAGACATACTAAAAAAATCTGCCAGCAAGAGTGGCAGAAAAAATACTGTAAAATCTGAAAAAAACTCCTGCCAATATGTTTAAAATTATAAGACTTTATTATTCGATTTAAATACAGTGTGAATAAAGTAAATGTTGCAGAAGAACAAATTACTACAAATGAATATTTTTAGTTTCTGTGATGGTGCTCATTATTATCTGCTCTCAAGAGCTGGATTTGATAGTTAAGATAAAACTAGCAGTACTAAAGTCTAAAAATATTCTATAACAACCCTGGAATACTAACACAGATTCATATAGATTATAACAGAATGCAAGTCATACACTACCAGTCAGAAGTTGGGACACACTTTCTCAGTCAATGTTTTTTCTTTACTTTTACTACTTTCTACACTGTGGCTACAAACTGATGACATCAAACCTATGAAGCAAGATATATATAAGAATTATATAGCAAACCAACAACTGTGAAATAACTCTAAACATGTTTTATATTTCAGATGTTTTAGTTATTTCAGGTGACTACCTCATGAAGCTCATTGAGAGAATGCCAAGAGTGCAAAGCTGTAATCAAAGCAACCTAAAACATGACAAATGTTTTGACTTATTTCACACTTTTTTTGTTTATTACATAATTCCACGTGTTCATTCATAGTTTTGATGCCCTCAGTGAGAATCTACAATGTAGATAGTCATGAAAATAAAGAAAAACCATTAAATGAGAAGATGTGCCCAAACTTTTGACTGGTAGTACAGTTGGAGCTAAAAGGTCACCAAAGGTCACAACAGTGTTGAAATAATATTCTGATACTTTAGATAAAACAGTAATAAAGTCTAGAAATACTCCATATCAAATATAATTTATAAGTTATTACTATACTATGCCATGCTATGCTATACTATTCTATACTACACTATATTGTGCAATACTGTACTGTAACTATGCTATAACAAAACTCCACTATACTAGCTTATGCTATAGTATAACTATGCTATAACTCTACTCTACCATACCATGTTTATTTTGGTTGAGGTGCTAGAAATGTTTCTATATATACATATTATTAATGCTAATTTGAAGCATTTCTACTAGAATTTTACAAAACAGCAGAAAAACTGAAACCAAAAGTTCAGCTCCAGTTCAGCTCAACCTGAAGCCACACGGAAGAGTAAAGTGGAATAATGACGCATGCAGATTTCCATGAAAATAACAAATAAATGTCCTATTTCTACCCAGTGAGTCAACAGGCCTTTTCCCCTTTCACAGTAGTGATTTTAACACGTCACAGTAAATGGTTAATGCTGGTGCTGTCCAGGTGGGCTCATTGTTGCAGTTTACTGGGAAACCTTTAGTTATCAGCACAATAAATCAACCCATAAGTCAGGGTTAAAATCAAATGAACCTGCAGTGTTTGTATTTTAATGCCTCAGATCTTTGTAAGAAAACAGGAGATTTAAAAAGGAATTAATATCAGAATTTCACAAAGAAGAAGTCACTATTTTATATATATATAAACACTTCATGGGAGCAGAGTTTGAGACTTTTGGTTCACATGAGGAGCTTTTAAAATAAACCATTAATTTGAATTAAATGTCATTTATTTCAACCTGTTTTCCATTTGACCTCATTCACTTTAAACAATGAAAGGAGAGTTGCTCTCCGGTGATTCAGACGTGATTCACGGCCAACATTCACTATCAGTCAAGGAAATAATGAACTTTTGTTTTCAAGTCTAATGTAATCTCCGTTCTTATTTCTTGCCTTCTTTCTCAGCAAATAAAGTGGAACGTTTTGTCAAAAACAGATTCAAATAAATGTGATTTTATTATTAGTATTACTATTATTTTGTGCTTTGCTCTGTGGATTTGGAACATGAATCACCAAATTAAAATTTATTTCTTTTACTCTGCCATTCATTTTATTCAGGTTATTTAACCAGATGCATCCAAATGGTGCTCTCGGCATTTTCAATTTAGATTAACAGTTCAGGATTAATAACAAACGGATCATAAATGAGACAGTTTTGTCAAAAAGAGGTTAAACTAAATTTTATTTCTTAACTTATTTATATTTTTTATTTATTTATTTTTACTTTTCTCTGTGGATTCGCAGCATAAGTCACAAATTTAAGATGTATACCTTTTTATACAACTCTTCATTTATGTTATTAAACCAGACAAGCCTGATTGAGGCTGTTGGCATTTTTTAATAAAATTGGTCAACCCCAATTGTCTTCCCACTGACAACACTGCTCATTCAACACTCATAAGATGCATCAAATGAGCAAGAACTTCTAGCAAAGCAACATTTTAAAAAGCCAATTTTATCCAACTCACCACAGCAGTGTGACTTTCATGTATATCCAGAAAAAAAAGAGATATTTATCCCAAATTTTACAACCAAATGTCATTGCTAAAGTCATGACAGACGCCTAAAGAACACAGATCTCCTCTCCACTGAGGATTTGTGCACACTTGACTTGGAGGTTGTAGCAATGTCAACCAAGAGCAAATTATCTCATCTTGACTCACTGTACATGTTGCTAAGGATGTGCAGGAAGCAGCTTCCAGTGAAAAGATGGGGGGAATTAGTCAGAAAGAACAATCTGGGATTACCTCGAAAAATGAAGCACACTTCTGAGGAAAGATTTAAGATGATGCTGGAGATAGATTTAAGGAGTCTGGGGGCAAACTGGTTACGTGTGAAAGACGACCTTCTTTTGTTCGAGAACTTTGAAAGAAAACACACAGTCATGATTCAGGATAAAATGGAAACCACCTATCTGAGTTAGCAGGAAACATCAAGGAATTTCTGGGTCTCCTTTGGAATTATCACCATCAACAGCCACAAACAAGCTTGACATGCTTGACACCACCACCAGAGTTTTATTATGTTATGGAATCTCATGCATGTCTTATCAAGTTAAGAAATCAAAGCTCCACGCGATCCCACATCTCACCCAGTATGTGCTATCCACAACCTGACGGGATGGATTTAGTGAGCAGCCTTACAGCTCCAACCAAGAGCAGGTTTTTAAAAATGCTTTAGAAAAACAAAAATCAATCAACAGTGAGGTGAAGGAAGCAGAACTTTGATCCATCTGCCTCCAGTCAGTCTGAGGTGGAATTAAATTAGTGAATCTAAATATAGAAGTACTTGGAAAACGATGAGACTCAATTCCACGGAAACACAGCAGTGGTGTCAGTCAACCCTCTAATTTGCTGGAGGATCATTTCGGGTGGGAGGAATGAATCAAAGTGAGGATTGCATCATTGTGGCCTTTTGTCACACTGAGGACACAAGATGGCGCCATAATCCACAACTTAAATCACTGCCAGTTTATTGAAGAATCCCTCAAAAATGCAACTTCTTATTGAATTTGGGGGAACCTTATTCTCATTCAAATCAGATCCTTTTTTGGTTTCCTTTTTTTTTTCTCGTCTCTGCCACATAAACTGAAAGTAGCGCTGAAGCTAACACTAACACATTCTTTTGCCAGCTGCAGGAAGTGCTCAGAACTATCCCTTAAAACTGCACTTTTCATTCTTCTTCATTTTTTCTCAGCACATTGGAACGGAGCCTTCAGATAAAGGTGCAAACAAATGGCACACAGCATGCAATCATTTTCAGAATTTAAACACATTAATCAACATATCAGTCACATTTCACTGCATTTAAGTGCTGCCATCTGTAAGGATGTCAAAATAAAAGGTTTTAGATGCCCATGAGTCTGCAAGGGATTTCAAAAGTTCTCCAAATTATTTGAAGTCTGCAAAAATCATCTAGGAGTACTGCAGATTTCAATTAGTCCAGGATTGGAAGCCCCAGAAAACTCACCATGAAAGCAGACGAAAAAGAAATCTGCAACATATTTCGTCACAGCAGCCGTAGGAAACTCTTGAGAAAGTTGCTCTTCAAGTGTTATCAGAGAACAATTGGGAGAAGTGTTTGGGAAAAGCATTTGCTGTCCAAAAGCAACTACAGTTTGCTCATGAACATAAGGGCATTTTGGTTCATGTTCTGGCAACTTTTGATTGATTGATTAATTGGTTCAACTATTAATTCTGCATCACGTCAAAGAGTCCTTGAAATCCATGAAGTTGACTCTGATCCAAAAAACACAAACAAATCCACTGAGTAGTGGCTCAAAGAGAAGAAACGGAGGGTTTTAGAATGGCTTTGAGGAACCGTTTGGGTTTCCTTACTGTTGCCACTGTGGAGGAACCGCTTAGAAAGGTTCTCCAAGGAAACCGATTATGATGAGTGTTTTTAAAAATCCTATCATGAGAAGATATGTATACAAGTGGAGATGTAGAGTTTTTTAAACATTAAACCAGTTGGGGAAAATTAGTAGTTAGCACACAAATAAGTGACCAGAAATTCAGACAAGACCCTAGTTTAGGCAAATATACAAAACCAGTGTCGAAAATGAGCAGAAAAAAAAACAAAAAACTGGGGCTTCCTAGTTGACATGGGATGTCCTTTTAAAGTTTTTTTTTGTCTTTTGTTTTAACTACAACAAATACAGTCACACAATACAACATCCTTCTGACCTGGCAAGGAGAGAACAAAAAGTAAGTTCTCTGCCGCAAGGTGGTGGGCCTGCAGGAAAAGTAAAAATGATGGGAGGAAGCATTTAATATCTCTAATGTTGTTTAAAGGAGTTCCAGGATTTAATTCCAGAAAACTACACAAAGATGATTTCTTAGTATGTTTTTTTTTATTCATTCCTGCTGAAAATATGATGCTAATTGTTTTATATTGGACAAAAATAAATTGTTATAATACCATCAGATGCTATCAGAAGGTGGTGTACACATAACTACAGCTTCCTCCAGCAACATGTTCCCCTGAACTGAGTGTTTAAAGGTTCCTCCAAGAACAAACCAAAACCCAGATTTGAATCCCACTGACATTTTGTAGAGAGGTAGTCAAAACTCCAACGAGCTCCTGATGCTGAAGGTGTACTTACTTTTTCCACAGAGGAACGTTGCATTCTGGCATCTTGTGGTTTTGTTCAAGTGAACTGATCAGCCGCAACATTCAAACCACTGCCAGGTGAAGTGAGTGACCGATTGTCTGCAGGTTCCAGGCCATCATGTGGATGTTACTTTGACACACACCCAAACACTGTTGCAGACTCCTACAGGGCAACAACTCCCAACAACATCAGCAGCTTCACACAGCAACAAAACGCTGAGAAAAGGCTGGAGGAACAGGACACGGAGCCTGAACCTGTCATCTAACGGAGCATTTGTGGTATGAGGAGATCCATGAAAGCCCCACATGGCCCCTTTTCCACCAAGCTGGTTCCAGTGCTAGTTCGGAGACGGATTTAGCACCAGTTCTTTATGTTTCCACCACCTAAGCACCAGCTCCAGTTCCAATGTTAGGAAAGTGGTTTTAATGTTGTGTACATCACTTTAATCTCGTCTCAAAGTGGATGAAATGTTTTCTTGTCCAAATACATCAAAAACCTTCAACAATCTCCATCTGATTTACTTATTTTCTATCATTTCACTGCACACCCTGCAGGAAATACCATTTTATCATCGCTATAAATGAGAATAAGGGACTATTTAATGCTACACCAACAATTAAATACTACAATTACATAAAACAGGGGAAGAAATTCATGTTTGCTAAATGCAGAATAATGCAAACAAATGCATAACCAAGCACACTGTTGCATATTTGAATTAGCATCTTTATTCATTTTTATTATATACTTTGTGTTTTTACATAAAGAGACATATTTCTTTTACACATATAGATTATATGGTTAATTTGTATCTGTATATATGTACACCTTAAATAAATCTTACATTAACACCAAGAAAATAAAACATTTACAGTGCAAGAATGTTCCTCAGTGGTCGACTTTCACGTTTTTGCTCACCCTGGTAAAGTACAATCTCTGCCAAGTTAAACCGGTTTGATATTTTTTGTTGCTGTTTTTTTGGGTTCTTCTCACCATTCGTGCCCTCGCTCACAAAAAAAAAAAGTAACGTGAACTTTGGAAATTTGTTTTGTCAGGAGAGGTTTTAAGGATGGAAGCGAACAGGGACTGTATGCACATGTGAGCTCAGCAGGATCAGAGGCATTTTGGGAAATGGGTTCATTTGCTTTGTTGCTTTTAGGGAGACAAGAAAATTGACACCAGCCTCGTGTTTGTGCAAATATGAAGCTACCAGCAGTAAATTATTGGATCCTATCTGCACTGACACCCTTGTAATACACAGTTTCTTCTTTTATACACTTTGGTTGCTGTGCTGATGAAACAGCGGTGAGAGAAATACTCACATCTTAAGGACTAAGACCAATAATACAGTGTAGAAATACTCAAAATACACATAACATACCAAAAGTAAAAATACTCAGAGTGGCAGATTACTGGATCATCGCTTTAACATTGATGCCGATTTAAAAACTTAATGTATTTCCTCATAGCATCAACAAAGTTTTATCTTAATCTATGATATTACATCAGAAGTCAGTTCTTGATTATATTTAGTATCATTAAGCTAATATCTAAAAAATATTTTTCCTCTTTTTTTTTTTAACCCTCGTGTTGTCCTGCGGGTCAAAATTGACCCACTTTAGTTTGAAAATGTGGGAAAAAAAATATTTTCACAGTGAAACTTCTGATGTCCACATTTTTAACATTTTTGGGAAATCTTTGAACATTTTTTGGTGTGAAAAAAGAAATGTTAAAAATGTGTGTTTAGAACATTCCAAAAAGAAATCTACCAAAATAAAGCGAATTTCACTGGATTGTGGTTGATTTTTTTTTTTTTTTGTGAATGTTCTCAAAGCAAACAAGTTTTACTGCTATATATGTAATTACTTTAGATATTTTTAGATTTTTTTGTAAGATGTTTACTTATTTTTTTGAAAAGATTTACAAGAATTTGGGGGATTTTTTTTAAAATAAAACTTTTAAGGAATTATTGGAATTTTATTCCTGAAGGTTTTGCAAATTTTTAGAAATTTGGGGATTTTTTTGCTGAATTTGTGGATTTTTTTGAGACAAGGAAACTATTTTTTGGTGCCCACAAATGAGGACAACAGGAGGGTTAACCAGGAAAAAAAGGCTCATTGCGATGAGAAACAGGAGCATAAGGCAGAAAAACTTCTCAAGTTGGAGACATGCAGACATAAAATAATTTAAATAAAGATTAGAGTGTCATAAAATGGCAAAAAAAAAAAATCTCACAAGTCATATATGAATTTTCATTTTCATGTCTTTCGGATTTAGGCGATTTTGCATATGGTTCTAAGTCAAGGGTGCAAATAAACAGCCTTTTCTACACTTTAATAAAGTGTTTTTGGTTGATATTGATCTGTAGATATGATTTGCATATGATATATGCAAAGTAATTAAAGCATAAAGTAGCAGAAAATGAGGTGAAATTGGACTATTTCAGAATTGTACTTAAGTACAGTGAGATGTTGATTGACTGGTGGTAGCTTCACATTCCCTGCACACGCATAACAACGGCATCCACTTTCTCATCTATATGTGCAAAAAAAAAAAAACTGCATTCCCCAAAATGTCAAACTATTCTTCTAAAGAAGGGGAAGAGAAGGAGCTGGAGGTGAGGTGTGATCACATTAATGAGAGTGTGTGGGTGCTCTGAGGGAGCAGTTTAATGGCAAATGTGGACAGGAGGATTTCGCAAAGTACATGAGTCATCGCAGAGGCCGTAAATTCTTTGAATCTTGGCGGCTGGGTCATATGAGAACACAGCATGGTGGATGCAGGCGTTCTACATTGCATGAGGAGGCAATATATGTTTTTTTTTTAAAGCCCTAATTCTCTTAGCAGGAACTCAGACATGTTTACAGTGTGATGTAATCAGACGGTGAGCAATTGAAAAATTATTTTTGCCACCGGCATACAATATCCAAGTCCTTTTCCACCCTCTATTACAAAAAATAAATAAATATAAGTGAGTAAAGTACAGGTGTGAACCGTTTGCAAAAAACAGGAGTTTATATTTACAAAGTAAAACCAAATGAATTCTTGGTGTTTCTCCCTCGAATGGATGCATAAAAGTGAACGTACTGTATATAGTTGGTCTAAGCTCAGCTGTACAGTTGGTGGGTAACCAGCCCAAAATATTCCTCGCATGCATTTCTCCTCACACACTCAGAGAATCTATTTACTAATATTTTACAGTTAACTCCTACGAAGCTGCTGTACAGAGGCTGTGTTGAGGTAAAGCAGGTGTATCTGGCCAGCTCTAAGGGGGGAGGAATGGTCGTCCACTCTATATGGTGGAGGGGGAGGACAGTGGGGGGGGAGACAGACGCATGGTGGGGGACGGGCGGGGGGGGGGTGCGATACTCAACGACGACACGCGATATATTGCTGTTAAAGTCTGTGATTTCCACATTCTATGTAGCTTAAAGAGATTGTGATTATGATTTCTTTTTCCAGTATAAAACACAGATTGGTGTAGTTTATTTCTTCTTCTTTTTTGCATTCAGTTGCAAAATACTGGTAGTATCACCTCTATTTATAGGTAAATCTAATGAACTGTCATTGTGCGGTGACTCCAAATGCAGATTGCACACATGCACACGAAAGCACCTTTGATTAGAAAAGAAATTGCACAAGTTTGATAGATATCGTCGACCGTACATGTTGACATTTTCTACACAGAGACTGAGCACTGGTTTGCATTAAGAAGTTATGAAACATGTTTGAAAAAGTGTACATTTTGGTATACAACTTCTTTAATGTTGATTGGTATTATTCACCTCTGAGTGTTTTTTTTTCTCATTTTTTTTAATACATGCATTTGACTCCTTGAATCTTCTACCCCAGGAGCATGACTAGCCGGTGATTTGAGCTCAGTTCTACGGTGAACAAAGCACTACACATTGACTAATCTAAATCAACCATGACGCTTAAACACTGTAAAGTTCTCTTCAAATGGATTATTTTTGACATTGACTTTGTTATGGAACTTTAAAGAGCCTATTCATGCTTCTTTTAATCCCCCAAAGTCGGTACAAGATATTGAAGGCTAGCATATATTTTGAGAGGCTAAACTTTTATTTTTAAATCTATTTTTTCTTGCAGTTGTCAGTCGGTGCATGTGAAGCGTGGAAAGTTCTGTACAATCAGAACGTGTTCAGTGGCGAAAGAAAACGATGAATCTACATGAACTAATACTGCTACAGTATATCTAATGCTACTTCTAATATTTCATGAAATTGAATCCAAAAGAAAAAAGAAACAGAAGAATCCTCAACATTCAGCGGTGAAACTCTGGCAGGGAGGAGGGGAAATTGAACTCATCGTTCAGACTGAGCACGGACAAATTTGCAAAAAAAAAAAAAGAAATAAAGAAGTTGTTCATCTACTCAGCAAGAGTGTTCCTTAGGAGTCTGTTCGCTCAATACCGTCAGACAGGAAACATGTCTGGAACCAAATATTCATGTGCACAGTCTGCCATTTCCTCATCCATAAATTCATCCGCTATTCACTCTTGGCGTCTTAAGTCTGCGTTCAAGTCTGCGCACAGTTTCAGCTCAGTCACTGCATTTGTTGCTCACAGTTTCATACAGTGCATCTCTCGCCAAAGTTCACAGGAGGTCATTCTCCTCAAAATACCAGGCGTAGTCCTGAATCCAGCTGATCTAGTGAAACTAATGGCATGCATAATACTTCTATATTTGGCTTACACCCAGAACCCTCCCCGTCCCCAACCCCTGCTTCACCTGCCAGTGAAATAATAAGAAATAAAAAAATCCACTCAGGTTAGGCCACTGCTAAACCAGCCAAGCCAAAGTCTTGTGCCCGTGTTGCTTCAACTCCTCCCCGCCACCACCTGAAAATACAAGCATGATTTTCATATTTTTAGATTATTCTCTTGCACACAGCTGTTCTTCTTTTTATTCCTGGTGTAAAGGATCACAAGGGTCAGGTGGGAGCGACAGCAGACAAGAAGGATGGTGGTGGTGGTGGTGGTGGTGGTGGTGATGACGGCGGCCCTCCGACGGCTCTCAGACCGACACCGGACAGGTGATGACTTTGTCCTCGAGCATGACGCTGACCACCAGGAAGACGAAGTACAGCATGAACATGATGAAGCCGAGCAGCTTGCTCATGCGCCACTTGCAGGCGGCGATGGAGATGATGACGAAGAGGAGCATGATGAAGAGGAGCACGATGGCGCAGAAGAGGCCGTTGGAGCTGACTGGCACCGATTTCATGCCACTGAAGAGGGACCACAGGAGCCAGGGGAACGGCAGTCTGTAAATACACAAACACAAGCTTCTGTTACAAACACCAGCAGATGATCTAATACGAGCTAATGAAAGCATAAAAGCAACATTTCTACATTCTGACCCTTTTAAGGATGTCTTACACAGAGTATACTGCCCTTTTTTGTCAGTTCTTTAATTGTAAACATGTTCCTGTCTGTACCTCAGGGCCTTTGAAAATGACAATTGTCCCTCAAAGTGTTGTCAAAAGCTTTACATACATTAAAGGACATTAAAGCAGTACATGGGTCAGAACTAACATTGGTTTAGTATAGAAATCTTGGCCTTACACAGGCATATGGGCAGTCTCACTGCTATTTTAATTCATCCATTGTTAATACTTGTATGAATAACTCAATCACTGAGTGTAAACTGTTTCATCTGCGGTGATTTTATCAGTAATGAAGCAGGCAAAAAGTGTTTATTCAAGCAACAAAAATGCTTTCACTTTCGTGCTCATGATATCAAATGTCTAAGTTTTATGTCAAAAATAATATTTGAATTCCAGGCTTTGAGTTGACCCTCGGTCAAACACAGAAATAGGTAGGTCCTAATCAAGAACACGGAACATGAATGTTGTTGTAAAGCTCCAATAGCACACTGTCTGGCATAAAGTGTGGTGAAAGTAGCATGCATCGTGTCTCCACAACTCCAAAAAATGGCAATAACCTGACTTCCCCACATGCGCACAAGAAAATGTATCAAACATAAGCTGCAGTACCCAGTTCAGCCACCAGGTGATGTCTTATTATTTAATACTGTACGAACCGAAGGGAGACTGTCACATAGAATACAAGCAGTTCTGCTGCCAAACAGAGAGCATTATGGAGGTGTAGCTCACAACGGGCACCATGACAAAGATTTCTGTGATGTTTAATGACCTCCAACCAGAATTCACGTGTTTAGGACAAACTAGGACTGTCTAGAACTCCTTTCTTTTATCTCACGGGCTTTAGAGTTAGAAGCTGGAGTTTAAAAAAGGCTTAAATAGACCCCTGTCACAACCTTTCAGATTGGATTGGGACATCTCTATTCAGAAAGAAACAGTGACTCAAGTCTTGCTCAGATACGCACCCAACAGTGATGTCAAAGATGTTGGAGCCGACAGAGCTGGATACTGCCATATCACCCAGCCCTTTGCGTGCCACAATAACACTGGTGATGAGGTCAGGGATGGACGTTCCAGCTGCTAATATAGTCAGACCCATAATCTCCTCTGTAATCCCAATGGTGTCTCCAACCTGCAAAAAGAAAAAAAAGAGAAAAGAGTACTAAGCTTTGGGGTAAATAAAACCTAATCTTTTGTTCCAGCTATTTTTAATTTCCTTGTGATGCTTCAGAGTTGACAGAGGTGACAAAACTCTCATTCTGACAGTCTCTTTGTCTTAAATACAACAACTGCTATTATAAAGGAGTGGGAAGATTATGGAATTATTACAAATGTCAAGGTTGAGAAATGAGAGAAAAGATGACAGGATCTTGCTTCTGTTTTTTTTGACAAGGACTGTGCTTACACAAGGATATTACGTTCTTGGACTCTTGTCACAATCGCTTCAAATCCTCTTTTTTTTCTCATTTCACACCCTACAAAGTGCACAAATCTTTGCGTTGTGTCTACCTGGTGAGCCCACCACACCATTAAGTAGGAGAATCCTGCAATCCAGCAGATGGCACCCAAGAATGTGATGGGGAAGAACTTCTTTGACGACTGAAAGGTAAAGAACGCGAGAGCAAAAAGTGAGTCGACACTTATCTGCATAAAACTGACATTCTTGTTGCAAATGAAAGAATCAGTCTTGCACACCGTTTTTCTGACATCTGGCAGCGTGAGCCACAAGGGGAGGACAATAGGCATGATTATGAGGTAGGTGAAGCGCTTGCGGGTGGATTCGGGCCAGGACAGGCTCAGAGGCTGGTCCTCTTCTTCCTCATCTTCAGCCTGAGAGTAGAAAACAGACGTTAAAAAGCAGCACAACCAGCAAACTGACACATGCTTTTATTTGTTTTTGAGGTTGTTGAGCTGAGGCTGATGTATTTAAGTTACCATTCGCAAATAAATATTAAATCACCTACTGAGCTGACTAATGTTTTTTAAATGGACAACTGAAAATTCATTACAATCCAAGTGTCTCCTTTCGTTTGAAAAAATTGCCTCACTTGGATCAAATTCCACTGGAGCTATCTAGTGAGTCCTGTTGCGACACAAGCATTTCAGGAGGGAAAAAGCATCACAGACTTCTGCAGAAACTGATGGCAGGACCTGGATGTGCCCGTGCGTTTGCTCTATGGCAAAACAGAGGAGTGTGATTTGGGAGATTGCACTGAGCCTGAAGGGCTCCGTCTCTCCAGTCATCAGGGGCTCATCACTGCTGACTGCTGGTGCTGGCTGCAACGGCAGCCTCCTGGGGTCTGATTGGACCTGCCACTGGAATGCCAAGTGAGCCAAAGGCTGTCACCTCTCTGCGATTAGCATCGAGTAAGCTGGCAAGAAAGACAACTGAATTCTCTTTTCATTTACCTTGCAGCCTCTAAGTTAGAGATTCTTGTGAAACAGTACGACAACAAAGCCTTCTGAGCGTGGAAAGATGCTGTGGTCCCTTTGTATCCAATTATACATGACATTAAGGAGCCATGGGGAACAGCAGTCAACAGGTCCACACATGCAGATCTGACTAGAAAACTTTGATGACCTACTTTTTGTCTTTTGCCCTTGAGAGAATGTCAGCAAGTTTACAAAAACATGCAGTCAAAGGGTGCAGAAAACATGCTGATAATGGATGTCGTACAGTAAATTGCACTTTTAACAAGAAACTCAGTTCACAGATTCAATCAGATCAGCTAAACATGGTCTGCGAGAGAGGCAGAAACCTTTAAAGAGGGCTACTGCACGAATCATGAATCATATGGAGCTCATCCTGCTGTGACAGCTACTGCCGTTGAGTATTGCCTGGTAACCTTGGTAATCAGAGCTGCCAAACAAAAGGCAGCGCTTGCATCACTTATGCTCAGCATTCTGATCTCTCCTCCTCTCCATATCCAGATGGCTGCATTGTTGTCTGTTAAAGGGCCTAAAACCAAAGACCCGAAGCTTTGTGAAGATCAGTTCGGACCCAAATCCACCGTACAAGATGCAAAGAAATGGCAGATTTTTCCACCAGTGTTACAAAAGGAAAATAACAGCAATAAAATCTTCTTATGTTCTCGCTCAATGTCAGTTTGAAACGCTACTCGCTTCCGTCTGAATCTGTCATTTGTCTATTTATTTTCCTTTACTTGCTTTCTGTGCTAAAGTACCCCATAGAGCTGCTGCTCCCGACTCTAAGTTGGTCCCCAAATGCCAGGCCCTTGGGGGCATTTCCTGCCCCGTGGTGCCTCAGTTGGTAACAGTGCCAACTCTGTGCTTAAAGGCACTGACTTTTATCAGACAGCACAGAGCTGCGAGGGGAGGCGTGACATTTGCTAATTCTTTTTCTTCCTGGAGGGAAGCGTTTGCTCTGGTACCCAGTGTGAGGCAACAAAGGTACAAGAGTTAAAACGGGTGAAAAGAGTGTAGGCGCACAAGCTGCAGGACCACGGCACACTTCAATTTGCATCACTTTGTTGATCCGACTTGTAGCACTGAGGAATGTGCCATCTAGATAAATGGAAAATAAAATACAAAGGAGCTTTCTCTTCAGAATGCACATACTTCTAAGTTAGATCCTTTAAGTCTTTTTTGTGCGATTTGGGGAAGAAAGTCCTTCACTGGTTGCAAATTTTACTTCTAAAGGCTCATTTATATAAATCAAAGCTCCAAAGATACACGTTTCTTTCATAAAAACAAACTTGAAAATGGCTCAGATGTAAGTCTGCATAGCTTCCCCTAGAAAACATGAATGTACATATTCAGTGCTACAGAATGGCACGCAGTAATTTTGGCGAAATTCCAGCGAAACTGATTCTTAAGAAGAGCAATGATATAGAAAGTCCACATTGTAAGTTGTCAGGATTGATTCCTTAGATTTACTGCTTATGGAAAACTGGAAGCCAGAATCCATGTTTCTGTTTTTCTCAGTCATAGTGTAGTTGGTTTATTTTGCTCACAATGCCTCTTGCAGCATTAAAAAAATACACATGGACAACCATCTGAAACCCAGAACTCACCAGGTTTAAAGGTACGTCATCTTTACAAAATCAACAAAAATGATGTCCTTTACCAGAGTCGATAACTAAAAACTGACAGCATTGTTGTATTTTGAAATTTCAGACAGTGCTTGATACCCAACTTGTTCTGAAAACGTAAGCTTAAACTCACTTTTTAGCCTAAATGACACATTCAATAAAAACTGTTCTAAAAAAACAAAACAATTGCTGGATCATTGTTCCATAATAAATTATAAATTCTGTCCTTCTCATTGCGACCTGAAAGCGATTAGTGACTCAGATAAAACCAAATGTCACATGAGAAAAATTCAGTTTTAGCTGAACTCGGCTGAACTGCAGGCTGCGTTCACACAAAGCAAATAGGAGACAGACATGGAAACAACTTACAAGTGTAAGGAGTGAAATATTTATAGCATGCAGAGACACCATTTTTCCAGCATCGTTAACACCTGTGGGCACTTGGAAAAATGTCGCACACGCTGATTCCTTTTTTTTTTTTTTTTGCTTTTTGTAAAATGAGTTGGCAAAAAAGAGACATTTTTAAATGATTTATGGCATTATAACTGTGTCATACTGCACAAATTACTTTTCTCCCCTTCTAGCCATGGTTGTGCTGTTTCCATAGAGGTCAAGGACGTTATATTGCAATGAAAAATGAACCCACATTTAAAGGAAAGCAAAAAAAAATACCCAGAAACTGCTTGGGGTATAGAGGGTTAACAGGTAAAAGACTTGATTTTCTCCATTATATCTTATTTCTACAATGATCCACCATGTCTCTCATTTTAATACTTCAGAAACTACACTCATTTCTTCTGCTGTTTCCATTTGTCTGACAGCAGTGTCACACTTTTTTTTTTTTTTTGACGAAACATTCATCCTCACAGATGCACTGCTGCAACAGCTGCGGTGGCATGAATTTTTTTTTGACACAGAAGCTCCATCTGGATGTGAAATTCTCAAACTATTTAGCAAAAAAGAAAAGCAAGCGATGTTGCTTCCGTCCCGAAACCCCAAAACACATGACACAGTGTCTTTAGTTGTGATAGAATAGGTAGGATGAGTCATGAGCTTTCTTTAGTTTTTCAATTTGTTATTAAAAGAGGTGATTACAGGAACTTTGCACTCTCACAAATGTGTACAAAAAATCCTGAAAGACAATTTGCTGTGAATCATAGGCTGGATATGTTCATTATCAAGAAATATCATCATTAAATTAGCACCAGATGAATGCACACGGCATATATTGCATTATGCAGTATCGCTTTTATGACAAATGACCCCTTTTGGAGAATATGCCAGAATATGATGATTTTTGTCACCAGAGCTCTCAGGGGTTTTATCAGGAAATTGTGCTGGAAGTCTGCAGCAGATTTTAATTTGACCTTAACTGTCCCCTTATTCCCAACGCAGTCTTGGTTGCCAAGGCATCCGGGAGGAATTGAACGATCACTATGATGGGGCCTCTGGCTGCAAATGAAGGTGTGAGCCGTTTCCAGCTACCTCCTATCTGACACGGGCAGGTGCACAGTAGGACAGACTTCTAAAAATAGCAGCATGTCGGAATTAAGCATGCCAATAAGCATCCGTGTCTTTCGAATTTAGCGAGTCACCACCTGGGAAAGGTGTTTCTGTGCTGCGTCTGCCAGGTTTTCTGCCGACACCTCGCATCGGGCACGGTCGTATTTAGAATCGCATCAAAGGTTTTGATGTGATACTAAAAATTGTCTGAAGGAGGCCGCATTGTCTTTGTTTTATAGAGGAGGAAATATTTTCAGCATCAGGGTATCAGTAAAGACTATTATTAACCCAAAGAGTGAGAGATCAATGTGAAAACAACTCGCGGTGGAGTAGATCAATACACACATGGTCATGTTGCAAATCAGAGCTCATCTTTGGCAGTTTCTTGCGAGTTCTATTTTGAGATCCTCCTATATGCTTCCACACCAGCTTGTATTTATAGCCTGCTGTATCTTTCCTGGGAGGAATGCTGTGCGTCAAAGCGCTTCCACATTATGTTTGAGGTGGAGAAGAATCTTTTTTTAGTTCTGACAACATGGTACAGTGGAGCGGTATTATTCATAGACCCGGATCGTGAGAGATTAAAATGTATTGTATGCAAAGCTAGTGATATTACAGTTCATACGCAAAGCATTTACAAATCCCTGCAATGCACGATCAATTGAAAAAAAAAAAAAGAATGTAGTGTGTTAGTAGCCTGAATGAAGGTAAACTGTATGAGAATCACCTAGAGAACAGCCTCAGAAATTGATTTTAGGCCTTGAGAAGAATGTACGCAGGAGCTGAGATCGCTAAAATTAGAATTATATAAGAGACGAATCATTTCAATGCAATATTCATGAAGTAGATTGTGAACCCCTAACAGTGGGACCTACAATAAGTATTCACCCCCCTTGGAAGTTTTCCCTTTAATGGCTTTTCCTCTTCGTCAGTTTAATTTGGCTTATTTTAACAACAGTTGTCCAAAGTTATGTCAATTAATTAAAAATACAGAATGTCAAATAAGGGATTGGAAATGTATTCACTCCCCTTAAAATGAATCACCCAATTCAACACATGTGCAGCCAGTTGGTGCTAGAGGACACAGAATTAGTGGAGTGGAGATGATCTGTGTCACAGTGACTGTAGTGTAAAGACACCTGACATGGCTGTAATGAAGACAAACAAACACTCCAAGCAAACTCCATGGAAAGCTTGTTGAAAGCCGAAGTCATTAGAAGGATACAGGAAAATGTCCAAGTCAGTGAAAATCTCAAATGTGAGTGCACATGCAAGAAAGTGAGAGAAGCCACCAAGACACCTATGACTAATGTGAAGGAGCAATATTATACTAGCTGCATTCAATTTACTCTCTACCTTTACAACACATCCAGGGCCTGCTGGTGAGAAGCATTCCAAAATCATGATGCTCACGATCGGAATTTTGCTCTCATCCTACCAAACAACCTTCTTCCCGTTAAATTTTCAGTCTCCCATGCTTTCTGGTGAACTCTCGTGAAGTCATTCAGTATTTGAGGACGACCATGTGCCATAGTGCTACCAGTTCTTAACAATGGATTTAACTATTTTTAAAGGATATTCATTGACTTGGGTATTGTCTTGTATCCATCCTCTGACTTAGGCCTCCAGCAACGTGTCTGGAGAGTTGCTTTCTGTACTTTTCTTGAGTTTTCATGGTGTATTTAAAGCCAGGAGTACTGATTCACCAGTGAATGGACCTATCAGACACAGGTGTCTTTATACTACAGTCACTGGAGACACATTCACTGCACTCAGATGATCTACATTTAGCTAATTATGTTTTGTCTAGCACAAACTGGCTGCACCTTAACTGACATTTCATTGTGGAAATCTGTTTCCATTTATTTTTTGGTAAGTTGTTGTTATAAAAGCCAAATTAATCTGGCCACGATTCAAAGTTGAGAAGCAATAAAAGCTGGTGAATATTTTTCATAGGGGCCGTATCAAGATGACCGTCTCCTCTGTCTGGTTTTCCTCTCAGTGTACGACTTTGAATCGATGCCTGCTTGCCCCAGGACCGTCTGCTGGCCTGGCGGGTTGCTGCGTCCCGCCGTCATCGCTCATGCCGGCACCACTGCCGCAGGTGCAGCTCCGAGGCTCTCCAAGCCTGGCCGTGTGTCAAAGACAGTGTGTTTGTTAGCGTTTGAGGTGTGTGTCCGTTTGGAGCGCCCAGTGGTGGGCAGCAGCAGGTGAGAGAGGAGTGTGATTACAGAACTCAGTGGGAGTAGGCGGGTCTTTGGCAGGTCTGGCTGGAAACGGAGGAAACTCGCCTGAGTGCGTGCTGGGAAATTATCAGCAGCAGTGACCTGTGCCATGGTCGACGCAACCTTTGTATCAATCACACTCGAGGTGGAACACAGACACAGATGAGAGGCATAAAATATTTAGAAATGGCAACTCATCTCACAGTTTTGCTGCCTTTTCATACAAGACCCAGTTAGTTGGACAAGGGATGAATCTTACCGTCTCCCCCTCTTGTCCTGCTGTTCCATTCATGGGTGGGGTCACCTCCACTTCCACGCTGGAGCTGTTTGGAAGGTTCTTATCTGTGGGAAAATGAGAGGAGTAATTAAAAGGAGAAGTGTTTACAACAGAAATTAATACATCTGAAAAACATGAGCATTGTAAAGTGGTTGACCCTTTTCAACTCAAACACCTTTCCAAATACTTTCAATTTCATTCTTTTTTAATGATTCATTCATTATGCATGGAATGAACAACCTAACAATATGTAAAGTAGCTAAATTTGAATCTCAGGACTTTATGTTGCACAGAAAAATGAGTCCACAGAGAGGAAAAAAATGTGACAGCTGCAAATAAACATCTGCAAACTGGATGTGATTTGAAGGGTTAATTCCATTTTGTGTGTTTTACTGTTTTGCATTTTTATCTATTTGAGACTGAATATTATAACTACAGCTTTCATTTCAGATTTTTTTTACTTGATAAACTGAGTTTCCTTTAATGTGCTTAATTCTTTGTTCTATTTTGTATTTAGGTGGGAAACAGAATTCTGACAGCGGTGCAAAGGCATGCATGTGTGGAGAGTTGTTGCCATACTGAACATGGTGATGAAAAGCTCATTTCAATAAAGCAGCCCTCAGTGTGTGAACATGTACACACGTGGACAAAATTGTTGGTACCCCTCAGTTAAAGAAGGAAAAACCCACAATTCTCACTGAAATCACTTGAAAATCACAAAAGTAACAATAAATAAAAATTTATTGAAAATTAAATAATCAAAATCAGCCATCACTTTTGAATTGTTGATTAACATAATTATTTAAAAAAACAAACTAATGAAATAGGGCTGGACAAAAATGATGGTACCCATAACTTAATATTTTGTTGCACAACCTTTTGAGGCAATCACTGCAATTAAACAATTTCTGTATTTGTCAATGAGCGTTCTGCAGCTGTCAACAGGTATTTTGGCCCACTCCTCATGAGCAAACAGCTCCAGTTGTCTCAGGTTTGATGGGTGTCTTCTCCAAATGGCATGTTTCAGCTCCTTCCACATATGTTCAATGGGATTCAGATCTGGGCTCATAGAAGGCCACTTTAGAATAGTCCAACGCTTTTCTCTCAGCCATTCTTGGGTGTTTTTGGCTGTGTGTTTTGGATCGTTGTCCTGTTGGAAGACCCATGACCTGCGACTGAGACCAAGCTTTCTGACACCAGGCAGCACATTTCTCTCCAGAATGCCTTGATAGTCTTCAGATTTCATCGTACCTTGCACACTTTCAAGACACCCTGTGCCAGATGCAGCAAAGCAGCCCCAAAACATTACTGAGCCTCCTCCATGTTTCACCGTAGGGACAGTGTTCTTTTCTTCGTATGCTTGGTTTTTGAGTCTATGAACATAGAGTTGATGTGCCTTACCAAAAAGCTCCAGTTTGGTCTCATCTATCCAAAGGACATTCTCCCAGAAGCTTTGTGGCTTGTCAACATGCATTTTTGCAAATTCCAGTCTCGCTTTTTTATGAGTTTTTTCAGCAGTGGTGTCCTCCTTGGTCGTCTC
The DNA here is from genome assembly GCF_021347895.1 of Acanthochromis polyacanthus. Classification (NCBI taxonomy): domain Eukaryota; kingdom Metazoa; phylum Chordata; class Actinopteri; family Pomacentridae; genus Acanthochromis; species Acanthochromis polyacanthus. Next base: position 9,470,052 of record NC_067135.1, on the reverse strand, counting down.
CCATGAAGTCCACTTTGGCTCAAACAACGACGAATGGTGCGATCTGACACTGATGTACCTTGGCCTTGGAGTTCACCTTTAATTTCTTTGGAGGTTGCTCTGGGCTCTTTGGATACAATTCCAACGATCCGTCTCTTCAATTTGTCATCAATTTTCCTCTTGCGGCCACGTCCAGGGAGGTTGGCTACTGTCCCGTGGGTCTTGAACTTCTGAATAATATGAGCCACTGTTGTCACAGGAACTTCAAGCTGTTTAGAGATGGTCTTATAGCCTTTACCTTTAAGATGTTTGTCTATCATTTTTTTTCGGATGTCCTGGGACAATTCTCTCCTTCGCTTTCTGTTGTCCATGTTCAGTGTGGTACACACCTTTTCATCAAACAGCAGGGTGACTACTTGTCTCCCTTTAAATAGGCAGACTGACTGATTATGAGTTTGGAAACACCTGTGATGTCAATTAAATGACACACCTGAGTTAATCATGTCACTCTGGTCAAATAGTTTTCAATCTTTTATAGAGGTACCATCATTTTTGTCCAGGCCTGTTTCATTAGTTTGTTTTTTTAATAATTATGTTAATCAACAATTCAAAAGTAATGGCTGTTTTTGATTATTTAATTTTCAATAAATTTTATTTATTGTTACTTTTGTGAGTTTCAAGTGATTTCAGTGAGAATTATGGGTTTTTCCTTCTTTAACTGAGGGGTACCAACAATTTTGTCCACGTGTGTATGTGCATGTCTGAGGCTGACACCATCTCCCCTTGTCCTTTTCTGCTGGCTGATTTGTCTCCATTCCATATGAGGCCAGACTTACTTAACAGCCCTTATTAAAACACAAAGAGCCGAAAGCCATGTAATCGGATGATAAAAGTATAATTGCTGTGGAAATTGCTTTAATCCAAGTGTGGTTGCGACACAATTAGAAAGATTCTCGGGCAGATAATGGGACTTGATGCCGCCTCGGTCCGGCACATGACCTCGCTTGGATGCTGTGATATTACAGATATAAATGGAACCTAATTGTATGCGTCACACGCTAAACTACCCCGACATCGAATCTGCTGTTGCTCCTTTTGACGCTGAAGTTAAGAAACGTGAGGCCTGAGAAGTAAAATGTGCCGTGATGACTACCTGTCATGCATTTCGATGAAGAGGGTAATATGTTAATGTGGCGCTGTTAGCATAATTTTGCCTTGTTGATCATCATCTAGTTCTCGCTTTGATTCTGCAGCTCTGACTACACCGTCTCCACGAAAGCGCTTCCTCTGGCCTCCTGTTTATTCTTTGGTCCGGCGCTCTTTGATGTGAAAAACACACATAAATTACACTTGGCACTGACTGATTGATTTAAATAGTGCTGGAAGACAACACTTGGAATCAATTTGGCGGTTCTTGATAATGTCATGCTTGTTTAAAGGCCCGGTCACACCGCCCGAACTTTGCTGGAGCGTTCCTTGAACGGTAGGGAGGGGGGCCGAATTTCGACAATGCTCATCACCGCGCACAAAATGGGAAAAAATCGAAAACACGGGCGTTGGCTTAGCGGTGCACCGCTGAAGCCGGCGTTGCTTTAGCGTTGGTTTAGCGGTAGCTAGCGGTAGCGAGCGTTGTTTTAGCGGTGACGCGAGCGTTGGTATAGCGGCGTTCTGCGCATGCGGGCGTTGGCTCGGCGGGGGTATAAAGTTGGTTTAGCGGCGTACCGCTTGTGACTACGGAGCTGAAATCGTTCATCAAACATGGCTGGTGGCATCCTCATGAAGTGCTGGAAGGCTCATGGATCCTCATTCCTCAGCTCCACCATCAGCTTGTCATACAGTCCATGTTCAGGCCTTCTCAGTATCCACTGTCTGACCCACACAACTCTGTCTCTCCTTCTTCTCTCTCTTCTCCTTCTGTCAACAGCTTGTTGCAATCTGAGGAGGTTCTGATTCTGCTGCTGGACTAGTGCACCAATCATAGCAAGTCTCTCAGCATCCATGGTGATACAGTTTTACTGTAACTTTGAGCAAATTCGATATAGATGAGGTCTGAACTCAACGGCAGCTCGATTCCAAATGAGCTCCTGGTCCATTTCTCCCCATATTTATAGCCAAATTCTCGTCCCGCTCCGACACCTCTATACCAACGCCAAACCAAAGTTCATCGCCGCCATGGATCGCTGCTTCAACGCCCGACACTGTTCCAGCAACCCCGTGTCCGCTCGTAAAACGCTTACAACCACTCCACCGAAGTTTGTGCAACGTTTAATCGCCGCCCGGGCAACGCTGGCGAAGCAGCCGTGGTCCAGCGTTCAAGATTTCTGCGTTGGCCGAGCGGACCCAAGCGTCCACGAACTTGCGTCTAGTGGTGCCAAACTTTGACTGGGCGTTGGTGGAGCGGGGGTGAACTTTGCCAGGGCGGAAAATTGCCCCCTCCTCACCGCTCGCAATATTTTGTGCAGCTCAAAACTTTCGGAGCGGTAGGAGGGCCCCTCCAGAAACATCAGCGGTGGCCGAGCGTATACGGCGTTGCTTTAACGGGAGCCAACTTCTGTTAAACGGTGGTGAACGGTTACGAGCGGTGATGAATTTTTTTCACCGTTCAAGGAACGCTCCAGCAAAGTTCGGGCGGTGTGACCGGGCCTTAACATCGGATGTGACACTCATTAATTATGTCAGCAGGAAATCTTAATAGAAAATATGTGAAGTTGAGGAAGACTTACTGATGAAGTTTATTATTGATTATTTAAATTATTGATTATTTTTACAGTCGGAAAACATCTCACCTGACAAAATCTTATCCTTTGCAAGTGTCAAAACATGCTTATATTACAAAATAATTTAGACACTGAAGGAATCATGTCTAGAAAATGACATGGGTGTCAAAATGTAGGAAAAAAAAGATTTGCTAATGTGTTTGGATCAACCATCTATCCACATGTTCATATAATCCTTTAAAATTTACCCCAAAATGCCCGTTTTAGAGTTTTTTCCTCTAGAATTATCAGCAATAGATAACATCCAATGCATCTTTTGATTAATCTTTGTGACAGACATTGAAATTATAATGCATGTTTAGTATGTCCAATATCCTTGTTTTGACTGTAATTAACATGATTTACAGATGGATTTTACATATAAAATCAAGAAATCATCTCATTTGCAATTATCTTAGGGGTTTAATCTTATAAATATAACCTCCATTAATGAAACAAGGTCATTTTGCATTAATAATGGTAATTTGTTGCATTTCAGTCACAACGTAGAGGCTGCAGTTAGTTTTTGGCAAATGTAGAACTGGATTTAATGTGTTGAATTGGTCCTGTAAAGCCATTTAACTGGACGAGTTGTGACAGCACTTTCTGGTAGACTTTTGATTTGCTGGAGCGGCACAGTTGGATGTTGCTGGTGAGCTTTCCAACTCTTGCAGCTGTTTCCAACCATAGTGTCCCACTGTATATGTACCATTAAAAGCCATCTTCCTCCATGTTTAGGAAGCCATGTTTCTATTTTTGTTCTTCCTGTGCTCACATCAGCAGGGAATTTGGCCAGTATGTTCTCACACATGCTTTTATATAATTACACCAGGTAGCGACAAACTTCATTCCAGTGACGTCAGCCGAATTTGTTGCAGCTAATAAGGTCATTGATTTTTGTCGACAGCGTTGATTATTCATTGCATCCCGACCTTGAAGGTTCATCAGCAGCCAGAGCTGATCGCGGCTGATAACAGGGAGGGGAAGTGGGTAATTAGCTAATATGTAATTAAAGGAGAAGCTTGGCATGTTGGGAAACATGACGCAGAGACGTTCCTCATGTTTGTACAGTAGACGTCTAAGGGATACTGGAGAGTTTCTATTTTACCTGAGCGACTTGCCACTCCGTTGGCCTTCTCACTGTCCTCCACTTGGCATTTCTTTTTAGCAATCTTGTGAAGGATGGATGCCTTCTCTCGAAATTTACCTGCAACAAACAAAGCGGCCACAGTGGTTAAACAGGGAATAAAGCTCTGCACAGCACAGCGTCTTCACAGCCTCTCGACCTCTTCCCGGTCAGAGCTCCTTCGTTGTCACCTTTGACCCCAGAAGGGTCACATTTCAAAAGCACAGTACAAACAGGACGGCGGCTTCACATAAAACTGCCGTTCAAACAACACCGAGTCAATATGACATAGCATATCATATACTGATGATCCTGCAATGTCCCGGTCCTTGGCGGAGGCAAAGCCAGGGAAAGAATCTCTTGTGAAAAGATCTGCCTTTCTGGAGGTCAGATTCCTTCCTGGTCTGGTCTCACTTCAGATCCAAAACTCACAAGAGATGTCCGAGGCGAGCAGGGAACTAAAAGCAAACAAAGGCTTGACTGGGGAAGGCATGTAAAACAAACAAACAAATAAAAAAACAATTTAAAGACACTTAATTTAAAGATGTATCCCCTAATTTTATAATTATTGTTAGCATTTGAGCAAAAACAAAGAAAAAACCTGGAGTTTGTGTGACACCTTTGTCAGTTGGAGAACTTGGAGAGATGTTTAAATGGTAAATACACCATCTCTGATTACATTTATGGATTTAATAAATCCATTTATAATGGAAAGACAACGCAGTGACGCAGTAGACTGCACTGAAACCATGACCTTGCGGCTTACATAATCAGCGTGCCCTCGTGATACTGCAAATAACGACTCACGCAAGGCGACTGTGCTCATGTTGTAATGACTAGCAACGACTGGCCGCTGGCTGGTGGAACAATGACTTTCCATTCCCTGAAAAACCCTCAACAGCACACAGATGAAGAAAGATGTAGTCCAGAGACGAGAAGAAATATGATTCCAGATGCAGCGAAACCATGTTGTGCTTGTTTCAGGCTCCCAAATGCTACAGGTTAGATTTGAATATTTGATGTCTATTCAGAGGTAGCAGCTGCTGCTCGTGTGCTTCTTTGAAAGTGGACTGTAATATAACAAATTTAGTATCTTCTAGTCTTTAGTGTAGATTTAATCTTGCTGTATGCTGCCTTTCCATGCGTGTCTGTCTGCACGCCTGTCCTGCCTAGTTCCAATCACACAATCAATGCAAAAGATTTTATTTTTTTTTTTCATTTTACGAGGGCATGGCTGATTTGTCAGAGGCTGACAGAGTGACGCGTCGATACGTACTCCACCCAGCCATGTCAACACTGTCTGTGACCTTCTGGCAAAATCATTAACCACCCCATGTCACTGGCGGCCTTCCTCCTGCCTCCTCCATCTCGCTCTACATTTCTCCATCACTTCGGTTTTTCTCACTCGTCTGTCTTTGGCAAACACCGTCTTTCTCTCACTCGGTCTTTTCAGCCCCTCCCTGCTGCTCTTTGCTCTCCCCACATACACATGCACGCAAAGACACACACAGATACTGCACAATTGCACAAGACAGCGTCGCACATTCCACCGCCTTGACGTCACTCACCTGAGTCGGTTACCGTCAGTCGGTTTGTGAATGGAAGCTAATGTGTGTTCATTTATGCAAATGAGGGCGTGAAACCCTGATCAGGTCTCTGCATGGGTGTACAGGTAGCAGGGTTGGGCTTTTCTGCTGCAGGTATTCAGAGGAATTATTTAAAACAGATCTGGCGTGAGATATCAGCACTAATTAAAATATTTTTCAAAAGACCCAGCAGTCAAGAAGAATGAAAAAAATGCCTTAACCACAATAAATCACATCAATTCCATGAGAATCAGAAGCTCAAATCTCTTAAACTAGTTTGCTTCAGTGGGAGGGTGTGACTGCACTGTAAAAACAAGTTGTTGTTGTTGTTTTAAACAACTTACTGTTATTTTACAGATTTTTCCAGTTATGTTAAATTACAGATAATATCTCAGAAAAAGGTATTAATTTAACATGTTAAATGTCAAAGAAAATAGGCTAAAACTAAGCACTATTTTCATAAAGTGTAATTTGCTCTTTATTAATGTTTGGCTGTAAATTATTACATATTTACTGCATTAAAAACAAACAAACAAATATTTCACTGATATTTTGTTGTTTTTATTGATTAAAAAATAGCATATTATTTCAGCAACTGTTTAAAGATTTACTTATGTTTTGTAAAATTGTAGATAATATCTATAAAATCACAAAAATATAGATGCATTTACACGTTAAACATTTTTTTAAAAAAGGCCTAAATTGTAAATAATGTTCACATCACAAATCTTTAGAAATGACAATTAGTTCTTTTCCAACACTTAAAATTACACATTTTTTCCATTGTATTTAAATCAGTTAAAAAATAAGAAAAGTCACGATTTTACAGAAAATATATATTTTTTCATAGAATATGTATATTCTTGAAACAACAATTAAGAATATTAAGGACTGCAAAATGGAAAATATTTTTTAAACTGGTATTTCATAGATTTACCAGGTTTTGTTAAATTAAAGACATTATCGAGTAGAATCATGGGAAAAAGTATTAATTTACAAGTTAGTTGTACTTAAAAACATTTTTCTGTAAATAACAATTTCTTCTTTTATAGTGTGTAACCAGAAAATTCCGTTTTCCTGTATCCAAATCAGCTAAAAGATATAATTATTTTTACAGATATTTGCAGGTATTTTTCATATTTATTATTTTTTCTACAGTTTTTGAATAGTACAGTGTTCCCTCGTGTTTTAAAGTTGTTGTTCTTGCTGCTTGTTTGTTATATCCTGACATCCTCGTGGCTAGACTTTCACCACTTCTTACTTTATTTCTTTAAACATTGTGTATTTAACTGCTGCTTCATCTGTTTTTGCAGAAAATGTACATTTCTACTGCATGATTTAAACAAATTTCAATAAGTCACACTGTGGGTCAACTTTCACAGAATATGTAGTGACTATATTTTGCCATTTGGGGCTGATATGGCTTTAAATTATGTTTTGGCTGTAAAGGCAAAAAATAAATAAATAAAATGAAAAATCTCATCATAACCTCACAGTTCCTTCAAGGTGCATGAAAGTACAAAAAGAACATTTTAAACCCTTAACAGGCTTGATCTGGTGACTGGTTTGTGCAGTGAAGGGAAAATGTCTCCGTGAGGTCCATTTAAGGCGCACACATTGTCAAAACTACACAATCTGCGTAATGATGAAGCAACTGCACAGTCTTTAAGTCCAACCCTTCCCCAGCCGTCTTACACAGCCACTCATTTCCCTGTCAGCTCGGCCTGTTACACAACCGCTGGGTGGATGAGTCATTCCAGTTTGCCAAATTCAGCAACGCACGTCTTTAGGTGTGTGCACCCGCTGCTGGTGCAAGTGGAGCCTCCCAGTGAGCGCTGAGGCATGGATGATGTATTTCTCAGCAACGCAGATGGGTAACGGGGACAAAGAACCAAAGAAAAGGAAATGAAAAACAAACTTGTGTTTTCTGAATATCGCAGATTCGATGGTGTGCTGTGTGTGTTTGTGGTTCGAGCAGCCTGCATGATAAATGTCTGAAAACTCCCACAAAATCAAACAACATATGATTGCATTTTTTTTTTAAAAGAGTTCGAGTAAATCTAAGAAATAAAAATCCATAAAAACACCACACACAGTAACACACAGTATGTATGTACATATTCTCTGGGCGGAAATCAAATAAAAGCCAAAAAATAAACATGAGAATCCAAAGTAAAATCGTAAAAATGGCATGGCTACCATGATTTGCACTTATGTCAGTGAAATCTCAGAGAGGTTGTCGAACTTAAAGGCAAAACGTGTGTCACAAGCAAACAAAAGAATAATATTAAAAACTAAAAAAAACGGGGCTGGAGGTGTTGTTTCATGATGGAGATGGAGGAAAAACCAAGAGGGATGACAGAAGCTGACTCAAAGAATCAAGTAGTGAAAACTTTCAGGCTTACCTTCCTCAGTCATTGAGTGATAATATTTTAGTTTCCCATAAGTCCCAAGCTCTACAACATCACAGCAAAAGACAAGGGTAAGGCAACGGACACACAGAGAAAAGGAAAAGAGTGAACATGACAGAACAAGACAGATCCGCTGCTTCTACGTACATCACAAACTGTACAAACACTCACACAGGCACAAGAAGAAGAAGAAGAAGAAGTGGCATACAGAAAGACAAAGTCTCTCTGAGTCATCACTGCATAAGTGCAAAAACAAAGCAAGGATTGAATTTCAGATAAAATACATTATAGTCTTACAGTAAGTCAGTCTGATAAAGAGCCTGCCGATGGCACAGGTTAGAGAAGGTTTGCGAGAAAAGGGAGGGGGAAGGGCAGTCAATATGCTACCATTAAAAAATAATAAGAGGTTCATACGAAGATATATTAGAAAACAAACAGAACAGGAAAGTCAAAAGAGAATATACTGCAACGACATGCAACAAAAAGATGAGTCCTCCTCTCCTCTTCACGCAAGCTTATATCAAGGGCTTGATGATTCTGCGTTTTATTTCCACAATGAAACCCGAACAATTAATTTGATTCCCTTACGGTAGCAGTTCTTGGCGCTACAGTAAATAGACAGTCAGCACATCTGCATGATGAATTAGCCGGGAATCCAAACCTGCAGCAACAACTGAACGTGAGGCAGCAGAACAGAGGACACCGGACCACAGACTTCTGCCTCCCACGGTGAAAAGTAGCTCACAGCTTGGAGATGTTCTGCCTCTTTTAACAATAAATAACTAATGGAGTGACGATTCGGTTTGCAACACTGCTCGCTGCAATTTCCCCACTGGGTTTGACGGAGCAGAGCTGCTGCATATATTATGACAAATACATTTTTTTTTATCCATGACGTAATGTACATCTGATGTGTCCTCAATTCCCTCTGCAAACTAACAATGACTCCCAACATACAGAACTGCAGTACATACGCCGTGGATGTTTTCCCTTTTTATTGCTCATTAACATTAAATCGTGGTCAATTTAGTTTTGCTTTTTTGGACAACAGTTTACAATAAAAAGACTCTTTCATGTCCAAGTGAATAGAGCAAACTATAAAAATGTCAAATAAATGATTGCAAAAGTAATCACTCCCTTCGAGTCAGTATTTAGGAGATACAACTTTGGCCACAATTACAGCATTCAACCTGTGAGGTCTCAAACAGCTTTGAACATCTGGATGCTATGATTTTAAACCATTCTTCTCTTTAGAAGTGCTCAAGCTCTGTCAGGTTGTTCAGGGATCATAAGTGAACAGCTCTTTTCATGTTAAGCCACAAATTTTCAGCTGAATTGAGGTCTGGTGTCTGACTCGGCCACTCCAGGAGATTCCCCTTGTTGTCTATGAATCATTTTTTGTAGCTTTGGTTCTATGCTTTGGGTCATTGTTATCCTCTGAGGCTTATAACTCCTTCAGATAAGTCATCGGTGTCTTGGTGGCCAATCAAACTAGTCTTTTGCTTAGAAGTATGAGTTACGCAACTTATTTACATTTTCTATTTTTAATTAATGCTCATTGCTTTGTAGACATATGTTTTCATTTTGTCACGAAAGAGTCATTTGGTGCAAATTCTTGTCAAAAAAGAATCCAACTTAAATTGACCACAACTCAGGTTTGAAAAGCACTTAAAGGGGAGAATTTCCAAGGGGAGGGGAATATTTTATATAATCACTGTATGTTGAGCGACAACAAGGAGTCCTGCAGCAGATGGACCCCACACAGTCCTGACATCAACATCATGGAGTCAGTCTGGGATCGGACTACATAATGAAACAGAAGCAAATGAGATACTAAAACCACAGAGCATGTGTGGCAAGATGCTTATCAGAACCTATTTGTCAAATACCTTGACAAGTAATGAGCAAGCACTGCTTAACAAGTAGATAATCCAGATAAAAATGGTTGGTACTATGCTGTCCTTACTTTACAAACCTAACTCTAGTGGGATGGTAAAGCCACACAGTCACCACTAAGTGGATGGAAGTCACTGACAAAGTGGAGGCAGAAGAACATGTACTTTTTCATCCAAGCCATTCTTAGAAATTTTGCTGTGGATTGCTATAAAATGTTCTCTGCTGTTTCACACAAAATCATCAAGGCTGATAATGTTGCTGATGGAGTCGCAGGCTATTTTGAACTTGGCAGGGCTGTATTTTTAGATGCCACACACACTGGGCTTGGTTTAATAAACACACACTTCATTTAAAGCACTATGTTCCTTTCAAATGCCACATTCCACGTATGTTAATAAGGAATTCAGAAACATGTTGGGTCATTCCATCACAAATCATCAGGGGTCTTCTGGTTAACTATCTCTGATTGGCTTCAAACTTTTTTATTCTGAACCGCGGATATTTAAAACGGTATCTGTTAAATTTTAAGTTGAGATATGAAGCATTTTTCAAAATAAATTTTTGCTTTAAAGTTTACTTTTAAGCATCCCTTCCAATTAGCGGTAGTGCAATGCATTAAGATGAAGACACCATGTCCCAAGTGACTGAAAATGACACTATATGCCAGTATTCAACAATTATTATACTAGTTATATTTACTAGTTAATAGTTTCAGTTTAAAAACTATTTTGGAAATACAAAGCTCAGTATAAATGTATAACATATATATAGCATATAGTATCTATATTGTTGCATGCAACTACATATGATATAGAAAATACCACTATTCAACTGTGTTATGAAATATTTTTGCTAATGCGTGGTCAAAAATGGGAATTTTCATGACAGATTACATTTTTTATATATATATATATATTTCAACTCACATTTGAAATCCTGAATCAATGACATGAATAGAAATGACTGTGGACATCTCAGCATTTTTTTCTTTGATAGTTTCTGAAATAACGTTGGTTTTAATGTGTGAAAAATAGGTGCTGAAAGTGCTTCAGCTAACAATTACATTGAAAATATGTGATATATCAAGCTAAATTTTTACAAATATCTTTAAAATTATCCAGATTTTAAGCTTTTAGAATTTCAATCTAATCAGAGATGGTTGAGCAGAAATTTTGTGCTTTCGAGCTGTATGTTGATGTTGAATCTTTTTTTTAAAAAAATCTCTGTGCTAACTGTTCTCGGTCACCATTCTGGCCATTTCTCTTTAAACAAATCAGATATTCTTTGGGTGTAATTTGAGGTAACAGACACCATAACTCTCTTCACAGGTGCAGATTTCCTAATTGTGCACATGCTCTCAGTGTACAGTACAATATGTACTATGTACTCCCTCCATTCACATCCCTCACACTAATATCTGACTCTGCCCAACAGTGGGCGACTACTCTGCTCTTATGTGAGAGGATTACGGTGCAAATCTCTTGCCAAATGTGAGACTTGGCAGCCCTGAAAACACAACCTAATGAGAGAAAAACACATCTCATTGCAAAAATGTCTCGCTCATCTGCAGCACTCCCAGACAAGTGCCTCGGTCCCATATGATTAGATGATTTCGGCTTGAAGTGCACTACCACTGGAAGGCCGGCTTCGAACTGAGGCCGCTCCGAGGGCAATTATCCCAAGACACAAGCACTGCTTGCCTGTTTGCCCTCTGCAACTGGAGAGAGAGAGAGAGAGGCTTGTTGTTGTTTACCAAGGGACCTCTTGTCCTTGTGGTTTGACCTCTAAACCTCTAGTGAGCCATGTGCGAGAGTGCGTGTGTGTGCATGTCCGCGCGGCCTGCTGGGGGTTGGGGGGGTGTCAGGGAAATTCACAGCCTGTGCAGAAGCAAAAAGGCTTTTAACATTGATTCTTTCACCCACCCGGCGCGGGGTGGCTCAGAGGGCGCTGGAGGGGGGTGTGACATGTGTGGCTGGAGGGATGATGGCTTGACAGGCGCTGGTTGGCTGCTCACGGTTACATAACATGCTGGAAGTGTGATTATCTGTCAAAACAAAATTAAGGCGGGGAGGGCTTTGAGGCCATGTTCGCTTCATAAAAACGAGTTGAAACGTGGATCAAAATACATAAAAAGACGACTATGAGAGTTGCACCTCTTGCGCCTTGTTTGTTTAATCCATACAAAACTATTTCCTGCAGTCACTGCTTAACCTTAACTAAATATGAGGCACTAATCATCAAATTATAAAGGTGCAGGGCCAGGAGACCCTCTTGTTTCCAGATTTAATGCTAAGCTAAGCTAACTGGCTGCTGGTTTCTCATTTGTAGGCATTGATCCTCTCATCTAGCACTCGGATACAAAGCAAATGAGCAGTTTAAAAAAAAAACATGAGCTTAACAACAACACAACTATGAACATAAAATAATATCTCATTAATGTCTTCCTACATTACAAAATCAATACAACAGCTACTGCATATTTTAGTACACACGCTGAAATTTTAAGCATATCCTCTTGGTGTGGTTTGATATGTAATCTGCTGCTATAAGTTGCTACAAAAAAAGATAAATTAAAACAAACTGAATAAATGGAAACTATATTTTCGTTGCAGAAGGGGTGGGAGGTGAGTGACAGTGAGTGCATTATTGAACCATGTGATCAATGGAGCCCTGGGTCACTATCCAGACAGCACTGCTGGTGGGGGGGCGGGCGGCTGGATGAATGGATTTGCCCCTCACAAAATAACTGAAAGTCACAGAGAAGCTAATCAGGACCATAACGTAACTTCTTTTTCTTTTGTTATTTCTTCGTTTGCCTATTCATTTCATCCATTTGTAAGTAAACACAAGCATAAACCTCATTTGCTGCAACAGCAAGCCACGCCCTCGTTAGTCTCATCAGTTTATCCAACATGCGTGTATCATGGTTCATCCAGATGACCTTGTCTGCTGTCTGCTCAGCCCGTGGAGGACTTCTGTACACTCAATAATAATGGCCTAACATCAATGAAGATGTCCGAGCTCACACTGGCGATGTGAGTGATGATTCCAGTCTGCGCGATAATGATCTGCAGGAAAGCAACCGAAGAGATGGCTGCTCTGTGCTGCCATATTAATGTGACTTACACAGCGACATGTGCCGTCATGTAAACAGGAGGAGGTTTCCAAATATTAGAAATGCACAACATTGCTTTCATCTTAATATTTGGGTAGTTATTGCGACAGAATGCACCAGTTTACCACTGTTACGTTTATGCTGGTATATTTGTCATGTCAACTTCAGCTATGGAAATGCAAAGACTCACGACCAGAGTTCACATTCTGGTGTGATAAATGTTATCGAAAGGCTTGTGCCAGAGACATGCACGCAGCCTGAATTCTGAGTGCTGCTTTGGGAGGCTTGTTTCTGCCATCCGCTGAGGACTCAGGCAGCAGAGTGAGGGCCACTCTGCCCTTCTCCCTCCCAATCTCTCTCTGTAGTTCAATATTTGATGCCACTCCTAAGTGATATTGTTTGTAGCTCCACACTGATGGAAAAAGAGATGCGGGTACTCGTGCCTGGAACTAACTGTACCAGTCTATTACAATGTTCAGTCCAATGAAGAACATGCAGGTTTCAAGCTCTATTATTAAACTGAAAGACTTTCGCTTTAACCCTTTGAACCCTAAAACCTACAAGCGGTTTGTAAATGTGCTATCTTTCCATTAAAAATGTTAAAAATATTGCAAAAAATACACTATTTTGTCATAGCCAGAACTGTAAAAACAAAAAGCATCTGATTTTCAACTTTGACAGATTTTCAACTAATCATTTGTGGTGTGTTATTCCACCAGAAAAATAAAATAAAATTGAGATTTTTCATCAAAATTGCTTTATTCTACATGTCTCAATTTAAAATAAAACATCTGCACTTTCGAGATTTTGTAAAATAACTAAAAATTCAGAACTCCGTGTGGCAACTGTGGTGTCATGAATGACTCAGCTGTGACCAACAATCACGTGACAAAAATTCTAACTGTCTGGCTGAACTGCAGACTGAATAAATAAAAAATGCAAGTTGTAAAGCATTTAGAATATGTAGAAAAGCTATTTTTTATCCAGTCTTGTTAAGACCGATTTGCATTTTGAAAAGTTTCTACATGTTAATTCCAGGTTTTTGACTTTTTTTTTGCAGAAATAATCAAAGAAATGTAGATTTTTCAATAACTGCATCCTATCTACTTCTCGCCATTGTTGTTCTGTTTCCATAGAGGTGCAGGATTTTTTATTGCAATGAAAAATGGGACGAAGAAGGGCAACGAAGAAATGGCCAGCTTTGGGTTCAGAGGGTTAACAAGAAAGCTGTTGTTCTTGAACAACATTTAGATGCTGAATAAAGACAGGAAACAAAAAGAGCAAGTGAAAGCTTAAATCAATAATAGTTTGGTGTAAAAAGCTGTACGGGGGAAACAAATTTAAGTCCAACGCCTCTAATTGCTCTGTCAAGCACGTACTAACTCAGACTTCAGACGAAGGGGATTTAAAGAGGGTTGAGAAAACGGCTGACAACTTCTCTCCCTCCCTCCCAGGACACCGGCTCATGAAATAAGCATAAAGTTGACAAGTTGAGAGAATTAGGACACGATATTCCATCTCCTGCTTTCAACACGCTAAGCTAAATATCTGCAAGGACAAGGTAGACAGGAGAACCCAAACAAGTCATGTTGGGCCTCCACCGATGTCACGGAGCAAAGCAATGCAAAGCTAAAGGAGTTCACAAGAGGAGAGAGAGGATTAGGGACAGTGGGGAAAACAATGCAGAAATGGTCACAGAGGGTTTCCAGGGAAAATGCATCCACAGAAGAGAATGAGATACTTGAAGGAGAAAGTCTGCAGGGATGGACAGTACAGAGTTGACATACAGCACGACGGCGCTTAGGAGATGTATACATAGGGGACACTTTGGGCAAGAGAGTTGCCTCCAGGCTGTTGGAATGAGAACAAACAAATTGTTTTTTGGAGCAGGAGGGGGAGATACAGAAATTAGAGGAGTAACTCACCAGAGTCAGCAAATTCTGAAGGGATAGTAAAAGAAAGAGAAATAGGAAGACAAACAGAGACAAGATAAATCCAAGTGATATTTAGCTAGATAGCAAACATTTAGTCATTGATAGGTATAATTCCAAGAAGAGAAATGTACTTTCAAAGGTGAAATAAAGCCCATTATTATGCTCGTAAACGATTCGTACGGACAGAAATTATTTGATATTCAGGATTTCTTGCAGAGATTGAGATGAGAAGATTGGTGCCACTCTTTTGTTTGTCAGATAAGCATGAAAATATATCCAGGAAATGCTAGCTTCGCACAAAGCTCTCTGTGTAAAAAGCATGTGTGTGGGGGGGTATATAGCAGTCAGGTGGTTCAGGCTTCACATTTAACAGATAAACACGAAAATGGCGTCAATCTTCTCATCCATCTCTGGGCAAAGAAAGTGAACAACCACAGTACCCAAAATGACATGGCCACTCACTTGAGCCATCCGCAAACACGAACCAGGGTTTTTCCTGCACGCTGAATTTAAAGTTTACACAAAATCTATATTTAAAGCTAGTGAAAGCGTGTTGCTGAGGTGTGACAAGGTGAAGGAACAACATAGAATATTACTCTAATTACAGCTGGCAGCTAAAAGCTAAATCTGTGCGGTCGGCCACAGTACAGATCAAATGGTGCAGGGTGAGAAGTGAAGAGTGTTTAAGTCAGGAAAAACCCTATGAAGAGACACACACACACACAGACACAGACTCTGACAGCCACATACTACTAACTAGCCCTGCTCGGAAGCAAGTAAAAGCTAACCAGTTCCCTACACTGACAAAACAACCTCAGACTTTCCCTGAGCGTGGAGGCGTGGACAACTTATTTTGAGAAATGCTTATGAAAAATGTATGGATGGAGTCCTGCCAGCTCCCCACGGCCCAGCTGAGCTACACTTAAAACCTGAGAGCACGCAAGGACAAGCAGCACATCCTCCATCTCTGACGGACGCACCTGTTCGACCCCATCCACACTGCGAGCTCACCAACAAAGTGCTCATTTTGCGTTAATGATAGCAGTCGCTGGTCTCGTCTACAAATGGGCTCGAACTTATCAACCAATGAAACTGTTAAGTGCTCCAAACTAATTAGGCACATGATGAGCGCTTTTTAAAAATGAAGTCAAGGCTCATATCTTTACATGTTCACTGGCGTCGGAGAAAACATTCCAAAGTGCAGCGTGGAAATTTCAAAAATAATACATTCACATCAGCTGAAGTCCAAAGTGTTGCTTTTGTTCTCTCCAGTAATTAATTCAGTCCTCATGTCATGTCACACTGCAGTTGTTGTTTCAGTGCATTCATTTCCAGTCATTCGTTTGCCAAAAGACGCATCAGTCAAATCTGGTCCCCGTATTTCTGCTGCGTTCAAGCAGAATTTGAAAAAAGTATCTATTAACACATAAAAACTGAATTTGTACATGAATATTCAGAAGTTGAATTGAGATCAAAACACACACACACACACACACTCAGTTCAGATCTTGAACACACAACTTTCATGAGCAGGCAGTACATATTTCACCATCAGTACATGTTGAGTGTGTTGAAGGAGAATAAACGAGAAATCTATACAAAGTGACAAGGTGGAGTATAGATAGACTTCTCTTGTACGTATAGATGAGCGGCCATACAGACTCCAGCAGACCATGATTTACATTTTAATCACTGGAATGGAGAGACGTACACACTCAGAGACGGGACGACTTGGATTCGATGTACAACAACGATTTGATGCATGTTAATGGGCACTTTATGGCCTGGTCTTGGCACAGCTTATTAATCTTTCCTGAGCTGACTCATTCTAGGTTTGGCTTTCAAGGAAAGTAAAATCATTTCAGAGAAAGCTGAAATGCCTCCTCAGACATCGGCTAATGTGATCACATTCGTCCAGATGGGAAACATTTGGTCCAACTGCTATTTTATGTTTACAAATGGCTATTTTGTTGTGATGTCACAGTGACATTGATGCAAAGAACATCAAATTTTATGAAAGTTGGAGTAAAAATGGCATCATCTGATAGATATTGTTAGCATTTTTTAAGGAGGAAAGACACTCCAATTCACAAAACTCTCCTAAAACTTCTATTGCTGGTTTGACCTCTATAAACATCCAGTTAGGATTTTCCTTTATCTCTCCCAGAGTGGGTTGAGAATGGGATGACACTGCACCTCCCACAGCATATTAACATATTCATCCCCTGCGCCGAGCACTGACACAGCTGCTTTACATTTTCTTTCACTAAGCTAATAGGCCTTCATCTTGGATTAAAGGAAAATGATCGCCCGCCTCAGCCGGCGCCGAGTTCGTCTCGTCTCATTCAGACTACTCTTAAAATCAGTCTCGGCGTACAACATTTGGATGACAAGTATTTCTAAATGTTAGTGGTGGATCTTCTGGATTGGAAGGGTACGCGGTGTGCTTGTTAATGAATGGAAGCCAATATTTTCATTTGGAGTGTGAATTCTTCTTTTAAAAACCATAAGGACGCTTGGTGTTGTTACTTGTTGCCGAGATTCTTGATACATCGAAAAAAACAGATTAAGGTCCGTTCAAGAAAAGAAGGTAAGAATGAAGTTGTACATGAAAATGTACAGTGATGGACAGCATAAAAGAACATCTTTGAGACTTGTTTCCTGTTTCCAATCTATCTGCCGGTCTTACCTTCACTTAAAGGGTCCAACGTGTGAATCATCAACTGGAAAATGCTGTTCCTCATCAAGCTGTTGTGCAGGGAGGCCGAACTACCTCCCCTTTGAAGGCGAGGCCTGGCCTGTGAGAGGAGAAAAAAGGTGTCAGTCAAATATCCCGGCTGCCAGGAATTTCAGTATGTCATGCTTACTCCTAGTTTAAAGCCCAGTAAATACTCATAAAGCATATGGATCACTCTGTCTAATGTGAGCACTTCACTAAAGCCATTTCTAATCCAAGCTTATTTAACTAAACACAGGAAATCATGCGGTTTTGTAAGCTTATTTAATTTTACATAATAAGAAAAGATCATTTTGTGCTTTGTTTGTTGTGGATGTACATCATTTTAAGCACAGAAAGAAGGATTCATGTTACAGCAACATTTGCTCAGGAATATATGATGCTCTACCACCTTCAGATATGCTTCTGGTTGACATATGATTCCCTAATCCTCTTTTACATAAAACCCCTAAGCGGAACCTGCAGCCCAATGAAAATCATAAAGTACCGCCACTTCTCAAAAATATAAGCCCCACGGGTTGAGACAGGCATTCACAGTTGCGGTGGCATTTGAGCTCCTTCTCCCAAAACAACCCCTTTGCCAAGGTCACTCCGGCAGTGGAGGCCGAACTTGAGAACTGTGGGAAATTAGGCGCCGTTGCCAGTGGCAGCTGTTGGGAATGTTTCCGCCTTTGGCTGCTCGCAGGTGATGCGTAGGCACAGGAGGTGTCAGCTGCTAATTCACAGGCCCATATGGGTGTGAGCGGGAGGCAGGGGAGGCATGCCGACCACCAGGGTTTGTGTGAGGCTTCTCTGCATGACCCTGAAGAACCATCTTCTGCTGCTTTGCTTTATCTGCTTCCTTTACATTGTGGATAAAAGCTACACGGCCTTTCTGGCACTATACAACGACTGATAGGCGGTGTGTGGAAATGCTGCAAAAGGAAGGGCTTTGGAAGACACTACTCTCTGCATGAGGGGAGGCCGAAGGTTAGAGTTACAGTGCAAGGTTACAGTGCACATGTATTGTTCACAGTATGGTGGGAGGAACACAAGTTACGCTAATACGTCTACACAGAAACAGGGACGAACACAGAAGCAGACGGGGGGAAGTGTCAATCAGACGGTACCTACCGACAACTTGCCGTCATCCTCGAGCGCCCCAGGACTTGCCTTCTCATCCAACACAAAGAGAAGAAGAAGTAAAAGAGGGGGGGGAGAGAGAAAGAGAAAACAGGACATAGATGTGAAGCATGCCGCACGCAAACACACAGACAAGATGACAAGACGATAGAGAAAGACACTGCGGCACAGCAACGGTGATGGTGATGACTGACTGTGATGCAAGTGGACAAGACTCGAGGGACAGATTCCTCCCCACTGCTGTGCCTGCCCACTGTGTCGGTCACAAGCTGAGCAGGATTAGATTGTGTCTACTTGAATTTCCTCAGAATTCAGTCAAAAACGTCCTTTCAATTTCAGTCATACGTGTCAAGGATGTCGAGTCCTATTTGGAATTTCTGTCGGATCTTGGTGCACATGAAAAGTACAGTAATGCTAAAGACATAAGTGTTGACTTAGAGAGAGGTACTGATCTAAATGCTCATGGAGAAAGCAAATAAGTGTGTTTTGCAAGTTTTAACGTGATAACTTTGCCTGAGAAAACGTGCCAGATCACGCCAAAGAGACTCTTTCAACAATCGCTCCATTTTCTGCCATCAGACTCAGCAGGCCTTTTTTGGCATGTACATTACTGTAACACAGTTTATTTTTGAAACAAAAGCCTTTCACCAAGTGCCTGACTGAACGGCACTCACTTCATCTCCAAAAACGCGCGTGAGATAACAGTCGCTTAAGGCCTCTGTTTCTCACTGCAAGGGAACAAACACAGAGCTTTTGTTCAGATCTCAGAATATCAAGGCTTTGTTTCGCTGCCTACACGCTTTCAAAAAGAAATGTGTAGAATGTTGAGGGGCTGGTGTGCGTTGATAAGACGCCCGCCGCTAAATGAAATTCAGAAACCGATCCAGTTTTGATCTTGTTAAAAAATGCAGGGCAAACATACAAATTTTAAGACGGGGCCCTCAGCCTTGTTAGCCCAGTGATTCATTTGCATGCTAAATGACGCTGCATTCAGTTGAATATCAAAACCTTTGCACAGGAAGGAGGAGTGTAGTGTGAAGTGAAAGCTTATGGGTCTCAGCAGATTTCTGGATTGAAAAAAGACAATTAAAAGCTGTTCAGGGCTTCTTTTGTTGATAAAACTATGTAATGAACTTTGAAATGAAATCAAATTCACCTTCACTTAGAGAACTTTTCCATGTAAGCTGGTTTTATCTGCAGGAAACCCACCACTGTGAATGTCAGTACCCGCTGTGTCCCGCTGTTTCTGTTTAACAGCTCATAATTTTCCATATATTAGCTTTGCTTCTGTATGGCTACAGAATAATTACAGATGAGTGGGCCGAAATTAAACATTTGCCAAAAAAAAATGAAACAGAAGTTGAGCTAATCCTGAGATTTTCCACACAGCTATTCAACTATAACCTTCTTTTCCCCCCGTTTCATATTTTCAGGGTAATTCCCTGCACACTCTTGTATAATTATTCTATTTCGCTCCCTAGCACCATCCTCAAAGGCAAGTCAGGAGGGTTAGGAGAGAGCAGGTGAATGTGCCAGATAGAGATTACGCCATGGGTCGCTCATTAAGCCAGCGTTAAATATTATGACTAATAATCACATAGGGAGATTAGTATGTTCTCTGGAGTTTTTGTGTTCTCTAATACCAGCAGCTCTGCCTTCTAGTTCTTACGTAATGTCACATCAGGATCATTCTTGGAAGCGGATCAGCTGAGGGAGATAACCGTCCCTCAGCGGCCGTGTGCAATGTAACGCCGTGTTACGGAGAATTATCGATGAGGAGTGTGACATCATGCAAAAATACTTCCGCTTTCACCAGTCAAATTGCCCACAGCTTAAAGTTGGGACTTTCACAGGAATCCGAGCACGCTGGTGGAAACGCTGAAAGCAGAGCTGCTTTTGGGCATTCAGCGGCGGATTATAGGTCTTCTTATGTGCAATCTGAGAGCATAAAAACAGTCTATTTCTGGAGGGATTTGATATGCATTTTATTTATGCTTCGACATCCAAGCCATATCACGGCAGAGAATAATAGCTTTCGTTTCATCTTTTTTAACACACTTTTGTAGTTTGCCAATGATGGAGTTTGATTAAATCCATCATAGCTGCTGTTGATCCTTTAAATCCTTATCATGCTCCTTATTACACTCCAGATAAATTACAAACTGTGGCTACATTTTGTAAATCTTATGAGGTACTTTTCAAATTCCTCTTGTGTAGTTTTCATGGAATTCAATTCAATAATTTAAATAATTGAAACAGATGAAAGCAGGAGTCATTCACCACTATCACCACAGTGCATCATATATTGTCATCTCCACAGCATTAAATTAAGCATTCAAAATGAATGTTTTGAAAAACTTACACTTAGTGAATCATCTCATGAATAACATGAATAGATTCTACATAAACAAACTACTAAACCATCTACTAACAGTTTATACACTGTAGCATCCAGTTTGCTATAATATAGATGCTAAGCTAACTTTCAGCATTAGAAAAAAAACTTGCAGAATGCATGTTTTTGGGGTTCATCCTCTCACTATGGTTATGTTCTTTATAAACACAAATGTGATTTGGAGAAAAAAAATATGCTTTGCTTTCCGATACCACACTCAAGTTGTACAATTTGAAACTACAAACATGACACAAAACACACAAAACTGTCGAGAAAGAAACAACAGAAGCTGTCTTCTGAGCTAGAATATCTGTTTTATTAATGTTCTGAGGAACTCCTGCAGAGGTCTAAAAAATTTTTACGTGGAAATCTTCCCAGAATATCCTCTTTAAAAGTCATATAAAGCATTTTTTCTGAACGTTGATTAAGAACGTCCCTTTTGTCATGTTGTAACATTGTGGCAATGTTTTATAAAAAGAACATTGTATGATGTGTAGCCTCCTCAAAATATTGCAGGCAAAATGTTTTGTCTTTGTTAATATATCAGGATACAGGTACATTTCACAAAAGACCTTCTGTCACCAAAGGACTTGATGACCTCTTAAGAATTTTATTTTTTTTTAGTGTTCCTTTAAAAACGTTCTTTCTTAACACAATAATGCCCCTGATCCTCCAAGCATGTCTTAAGACTTTTAATCTGGTAGAAACATTACAGGATATTCAAATTGCACATTGCATTCTTTAAAACATTATTAGAATTTACAGACAAGCCGTTTCTCCCTGATGCTAGTCTTTATGCTAAGCTAACAGATTGCTGTTTTCATCGTCATCAAACGTCCGTTTCAGCTCGAAGAAAGAAAGCAAATAAGCCAATTTCCCAAAATGTGAACGACTTCTCTTACAAATCCGCTTTTCCAACAGAAGAGCTGAAAAATTCAGCTCCAGCTACGACTCCAAATATATTTCCACGATTTGAAGCGTGCAACTGAAATGATAATTTCTTCAACTGTTCACAACAAACAAACCCAAACAGGCTTTTCCAGTTAATTGGGCATTTCCTGTACAACAAATCCCCACTCTACCGGATGTGGATGTGCTATAAATACAGCATATATGTACGTAAAGACCTGTCAGAATCACACCGCCTGGTGCTTGTTGAGCAAACTTGAAAAGTGAAGTGTTGCAGAGCTCCGGGCTGCACGTGCTTACAGTCGGCAGTCTGTCTGTCAGAGCATGACAGCAGAACACCCTTCGAGATTTGTCCATCTCGAGTCATCGCGTTACAGCTAAACTGTTGAGCAGCACGACTGAGCAGCATCTTTTTATTTTCTCCCCTCCTTTCTCCCCTCCTCCCCCTTTTTCCTGGAGACGATAATGATGATCTTCAAGGAAAGAAGAGAAAAGATGCACAACAAGTCAAGAAGCCATCCACTTGCTAATTAGTAACCCCTTCATTTTTCTAACAAGCAGAACTAATTACAGGAGCTGCCACGGCGCTGATTTCCCACAAGGCAATGCTCACCAGGACTAAGCCGAAATTGCTTCCTCCTCCTCCTCCTCTCATGAACCAATCAGACTCCAGCTTTTGGGAAGACAAATTCGGGAACAAAAAGTGCTGTGTCATTTCTTAATATAATCACCCAAAGCTGGGTTTGATCAGGTGAGAATGCTTGTCGCCGTGTGGCTCGAAGCTCATTGTGAAGTCAGCTTTCTTGTGATGAAGAGTGATGACTGTGCAGTGTGATGTTTTAAATTCAGGCGGCGCAATAATGACCTCCAGCGAGCCTGATCAAGTCTGTGCTTTTGTCGTTTGATCTGCAGATGCAGCGCAAAATAAAAAAGGCCAAACCGGGTTCTTTGTTTTTTGAGATAGAGGCTCGCAATCAACAAAAGTTTCTTCAAGCAGCCTGTTTTTATATTCTGCAGCGTGTCCACCGCTGCAGCACTCGGCGCCCCAGATTTTATTTTAGCTGCCCTCTTCCATTTACCTGCGGCTGCTAGGAGTTGTTTTTTTCTTGACTTTTTGTTTGAGTTTTTGATGTTTCAGCACTGCTCCTATTGTGTGTCGCAGTTTCTGATGTGGAAAAACTTCTACTTGTTCACAACAAACCAAAGTCAGACCCTCAGGCAACCAAGTGTTTATCCAGGTACAAAAAAACCCTCAAAAAGCTATACGTTAACAGTACTTTTCTCTTTATTGTTTCTTCTGGTGCCCACTGATGACATTCTTTAATGCATATTAATGACATAATCTGACATCATGTCACTTTTGCTGTCACAACTTCAGTATACGTCCAGAGAAGCAGTCAAAGATGCTGCTGTTAGTCCTTAAATAGACAGAAAGTGATATTTGGAAGCATCTCGTCGTATTCGTGCGTGTAAACTGAAACCAGGACACTGAAATACGCTGCTTCACCTGCATTCTCCACCAACAGTGCTTAAGAAAACCTGCTTGCTCTGCAGTCTGGGTTGATGTGTTCTGGTTGCACAGATCTGATAAACACCAATTTTGCTAAATGCACTTGAATTTATTTGAGTCGAAAGATTGTGTCGGGACACCACATCGACCTACACGATCAGTTTACTTTTTTCTCTTAAATGTTAGCAAATCTCTTTAGAAGATCAAAGCCATCAATGTCCATAACTCAGCACTTTCAGATTTCCTCGGCCCCATCTGTGGCATTCAGCCCCGAGCCCAAACTAATCTTTAAAAAATTAATCTCAGATATAGTTTTTTTTAAGACTGTCTGGTCTCCTAAAACAGCTGGGCAGGGTCGTTTTTAGCAAAAAAAAGACTGGATTTGTCGGGGACTATTTTTAGCTGCGGATTAATGCGCATTTGCTGCTGGAGTGAAATTCACAGCAGCAGGACAGTGTGAGATCAACTTAAGCTAAACCACAGTGTTTGCATTCATGGTAATGAAGGAACATGGTGTGAAGCACTGGTGCATTGAAAAAGCAGCAATCATTTCATCGCACAGTCACATCTGTAAAAAATAAACATTTTCTTCTACTTTAATATGTATTGGACAATTTACTGTTATTTTACATATTTCCTCTGTTTTGTTAAATTGCATATAGTTAGTAAAATCACAAAAATTTATAAATGTGCATGTTAACTCTCAAACGCAGTCCAAACTTGGCAAAAATCTGTAATTTTTCCTACTGTTTTTTTTTCAACATTTGACCTTAAATGACCTTTAACTGTATTTAAATCAGCAAAAGATGCCATTATTTTAGAGATATTGATGTTATCTGAAAGAAACATTATCTGTATTAAGAATCTGAAAATGGTAAATTCCTTTTTTAAACCGTTATTTTGCAGATTTCGCTTGTTTTGTTCAATTACAGATAGAATCTAGCAAAATCGTAGAATGAAAAAAGTATCAAAATTGTCAGTAGAGTTCAAATTTTAAAAAAATTGTATTGAAAAAAACTGATAATTTGCCAAAATCACAGAAAAAAAAGTATTAATTTGCATGTTTTTTCTTTTAGAATGTTTGATCATAAAACTACACTAGAGATTGTTTTTGTGCTCAAATAAGTTGTTTAGAAGTAAAACTATCTGTAATAAGGATTGAAAATGTCTCAAACACTTTCTAAAACTCATACTTTAAAAAAAAAGATGCCCAATAAAACACTGACTGAATTATTTTCCTTTACAACGTGTGACTATAAAATTACAATTTTACTATATTTAAATCTGCTAAAAAATATTGTTTTACAGATATTTTCTCTTCTTTTCATGGAATTCACAGTTTTTGATCACTAGTATTTAACTTCTTTTTTCTGGCACCTTAGCTGCCAAATTTTTTACAGTTTTTGTTCTGAGGCACACACACACAAAAAGACATATTTTGCAGAGGAGGAGGAGGTGGTGAAGGAAGCTTTTTGCTGGTCAGTGCAGCTGACATTTAACGGCCCCAGTGTAAAATGCTGATGAAGCCCTCTCAGCGTCACCTTGGTGGGTCTGAGTAGGGATGGGATTGGGCTTCATTCGTCTTCCAGTGATGGACATAAGTGTCGATCCTCTTCGACGAGCGCAGCAGAGGAGAGGCTTTCAGCAGATTCACTGAACCCCAGAGCATTTTCTAATTAGCTCATTAGAGACCGTCTGATTGCAATCACTTCCCTTCTAAGAGTCGACTCTCTTAAATTCGGTTTAAAATTCTCCGTGGTTATCTGTGCCATGTCAGGTCCGTCTGCAGCTGCGAGATTCTATACAACAGCACTTTGCAGACAGCATCGCCCTGGATTTCGCAAATTACGGGTATTACATGAACCGCAACTCTCACAGCTGATGTAATGTTGAGCTGCTACAGCTTAGCAAGGCTGATGTTGATGGTCAAAAATCCCCCCGAGGAAGGAGTTAACTATGTAAGGCCTGACAGTCCTTGGCCACCTCCAAACATGTGCACGGTTTCCATCTTGTGTCATTTCATACACCCATGAGATAGGGATCTTAGTGCCCTTCACATGATGCTTTTACAGTGCAGTTACATTATCTAATTCAACCCCGCTTTCAAAAATAGCCCTTGATCAATAAGGCTTTCAGTTTCTTGCAAGCCTCAACGTTTCACCTTCAGGCTCTCCCTCAGAAAAAAGAAAAAAAAGGGTTGGAAAAAATGCAACACTCTCATTTTGCATTTTCAAGAGCTGCATGTTAGCCTTCACCTTTATGACCTTGAGCTAAAGACTTCCACAAAATCCTAAAAGCACATCAGCTCATATCATACGTGAAGGTCCAAGCAAATGCACAAATCGAATGGAAATGGCTTCTGATGAAGAAAGCAGTTAAAGCCGGAGCCAGAGCTATTCCGTCTGCCGAGGTCATATCAGAATACCGAGTCATTAAGCGCTAAAGACAAACAGCTTCATGAACTGCGCCTGTGGAGATACACTCCTCTGTGCGGGCCATAAACTAAGGCGGCTTTCAACGATCTGGCAGCTCCCCAGTGCCAGATTAAGTAAACCTCTCTCAGAAACCGTCTGTGCGGCCTATCAGACAGATCAGGAAACTCATCCTACGCTTTTATTTTAAGTAACGTCTGGGCTATCGTGACTTACATCAGCAAAGAGGGAACGGTGCTGTCCATGGTGCTGCACTGTAGGCAAAGACTACTGCTGCTAGCTTAACTTTGCATTTACTCGCTGAGATTTCAAACGTGGAATGAAAAGAGCTGCAAACTTGCACTTGAAGCCGACTGGCCTTGGTTACTGACCTACACTCATACTTTCAAAACCTGCTCTTCATTCTCAAAAAAGCCCAATTTTTAAATTAATTTCAGTCAGTTAAAGCATGAATCAACTAATTTGTTATGTAGTATACAGGAACAAAGGCATCCCAATGAAACTCCCTGAAGTGTAGAAGAAAGAAAAAAAATGACGTTTAATTGTTTAAACTGATGCAGAGATGAGATAAGTTCATCCTGAGGGAAATTTCTGTGCCGAAATTAACTTTGTGGATACAAGGGGCATGTAAATACTCCTTTTTGCTTTGTAAACAGCTCTGCATGTACACTCTGAAAAATAATTCAAGGGACCTATTCCTACTATTTAATTAAATACCATTTAAACAATATTTTATGGTAGGGAATTGCATCAACTTTATACTGTGTGCAAGCTAAACTCGACTTCGAGTTTACTAAAGAATTTATTCAGGCCTAACTAACTTCCATCCATCCATTCTCTATACACCGCTTTGTCCTCACTTGGAGGAAAGGGGTGGGGGGGTGGGGGTGGAGCCTATCCCAGCTGACTCGGGCAAAGGCAGGGGGCACCCTGGACAGTCAATCATGAAATTGAGCAAAAATCACGTCGACAGGGAGGAATTCTGACACTGCTGAGAGAGCTTACAGAATAATTACAGACAAAACAGTGGCAGAAGAAACTTGACACTGTATGTTTTGATCGGTCCATTATTTTACTCCGCACCTTCCCCCACCCCCCCACCCTCTATTGACTTGTCT
The DNA here is from genome assembly GCF_021347895.1 of Acanthochromis polyacanthus. Taxonomy (NCBI): domain Eukaryota; kingdom Metazoa; phylum Chordata; class Actinopteri; family Pomacentridae; genus Acanthochromis; species Acanthochromis polyacanthus. The sequence continues at coordinate 9,443,026 of NC_067135.1, read as the reverse complement.
AACAGCCAGGACAACAAGGTAAAACCCCCAAAACAGGAAAACTAATTACTGGCTCGACGGTAGCGTTCAGCCTTTCCTCCCTCCCGTCCTCAGACAAGGAGCCACAGCTGGAACGGATGATAAAACTTGGACCCCTCATCGTCATGGTGAGATCAAAGTCGCAGCTTTCTATTTTTAAATTATTGGACTCTGGCTCTGTTGTCACCGGCTGAGCACTAAACAATTCTGTTTGGCTCTCTGTCTCTATCCATCCATCTCTACAATATGGAGATAGAGAGATATACTGAGGTGTCTGACAGCTCAGCTCAGCTCCTTTACATGTAAACTTTATTTAGAATAAAATATGATTGATTAATTTTCCTCCGCTTTCTGACATGCCTGCTTCCTCACCCTACAGAAACACAACGACTTCCACCTATTTTTCATTCATTTTAAACCAAGGTCACTTCTACAACTTTCCTTTCCAAAGAATGAATACTCTCACTGCTTTCACAAGGACGTGCACCACAAAGAGTATACTGCAAAAGAGAAATTCCATTTTTTTCCATCCATCTCTACATGCTCGCAATCAAAAAGCGAGGTTAACGTTGTTCAGGTTTTGTACAAAACGTGCTTTTATAGTAATTAAAAACTATCATTTCAACAGGATTTACTAGAAATTAGCCCGAAAACTGCTTTTATTATCCACTAAAGCCCCAAAGATGCAACATGAAACAGATGCAGTTTTTATAATTCTGCATAACTTCAGCAGTGCCCATCTGGATTTTTCAGAAAAAATTAGCCTGTCATCCGTCATAAAGGAAGATAATCCCGCAAATACGTCACACACGACTAAGCTAAGCAACCAGGGATGGAGTTGATGCCATGTGGAGGGGTATTATACAGTGGTGGAAAAAAGTTTAAAATTTTACACCGTCTTAAATAGTATCATCAAATATTTGCAGAAAAAGGTGGAGCTGAATTAGACAGACAAACAAATACAAATTATATTTTTTTGGGTTATTGCTTCCAAGAAAAACTCTGAATTCTTGACAGTTTTAATATGTCAGCTCTCAACATTGTCAATATCAAAGTCAACAAATAAAGAAAGTGTTCAGATTGAACAAAAAAATAAACTATCACATCATCAAATCAAGGCTGCACAGTGGTATAGTGGTTAGCACTTTCGCCTTGCAGCAAGAAGATCCCTGGTTCAAGTCCCGGCCTGAGCCCGGGATCTTTCTGCATGGGGTTTGCATGTTCTCCCTGTGCATGCGTGGGTTTACTCTGGGTACTCCGGCTTCCTCCCACAGTCCAAAAATATGCTGAGGTTAATTGATCACTCTAAATTGCCCGTAGGCGTGAACGTGAGTGTGATTGTTTGTCTGTGTATGTAGCCCTGCGACAGACTGGCGACCTGTCCAGGGTGTCCCCTGCCTTCGCCCAAGTCAGCTGGGATAGGCTCCAGCACCCCCCCCCCCCGTGACCCTAGTGAGGATAAAGCGGTGGACAGAGAATGGATGGACGGATCATCAAATCAAATTTAGTCGTCCTGCCATTAGCATGCAGTAGAGCTCTAATTCTATCTGGCATGTTCCCTACCAGCCTTTCACACTGTTGAGGGGGAATCTTATCCCATTCTTCTTGAATTATTGCTTTAATTTCTTTGATTTACGCTTTGAAACAGACCTTTTGATAATCCACCACAGGTTTTCAATGGGGCTCGTGTCCAGGGATTGAGCTGGTCACTCTAAGACCTGGATACTGTGCTCCAGCAGTCAAGTTCTACTGGCCCTGGATGTGTTCAAGAGGCATTATCTGGTTGAAACATCCAGTTTTGACCTCGATGGAACAGTGCACATGCAGAAGGAAGCATGTGGGTTTCAATAATGGCACAATACTTGGCAGAGTTCAGTGTGTCACCACAGACAGTGAGACGACCAACAGCAGCAGCACTCCTGCATCCCCAAACCATGATACTGCCTCCACCATGCTTCACAGGAGATACTGGACATGCTGGAGATAATGCTTCACCTGGCCTTCTGCGTACGCTCACATTAGCAGGAGGAAGATAAAGCTGGAAACTGGACTCATCTGATCACAGAATCTTCTTCCACTTCCTGGCTGTCCAGATCTTGTGTGCTTGGGCCCAACAACACTGGGCTAACCTCTGTTCTCATTGATCAGGGGCTTCTTGACAGTTTGGTAGGAGATTAAACCAAGATCTAGAAGTCAGCCTGATACAGAGCAGGTGGAACACTGGACACCAGTTTGGTTTGACCACTGCTGCTGAAGCTCCTGTGATGTCATTCAATAGTTTTCCCTGCACATTCTGGATCAGGATGTGGTCATTTCTTGCTGAAGAAATCCTTGGACGCCCAGATCTTGGTTTGTCTTCCAAGCTGTTGGTTTGTCTGTATTTCTGCAGAGTGTATCCAACTGCTGAAGGACTTGCTTAGCTATCTAGCTGCAGCTCTACTCTTCCTGGCTGAGAATCTGTATCTTCAGGGGTTTTTCCTGCATTTGGTTACTTGTTTTTTGCCATTTTTGTCTCTGAAGAACTTTCAACTGTGCTGGATTTATAGAGACATGCAACAAAAATTGTGTTTTTTAATAAAAACCACAACCTTCATTAGTGGATCACTGGTACCAAAATTACCCAATACTCAAAATGTCGTATGTATTCTCATGGAACCAATCAAGTTTAAGATTTTATTGGCTTTTTAAGGATTTGTTTAGTATTTTGGCTGCAACTGTGCAAAAAGAAATTCAATATTTAACAAATGCATGGGGTGTCTGAAAACTTTTTTCCACCACTGCAGTGCCTGAGCTGGGAGTTCACTTGGATTGGACCGGATGAAACGGAAGCATAGTACAGCCGGCAGCGTGCAACAACTGTCATTTATATATGTGAACAGAATGCACGCAATATGTGCAGCACTGGTGACCGAATGTCCAAATCCACGAGGAGGAAACACAGTCTGCTCCCTGCACAGAAACTCGCTTTGTAACTGATCTCTGAAGCACATCCTGATGGAAGATCTCGCCTCCGTGATGCTATTTATAGCTTGGTAATGCATCAGAGGTCGCACCTTCCATCTCAGCAGAACCAACATCTGCCTCGATACACGCTGGTGTATCCAACACTGACGTCTAATCGCATGGTTGGATGCAGAATCTCACATATCTGAGGACTCCATTCATTTCAACAAGTATTTGAGACTTTTACATCCCGTCTGCTTCACTTTTTAATTTCTCATTGACATCTGATTGAGCTTTTTCAGCTCATTTATTTATATTTCTGTTTTTTTTAATCTATTTCTACTTGATTTTTTTAAACTTTATTTTTTTCTGTTTTACTTTATATTTATTTGTCTCTGTATATAGTATAGTGATTTTTTTTATTACTACTACGGTTATCATTTTTACCCTTGCGTTTATGGTTTTACCCTCTATTTTCTCTTATCCCACTTCCCTTACTTGGATGTGGCATTTTATTATTTTATCTAGTGTTGTATGAATTTATTTTGAAAATCCTTTACCATGTCTGCACGGACCAGACTTCTGTTGATCACTGTTCTCCCTGATTATTATTCTTTTCTTTTTTCTGTAGAGCGCTTTGTAAGCTCTTTTTCTAAAAGGTGGTATGTATTACGGTTAGTATTGTCATCTGTTTTTATCATCTGCTCAAATTCCTAGCTTTATTTTATGTCTATTTTACTCTTTATTTATTTGTGTATATATTTTACTTATTTATTATTACGCCTACTATTTTCTTTGAGTCCATTTGTTCCTTCCCTATCTTGGATGAAGCATTTTATTATTTTATGTAGTGTTGTACTAGTTTATTTTGAAAAGCTTTTACCACATTTACTTGCTTACTATCATTATTACTTCTATTATTATCATTATTGTAATTATTATCATTACTACACCATCAACACGCTCAATAAGCATTGATATGCGAGGTTCTGCTTGCCCTTAATGATAAATCACATAACCGTTCTTTATATAGGCTTCAGTCTTGTAACTGTCAAAACACAGACTTCCAGTGTGTCACTATGACCATAACGAGTGGAAGGGGGCTCGTCGCTCCGCTGTCTTTCATAAAACCATCGTGCACACACAAAGTGCTGGCTAATCTGATCTGCCTGAGCCAGTATTTTCAAAAGCAGCCAGTCAGTCCATCAGTCAAACAATGAAAGAGGCCACAAGATAACAAGATAAGCCTGGGCTAGCCTGGAGAGGTGCTCCCGAGGAGGGGGCGGGGAGGTTTGCAGATGATGATGATGAACGCCCCCTTCTAATGCCACGCACAGCCGCAGCAGGCCGACCCTCCTAATGAAGCTGACTTTATACCACGATGAGGCTTAAGCTGACCTCTTTATCAGGGATTTTTAAATCAATTACAAGGAGAAAAAGGACTGGACTGGAAAATAACATGTGAGTGTAGTTAAGGTGACAGCACTGATTGGCTGGGCTGTTTATTTATTTTTTTTCTTTTGTACGCAGAAAGGAAAAGAAACAGGCTGGACAAATGATTTGCTTCAGTGGGACACCATCAGCATGCAAAGCCAAGTCTAGTACACACACATCTGTTGCTTTTCCAGTGAAAAATGGCAGACGCAGAGGAAAACACTCCTCCATCTTGCGCTGCTGTGAAGCTAAAGAACGAGCCTTCACTGTGTCCCTACAGGCTGTACATTAAGGTTTTACTGAATGGTTTGATAGAGCGTCACGGATTGGGTGACCTCCTTTGGCCCTCGCTGCACATACTGACCGACCCATTGTCTAAACCTTTGTCCGTGGGTCGACTCCGCACCGCCGGTGTAAGAAGCTTAACTGTAACACAATGTGCAACAATTAGGAGCAGCGATACAGTAAAGTGGCACTAACTTTGACCTACGAACCCAGAGCACAGATGTGCAACGCCTCAGATGGAGCCGATTTGTGCAGATGTGTGAAAGCAGCATCAGCAAACTACATGCGCTACAAGGCAATGCAACAAAAGGCTCCAAAAATCTCAACTACACAATATCTGCAGCATTGTGCATTGGATTACAATACACTGCAATGTTTTTCTAGACAGGTTATGTGTAGCTTCATCCTATGGGATCATTATAAAATCAATACATTCAAAAATAGGACATTTTTTTCAGCATGAAATTTGGATATTTTTTAAGATATTTGTGAAATTTTCACTTGATCTCACCAGTACTTCCAGGAACTATTAAAGATAAATGCCTTAAACTTTCGTAGATACATTTTTTTTTCCATTTTTGAGATCAATTACTTCAAATTGAAAAGCGTTCTACATGCTTTGCTTTGTATTATTGTCACATGCAGCTACATGTGAGCCAGGAAATCTCACTCGTTGACTTCTGGTTTATTAATGTTTTTGCTAGTGTGAGCTCAAAGATGGCATTTTTCATAATAGGTTACTTTTTTTCATATTTCAACTCACTCATAATTTGTAATTATTTCATGTAAATGTCCAACATTGCAGATTCTGAATCAATGACACGATGAGAAACAACAGTGAACATTTCAAACTATTATCTTCAATAGTTCTTGAGTTATTGTCATTCAAATAGCCTCAAATTTCAAAGTGTAAAAAGCGTGTTGAAAGTAGTTTGATAAGACATTTAAAAAAGGAAATATCTAAGAAAGTATTTAAATTATCAAACTAAAATTTGGCAGATATCATGTTAACTATCCACAGTTTATGACAAAGTTCCAAGCAAATCAGAGACGTGGCCTCTGATGATCTGAGATGAAATTATGATATTCTCATATAGTATTTCCTCTAAACTTAATGTCTAAAGATACAGCTTAAGTTTAAACAGAAATATGAAACATAAAAAGTAAAGGGGAGTCAGTCTGCAGGGTCAGAAGTGAGGATGGCAGAGGTGGCACCCTTTACTGAGTGGGCGAGTGTCCTTGTTGTGAGATTAACCAGCAGCTAAGCACTTATTAGGTAAACAAAGGTATTAGGAACCAATCAGGCCTGAACGAACAGGAAAAAACTTCCTCCCAACATCTGCTTGGGTCAAAGGTGGATGAACCTGAAGCATGATTATATGATTTTACAATGTGAGTGACTGAGCTTTATGTAATTAGACAGAACCAGGTGAATGTAGTGTAACATTTAGTCCCAGGAGTAAAAATGCATGCTTTTTTCAGATTTTTGAGATATGCTGTCAATAAAGTCAGAGAGGCAGTACTTCTACATGAAAAGAATCAGTCCTATGATTGGAAAAACCCACAGAGCATCACCAATTAGTGTTTCAATTAACTGTTTTGGTTGTATTGCCTGCAAATTTGCTGTGTTGCTACACTCTCAGTAGCGATTTTAGCATTTAGCTGCTAAAAGGCTCTCAGATGTTGGTGAAGAGAAACTGAAAACCAATATAAACTTAGATGGTCGTTGACTCCATTACACGCAACAAGCTAAATGTTAGTTATTCAAGGTTAAAATATAATTTTCTGGCAGTCACATTAACCAGAAAGCAATATGTCAAATTTTTCTCCTAATAATGCAAACATAGTTCATCATCCACCTCCAACTGCTTCATTCATCGACTAGTAATCTAGAAATGCATTCCTGCAACCAACACCAGCCCAACGGAGAGAGTGTGAAACATCCCATATGCCGTCACCACCTCAACTTGCTATAAACAAAAGCTTCTGCCCCCATCCTACTTAGCTGTAATTCCCAATCAATGGGACTGTAGAGCATTTATAATTGTTTTAACTGGATTGAGAGATTATTGCAGATTACTTTTGATGAGGCTGTTGATAAAACAATAGCTTAAATAGACCTAGAAGCCACTGCACGGAGCTGAGACAGTTCTGTTAGTGTTGATAATATATCTCAGCCCACAGATTAAAAAAAAAAAAAAAAACATAAAAAAAAAAAATCTATACAACCTCTGATCTGTCTGTGATTGAAAAGCAACCGCTGCTTTTCACCATTTAACTCTCTGCCTGGGAGCTTTATTTTCTCGAAAATAAGAAAAACAACGTTATCTGCTTCTGTGTTGCCAGGAGCAAAACAAACTTTTCATATCAGAAAAGAAAAAGCAATAAAAGCAGTTATGTAATGAGATGAAAGGCAGTAGTCACAGAGAGTCCAACGCTGCCTGATGGCTTCTAAATGCAGAACATCAGTGCTGCACCAGAACATCGTTTTTCCTCAATATTTATAGCACATATGCATCGTTAACGTCCAACCTACAGGCTCCACTGCCTCTCTTCCACCTGCGATTCTGTTTACAGCAGCACTGCAACACACAACGGGGGCATCCCAATATCATAATGCATGAAATAATCTCAGGGAAGCCCATTTTAATCAAACGTTTAGCTCAAGGACGCAGCAAACGCCGACAACCTATTGTCCTCGCAATGCAGGACTTCACACCTGAGCTCTGCTGATGAAGGATTAAGAACGCCTTGGAACGCAAATGACTGACTCGGAGAAAAGCTAGTCTCAGTTCACGGCAGCGAAAGTCACTTTTAGACGGAAAGAGAAGTACAAAACAGACCTTCAGCCATATTTTGTGAGGCGTTTTTATGTGTCATCTCCTTCCATCATCCTTGTCTTTCTCCCCATTGCTCATGTATGAACTCACTCACATAAGCCTGCTAATATTAATTAATTCTCAAAATAACACTCTTGAAATACACATGTCCCCAAAGTGTCAAAGCTTGATTAAAAAAAAAACTGTTTGGATGATTATATTCTAATAATATTTGTTCCTTTGCAGTCCTATTAACCCTGCAGACCCAGAAAGAGGCAAACCAACAACTTCTGTCTCGTAAAAGAATAGCTTTGTCCTCATTTAGTGCATGTATTTGGCATTTGTTTTGCTGTCAAGTGCAGCTGTGGTTTTGTGCAAAATGCAAAAAAAAAAAAAAAAAAAAAAGAGAAGCTGAATCTGCTGTGAGCGACTGGAAGATGAGACATGATGTCGGGGTTTAAATCGCCTCATCTATCTATTTTTTCTTCCCCCTTTCCATCAAAAGTAGTCTTTTAACAGACACACAACGCTACTCTTGGCCAAAGTACCCAGAATCCACTGCAGTTCAAGGTCACCTGAGTCTTCTCTGGCACTCAGCCTGTGCACCTCAGCTCTCACTCTTTTCTTGCACATAAGCCCTGCATGAAAACAATACAGCATCGAGGTACCAGACCAGTTATATGCTCCTTTGAGAAGATGTTAATTTTAGCCTTTTTGGTTTAAACACTGCACAGCGAAGGAAGCTTCCTTAGCCATTTTTCTCAACATTGTGCAACCTGCCGTCTAAATATCCTTTAGGTGCTTAAGAATAAATCCTGATTTAATGAAAGCTTTACAATACAACTTTCTCAAAATTTCATTATCATCTCATGTCACAAAGAAATCTAAATCCGTTCAGATAATCTCTACACCGGTATCAAATTGCACTGCAGTGTCTTTCGCCCTCAAGTGTCATTGAGAGAGTGGATGTTAGGTGAAGTAACACAATCATTTCTACTCTTTTTTGGGGGGAGTATTTTTGCTGTTTAGGAGTGAAACGTAGCACGCAAAGAACTTCTGCTTGGACCAAATCTGGAGAAAAAGCACTGGACAAACAAGATATCAATCCTGGAGTCATTTACTGTATGAGATTTACCTCATCAGGCCGTGTGTTGTTTACGCAACGATCTAAAATCTTCGACTGGGAGAAGAAGAAAAAAAAATAGCTCCTGAGATGTTCCAAGGGATTTGTTTGTCAGACCAGGACACAATTTGTAGAGCTTAACCCAGAATTACACATTTGACTCTGTTTTATTAATCCCACAGTGGAATACTGTATGCCAGTCCTGCACAGCAGCGTCAAGTGAATCATATTAATGCACAATGGTGAGTTTAGCAGCTGAAAATAGCCCATACTTAACACCCACTGCGTGTGCAACAAACAGTATGTTTGGTATCTACCACATACTGAATGATCTAAGACTGCAGGACATCCTAGAGTTGATGAAAACCAAAAATGTGATTGAGAGCATCACTGACTAACTGGTTTTATTACTGGTGCACCTGAAACTATCATTAAAGCAAACCTGACTTCAGTGGAATAACAAACCAGCAGCATGAGATGTTGAAAAGGGATGAGTGTGCGCACACCAGAGAAGATGTTGAAGGTCATTTCTAGCCAAAAAACACCAAAGCTCACTCCTGCACTTTGTCATTTTTGACTCGAAACTATATTTTCAACTCACCTTGGGCTGTACCTCCACTTCTACCACTTGGTTCTTGCTCATGCAATCTTTGACGAAGCCCTCCACCGTGCCATTGAACTTCATGAAGATCACGTAGCACGCGTAGGCAGACAGCAGCGTGATACTCTCCCACACGGAGATGAAGTTATCCAGGAAGAAGATGATAAGCATGATCAGATCCAGGATGTAGAAGGACACGTCGCGGAACAGCGGCCACCACGTCAGGTTGAGGATCTCCTTGGAGAAGATGGCGCACATCCCAATGACGAAGAGGATGTTGAAGACGGCCGAGCCCACGATGGTGCCAATACCCACGTTGCTGTGGGAGATGAAGACGCCGATGATGGAGGTGAAGAGCTCTGGGGCTGAGCCGCCCGCCGCCATGAAGGTGGCGCCCGCTACGTCATCTGAGATGGTCAGCTTCTCCGTGATGACCGTCAGTGCTGGGACGAAGAACTCGTCGCACACGATGGCTAAGGCGATGAACATGTAGATCATGCCGAACATGTGGAGGACCACTGCTCCTTGGCGCCTCTCCTCGCGGGTGAAAATGTCTCGGGGGTAGTCCCCTTGGCTCCCGTTGCTATCCGCTGTAGATTTCAGGGCTATGGGCATGTCGGCGGAAACGTTGGGGTCCCTCTGGTGTTGGGTGAAAAGTAGGGTCCTGTGGGGGCTGACTGGTGCTCCTCGGGGAGCGCCGGCTCACTGAGAGCCCCTGAGCTCCAGGTCAAGGCACTGAAAGAGACAGCACTTAAGGCCACCAAGCTGAAGACTAACCCTAAGATTCGCACAGGTCTCAGCTTTTTCCGCAGGCACCGGCGGCCCAGCTGCTTACAGCCGGGACCCAACGTGGGCCTTCGCTCTAGAGAATCCATGCAGGGTTGATCTGCACCCATGTCTGCGACGCTCGTGGTGTCCTCACTCTCAACGGGTCGGTGTAGCAAGAGGGGAGAGCAGGTTTTATCGAAGGCAACGCATGGTGTTTTCAGTTTCAAATGCGTTATGAAGATTGTAGGCGCTTTCCAGGGTCTGGTTTGCCAAATGATGTCTTCATATTAGCCTCTGCAGGACAATGCAAAAAGAGACAACTAATTATTGAGCAGAATAAAATTCAAAACGGACAGATTTGCTTACAGATTTTGAAAGGCTCTGACAATACAATTTATATTTTTAAAAAAAATTAGATGCCATGCTTCGGAGAGACTTGTCTACAGGAGTACTCCAGCAAACCAGCATGTTTACCAAATTCATGAAGACGATTCTGACTAATATCTATGTTAACTGCATCATTTGGGGGCAACCTTTCAATATTATTCCACTGTTCTCTGACTTTAAGCTGAAAAAAATCCAGCAATTCAGACAAAATATATCCTACTGAAGCCTAAATGAAGAATCTACATCATCTTAAATTGATTTACATGCAGGTTCTTACTATTAATTCAATCCTAAATGAATAGCAAAGCACATTTCCAAGTGGCTGAATCAAGATAGCAAACAGACAGAAGAACTTATCACACAGACATCTGATCAGAACTGATTTTCCCAATTTGTGACAACTCCAAGAAAAAAAAAAATCTGAGATGAGGTGCTGTTTTATCCCCTTTCTCTCCCTCTCTTTTTTACCTGCGAAAAATATCAGGACACGTGAAGGCCGACGGTTAACGGACACCACTTGGCTGCAGCAGTCAGTGAAAACGGTCAACGGTATGACGCTGCTGCTCAGGTAGAAAGCAGATTTCAAAGCAAACGCATCCTCGTCCTGTTTGACTTTTCACTGACGCTGCCTGGAAGCCGAGATGCTCCACTGACAACTCTGTCTGCCCTTCAATAATGCATTCGCCCTTTCGACTGGATCATCACACAGCCAAACAGAACATCCCGAACAAAAAAATAATAATAATAAAAAACGTAAAAGAAAAAAAGAAGAAGAAAAAAACAGCCCAACATTAGTTTACCCTGGCGAGGCGCATGACGCGTGGACAGGCTGCGGACCGTGTCATGCCTTACCTTAAACAGAGGCGAGAAAACAGCACAGCAGCTCGTTGAAAATTAAGGAAATCCTCTCTCCGGTGCCCTCTTGCTCTCATTGAGCACACACACATACAAAAAAAAATGTGACCGGTCTCCGACGACAGAGGAGGAGCTTTGGAGAGGAGGGGGAAAAAAACTGCGCGTCCATCCAAATGCGCTCCTCACCTCTGTTTCCTCATAGCAGCAGCAGCAGCAGCAGCAGGATCCCTCCAGTTAGAGGAAGAAAAAAAATCACCCAGAATAGCCAAATACCTTCCGTAATGTCACAGAATATCACGCCGTGGGCTGGGCCGACCACGTGAAGCGGCTGGTTTGATTAATAAAGCCAGGTAAGCGGCAGACAGCGCATCCCTCCCCTCTCTGGTTCCCGCGGTGGGGGCTTCGGTGATGCTTCATCTGGAGGGAGGAGTTGCCGTGGTTACACAGCAAAGGCAGCATCTCCGCTCATTTTCTTCCCCCCCCCCCCCCCCCCCCCCTTTCTTCCTTCTTTAATTCTCTGGTGATGGAACAGGTGGATGTGCTTTAGAGCTGCAGCCGATTTATCTGCGCGTCTTTGGGTCATTTCAAGGTTACATGCAAAGTGCTGCATCCGCTTCTTGAAGGCAACACCGGAGAATAATCTGCAGCAGCACTGCTTTCCACATGGATCTCTACACTTCATAGACACTGTTGAAAGGGAACTTTTTTTTAATTTTTAAGTTGTAATTGATTACAGCTTAAAACAGCAGTGACCTGGTTCTTTTTGTTTGTTTGTGTTGTGTTGTTAAATTACAGACAATACCTAGTAAAACGTCTTCACATAGGCTAAAGACACACATAAATAAAAAATAAAAATTGGAAATAATGCCCACATTAAAAAAAATCTGCTTATGTTAAATTGTAATTCAATCCCTTATATTAATAAAATGGAAATAATTATAATACTGATAATAGCAATTTGAAATAATTTTAGTTTTCATTTAGTTTGATTTATGTTAAATTACGGATAATATCTACAGAAATGTCATAATTTGCATGTGGACTGTAAAAAATAAGAAAGAAAAAGCAAAGCGTAAATAACATTCATATCAAAAATCTGTTTTTTTTAACAAACTAATTCATTCCAAGCATTAAATCATTTTAGCTGCAATTTTAATGTTTTTTTTATTCATTTATTTTTTCCAAATACTATCTAGAAGACAAACAAAGAATATCAAAAATCTGTTCTTACAAAATGCAGTTCATTCTTTCACATCCAAAAGGTAATATCCCACATTTTTTCTTAATTTAAGCCAGCAAAAATATAAATATTCCAAAGACATCTGTTGTAATTTGAAAGGGAAATTGTGTACGTTAAAGAAAATGGTAAAATATTTTTTCAGACGTTATTTAGTTTACATTTGTTGAACTGCATATAATGTCTAGAAAACAGCAATAATTTACATGTTGACTGCAAAAACTGCATAAGAAATAAGAATAATAAGAGCAGACTAAAATTGTAAATAATGTAAATAATTTAGCTGTTAATTTACGGAAATTCTGTTAATAAATTACAGATAAAGAAAAATAACAGAAAAAGGTAGTGATTTACAGGTGAGGTGTAAAAAAAAGTTTTAAAAAATCTGCAATATTTGATGGTAAAATGACACTATTTTTACTATATTTAAATCAGTAAAAAGTGTAATTATTTTACGAACATTTTACCCATTTTTGAGGCCTTCAACATCAGTGGAATCTCATGTGTCACAAGCACAGTAAGCCAAGAGTACCAAGTTGCTATTTTTACATGTTAAAACCTTCACCCTAACCAGTCGAAGCAGACGACAACCCTCCCTGAGCTAGTTCTGCCAGAGGTTTCTTTGTGGAAAATTGGAGTGTTTTCTTCTCACTTTCTCAAAAGGAATCATCTGGATTTGTTGGATCTTGCTCTATCATTCCTTTAACGTCTTCACCTTGAGACTACTGCACTTTAGAGATGCTGATAGAGCTGTCTCTAGCTTCATGTTCACTTCCCAGACAATATTATTGATTTTCTCTTCAAGGAAATTGGTCGAGAACGCAAGCAGGTGCATTTCCCCAAATGTTACACCATTCCTTTAAAGGTTTATTCTATTTCTTTGTAGTAATTTTCTGGGTTTTAAGCAAAAATGGAGAATAAACACGAAAGGTCACAAATGGCACGTGCCAGTTTGCTTCACGCCGAATGTCAACCCATACCAACCCTTCATCTGACATAACCATCATCTCTGCAGTCCCCTGGGTTGCTCCGTCTAATATCAAATAAACCCCCCTCCCTACCACTTAGCATTAGGCGACGGGCCAAGCCTGTTGGATAGACATAGACATGCCATCTTTACACAGTGTGACAAAGTATGTGTGACACTAATGGCCTGGTGCTGTAATAAATCATTATTCACTGACCTCATTGATTGCCCCTCTCCTCTGCACTGTAGCTGCTTCTTGTTACCCAACAGGAAACACAGGAGCCCAAAGCATTAACTTAAGTTACGTCACTTTATCCATGGCACAATGTTTTGGGACGACCATCCGTGGGGTTTTCTCGCTAAATTAACTAATCTGGTAACTCTCTCTATGTCCTCAAAGGTAATTAAACATGTCTTTGAATGATATATATACGCCTCAGAGATCAGACTGTTATCACTCTTTCTAAGTTCCAACAAGAAAGCATATAAGTAGCTACATTTCTCCTGCTAACCTCCGTTGTATAGTGACAGTAGAAGAAATGCTGTCAAGCTCCAAAGCCCAGAAGACTAAATCATTCACTTTCTAAGTGACTGAGTTTGATTGACTCACTGCATCCATAAAACATTGTTGTTGTTTTTTTTCCACACTGGAGCCATACTGGGCTTTCTCACCAACCAGTCCAAACCAGTCCGACAGATTTCCACAACTGCTGCCCGCCCTGCCAAGCGGATTAAAATGTGGCTTTGATTCGTGAACGAACATGTAAGTAAGCTACATCATCGATCACATGGTTGGGGACAATAAGATCGGACTGTCACTCAACCATCTGTCAATTTGGAGAATTCAAGGGGAATTTTTTTTACCGATTTTAGTTTGTCAGCAGGAGTAACATATTGGTTATATATTGTCTTGTCGGACTTTAGAAGGAGTTTCTCAAAGTTTGAAACAGCTTGGGGTGTCTTGTGTCTGAGGAATCACATCGGGGTTGACATGGCAACAAAACATCCATGGCTCTTATTTTACCCGCTGAAGCACAAAACTCACCAGCAGATTACAAAAAGGTATGCTATCTTAAAAATAAATCAAAATGAGACCACTTTTCTGAAAAACTATGAAAACAGCAAGAGTTGTCAGTTTAAGATGTTCCTTGAACTAATTATTTATGACATTGGGAAAATGAACCAAATCTACACCTAAAATCCTTTTATTCTACATGTCTCAAACACCTTGCTGAAAAAAAAAAAACATTCTTGAAAACATTCTGTACTCTTCAGGGACTTCTCAGCTGAACTGCTGGCAGTGTTTACACTAAGTGGAGGGAGAGGAGTAATGAAAAAACTGGTTGCATTTGGAAAAACACCATAAATGTTGATTTTTACAATGTTTGCAAATTAAAAGAAATTCAACTTTAGTTTTTACTTTTTTTGACTGATGACTTTATCACTGTGTCATACTGCATGGAAGACATTTTTGAGTTCTCCCTACTTTATTTTGCAGAGAAAAATGAGCCCACAGTGACTAAAGATGTAACAAGAGCAAAAACGCCCAGAAATCTCTTGAGGTTCAGAGGGTTAAGGGAAGGTTCAGGTGTTTCGGCTTTGTGCATTCAACCTTGTCTTAGGTTAATATAAAGATAAATCAAGATGTCAGTTTGGTTGATGATAAAAGGACTGTCACAAAAGCCGTCCAGTTCTTTAAATGAACAGAATGAGAACAGATCATTGTCATCAATAATCCCCCTCTGAACCTGTGATCCCCAGCTCTTCATATTAGATCTGCCAATACATTTGCCTATCAAATGAGATCCCATCCAAGCTGTCAGCTCTTTTTCAACAATGAATCCTTCCCCCAGTGCACACACCAGCCCCTCCTCTCCACACCAACAGCACCGGACACTCCTGATCTGGCTGCATTTCCAGCATAAAAGTGATGACTGTTCACACGCCGTGTGGGTGGGGAGGAAGGTTTTTTTCTTTTTTTTTTGGACGGGCAATAGTTGTTTTGATTTGTCTGAAATCTGTGCTGTGACAAAAACAACAGAAATTTCCATGCACCCCACCCCACCCGACCCACCGTCACTCTGGCCCGACAGCTAAATCCAAGCCTTTGTGTCCCACATAGTTGTATGGATTTGTCAGCAATGAGGCAGGGGGCAGCGGGGGATAGATAGGGTGATGATAACCAAGCAGCTTTTTCCGGCGAAGAGGGAAGTACAATTGAATGCAGCGATGTATTGAATTAGCCCTGTTGAGCAAGTAGTTTTTATTAATAGCTGACACCGAAAGCATTTTCATTTGTTTTTTGAGTTTCATGGATGAGAAAAGCAGTGAAACTGGAGATTCCCGAGATAAGCCTTTTCTAAGAGACTTTCTCTGGATTAGATGCTGAAAGCCTCATATTAGCAACCCCAACCACCATTGCTACCACCACCCCCACAAGTCTGTACAAAGAGGCTTGGACAGACCACCTGCCCCCTCAGGAAAATGTGGTCAGCTTAACAGAATGGATGGAAGCACCAATGGGGTGTTCAGTCAGTGAATAGTGAATTAAGGGGGCTTTTAAAATGGATTTTCCCAAAAGAGAAATGGTCTGCTGCTATGTTATTACACAAAAGATTGTTCAGAGGTAAAATGGGACAGACCACATTAGCTGAAAATGGGGGAGGGAATAGTTATTTTAGCAACAGTATAGCGCTAAAGAATTTAACCAATTGATAATCCACAAACTGGGGATGATGAGGTAGAAAACACACATTGTGAAAGTGAGATGCTGCTTTCACTGTTGCATCTTAACATTTAGTGCATCCAGGCTTAGAAAGCCAAACAGTCAATCCAAAATCTGATCATTTTAAATTGTGCAATCTGTAAGTACTATCATTTTTGTCTGTTTATAGTTTAAAAATCCTTCAAATATTCAATTTGATTTTTTGAAAAATGTTGCATCATTGTGTTGTATGGCGTTATTACAGTTATTTGAATAATATATTATTGTGCATGGCTCAGGGATAGTCTTTATGCTGGTCTAAGAGTTTTCTCTTCTCTGTCAAGTACAAATTTAAAAAAAAAAAGATTCTTGATGTATACATTCCTCAATTTACATCAGGAAAAAGATGGTACATTTCAGAACATTTCCATCTAAAAATATTGCTAACATCCCTCTGACACGACTATGAGTCAGCAGGTATTCCAGCCACTCTGTGAAGCTGTACTTTGCATGAAGATGTCAGTATTTAGCTTAAAGCTTCACAGTAGCTGAGAGCACGCTGTGAAAACTTCAACATGCTGATGTTTGGACATGTTGACATTGCTACCGCTAATCGAGCTAACAGGTGTTCAATTTGGAGAAATTTACTAATTAACCTAAGTATTGGACTAAGTGAAATTTTGACCATTTTGATAGTTTCAGTCTAAAGTGAGGTGGTAATCCCCAACATCCCCATGCTAACAGAGACTGTGCTTCACTAAAAACCTGCAATGTGTAATTTTATTTTCTAAAATGGAAACTAAACTGATGAGTCTTGGTGATAACGCTTGACTTCTGTATACTCGGTGAACAGTTATGACACACCATTTCAGCCACAACTGAACCGTGATCTTCTGCCTTATCTTAGGTGTTTAAACAGAATTTTTGACCTACTTAAATAGATTTAATCTCAACTCTCTGAATTCCAAAACCTGCTGGGGGGTTTAAAAAGAAATGCTTTTGCTTTGAATCAACACTCAAAGTTCAGTTGAAATTGGGTGGTAATATATGTAATGGGACGCTACATTGTGCATTAAAGTCATTGTCTTGAACAAACTATGTAGGAGGCATGAGGTTACTAGAAGCAAAGATCCAATCATTCGTTGTCTTTTGTGACCTGACTGTGCTTAACCATTGCAGGACAACGCTACGGAAGGACAAACAGGACAAAAGAGTCGTATCGATTTGCTCTCAGCATCTTCCATTTCACATTACCAAAAGCAGGAGGAGCAGCATGTGTGGTGTGTCTTTATGACCTTTGCTAGCTGAATGGGTTGTTTAATATTTCATGGCTTTACACGCATGAACATCTCATCACGTAGGCAAACTTTGTGCAAAGGTTTCGAACAAATAACACGGCGCTGCAGCATATTTCCTTTGGTTGTTGTCCGTCATTGAGAAGTGTGATTTGAAGGGCCACGGCATTGATACAGGATCTGTGCTGCATTATAAAGTTAATCCTTCTGTCAGCAGCCCCACAGATGGGCTGACCTGCTGGGCTGAGTTTCATGAAGAGAGGGAGGAGGAAGAAGTTGAGAAATCATTGCCACCTGTCAGGTTAGTAGGAAGGGTTGGAAAATGCCCACGCAGGAAAACCAAACAACTAAAAAAAAAAGAAAGAAAAAAAAGTCACAAAAATGTTTCATGCTATGATGTCATTAGGAAGGGGAAAGCAGAGCTGTAATCCTATTTTAATCGCAGTGGATTTATTAAACAGGAGCAGCAGGTTTAAATCTCAGCAGATTACACAGATTACAAGGAGATGTGGAGAGGGGGGTCGGACAGGCTTGCGTAATCAAGTGCACTTAAGGTGATATGGGTCATCTTCGACTAGTTAGGGCTGATTGAGAAACACTGGTGTCAAAATGCAAAGTCCAGTGAAACGACCTAACCGGCGTGAATTAACTGATATTCGGTTGGACCGACTTAATCGACATTGAGCGTTTTAGAATAATTAATTCTGGCAAAATGAAGACAGACTGCCTGCAGATGTTACTAATTATTTTGGACATGTGTGTGAGCCTCTGTGTCCCTTGGAGTCAGTGCAAATCTTCTTGGCACCCTGTGTCGAAGACCTTGATAGTCGTAAAGATCGGGTTAATCCTGGGTCACGTCACATCTGGACTCGATCAGATCAGTCTCTTAACAGATCATGTTGAACATGTTCCAGAGGTCACCGGCTATATGAAAAGTTTTCAATTAAATAGCAAGAGGGAATCATATTTACACCAAATATGTATGTTTATGTGTAGTACTTTAAATAAAACTAACACACAAACAAGCCTCTCATGCAGAGTCTGGACTAGATTTTCTCTCACAAAAAAAAAAATTCACAATTACTACAATTTTAAACATCCTTCAGTATCCTATGTTACTTTCACGATTAAAAAAACAAAAACAAACAACATTTCCAGGTGGCTGATCTACAAAGACAAGTGCAAAAATAACATGTCCCTGTCAAAAACTGAGTTCTGAATAAGTTCAGCGCTAAACTTGACGGTTAGTTTAATGGACTTAAAATTGGAAACGTAATACGACAGCACACTGCTCGGAGCCATGTGCTGTCACTGAACTTTGCCTTTGCCAAATGCTTCACCTAAAAGAATGCCAAGTTCTCCATCTGTTGGCTGAACTTGGCAAATGTCTCTTAGTGACACAGCACCTCTTTGATAGGAGGCCATTTTGAGTCGTTTCTCACATCTTCAGAGAGATTTCCTTTCCGTTACCTGGACATTGGTCTCAGCATGTGTTGAATACTTTTTGTGTTTGAATGCACCCATGAACTTTAGGTTTTCAAGGGGAGATTATCTGGATGATCAGTAAAGCTTAAAATGTCTTGCAACTACAATGTTATTGCTAAATGATTACATTACAGTTTTTTTTAATTTTTTATTTACATGTATGTTTATTGGTAGTAATATTAACCGTTCTGTTGAAAGCAATGCAACCTGTATTCGCTGGAGACATTCCAGAAGAAACTTTGCTTTTGCCATATTTGGAAAATGTTTAAATTGCGCCATCAATTTTTTCCAAGCTAAACTCAGCCTCTAACTTGCTCCAGTATTGTTACTGGTCTTTACTAGCCACCACTTAGCTTTAGAATTGATTTATTACATGTTTTTCAGGACACCAATATACATAAGTGATCTTATAACTGCTTATGAACAACATCTCTTGAGAGGGAGAGAGAGAGAGAGAGAGACCTAGATATCTTACGTCTTACTGTTTCCTGTTTGCTTCAAATCTAATTCTTCTAAATCTTTAACCCAAACCTTGCTAAATTAAACCTTATATTTGTAAAAACATCACAAAACTAATAGATGTAACATGCTATATAAAAATAACACTTTGGTAAAAGGGTAAAGAATGTTGCTGAAAGAAATAATGAAAAAAACACGTCAATGGAAATTAAAATTCAAATAAAATCCGGAAAGGCTCTCAGAAAAAAGTACATTTTTTCACGTGCTCAACCGACCTGAATTCCTCGTGCTGATCCCAGAGCTGCTGACTGCAACTACTTGGTCCTCTTTGGGTTTTATCCAGAAGACAGTAGACCTCTGCTTGAGCATCTAATCAGAAAAACAAACAGGTAAAGGTAATCAGTAAACTCTTTAAAGCCATCCTAAAACATACTTTGAACCAATGTGACAAGGTGAAAACAAGAGTAATGTTTCTTAGCTTTCGTTTTATACTGTGTCTTTGTATGTACTCTGAACAGCACCTTAAAACTTTGTTTTCGAAAAAGGCGTTATATAAATAAAGCTACTGTTTGTATTGCTTTTTTTATATACAATATAAAGCTATACTTACTTCCATGTCCCTCACTTGTACAATGCTAACTCTATAGTTGCTAACTTTTGACCAACCTCAGATGGTTTTGCATTGATTTACAACTGAAAGTTTTTTATCTAAATAAATTCAAATGAACTATTCTTGCAAACGTAGTTCAACAAAAAAAAAAAAAAAAAGCTATCTTATCTTTGTGAAATCAGGAGTCTTTGCACCTGGATCCATGTCCATAGATAACCGAAAGATTCCTCAAGTTAAAAATCAATGAAACCAAATGTTTCTGAAATATCTCCACAGTTACAGTGCATTTATGTGGACACTTTAGTGTTTTATGTGCATCTGTTGCGGTATATGTATTGACATTTACATCCTGGTCCTGACTAATGACTATCAGCGCCACCATCTGCTGCCATCTACTGGACAACCAGAATATTGTCTCTTCATTGACAGTCACTTCCATGGATCTTGACACATCGTTCTTTTCTGTTAAAATGCAGCAGCTATACCCTACAGAACATATTATTTATCCTGATATACATATTTATTTAAATAATTATAAGAAGAAAAAATTAAAAAGATTGTATTCAACATTACAAAAGAAACTTTTGCAAAAAAGTCAATTTAAAATGCATCTCAACAGAGCATTTCCTATTTCAGTGACAGAAGTATTGCACAAATATTGACCAAGCTGTCAGGAATGAATACTGTTTAAGGAGATTATCTCTTAAAATGTTTTTTGTGAACTGTGTAGAATGGGTTCTATATTTTCAGCTGATTTAAATACAGTAAAACTGTCCAATTTTATGAGACACGTCATGAAATAATGAAATACATTTTTTGATGTAGATGCTGTTTACAGTTTTGGCTTTTTAAACAAATAAATACCATATCATTATTATAGACATTACATCGTATTATATTGTTGTTGTAGACTATTATTACTGAAGAAAAACATTTTTATGGTGTAGGTGCATGTCTGTAACAAGAGCCCATTCATTTGTACATTCATATATATGTTAATGGAAAAAAGCAGCCATTACAGATGTTAGCATCAAAAATTACAGCAAACATCGCATCTTGGTCACTATCAAATATAAATTGTATTGTAAAAAATATAAATAAATGAACAGTGACTGCAACAGCCTGTAGTGAACAGGGAGCAGCAACAGAGGACGCTGTTGAAACAGCCGGAACACTTAACCTTTCACACCGGCCCAAGTCCTTCCTCTTCCCGTTACGGCGACAGCAGGTATGGCGGCTCCTGCTTTCCTCCGAAACATTATGTTTCTATAATCGACTGTAATCCTCCGTTTTAGAAACAAATGTGGCCAATTTCAAGCGGCGATGGTTTTCATAGTTATTCTTTCTTTCTAACGATGGGACTATTTTAATGGTGAATCCTTTCTGGGCGATATTTTGAAGATGCTCTCCGGAGTCGTGAAAAGGCCGCTAGCTAAACGGCTAACTTACAGCGGTAGAGACGGGGAAGCCAACAGCGTTTTAATTAATGCTTAATATAATAGTCGGCTACATGTTAGCTTACTTTTTAAGGACATTTCTGGCCAACAAATCCGACTAACTTGTTGTTGACTGCTGTTAATGTTATTGAGCGCCACGAACTAACCATGTTAGCATGCTAGCATGGTTCCATACATTTCATGGGTTTCTTGTCTGTTTCCAGCTTCGAGATGGTGCAGCGCCTGACTTACCGCCGTAGGTTGTCCTACAACACCGCCTCCAACAAAACCAGGCTGTAAGTGAGCTTTCTGCATTGTCTGTTTAGCTGTTGAATCCATTAGCATCCCTGTATGTTCATTAGTAGCTAGCTGTGTAGCTGCTGGTGCTCCTTCCAGTCTCATGTGTCTGCAAGGCTGCTTCTAGGACCCCTGATTTTCACAAGTTGTTTTGGGTCCGAAAAAAATTGCAATCAGTTGTTTCCTCCATTGGGGACCTAGTTAATTTATTTTTTATTTTTTTTTTTTTTTTACTATTTTAGCCCACATAGCTGGCATCAAACAACAGTGGTGGATGAAATTTACATTGAAAGGCATAACTTGTGTTTTAGAAAGTAGGGTTTTGGGTGCAATACATATTCAAAGGCATAATTTGGTTTTTGGAAAGTAGTACTTTAGTTGACTATGCCTCTGAAACCATAACTACATATATAGACATTAGTTTCAGTGGGAAAAAAAACTCGAATCATTCACTTCACAGTCCTTCAATTTTGCAGGTGGTGTTTCTGCTATAAAGTTAATTAGAAGTGACAGTCCTACAACTGTGATCTAGAAACTGCAGCTCCTGTGCTCCAGCTACATAATATTGACTCTTTCTGTGCAGGTCCCGGACTCCTGGTAACCGTATTGTGTATCTGTACACAAAGAAGGTCGGCAAAGCCCCCAAGTCAGCATGTGGCATCTGCCCAGGAAGACTGCGTGGAGTAAGTAGATCTGTTGTAACTTGGTGAAAATGCTTTGCCTTTTTCTCTCAGCAAATGCTGCAAGTGGTCAGTTTATGAGCTGTGGAGGATGCACATGGGGCTGGTATCACTACATACTGGCATCACTTAACAACATCAGGAGCAGGATTGAACAATTATTTGTTTCCAAATCAAAAAGCAAACATTGCAAATTGGAAAAGTGCAACTAGCTCAGGAATGTTGTCAGTGGTTTTACTAATTGATGATATCTTCCTTGTGTAACAGATGCACTTTTGAATTCCATCATGTGTGGTAATGCGTCATCACGTTTTAAATCTGTTGTACCCAGAGCTTCACTTTAAAACTTATACCACAAATGGTCGTGCAATATCTGTAAGAAAACCCCTGCAATTTGATAATTCCGCCGTTTAGTTCAGTCTTACGGGGTCAATGCTCTTGATTGGCAGTTACTAATCTGAGAAGAATAACAAGCTTTTGAACTAATAATTGGGATTTGTTTGTTTCTTTTCTTAACAAAAACTCAACGTAAACCGAAATTGGTATTCTACATCAGGTTAGACACTTAATAAAGAGGGCGGTCCTGCTGCAGCCACACAGGCTTTTGCTTTAGTTGCTGAAACAACAGCACCGACACAATTCCTCTAGTTTGCCGTCTTAAACTGGCAACCTTCCCCTCCGTAGCATAATGGTGCAAAACCAGAAAGCTAAAGGGAGATTAACAGACTATACCAGAAATATGATTTTTTTAAGTTTGAGCGTCAAACTACTTTCCTGACAGTTTACCAGATCACCTGTTGCTTCTACTACTTTATATTTCTGAAGTTTATTCTAATAACTGTATGTAGCATTTCAGCAACACACACTGAATTGGCAAAAACTTTATGCTTTTGTTGTGGTCCATATGTGTGTTTTAAAGCTGCTAAAGTGATCTAATTTTACTTCAGGTTCTCCTATTATGAGAGTATACCAATACTTGGCTGATGATGTGGATGCTGCTAATTATGTTGCATTATATTATCTTGTGCACTTGTTAGAAACAAATCATGCTTCAAGGACTGGAGCTTTCTTTACACTGAAACACTTTATGAGCTAAAATTGGGAATTTGGTTGGAAAGAGCAGAAAACAAGTGCCACATCATTTGGAGGTGTGGAATTTTGACGTCCAGTCAGACAATATGTGCAGTAAAAAGTTTAGTTTGGTAACTTAGATCAGCTTGTGATTTAATTTTTTTAAAAATATATATATACTAGTCATCTTATTCTGGGAGTTTCAAATGTAACGAAATATATTCACAAGTTTTATCAAAACCAGGGTCTTATAGACGAGTACTGTCAAATTTATAGAAAGCTGCTCATTAGCTCAGTTTGATCAGGTTCCTCACCACCTTATTTTGGTCAGCACCTTTTGGACTTGCATAGAAAAACTTCTTGGTTGCCAGACCAGAACGTGCAGACCTAAGTAGGAAAGACGTAAATAAGATGAGTAAAAAGGGTAGCTTGGTTGTCTTCGCATAATGAATTCCAAAGAAATGATCAAATTAAATATTGCATGGTAAAATTAAACACTTGTGAACATTTCTATCTTGTCGATGACAGCTGATATGCATTTGGCCTTGCTTGCAGTGTATCACATATTATAAGTAGCAATATGAAGGTGCCATGTGGAAGAGATGGATTCAAGCAACCTACTCTGCAAACACCAGCAGGCACCTTCATATTGCTACTTTTAATATGTGATCCACTGCAAGCAAGGCCATACATACACACGTGGACAAAATTGTTGGTACCCCTCAGTTAAAGAAGGAAAAACCCACAGTTCTCACTGAAATCACTTGAAACTCACAAAAGTAACAATAAATAAAAATTTATTGAAAATTAAATAATCAAAAACAGCCATTACTTTTGAATTGTTGATTAACATAATTATTTAAAAAAAACAAACTAATGAAACAGGCCTGGACAAAAATGATGGTACCTCTATAAAAGATTGAAAACTATTTGACCAGAGTGACATGATTAACTCAGGTGTGTCATTTAATTGACATCACAGGTGTTTCCAAACTCATAATCAGTCAGTCTGCCTATTTAAAGGGAGACAAGTAGTCACCCTGCTGTTTGGTGAAAAGGTGTGTACCACACTGAACATGGACAACAGAAAGCGAAGGAGAGAATTGTCCCAGGACATCCGAAAAAAAATTATAGACAAACATCTTAAAGGTAAAGGCTATAAGACCATCTCTAAACAGCTTGAAGTTCCTGTGACAACAGTGGCTCATATTATTCAGAAGTTCAAGACCCACGGGACAGTAGCCAACCTCCCTGGACGTGGCCGCAAGAGGAAAATTGATGACAAATTGAAGAGACGGATCGTTGGAATTGTATCCAAAGAGCCCAGAGCAACCTCCAAAGAAATTAAAGGTGAACTCCAAGGCCAAGGTACATCGGTGTCAGATCGCACCATTCGTCGTTGTTTGAGCCAAAGTGGACTTCATGGGAGACGACCAAGGAGGACACCACTGCTGAAAAAAACTCATAAAAAAGCCAGACTGGAATTTGCAAAAATGCATGTTGACAAGCCACAAAGCTTCTGGGAGAATGTCCTTTGGACAGATGAGACCAAACTGGAGCTTTTTGGTAAGGCACATCAACTCTATGTTCATAGACTCAAAAACCAAGCATACGAAGAAAAGAACACTGTCCCTACGGTGAAACATGGAGGAGGCTCAGTAATGTTTTGGGGCTGCTTTGCTGCATCTGGCACAGGGTGTCTTGAAAGTGTGCAAGGTACGATGAAATCTGAAGACTATCAAGGCATTCTGGAGAGAAATGTGCTGCCTAGTGTCAGAAAGCTTGGTCTCAGTCGCAGGTCATGGGTCTTCCAACAGGACAACGATCCAAAACACACAGCCAAAAACACCCAAGAATGGCTGAGAGAAAAGTGTTGGACTATTCTAAAGTGGCCTTCTATGAGCCCAGATCTGAATCCCATTGAACATATGTGGAAGGAGCTGAAACATGCCATTTGGAGAAGACACCCATCAAACCTGAGACAACTGGAGCTGTTTGCTCATGAGGAGTGGGCCAAAATACCTGTTGACAGCTGCAGAACGCTCATTGACAAATACAGAAATCGTTTAATTGCAGTGATTGCCTCAAAAGGTTGTGCAACAAAATATTAAGTTATGGGTACCATCATTTTTGTCCAGCCCTATTTCATTAGTTTGTTTTTTTTAAATAATTATGTTAATCAACAATTCAAAAGTAATGGCTGATTTTGATTATTTAATTTTCAATAAATTTTTATTTATTGTTACTTTTGTGAGTTTCAAGTGATTTCAGTGAGAATTGTGGGTTTTTCCTTCTTTAACTGAGGGGTACCAACAATTTTGTCCACGTGTGTATCAGCTGTACTTTTTCTATGTATTTCCAATAGCGTGCAGACCAGACGTTGGTTGTATTGCAGAAAACACAACTGCCGTGAACATGTATTGCACGACTTTGCCCAAGTTGTGATGTTGCATTTATCTCCAAGCCAGTACTCTATGCCTGTTCTCTTCTCACAATCGTTATGTTTGTTGTTTTTTTCAGATTCGTGCTGTCAGACCTCAGGTTCTGATGAGGCTCTCCAAGACCAAGAAGCATGTGAGCAGGGCCTATGGAGGATCCATGTGCGCCAAGTGTGTGCGTGACAGGTAAGAGAAGCTTCATCTCTTGCTGAGAAACTGGACTGATGCTAGTGTTTGCCTTGATTATATCTAAACTTTAGAATGGAAACATGGAAGATATAATAAAATGTTAGTTTTGAATGGTTAATGCGTTATGTCTAAAGTGTCTCTTTTTCTTTTATTCTCAGGATCAAGCGTGCTTTCCTGATTGAGGAGCAGAAGATCGTTGTCAAAGTGCTCAAGGCACAGGCACAGAGCCAGAAATCTAAGTAAAATGTGTATTTGTAATGCCACAATAAAAAATGACAAACAATTCCATTTGTCCGTTGTGATTTGCAATGTCTTCTTGCTTTTAATTTGAAATCTGTATCATGCTGGTCTATCATCAAAAGCCTTACATCTGATAAATTAGTATTATTACAGCTATGTTGAACAAATGTCACAAAAGGACTATAACAGATTAAGGTTTTTTTTCCTCAATGAAGTTTACAGTATAGTTTATAATTAATGTAAGGGTTGTTTTCCATCAAAAAGTGAACTGAAATTGTTTGCTTATTTTGTTAACCTTTTAAGAGAAAACAATTGAGTGTTTTAGGAAAGGATCAAATATATGATTATAAAGTTTACTGTGAAGAAAAAAACTGCTGGGAAAGGTGAACACGGTAAATATTTACTCTGTGAAGCAAGCACAAATAAGCAATTGAAGATCAGAGGCTACTATAATGAATAGAAATTGACATATTCTGTAGTATAGCTATATGAATCTATAGTATTTAACATCACCACACTGAACCAAGTCATTAAAATTAATGAAAAGATTAATTGGGGGATTGTTGGTAAGTTTCAAAATACTGTAAATTTGAGTACGCTTTACAAACAAGTACTGTGTCTTTAAGACTACGTCATGCACAGTTGACGTACACGTCCAAAACTACCGTAAAATTACTGTAAGTCTAAATTAAAAAATGTATCGTAAAAAAATGTTTGCTGTAAAATTGATAGGGAAAGTGTATTTTTAAACTATTTAAAAACGATAGACCGACAGAGGAAACCAGCAACGCTTGTAGTTCCGGGACACGTCAACAAAGTTTCTGCGCAGACGCACTTCAGGCAGCAGTTGTACTGCAGCGGTAGAAGATAATTTCGTCCAATATGGAGACTTTATACAGTATACCGTTTGCTGTGCTCGAATGCCCGAATATAAAACTGAAGAAACCATCATGGTTGCACATGCCGTCGGCTATGACCGTGTACGCGGTCGTTATTGTGTCCTACTTTCTCATCACAGGAGGTAAATGCAGCTACTAAGCTAACATTGAAGCAAGACAGCTAGCCAGCTATTGCTAAATGTCTGTTGTTTCAGCGTAGAATTTAATGGCAGTGCTCATTTTGCTGTTATTATGTTGGCACATATTGTAGATCTTCGCTGCATTTTTAAGTACGTGTGGTAATGCGTCTTGCAATACAGGAGAGGATGAGATGCTAAGTTTCAAGCTAAGCTAGGTCCACAAACTAACACAATGTATCTTGGGTTGCATGATAATGGAACGTTGTCTAGCTTTTGTTGGAAAAGATCACTTTATCAAGTAAATTTTGTACTTTTTTTGCCTTGTGAACACTAGCTGCCTGTTCAGTCCTTTCATATACTGCTTAGACTTACAGCAAATTTAGGATTTTAAGTCATTACTTATAGCATATCTTTGTACAGAGTATTTTTCTGTGCAGAACATTATGTAACTTTGTTTTTGAAAAGGTGTTTTGTCATTATTAATGTGGTCTTATTTTGTTTATTTATTCTGTTCACCCACTCAGGTATCATCTATGATGTTATTGTGGAACCACCAAGTGTGGGTTCAATGACTGATGAACATGGACACCAGCGGCCAGTTGCCTTTTTGGCATACAGGTAAGACAGTCTTGCAAAATATAGGGGTCAACCAGTATGGTTATGTCAGAGCCAACACATTATTAAAGGTAATCAACAAGATTGATAAGTGATTCAGTTAAATTTCATTGATATACTGAGGCACTTCACATAGCAAGTTGACGACCTTACTCTGCTTTACCAGCAACTCTCTTGAAGAACCACAAACAAGCCTCTGTTCAGAGAGTGAAGTGCTCTGTTGAGAAAAATAGGGTCTTTAAAATACAATGGAGCCTGGTCATTTGGATCTTTGTATGTTAGGATTTTAAATTACATTCTGGATTTTACAGTGAGCAAAGAGAAGCCACTATGGGAGAAATATGACCTGTAATGCTGGATTCTGATATTACATGTATATTTGCAGTAACAGTGAAAATGTTTTAAAATAACTCCAACACAAAACTAAATTGAGCTGCTTTTGTTTGAGTTTTACATGTGTTTATTTAAATGAGAACTTTTCAGCATTTACTCCTCCATGTTGCTTGACTATTAGTCATGATGCTTAACCAATCAGATAGCACGTTTAGTGTAACAATGCTTGAGACCACAGAGTGGTGACAACAGATAGAAAGAGGCAGCTGCTTCAGACTCAAAGTAGCATATTTTAAAAATATTTAATTTAATCAGAAATTAGTTTTTTTGTTGTGTATGTTTTTTTAAAGATACAAATGATAAAAAACAACAACAGAATATTGGGGATGAGAGTTGGGGCCCTCGCCATAATGTTGTCAGCATTTGAACACAATTCAACAAAATCAAAGTTACTCATAGGTAATCCAGACACATTTGATTTCCAGAGTAAATGGCCAGTACATCATGGAAGGCCTGGCCTCCAGCTTCCTCTTCACAATGGGAGGTTTGGGCTTTATAATCCTGGACCGCTCCAATGCACCAAACATCCCCAAACTCAACCGATTCCTGTTGCTCTTCATTGGGTTTGTCAGCGTTCTCCTCAGCTTCTTCATGGCCAGAGTGTTCATGCGCATGAAGCTGCCGTAAGTCTCTGCTTTTTGCTTTCCACAAAATACATGTTTCTCTTTCAAACTAGCTTAAATAACAATTCATTTTATACTAATTTGAACTGCAATTGTCACGTGACAGTCTGTAGTAATTTGTGTTTTGTCTTTCCAGGGGATACCTCATGGGCTAAAGACAGAGATGACACATTGAAACCAACAGATCTGGACATTACAGATGTGGGTGGCCTACATGCAGTACAGTTAAAATTATAAATCATTTAGTCATGAAAGCACTGACCTTGCTCAAGAAATTCAACCAGACTGAACTGACAGTCACATTATCTCCTTCAGTGTTTTGTGACTTCCTTTTCTCCTCAGACTAGTGCAACAGAGGGTCTTTTTCAGACCTCTTGTAAGATTTGACATAAATAAATGGACTTTTTGCCTCATGCACTTTTGTGGCACTATCACATAATTAGAACTTTTGCCATGTTTTCCTGATAAAAACATCCAGAAGTGAAGAAAGAGGAAAGGAATTTACTGAACACTGATGGAATGATTTGGAATCACTATTAGCACTGCGTGAATCATTTAAATGGGTTTCTAATGTTTAAGTTGTGCGTTTTTGTATAGAAACTGTTTAAGAAGAAAAATGCCTCAAACCTGTCAGTTGCATTTTTGTACAAGATTGTGAAATAAATCTTTCTTTCCACACCTCTTTGCAGCCATCTTGTATTTATACTGTTGAAACAGTGCATTAATACCGAAAAGGACAAAGTTCCGGTCACAAATCTTCACATTTGTCCAGGTTTTTTGATTTGATATTACATTCTGTTTGAGAGCAAGTTATTAATGTCTCGTTTGTTTGAAGAATGTTTGCATACACGGTGTTATTTACTGGACTTTTCTCACCACAAGGAGGCGTCATAGATCTACCCGGCAGCAGTGGTGTTTCTCTATAGCTACATTATATTGAGGTTAATTTTCCAGTAACAAGACAACACTGCAAGGAGATAAAAAGTCTCAGAATTAAAGAATTTTTACACGTAAAGTGTTATTTCAATCATGACTTCCACCCCACTGAATGTAATGAAAAAAAGATGGCTGCTAGAGTACCATCTGCTGTCAGTGGGTACTGCCATTTGATGCTCTTTAACTCTTTGATGTGGGTCAGGATTTGGGTCACTTCTGACCCATGTTGCACATGAAAGGGTTAATTTGATCTCAAGGCACAGTAGTGTGTTCTTTTTTACTTAATGTTGTACAACTTTATAGAGATGCATTAAAACAAACCCCTGATATCTACATAAGACAGAACGGTTGTCATGAAAAGTGAAGTTTTTTAGTTTCGTCAATTTTTTTTTTAAAAGAGCTAGTCCTCTTATCATAGTGCAAATGTTTAAAAACACAGATTTAATAAAATAAGCCTTGTGCATGAGTGGCCAATGTAGCATTGAATCATAATACCATGATTTAGGCCAAAGCATGTGACAGCAGGGAGTCTTCTGAAGGTCTCATTCTTTTGATCCAGATACTTTACTTTTATGGTAGCTGCTGAAATGTAAGGTAAAGATATACGTATAAAAAAAACGGGAAAGCATAAAACTGGTTTGCACAGAACGTCAGACGCAACAAAGAGAAGCATTTAGAGAAACTTAAGGTAAAGTACTTGCACCACTTGAACATGTGCAGTGCTCCAAAAAAGTGCTTTTGTAGAGAAAAATAATCTCTTCTTATTTCATTTTGACTTCATCTTACCAAATATTCAAATGGCTCCGTTTCCATTTATTCTAAAGGGCAAACATAAAAGACTCAGTAGGTCCCTAACTTCCACTATATGGAGAAAGTCTGGTATTTTGGTCAAATCTGTGTCTCCAGAGACTGAGAGAACATCTTTGTCTTTTAGAACACCATAGATCACATTTATATTTACTCTGCACAGCAAAGAACTAGCATCTCTCTGTAGTTCTGAAATTTTTGGGAGCTACATTCAGTTTCTACGGAGCCCCGGCAGGGACATGGAAGAAAAAAAAAATCAGGATCTGACTCTGAACCTTTATCTACCTGTGGTCACTCTGTCTTCTGGAGTGAATTGATTGGTTATACGTCATGAATAAAACGTTACCGTTATCTTAATATCTGTAAACAAATCAAAAACGTATCAACAAAGTTTTCTGTTAGAGTTTGTGTTCTTCTAAGTTTAACTCCAAGATTTTAAATACTTTCATTTTTGCAAATGAATATCTTCTCCAAATGTGTCACTAATAATCATTGTCAGCCTTAAAAACCCACAAAACACCCGTCTATACTGGACCACACTTAGTACAGTCCGGTCCCCCCTTCTATAAATCTGCTTGGAATCATCCACTTCCTGTTTGTCAAAGTGGCCTTCTACCTGGACAGGTTTTGTTGGAGCTAATGCAACAAACATTTTGGGTAACTGCACTTTAATATTGATGGATGACACTGAATTAGAGTCTGTTTTAATGAGATGAGTTCAGATGTGTAGCTCTGTCATTAAACAGGAAATTATTTCTCAGAATTCACAGAGAAAAGTCTGAAATGTTTGCTAGGTTAGCGTCCCACATGTTCTTTGGCTCAGCTAAAGCTAACTCTCTCCAACTTCTGGATCTCTTGAGTTGCTTGTTGTTAAAATATCTTGCTAGAGGTGCTGAAGCTCAGAAAGTCTGAGATGTTTGTTCAAAATCAGCTCATTGTCAAGTCTGATCTGATCTGTCCTCTTTTGTTTGAACTTTCCCAAAACTTAGAAGTTAATGACAGAGCAGCACATCCAGACTCAGTCTCATTTATGTAGAGATTAAACTTCAGTGTCATTCATTGATGTTAAAGTGCAGTTTTTCAGATGTTTGTTGCACATGCTCCTGACCAAACCAGTCCAGGTGGAAGACGATGTGAAGAAAAGCTCCAGAGGATGAATATCACACATTTACATAGGAAATAAATGTCATTTAATTATACATTGTCATGCAGAAGTTGGATTTCTCTTTAATGATGTTCAAATCTTTGAGTGTTTTGTTGATGTTGGTTTCTAAATGTTGTCTGACACTCAGCCCCAAAGATTAAAGCCTTTTACGGCTCACAAGCTGCAACAATTTACACATTATCAACTATCTTTCTGACTAAACTAGGATAAAAAATGTGTCTGATTCCTGCATCATGGATGTGAATCTTTGTGGTTTTTATGACAGTAAACTGAATATATTTGAGTTTGACATTTTATAAGCCAAAACAATAAAACAAATTACTGTATAAAACAGTCAACAGATTAATGGACAAAGAAAATGTGTTTTCCAACATATGGCTGAATTCCTCCAACATTACAAGATACAATTTAAATTCAATTTTATTTATATAACGCCAATTACAGGTCAAATTGTCTCAAGACGCTTTATATTTTTTGTCAAATTTAAAATATGACAAAGTAAAAAATTTATACCTCTTGACTAATCCAATTTATTATTTGATTTTAAGAGACTAATCAACAATTAAAATAACTTTCTCCACTAAAACTAATAAACATGAAGTCCAATAGAAGGAACAGTTTTAAATCCTGCAGTCCCATGATTCCATTGAAGTCCTAATAAATGATAATATAGTGTGATACTAAAGGTTTGTGGTGCTAAAAATCTCAAAGTAAAGATATCAAGTTGAACATCTGGATGGAGGTTGATAAAAGTTGACCTTCCTTCATTTCTCTGGAGCCGACTCCATGGATTTTAGGGATGCTGGTTAAAGACCTGCTCTTCTAGTCGTCTTCCTTCAAGTCGCTGTAAAACGTTACTCCATCCTTCAGCCGACTTCAACACCTCTTCATGACAACTTGTTCTGCCTCTGACCTGGTGGAAACTCCAGAAACACGGGAAACCTGTCGAGACTCGGATTTTCAAAAACTCGTCGGGCAGGGGAAGGTGTGGTGGGCAGTGGGGGAGTAGAGGGGGGAAGGCTGCCACCCACCTCCCCTCCCACTCTCTGCCCTGACTCCACCCAGACTCTGCCTTGGCTCCACCCATGTGGTCACTTTATTAGGAACAGAAACTACGATGTCAAAGGGACGACGAGTTTATTTTTTTTTGTCTGATCTGTAGCTCAGTGAGTTAAGGGTTTGCCTATGGAGCTGCAGGTTGCTGATTCAAGACCAGACCCTGCTCAGATTTTCTGAAAAACTTAGCCAAAGAAAGAAAGAAAACTGCCAGTGGTGGGTCTTGATCCTACTACCTTCTACCTGGTAGTCTCTCTTATTATCCTCCTGAGCTACTCACTCTGATACTAATTCTTCTTTTTTTTGCGCGTTTATCATCGATTTTTTGTCGTTTTTGAGTTTTTTTTAAAACTTGAGTCTCGTCTCGACCGTTTTTCTCAGGGGGTTGGACTTCAACCTTTGTGCTGGAGGGTTGAACCCTCAGTTCCAAGACTTTCCAAAGCCTCCAGCCCTCCTGAGTCCTCAGGACCTGAGCTTTCACATAGTCTGAGGGCTGAAATTTAAGAAGTTCCTGAGCAGATGACTGTTAGTTTGAACTTTCAGACAGTCTGAGGACTGAAATTTTAAAAGTTTCTCAGGACTTCTGTGTTAGTTTGAACTTTGTGGTTCACAGAAGCCTTAAAACTTGTGACCATGAGTCTTGATTTCACATTTAGATCATTCATCTGAGTTCTTCTCAGACCTTCACCTGTGGGTTCTTTAGAAATCCTGAACAAACTTTGATTCTCTTCACTGAACAGTAAAGTTTGTAGAGATCAGAAGGTAACATTAGTTTGATTGTTGCCTTCAACTACTAGTAGACTTTATCTGGAAAGCAGTTTTCTGAAATGAGCTCTTAGTAAATCTGTCCTCAGTCAAATCAAGAACATAGAAAGAGGAAATGTTTGAAGAAACAGATCTTCTAAAGTCTAACTGGTGTCTTTTCAAATGTTTTG
This sequence comes from Acanthochromis polyacanthus, assembly GCF_021347895.1. Classification (NCBI taxonomy): domain Eukaryota; kingdom Metazoa; phylum Chordata; class Actinopteri; family Pomacentridae; genus Acanthochromis; species Acanthochromis polyacanthus. The sequence goes on along the minus strand of NC_067135.1, from coordinate 9,409,137 downwards.
TGTTTTGTTTAATTCTTCTTAAATGTTTAGTTTTGCTCTTTTCTCACCTTTTATTCTTTTCTGATGTCTGATTTGATTTTGAAATGTTTTGTCTTTTTGTTTGGTTTTTTTTTCAAATGTTTTATCAGCTTGTTTAAAAAAATCCTTTTCTTTCCCAATATTTAATTTTTAAATTAAATCTTTAAGGTTTTTCTTTTTAAATGTTTTACCAGCTTTTAATGTTTAATTTTTTTCTTTTTAAATGCTTCTGTTTAATTCCTATTTGAAGTTTTATTGTCTTTAAGATTTAATTTTCAAATTAAACAATTTTTTTAATACATGTTTTGTCTTTCTGAAGGTTTAATAATCTAATTAAATGTTTTTTAATGTTTAATATTTTCTGTATTTTTTAAATGTTTAATGATATAAAATTTCATCTTTAATGTTTAAGATTTGTTTAAATATCTTTAATTTCACAATTACATTTTTTATCTTCTTTTTAATTATCAAATGAAATATTTGGTCTGTTTAATGTAATTTATTTTGTTTAATGTTTAATTTTCTTTTTAAAAGTTTTATTGTGTTAAATGCTTTTTTTCCTTTAATTGCTGTTTCAATGTAGTTTATTTCCTTAATCTTTTTTCTGTCAAGATTTTAACCCAACCTTAAAAATGAGACAAACCCTTAAATCACAATGAAAATACTTCTATTGTCACAGTCATGAGATAGTCAGTTATTCAGTTTATCAATTCAACTTTATTTGTTGAGCACCTTTCACATGGATGACAAAACTATACAAGCAAAGAAAAAAAACTGTTAAAACTATGAATAAAACTCACAAACATATTTAAAAAAAAAAAAAGATTTAACATGGTCATAAAATATGTTGTGTCCAGGGGATGGAGGGAGTTTATTGAAGTCTTCTTGGGCTCACATGTTAACTCATTTAATATATAAACTTGATATTCACTAAGGAAAATGGAGACTGCAGAGAGACAGAACCAACAATATCTCCCGTTTTCTCCTTTAATGAGTCAACTCTTCTTGTGCTTTCAGACCAAAGAACTACAGACTCTTCACAATCTGCTCAAACTCTTGGTACAGGACCTCACCACACAGGTCAAGAAGGTTTCCTTCTCAGTTCTACTCTGAAGCTCACCTTCTCAAACTGCTCACAAATGTTTCTGCTGCTCTAAAGTCTGGTCTCCAGAACTTCCTAAAAACTCTCAAAGTCTCTTCTGCTGCAGGTTGTTTTGTAGAACGGTTACAGAAAACCTCACTAAACCACATGGAGGGGCCTCAAGATAATCATCCAAATTAAACCGTACAAGCCAAACTAGCACAACCCAAACACTAAAGTCTCCTGCAGCCTACCAAAGAAGCTCTTTAAACAGAGAATCAGGACAGGAACTCTTACCTTCTGGACAACCAACATTGGTTCACAAACAAGAATACAGAATGTGTCTGGCCAAAAACCTCTAAAGACTCACTACAGCCAAGATAAAGACACAACTCAGCTGCACCAAATCCACTAATCACTGCACACATTAGCACCATGTGCTAACTGTGGCTAAAGAACCACTTTTACCAAGATAACTATCCAGTACAAAGCCCTAAACACACCAAGAAACACATTAAAGACGATTTTACTGCTGGAAGCTGCAAGCCAACGCCTAAAGAACAAACTACAGCAACAGAGCTAAACCAGGTTTAGTGGTGAAGAGAAGCAGAGGAAATGTTTGACTGCAGCCGAATAAAGCAGGAAGACACTGAGCTGCTCAGGTGTTCCTGATAACACCAAGCAGCCACCTGGACAGCCAATAGGAACACAGCTTACTGGAAGTCCACAGGGCTGGCTTGATGATATAAATTTAGTTTAAAGTTGAAGCAGAAAGTTAAAGAAAGTTGAAAACCACCTTCTGATTCCTGAAATCTCTGAGTTTTCGCACAAAGAACACCTGAACATGTCAAACTGGTTCCATAGTAGAACCTTCACTGTAAAAACCTCATAGTATGGTGTGTTGCTCAAAAAACATTACAACACGGCTGTCTGGGGTCGCCGAGGAGCGACACAAAAACAAGACAAACACTGGTTTCCAGGGGGTTAAGAGGGTATTTATTTGAAAGAGTAAGTTTACAACAACACAACATGTGAGCAGAAAAATCACAAAGTCTGTCTTTAGGTCAGCTGAAAATATAAATTTGTGTCTTTTTTATTGACCAAACTTTTCAGGAAATAGATGAAGAATAATTAAAGCTCTCATGTAGAAGTCCAACTTATTTTGGATCCTTGTGGAGAGTTTAATCTAAGAGTTTGTAAAGCTGTTGAGTTTTTAGAGTCACATGGATTGTCCTGAAATAAAATTACACTTGTGGATTTCGGTCATTTAGTCTGGACTGAACAAATAACAGCAGCATAAATCTCAAATGTCATTAAGTCTGGTTTGAGGTTTCTCACTTGATAATGATCAAAACATGAAATTTAGGTTGGTTTAAAGGAATATTCCACTTACAAGGTCCTCACACATCCACCTTAAAGGAACATTCCACCAAAAATCCCTGGACATGAACCTAAAATGTTGGTTTAACCAGCCAACTGATGATAAAACACTATTTTTGAAAGATCTCTCTCAGATACCTTTATCTATTGATTTGATAAATACTTTCTCTGCAGCATCGAGACTTTGCTTGAACATGAAGCAATGCGAATTGCTTCTCTCAAATATTGTGACATCCCTTCCATTTGCAATATACCTGTAAAAGACACTATTATGTACTTGGGAATCTTCATTACTAAGGATAGAGATGCCAGATGCAATCTGAACTTTGACTTAATTATTGACAAAACTCAGAAAAAATTGAACCAATGGCTACAAACAGATTTGTCATTGAAAGGCAGAATTTTGCTAACCAAAGCTGAGGGAATATCCCATCTTACATATGCTGCTTTATCTCTTGATGTTAACAAAAAAGTCTTAAAAGATATTGACAAGATGTTATGTAACTTCATATGGAGGAACAAAAACCACTATATTAAAAAAAAATCAGTAATAATGAACTCGTATGATAAAGGTGGCCTTAACTTTTTAGACTTTTACACTTTAACTAATACTTTAAAAATAAATTGGCTTAAACAGTTCATTAAAAACCCATTTTCAATTTGGAACTTCACACCAAATTTTATTTTCTCTAAATTGGGAGGCCTAAATTTCCTTTTATTTTGTAATTAGTGTTGAAAAAATCCCCTCAAAACTATCCAGCTTTCATAAATAGATGCTTCTCTCTTTGTCATTAATATACAAACATCATTTTTCAACACATAGATACTACATATGGAACAATAAAGACATTATATACAGAAACAAATCCTTATTTTACCCTTTTTGGTTTACTCACAACATACTCTTGGTTCATCAGTTGTTTTACCCAGATGGGTCACTAATGACATATCAAGAATTTATTTTAAAATATAGTATTATAATCCCTATTAATGAATTTAATATTGTTAAAAATGCAATCCCTAAAGGAGTAATTATGGTATTTAAAAGTGCAGCAGGACAGAATCCAACATTCTTACCCATTGATCCAACCAAACTTGAAATTGCTCAAATTTGTTTCTCCTCAATAAGCAATAAAAATCGTCATATACACTCATTATTTCAGAAAGATGTATCAGTCCCATATGTGGTAGCTTATTGGAACATCTTTATTAATAACCTTAACTGGAAAAAGAGGTGGAACCTGCCAGCTTTGAGTGAACAATTTTCTAAAATCTCCTTTTAAATCAACCAAGTATGACATACATATATTGATTTATTTCAGTGGCATTTGTTTAACATGCATTCCATACTTTATAACAATAAAAGCTGTATTTTGAGGCTAAATTTATATCAAGGCACCATGGCATATTTTCACATATACATGCTTTGTGTACTAAAATTGTAATTCAATAAACAAAAAAAAATCACACTAATACTGGTAAAATTTTGAATAATACACAAGTTGTGTAGATTAAGTTGCATAGTAACCTGCACCAAGTCATAATAAACATGTTAACATGCTCAATACATAGCTTGATTATTAAGTGTAATTAAAAAAAATACCTGAGAAGACACTGCAATCTCATAGATTTACAGTATATTGTGATTTTTTTTTTTCATTTGATTTCATGCTAAGGCATCATTTTTTTCCTTTTCCAAAGAGTATAGTGTCCTTTATCAGCTCTTTCCTGATAATGATTAAGTGTTTGCTCACAGGCAGTTTTATGTCTTGAGGCGTTTGTTTTGTGTGGTTTGCTGAGGCGCTCCTTGGCTGCTCCCTCTGCTGTGTTTGGAACCGTACTGGTGTCCGTTTTCATCAGTCGGCAGCTGGAGATAAAACCGTGAAGAAATGAAAATCAGTGAACGGAAAAAAACTGTGGAAACTGAATCAGATCATTTGTACCTAAAAAACCAACAACACAGTTGTGTCTGTGTCTGAAAACATGGAAAGACTTACTTTTCTTTTACTGCTTTCATTCTCGACATTTGGTGCGTCGTGCAGCTTCAACGCTTCCTCCAGTTCTGCAGACACAAAGTCACACATCTGATTGAGAGCTCTCTGGCTTATCTACTATTACACACCTTGATCCTTTTAGATCAGGAGTGTCAAACTCATCTTAATCCAGGGGCTACATTCAGCTCAATTTGATCTCAAGTGGGCCAGACTAGTAGCCTAGCCGTGCTAGACCCACGCTCTGAAGACGCAAGGGTCTAGGCACGCTCGACAGGGAGGGAGGCGGGCTAAAAGGTTGTCGATCAAATCACTCTGCAGCAATTGGGTAGGTATACAACCAATCAGCGCAACGAATAGGCTCCTAGAGCGCCGGAAATCAGAGGATGCGGTAGTTTGGTGAAGCCTTATTTATACAGTCAATGGGTGAAGCTCAAGTATATTACAGACATGTTAACAGAAAAACTATTCAGAGTCGGTGCTAATGGAGCTCAACGACTGTTGTCGTTTTTGTTGTCGACCCTGGCAGAGAATTAAATTCGTTGCCGTGGGTTGTCTAGCGCGGCTAGGCTAGTTGTTTCCGGTTGTTTCTGTCAGAATCGTCGCGCCTCTGTCATCACTTAGTTACGCCCGCCTTCTGACTCTACACTTCATGGTGATTCATCGGTCAGTTTTAGGAGCATCCAACCTCGAGCCTTATGGAGGGTAACTAAACCCACCCTGGCAGAGAATTAAATTCGTTGCCGTGGGTTGTCTAGCGCGGCTAGGCTACCGGACCAGTTAAATCATACCATAATAACCTATAAATACCAGCAACAACTCCAAAGTTTTATTTTTGTGCAAAAATGTTTACATTTAAAGGAATTATCTTTTTTACAAAACATTATGAACAACCTGAAATTTCTTAAGAAAAATAAATTCAATTTCAACAGCATTATGCCTCAGTTTATCATTTACACATTCCAACTGACAGATCAGAGTTTCTACAAAGGAACAAAACATTTAGTCACAGGTATCTGGAACTGAATGATGTAGACAAAAAGCAACAAAACCAAGACAAAATATTAGACAAATGATGCAAAACAACAAAACCAAGACACAAAAAGAAAAAAAAAATGAGACAAATGACACAAAACAAAACCAAAGAAACAAAAAAGTTACAAGGCAGCAAAAAAAATGGACAAAAACGAGACAAAAAAAATTGCACAAATGACACAAAGGAGCCAAAAAAATGCAATAGTGAGGAACTAAACGACAAAAAAACATAAGCGAGCCCAAGGGAAACACAAAACGACAAACGATGCTCAAAACAACAAATCAAGCAAAACAAAAATGACAAAAATCACAAGTGAGACAAAAAGGAAACAGAATGAGAAAAGCGAGAAACAAAACAAACGTGAGACAAACGACAAAAGTCAGACAAAAAAAACAACAAACAAGACAAAATATTACAAAAAAGACACAGAATGACAAAACAACAATGAGAAATAGTATTTTACTTTATGATCTAAACCAGTGGTTCTCAACCCTGTTCCTCAGGACCCACTGTCCTGCATGTTTTAGACCAGGGATGTCAAACTCATTCCACAAAGGACCGGTGTGGCTGCAGGTTTTTGTTCCAACTAAGCAGCATCACACCAGACCTGACTCATTTAATCAACCAATCTCAGTCTCCAGACAGGTGATTGGTCAGACTGTGTGCTCTAGGCTACAGCATTTAGTTCCAACATATCTACAGCACACAGTCTGACCAATCACCTGTCTGGAGACTGAGATCGGTTGATTAAATGAGTCAGGTCTGGTGTGATGCTGCTTAGTTGGAACAAAAACCTGCAGCCACACCGGCCCTTTGTGGAATGAGTTTGACATCCCTGTTTTAGATGCTTCCCTGCTCCAACACACCTGATTCAAATGATCATCTCGTCATCAGGCTTCTGCAGAGGCTTGATGACGAGCTGATCATTTGAATCAGGTGTGTTGGAGCAGGGAAGCATCTAAAACATGCAGGACATGGGGTCCTGAGGAACAGGGTTGAGAACCACTGATCTAAACAACTTGTCACAGACTACGAATTATTTAAAATTTATAGTTTTACTAATGTACAATCTGCAGTTCATGACTTCTCTGTAATTTTTACATCCCGCGGGCCAGATTGACCCTCTAGAGGACCGGTTTTGGCCCGTGGGCCGCATGTTCGGCACACCTGTTTCAGATGATGTATGAGCCAGAAACACGGAGGCATATTACCTGTAAGAATGAGGTCGATTTTCTCCACCACCAGCTCAGCGTCGTCCATCGTGAAGCACATCGGCGGCTTAAATTTGAGCACATTGCGATGAGGTCCGTCAGCACTGAGGAGGATGTGCTGCTCCTTTAGCCTGGAGCAAAATGTGGACCGTGTCAAGCAACGAAAACGCAGACGTTTTGCAGTAAACGCACAGTAAACTCAACAGCAGCAGCTCAGAATGGAATCAGCCTTAATTAGTGGTATTAATTACACCTGGGATGCCCCTGCTGCAACAAACTGCTATTTAAAGTAACTGCAGTGTTTTAAAAAGTCGACAATGAATCCTAACCTTCATCCTACTGACATATTTAACGTGAGAGATGCAAGATACAAAAATATACTGCTACAACTTCTACTTGGTGCTTATATAAATAATATTAGAAGTACTGTATGAAACACTTATTCTCAAATTAATTCTGTGTTAATGTCTGATTTTTTTTGTGTTTTAGGAAAGCCACACATAATTTGCATTTTGTGCAAAACAAAAAGATACATACTTTTCTTTACAATACACATTACCACTTAAAGGCTTATTTACAGTCATCTGATTTCAGTGTCATATCATTTTTGGTAATTTAAACATTATTTCTCTGCAGCAGTTCTGCAACAGAACTCAACACTGCATTTATTCTCATGTTATTTCCAGTTTTCTGAGCAACATCTGGCACAAGAAATGCCTTCAGGATCAGTAACATTTTATTTGATCTTATATGCAGCACAATTATATTGCACTACGCAGGATTTATTAGAATGACCAATCACTCTCATCCAGCTTCAGCTGAACTTCAAAGCAATCTTTCCTTTGAAGCTGCTCGAATCAATATTTTCATCTAAAAATTAGATATGACTAATGAGAAAGGAGTCACTTAGTTATTGCAGTCACACAATAACAGAAATCGAAAGTTGTAAATATTTTGAATGAAAGGTCCGGTCACACCGCCCGAACTTTGCTGGAGCATTCCTTGAACGATAGGGAGGGGGGGCCGAATTTCGACAACGCTTGTCACCGCGCACAAAATGGGAAAAAATCCAAAACACGGGCGTTGGCTTAGCAGTGCACCGCTGAAGCCGGCGTTGCTTTAGCGTTGGTTTAGCGGTAGCTAGCGGTAGCGAGCGTTGGTTTAGCGGTGACTCGAACGTTGGTAGAGCGGCGTTCTGCGCATGCGGGCGTTGGCTCGGCGGGGGTATAAAGTTGGTTTAGCGGCATACCGCTTGTGACTACGGAGCTGAAATCGTTCATCAAACATGGCTGGTGGCATCCTCATGAAGTGCTGGAAGGCTCGTGGATCCTCATTCCTCAGCTCCACCATCAGCTTGTCATACAGTCCATGTTCAGGCCTTCTCAGTATCCACTGTCTGACCCACACAACTCTGTCTCTCCTTCTTCTCTCTCTTCTCCTTCTGTCAACAGCTTGTTGCAATCTGAGGAGGTTCTGATTCTGCTGCTGGACTAGTGCACCAATCATAGCAAGTCTCTCAGCATCCATGGTGATACAGTTTTACTGTAACTTTGAGCAAATTCGATATAGATGAGGTCTGAACTCAACGGCAGCTCGATTCCAAATGAGCTCCTGGTCCATTTCTCCCCATTTTTATAGCCAAATTCTTGTCCCGCTCCGACACCTCTATACCAACGCCAAACCAAAGTTCATCGCCGCCATGGATCGCTGCTTCAACGCCCGACACCGTTCCAGCAACCCCGTGTCCGCTCATAAAACGCTTACAACCGCTCCACCGAAGTTTGTGCAACGTTTAATCGCCGCCCGGGCAAAGCTGGTGAAGCAGCGGTGGTCCAGCGTTCAAGATTTCTGCATTGGCCTAGCGGACCCAAGCGTCCACGAACTTGCGTCTAGCGGTGCCAAACTTTGACTGGGCGTTGGTGGAGCGGGAGTGAACTTTGACGGGGTGGAAAATTGCCCCCTCCTCACCGCTCGCAATATTTTGTGCAGCTCAAAACTTTCGGAGCGGTAGGAGGGCCCCTCCAGAAACATCAGCGGTGGCCGAGCGTATACGGCGTTGCTTTAACGGGGGCCAACTTCTGTTAAACGGTGGTGAACGGTTACGAGCGGTGATGAATTTTTTTCACCGTTCAAGGAATGCTCCAACAAAGTTCAGGCAGTGTGACCGGGCCTGAAGGTTGGTACTATAAATGTTTGTGCAGCCATGCATGCTGTGACTAAATAAGGGTTAAAACTGGGCATATTTTGAACGAAGTCTGGTACTACAGATGCCTACACAACCATTTAAGGACTGAATAAAATCAGGGATAAAAGTTGGCATATTTTGAGAAAAGCAAGGTGCCATAGAGGTTTGTGTAGTTACACTAGAACTACATAACGTCATGTGTAAAATTTGTAATATTTTCAATGAAGTCTGGTACTATAGATGTTCATGCAGTAAAGTGAAGTCTAAAATTGGGAATAATTTGAATGAAGATGATGGATTAGATTAGATGATTTATTATCTTATCCCAATTAAATTAATAAACCTTCTGTATGATACGAGGTGAGTAACTATAAATGCTGATTTCTCAATAGAGAATGCTGCAGAATAGTTTAGCCTTTTGCAGCCTTTGTGTTTGAAATAGGGAAATATGATATAAGGTGACACTTCAACTTACTTATATATGACTTCTTGGGCCTCTGCTGTGGCAGGAGTGAGCTTCAATCTGTCCCTCACAAGCTCCACTCCAACAAAGAGACCACAACCCCTGCAGGAGGTGACGCAATAAGGTTTAGTCCTGTCTGACACACTATGTACACATTTATTAATTCTCAGAAATGCTAATGCTATTTCACATGTGTTTTGTTCCTGAAACCTTTTCTGAATCAAGGTCCTTTTTCACTGTCGCATTTTTTCTTTTAATACAAACAGTAAGTATTCAACAGGTGAAGTAAATATTTCACAGAATCAGAGGAAGGCAGTGCAAATGTTTCACTATCCAGCATTTGCAGGGACATGAGCTGCATGAATTAAAAACAGTCAAAATCAGCAGTGTTCTGGATCAACTTCACAGACTGCAGTAATAATCTGTAACGTTGTAACCGTCTATGTTTGTTCACCTGATGTCTCCGATGAGTGGATGCTTCTCTTTCTGCTTTTCCAGCAGACCACTCAGGTGTTGCCCCACTCGCAGAGCATTACCCTGCAGATCCTCTTTCACAATCACGTCCAGCACGGCCAGACCGATGGCACAGGACACCGGGTTACCGCCGAACTGAGAAAACAAGAGGAAACACCAAGATTGGGTTCACACTTTAAACTTTTAAAATCACCAAATCATTATTTTTTTCATTGCTGAATTGTTTTATAAGAGACCAAAAGAGAAGTAACTGCTCAATATGACCGAAAATTCATCCAACGTGACAGGAAAAAGCCATGTTTTTTCATCCATGGGAAACGACTGCTACATGCGACAGTCAGCGGAAAAAATCTGCCTCGAACGGAATGTAATTTTCAACATAATGTGGGAAACAGATGTCGATGTGCTCTGCAAGTATGGACAAGAGCGTCGAGGATGACGTTGGGTCATTGCCATTTGTAGTCATGTTTGCACCACTTCTGCGTCATGCTCTTACTGTATTGAAATACTCCATTCCAGACGACATGAAGGCCTCTGCCACCTCTTTGGTCGTCACCACACATGACATGGGATGGCCGTTGCCCATGGGTTTTCCCATCGTAACAATATCGGGCACGAAGTCTTCTCCTTGAAGCTGGAAGGCCCAGAAATTTGTGCCAACTCGCCCAAAGCCAACCTGGACTTCATCTGCAATAAAAAGCCCTCCTGCCTTATGGACATGTCTGCGGAGGGGCAGAAAAACCTTCCAGATAATCAGGCACGGACACTCAAAAATGCGCACAAGACAGCAGAACTGTGGGGTTTCAGAGCATATACTGAAGAAACACTTCATTTATCATCAAAAGTCAGATGCAGCGGCTAGACACTTGAGCATTTATTTTTGCCAAAAGCAACATCTGCAGGTGTAACATACCTCCGAACCTCAAAATCAGTTTAAAAAACACTCTGTCGTCGAGTATGAACATGAATCCCTGCTACTTACTCTGCCACTTGCTGGAAATAACCGGCGGGGGGAATGACCTGACCGCCGCAACTCTGCAATGACTCGGCAATAAACGCGGCAATCTGCACAAGAGGAAAAACATACCATGTCTATCAATCTAAAACCAAGCTAAAAAACAAAACAGGGGGGAGGTGTCCTGGCATCCTTGACCTCTTTCATCAGCCTGTTGCTTCACTTTTCAGCTAGCAACGCAAAAACAAGGGTGAGGCAGTCGAGAAACGGTCTTGCACAGTCATGAATGCTACTGTAGGACACTGAGGGGAGAAAATTTGTTGACAAGAGCACAGTCTCACACACACTTCCAAAGACGTTTTGTATAATATCTGAGATGAAATCGTCCTTCTTGGCTCTGGAGATGCTCCACAATCAAGCAGGGATCTGGGATTTGACCCTAAAAGTCCTCGGCCTGAACCTGAGAATGAAGAAAGAATAGGTGGAAAATATCATGAGTGCTGATTAATTAAAATGTCTGTGGTTGGAGACAATTGAACTCACAGATTCCAGCAACCATCAAAGCATTTTTCTGTGTATAAAATGAAAAAACAAATCCTCATGTGCTGCTCATTCTGTGAACATCCCAGTTCTCTGACACACACTATCAGCAATCAGCCGTACAGTCTTCCTCTGATAACACATATCAGGCACAAACCGTACCTTTCCTCCTTTCTTGTGGACTTTGTTGATTATGTCCTTGACTTCATCTGCGTACGCCTTCGCAGGATTGAAGTGGTCCACTCTGTATTTGCCTCTGTACACATCTGGGCTGGGAGCCTGCAGGCGACAACAAGTTGTGAGGATTACTAAAGTGCCACAAATCCACACTGTGTTTTCGCTCTAATTGAGTTTCAAGAAGGAAAAGGTGTCAGCAGTCAAAGGAGGGTCTCATAGCTGGAGACAGTTTAAACAATTTAAACAAATTTCTTCAGATTTTCAAAGTTGATGTAAAAAGTCATTAGTCTAACAACGATTAAATTGTTCAAAAATACGATCATATCCTCACTTTGTGCTCTAAACAAGCCTTCATTTGAACACATACAGTCATCTCCACTGACATACACTACTATCTGACCTGCAGTTTGATTCCTGAGTCAAACTCAAACGTTCCAACTTTGACATGTAGCAAAAGATCACACTTCTAATTTTTGCTCATTTTGACACGAGTTTTCCTTCACTCACTCCAGTGATTCTGTGCCATATTCAAGTGAGCTTATGGTAGCAAAACATCCTCATTATTGCCCTTTTGAGAAAAAAATCAACAAGAATACAGCTTAGTTAAATTTAAAGGCGTGCTGCAGGAATATAATAAAGCATTTGTATGACTTCTCAGTGACAAAATGGTTGAAGTAGAAGCAGATATGTCCCAATTTGTAGCCCAAATATGAGCCAAAAAACACTATTTTACCACGTAAATGGGGCACTTTGCCATTTTTAATCAACATTTAACTAGTTGAAGTGGCTCTTCACATGAAAATGACATCATTTTGTCTTTTTATTTATGATGTTTCTTAGCCTTTTAGTGGATACTAGAAGTATTTTGAACCAACATATAGACAACAACCATTACAGGACAATTCTAAAGTATTTTTTTTCCCATCAGTATAACAACTGCAGGCTTTTAAGTTAAACTACCCGGTAAGCTACCAAGGAAGCATACAAAAAAATTTAATTGAAGTGATTGCATGCTTAATAAAAAGAAAAAAAATGCATAATACGTAACCGCTGATTAAATAAAAGATGAGACAGTTATTTACAAAGTGCTAGAATCAACTCAGCTGTGCAATAAAACTATTAATCCTGATCTACCAGGACCAAGCAACCGTGTTTCTGCTTTTTATTAGCTGTGTTTTAACTTTTTAAATACTCTTTTATATTGTAAGTACCGCTGATTTTGCTGCCGTATTTCTTCAACAAGCACAATTTCACATGATTATTGCATGTTCTTTTGCACATTGGTTCCCTTATTTTTCTTAAAAGTAAGGGAATTTACTTACTTCCAAATTAACTTTTTTGCAACTTTTTCCACCTACTTCATAAACGATGACTATCTTTTGGCTAAAACAGAACATTTTTGCAAGATAAAACCTTGGATTGTTAAAAATTTATGGAATTTTTCTTTAATTTTATGTTTCCTTGACAACTGTGACATGGTGCTACAGTAGAACGAGCTGTTCTTGGGCTGCTTGGTTAATAATATCCTATGTTTTCAGCTAAACCTTTGCCTCTGACACTAACAGTGAGGCACTCTGGTTGCACCTTGCACCCTGTCCAATGAACTCAGGCTGTCGTTTCTTCTCCCGCCTCTTGGTGCTGCAGCCGCCTGCCAAAAAGCCAGCGGAGCGAGCTGAGTCATGGCGTTTTAATAGTGTGCAGGGGGAGAAAACACACTCACCACATGCACAAATGGATTCAGCTCAGCATCCGACAGCTGGTGGAACTTATACGGACTGATGTCGATGAGCGACGAGACATGTCCGTGGTACGCGCTGCAAACACAAATCAGTCACTTCCCCTGATAACAACAGTGCAGCCAATAAAAGAATGAGACACAAAGACTTTCACTCTTCGATATCATTGACATACTTCCACCTACTTTTCTAGTGTGATGATGTCTTTGTGGCCGCTGTACTGCCATGCCAGTCGGAGAGCAAGGTCGTTGGCTTCGGAGCTGAAGTTCAAAGGATCAAGGGTTACTGTGAGTTATTCAGTCACCACAAAACACACAGGAGAAGCCACAGGCGTTACAGAATAAATTTGGCGGTTTCATTTCCTACTAAGAGGGTATATGGGGTTAATGCATATTTATCAACGGTAAATACATTAGGAGGTAAAATCGTAGTCATGCACGTGTCTTTTCAGACCTTAGAAGCAAGTTCTTGTACCATTTAAAAGCTGCTTCCTACTTGAATGAACCTGTTCTGCTGTCTCTCCCCAATTAAAACTCATTTACGAAGCAAAACAAGTCTCTAACCCTCGTGTTGTCCTGTGGGTCAAAATTGACCGATTTTAAAGTTTGAAAATGTGTGAGAAAAAAAAATTTACAATGAAACTTCTGATGTCCATCATTTTCAACATTTTTGGGATATTTTTGAACATTTTTTATTGGAAAAAAATGTTTCTTTAAGAACATTCACATAAAAATCTGGATTTTGGTTGATTGTTATGTGAATGTTCTTAAGAGAGTATTAGAAGTTTTACTGATATATATGTAATCACTTTAGACATTTTTAGGATTTTTTTGGAAGATTTTTACTCATTTTTTGAAAATATTTACAGGAATTTTCTTGCCAAATCTGGGGAATTTCTTTTAAATAAAAGTTTTAAGCAGTTATTTGAATTTTCTTCGTGAAGGTTTTGCAAATTTTCAGAAATTTGGGGTTTTTTTTTTGATTTTTTTCAGACAAGGAACCAATATTTTTTGGTGCCCCTAAATGAGGACAGCAGGAGGGTTCAGTCAGACATCTGTGCTGTTTTTTTTAATGTACTGAGCAACTATCTAAGGAATCCAAACTACAATTCAGAGCCAGACGTTAAAAAAAAAAAAAAAAAAAGCCCAGCAACCAGATGTGTTTGGCTCTGTATTACATGGTATCTATCTGTCAAAGTGCACTTTTGCTCTATTGTACAGACGCTGAATAAAGCCTCTGTTTTCCCTCAAGGTCTGTCTGAGTGTATATGGATTATTATCTGCGACTATATTGCCCTGCACCAGATAATTCATGTACACACTGCAGAGGTGCAGCAAAAGGGGGGTAAATAAGTAACCATGCCAGACTGAAAGGGTATTAGGAGGCAAATAGTGCTGGATGTGCATCAAACCATGTAAGATTTCTTTAAGGATTTAGCCTTTTTCATGTTCAAATAAGCTGTTAAAGAAGCTAATATTATTGCTGTTGTTTTTCATTTTGCTGACCTGACAATTCAGACTAACAGAGTGTCATGATGCACTTTTCCTCCCTTTAAACACGTGTTTCTGCTAATTCCAGTTATCCTTTGACTCCATCTTATAATTTCCTGTGCTTCAGAGCTGTTTTCTGCACAACTCTGTTGCTCCTGTTGTGTTGTTTCAGTTCAAAGTTGGTTTAAGACAAGATATAAATTTCCTTATTATCTGCACTGAGCCCCAGTCGAATGAAAAACAGGTTTTCCTTCATACTGTTTAACTTGTTTGGAGAGTGTGAAAAACATTCAGACTCACCCTGAGTTGACAAAGTAGCACACAGACAGCTTGTCGGGCAGTGTGGCCTGCAGCTTCTGGGCGTACAGGACGAGGTTGTCATGCAAGAAACGTGTGTTGGTGTTGAGTTGTTCCATCTGCTTAGCTCCTGCCTTCACCACATCTGGGTGACAGTGGCCCACTAAGAAAAAGGGATAAAAGGGATGCACACAGGATTAGAAAGAACAAAAACAATTGCTTTTTATAGCTGGGCATTGAATCATCTGCAGGAGAAACGTGTCATGACAGCGAAGGTGCACGGGTGGCTGAAATGAAAGAAAGCAAGTCAGAAAGCGTTAATGTTTGCATTCCTGCTCCTGCAAGTCGTGCAGCTTTAGGTGCAGATTTACAAGCACAACTCATTAGTGCAGTTTGTCAGGTCATTGTAATTACACATTTCAGTGGAACCTCTGGCACACCTCCAGCCTAACACTTACAGAAAACATGTCTCTGGTGTTTTGTTGTTAAAGTGGAGGTGATGGAAGTGTTCTTACCATGAGCCACGTTGTTGATGCAGTCCAAGTAGCGCTGTCCTGTCTCATCATACATATACTGGCCTTTGGCTTGGATGATCTTGATGGGGTCATGGCTGAAGAAAATCTTACAAGATGGCCTGCAGTGGAGCAAAAAACGTAACAATGACAGCTGTGCAAACTCCGGTTCAACTGTACATGTTATATGGCAGCTATAAAGAGATATTATGATACAATGAGTGGGCACAGCTGTAAAATTACATTATTATATCACACACAAACGAACTACTACTGCAGCAGCACTTTATTTTGAAAAACTGAAATGTTATTGAAATAGCTGCACTTGTTAACCTTAAAAAATCCTACCAATGTTCTTATAATTTCGTTTTCGTTTTCACATTTTAAACAATGTTCTACGTGTCTACAGAAGACGCATTAGATGACTTTAGTAGTTTACATGAAGCTATTCTACCGCTGTTTGGTTTTTAATCTATGAATTTGACTAGAAACTATTCATAAGAACACAGTTTCTGTTTTCTCACCCAATATGCTTCTTCCTCAGGTCTATCGTCTTCTTCTTGTTCAGTTTTTCTGTCGACATGTTGATATTGTTCAGCTGGAAGACGCTCCACGATACTCTGCTCGGGACAGAATCGACCGGCTTTATAGCGCAGCTCTGTGTATGGAATCCCAAAGAGGCCAAAATTGCGCCAAAAATTCACATGTAACGCTGCACTTGTTTGCACATTTTCTGCACCTCATTTACACTTTAATGAGCTTCTTGACACATAGTCAACAAAAAATGAGCCTTCAGGTAAAACATTTTCTGTAAAGCAACACAACTAAGCAAAAAAAAATTTCACAATGTTGTAACAGTTCCATTTAAGAAATTTTATACATAGCTTTATTTGGATGCTGTATATGAGCAGAAACTGCTGGAAAATGAAAACTAAATGTAAAAACTAATTAAAAAAAATGCTGCATCCTGTAAAAATAATTTAAATGTAGTCGCTGGGAAGTATAACTGTGTAACTTATTTCTCAGTAATTTCAGAAACATGTTTTGATGAACTGTAATAAAAAGTATATTTTTCAAATGTGCCACCATGTTGGTCCAACAACACTTCATCCGGAGGCTCTCTGCTCCTGGATTTCAAACTGAATCAACATGACGACCCACTTGGAAACCTTCTCTTTGGCATTTTTTGCATGTCATTTACTGAAGTTGTTGACACTTGGACACTACCTGAGCACTTAAGTTAAACCACTTCTGTAAAGTATCACAGCTTAGCAAAGACCTTTCACAATTATCTAATATTTGCTTCAAATAATATTATTTTTTCTGCTTCGTTTTATTTGGAAGCTGTATATGAGCAGAAATTGACAAAAATAATTCAAACAAAATGCAAAAACTAATTTAAAAAAATGCTGCATTATGTAAAAGTAATCTAAATGCAGTTGCTAAGTGTCACTGTGAAGTGTTACAAACTGCGTAATGTACTTCTCGGCTCAGTTATTTTCAGAAACACATTTTACTGAACTGTAATAAAAGGTAGTTTCTGAACGAGCCGCCATGTTGGTCCAATTCACTCCCCTATGGCTGCACAAACATCGCTGTATCTGAATGGACAATGCTTCACTTGGAGGCTCTCTGCTGTCATTATCCAATCCAGTGAAATGCGTTTGAGAACATATGAGATGAGAAATTAGCCAAATAGTTGCTGAATTTGGCATAATTTTAGATTAACAGCGGTCAATTTAAAAGTTTAGAAGCTGTACACCCCTGGTTTGCACAAAGTTTAACATCAACTTCATGCAAAAGAGGTGCAGAAAATATGTCTGTCTTTAAAGTTCAGTATATTTCTACAGCTCAGAAAACTTTGAAACATTTTTAAAATTTGTTCTACAAGATAAATCTAGTGTTTAAAAGCGCAGTGCTGTTTTTTAAATATTTACAGTGGGTACGGAAAGTATTCAGACCCCTTGAAATTTTTCACTGTGTCATTGCAGCCATTTGCCAAAATCAAAAAAGTTCATTTTATTTCTCATTAATGTACACTCAGCACCCCATCTTGACAGAAAAAAACAGAAATGTAGAAATTTTTACTAATTTATTAAAAAAGAAAAACTGAAATATTACATGGTCAGAAGTATTCAGACCCTGTGCTTAGTATTGAGTAGAAGCACCCTTTTCAGCTAGTACAGCCATGAGTCTTCTTGGGAATGACAGTAAGTTTTTCACACCTGGATTTGGGGAACCTCTGCCATTCTTCCTTGCGGATCCTCTTCAGTTCTGTCAGGTTGGATGGTGAACGTTGGTGAACAGACATTTTGAGGTCTCTCCAGAGATGCTCAATTGGGTTTAGGTCAGGGCTCTGGTTGTTGTGAAGCCACTCCTTTGTTATTTTAGTTGTGTGCTTAGGGTCATAGTCCTGTTGAAAGGTGAACCTTCAAATCAAATCAAACTTTATTTATAAAGCACTTTTCATACAAAAAAAAGCAGCGCAAAGTGCTGTACAACATTTAAAAACATTAAAAATAAGAATCACACACACACACGGGCCGTCCACACTGGGAGGAGCTCCAGGCCATGCCCGCCGGAGGCGCCGGCACCCAGACCCCCCCGACCACGGCAGGTACAGGGACCCCACACCGAGGTAGGGAGCACCCCAACTAGCCGAGGAGACCCGATGACAACACCCCCAGCAGCAGACCAGACACAGCCCCCAGTGTGGAGGACCCCCCCTGAGGAAACACTGGAGTTGAAAGAAATAAAATAAACAAATAAATAAATGTGGTAATAACTAAATAATGGGAAGTAAAAACCGTCAAATACATAAGATGATAAATAAGGAATGATAAGAACATCAGAATATAAGAAGGCTTAAAAGATCAGTTAAAAGCCTGATTAAAAAGGTAAGTCTTTAACCTTCCTTTAAAAACATCGACAGTCTCTGCAGTCCTTCGGCCCAGTCTGAGGTCCTGAGCACTCTGGAAGAGGTTTTCCTCCAGGATATCTCTGTACTTGGCCGCATTCATCCTTCCTTCAATTGCAACCAGCCGTCCTGTCCCTGCAGCTGAAAAACACCCCCACAACATGATGCTCCCACCACCCTGTGTCACTGTAGGGATTGTATTGGGCAGGTGATGAGCAGGGCCTGATTTTCTCCACACATACCGCTTAGAATTAACACCAAATGTTCAATCTTGGTCTCATCAGACCAGAGAATCTTATTCCTCATAGTCTGGGAGTCCTTCATGTGTTTTTTCGCAAACTCTATGCGGGCTTTCATGTGTCTTGCACTGAGGAGAGGCTTCCGTTGGGCCACTCTGCCATAAAGCCCCGACTGGTGGAGGGCTGCAGTGATAGTTGACTTTGTGGAACTTTCTCCTATCTCCCGACTGCATCTCTGGAGCTCAGCCACAGTGATCTTTGGGTTCTTCTTCACCTCTCTCACCAAGGCTCTTCTCCCACCATTGCTCAGTTTGGCTGGACGGCCAGGTCTAGGAAGAGTTGTGGTCGTCCCAAACTTCTTCCATTTGAGGATTATGGAGGCCACTGTGCTCTTAGGAACCTTGAGTGCTTCAGAAATTCTTTTGTAACCTTGGCCAGATCTGTGCCTTGCCACAATTCTGTCTCTGAGCTCCTTGGGCAGTTCCTTCCACCTCATGATTCTCATTTGATCTGACATGCACTGTGAGCTGTAAGGTCTTATATAGACAGGTGTGTGCCTTTCTTAATCAAGTCCAATCAGTTTATTTAAACACAGCTGCACTCCAATAAAGAAGCAGAACCATCTTGAGGAGGATCAGAAGAAATGGACAGCATGTGAGTTAAATATGAATGTCGCTGCACAGGGTCTGAATACTTCTGACCATGTGATATTTCAGTTTTTCTTTTTTAATAAATGTGCAAAAAATTTCTAAGTTTCTGTTTTTTCTGTCAAGATGGAGTGCTGAGTGTACATTAATGAGAAATAAAATGAACTTTTTTGATTTTGGCAAATGGCTGCAATGACACAGAGTGAAAAATTTCAATGGGTCTGAATACTTTCCGTACCCACTGTATATACAAATTAGCATCTGCTGCATTCAAACCAAACCGGTTTACACAAACCACAGGTAAACCTGTTTGTATTTCAGTTTGCCAGAGTTTCAAATGTAGTTTCTGTGGCAACAATGTTGGCTCAGTAAAAACATTTTACAGCAGACATCAATCATTGGTTTGTCACAGCAGCTGGCAGAATTATTAACCATTATGTGTCCGAGAAAAGTTGTTGATTCTCCAGATGAAAACAAAACCTGGCATTCAGAGAGGGATCACAGTTTGAAACACACACACACACACACACACACACACACACACACACACACACACACACACACACACACACACACACACACACACACACACACACACACACACACACACACACACACACACACACACACACACACACACACACACACACACACACACACACACACACACACACCACACACACACACACACACACGTTTTTAAAATAGTTTTTGCTGGCAGTTGCATAAAGAGAATTTATTATATCTGTTGGATATGTGCAATAAACAGGTCTACACAGATTTTTAGTCACTGGCTCCATTTTTTCCAAATACAAAAGTTACTGAATGAAACCAACCAATAAAAACGCATCTTTTTTTTAAATGTTTTTGAAAGACTGTTTATTTGGCTCCAACAGTACAGTCAAATGAAATGTCAACTTGAAATATGTGTGAACACAAGGGTCCTCAAAGAAATGTCAATCAAGTGGGTAAAAAAAACAAAAACAAATGCAGAACAGAAACTGAACATTTACCACGACCCCAAAAAATATAATCAGAACTCATAAGCCACAAAGTGGATTTTGTTTTATTATTATTACTATTTTTGCTACAGTCTGCATTTTTGTTCTGGAAAGTATGTGGCAATATACCTTTTTCCGTAAGGCTGCAGTGCAACTGACAGGAGAGAAGTGTAGGATTTTTAGACAAAACATCAATTTCTTTGACAATAATGCAAAAGAACAATGCATGTAACTCAATTATCCTACAATACTTTTACTCTTAAAGTGAACTGGGGCCAAAGGATGTGTTTTTCAGAGAATCTCTGATGATTTCTGCAAAAAAATACAAAAAGTAATACAAATAAACAGATCATCTGTTGATACCAAAATGGAAATAAATGTTTGAAATATTTTGGCACTAAAGTCGAAACGTCAACAAAGGAACACAAACCAAAAGATCAACCGAATAAAAAACAAATCTATTAAAAAAAATAGCTGCACATGCTAAAGATACAGCACCTTGTGAGATCAAATGCTGTAACAAAGGCTGGAAATCAAAACAAAAAAACACATTGCAAAAACATATTAAGTCATGGAAATAACACTTGAAAACATACGTGAAGGGACAAGCAGAAAAAAATCGTGTCAATTGAGATTTACTTCAAGGTTTATATAAGTTTCTTCTGGTAAATAAACATTTTTCTTTCCAGGTAGTGGTACACAGGAGTAGCATGACTGAACAAATGGAGCTGTAGAGGTCTAAGCTGCATTTGATGCTACACACATTAACCAAAGTATAAATTGCACTTTATGTCAAAATGAGCACACATGTCAACAGTACATTAATAATCCACTATACAGATATCAAACTACATTCAATGCAAAGAGAGAGAGAGAGAAAAGAGAGAAAGCGTGAGAAAAAGGCTGTCAAATCTGTAACTGTACACGGTTGCATTGGCTGGGGGCCTGTCCGCATTCAGGCCGCTTGTTGCCATAGTTAGCTTTTTAATTCTTTTACTTTTTGACGCACAAAATGAAAATAAAAAATGATGCATGTCATGGTAAGGCCTGTAAGAAAACACACAGTGAACACACACTGGTCTTTCTTCACGTCGCACCATTTTGCATAACCGTTTTCACCAAAATTTATTTCTTCATATCGACATCGGAAGCCAAAAAGGAATGCTGTTTAGAACCGAAGAAAGAAACAAAAAAGAGAAATGCCTTCATTTAAGAAATTATAGAAAAATAAATAATGTACCACTTAAAATGCTGAGACACAAAATATATGCACAAAAAAAACCCCTCCAATAAACAATAAAGAAACCTGTTGTGTATTTCTTCCACTGAGCTGCTGTTGACCTACCATCTGATAGCACCATTATAATCTATACAGATCCATTCTTTGCTAATGAGATGAGCTGTAGAATCTAAAAAAAAAATGGAAGTAAATCTGTCTTTGCTGCTACATCACAATAAAATGTTCACATCTGCTCTTACAGTAAATGCATATTTGTAATATCGAAAAAAAAATATGGCATCACCTTGCATAGCAGCGACTATGTCAAAAGGCAATTTGAATGCAAGAAACATGGTGAAAAATAAACCTGTTGCTCCATCGGATAAGGAATGTCCAGCTGCTGCGTAACTAATCTGTCAAACTGAGCTTTTCTTGCGTGTTTTTCTACCGATTTAAGACGATAAACGAGGTGTAAAAGAGCAGTGAGATACCAGCTACTGTGTGTTCAGCTAAATCCGATGCTTGAAAGAAACGCTTCGGATGCACTCCCTTAAAATCAACGCTCATTCTCAACATTTAAGAAATCCGTAACTGTAACATGCAGCGAACTGACAACACTGTACAAATAATAATCCATATCACCAAAAGAAAAAATAGCATATTTGCAACAATGCTGGATGTTCACTCGAGGTGGCTGAAGGTGAAGCTACATGCTAATCCAACAGTTCGTGTGAAAAACAGTGTCAATCCAACCTTTTCTGAAATCAAACACCTTTCCTACTGACTCGGAACATGATATAAAGTTGTACATTTCTGATAAAAAGGAATGAATAAAAGCTTGAGGCACCAAAGGCTATTATACACAAAATACACAATGTGTAAGAATGAGAGCAAATAAAAGAAGAAAAATAATAGATGATTGCATTCTGGCAACGCTCTCAGTAGACCTCGAAGTGTCCAGCTGGTCTCCATGGAGACCGATGAGGCTCAGAATCCATTCCTACGCTCAGAGGAGGGTTTTCCTGAAGCACTGCCCGTCCAAAAAAACCCCAGAAAACCCAACATTTTCCTGTCAGTGCCCGCCGAGCTTTTCCCTCCTCTCTTGTCTGGAGACGTGTGGCCGAGCCTCGTGAGTGCAACGGTGAATAAAACCTGCTGACCCTCTGCAGGCATCAC
The DNA here is from genome assembly GCF_021347895.1 of Acanthochromis polyacanthus. Taxonomy (NCBI): domain Eukaryota; kingdom Metazoa; phylum Chordata; class Actinopteri; family Pomacentridae; genus Acanthochromis; species Acanthochromis polyacanthus. The sequence goes on along the minus strand of NC_067135.1, from coordinate 9,386,392 downwards.
CACAATAAAGTAACAACAAGCAACAGCTTTACTTTCTGTGGGGGGGGAGGTTCAGGCTACCAGCCACGGTGTGACTCCCTTGGGGAAGATTAAAGGAAAGCAGATATTACTAATTCAAAGCTCTGAGGTTGTAGTTTTTCTAGTTAGTGTTGTTTTTTTTTTTTTTTTTTGCAGAAGCCAACCACAAACAGTGACATGTATGTACAATACATATAAATATAGTTTCAGTACACTACTCATGCTTTTTCAGGAGGGGTGCAATGTTCTGCTTGGCACAGTCTCTTTTTTCTTTTTAGTCTTTGAGAAAATGGCATGAATGAGGCTTGTTGAGACGAAACAACACACAACACCTAGCGTTTGGTGTTAGGGAGCCGGTCCAGATCCTCCGCCTCCCAAATCCTCCGCTTCCTCCTTCCAACCCAATCTGGCCGGGCTGCGACGCTCCAGTCTGAGCCATGCAAAGACTAAAGAGACCAGTTCTGCCACCCAGCCGAGGATCTGAACTCGGACACGTTTTTTTTTTTTTTAAATTTTCCACACGGCGATGCGAGTAGAAGCAGCGCAGGGCATGAAACTCGGGACGGTTATCTCTTTTTGTATCATTGTACACATAGACTTCTTTTCTTTTAGACTTGTTTTCCATTAAAAAACTATAAATACCAAAAAAGAAGCATTATTTACAAACTCCATGCGTTTTCGGGGTTAGAGCGATCACTGCAAGAAAAGAAACACAGGAGAGAGAATGACATGGAGGCGGAGATGTTTTCACGAGTTTCTGGTTTGACACGGTGAGACCGTTTTTGACGGAAAACTCATGCAAACACAGAGCAGCTGAAACACACGACAAAAGACAAAAAACTGACAGAGCGAACTCAATATTGGCAGCACAAGTGTCCAGTTTTTCCATCTTATTACATAAAAATATGCAGATTTAAGATAATTTTACTGAACATTGTGTAACATGTATGCTTTTTTCTCTCTACTTTGTTAAATTAAAGATAAAATGTAATCCTATTAATTGACATGTTGACTGTGAAAAATACCTGTATAAAACTGGATTTAAATAACATTTCTAACCTACTGGACCTTATTTAAGTTGACAAAAATACCCATTTTTAGGTATATATGCAATATTTGAAAGATAAAATATAAAAACGGATTTTTAAAAACTTTTTAAATTATTTTTTTCACAAAACATAACTAGTAAAATGAAAGGAAAAAAGAAAAGGAAAAAGTCTGTATGAAGAATTGTGAACAGTAAATATTTTTTAAACTGCTATTTTACAGATTTTGGTTGTTTTGCAAAACAATAATAATAGTAAGTAAAATCACAGAAAACAAGAATTCCTGATTATAGTATACTTGAATAAATTTAAATTATTTTCACAGTTTTTATACTTTTTGAATCTGACATTTCTATCCTACTTTTTGTATGTTTTTCTCACACCTTTGCTGCCATATTTTCTTGTTACTATTAATTTCTGTTTTACAGTGTAGTTTCCAGATTGCATGTGGCTCACTCCGCACAAACTGCTGTTATTCGAACACGTTCTTGTCTTACCTTCTGCCAGCATCCAGGCATTGGTAATCCATCCGGGCCCTGTTGGGAGAAAAGCAGCACAAATAGACGGTGAGAGCTGAACGAGGTGGTATGATGTGTAGAACTATTTACACATATGTTAATCAGTAAGCACTGATAACAAATGTCAGACTCTCATGGAAAAATGCATCCAGTTAATAAGCACAAGTCAGAAACTCTCATGTTTGGGTTAACAAATTCAAGATCTGATGTGAGAAGATTGTTTAGCCTTCAAAAGTTGCATCAGTGTTGTCTCTTGTCCTTTTAAGATCATTTAAAAACTGGTAAATATGAGCGGCCTGTCTGCAGCTTGCAGAGGCAGAAAGGATTTCTGGGTAGTGAAGTTTTCCCAATCTGAAGCTGCAGACTTGTGCTTGAGCAAAACTGCATCATTATGTCCATGTTAAAATAAAAACATCTGATGCTCCAGGGTTTTTTCATCTCAAATTACCAAATTTTTAGAGCATCTTTTGTAATAATATCTCCTCAACTCATCTCTGATTTGCCTGAAATTTTTATAGCATGAACTATGGATATCTTTAGATAAAGATATTTGTGACATTTTAGCTTGAAATATCAAATATTTTCCTTTTCAACCCTTTGATGCACAGCGTAGGTCAGGAGATACCCATTTTACATTGGATTTGTTTCACTTTTGACCCATGTTGCACATCAAAGGGTTAAAAAAGTTTATTGCCCACTTTCAGCATTTTTTTTCTCAATATTCTCTCTCAATACTGTACATGAAATAGTCAAATAATAATAACCAGTCTAACAGATCACTGGTGAGTGTCTGAGTGTCAGAGTAATATCTTATATTTGATGGCATGTAATGACAACTGTCAGTTTATTCTCATTCATGCGTGAATGAAATACACAGCAAAATACGGCTCATGCACATAGAAATGTTCATATTTCTACACAGTGATTCTGTTATAGCTGCCTCATACACTGTAAAAAATAACTTAAGATTTTTTTAAATCCCTTTTGAGCTGTAATATTTTCAGCACTTGGTAAATTGCAGATAATTTTTAAAATCCCAGTGAAAAAGATCTAATTTACATATTGACCAAAAAAAACCAACAACCTGTAAATAACATCCACTTTTGTAGAGATAATTAATTACATGATAAATAACAGTATTTTAAAGTACTTAAATCAGCAAAAAAAATAGTCAAACAATACTTTTACAGATATTTACCATTATTTGAAAGAAAGGTTGGGCATATCATTACATATGTCTGTATTTTCAAAAAAAAAATTACAGGATTTTTTTTGCAGTTGAGTTTCAACCTAGCATTGATCTAGGAGAAAATAACAGGATTTGGGGGACACTATAACAAAATCACTGAGTCTTATCATAAAATGAATGCAGCTGGTTCCACTAAACAAATGCAGATGTGAATTAAAAAGATGACATTTGTGATATTTGAATGTTTGCTTACCTTCCAGACACAGTGTGCAAATAAATCTCTATATCACCTCAAAATGATTCTACTTTAAACACCCACATTTCTACCCATAGTGTCTGAATGTCCATGCATTGCACAGCATTGTCACATTTAAAAACATTCATTTCCTCAGTGTGAATACGTCTGCAGGAGTAGCAGACTAAAATGAATCATTTATTTTCTCTTCTAGTCATGGTCTGGCCCAATTGGTACAAAAACAGGGAGGGATAGGAGTTAACAGAGTAAAGGAGGGAGTCAATGCACCTTTAGCATGGGTGTCTCATCAGTAAAGGAGTCTGTGTTAGCATCAGGTTAAAAGGTCCAATGAGGAATCAGGTAGAACTTTATTCTTCAAGTTTTAATCAAAGGGAATGAAAGGATTCAGTTAGAGGGACAGATTGAAGTATCGATTATGTTTATTTTGCATATTTCAGTCTTAAGGATGTGTTTTATCTAAAAGAGGCTGCTTGCGATCAGGATATTAGTGAGATATATGTTTGAGTTGAGTGTCGTTTTGTTAACAACTGATGAACGGAAATTTAAAATCAAGGTGTTCTCGTGCTTGTCAAGCTCTCAAGTCATGCATGGTTTTCGTTTCAGTGAAGGTGAGCGGCATGCACTGGGTAGGAGGTTTAGGAAGAAGAGAGATACTGTACCAATTGGCATGGGGCATCCAGCCCGTCCAGACCTGGCTGCCCTGGTTCCCCCTTTTCACCCTTAAATCCCCGGAAACCCTGTTTGCAAAGATGACCTGGGAGTGTTACTGGGAGAGAGGTGGACCACCCTCAACCCCTGCATCCGTCCCACTGCGACGGACACAAGCGCGGGGTGAAGGAGGAGCTGCCCCGTGAGCGAGCCGACAACACAATCCAGCCCAATTACAGGTTGGGTTTTTGTTTTTGTTTTAGCATCTAATGGCATGTTTTTGTGCAAGTAAAGTAATAGACTTTAAATTTCAGGTTGTTTTTTTCCTGGGTTTCGGTGCAGCCACGGGGAGCTCATCCTTGTTCGCTCTGCACGGCTGGGAGGCCACGTCCAGCTCATAGTTGGGACATACCAATGGGCAGGGTGCATCTAATCCCGGGGCACCCTGTTCTCCTTTCTCGCCCTTAGGCCCTTTTTTGCCCTTCTTTCCCTTCTCCCCCTGTGGATACAACGGTTTGGTCAAGTTAAAATCACTTTTTTCTCCAACAATTACGACTGCTATTAGGAGGGATTAAAGAAGGGAGGCCCACAAAGGAGAAAGAGACACGATCAGTGTTAGATAGGACGGGATACTAGACAATATTGGGAATTCTAAAAACATTCCTTAGAACAGGAGGAGGACAAAAAAGGGGTTGGGGGGCAATAGTACAATAGGAAAGAGTGGGAAACAGTTCATCGTCAAAAGGGGTGTCAAGGGCGCAAAGGATGAGAAAGAGTAGCAGGGAAAAACACCTCCAGAAAGACAGAACTAAATCTACTGAACACTGAAAAGCTGTATCCATTTAGAATAATATGTTTTCTAATCATTATCTTGGTATAGCATGTGCTGATATGAATGAAAAATGTGAAATTAAAATATATGAGAAGCACATTTTAGCACCAAAACTGACAAATGTAACAGCACAGGCATATTTCTGACCAATGTGACATTATTTTGGAGCATGATTCTACTTTTAACCCTCAAGCGACCGAGTGGGGTCATTTATGACCCCAGCCATAGAATTATATTTGCCATTTTTATATCTTTTATCTGAAAAATGTTTCCTACCATGAATTTGTCAATCTACTTGTCCTACAGCTGCTCATAGTTTTTTGTAGAGATCGGCCAACTGGTGGGACAAGGATAATGGAAACTTGTCTGGGGTCACTTTTGACCCCAGAAAGATGTATAGGTTTTTCACTATTGTAGGCCTTAGATTTATTTATTTATTTCTACCTCTAATCGCTATATTTCAGTGTGTTGCAGTGCACTATAGCTGGTAGACCTACATTTTTAGCCACAGCTGCCCTGGGGCAGACTGACTGGCTGCCAATCCACTCCTACAACCCCTCTGACCACCACCAACATTACACAGCATACACATTCATACACCAGTGTAAGTGGCAGCACTGGAGCTAAGGTGGGTAAAGTGTCTTGCATTGGACGAACGGCTCTGCCACCTGAGCCACAGCCGCCCCTAATCTAAATACTTCTCTGCATGTTACATCACACACATACAGACAAGATGTTTGTATAGATTTTGTTTTTATGTACTTTTGATTTACTATTGAGGAATCAAAAGGAATAAAGTTTTAAAAGAAGTGGCAGACAAAGCGTGTCTAAAATGTCAAAAATGATTAAAATCCATGAATAATAAAAGAAGGTTATTTCAGAATATCCATCTTAAAATGCAGTGGAGTGGAATAAGCACAAAAAGAGGCACTAAAGTAGACATATTCCTGTGTAAAATATAGTGGGGTCATAAATAACCCCAGTCGGTCATTTTAGTCGCTAAAATAGCTTGGTTGCTTGAGGGTTAATAAGATGAATCTGCAGCAAATTGAATTATATTGCATTGTGTTCATGCTCAAAACTCATCTAAGCACTCATTACTACAGATTAAAAGTGCTATAATATTGACTGCTTATAGTGCATTTTTAAAGAAACACTTTTTGTAATCAGTTGGTCAAACTTGGCGCTAAATACCTGAAAGAGAAGCAGCACTAGGATATTAATAGTTATATATTTAAAGAGCTGTTAAAAACACAGATTGACAGAGCACAACAGATGCAAAGTGCTTTTGTATGCCATGGAAGAGGATACAGTTTCTTAAAGACATAAAACATCTACAAAAAAATCATTATACTTGTTAGTGAAACACACACAGTAGACACTGAACAATATTGACTGTTGTAGACACAAGCAAGGGAAGAGTTATCAACAGGCTCAAGAACTCAAGGAAGTGAAATGTTTAAATTCGTGTTCATGCATGGAAAAGTCCGAAAATAAAAGAAATATGAATTTTAAGAGCCTGTTGTCAATGGACTTGTTTGGGCTAATATGTTGAAATCACCTTCAGATGCCTCACAATGAGATTGGACTTGTGATTTTGAAGAAAAATGAGATGGTAAATCATTGAAAAGTGGAGAACAAAGGCTGGTTTGAGAGGACTGGTGATGACATTTTATGCAAAGGTGGGTTTGCATTATGTGGAGCTTTTATCCAATTGGCACAATAATAAAAAAGGAATCCTTATCAAAACACATGTTCACAGTATCTGCAACAGTAAAGGGAAATCAGTAGGGGGAAAAAAGGCTAATTTAAATAAATAATACAATTAGCATTCAGATACAATGTACTCAGCCACGTCAAACTGGGGTACAGCAACTCTATAAATACCAAAAACCGCTACAAATCCTGTCACTGTCCATTGACATCAGTCCTCTGTCATGTTAAGGGGTTTTACTTAAGAAGCCATTGCAGCATATCTACATCTACCTTTTCTCCTCTTTCCCCATCGTCGCCTTTCTCTCCCCTTAAGCCTGGCAACCCCTGTGAAAGTACAACTCCACTTCATTACTTTACCGAGCAGAGACAGACGAGGGTTTATTGTCCTCGAAATCGAAAGACAAAACATCAGGGTCAAGCTGTGAAGAATTCTGACAATGAAAGAAGGAAGCGGACAAAAACACAAACTGAGGCCGCAAGAAATTGGAGGGAAGTGAAACAAAGAAATACCTGAGTATATATATATTTAGTGTAAAAAAAAATGCCAATAAAAAGTATTCATCCTCATCGTTAAATTATGATGAATTCAATTTGGCTTTATTTGACATGAATTTACAGGAACACTCTTTTGTGTCAAAGGGGAAACAGATTTCACAAAGTAATGTCAAGTATTGAAAATATAGTGTGTAACATAAATGATTACATTAAAGTGACTCACTTAATTCAACACATATGCAGTCATTTTGTGCTAGCAGTCATACAGTTATTGAAATAGCGATCATCTGAGTGCAGTGAATGTGTCTCAAGTGACTGTAGTATAAAAACACCTGTATCTGGAAGATCCAGTCACTGGTGAATCAGTACTCCTCCCTTTAACTCCACCATGAAGACAAAAGAACACTCAAAGCAACTCAGTGCAAAGGATTATTAATAAGGATAAGTCACAGGCTCATCTGACTAGAGCAGGCCATCCTCAAAAACTGAGCGACTGTGTAAGAAAGAGTCTAGTGGGGTTGGCCACCAAGACTCCTATGACTCCTCTGAAGGAGGTACAAGCTTCAGCAGCTGAGGTGAGAGAAACTGTTTACTATTCTTCACCAGTCAAAGCTTTGAGGCAGAGTCGCAAAGAGAAAGACACTGTTGATAAAAGGTCATATTCAATCTTTACTAAGCTTTCACTTAAAGGTAAGTAGAGGATTGTGAAGTCAGCTGGAAGAAGGTGGGACCAAAATGTAGCTTTTTGCAGTGTTTAGTGGACACCAAACACCGCACAGTATAACAAACACACCATCCCCATTGTGAAGCATGGTGGTGGCAGCATCATGTGGGGGTACTTCTCAGCAGCTGGCTCTGGAAGACCTCTAAAGGTAGAGGGCGACATCAGTGCATGTAGCTAAGCATAGGGAAACACTGGAGGACATCTGATGCAGTCTGCAACAAAACTACTACTTGGGAGAACATTTGTTTTCCATCAAGACAATGGCCTGGAGTATACAGCAAACGCTACACAGAAATGGTTCAAAGATGACAAGGTGAATGTTGGTGAGTGATCAAGTCAGAGTCCAGAATTCAATCTTACCGAGAACCGAAGCTGGACTTGACCTTTTTTCCACTTTGACATGAAAGAATCTTTTAGGTAAATTTGTGTCACAAAGGCCAAATTAAATTGATCATAATTCCAAGCTGAAAGACAAGAGAGGGGGAAAACTTCCAATTGGGTGAATACATTTTAGAGGCACTTTATTTGATAGTAAAACAGCAAAATCTCATAAAAAAGGAGGGGAAATGAGCAACTCCTTATGTGCAAAAATACTTTCAATGTATTAACCTTGAGCAGGAATAAACACCTTAAACAATTAGCTAAATAGCATCGGGTTTGGAGCAGCGTTTAATGTCCCTAAAGAAACATCTTAAATCAGTACTGAATCTCTGTGTGGGATTAAAGTGCAGGTCTGAGATGAATTGTGGAAATCATGTCAACGCTTTCATAGACTTATAAGCTACTTTGATCATGAAAAGCTTTTATCCTGTATCATTTTTAGTATTTGATTCACGGTTACATTAGTAATTCTGGTGTCCTGTTTTTGTTTTTTTTAAATTCTCTGCTCTCATAAAAACAGAACCAATAAAGACAAACAGACTTACATCCAGCCCCGGTGTTCCAGCAGCTCCCTGCAACAACAACAAAAAAGATAAATAGCATTATTTGCATCACACAACTGACTTTCACAAATGCATGCATCTCAGTACAAGCCTGGACAAACATACAGATCCTATAGCATCAAACAAATGGGAGAAAATGTACATAAAAAAAAAAAAATCATTCAAATGGCTACCAGAAAAAGGAAGCATGATCACATAACACCAGTGTTCACCTCCCTCCACTGCCTTCCTTTGTGTTTCAGTACGGATTTAGCTTGTTTTTACGGTTTTGAATCAGCTGGTGCTGCCTTATTTAGCACAACTCTTGCATCATTATTCCTCAGTGAGAGCATTGAGGTCAACCAAGATGGTGCTTTTAAATGTTCCAAGATCCAAGCGGTGGTTGCTCCTCATCTCCCAAACAGACTACCTTTTTTCTGTTCAAACTTTAGAAACTTTGATGTGTCTTAGCTGGTGTTCGATACAAGTAGAGCCTGACAACCCTGAGTTCATTTTTTGTTGTGTTCAAACTATTTCAATGTATCTTCTTTAAGTCTCTGTTTTTTGTGGCGCATTTAATTGTGTGGCACTTGCTGTTCTTAAATGTGCTTCATGAACAAATCTGACTTTGATATGACACTACTGGATGTATGCAAACACATGCATTATACTACGAATGTGGCTCAACATAACCATATCCTCAATACACTTACAGGTAGTCCATAAGGTCCTCTTGGTCCTGGCTCGCCTGGTGCTCCTCTCTCACCCTAGTACAAACAAATACGTGTTAAAAATCAGTGCTAAAATGTTTAAATTAAAGTTAATTTGCACTACATAATCAGTGACATATGAAGTCTTACGATGTCACCCTTGGGCCCAGCTGGACCAGCGGGACCCGGAGGTCCATCCATGCCCTGCAGAGAGCGATGTTATCATCATGAGTTTACGTTTTTGTACCAGTAGGTTGGTTGTCAGAATAATTTGTAGATCAAATAGCAGATAGAAAGCAAGAGTCATGTTTAACCTCCACTTTTGTGCAATATTCCCACCTGGTTGGACCTACGAAGAGCCCACAGAACTAGTAGACGTGCACTGGCCACAACGGACAATTACAACACTGCTGCCATAGTTAATGTATGAGTGTGTGTTAATGCTCTGTTAATGCAACACGAGACAAAACAGGAGTCTGCTGTGACAGTGTTGTGTTCGCTCACTATCCTGTGAACCTGTGCGGTTTAACTGAACTCATTAGATCTAGCAAAAAACTTCTCTGAAGAATGAATGAATGAGGTGACATGAGTGAAAAAAACAAAAAACGTCGACTGAGAATCAGGGTCTGTATGGAGGGGAAAGAGGTAGGTAGAAGTTGGGTGGTGAAGCCTCTTGGTTGCATGACACTCACCCTAATTCCGGGCTTGCCGTCCAAGCCGGAGGCTCCCTGCGTGGTTATGGAGGTATGAGTGACATGAACAAGGCGGGATTAGTACCAGATGAATACTGTTATTAGGACAGGTTGATGGCAGGGTTCACAACAACAAAATTACACTGTGTGTTACAGGGAGCTTGGCAAAGTAGTCAGCCCAGGCAAATGAAAATGAGGACAGAACATGGAGAAGCCATTATAGACGCGCACAAACACACACCCGAACGTGTGCCCTAGTACACAATAAGAAATGTGGCAGGGCTAAAATAGAAATAAGGTATTTCTATGGATGTCTGGTGGTATGAAGGGCTGTGTGGTTGGTGATACTTACGGGGAGACCCAAAGGCCCGCGGTCTCCTTTGTGTCCCGGTTCTCCTCTTATACCCTTCGCACCATGTAAACCACCTTCACCCTGGAAAACAAAGGAAGCAGGAGAACATGAAACAGTCACTGTATCTGCAATAGCGTCTGTGTCTGTCATTCTGCTTTACAGTTGCTGTGAAGTTCTGCCGAGCCAGAAATATCTTCTTTAACACCCCTTAATTAAGCAGCCAACCTCTACTGAATTATATAGATTTACCCAGTTGGCCTTTGTTTGCTTGGGCTCTTCACATATGTTGTAATTACATTCACCAAATATGTCTCATCTCCATAACATCTGAGCAACTCCAATCATGAGATGCAGTTAAAAGTTTCAGAAACATCAAGTAAGCCGGAGTCTCCTCGTGTCCACAACTGTGCTGCCAAGACACCTTAAAGGTCCTACATGGTGAAAATCCATTTTTATTGTGTCTTCTGGTTGTTTGATGGTTTTTAAAGGTGGGAAGATGATCCTCAAGCTCCCCAACAACTGGATAGCTTCAGATTTACAAGCAAATACAAGTTCCACCCATGGTTCTGGCTGTCAATTACAAATGCAGAGAGAGTTTTCTTTCTGAAGGGGGCGGGGACAGCAGCAGCTCATTGTTTTTCAGAGCAAAACAGCCCTTTTAGAACAACCCTGGGATAAAGACTTTGATACACTTGCTGAAAAGGGGACTTTTAAAGAAATATGCAAGTGTGAGTACAAGAACAGTATATTACAATGTGGACAAATGTTCACTAACTATTTATACAGTTGGATTTACAGGATGCGTTACAATTGGAAAACACATAAAACTGCATGGATAAACACTAACAATGTGCTCTTGCAACATTTAAAAGAGGTTCATGGTTAGAAAATGTGCTCATTTTGGTTTAATCATATTCACAATAACCTGGATTTGCCTGAACTTGGTGTCATACATGTGAAGTTTATTTCCTTCTTAAGCATTACCTTGGGTCCGGGGAAGCCATGGGGTCCCTGAAAACCAATAAAAAGTGGCAGAAAATTAGCTTGTGAAATGTAATTCCTGTTTTTCTTCCATGAAATTAATTTTCCATCTTTTACACCAGTGATCATTTCTGTATTCTGTGCAGCACCATGAAATTTCTCACAGTCAAGTCCGTACAAATGCTCCACCCTGTGTTTTATATTTACTCTGTTTCTAGGTGCCTTTATATAAACAAACACTGAAGTGGAATTACACACAAATCAGACTGGTATACTGGGCAACAGACAAAGACAGATGAAGTCAGGGACTGTCAGCTGAAGAAAATATCTGTTACAGTGACCCCAAACACCCACAGAAGTTAATACAGTGTACTAACCAGATGGATTTGGTCATTTAGCCATCAAAGCTTTTAAAAAGAAAACTGTGCTGTAACAAACTACTGTTAGAAACTTTCTGAGGTCAGAATTGAAAAACTTCTATGTTTACCACCATGTAAACTTATCCTAGCATGAACCAAATAACCCTGCAGTGCATACTGTGTCTACCGAGTGTTACTGCATTTAATTTATTTGCCATGACAGCACTGAGCCATCGTATTATTACTCCTGCAGGGCAAAAATTAAAAACACCTGAATTAAAACAGACTTGTTTACCACAGTAAGATCGAGAAGTGTTGACACCTCATTACATTCCAGTCTGTTATGAAGTATATCGCTGCCATTTCATTAGATCAGCGTCCCGTAGCTCTATATTATGTGATTAAATGAGTTTTACAATGAATCTAAGCTACAATTCTACAGTTCTACAATTTCATTTAGCAGACACTTTCATCTGAGAGTAGATACAACACAAACAAGGATGTAGTCAGGAGAAATCAACCTGGATAAGTGCCATAAAACAAGTTCAAGAGTCAAGTAAGGTGATGTCTGGTATCCACAGAAACTCACCATAGGTCCTGGGGGTCCGTGAGGCCCTGGTGCTCCTGGAGGGCCGATAATCTGAAAATATTAGATATATAAATGATGCTACCAAATAATGAATCAACAAGGTTAAAAGACTGTAAATAAACTTTATATTCCCACTATTATATATAACAATATTCTGCAGAGTAGTTTGCTCTAAATAGCATCTGTAAAAATTAGTGTCCGCTGTAAAAACTGAACATTTTTAAATATTTCTCAACAGGTTTTTTTTCTATGGATTTTTCCTGCTTGGTTTAATTACAGATAACATTTATAAATAAAATTTTAATTTTTATCAGTCTAACTATAACTCTAAAAAAACAGGCCAAAATTGTAAATAACTTCCACATGAAAAATCTGTGTTTTTCTAAACATTCATTTGTTATTTTTTATGAGCGGATTACTTTCCAGATATTTGCTGTAATATGAAAATTAAGAAAAAATATGTATGTTTGTCAAGCATCATTTTAAACTCTCATTTTACACATTTCTCTGTTTTTTTAGTTGCATTCTAGAAAATATGTATAACATACAGTAAACTCACAGAAAATGTATAAAAATTGCATTTTGTTCTTCTACATTTACTTGTTAAAATTACACATTTGTTGCAGTATTTAAATCAACAACAAAGATTTATACAAAAAAAATGTACGTTAAAGACTTTAAATGTTAAAGTTTCTTAATTTTACTTTACAGATTTTTCTGGTTTTGTTAAATTACAGAAAATATCTAGTAAAATCACAGAAAAAATAATTAACATGTTGACTGTATAAAACAAACATGTTAAAACTGGGAGTAATGTCAACACAAAAATCATTATTTTAACAAATATTTAGCTCTTTTACAGTCTGTGAGCAGACATTAACACAGTTTTACTGTATTATGATTGATATTTGATATAATTTAACAGTTTTATTTACACAATTTTGCATAACATTACAACATTTTTACCATGCTTAACTTTTTTCTTCTCCTGACACCCTTGCTGCCATTTTTTTTTTTTTTTTTTACTGAGTTGACTTTTACAGTGTATTAATGACGTGGTTACAAAATGTTACTCACAGAAGGACCCTGAGGACCAGGTAGTCCTGGATCTCCTTTATCCCCTTTCACCCCGTTGACACCCTGAAGAACAAAAATTTCATGAGACGGATCATTTCTATCTAATGAGACACAAAGACATTGCAGAGTTTGTTTTTTTTTTGTCTGAATGTGAGTATTTGGGATTCTCACAGGTAAGCCAGGTAAGCCGGTTGTTCCTTTGTCTCCTGAAGCTCCAGGCATTCCCATATCTCCTTTGGAACCTTTGTACCCCTGAAAGAGGATGCAAATGTACATATAGAGAATTAAACAAATGAACTGCATAATGTATATTGTTATTTTCTACTTGTGTAATGCCCATTTGTAGCTAAATATTGCTTGTGGTGCTTTTGTTTTTGTAAACCTGCTTTGGTGCCAAGTTAGCATGAATTAGCATTTTTCCTAATGTATGTTTACACCCTGGATTTTTGATACTGACGTTCTTAGAAACGATCGTAATGAAATAATGCAATGAAGTGAAACAAAATCTCCATTTTACTATTCCCCCTGTCAGCTCTCCATTCAAACATATAGTGTATTATGTCGTTAAATAATAAAGCTGGGGTAGGCAGTTTTTCTTTAGGATTTTTTTATGGCATTCAAATTGCTGCATATTTTAAAATGCAGGCTTTTTTTCTTCCAATTGTAGCTTTAAAATTTAAATGGTTTGAATCACTGAATAGCAAATAGCTTAAGCAACATAAAGTTAAAAAGGTAAAGTAAAGTAGCAAAGCTCATAGTTCTTCATAAATCTGTTGAAAATTGGACCCATCGACTGTATACATGAGATTACAAGATCAACTCACTCTTTCTCCATCGAGTCCAGGCAGACCAGGCATCCCACGATCCCCCTGGCACCACAGAAGAAGACTTAGCATTTGTGGAGCATGCATACGGTGTGATATAAAGAAAGCAGTTTTTACCTTCATGCCCTGTGGTCCCTCAGGCCCAGGAGGCCCTGGAGGACCCTGAAAGAGACAGAAAGATCACACATGGGTCTGCGAAATCAGCTCAAGCTTTTCCACTTTGAATACACCGCAAGTGAATTGCATTCCAACACAACTACAATGGTTTGCAAACACAAAAAAACACGTTAGCAATCAGTTAAAGACTATGAACAGGATGCTCAACTGAAAGACACATGCACAAGTCACAACAGAACACATGTATAAATAATTATTATTGGGATGTGATCACGTTGCAATGAAACCAGAAGTTCAACAACATTTAAAGTAATTATTTAGGGTGAAATGGAAGATAATCAGACCATGAAGGCTCAGCGATTTGTTTCTAAATGCGTCGGTGGCTTCACAAAGGGTTATTCATGAAAGAAAAATCTAAATTGTAAAGAGATTCAGCTTTGATAAAGAAATGCCAATGTGAAACTCAACAATTCAAAGAATATAATACATCACATTGCATTTATTTATCATTGTGGGGTAAAACCATCCTGGCACACATGAAGAATGTCTTTCATAAATCAGCCCACAGTTTGTCTTTTCAATGCTGAATACATCACATTCTTCCGTAGGCTTAGCTTACGTTGCCTAAATTATACACTTAGTATTAAATTCTAGACTGTGTGATCGTAGATCTGCTCATTTTGTTTTGTTGAGCTATGCTAAATGAGGAAATTGTGCACAAGGCTTCATATTTCTACCCTGCATATCCTACATAACATGCAAGGTTGCTTTTACCACTCCAAGGCTTTGTGTAATATCACAGTTTTCTACACATGGACAAATCTGTGCAATATTAACACTTCTCTGAGTATTTATACTCGTGAAAGAATCTGTGCTATACCACTAATATGTCCAATATTATTTCCACATCCAGAAGAATTTGGACAATCTGGACTCTTCCTTACGTATATTCTTGGTTTATTTGTATTTTTCTACTGACATTTCTTAAATTTCTGCACTATATTTTGCTGTAACAATGTAAATTTCCCTACTGTGGGATTAATATAGGCTTATCGTCTCATATCACAAAAATGATTTTTTAAAAAAAATAGAGATACATCTCTGGTTCACAGATATGCAAAACAATCAAGTCTTTAAACTGGATTTGACGTCTTGATTTTAGCTAACAAAGCATGCCACATCTTCCCATATCAGTGTATCATATTTGCTGCATATTTCTAAACTAATTTTCATATAAATTAACACACACAATGGCCTTTACTGCTATATTTCATATGTTTTTGACCAGAAATGGACTGATTAAGATTTAAAGAGCATGTTTTCAATAATATCTTGGCGTGGTTGTTTTTTTAAGGATGAGTCACAGACATTCAAGGAGACGACCAGCAACTCAGGCAGCACATAAGCTTTGGTCACACAGAGGCATAATAATCAAACGCTGCTTCATTCACTGTCAGGCAAACATGTGGCTGTGGCGAGGGAGCACAAATACGACAAGGCAGTGCAGACCGGCGCTGGGGTTGGGGTTGGGTTGGGCCCATGCTAGGACAAAGATGAATCACTCGTGGAGATGACACAATAAACAGAGCACACAGAGCCTAATTACCGTAACTGTAATAGTGGTAATCTTCTGCAGTGGGCCGAGGGAGTGGAAAAAGGGGAGGAGGTGAGAGATAAGATTGCAGAGGTCACACAGGAAAATAACCTTTGTGTCAGCACATTTCTGCACACAGTCAACCTCAAAATGAGTTCCTCATTACAGTACAAATGTTTGCTTTATTTATCTGTAACGGACATAAGCCGAGTAATGCAAAATTAAAGGCATTGTAAAATAAAGGAATTATAAATGTGAGGCGCCACAGTTGATTCATTCATTCAAGCAGAAATTAATGCCAAAGTACCATCATTTAATATGCATATATTTGGCTCCAACTGTCTCTCCACAGTCCCAAATTAACTTCAAAAGAGTTTAAGCAGTTTATGTGGGATTGCAAGTATGAGTACAGCTTGAATTCTAAAAATCAAGACACCCAAAACAAACTCCTTTGTCAAATTTTATGAGCTGCATCAATTAATAGCCTGACCAACCTGTAAAGCCTCCTGAATGTTTCCGTTGTAGTCGATGATTTCCGTGGCTCCTTGGTCTCCTTTCTGCCCTGGAGGGCCCTGCACATGGTCGAAAATAACATTTAAACACATTTTATTTTACAATGAATGCCTGATTTATTTATGCATAAAATCAATATCAAAGATTCATATCTTTGAGCTTCTGCTCCAATTAAACTGCTATGGTGGCATTGCTGCCCCCTGGTGGTAACAGTGTCTAGTTGCACTAATAAAAGCAGACGTCACATGGAATTTAAAGTTTTGAGTGTTAGTCAAAATGCAACATTGAAATATTATAACAGAAATTAAAGAAAAGGGGGAGCAGAGGCATTTATCTTGCATTTAATCGCTTACCCTTGGGCCAAGAGACCCCAAGTCTCCTTTATCTCCAGTCTCCCCCTAATGTGAGAAGACAAATAAAAATGAACTCATATTACTACTCCAACTACATTGTCATTAGTGGAAAACTGTAATTCCAAATCGTAAAAATCTGTAAAATGGCCCAAATCCTGTAAAAAAACCCTGGATGTCACGATTTACCTCACTGTAGTATTTTATATTCTCACATAGCATGACAGCTGTAAATGCAACTTTAATTTTATCCTGATTTTTGTGATACTACCTTTATTATAAGTGATAGCTTAAAGGTTGAACCAGCACTGAATATTGCTTGCAGATGTGATTGTTTTCACCTATTAATCATTCCTATTTTCACACAAAATAGAGTGTTAAACAAAAAATCTTCAAGTTCTTGGTGTTTTATATTCCTGCAGGCACAAAAGTTCAACATGTTTGAAGTGAAAGTGATTTTGTAATGGTGGAAATTTCCTCCTTTAATGAAAACAAGCTTGTTACGCCTTCAGAGGCAGTCATAGGTGTCTTGGTAACCCAGCTTACTCTATTTTTTATCATATTTATCATCCGATTTTTACTTTTTAATAACCTTTTCATGGAGCTTATAGAGTGTTCTTTAGTTTTCATGGTGTGGTTATTTCCAGTGACTGGACCCTCCAGATACAGGTATCTTTATACTACAGCCAGTGAGACACATTCACTGCACTCAGATGATGTAAATTATACCAACTGAGTGACTTCTAACACCACCTGGCTTTCTATAGAAACCTGTTTTCACGTTGACATGAAAGAGCCTTTTTTGGGGGTAAATTCTCATCAACAAAGCCAAATAAACTGACCATAATTCAATGTTGAAAAGCAAATAAAAGGAGCAAACGGAATACTTTTCCGAGGCACTGTATTCTGCTATGTCTTCTTTTCACCAGGGATCAGATCGGGTTTCCTAAATTAAACAAAACACATCTGAAATTCTCACCTTTGACCCTTTCGGTCCGGGTGTACCGGCCTCTCCTTGTGAACCCTGCCACGAGTATAAAAGAAGAAAAAACACAGATGATGTAAAGAATATCAGCTTGAGAGGCACTACAAGAAAAGTGAAGCATATGAGATATAAACGCAAAATTGTAAAATATAAAACAAGCTCTTTTTATGGGTTCAGTCCAAATTCATCATAAAAAATTCAATGGATTTCTAATGCACATTTCACAGAGGAAATATCATCAGCAGCTCTTACGTCCCTGGAGAGAAAAACGCAGTCCGCTCTACTAAAATAACCAGCTTTTAATATGCAGCAGCGGAGAAAGTGTTTATTTGAACTCTGTCACTGACAAAGGGAGGGTTTCGCTTTTGGGGCTTCTAATAAGATGTGAACCAGATCTCTGTCGTCTACGTTTAGACTGAGGCTTTAGGCACCTTCTGGGCCGGTGCCAGACATAAACAAGGGTGAGCTCATTTATATTTGGACTCCAGGGTGAGCCTATTACACACTATAATGGTTTATCCAGCTTTCTTTGTTAACAAAAGTGAACGCTTTGCTTGATTCTGAACTCTCCTCTGTGTGCGCTTTCATCAAAGAGGCTCTAGATGGCAGCAAAGCAGCAAGCAGAGTCTGATAAGACTCAATCAAATGCTTATTTATTCATTCAATACATAAGGGGAATAAATGTGAACTTCTGCTGCTTACCTTTGGCCCGATAGGTCCAATTTCTCCTCGTTCACCTTTTCCTGGTGGTCCGTGGTCGCCTCTCTCGCCCTACGCAAACGAAACAACAAACTGCTCAGTAACAAAAGCAGAGTTGTTGCGTTTTTCTGCAACCTGTATGCCATAAATGTGACACGGAAGTGCTGACGGTTTCTTTTGAATCGTCAGCAGGAGAACGGCCGTGCATCTCCTCAACATCAGGGAGGCCTTCAGCTTCCTGTCATGTAACGCGATGGAGGAACCTCCTGGAAGAGCTGCTAGTCGGTTTGCTTACTCAACACGTTTGCATGCATTTATGATGAGTCGGCACAATCTGACAGATGTGACCCTCGACAAGGTTGTGTTTTTTGTACTTTTTCTTTTTAAAGTCTATTTAGATCGAGCTTTCTTGAACATTTAAAGACAAATGCAGATTGTTTGGTGTGTAGTTGTGTTGCGTTGAAGACAGCCAATAGAGGGGGGTGTGGTATAACTATGAGCTAATAGTTTCTATTAGTTACTGTTGATACTGAGATGCAACCATTACTCAGCAATGTTGACAGAGCAACTGCTTACTAATGGGAACTTATTGCACAGGGAGAGAAATGATGCATTAAAAATGTCACAAAGGTGTTCTATTTTGCATGTTTTTATTGTGCAAGCTAAGAAATGAGGTAGAAAAAAGCCTGAAAATAGTTCTAAAGCCAAGTATTTCCTGCAAGGTTTTTTTTTTTTTTTTAGCATCAGTCTGACAAATCCATCTTGATTATCAATGGAGCACAATCTGAGCACTGATTCTTGTGTTTCTGGATCATCACCACACCGTGATAATGTCACGACCCAAAGGCAGCGGCTCATTCTGACCACTTCCAAGTGACATTTCAAAGAAACACAGGTTTTATCACCTCAGCAGAGTGATAATAACGGATAATGAGATTAGAAACTTCAGGGGAATTAGTGATTTCAATGGCGACGGCGCTGACGGGGTGTGATAAAAATCTGTCAGAGCTGTTGCATCTCATTATCGCCGCACTGTGTCACTCGGAGCAGAAAATAAACCCTCTATACTGTGACAAACAACTGTGGAAAGTCCCCCCACCTTCGTTCCTGGGAGCCCTGGAAGCCCCGGCTCTCCCTGGGGACCAAGGAATCCAGGCTCACCCTAAAAAAAAAAAAAAAAAAAAAAAAAAAAAAGAGAAAAAATTTGCATCTATTACTCATTTTTTCCCACAAGGCATTTTTCTGGTACAACACAGCTAATGAGCGCTAAACACATACACAAGATGCATGGCCAAATATATTCAGAACGACAGGCATGCACTTACTGCTCGCAGAAACACATGCATAAATCAGACACACACCGTCAGTGGTTTGCTAATGTATCCCCTGGCTTCACACATATTAATGACCGAGTCTCTTATGTGCCTTAACAGACGATACGACTGACCTTGTTAGAAGCTCAACACACACACACACACACACACACACACACACACACACACACACACACACACACACACACACACACACACACACACACACACACACACACACACACACACACACACACACACACACACACACACACACACACACACACACACACACACACACACACACACACACACACACACACACACACACACACACACACACACACACACGTTGTGATTAACAGTGTGCAAAAACCAGCATCCACAGCGAGCTTTGACATTTTTGCACTTTCCATTATGAGGAGTGAGATTTCAGTATGAGGTGTGATGCTGGATTTGATTTACATTACATTTGATTGCAAAATTACTTAACGAGAATATATGATTACACCATCTGCAACGAGAGTTCCCACCTACAGTACATTAGGAATCCCTCGGAGAGGTAATAGGTTTGGCTCTGGAGCTGTTTTTCAGATTCTTTTCATTCAACACACATAAAACATCCAACTTCAGGGAGATGCATATAGAATTGTCGCCTCGGTAATGTTTTTTTTAAAACTTTGATTGGATAAACAGCAAAGAATGCAGGAGCAGAACAAAGGGCACGCCGAGCTCGGAGCCCATGAGGTGCTACGTTAGCAAAAAAAAGTTAGATTCCATCAAGCATAAAGGCCTCATGAGTCAAAACAGGAGTGCATAAAATATAAAAGTGCTTTTCATAAGAATTACAAGCATGCAAAGAGGAAAAACAGTAACGAGCATCATCATTATCATGCCTCTGTGAGCATTCCTTGCATTCACATGTTATATTTCAAGCTAATGATCCTGAAACATATTGGAGCAGTTGCTATTCTTTAAGCAGGAGATGGCAGTGACTTATTACGTGGCGTTTGGTTTCACCATCTGGTTGCTGATCCTCACTAAACCAATAAAAAATATTCTAAATAATCCTTTTAACAAGCAGTAGTTTTGACACATTCTGCTCTGGGTCTCTTGATTGCCACTTCCAGGAACTAGAACTGCAGTGTTAATTCAGTCCTCTATGCTCTCTGCA
Organism: Acanthochromis polyacanthus; assembly: GCF_021347895.1. Lineage (NCBI taxonomy): Eukaryota > Metazoa > Chordata > Actinopteri > Pomacentridae > Acanthochromis > Acanthochromis polyacanthus. The sequence continues at coordinate 9,365,698 of NC_067135.1, read as the reverse complement.
AATCTTAATGAGTCGGTTTTCCTGCAGACTGTTGAGATCAAAAGCACCAACTTGTCATTTTGCCTAAACTCCTGGTTTCTGGTGCCGCTGCCACTGCTGCAGATGGAGTATTAAAGTCGAGGTGCAAATCCCACAAAGCAGGAAAGGCAAGATGGATCTTAATGTGTCGTATATGAGGCATGGCAAAAGGTCAGCTGAGTTTTGCTCTGAAGCGGATGAACAGGGACAACACCGGGGGAATGACTGGGGGTAAAAACAGCGAAGCATTTACCTTTATCCCTGGGAGTCCAGGCAGCCCTGGAAGTCCTGGCTCTCCCTATACAGGAAAAGTGTGACATGTTACAGCCAAGCCAAGCTAAGCTGAGTCAAGCCTCATTTGTAGGCTCTTTGGGGTTCTATTAGCTCGACACTTTTTCTATTTGTGTTTTCTCTGGCTATCAAGCTGCTGTAATTCTAAAAAAAAAAAAAAAAAAAAAATTCAAAAAACGTGGCCTGCTGTCCAGAAGTGTATGTTGACTGTCATTTTGCTTGCAGTAAGCATTTAGCACAAGGTCCTGCACATGCACTTTCATACCAACTCATGCAGCCGCGGCTTGACAGCGTGATTAGTGCTTGTTAAACACTCAACCCTTCACAAAGTGCAACGGGAGTTTTATTTTTGGGGGGCGATTTTATTGGTTCGGGCAGGTGTGAAAAGTTCTGGTTTCTGGAAGGAAGAACTGTCAGATACTTTGGGTTAAAGTTGCAAAAAGCTGTTTCGAGAGAGCCGCTGTGGCTTCAAGGTCATTAGAGCTTGGCAGTGTGAGACATCAAGAGTTGGTCTATTTCTCTGGTGCCAAGGTCGGGCCATTGTCAAGCTGAGAACTCCAGACTCCAGTTACCAACAAGTTTGAGTTACGCGAAGTCATTTGATGCAACCGTGGAAAAGTCCCATGTGGGGACTTTCAAAAAATAAAAATTCTGACTTGGGATAATTTAGCGCTCAATTAGGACCATTGTATTTATTGCAAATGCTAAGAAATGAGCAGCGCTGCACGAGATGACAAACTGTAATGGCACTCTGGGGAACATTTCTATTGTGGCTAATGAAAGCGTGCTAAAATGACAGAATAAGTCTTGTAGACTTCACTGCATTGAGAACAAGTCAATGTCACCAGCATGATGACAAATACAATTTATAAGTATGTCAGCGAAAGCAGAATGTGTTTAAAATGGAAGATAAGATTAAGCAGTCAAAACATTAGTTAGGCCACGAGTGTTTTCGTTGCAGCACAGCGGAAAATAAAACTGCTAAAAGCCTTTCTGTTTGCCTGTAACCCATTTGTCCAAACAGAGAAAAAGAGGGGAAATTAATGGGGTGCAACGTGTGGGATTAAAAGTGTAATTAGATGATGCACTGTTGTAATCTCAGCAGCCATCTGGCCAAAGGAAAAGTAATGTTATTTCATTTTAGCTCCTCTTCTGCAGCGTGATTGTTTTATTAGCTTGTCATTTGCATTTGTTTCTTCTGCAATATCCTCCTGATTTTTTTATTACCTTGGAAAGAGACTAAAAAAAGTCTCACCAACAAACTTTTGTTTAGTTGTATTGATGAAAACCATGAGTTGATCTGGCTTAGTGTATTCAGAGGAGCTACTGTGATACCTGAGATCTCACACTGGCTCAAAACAGGCATCAGACCAAAGGAAATGCAAAATGACTTGAAGAGATATGACGTACTGAAGATCAAGTTAAAGTGTCAGGCGTTCATGTGTCCTTACTACACTTCCAAATGGGTGATCAGGTCACTAGTTCAGATCTGATCTATTCTATTCTGCACATCAGCCTGCAGCTTCAACTTCTACCAGAAAAATCATCAAGAAAAATATGTAGAAATGTCTAGAGAGCTATGGCCTGTTGAGTATTTTCTGTTTCTGCTATCAACAGCTACAAAATGTGTTTCACAAAATACAGCAACGGTTAGTTCATATGTTTAAAACCGTACTCTCATGACTGCTACATGTGTTTATGTGCTGCTGTGTCTCTGCTGTGCATCAGAGTGTTTTATTACCTTATGTCCACTTCGTCCAGGTTCTCCAGGTTCACCCTGAAACACATGCAAGAAGTTTCAACCGCTGCACTTCAGGATTGGGTTGCACCAGCTATTTGCAAATCCAATATTAAGTTTGAGTGTAAAATCTTTCCTAAGTTCTTGCTATTTCAACAATTTCTTAAAATTGATTGATAAAGAGAGATTTGACACATTTTTGATATGCTTGCACCTGCTAAATTTTTGCTGATTGTGTCATCTGGATTAGCTTTTTAGCATCCAGACTCCACTTCAAAGTATAGATGTCTTTTAAAAAGAAAAAAAAAACACTACATAGAAGGCCTGCCTTTAAAACATAACTCGTTCTTCAGTGGCGAGATTATTAGAGGTTCTCTCTGCATGCATCTCTGGTTCTGATCTTCAGTTACTGGTGCACCGATCTCCAAAGTGTTCATGTTCTGTTCTACATTGTTGAGTTTCCCCTTCACCCTCACCCTGACCCTGACAGGTCAAGGCAGATGGCTGCCCTTCCCAAACCTGGTTCTGCTGGAAGTTTTTCCTTCCTCATAAAGGGAAGTTTTTTCTCAACACTGTTGCTCACAAGTGCTGCTCAAAGGGAAACCGGAGGAAATTTGGGATTTGTTGGGATTCTCTGTATAATTTTGGCCCTTGAGATGACATGCTGTAAAATGGTGCTATGTAAATAAAGCTGAAGTTGGATATTATACATTAAGATAATATATATTGGAGTTGGTTGCGTTAGCTAGGCTAACAGTTATTTTTCAATATTTAACTGTTTCATTGCCGTAAATGCTAATTGAAACTGAGAATGTATAAACTATAAAAATGAGAATAGGAGGATTGCATCAACTAGGGGCATGGCTTATCCTGTTCTGACATCACAAAAGGAAACAATTTCTATTCGATGGCAAAAAAATAAAAAATAAACAAATGGATTTTTTTTTTCTCACATTTTGTTGCAGACCCTTTAGGGGCATGTAATCATGCTCAAAAATTAAGAACAACTGAATTTTGTATTACCTTTTCGTGAGATGTTTGTGTGATGCAACCTTGAACCTACAAAGACCTGGTGTCCCTGACTGCTGATGAAGATCAAGAAATAAGACATTGAGCATTAGCTCAGCTCTCACCTTGATGCCTGCTGCAGAAGATCCTGCGTCTCCCTGAGAAAAAAGTCCGGAAAGAAAATGCAAGAATTAGACAGATACAACTTAAAAAAACTCAAAGTGACAGAGGTTATTATCGAGCCTCACCATGCAACTACAATTACAAAAATGATCATTTATTACTGGAGCCTATTCACTGAATAATGCAGAACATCATTTCACAACCGCTGTGTTTGTCCGGATAAAATTGGGTGAAAATCCCATTAGAAAGAAGATTGTCTTCCATCCTGAGCAGCGTTAACTCTGAATGTACCTTCTCACCCGAGCTGCAGACGGCATTTTCTGTAACTACAGTGTTGGGAATCATTTCATTGTTTTTACACTGTCAGACTGCAGCTGGGTAATGGTGATGACATGAGAGGTGAAATCTAACACTATATAAGAAGAAATCCACAACAGCACAGGGGGGAAGGGGTTTGATAGATATACTGCACTAACTGTAACCATTCAACGCCTGTTTTCATTGCATCTCTTCAGGTATGGGATTGAACTAGAAGGAGACGGAGCTACTTATGTCGCAGCTTTCCAGCAGAACTTGATCCAGGCTGTTCCTATGCATTGCATTAGTGTTGCAGCGTACAGTAAAAATAGACATAAAACAAGGGGCCAATAAGTTTAATTATGGGCGGTTGGTGGGAAAGAGGAACGGGGAGAAGGAGACTGGGTCTTTCGCTCTGGTGTGGACTCTGTGGTTTCACTACACATACGCGTCGTGCTCAGAAGTTGCTGAAGGAATGCCTCTCGCCCTCAGCTTTTTATGGGAGTCATTATGATACATAGCACACAAGGCAATGTTTAATTGCGGCATTTTTTTTGCAGACAATAAACTGCGTTACTGTTTACAGCTGGGCTTCGGTGCATACTCGAGGGTGCCTCTATCTTACAACTTATCGTTCCAATTTTTTTATACAGGCATTTTCACAAGTTCTTTTATATTTTATTGAGGCTGCAAGATCTAAGTGGATGAACTTTTACTGTTAGCTGCAGAAAGAGCCTCCTTACATTGCGATTTATAGGAGACAGAAACAAGATTTCACACGATGGCCAGATGCTTAAGAAACAAACAAGGATGTCATTTTGCGGTTGACCTACAAATTATAATAAAAAGAAAACTTTAAACCACGCGTTCCTGACTTCTTTTGAACACAAAACAAACATCAAAGTCGGAGCTGGTTTACACCTGTTGCGTTTCTGGCAGGGGTGGATGTGTGAGAATGCTTCACATCTGCGCTCAATCGTTGCATCTCGCACAAAAAAGAAACTACAAACAGATCTCACCTTGTTAAGCTCATAATCGAGCCGATACGTGAGCGTGATTAACATTTTCCCATTACAAATCTCAGCAGGCGCAGGAGCGAATATTGTGAAAAATGGAAATTTACAGCACAGTTCACACAGTTTTAATCAAAAAGCCGCCGTTAGCCCGCGTGAAAACAAGTATGGGAGGACGCCGCACAAGCAATTAACACTTCGCTCGCTTGCTGCTGAAGTGACAAATCCCACTGACATGACAGATCTCACACGAGTGACAAGAAGTTTTTAGTTTAATCTCTTCCAAATGGAGTAGCACGAGATGGAAAAAGTGGTGGAGTGGGGAGGTGTGTTGAGGAGCGGCACCAAAATGTCCCAACTGGGCCAATTACCATGGTGAGACTACAGCCCGATTTAACCACAGAGCAGAGTGAGACGGAGAGCTGTCACCACAACTCCACTTCATTATGGGCACCCAGGCCTGTTGCTGCATATTGGCATTTAAAGATAATAGCATGAAGGTCTCATAATGTGCGCTTGGTAAATCCGGCCATTTTCCAGCTGTTTGCCGGGGGAATGAGATGTGCGAATAAGATGGAGAGAATTAATCTGCCAGCAATGAAACCGTGGCAGAGTTGTGACAAATGTCGCCGTTTAATGCCTCTACAGCCTTCAAAACATGACTCGGCTCCACATTACGGCCATTAGCAGAGATGACCAAATTCAGCAGGCCTCAGCTGAATATCGACCTCAGTGAGGCAACACAAATTATGACCGGCTCCCAGGGTAGAAAGGCCCTGCCAACAGCTGAAATGTGGCCAGTTCACAAGAGCTTGGACCGGATCTTAGGATTCAAAAATTATACCAACCACTGTGCCACACCGGCCAGAGCCAAGCACTCATAGCTTGGAGCTCCCGAAGAGCCAAATCAAGAGTTTGCTTAGGTTTCTTTTTTTGTTTTTTTAAACCTTTAAATAATTTTCCTATCTGCAAGGTTCAGCTCTTTCAACAAGAAGAGTCCCAGTTAATTTCACACCTAGTTAAATACTTAGGCGGAATGCATCAGGAGTAAATGGTTTAGAACTAAAGCTTTTAACTGCAGTAATGATTTGTTTTAAATGAGGCCAGAGATGGACATGCAGAGGCTGTTAGAAACATTTCTCTCTGCAGCTGATGATGGCTTATGAAAGCAACTCAGCAGGTAATGTGCTACATAAATGTGTACTTTAAACCTCAGGTGGAAAGTAAGTCCCATTACTCAAATACTGTCCTCAAATAAAATAACTTAGATGAAACTTCATACTTTTAACTCTGCTACATTGATGTGATTGCTTTAAAGTGACTTTATATTTCATGATTGTACATCTAAAACATGATTTTATTGTAGAATGTATCAGTCGGAATAATCTTTGTTGTCGGGCACATACTCTCCCAAAAATCAACTAATTATAATTAGGGATGTCTCAGTCGATTTAGGCTTTTTTTTTGTAAGTCAAGAACCCGTTCATTTGCATCCACTTTTACACACAGTTTGCTATTTCAATAATCTGCAACGTTATCTGTGCTAGTATTGATTTTCATTATTAGAAACATGATTTGGGCCACAAAGATTTCTCTGTTTCATATGTCCTGGGATAATTTAAATCTGTCCTGGATGATCTTGACTTCTCTGCAACACATGAGATCTGGCTGGAGGTCATTAAAAACCACAAAAGACTTTGTCATGGTGCCCGTTGCTAGCTAAATTCCTACAGTGCTCTCTGCTCGCAAACACAGAACTGCTGCAGTCCAAGTCACCATCTCATCAAGTCCCTACAGTAATAAACAGGAAGAAGCTCCACCTGGTGGTGCAACCAGGTACTACAGGCAGTTGGCAGAATAGTTTCTGAGATGCATGTAGAGGAAACAGGTTTTCACCAGCATGGTGCCATGCAGGAGCTTAACAACAAGCTTCATGAACATTTACATGACATTATGTAACATTAGATGCAGAAATGCATTTTTTTCTTAATGCATTGCAGAGTTATTCAGTTGTCAAGCATAATAATTTTAATATACAGTACATAAAGTGTCTACGAGCCAGGAAAATGATATGGAATTGGGATTTGGTGTTGGCAGATACTAAGTATTAAATGACTCAGATTGGATCAGGGGCAAAACAAACTTAATTGGGAATCCGTTATCGTAGTTTTAACTATTTGTTTGTGCACACATTTAACAAAACAGGACAAAACATATTAACAGGAGAGCTGTAGAGGTTCTGGTTGGATGGATTTTGTTGCATGTACTCATAGATAAGCTAGCAGTTTCCCCCCCCCCCCCCCATTTTCAGTCTTTTTACTAAGCTAAATTACTGCTGGTTCCAGCAACACATTTACTGTAAAGACACCAATCTTACTGGCCTCATCATCCTCCCCAGTGTTTTATGTTTCCATGGGTTCTTCATGTGTTTTCTCTCTCTGCTAGACTCTTTTCTTTTCCCTTCACCCTCACTTTAACCAGACAAGGCAGATGTCTGCCCTCCCTGAGTCTGGTACTGCTGGAGGTTCTTTCTTCCCGTTAAAAAGGAGTTTTTTTCTTCTTTTGTTTGGAGTTGTTGGGTTTCTCTCTATAATTTTGGGCATCTTTGCCTTACTGTGTGAAGGGTGTTGAGAGGACATATGCTGTAAACTAAATAAACAAAAATAAATTAAAATTTATCAAACTCCTGTCAAAAAAGTAAATAAGCATGTTTTACAAAATATCAAACTATTCTGTTTAACTACATACAACCAATCTCCTTTGGGGGCCAAAATGTGATTAAAATCAGCAGAATCTTGACTGATAATATCAACAAAGCAATAGTATCATGTGTACTGAGATGTTGTACATCTATATTTTGACTTCAGATGAATTCAGAAATCTCCTACACGATGATTAAAACAACCACAGACTATAAATCCACATTATTCATCAGTGTCAAGGTTTCATATTTTTGTGATTCATGATCCAAAATGCAACAGTTTAGACTTTAGGATGTAAAAAAAAATACAAGATTTTAGCATGTTGACCTTTAAATTTGTTTCTAAGTGTGAGATTGCATGTAACTGAGAATATATCCATCTTGTCATTTAGTCTCTTTCACACTCCACAGATCCCCACCGTCAAAACAATCTCCCTTTGTATCATGCAAAGCACAGCCCCACTGCTTACTCTGTCATTTCTCTCCCCCCTTTGCTCTCCCTGAGGTCTCTCTGCTCGCCATACCGAAGCTTTCGCTGCTTCACCTCTCACCTCGTGTTACCACATTTTCCCCGCAGTGCGTGCTGTGTATTGTTAACTTTGGCATCTTCAGCATGGAGGGATAAAGATGCCCTCCTCCCCTCCCATGTCCCGCTATTCTCCAGTTTCCTCTTCCACCAGAGAAACAACAGTAAGATCATGGAAGAGCAATTGATCAGACACAAAAACTCTGATGACAGACCGGGGTCTCGGCTGGAGCATACGTTTTCTTCACTTCACTGGAAATCAATCAGTCCTCCGTGTGTCTGACATGTGTTAAACTCATCTTGATTGGAATTATTCCTGCCATATGCTGTGCTCTATGTTAAACAAACACCCTTTCTGTCCTGACAATCTCACATGAGGTAATCCTATCCATACTAATGACAAACTAGTTCTATTTCTTTACCTTCTGTCTCTTAACTGCAAAATGCATGACCGTGCATTTGAGGAATGAATGGCAAGTTTGCAGAAGCCTGCGGTATTCAATTCCACCTTTTTTCACTCTTGCAGCAAAAAAATAAAAAATCCATCACTTCTTTTTCTGCTTTTATTGCACCAAGGTAGACTAGATCAAAGCGGTGCTCGAGCCGCAAACTTTTATCGCCCTCCTCTTTTCTTTTTTTGTTCGCTCATTTTCCACAGATGATATCCTGCATCTGTTTCCCCTCGAATGGTGTCTTTCTTGGCTGCCAAGTTTGGAAGTCTTAAAAAAAAAAAAAATCCAGTCCCCATAAAATGAGAAGTTATCAAAGTAGTTCTGCGCTGAACAGCAATAAATTGGCAGTGACACTTTGAGTACACACCGCTTCTCCTCCGCTTCTGCTCTATCAGTTACATTTTGTTTTTCTACCTAATTTCTAGCAAAGAGAAGCAGCTTTCGTTTTGCTAGAAGCACCTGAGATGTGTTTAAAACCTCCAATACAATTGTCCCGACTGTTCTCAGAAACAGTTTTTTTTTGGCCACTTTGGGGAAAATCTTCCTCTTTTCCCAGACGTGTGTGAAGTCAAATCAATTGACTTTACAACAGGCTTGACATTTAAAGAGGCTCAAATTTTGTCATGAGGTCACCCAATACAAATAAAGCAGTGACCCATTTTCCTAAAAGCTGGTTTCACAAAATAATAACAGCAAAGGCGGTGTGTTGAGTTTTGGATGCATAATCAACCCTCTGGACATGATGTCAGAGCACTAATAGAAAAAAAAAACTTTTCCCGAAAACAAAAGCTTTTTGGACAGAAACATGAATCTATTAGTTTAGCTCTGAACAATCTGTCCGGCGGAGCTCCATTCGGCCTTTTGTTCGAAATGGATCTCAACTTGACAAGCTGTCTTGATGATAAATGGTCTCCAAATTAATGCAGGAGCCATCCAACCAGAAAATGTAGCGTCAGCGTAGCATAGCAATTAAGTCCACATTAAATACAAAAGGACACGTCAAGTTGCTAGGATGATTCTGCAGCTTTGACTACAGCTACAGCTGATGGCTCTTGACCTCATCTGCTTTCGCTGCACTGATCTCCTCTCACATGTCCGACAATCGCTTCTTTTTCACTCTTTTCAGCTGGACTCCCTGCTGCTTTTTCGAGAATGTTCCAAGACATAAACAAAGAGAACAAAAAAAGGTGGAATTTACTTACCTTCTCCCCCATATCACCTTTCGGTCCTTCTTCACCCATATCGCCCTGAAATGAAATCATATGTGATCACATTTCAATGCAGCTCAAAAATACCTGAGATTGTAAAGCTCAAACATGACTGGCTGACTGCTTAAACAGGCCCAGTACACAGTAGGACTCTTTTCATTTGGTGATTGACTGCCATTTAAAGCATGGCTGCTTGAGGAAACAGCAAAGATGAAGTACCATTAGTGTACACATGTACTGTGTCGGTACTTCATCTTCACTCTGGTCACTGAGTCATCACATGTGGTTCACATATGACTGATTTCAGGTGACGTAATGCGCTCTGTGGAGATCCTGAACTCGTGAAAAACTTCTGAAATTCTCAACTTTTTCCATCTCCTCTGCATGCAATAGATTAAATGTCAGTCTTTGACTGGTTGTTCTACCTTTTTTGTTGATCCAGAAAGAAATATCTCAACAGATATTGGATAAGCTGATATGAGGTTTTGCACAAACACTCATGTTTCCGAGATGAATGACCTCCATCTTACTGAATATACAGACTTTTAAGGAGACGATGAATTTGACAGTTGGGTTGTTCCACCTCAAATCATCAGGGAACTTCTGCTCGACCTTCTCTGATTTGCTCGAAACTTTTTTTAATCATAAGCTATGAATATATCAAGAACCTTTTGAAATTTATTTATTTATTAAACTGCCCGGTGACCCACTTTCAGCTTGTTTTTTCAGAATTTGAGGCTATGTTTGAGTGACAACAACTCAGGAACAAAAAAAGAACTCTATAGACTATTTTCACAGAATGCAACAGAATATAGTAGAATTATTTTATAATCATTGCAGTTTAAAATGAATTTAAGCAGCAATCCGATCGGGGCATTCACACAATCAAACTTTTTAAAGTATAGGAAAAGAAAAATGTGCAAATACAAAAACATAGTAATAAGAAATAAATGTATGTACAAGAAGTGAAGGTAAAGCTTATTTTGTGTATTAGGGATTGTAAAATCAGTTGTGTAACTGATGTTACACTTATGAATATTGCACACTGCTTACATTTATGAAAATGTAGTGGAGCTTAAAGTACAGCAAAAAGTACACAAAGGTGCAGTCTCATGTAAACGTATCCACAGGAGGTGTGCAAAAGATGATGAAAAAAAAGACACATTTCCAGAATCTGTGAATGTAACAGTGAGTAATCCTCATTGCTTCAAAATCTGTAATATTGGATGCATTATCTTTGACTATGGCTGAGCTAAAATATAAAGAAAAATGAAGCTGTCACATCTTTGAGCACACATCAATAAAAAAAACTATCATCCAAAAGTCAACTAGTGATATTTTTGTGAAGCATATGCAGCTGCATGTCACAATAATTTAAAACATATGAAGTAGTTGGTCACTAAAATGGGGAGAAGAAAGTTATTTTCAATGAACTTGCATCCATTATTGACAAGTTCAATTGCAGTTTTAAAAAAACTGACCTAAAATTTCTCAAATATTGTTAGAAATACCCATATATAATGTGATAAAAACTTCTGCTAAATTAGAGATGATTGAGCAGAAACTGATGCAAAAGTGCAATGATTTAATCTGCATTGACCCCATTACTGAACAGAATGTTAGCATGCGAACTAATACGGTGGTAAACACCTGCTTAACATCAACCTGCAGTGGATTCTTCATATAATTGCACTGCTATAAAACCAGTTTATTTTCTATCATTATGAATAAATATGTTACTAATTTGAAGGTTAACGTGAAAGCCATTGATTGTTTTCTGGGGAAGATATTGCCAGTAGTGAGAGTCTTTGTGTTTATTAGCGTCAGAGGCTAACATTGTTTTCTTGAATTCGATTGCTGGCTAATTAGTTCCCAACCGAAGCCAAACGCAACAGATTAAGTTAACATGCCTGGCTCCTCTCGAAACAAAAAACTCTCAGCACTCTGGGCCCAGTTTTAGTCCCGTCTGGCAGGGAACAGATCATTTCAGTTTTAATAAATCCACATAATTTTATATTGCTATTAGTTTGCAAATCATACAACCAATGAGCAGTTCCAAGGATATGAAATCAAAAGGTTGTGTCCTTATGGAGAGCATTAAAAACAAGAACTTGAAGAGAATGAGATTACTGTAACAGCCTCCATGCTTGACATTACTGTTTATTTTCCTATCTATGAATTTATCTGTTGGAAATTACTCTCTGAACTTGCTTGCTGGCTCTTTAGTTCATGAGCAAAGCCAGAAACTGCAGTTTATGTTAACAAATTCTCATAATATTTCAGGGGAGCAATTTACAGCTTGGAGTTGATGATTAACAGGATTGGAAATTTGAACACATCAGTGGCACGGAGAGTTTATTTTATCCAACTTTATCCAAATCCTTGTGCATAATTTCCCCCTTTTTTGCAGCTAAAACTTAAAACTACCCAAAAAAGGAGCATCTCTTTGTTAAAACTACTCAGACATCCAACAAGTCAAGGAGTCACAAGCTTTGTTTTAAATTGGTAGTTTTGGATACCGGTTTCATCCCAACGTTGGAAACCAATCTACCTTCTCAGACCGCTGGGATACGCTTCAAACTTTCTGCTCCCAGCTGCGGTTTCTATAACTGTACGCTTATTTTCATCCAGCTAATTCTCAGCAGGATACTCGTGATGCTGTGAGCAGCGGTTGCTAGGAGATAGTTTCCACACAGCCACATTATTACAGTGTACCAGGTATGTCGGTGATAAAGAATAAGCCTCTGATTTGACTCAGAGCTGAGAACAAGCGCCTGAAGGCCAGTTTTGCGGTCGATGAAGCGCACTGAGTCATCACTTCCCTCCCCAGGACGGTTCGACCGGCGTTCACACCTCCCACCCAACACCGGCGATGGAGAGAAAAAAGCTGCCGTTCCTGTGTGAGGTTATTGTTTTTTGGGAGAAACTTGGTGCAGTTTTTAATGACTGACTCACTGATGGGAGTCACTTTTGAAGAAAGAAACGGGTTGTAAAGGCAGAGCTGCCGTTTGTTCCAGCACACGGCGGGGTATCGGAATAAGAATAATGTTTGGAGATCTGAATTAGCGCTTTACCTTTTCACCTCGTTCTCCCATTTCACCCTGTTGGGAAAGAAAGCAGAGTATTAAAGACAGAAAAGCTCAGGGGGAGAGTTGGGCAAGGCTCAGGGTCAGATAGCATCTGGGGTTAAATTCATGTTAGATTACAGAAATTCTCTTGTGTTATGGCTGCTCCTTTTCCCCAGACAGACCCTTGAGAAGCAGCATTTTTGAGCTATTTTTTTTTTTTTAGAATTGTCACTGAATTATCATTACAACAAGTAATCAGCAAATTACGTCTAATTTAACATCACATTTACAACACACGATGACAAAAAGCACGTGGTTTAAAGAATGAATAAATAAAGCACAAAAAAGGTTGATGGTGAAAATTTAAGATGAAAAATGCTGTAAAAAGGATTAAATGAGATTAAAAAAAAGAGGTGTTTTCTTGATTGGAAAAAGAAAAAAGAAGATTTCAGACAAAAATGAAAAGGTAGTGAAAAGGTCATGAATTTACAAAAATAAGAGCACACAGAAGACGTGTGCACCAGACCTTAACTCCTGGGACACCGTCCAGTCCTGGGATGCCAACATCCCCCTAAAGACAACACACAGTGGCTGAATTCAATATGCTGCTCGAGCAGTTTGAACTAAAATTTAAGGTCAGGAGATACAAAAACACATTATGCAGATAACCTTTAACCCCGTCAGAGAGTAGCTTTGTGTGGATGGTCCACAGGTGTTATACATTTGTAGGATATATTGTAAAAAATGAATGTTTTATAACATTTTTTCCAACATTTTGCTGTTATTTGGCAGATTTTCACAGGTTTGTTAAATTACAGATAACTATAAAAACCGCATTAAAAATTTTATTAAAAAGCTAATTATATAATTTTCTTACAGTGACTGCAAAATGACACTAACTGTACTGAAATCAGCAAAAAATCTGTATTTTACAGATATTTGCTGCTATTTGACAGAAAAAATATAAATAATTTAACTGCTGTTTTACAGATGGTTCCTGTTTTGTTAAATCACAGATAACATCCAGTAAAATCACAGGAAAAAAACAAAACACTATTTTTTACACTGACAGTATTTTTTTTAAATATGCGAATAAAAAATGTCAATAATAGAAATTTGCTCTTTTACAACATTTAACAGATTTTTTTTGGTTTGCAGTTCTTTAAAAAAAGTAAATCTTTTTAAATTGTTATTTTATAGACTTTCTTTGTGTTAAATTACAAACAATATCTAATAAAAATCACAAAAAATTATGAAGTTACAAATTTAATAAACAGAACAAAATTGTAAGTGATGTCCTCACCTAAAACTGGCATTTTTATAAATTCGTGCTTTTACATTTAACTGAAAAAATTTTTTTTTTACTATACTTAAATAAGCAAAAATTCATTAGTTTACAAATGTTTGCAGTTTTTAAAAAAAAAAAGTAAATCTTTTTAAATTGTTTTCTCTTGATTATCTTTGTGTTAAATTACAGACAATATCGAGTAAAAATCAAAAAAATTACACTGTTTCAAATCAGCTAAAAATATAATTATTTTACAGATATTCACCATTATTTTCACTGTATTTTATTATTTTTGGACATCATGGAATTCCACTGTCTAGTGTATTTTTCTGCCCAATTTTTATTTGGAGATTTTCTTCTGACAGTGCAGTTGTTAATGGAGCAGGAGACAGGACAGATTTGACTGTATTGGAAGGAACAGACTCTGCACTTGTTAATGTGCAACTACAACTGGATAAATATCATAAAATTTCCTCCCCCAAAAGTTAAGCAGCATAGAATTATTAAAACCGCAAACTAAATTTGAAAGCAGAGAGAATAAACAAGCTGATTAAAAGCTTAATTATTTCTGGTTTGGTTCTGTACATGAGCTAAGGGAAGAGAAAGCAGAGGCCATGCGATGAGCGCCAGTTTGCTGTTAGTCTGAAGCTCGGAATTCTCTGAAACCGACCTCAGTCCATCTGTTGCCAAAAACAATTAACCTCGTGACCTTTGCGAACCTACCACATCATTAGCTTTTTAGAAGAGTAGTAGCTATTCCTCAACCCAGACAGACAACTATAACCAGATGAAGCAGATTAATGCAGCCACGATGGAAAATAAAGCAGTCTGTATTTTTTTTAACTAAAATACACGTCAGGGGGCAGCTCTACTGACCATATATTGCAATATACTTAATTTTTTGGGTCTTTCTCCTATTGTTTTGCATTGTTTCCCCACAACTCTTTGTTTGCGTGAGGCATTATGGGAACATCTGCATACATGATCCATGCAGGGAGGATCCCTGGAGCTGCACACGAGTGGTGAAACTCGTCATAAACGCTGGAACCTCGTATCATTTATCAGCCCACATATGGGAGTCATTGACATAATGGCGACGCTATATTGCCATAATGATGATGGAGTCTGATTAAAAAACTCCTAAACTTTGCCTGATCAGGTTTGCATTAGCGCTCGCTGCCTTTCGGTGGATATCGATGTCAGATCAATATGATGTCTGCCAGTCAACCTGCCTCCGCCGGGCCAAGCAGCTTTAACTGCTTTAGAGTTCAACTTTCTGCATGAGTGAGACTTACATACCATAACAGATTCTGTTTTATAACTGCATTGCACAGCATTGGAGTTCTATTTCATGGGTGCTGGCAAACTCCGCTCCTTTCACAAGTATGGAATTAAGCCTTCAGCTTTTGCTATATCCAGAGTTTGCATGGCTTTCACTCAAATATGAAACTTCTTCACTCTGGTTCCCATTACATCCATGCGTGCCTCTCTTCTCATATCTCTATGAATGCATGCTCAACATTAGAAAGACGCCGCAATCATCTCTCCGTTCACTCTTATGCCACCGTTTTTGTTCTGGAATAAATACGCCTTTCCATTTTTTCCCCCTCCTATTGTGAAACACCTGCGCCGTGGCTTCTTTATTCAGAATGAAAAGCAGAAATGAGTGTGTGAACAGAATCGCAGGCAGCCAGAGCAGGAACTTTGCGGTTGAGACTGGAAGATGCAGCCCAGGGGTATTCTCCTAAATAGAATAGCGGTTTGAAATTGTCAGAATGCGAGCAAGAACTTTTCTAATATGAAAAAGCGCAGGAAGATTAATGAAAAATAATATGTTGGAGTGGACTTGGCGAGATAAAAACACACCATCAGCGGTGAATAGAAATGAGCTTTCTGAATTTCTTCTGAAGAGTCACACGTGTTCAGGCAAAATTTCGAGGGATAAAGTGTACGAATGAACAAAAATGGAGCATTACGTAGTTTCAAATATCTATCTGGAAAGAAATAAACAGCTGGTTGAGTATTGAAAGCTTTTAAAAAGTGAAGTGGCTTCATGTTGCTGTCACAAATCCTACTGTTTAACTGGAAAAGAAAGATGCTAAGTGAGAAATGATGCAATAATAAAGGCAATTCAGCAACAGTATTTACTTCCTTATAGCCCTAAATCACAAGAATTTGTACCAGTCAGTCATTGTTTTATCTCACCTTCAGTCCGTCAACGCCAGGGATGCCAGGAGGGCCAAGTGAGCCCTGGGAAATAAAAAAAATAAAGGGCATGATTATCAAAAAAAGAAACAAAAATGGAAATGTTATATATCTCAATAGTCAGAATCAATGCAACAGCATAGTCTAAAGTTCCTCACGCCAGAACCAAACAGACCTGAGATTAAACAGTCTGCAGAAGCGTTCCTGAGCTCATCTGTCTATTGTTAACATCTAGACGTCTTCACACAGTCTGTGCGGATGTTACAACACCAGACCAGACTAAATACTTCATGTCATAATTCGATGTCTGCCACATTATGGACAATATATGGATAATGTAGGCAGATGGCAAGACATGGAGATTGACTGTAGTTCTGTTGAGGAAAAGAGTCCTCTTAAATGGTGAGATGTGCCACACAAAGCTACACATTGCTCGATAAAAGTCTAATTTTAGATGAATCGCAAAACAACGTCTTGTCTTGACACATTCCTTCAATGACAGATGTTGAACTGCCGAGGGATTCATTTAAATCCTGAACATACAAGGTAGAAGTTTCTCACAGCATTAACAAACCATCAGACGCTGAAATCATTTCAGAGAATAGATTTTCAACTGAGAAGTTTTATTTTGTTTTTTTTCCCCTTCTTAAAAAGCTGAATTCAGAATGAGACAGATCACTTGGTTGCCTTGACATCCATCTACATATTGCCGCAGACTAAACACTCCATAGCAACAACACACTCCAACCTTCAGCAGCATTTCCTAGATAGGACAATGCATCCATGCTCCCCTGCAAAAACTCCTCGGGAGTTGCTTGAGGAACCCGACCAAGAGCCTTGAATCAACCCCCAAACTCCCCAGATTCTAATCTGATCTCGTCTATGCAGACTACAAACATCCTGACGCCAGACACCACATGACACCTCCAGAGGTCAGGTGTCCATTTTTGATGGCACAAAAGGAGCCTTCACAATCTCAGGGAGGTGGTTTTAATGTCTAACTGTTAAGTTTTGCTTTGTTGCTTTAACTCACTACATGATAATTTAGACTCTGAGGACACCAAGTATGTCTTAATGGACGCCCACTCTCTGATTAGTGATTGCTTATGTTGGCAATTTGTATGCCTTCATAATAAAAGTGACGCACTGTTGCCATGGCCACATTTACAGATGTATTGGAGATGGGTGGGACAGCAGTTGCAGTAAAAACATCTCTTTCTGTCTTTCTGTGTATTTGTTGTTGTCGGGGTCTTATGTAATGCAATGACAATGACTAATAAAAATGACATCAAATCATTCACGAAGGGGATGAAACTTCAATAACTCTCTGTAGATCTAACGGAGTAGCCACAGAACCCGGCTTGTGAGTCATTAACACGGCTGTGTCATCACTGACCCCACACACCAATGGGAGGCCATTTTTCTAGATAATACACACTGCAAGTATTGTAAAGTAGCTGTAGTACCTGGTTGTGCCACCAGGTGGTGCCATGTACTGTTTAATGCTGTAGTAACCAGAAGAGGTGGTCACTCAGGCCATTGGCAAGTCCAAGTTGGCAAAAAGAAAGCACTGTAGGGGGTTGAGCTAGTAGGGGGCCACCATGACAAAGATGGCTGTGATGCTTAATGACCTCCGGCCAAAGCTCATGTGTTTAAGGCAATTTATATGCCAGTGTCCGTAATAGAGCTGCCATTGCATCTCATTGACTTAAACAGCAATGTCAGCACAAGACAAACGTCCACAGTGCTAAATGTGTGCCGTCAGTTACTCTATTATTAATATATATGGCTGTAGTTAGAAAATTTCAGTGTTTTCAGGCAGACAAGTACATAAATAAAAATGTACTGTCATTCGCCGCAGGAATTATAGACTAAACCATCTTAATGGACTCCCACTCTCTTCTTAGGAGTTTGCTTATGTTGGCAATTTCTATGCTTTCAAAATAAAAGTGACGCACTGTTGCCATGGCCACATTTATAGACGTATTAGAGATGGGTGGGACAGCAGTTGCGGCAAAAACATTTCTTTCTGTGTATCTATTTGTTTTCGGGGTCTTACATAATGCACCGACGACGACTGAAAATGCCACCAAATCGGTCACCAAGGTGATAAAACTTGAATGACTCTTGTTGTGGCCCCACTGCAGATCTAATTGAGTAGCCTCGGGGCCTGGCTTATGAGTCATTAACACAGCGGTGTGTCATCATTGACCCCCTCTTCCCACGTCGACGGGAGGCCTTGCCGACAGATGACAGCGCAGACAGGAAGTGTCTGATTGGGTTACACTGAACAAACACTGGCAGCTACCTGATGGCTGGATATGGCTTACATCTGTTCCCCACATCAACGTCGCCAGGGACCCAGCAGCCTGTATTGCAGCACTCAGCTCCAGGTTCTCTGTTCTCCGTCTCCCTCCTGCTCTGTCACTCTCTTTTCTTTCCTTCCTCGTGTTTGCTCACCCTGGCTGCGGCTCTCTATCTCTAATTTCTACAGTCAACAGATTTAACACTCTTTTTCACAACATCACTGAAATGCTAAAAATATTAGCTGTTAGTTTGGAATTTTAAATACAGAACATACCTGGTTCACTTTATTCAATGTAAGAAATATCAGAGGAAAGAGAAATGATGTTCTGTAACCTACCTTTTGCCCTTGTGGCCCCTCAGGTCCCTATAAATTAGAAAAGAGACATAGAGAGATTGAGTGAAAGAGAAACAGAACAAAAAGAGTTCATGTCAGATGAAATAATATGATTCCCGCAGCCAACACGGTCACAGCAGAGAGACTGGCAAAGCCCGTGGTAGGATTTCATGCAGTGAGCACACACCCTTCAGGCAGAACCGAATCACAATCAATCCCTTGTTTTATTCTCCAGTGAGGAACGAAAATCCACTCACTCTGTGCCTTCTTTTCACTGAACTGCACCATAAACATGAATCTCTAATGAGACCATGAATAACAAAAGCTTTTATGGTTTTTTATCTTTTATGTTGATCTCTGTCTTTATTCGTTTTAGTGACTGTAAAAACTTGTCTTGTTTGGCAGCGCTGCTTTCGGAGTCTACAGTCCAACACATAGGGAGGTTCATTACCTAAATGGGCCAGTATTTGGAAAGCTGTACAACTCTAATAAGTTAGCCAGGGCGAGAAAGGCGCCACATCACTGACTGAGATTTAAATCGGTGATGTATGAGTCTGGAAGGACAGTTTTTGACTCAACTTGCTGTTTGACACAGTAAAACTCGACGACATGCTGGATCCTCAAGCTGCTCCACTAGAAGCTCCAGGAATAAAAGGAGAAACCAGACTGAAAGGTGGTTCCCTCCATGTTGCTAAAACAAGACCGTGAGCTATTGCAGTGCCACAGCAGTTCATCAACACCTTTATGCTTGGCTGTTATGACACTTCATGTTAGCCAACTTTTTTCTCACTTTGGGCTCAGGATCCACAGTAAATGGTGCCATTTGGCTCTTCACTTGCACTTGAGTCAAGGCCAGGCAGACCTTTCGCCCCACAAGCCCTCTACACGAGCAACTTTTCTAGTTTTATTCGTGTTGATGCAATAAAACTGGACACAATAAAGATAAAGGTTTATGTGCCTGTATTAAAAATTCAGGTTAAAAAGTTAGACTGTCAGTGCAAATTTCCATGAAGAAGAAGCGCAGTTTATTGGTGGCCAACTTATGACTTAATAATGATCAGTTTTCTGGGAATAAGCTGCTGTTTGATCATGTCATATCTTGTTTCGTTCTTGTTGGTGAAACAAGGCGATCACCAAGTAAATAAAGCTCCAAACTTTCCCCATTCTCAATTTCCATTTTTCAGAAATTAGCCTGTTAAAATCCTTGTAGCAACAAGTTCTCACATTTACAGAAATGGCCCACACAGTTGCAGCTCATTTATAGTGCATTCCATCCGCGCTTATAACAAAAACCTCAATGAAAAACTTTCATTATCCCGGCCAACCACGAAAAAGGTTTTCCTCCCGCTTGCCTTTAAAAGCCTTTGTTAGCTATCCTCAGTAGGGTTTGGTAAACATCTTTATGACCCACTAGGTATGTGAGAGCATGTGCCACTCGCCTCAGCGCTAATTAGCTTGGCTACATCTGAGAGCACTCAGGAGCTACTGGCTGAAAAGGAGAGTTCTCAGAAAGTCAAGCACCCTTGAGGAAGTCCTGGCTCTTTTCTTCTCAACTTTGGGCCCCAACATTGCTCGAAGATTAAACCTGAGAATAATCCAAACATCTGCATGAAAAAGCATAATTCTTTTAACTAAAAGCATTCATCATGATAGGACAGTATATTACACCTCAAGTGCCTCATTTAACATTCAAAATGGGGGAAAAAAATCCACAAATGTGCAGTGTCAACCAGGATGCCTATTCAAGTACCACATCCGAGCACAAATACAAAGCCCTGAATGTTTGGTACTTTTATTTATGACTTGGAAATGACAAACAATGAGGCAAGTGCCAGGTCAGTTCCCACACTCAGGGTGCAGTGCTTGAACCCTCAGCAGCTAAGGGACTTCCAGAGTGTGCAGTTCTTGCAGGAATATTATTTTTGGCTGATCAAAGCACAGAAAACCTCCACGCTGGAGCTTTGGGGTGCAGGTTAGGAGCTTCTGTGCAAAGCCTTTGCTTCTCCTATAAGATAAGTTTTGGAATATTATACTGTTGACACTAAATGGTGGTGCTTTCAACTTTAAAGTCACGTTATTGTTTGGACAACCTGAGCGTTATTGTATTAAGTTTGGGCATTGTAGGTCTAGGTTAGCACAACATTGTACTCATTGAGGAGACTGTGGACATGTGTGCTTTATTTAAACCGTGTACACAAGTTAAAACTTTTAAAGACTTTTCAATTACACGAGCTTTGCTGGTGCTAAAACTATAAACAAACTGGCAAGAATCCGGCACATAGGTAAGTCATCAAGCAGACAAAAAAGAAGCAGTTCCATCAGTTATTTGCATTATATGTCTTAGTTTCCACCTGTATTCTTACCTTCAAATAACTACTGCTCCTGCACTGGGTTAAGATTAGACTGTTTACAGTGGACTGGGAGCTTGTATTCCTTTGGGGGTTGAACTCTTGGATGCATTTTATCTATGATGCCCGTGGAGAGGACAGTATTATGCTAATCTACTGCACAGTCATGGGCTTTAGCTAACTCTGGGGACTCAAAGGTCAGCTCTATTTACATCTGGAGGAAACTAGGATGTTAAATCACCTTCCAAGGAGCTCACATTGCATAATTACACACTTTTGTACTTTGAAATTGGCTTTGATTAATCTAGACTAGGGATGTCCTGATCAAGTTTCATTTGGTTTTACTGTTTTACTAGATAATACATCAGCTGTAGTACCAGTTTGATATTGCAGTAATCAGAGGAGGCAGTCACTCGGACTAAGGGTGGGTTCATGTTGGCAAGCAGAGAGCATTATAGGGGTTTCGCTATTAAAGGGCCACCATGACAAAGATTTCTGGAATGCTTCATGACCTCCAGCCAGAGCTCATGTATTAAAGACAAGCCGGGATCGAATTGGACAATTTCTACCCCTGTGGGTGTAACAGAGTTGCCATTGTGGTCTGTTTGTGCTATCAATTATCCTATTATTGGTAGATAATGCTGCAATCACTCAGAAAATAGTTAAAAGTTTGCATCCCTGACATCTCACTCTCTGAAGTCAACAACAGATCAGTCGTAGGTTAAAAAGCGTCGTTATTAACCCCAATCCAGATCCTTGAGACTTGATCAGAACATCTATTATTTAGATCAACTATATACCGTTTTCAGGTAAGAAACATCATAAATGAAAATGTAGTTTTATTCTCCACCAGAATGATATACTAATTCATGCGGGGGAGTCTTAGAAAGAGGAAATGAACCAACATATACAGAGGTCAAATTTACAGAAGTCAGTGTAGTCAAAGAAGTCCTTTGAGCTAAATCTGGACTGTTATTTACATTTTATGCAGCCGTAAGAGGGGAAAACAGTGGCTTTGTAATAGATTTAGTTACTGGCAGCACTCCATCTGCAGTCCCTGAGCATGTAAACATGACCTCATGACCTCAGCATTTCTAAAATCCTGGCTGTGGCCCTGTCTGTAACTATACCCTCTAAAACCATATAATAACGAGACCCAAGGCTATAAAGAAGAGAAAAAAAAAAAAGATTTTCCTTTAAGAACAAACAGATTTGTCCCACAAAAATGGTTTATTCGACATTTGCCACAACATTGCTTGATTCCACGAAGCATGTCTGAAGCCATTCGCTCACATCTTTGCTCCTCATGTTTGGCTCCACATTAAAGGAAAACGCAGTCAAGGACACCAAAATATTATAGGTATGTCCTCATTATAGAGGCATACTAAGAAAATTAGTTCCCTACATGCATGCCTGCTGTGCATTTTTTTTTAAATTCCAAGGTGAGTCACTGCTACATTGTGTGGCTTTGGAATAAAAAGGACGTAAAAGCGGATCAGTGAACGTCTGCAGTATAATTGAAAATCACACCAAAAAGCATACGCAGGAAGTTTTTTCTCAGTTATGGATGGAACATATTAAGACATATTCCATATTTTTTGGGGGTAAAAAAGGAATGAAAGCTGTGTACAAGGCTGCAAGCCACCTTTAGAGAGCTTAATTTACCCCAGAGAGACCTTATGGCACTGATGATTTTGAACCGAGTCCTGAAAATATTTCCCTTTTCTTCTCCTTCTTCTTCTTTCCACCCCCCTCCCCTCCTCCTCCTCCTTGTTGCTCCACAAGAGCTTAATCCTTCTAACCAGCACCATATGTCCTGGAAGGCTGCTGGAAAACTCTGGAATCTACTTTTGCCTCTTTAACAATAGCATCTACATAAAAAAAAACAAAAAAAAAAAACACACCCATAAAAAAACGCTGAGCTGTGTGTGTCAAGTGGGTGCTAGCTCCTGCAGCACTGTTAAAGAAGCAAAAGTTGGTTAACTGGCGACCTCAGAATCCTTATCTCCAACTCACTTTTGCACAACTAAAAGTGCCGATCAGAGATAATCCTCGCAGCTTGCGGCACAAAGTGTTGGTCTTGTTGCTTATGCACATCTAATTCATATTGATTTCAATCGGGGATGTGGACCGATGGTGTGCTTCTGGATGGAGAGTTTCTTTTTATTCCCTCTCCAACCCAAATTATCAACCACACAAACCGGTCTTTCCTATCCATTATCCGATCTTTGCTTATTTTCTCCAAGGAGTTACAAACAACCTAGTGTTGAACTGAAATCAGAGGATGTTAAAAGGCAACTGCAGCCATCTTCTTACAACTACTGGGACATGCTCATCCCACGCTGCCTTACAGGAGGGGGGCTGATTTCCAGATGATGACATAACTCCTTGTTAAAAGTACATTAATGTCATGCTGTGTGTATACTCATGGATGAGCACGCCTTATTTCAAGAATTACAGCGAGTGGTGCTTAGTTTTGTATTCAAAGGCCTGCATAAAGGCTCTTTTGAACGGGATTCACTATTCATCTTTGCAGAAGTACTCCAGCTGCTGTGATTAGGGTTTTGGAAGCACTTAAAGGAGAACACCTGGAACCATCCATTCAAGATTTTACATTCATGACAGTGAATTTTAAAACAAAACCACACAAAAACCCAATTAAACCCAGCAAAAGCAGAAAGGAGGAGTCAAATTTGCTGATAGAAGCCTGTTAAGTGATCCAAAATGATTAACTTCAGCTTTTAAACTCCTTGGTGTCTTTTTCACTGCTTCGACTTCGCCTCAATTACTTCCTCCGTCCATTGCTTTCCAGATCCACCAAATTTTTCCACACCACGAAAAGGTCAGAGGAGATGAATCGGCGATGAAAGCGTTTGATAGGACCTCGTCTGTCGGCCTCGCTAAGCTTCACTCCCCTGCACTTGTGAAATCTGACATCAGCGGGTGCTTTCGTGTCACGTTTTCCTTTTCCTCGCTTGCTCTGGAATTCGGTTCGACCTATTCGGTGCAGCTTTTTTTACGAGGAAACTTTAATCAAGTGCTTTATTTGCTGAACATCACAAGAGGTATCCAGTTGCTGTTAAGTGGAACAGCTTGTCCTGGCTGCGCAAGGGGGTTGGTGAGAGAAAACACACATTTTTGCAGGTTATCATAAAATGTGTCGTTAATTTTCACTATGGTTTATAGAAACGAGTAAATATTAATGAAACCCGAATCGCTTATCAATTTTT
Source organism: Acanthochromis polyacanthus (assembly GCF_021347895.1). Taxonomy (NCBI): domain Eukaryota; kingdom Metazoa; phylum Chordata; class Actinopteri; family Pomacentridae; genus Acanthochromis; species Acanthochromis polyacanthus. The sequence goes on along the minus strand of NC_067135.1, from coordinate 9,341,543 downwards.
ATGCATATTATATATATATATATATATATATATATATATATATATATATATATATATATATATATGTCGTGCACCAGTTTAAATGAGTTAACCATTAAATATTTCTGGGTATAAATGATGATATAATAAATATTTAGTAAATTCTACTTGACTGTTTGCCTAACTGGAATCTGTAACATCATTTCGGTAATTCCAGGAACTGCCCTTTGCAAATTCGTCTTTGCACTGATTCAACACATGCTTTGGAGGTGTTGGCTGGTGGATTTTGTTGCTTTTGGACCAGGAGTGCACAATGATATTGGCTCCCCATTGGTATTGGCTGATGAAGGCTTCAAAATTAAATACTGGCATCAGACCTACATGAACCGACAGGCAGATAACACCCATGAGGTTAAAAGTTTGTTTGAAAATGTTGTTGAAAAAAGTAATTACGACTTCCCTGGCTAATGTGAACAACACACTGAAAAGCACTGAATTTCCAGCAGGCCGTAACAATAATACTACATGTTAGTTCCATGACAGAACATCTGCAGTTATTTCTAACATAACACATGCATATATTAGGATCATGTATTGGGTATAATGAGTTAGAAAATTGGATATTGGCAAAAATCCAATCCATGCAACTGGTATTTTTTCCACATTTGAGTCTTGACAATAAAGCAAATAAGAACTATTTGTAAGCTAGTTGTTGAGTCCATAGTCAGCATTTTAGTGACTCAGTGATGCTAAATTTAAGTGCTGGATTGCTTCTAAAAACACATATTTTAGTTTATTGTTGGACGAAAGTAGTTTTTAGGGCTTGCTTTGTAGCTGCTGGTTTGTTAATTTCACCACTCATCCATTGACAAACCTTTTAAATCCTTCTCTTGAGGTCAGAGGTTAGCACAACTCACAACAGGCAGGATTTTATGGTGACTTAATAAGAATACTATACCTGCGAGAGTAACATAATCGTAAGCTAATTGCACTGTAAGAAGACAATCTAAGATCATGGTGCTAGAAGCTCGAAAGCCAACTTTCACAACAACGTAAGCTGAATAATACACTACATAATATGAAATTTAATATGAGTGCAGAAGGTTAAGTCTCCCGCACTAAAAAAAAAAACAAACAAACAAAAAAAACTGCTAGCACAAAAACTAACCCAACCTTAATACCAATATTGATATTTTCTGATTGCGTCTGGTTCTACAGGTAGCATATTATTGCTGTGAGACTTTTGTGAACGCATCTCTGTATTAGGTGGTTCTATTGATTGGTTACATTTTCTGTTGCGTCAGGTCAGTTTAAGTCAGTTGTATTAATGCAACATCACCCAAAGTCACATTTTCAGTGGGATCACAGTGGTACGTTTATACATATTCAGAATATCTCATTTAGTAGTATTATTAGTGGCAGTAGGAGTGGTCATATTAAACATTAAAGTAGGAAGGCAGTGACTCAACATATTGAGTCAAATGAGCAAACCATAGCGTTCCATAGTGACCCAACACTGGGGTTAAGGTTGGGTTATTTTTATAGAACAGCAGTTTTTTCAGTGTTCATTGCAAACTTAGCATCCAAGTTCAACCGCAGATCGAGATGAAAATGGGCTTTGAAAAGGTAACATTTATGCTCACCATGGGTCCAGTCTCTCCAGGCTGCCCTGGATCGCCCTAAAAGAAGCATAAAAACAGCCAGTTAATGGAAAAGCTCTGAAAAGTTGAGAATAATATGACCAAAAAATAGCACTCAGTGTAAAAGAAGCCACATTTTATATATGAAGTCCCACAGTTTCGACAGCCACTATATCGTGCATGGCAGCCAGGTTGCCAAGAGGAGCCCAGAACTGTTCTCTTCATGTACCAAGTTATCATGCTGTGCCACCTGTACCCTTCACTGTCTCCAGCCAACAACCTTGTTCTCGTCTCCGTTTTGGTTCAGAAATGACTCTTGGACGCTCCTGCAGCTCTCGGTGCAGCAACAAGACTCCTGCTCTGTCCAGATTCCAGAACATTATTCCATTTCTACTTCTCTGTGACATTTACGGGATACATTTCGTCACCCTCTTCATTGAGTAATTCAAGACAGCAAAAGCTGCTCTTCTTGGGGAAAAAAACGCCAACAACTTTTGCAACTGGAAGAGCTGAAAACAAAAACTTGGAAAGCAACACATAAACAACACTTATTTTTAATCTATCTTTATTTTATTTTATTTTTTTGCACTCCTCGTTGTGACCATCGCCAAGACAATAAAGATCAGCTGCAGCCGTCAGAAGGCTTTACTGCTGAACATAACTGACAGGCCTTTTTCTGTTTCTTCTTTCTTTCACAGGCAGTTCACATAAATTAGCCAGTGACAGGCTTAAAGACATGGAAAATGTTAAATGTTAAACAACCAAGTAAATCTATACAGTAAAACATTCCCCTGGGAGCGCACTCATGTCGGGAAATTAACTGCAACGTAGCTTCATTAGGAAGGTTTTCATTGGAATAAACCCTCCCAGCAATGAATCACAATCTGTTGTTTTAAAGGACAAATCTGCAGGATAGCTTTACCAAACTTGCTGCAGATGTGAGGTAAAAATCAATACTCACTGGTAGACCAGGAACACCTCTGGGTCCGTCCTTTCCAGTGTCACCTGGAGGCCCTCTCGGTCCAGGAGGGCCCGGTGGCCCTGGTGGCCCGGGTGGTCCCGCCTGCCCCTGATCTCCCTGTGTGGCAACAAAATCAGCATCATTACGGCGTGATATTGTTGGATCCACCGAGACTAGAGGCTCTACAGTTAAATGATAATGAAGAGAGGAGCGGTGGAATGAATCTCGTGGGTGGCTATGGGCGGCCTCCATTCATAACATGGAAGAGAGCATTTTGGAGCTAGCATCCAACAAGGAAGAGTAATGTCATGATTTATAGATGCAGTAGTAATCCCTTACAATGAATGCGATCCTAAATGAGTTGAACAAAGAGTCTGCAATAAAAAAAATCTGTCTGTAAAGAGGTATAATAATCAGGTGGGAGGGAAATACTGAAAATGTGTGGTCCGTTGTTCCACTGGATTGAAAGAAATTCTAAGTAATCTAAATGGTGGGGAAAGTTCTTTGAAGAGTGCCAGGACAGTAATTCATTATACCTTAATAAAAGCTTGCTTTTTTTAACGACAAAAAAGAAGAAATTTCCATATTACTCTAACAATAAGTATACAAGTGCTTGTGACAGGTCTATCTGAAGGCTTGCATGCAAACTGGCCACAGAGAAGTGATTGGCTGAGACTTGGCAAGACAGACAGACAGACGAGTAAGAGAGAGAAAGAGAGAGGACACAACCCACTACCTTAATGAGCCGTCGCTTTATGAGCTGCTGGTCAGCGGAAAGAAAGCCATGATTGATCTTAGGGAAGACCATCTGAGCAGGTGTGTGAAGTCAAGAAGTCGGAGGTCAGAGGTGAGAGAAGGTTGAAGAAGGATGAAGTCCCAGAAGAAGAAAGATGAGGAGGAGGAGGCAGAGGTGGAGGAGGAGGAAAGAAGCAAATGCAGATTTTGTTAGAAAAGACCTGTGTTCATGAACCCGGCTACAGCACCTTCACAGATGAGAAATCCACACTTTTCCAGCTCTTTTTCGGAAGTTATTCATCCGGAGCCCATAATTACCACCTCTGGGGTTGCCATCAAGCCACAATCCCCCTGGAAAAATGGGAATTTCTCTTCCTCTGTGAAAGTGCTGTCATCATCATCATCGTGCCCGCTGCTTAGTCCGACTCTGAGAGCTGCACACACTGAACTCAACCTTTCAATGCGTGCATTATTCCGCCAGTGTCCATTGGTATTAAGCTTCTGTAACCATCCTGAAGGCCAAATTGGTGGATTTGTGGTGAACCGTAAGCATGAGCTTTAGAAAAACACTTTGCCACTTTGGTTCACCGTTCTCCCTGCAGTGTTCCCTCCATTCATTCTTGCATCAATGGACACGAGCCAGGGCATTTCTTCTCCTCCTTGTTCCAGTCAGCTCCATATTACTCGCTGGTAAAAGGCCACCTCTGCTTGCAGTGGGAGACCTGGCATGTAGAACGGAACACAAATCTCCCGAGAAGAGGATAACGATTGACTGGCTTTGATTAATTAGACGGAGGTTTTTCCTGCGCTCGCTCTATCATCGGTGCTTTAGAGAGGAGCAGCCCGACAGTGATTCATTGACTTCCAGTGTGTGTGTGCTGCACGGGGGTCGGACCGAGCAGCCGGGCAGCACCACCAACAAACCTTGACAGTCAGGATCTGATTGCTGTGCAAAGCAGCCAGCGTAGGGAGACCAGGCAATCCCTAAAGGGACAAACAGCAGAACATGGCACAACACACGCATGACACTCAAACACTGGGTGAACAACAACAGTTAAAGGAGGAAAAAGATAAGCATCCTACTGCTGACTCTTCTTACAAATGTATATGTGAAACATTGTGACGTGCATGAGTTTCTTTGGACCAGGCATTCCGATTCTAACTCATTTTAAACATCCAAGTTTACTTCCTGTGTGTACAATGACCATCCAGTGTCATAGCTAAGTAGGCATTTGCTCTTGTTTTCTTCCACTTTACCCTGACAGACATTTGCTGAGATCATTATCATGCAACGACATGCTGGTAAACCGAGGAGAGCCATTGTTCGCTGTTCTTTTTCTTTTTTTACGGGAACATCAAGGGATTGAGATGTTTGATGGAAATTCAATCAAACGGTTTCCAATTCGCTTGTCAACAAACTCCATGACAGATGTGATTCAATCATGAAAAGTGAATCAAAAGAAGAAAGCAGTGGGTCTTCTCCTTGTTAAAGGGGAAGCAATGGTTTACAGCTGCATGGTGGCTTTAATCCACATCCAGAAACAGTGACATTTCGTCTGCTAAACACGGTTCTCGAATGCTGTAGTCAAATAAATACGCTGCTTTGAAGTTCATCATTTTGGGGGTGACTGTCCATACATATATGCAATTTTATTTGACTGCAGTTTCTTGCGTGCTTATGGGCAAAAAAGGCAGATGTCCACTGAAAAATGGACTACAACCCATCGAATTGGAGCAAAGCTAACTGGGCTGGGCAATACTTGTAGTCTTTAGGTGCAAAATCAACAGCAAAATGTTAAGTAATTGATTAAACACTTTGCTGTTCTGGTCTAAAATAAGCCAGAATCATCACCAGCACCAGCCTCTTGGTTTCTGCTAATGACCAAAATTAGTTTTAGGAGTTTAAAGGTTAAAAAAAAACAACAACTGTTGACTTGCACACCCGTGGTGTCTTGTTCCTCGGTGTCTGAAAGCCGATCCTGGATGCTATCGACGGTCAGGATAATGTAAGCAGTTCCACTTTATTGGATTTGTGGACGTTAAGCAGCACCAGCCGGCGCGACCCAAAATAGGGATTTCTTTCAAACACATCAGATCCTCCTCGCCCTAAAAGCTTTTGCTCTTCGAACTGAAATGTGAACAAGTGCGCGAGCTATTGCTGTCCTTATAATTCTTTAAAATATCTGTACAGGGAGTAGTTTGTGCATCTTGAAAATATTACTTGTAAACGTGAAAATTGTAAAAAACACCTGAAAATTTTCACTATGTGTAATGAATAGTGAATATATGAAAGCCTTCCTTTGCAAAATAAGTTTGAGGTCATTTAGTACAAATTTAAGACCAACATTGCATTTTATTTTTATTTTTTTGTTTTAAGAAGGAATCAGCTGAACAATACTTAATAGGAGTCCGTATTTTTGTACAATTCTTGAGGGGAAGTCGTCATTTCAGTTGGGAAGATCCATTAAACATAGAAACCCTGTCTTTATTTTGTGAAATATTGCAAATGTTGCTTTAAAACTACTCCAATTTTCAGCTTTTGAATCTTCCTCACAAGCTTAAATAACCTAGAAATAGACTGAGAAGATGGACAGGGTTTATAAACGTAAATGCTATCATTAACGTAACGGCGACATGCTAATCTTGACGCCGCAGGTTCATGAAATATTTCTTCTAGACATGCCGCACTAGTATAAACATTAGCCTATAGCAGATCAATCTTCATCTATATTCAGGCTTAAGATAAAATCTGGCCTCTCCAAACACAGCTTTGGTGCCATCCCTCTGGTTCTCCAGAGATAATTCAAAAAGCATGGCTCATTAAGAATGTGGCTTTCAAGGCAGCCTTATTTAATTCAGGCCTGAAGCAGAGCAGAGCAACGGATACTCTTACAGTGCAGACAATAGCCACGCTGTGTGCCACTATGCACCAGTATTTCTACAGTTATTTACAACCTCAGGCATCTTGAGGACGAAGAAGGAAAACAAGCTCTGGATTACGATTTGAAAGAGTCCAGGCAATGGACTTTTTTGGATTTTTGCTTGTGTTTTTTCTGGAAAGAAGTTGGTCGACGGCATGCCGACAACCTCTCTGACCGATGCGCGTTTGAAATCTGGAAGAAAGCAAAGGATTATCTGCCCTAGAAAAAAACCAGTTTGATCTTTCCTCTACAGAGGAGCTCGACAGGGTTAGTTCCTCGTCCTGCTCATGTCTATGTGTGAGAATGATAATGACATGGCGGTTGACAGAGGATCCTAACCATTCACAGATTGCTCTGTTTTGATTTTCCCCTCCAAAACGGATGTTGGTTATTTGGTGAGGAGCTCTATTTCTATGTATGTGCCTGAAGCGAGATGACTGCATCTGTAGTAAACACAAAAACAACAAAATAGGGCCCGATATGAGGACGAAACATCCCAACCAACTACAGGCTGTGGCCTTTGCTGCACACACATGGCTTTAATACACTTAAGTGCAGGATTATACATTCATTTGAAGGCTCGGATTCGAATCTGATAATTTATCTCGAGGGAAATTCACATTAAGGCTTTTCACACACAAATAGTAATAATTCACGACTGAAATCCTGGAATTTATATAATCATGGCCTCTTTATTTTGGACTGTAAATTGGTCAAATCCCAAAAACCGGACAAACAAGGGCAGTTTTTATTTTTTTCGGAAAATCTCTGGAATTTTTCCTCCAGGAATTCTCCAACCTTTGCTTGACAGCTGCAGCATCCCTCAAACAGACCACACACACCTTTTCCTCAGCGATACACAGCGATGATTCCTGTTAATTGCATCCCACAAGTGGAACTCCGGTGGTGGCCGCGCATTTGTTGGTCAAAACTGGTCAATTTATTATTTGCTGCTTGGTTAACCTTTGGCGTTTTGGATGTGACCTTTGGCCTGTAGGGGCAGACAAATGGCCGACCCTGACATATGGGGAACAGACTGAGGAAGTGGACGTTTTGTGAGGGAATTCTGCCCCGAATGTAGCGATTTTTATTATCTTTGGACACAAAAGCCAAACTGAACCCTCTGCACACACCATATAGAAATACATATGCGTGTAGCTGCAACAACAAGTCTGTCTTTTGCATTATTCTACATTTAAATCCGTTTCGATTTGATTGATTTGATTTGGCGTGCACGCAGGACATGCTCGTGACATGCTCTGTTGTTTATACGTGCTTCATATGGGTTTAATCAACTGCCTGCACACTGTCAATACTGGGCATGAAATGAGCTTCACTTCCAGACAGACAGACTGAGTCAAGGTCAGTCAGCTCTTGTCCTGTTATGCCTTCATTTATTAAGGAAGTCCTTCTAATACTGTTCCGCCACATTTACCTACTAATTGAATGTGCAGAGTCAATATGCTGTTCTCGGAGGAGGTAATATGATTTACTTGTGACCTCGCTTTCTTTCCTGCCCCTGTAGTCCTTCATATGTGACACTCTGTTAATTTATACCTGTTACGGGACAATTTTGTCGTAATTTGAAGTTAATGAAATGCCATCTTGAAGTGGACATTTTGTTTATTTACTCTCGAAGACAAATAGGACCCGGTTAGTTCCTGTTAAAGCTCCATCAGCCGCGCCGCTGTTTTCAAAGTATAAATCATTAAACTGATAGATGACACCATTTCTGAGGTGAAAAGGGAACAAATCATGGGCTAGAAATTCTATCCAAATGGAGAGTCATTCCAGCAGCGGAGGTATTTCCTTTCTCAGTGTTGCAATCGTGCAGTTGTTGCAACTGCAACGATTATACTTTTTTTTTTTTTTTTTTTTACAGTGCACCAAAAAAAACAAAACAACCAGCATCATCCCACACTTAAACTTGACACAGATGTTCCCGTTTCTCTTGTTTTATCTCAAGTTAATACTCTCTGTGATGCTTTTCCATTTTATTTCTTGTACTTTGAAGCTCAATAATCCTTAAGCTATCACCCAAGCTGCTGCTCATTTCAAACAAAACATGCATAAATACTTAATTCATTCATAGTACTTTAGACATTTGCACTTAAAAGCCTCCAAGCAGCAACCTGTGTCCATACAAAGCGAATTAAAGGTGTTTGTCAGAGAACTACAATCCCTTACTTGCCATTCAATGAGTAACATTAGACTTTGAGGCCACTAATCAAATTCCACAGTAAAAGGCCATTTGTATTGACTTTCAAAATAAAAGAAACCTGACGTGCACAACTCGAGCAGACAAAATTAATGGTCAAACTGCTAGCATGTGGGTGGGCAGCAGCACTTAACCTGGATCAGATCCTCTCGGGAGAGCGAAACAAACCGAGAACCTCGTCGGCAAACCTCTCCATGTTCTCCAGCCTCACCGAAATCAATCGCAGCCTTTTAAAGTGACTCCGACTCCACGCAATCCGGCCTTGATGAGCAACAGCAGACGCAGAAGAGGTGAAAGTGTGTACGCACGTGCACGTGTGACCCTCCCGGTTAATGCAATCTACTTTAAACAAACCTGCGCCGTCTGTTTTTCAAAGAGGCCTCATTTTTTAACCATTATTCGAGGAAAAACGAGAGCTAACTGCTAAAGCGGAGATCGAGTAATTCATTTCAGAGTCTGTCAAGCGTGGAAAAGCACTCACATTATCATCATTTAGAAGCAGCACTTTTATATAAATGTCAAACTACAGAGCTGGAAATGATTAAAGTTCTGAATATGTCACGTCGAAGGGAATTATGTGTAATTATAGAGACAGAGCTAGTTGCCTTTTGATTATCGCTGAGACTGAGCAGAGCTCTTCGGCTGGTGTGCACGAGCTTGTATTCATATTTGGGGGTTTTGCATCTTGAAAAGCACACCAAAGTATCTTGCACATTCGCTGCCCGTTTTTTGATGTAGAAATAAGCAGTGGCGCGTTGCTTGTTGTGTTTGGCTGGATTTGGGAAGAACGCTATCCCAGGAATTTCATGCATCTCAAACCTTTTCGCCCACAATTCTGCTGGGGGAGACACACACAGTCACATTCATCTGCTAATCACAAGAAGTCAAACCGCATACCCGAGGTCCCTGGTCGCCTTGATCCCCCTGCAGAAAAAGAAGAAAGGATTCAAGAAACACACACAAGCAGAGCACTAATAATAAGACTCGCACCCAAATCATTGAGGCGTAATTCAGAACACGTCGATAAAGAAAAATAACACCGGAACCCTCAGCTATTTATTCACTGCGGCTGAGAGTAAAATCACTTATGATAACAAGGACTGACATGAATTGGGTATGAAAGAAAGGGGAAAAAAAGAGCAGCGGTGTGAGGTTTGGTGGGTTTGGTGAGGGGAGTGCCAGGCCAGATTTTATGCCCCAGAGATGTTTGGCTTCGTGCCTCGTTTTGGGGGTAGATCCCTGCGGACGGAGCACAATCCTGAAGGAGAAAACATTTGGTTTCCAATCGACCTGCGCGGTGAAGACTGCGGCTTTATCACATTAGAGTGAACCCGGAGAAAAAGTGCACTTTTGTTTGACGCAAGTGAAGGAAGACCGAATGTTAGACAGTAAAATAAAAAACCTCAATCCTTCTAGAATCGGACAACGGCAAACTTCTTAAACCGTCTCATCTCAAACTAATTTCAATTTAATGCCTGAGCAGTGTCGAGTAAAACAGCTTTTGGAATTTTTCATCATTTTTCATCGAGCGTCTGTTCCAAAAAAACCCAATTTTAACGGGAAAACAGTTGCGAATGGCCACACTGATGCTCTCTGTATTCGTCTTGGGTGGGAAGAATGCACACAGTTGCTTTTCATTTCAGTAAAAAGTGCAGATGAAGTGGTTCACATGAGAACAAGCATCTAATCGGCGGTTATCATAACGGATGTTCACTGTCGTATAAATCTGGTCTGTTAAGTCACAGTTATTGGCTCGATTTTCTGTTTTCAGAAGCACAGCGGGAGAAAAACAATCACACTGTTGGTTTCTGGTGTTCATCAGTGAAAACAACACTGAAAATTACTCTTTTTGTGACTTTATTACATATTCTCTGTAATTTAACAAAACAGGAAAAATTTGTAAAGTAAAACAAAAACGTTTTCCTTGAAATAACTGCAAATATCTTAAAATCTGTTTTGCTCATTTAAATACAATAAAAAATTGTGTCACTTTACAGTAAGATGATGTAAAGGAGTGAGTTACTGTTTATATTTTTGAGAAAATTGTTCTTAAACATTTTATTGTTCAGTCCTTTATCCATTTTTTCTTTTTCAATGAATTCCGATTTATAACAACAGAGATCACTTGTTTCTTCTACTTTATTTCCATTTTTGCCTATTTTTTTCATAGTAACATGCAAATCGACACTTTTTAAATGTAATTTTCATAGTTATTGTCTGTAATTTAGCAAAACAGGGTAAATCTGTAAAATAACAGTTAAAGAAGATTGTCATTTTTCTTTCAAATATCAGCAAATATCTATAGTGTCATTTTACAGCCAAAGTAAATGAATGAATTACCATTTATAAAAAATACAGACTTTGATATGGACTTTTTTTGGCTTTTTTTTTTCTCCACATTTTACAAAAACCAAAACGTAAATTAATAATTTATACTATTTTCTGTGATGTGAGAAGTTATTTGTAATTCAAGAAAGCACCAAAAGCTCTGTTTTAGATACTCTACATTTTTAAGTCTTTTTATGGTTATGGTGAATTATTACCTTGTTTGTCTGTAATTTTACATATCAAATGTAAAACAAAGAATTATCATTTGCTAAAGATTTCTGAGGGGACATTGCGAGTTTTGACCTCTTTTTCTAGGGTTAAGATGTAAATTAACACTTTTCTGGTGATTTTACAAGCTATTAACATTAAGAAACTGTAACACAACAGCATAGTGTTTAAAAATAGTTAAAAACTAACACAGATTGTCATGTTTCTCTGACTTTATCTCTGCTTTGCACTCTCTCTGACGCTTTTCCATTTAATTTATTTTCTTTTACAGCACAATAATCCTCAAGTTATCACCCAAGTCTCTACTCATTTCAAACAAACATGCATAAATACTTAATTCATTCATAGAAGGCCTGTAAAATTTTTAATCTTCCTCGGTAGAACTTTAGATATTTGCACATTAAAGCCTCCAAGCAGCAACCTGTTTCCATACAAAGTGAATTCAGGGGCGTTGTCAACTCTGGTGTAATTCCACAGTCACACATTTAGTCCTGCAGACGTATAAAGAGACAGTGTGGTCGATTTGCATGCTCTGCTGCTGTTTTATCGAGGAATGCTCAGCGAGGCATTTAAGGGCTTCGGTTCAGCGCTCTGGCATTTGGTCTTTAACGTTCTGTGCTGTGGATTTTTGAAGGCAGAAAACTTTTAATATTAAGACTCCACGACTTAAAGTTGGAACGATGCAAATAAAAGCAGCGGATGCCAGATGACACTATTCAAGGACAAATGAATTATGAGCAGAGCGAAAACAAAGATTTTTATGGTCTTGACCTGCAAAAATACAAAATAAGTTGGATACTGAATCACTTTCATGTCTGTGCGATAAAACAAACTACGACCAGTAACCAGTTAGCTTAGTACAGAGACTGGAAACTGTTCTCTTTGTTGTAATGTTCAAAATTGTAAAAAAAAAAACAAAAAAAAGTGGAACTGCCAGAATGAGAAGAATGACAGGATTACTTGCTGTTCTGTATAAAGTACTGTATTTATGTATTTACACATCTGAGAAGATTTTTTTCCCTTCTTTTTCTCTTCTTCATTTCCTTATTTTATGAGGATCTGTTTAATATGCAAGTACCACATTATGGTTAAAATATTTGCATAAATGAGGAAGTCTTGTAATGTATACTGCAATGCATATATGTACCTGCATTCAAAAACTGTTAATATATTGTTCAAAACTGCAAAAAATAAAAAATAAATTAAAATGCAAAAATAATTACAATTTTAGTGAATATTAATGCACTAAGACTAATTTTACAGTCACACACTGTAAAAGAATGAACGAGAAAATAATGCAGTTTTAACCTTTTTTGGTTAACAAATTAATACTTTTTCTGTGTGTTTGTGCTAAGCTAAGCAACTGCTGGCTCTGACTTCAAATACAGACACAAGATTGTTATCCATCTTTTAAACACTCGCAACAAGAAAGCCAATAAGTGGCAGTATTTCTCAAAGTGTCAAACCATTTCCTTAAGCAGCTGCGCCAAACGTCAGAAAAACACGACACCATTAAAATATCAAAGTGTTCGATTACTCACCTTTTCCCCCTTTGGACCTGGAGGGCCCTGTGAAGACAGAGGAAAAAGGGACTGCTCAAACATTTGCAACATCAAGAGGAAGAAAAATGACAAGCTGAGGCCCGCGTCAGTCCATTTGGAATTATTTTGGAGACAATCATGAGTTGTCTGGAAGTGTAACAAACTGTTAAAAACCAGGGTGACCAATCATGTTAACGGAGAAACAAACACAGCTGCTTAACAAGGACGGGGAGAGGCGACACAATCGAAAGATTAACAAACCCACTCTTGATGGAACTAACTTTGTGTACTTTTTGACATGTCTTTCAGTATTTGATTAAAATCCCCTGTCACATGCTGGGAAACGGTACCTTATGCACTGCAGACAGCAGGGCTTGTACAAACACATAATTAAAACATAAAACAGGCCCAAATCAAGTCCATGTTTACTTAGAGGATCAAATCCAGCAATCTCTAACTAAGCATTGGCAAGCATTTTGTAAGAATGTGCCCTGAACAAGAGGAACACTTCTTTTTTTCTCTTGTTTTTTGTGCGAGGCAGCTTCACATCCAGCGTCTGTCAGTCAGCGGCTCCTGGGTGGCCTCAGGAAGAGATCAGCGGTGAGGTGTGCATCCATACGGGTTCAAAAATAGTATTTTTAATATTAAAGTTGAAGCCCGGCACGCTGGGATTCCTCCTTATTCTGAGGTGGGACATTTGGGAAAAAAATCACTATTAGTTCAGTGTCAGTGATCTGAGCTCCTGCAGAAAGTGAACTGTGCCAGTCTGATCTGCGTTTCACATTGAAAGAAGTCTGATTTTGTGTGGTCGGAGATCAAGTATGAGAATGAGAACAGACCTGAACATTCATACTGTAAAAAAATACTATGAAAATCTGCCAGAAAAACACGTTCAAAACCTGTAAGAAGTGTAAAAATAATGAAATTATCTGTTGAATTATGCTGTTTTTTAAAATTAAATACAGAAAACTGTAAGTTTAGGGTCACATGTAAAAGAAGGAATCCCCTTGGACATTATTTACAGTTCAAATAATTAGGGTTAAGATGCAAATTTTGGTGATTTTACTAGTTATTAACTGCAAAATCTGTAGAACAACAAATCCTGAAGAAAAAGACATCTGAACACTTTCAAATAACATTCTTTTTTGTACAGCACACAGAAATCTTCACGTTGTTCAGCCGTCATCAATACAATTACAGTAACAGCCACACGGGTGTTATTTTTCCCGTTTGCTTCCAGAGCTGAACCCTAAACCACCGAGCATGACATTAGAAGAGTTGAGCTTGGATGCTGCTCCTTTCAGTCTGTGGACCGGTGGCCCTAAAATAGCAGCTTCTAGATACCGACAGGCTTCCAGCTGCACAGCCTGAACCTGAAATGCTGCAGAGGTAGTTCAGCACTTTTACTCGGCCAGTTCTTCCCACACAGAGAGTTTGCAGCCAGCTTTCTGCCTGCTCGCTGCCTCTGGACGTTATTTTTGATGCTTAGTTAACTATCCGCGGCTTTGTGTGCAGCTGTGCATGTGCTTCCTTGGTCATGAGGTTGTGAACCTGCACGGCAGCGCGTCGTGCCCTTTTATTCAAACATGAGGAAACTTGGGCTCGCTTGGGGGAAATGCAATATTAATACCCACACATCTAAGGAGGTGGTCCCGCTGCTCACTTGACCGGCCGCACAAAGAGCCACAACACACTTGTAAACGCAAAATGCACTATTATGGAAACAGTGTTTCCGATTGCGGTTCCCCTGGGGTGGAACAACACAACACGCTGGAATCAAATGTGACTTTTACATTTATAATGATGCCGAGGCATTCCAGGGGAGCTGAATAAGTTTTCCAGCGTGTTCCTCAAAATGGAAGGCAGCTAAAGCAAATCAGCCTTTTGTTGTGAGGAGAAATTGCCTTTCGGATAATAGGAGGCTATTGACAGGCACATACAGAAATAAACCCACTGCAGCTTTTCACACAAGCCTGCTTAAGGTATTATGTTTGGCACTGAAGAATGCATTGGCACACAAAATTACAAGGCCAAATGACTGGGCACGAGAGTGTGTGTAAAAGAAATGAAAACTGCATTATATGATGTTGCTTTACAATAAATCCAGATTGCTTCCTAATAAACACAGCAAAGTAATGAAGATTCATCAAATTCACAGTGAACTTTGGTAAGAGGGCAAAAAAAGCAGGTCTGTGTTTGGTTTGTGAGGGAACAAATGAAGGTAGGAATCCAGCAGGAGATCGAACAACTCATACACATTTGGAAGGTTTTTATCAAGAAAATAGTCAATTTACCTCTTAACAGCATCGCTGTTATTAAATTGTGTTGCGACTTTGTGCTGTGAAATGCTTGATGACAAGTTGTAATATCAGAGTAATTCAGCTACAGATGTATGAACCAGAAACTGACTTCGAAGGAAAATGATGACACAGAGATTGAAAGCCAAAGTCAAGACAGAATTTTGTTCCTCAGGTGTGCTACAGATGAAACCTCAGAAGTACAAATCCGTGATGTTGAGACTTTTTGTTGCACTGCAGTTTCAAGATGGAAATCCTCAGCCATGGAGTTTGGTTCTTATTTTGTTCATCATGTTCCTTCTACTAATATTTAAAAAAAAAAAATGGACACGTTAACAATGGGTTGCACAGTGGAGTAAGTGGTTAGCACTTTCGCCCTGCAGCAAGAAGATCCCCAGGTCAAATCCTGGCCTGGGCCTGGGATCTTTCTGCATGGAGTTTGCATGTTCTCCCTGTGCATGCGTGGGTTTTTTCCAGGTACTCCGGCTTCCTCCCACAGTCCAAAAATATGCTGAGGTTAATTGATTACTCTAAATTGCCCGTAGGTGTGAATGTGAGTGTGATCGTTTGTCTGTATATGTAGCCCTGTGACAGACTGGTGACCTGTCCAGGGTGTCCCCTGCCTTCGCCCGAGTCAGCTGGGATAGGCTCCAGCACCCCCCGTGACCCTAGTGAGGATAAAGTGGTGTATAGAGAATGGATGGATGGATGGATGGATGGATGGACGTTAACAATGGAAAAAGCTTGATCTTTAAGTGGAGGTTGGCTTTAAAAGAAGCAATTATCCAAGCAAGTCATTCTGTTTTGCTACAATATCTGTCAGTTTCGACAACAGAGCAGACGTCATGAAACTACTAAGTATGACGATGTTGGAAATGATAATGAGCAGATGGAGAGTCAGAAATCACAAGTCAAGGATCTGCAACTGAGATAGTTAATCACTATCAATGACTGGGTGAAGCTGATGGACATTTTAGGAGACAAGAGGATGCCGTCAGACACGTTAAGCCATTTCATGTGATTTCTTAGATGACAAACTGTTAAATTATTGACATTCGAGTGCCTAGCTACCAACAAACCAGCATCCAGCAGCCATTCTTGTCTGTCTTTTGCCATCTGTGGCATTGTGTCATAGATATGAAGCTGCATTTTAAGGTCTTTCATAGTCACTAGGTTTTTAACTCCATCTCTGAGTCATAAGACAACTTTATTTAACTTTTTTTTTTACATCTAATGTACATGTATGATATACATATGTACAGTATTTACACTACTGTTTGAAAGTTTGGGGTCAATTACAAATGTCCTTGTTTTTGAAAGAAAAACAGTTTTCTACCAATGAAGATAAGATTAAATTGATCAGAAATGCAGTGTAGACATTGTTAATGTTTTTACACTACTGTTTGAAAGTTTGGGGTCAATTACAAATGTTCTTGTTTTTGAAAGAAAAACAGTTTTCTACCAATGAAGATAAGATTAAATTGATCAGAAATGCAGTGTAGACATTGTTAATGTGGTAAATGACTATTCTAGTAAGAAACAGCTGATCTTTAATAGAGTATCTACATAGGGGTACAGAGGAACATTTCCAGCAACCATCACTCCTGTGTTCTAATGCTACATTGTGTTAGCTAATGGTGTTGAAAGGCTAATTGATGATTAGAAAACTCTTGACCGACTATGTTAGTACATGAATAAAAGTATGAGTTTTCATGGAAAACATGATATTGGATGACCCAAACTTTTAACAGTAGTGTACATATACAGCATCATGTTTTGTATTGTATTTTTTGTAACACTTAATGTAACAGAATAACTGAGGTGAGGCGTTTAAACCTCTTAACTCTCATTTTTAAACAGAATCTTTTCATAATCCCAATTTAATCTTCATCAGTCACATGAGGAACACCTGGCAACAACACTCAGCAGGATTTACTGGTGGATTTGCACTGTACGTGGAAGTGGAAAGCTACTTTTGACATGCTTAAACCATAACGTACCTGAACACTTTGCTCATTTTACTCACCCATCTGGCCATAAAGCATGTGGAAATGATTTGGCTACACAGTGTGCACCTGCTCATTATACGGCCCATCATTTGCACATCACTTGGAGAGACAACACCCGCTGGAGCTCAGCCAAATGGTTTAAGCGCGTACGATAAAGGTCTTTTATAGGGACTATTAAACAGCTCACTTGCGAAGACTCTTTCAAAGGAGTGGACTGTACTACAGTAGAAGTGCAGCGGGTGTCTATTTGTCAAAGTGTCTCCGCAGCTTTGTGGTTTCACTCTGCCTGGAGGAAGGTTACTAATCAGCACCTGCTTTTCACATCTTTTTACTGCTTCTGCTCTGGCTCTTTTTCAGCAGCGGCCCTCCAGCAGGTGCTCCACAGCTCATTGAGCTGCTCACTGAGCATTTGCAAGTTAGTTTGTTGGACATGATTAACTCTCAGCGCCTTCAACACCTTTTATATATTCTGATTCTTTAATAAACACATGCATACTTCAAAAATGTTTTTAGTTCATGATCTTCATTTTATTCTTCACTTTTCAACTCCACACAATTTCTGGGATGTTTTGTTCCTCCTACTGTGATGTCTTTAGTCACTGTGGGCTCAGATTTCACAGCACTTTAAAAGCTCTGTACCACTATGGAAACAGGACAACATAGAGGAAACTTAAAAATGTCTTTTGTTCGGTTACATTTTTTTAATTTCATCAATTATTGAAAAAAAAAATCATCTGCACATTTTTCTTAAAAAGGCTGTACACACTACAGATATTTTAATACGTCTATCTTTAAATGGTCTCCTATCTTCTCTGTGTAAACACTGCCTGCAGTTCAGCTGAAAAGTTCCTGATTTTTTGCCACATGACTGTGGGTTACAGGTCGTAGCCTCATGGTTTCACCCAGGAGGGCAGAATTTGTAGTTGTTTTTTTGTTTTTTTAACCAAATCTAGGGGGAGCAAATGATTTATTTTTTAGCAAATTTTGAAATTAGACATTTGGAATGAAGTGACTTTGATGAAATCTCACAATTTTAAGTTTAAGTTCTGATTGAATCGCACATCCAATAATCTAATAAGTCTGCATTTTAGTTTCTGGCTCCGATAGATGGTGAAATTTTGGCATTTTTAAAAACAAAACATCCTTCGAAACGTTAGAAAAATAACACAAAAGATGTATTTTTTATGCTAAGCTGAAGTAACCTTCAAATTGACCAACTCGGAGCAAGAAGAAGCCCATGTCTAGAGAAGATTTTAAAGAACTGAAAATATTGTTCTTCTAAACATGTTTGCATTTTGTGTTTGGTTATGATTTCGGTGTGGCGTTTTTCCACTGTTACTGTATGATTTGGAGGAATTATTTCATAGAGAACCTCTTAAAATATTAGTCCTGTGAGTGACCTGAAAGTACTAACAATGTTCTTCATATGTGTGTCGATTAAAAGAACACAATTCCCCTAAAGCTGAAGCTCTATATCCACTTATTGAAAATGACACATATCACATTGATGGTAAGCCTCACATCTTCTGCTGCTTAACGTTGAGCAAACTTCTGTCAAACTTCCATCCTGAGATGATTTGTAACAGAACATCCTGTGTGCATGATATTGTCGAGTTTATGGTGGACCACTGGATCAGGATAAAGCCGTTTTTTTTTCTATCCAGACACATGTGTAGCTTCTCATTCGAAGCCAAACCATGACCACTGTCTCCTGCAAAGGCCCGGACGAGAAAACCTCGGCCACCTTTAAAACAGAGCAGGGGAGAAATATGGGAAGGTCTGTAGGGAAATATAAAAAGGCAGAGTGAGCCGAGGGCCAAACCCACAAGCAACATGGAGAACGTTGTCATTCAAATCTGACAATGTAGCTTACTTCACTTCATATTGCAAGGAAAGAGCCAATGATGTTCCATAAACTGATCCTGGCACTGACCTGTGTTATGTTCGTCCTGCAGTGCTGATTTCTAAGAATATATTGCACAACAAGACTGTTTTGTTGCATGTTTGTCTGTTTTCAATTGTACAGAGCTGCACAGGAGTGTTTGTATGTACACATGAATCTGCCACTATCTGCCAAACATTGTGTAGTTCCTTGTGCCACCAACGCAGCTCTAACCAAAGATGCAACAGATCCCTTAAGTCCTCCATGGATCAGGCTTGTTATCCAAGATGCTTGAGATTTGGATGCCAAGTCAACACCTGGAACTCTTTGCCATGTTACTCAAATGATTTCTGAACAGTTTCTACAAGGAGCTTTATCCTGCTGGAAGAGACTACTGCAATCAGGGAATGCTGTTGCCCTAATGGGGTGTACCACATGGATGCCAAGATCTGCCGTTTCTCAGCAGAACACTGGCAAGAGAATCACATGGCGTCTATTTTTTCCCATGGTGCATCCCGCTGCCATCCCAAAGATGTCAAAGAAAATCTTCCATTGCTCCATAACCCAGTTCTCATGAACCCATTATAGAGGCTGCTGGTGATGGATAGGAGTCACCATTGGCACTAACACCTTTTTATTATAGCCAAAATTAAGGTTTGCAGGAATTTTTGAGCCACCATTCAATCTCAATGGATACCAGTCACCCTTGAGCTCGCCGGTTGTCCTTCCTTGAACCACTTTTGCCATCTCCTGCATACTAGAAACACCCCACAAGACCTGCTGTTTTGGAGAAGCTCCAGTCCAGTCATGTTGCTATCACAATTTGTCCTGTGTCAGATCCTCACATTCCCCACTTTCCCAGCTTCCAATTCATCAACTTGAAGAACCAAACGTAATATATCCCACCCAACAAGTGCCACTGCAGCAAGATAATAGGTGCTTGAGTGTTGTGGCTAATTGGTGTAACTTTTACACCAATTTGCTCATCAGGCAACCAGATTACCCTAGATCCAGTTTTATATCAAAGAACTTGTTCATAGAGGTTTAATTGGATAAAAAAAATACAATTCAGTTTAAACTGCTGTTGTTGCCAAGGTTAAGTCAGAATTGGTTCCATATGTGCATTGTTTAACAGCAGTCTATGTCTTCTGTCCCATATCTTTAATATCTGTAATTTTGGTGTGTGTATATACATGAAAAAAGAAATTGAGTATTTGCATTATTTGCTTTGTATTTTCTTTTACAAGAGCCTGTGTTTAATAAACATAAATAGTTTAATCTGTCAATCACTAAGAATGAGGAACCACACACACTAACGCACAATGTGAAAAATACCGCCCTTCTCTAATTTCAGATCGTCTCCCATACACATTGAATATCCATTCTTCACATTCTTACTCTCCTATAATTTAGCCAAAACATGATGGATGAAAGCTCGACACTGTTCGCCTGACTGAGCAACACAAGGCGAGGGTCTGGCTCGTGTCCATTGCTTTAGCTGTTGTTGACATGAGCGAAACAATTCTCGTGGGTTTGGCTTCGAGCTGCTTGTACGATCTTGTGAAGCGATCCAACAAGATGCAAAAAGTCAGGATCTGCTCGTAACCTCCGTCTGGACTCCGATGTATTAGTTTTCATCAGGGTGACCTGTTAAAATTATCGAGGTCCAGAAAACTCAATCCATCAAACAGAGCTCATATCCTCTTTGCAGAAGCTCGGCCAACTGGGCTGGCAGCAGTTTGTGCAGCCCAAACTGCCGACCACATGGATCCAATCATCTCACCCTGGAGCGCTGGCATCTCTGAGAGAGCAGGCCAACAACTACCGCTTTTACAACCTCTTCTTTACGGGCTCACTCGCACAGCTACACAATATTAATAAACATGTGTGTACACAGGAAGCTAAGCAAAGCGAGCCCCCGGGCACCGAGTGTTGACAGGGAATGAGTATGAGTAAGTGAAGAGGGGGCAGGTGAGGAGGGCTGCTCACCACCGAGTGGGAATCAGGCCAAAGTAAACCATTTGAAAGGACTAAACCCTGACTGACACACTTCACACAGTAAAGTGATGCGTCATGTTTGTCGCACGTTGAAATCAAACGCAGCAGAGTCACTCCTGACAATCTGAATCCAGTTTAACCAGGTGGACTTACAGGAATCATTCAACATTTTGGGAAATGTGTTTATTTGCTTTCATTGCTGTGAGTTACACGAGAAGATCGATGTCACTGTGTGGTAACTACAGCCAGCAGCCAATTAGCTTTGCTTATAGCAATATGACTAGTGGTGGAAGTAAACAGCAAGCCTGACTCTCTACTAAGGAAACTGAATCTCCATACGAGCACATCTAAAGCTGACAAATTAACTCGCTACATCCTGCTTGTTGAATCAGTAAGGAAACAGAAGAAATGGTGTAGCACATGAGCTACAATTGTACTGGGATGCTTCAAACTGTCACATAGAAAGTGGTACCAAGGTGGTGCTTTTTCACAAAGTCGATTTCTTCTTTCAAAGGATACAAATCAGAACAGCTTCAGTACAAGGCAGCTGTGCTTCTCTATTTGTTTTGTGAAGATGTTTCGCCTCCTATCCAAGTGCTACCTTCAGTTCTGACTGCTAGGGAGTCAGAGATGTATATCATCAACAAACCCATGTACATGCGTCTTGAGGTGCAAATGGTTGTCAAACTGCCAGAATGATTGAATCTGAATGGAAACAGAAGAAATGGTGAAGCACATAAGGTACATCCGTGCTGAGATTCCACCCGTTGTCACTGTGGCACAGCGTACATCGAGAAAAGTGGTATCAATCTTCTCATCTAACTGTTGGCAACAAAGCAAGGCGGTGTTATTGCACACTGTTGAATTTTTCCTTCAAAGATTACAAATCAGCTTCAGCAGAAGGCGACTCTACTTCTCTTTTTTGGTTCTTGAAGATGTTTGTCTCTCATCCCTAAACCTATGACTTACATGTCTTGAGGTGTGAATGATTGTCAGACTGCCAGAACTCAGAACTGATAGTGGTGAAATTTTACAGAAACATGTCTCAGGACTGCATTCTAAGTACCTGATAAGTGGCCTCGCCTTTTTAATGGCTTTTTCAATGTAACATAGCTTTCTTATGTCTTATTTGTCCAGAATGTAAATATTTTCTACCCAAGGTGACTCTGAAGTTGTCAAAAAACGACTCTGAATTTGTCCACATTGACATACATTAAAAAAGAAGAAGAAAAAAAAGACGGAAGATGCATGCAAAATAACAAGTCGCTCACCTATACACACGTGGACAAAATTGTTGGTACCCCTCAGTTAAAGAAGGAAAAACCCACAATTCTCACTGAAATCACTTGAAAGTCACAAAAGTAACAATAAATAAAAATGTATTGAAAATTAAATAATCAAAATCAGCCATCACTTTTGAATTGTTGATTAACATAATTATTTAAAAAAAACAAACTAATGAAATAGGGCTGGACAAAAATGATGGTACCCATAACTTAATATTTTGTTGCACAACCTTTTGAGGCAATCACTGCAATTAAACGATTTCTGTATTTGTCAATGAGCGTTCTGCAGCTGTCAACAGGTATTTTGGCCCACTCCTCATGAGCAAACAGCTCCAGTTGTCTCAGGTTTGATGGGTGTCTTCTCCAAATGGCATGTTTCAGCTCCTTCCACATATGTTCAATGGGATTCAGATCTGGGCTCATAGAAGGCCACTTTAGAATAGTCCAACGCTTTTCTCTCAGCCATTCTTGGGTGTTTTTGGCTGTGTGTTTTGGATCGTTGTCCTGTTGGAAGACCCATGACCTGCGACTGAGACTAAGCTTTCTGACACTAGGCAGCACATTTCTCTCCAGAATGCCTTGATAGTCTTCAGATTTCATCGTACCTTGCACACTTTCAAGACACCCTGTGCCAGATGCAGCAAAGCAGCCCCAAAACATTACTGAGCCTCCTCCATGTTTCACCGTAGGGACAGTGTTCTTTTCTTCGTATGCTTGGTTTTTGAGTCTATGAACATAGAGTTGATGTGCCTTACCAAAAAGCTCCAGTTTGGTCTCATCTGTCCAAAGGACATTCTCCCAGAAGCTTTGTGGCTTGTCAACATGCATTTTTGCAAATTCCAGTCTGGCTTTTTTATGAGTTTTTTTCAGCAGTGGTGTCCTCCTTGGTCGTCTCCCATGAAGTCCACTTTGGCTCAAACAACGACGAATGGTGCGATCTGACACTGATGTACCTTGGCCTTGGAGTTCACCTTTAATTTCTTTGGAGGTTGCTCTGGGCTCTTTGGATACAATTCCAACGATCCGTCTCTTCAATTTGTCATCAGTTTTCCTCTTGCGGCCACGTCCAGGGAGGTTGGCTACTGTCCCGTGGGTCTTGAACTTCTGAATAATATGAGCCACTGTTGTCACAGGAACTTCAAGCTGTTTAGAGATGGTCTTATAGCCTTTACCTTTAAGATGTTTGTCTATAATTTTTTTCGGATGTCCTGGGACAATTCTCTCCTTCGCTTTCTGTTGTCCATGTTCAGTGTGGTACACACCTTTTCACCAAACAGCAGGGTGACTACTTGTCTCCCTTTAAATAGGCAGACTGACTGATTATGAGTTTGGAAACACCTGTGATGTCAATTAAATGACACACCTGAGTTAATCATGTCACTCTGGTCAAATAGTTTTCAATCTTTTATAGAGGTACCATCATTTTTGTCCAGGCCTGTTTCATTAGTTTGTTTTTTTAAATAATTATGTTAATCAACAATTCAAAAGTAATGGCTATTTTTTATTTCATTTTCAACAAATTTTTATTTATTGTTACTTTTGTGAGTTTCAAGTGATTTCAGTGAGAATTGTGGGTTTTTCCTTCTTTAACTGAGGGGTACCAACAATTTTGTCCACGTGTGTATATAGGCAATCATTGCATTGGACCGTGAATACAACGTTGCTTGACTTGTAAGTAGATGTTTTATTATTAGGGGTGAACCAGTTTGTGTCTTCCCAAACACGCAAGCTACACAAGAGATATTCTTCCAGGAGGTGTCGTAAAAGGAAAATAATGTAGCATCAATGCTCTCACAACATTTTCCCATTAGTTCTTTGAAAACATTCCATCTGGATACACAAGTGCAATCAAAGGCACCAATGGGAGAGTGGAAATACTGCTAACGCAACTGCAGAATGCACATTTAGCTATGTGCAGTTGAAAGCACGCTGTGGGCATCATTAGTGTTGAAAGCCACACTTTCAAACAAGCATAAACCTGCAACGGGGTGAAAGATCTGAAGTGGAAATATATCTATATGTACACCTCCATCTGTTAGTTCTGCATGGGAACACTCAATCATATTACGGTGGGCCCCAGGGGAACTTTTCTTCAAGGCGGGAACCTAATGGAGGACAGGGATGTGAGTAATCAGAGCAGAATGGGCAGCAGTGGATGACCACAAGTGGCTGGTGCTCATCGGGGGAATCTGGATGCAGAGGTTAGGCAGGGATAGGAAAACCACACTGGAAAACTGACTTGGGAATGGCATCTGGTTCCCATATCCACAGTGTATCACAATTAGCCGGCACAAAATGACTTTAATGTGTGTGTATGTGTCTGTGAGTGTGTGTGTGTCTGCTTGTTGTTATGTGTTGGATGTTTCTGTGGGAGCAGGGACTCTGAACTGAGGAAGGCGATAGTGCGACAGCTTATATGAGCGTGTTGTGTAAGTACAGTGTCGAGACGCAAATGACACATGGAGGAGCTTCTCATTACTGAGCAGGGAGACATTTAAAGGGCTTTAACGTCAATTGCCGGCACAAATAGCCAAAACATCGAAGCCAAATTTCTCCCTGTGCAATTCTAAGCAAATTTCTGACCCACAGACTTCTTGTTGTGAATATGAAATGTTGAATAACGGACAATGTTCCAGTTGGAAAAGCATTTCTTTGACTTCTTCTGTTGATTCGATTAGAACCACATACTGGCTGCTCTACATTTCTCATCATTTGATGTTGCGAGCTGGAGGAAAATTCCTCTCAATCACAAAGCTGTCAAGCCTCTTTTTTTTCCCTTCTCAACTGTGAGCACTGCATTCTGTGCTAATTCTTCAACCACGCTAAGTTAGTGACAGTCAGTTTTCCCTGCGAGTATTCCGCCTGCTCAGCTGGCCAAAGTACACTACTAACTGCTTCAAATCCCGGTGAGTAAACCTCAGGGTTGGCCTGACTGCTGCTGATTGTCATTTACTGACAAACAAGCGCTGCTGATGGGCACAGCGTGAGCACAGGACTGACATCGAAAAGGTCAAACTCTTAATGTTGTCACATCCAGTGCCAGTAGGCTTCTTCAGGCACTGCTGCCCTTATGAGCCCAAATAAATGCTGTCATGTCAAATAGATCCACTTTCAGCTCTCAGCGGGGCCTCTACAGCTCCAAAACCTGCGTGCATCTGCCCTCTCCCTGGCTGTTACGCATGGTAATGTGCTTTTTCTACTGCGAACTCTCAATATAACTCTGCAACATAGCAAAAAAAGTGTAAATGATCACAACTCCTGAGCAGGCAGGAGCATCACCTGGAAGTTCACTTAGGATAAACTGGCACCCTTCCTCCTCTGTAGGGCAAAAGTGATCAAAGTCCAGCTGGAATATGTTTTATTAACAGGTGTGGAGCTGCGGTGCATTTCAGATGAAGGATGAAGGGTTGAGGGCGCCTGGGCTCCTCTGCTTCACCCACACGCTGCCTCTAATCCATGTACCGCAGCTGCATAATTCATAAACTGTGACAGATCATCCCCAACCTGCATCGCTGGAATCTCAGCTGATGAAGCGGGGAGGAGGAGGAAAACTCCCCGTCAGATGCAGACACAACCAGCTTTATTTACTTTGCTGCTAACATGACTGAACTCTTTCAAGGGCTCACGTGCTGCAGCGAAACTGGCCCCAGACTCCGGTGCGGTGCAGAAGACATACTTAGCTGGGCTGAGGTGGGTTTGATATTTCCAGCGTTGTATCATTTTCAAATATTTCCCCTTTCCTTCTGACCAGATTTTCAAAGCACGCTAGTTTTTCTCTCCCTGTATAATTTTAATTTAGTGCGGCATTTAGTCTGTGCTAAAAAAGTAACAGTGGTGTTAGTGGGTACTCGAGTACAGCCTCGGGGATGGTGTTTTATGCTTGATTGGTGCTAAATGGTGTGCACACACAGTGGTGGATGCTTGGGTTTGATGTTTTGACATGAACCGCCCTCAGAGTCGCAGAAAGATGAGAAAGGAAGATTAAACACAAGCAGTGAGGACATGACTTCACAAAACTATTACGCACAGGGCTTTTTTTTTTTTTTACAATAAGAGTTAAAACACTGTAGATGCACACCTCAACCCATATCTGTCTGATTATTATTTTTCCAATCTGTGAGCTGAACATCAAACTCTGACGCAAAATCGACGCGAAAGCTCGAGCAGTGGAAAAAGTGGAGAAGACAAATCAAAGCAAATCACTTTTCCATGTCTGAACGATGAACCTTCAGTGAGGATCCCTCCTCATGAGTTTGATTGAGAAGGCCGGCTCTCTTTCTGCCTGTGGTCCCTGTCCATTCATCAGAGCTCAGCACCGATTAAGTCACAGATATGTGTAATGACTTCTGCAGCGGTTTTTGGTTTGTTTGGCTCCGGCGGCTGTGTACAATTTACGCAGTGTTCCTGGAGTTACTGTGGAGAGCTGTTGAATATTCATAGCGTTGTGTGTCCCCCCCCTCCACCACCACCCGCCATCCCCTGGGTGGGCATACCGAAACCGCATGAGATCACTTACTACCGTCTCTTTCTTTTAAGGAAGCTGGCATTGGATTTTTTTTAATTTCAGAAACAGATTTGGTGAGCATCGGGTGAGTCACTCTCAGATCGTTGCATTTGCAGCCAGTCAAGCAGAAAGCTGGGTTCTTCTATACAGTGAATTACTGATTTTTTTGGTTGTTTCGCTCACTGTGGCGAAAGCATTTCCAGCACCTTCTGCTACCTATAATGACTTCATCAGAAAGCGAGCTCCTGGAATGCTGTCGGCTTCTTATGTTCGTTGGATTTACCACCCAAAGGCCCGGTCCCACAAGCACCTGAATGCAGGTACATTTACCAGTAAATCCAGCTTGGCCAAACATTTCAGAGACACCTCCTGGACATTTTTCTGCTCTTGAGACATCTCACAGTATGATTTTATTTGTCAGAAGTAAGGCCTGGCGAGAGAGGCTGAAAAGCAAGACCACCTGCACTTACTTATGTCCCAGAACCCCAGGAGCGAGTGTCTGAGAAGGCTCAGAGGATTAACTTACGACTTTTACAGCTCAGTCGGCACACGCTATTATACCTATTCAATCATACTTGCCTCTGGACTATAAAAGTTTTTTTTTTTTTTTTTTAAACAGAGCACACGCACATGTACACACACACACACACACACACAGTGCCCGCTTGACCCGGTTATAAAGCAAACTGTCACAAGCCCTGGCACTAAGAAATGTATGCATGCGTTTCTCTTCATCTTGGAGGAAACTCTGAAGTTTTCCATCTGTTAAGAGGAGTGAATCTGTGATCACCCAGCAGTGTAATGAGGTGAGATAATCTCTTCGGGTTCAGGGAGCTGGCAGGGATGTTTGCTGGTAGCAGGAATATTACAAACCAGACTTGCCAGATGATAGGGACACAGCTCCCTATTAGAGGGAGTTCTAATAATAAAGTCTGACTATGTGGTGCAACTGGTGGTGCGATTTTGTATACTAGTTTGCCGTACCGCTTTTTTATCATTTGGGAAAATGCACTTAAACTGCTCAAGAATTAGAACAGAAAATCAGGGGCATTCATGTGTCTATAAGCTAATTTTTACGTTGCAGGCAGCAGCTGATTCATTTAACTCAATTTAAAGACCGGAAACAAAGTGAAACAGCCACTTCACGCCAAAACTCACTAATCTACATGTAATATTACATTTGTTTAGTCTGTGCTGTGAAACATGATAAGTACAACCTCAAATTAAAGTTTTAACCCTCCAAACTGTTTCTGAGGTTTGTTTTTTTATTCCCGTCTCTTTTTTCCCCCCACTGTGGGCTCCTTTATTTATACAGCAATATAAAGTCTTGCATCTCTATGGAAACAGCACAACCAAGACTAGAAGTACAGAGAACTAAAACAAGTATCGTATGCAGTGTGATACAGTTATAATGCCATAAAGCAGGGGTGTCAAACATGCGGCCCGTGGGCCAAAATCGGCCCTCCATCGGGCCCGCTGAATGACTTCGTAAAGTGGAAAAATTACAGAGAAGTCATTAACTGCAATTTATAAATTTGTTTGTGTCTCATTTTGTAATATTTTGTCTTCTTTTTGTTGTTTTTTGTCTGATGTTTATAATTTGTGTCATGTTTTTGTCATTATGTATATTTTTTGTGTTTCCTTTTTGTCTCGCTTGTGTTTTGTCTCATTTTTGTCATTTTGTGTTTTGCTTTATTCATCGTTTTGTGCTGCATTTTAGTCATTTTGTTTTGTCATTTGTTTTGTATTTTTTGTCTCATTTGTACATTTTTTTGCCACTTTGTCACTTTTGTCAAATTTTGTGGCTTTTCATGGTTATGTTTCATGTCGTTTGTCTCATTTGTTGTCATTTTGTTTCTCGCTTTTGTCGTTTGTGTCTCATTTTTGTCATATTTTCTCTTGTTGTTTTTTTGTCATTTTTAAGTAAAATACTATATCGTTCAGCTCCAGACACCTGTGATCTGTTAGTTTCAATGTGTAAATGATAAACTCAGGCAGACTATTGTTGAAATCTAAACTTACATTTTCAAGAAATTTCATGTTGCTCATAATGTTTTGTAGAAAGATAATTACTTAAATATGACCATTTTTAGAATGTACTTTTCTGCATTAAAACAAAGAAAAAATTTGGAGTTGTTGTTATTTCTTGGTTGCCATGCTCTGATTTTACTAGACCGCCCCACTTGAGATCAAATTGGGTTGAATATGGCCCCTGAACTAAAATGAGCTTGACACGCCTGTCATAAAGCATAAAAAAGGAAACAAAATATGAATTTGTTTAAGTTCACACTTGGAAAGCACCACTACTTCAAAATACTCGGAATAAATGGTGAAATTACATTCAATAGATATTTGAAGACTCATATTTTTAATTTGTTTCCATGCTAAACACTGCCTGCAGTTCAGCCTAGTTCAGGCAAAAAAGTCCCTAAATTGCTGTCCTGTGACTTTTGGTCACAGCTGAGTCACTCATTACTTCACAGCTGCATTGAAAAGGATAGAATTTATTTCTATTTTAACATAATCTAGTTAGTGCAATGCTGCTCAGTGGCGCAAGTGGTTAGCACTTTCGCCTTGCAGCAAGAAGATCCCTAGTTCGAATCCCGGGGTGGGCCTGGGATCTTTCTGCATGGAGTTTGCATGTTCTCCCTGAGCATGTGTGGGATTTCTCCGGGTACTCCGGCTTCCTCCCACAGTCCAAAAATATGCTGAGGTTAATTGAGTACTCTAAATTCCCCATAGGTGTGAATGCGAGTGTGATTGTTCATCTGTGTATGAAGCCCTGCGACAGACTGGCGACCTGTCCAGGGTGTCCCCTGCCTTCACCCGAGTCAGCTGGGATAGGCTCCAGCACCCCCCCACGACCCTAATGGGAATAAAGCGGTGTATAGAGGATGGATGGATGGTTAGTGCAAATATTTTCCCAGTGGAAGAGTACATCACCGATGAGTAGTAGTTCATGCATTTTCTGAAGGTGAAAAATCCAACATTTTTTTCAGTTGTTAAAGTTTCCTGCTGGGACAAATGATGTAATTTCAGTGATTTTTTTTCAAAGATGACATGCCTTTCAAACTTGCTGGCCTGCTCTGGTGTTCACAGGTTTAAGGGCGATTACACGTAGGACTATTTCTTGGGTCTCTGGAGCTCCTGCTGGTTTCCTGACAACCTTGCTGCGAAAACAAGACTGGAAGTAAATTTAGCACACGGACTGGAGAGCGCTCATCGATCGTCTTGTCCAACTCAATGAAAGTGGGTGACTCCGTTTCCCAACATGTCAAAGGACTTCATGGTTTTCTGCCTGCTTTTTTCTTTCTTTCATGTTAAAAATTTCTGTGCAGATGCATCAGCTGGATCGGCTCACCTTGTGTCTACAATCTTAAATGTTAAACTACAGCAATATGTGGCTATGTTTCACTTGTGTTGGGTTGTGTTTACCTTCAAATGGCTATCACAAATGAAGACGAGAGGCAGGGATACTTACAGGAGGTCCTGAAAGAGATAAAAAAAAACAATGCTTAGTGTATTTTCAGTCAAAGATCTACATCATTTATACTCCACTTAACAACTAAGGAATGCATCTTGCTGTGATGCATTCACTGACGCCATGATACCAAAATCCCTCTCATCTTTCTACCTGTGCTGTAGAACATTAGCATTGTGACAATCTATTTTCCATTCAGTCGGGCCAGCAGTAGCCACCAGGTCCAGCGATCACATTTTACATTCGTAAGTGGCTCTGATTTCACTACTACAAGGGGTTGCGAGCTTGTTAAAAAATCCCCCCACGTTTTTGTGAGGTGACACTCGTCTCCCCCCCCCCCCCAATTACTGCCGCTCACAGGACTCTGTGCCAGTGCAGTTCAGGGCTCCCCAGAACCCTGCAAATCATTCCAGGTCTTTAGGTTCTTATTAAAAACGTACCCAGCTGCTTTAACCCTGAAAAGAAGGAGTTTATTTTTGTCTTTACAAGTCCTATGTCCTTGAACTGTTCTTCTTCATGACCAGTTGCAAATCGCTCCTACAGCTGGAGCGTTTAAGTGCGTTTGAGGCTCGCTAGGCCACATTTCTGTAGCGTTGTTTTATGGATGGCTGAGTTACAGTAGACCACTTAGGTTTTAATAAACCCGCTCCCGTGTGTTTTTTTTCTGACATGTCCCACGGCGTCGAATGGCTCAGGACAAGTATTTCAAACAGCAATTATGGAAAATCAAAGAAATATGTGATAAAAGGCTTCAATTTTCTGCAAAGTACACAGCAGGCACCTCAAAGGTTTCAGGGGAAACGGCTATTACAGCTTCTTGATGGCCTAAGTTAAATTAAAAACAGTGTTAGAAAACACAGCGTGAGGCATCATTATTAGATTTTTTTTAAAACGTTTGATGAAAAAAGGAGAAAATTTGGCTGCAAAGGCGCCAGAAAATGACGAAATAAGGAAAAATATCTTTAGAATAGAGTTTTTAAAATCGAGGGATGTCATTTTACAGTGATGCTGAATATATGCCCAGCTTTTGTGCAGTTTTTTAAAAAATGGTTAACAACATAACAGTGATTTTAGTAGATATTATCTGCAATTGAACAAAATAGGGGAAAACAACAGCCAAATAACAGTTGAAACAATTATTTGCCGTTTTTCAATCCATAATATAGATATATTTTACTTTCACAAAGTAGTAATATCAGTAAAAAAAACAACAACTGTATTTTTATTATTTACATGAAGTAAGAATTTTCTGGTCAAACGTTGTATAAAAACAAATTACTACTTGTAATAATACAGATCTTGATGTTGATATTTTCTATGGTTAACATGTAAATTAATGATTTTTTCATGACTTTATTTATTATTATTATTAGAAGTAATTTAACAAAAAACAGTAAAAATCTGTACCATAACAGTTTAAATATTTGCCATTTTGCAATCCTTAATATAGATTTTTTTCTTTTAAAAATGTTTAATATTCGGAAAAATAATATTTTTTGAAGATTTAAAAACATTTAAAAAATTATGAGAACAAATCACCACCTTTACAAATTCAGATTTTTGAGTTGGCGGTATTTATAGTTTTGCCATGCTTTTTGATGATTAATATGTAAATTAAAATTTTATGTGTTTTTAGTAGTTATTATTGATGCTTCTTTCAAATATCAAATAATATCTGTACAATATGAATCATTTTCCTTACTTAGTAAAAATAGTGTAATTTTACAGTGAAACATGGGAAAATTAACTACCATGTATAAAAAAAAACAGATTTTTGTGGACATTATTTACAGCTTTGCTCTGTTCTTTAATGTTTTACATGTAAATTTATATTTTTTTTTTACTTTGATTTTGCCACTTATCACAAGTAACATCTGTAAAATATCAGTAAAGGGCTGTAAAAAAAAAAAAAAAAAAAAAAAAAGTTAAAACCAGTGTTCCTGACTCACTAGTGCAGGTTTTTATGTGGAAAGTGGTTGCTCACATGATGATAAAAGCTGTTTGACAAAAAGGTCACACAGCAGCTGCAGTTGCTCTCTCAATTTCCCATTTTTTGGGGGATAAAAGCTGCTTTAGCGCCACTGTATCATTAAGCTGCTCAATCTGCGCATCAGTTCCTCCGTTTGCTGAGTGCAGGTACCTGAGCAACAAGTCCTGATTATCCACATGTGGGAAAATACGTGAGGAAACTTCTACCACTTTCCAGCTTTGACCACCTGCTAGAACAGTTTGAGACTGTGGCTTTCACGGCTACAAAACCTTTTTTTCATCCGAAACTGTCATGCCACACTTTCCCTTTCCATACGTTACCGGCAAACAAACAGGAGATCCTAATGAAGTGTCCCATTCATTTTTAATGCAGAGGTAAATATCACCGTGTCTTTTTCCCTTTCTGTCAGTTGCAGCCAAGTCTGGGTGAGAGCTTCCCTCCTGCCTTTGTAGATGAGCAAACTGCAAAACACCTCGCCATGAATTTGCGGGGGAACTCACAGCGGTTTAGTTACTTTTGGTTAAAGTGAATCATGAATTAAATATGCCTCCCTTCAACATCCACCAGTGCTGAGAACTTAGAGGGAAATTGGATTTGCAGAAGGCTTACAGTGCAGAATTCAGCTCGCCTGAGCCCATCAAGGACTGAATTTTTCAGTCGTATAAGTAATGTTTGCAGCTTTTTTTCTGCTGTGAAATGCTACACAGAGTTTGACACTGGGCTCCAATGATGCAGCATGGGACACCGAGTCTGCTCCCCTGTAAATTCAGCACAAATAACTGAGCTATAATTGTGTGCTAATGTGCAGAATTACACTTGAAAATGGTATTTTTCTGCACATAAGAGTAGATAAAGAGCTTTAATGCTTAGATCTCCCTTCTGACAACATATTCATCCCAGTTAGTGCTGTAATTTGGCCTCTTATACAGATTCTAAGACCCGCCTTTCCAGTTTTTATCCATTGTCTGCCTTTAATAGACCACTGTACCTCTGCAGCCCAGACATCATGACTGGGCACGATTGTTTGCTTGTTTCCAATTGATTTGTCAAGAGAAGGCTATTCACATTCCCCACATTTGCTCCGGCTGAACAGGGAGCGAAGACAAAAAAATTGTCTATGCACAATGGTGCCATTTGAAATATGCTGGCACAGTGGATGTTTATTGGAAAGTTGAGCGCTGCATAAACAAAGCCTGGCGGTGTTTCAGATCTGCAGCCAAGCAGAACATTCAACTGTTGTCTGAGTGTCATTTGATTTCACTTTTTTTTAATCTTCACTCACTTTACAGAAATTAGAAAAAAGAAAAAGCATTCACATCTTTTTAAAAAAAGGATTCTACATTGGGCAGAGTTAAAAAAAACAAGCAAACCTCAGCCGATTAAGCTTAATTCGTGACATTTTTAAAAGTAGTGTCTGGATTTGGGTTTTTTTCCCTCCTCACAGGCACAGTGTTTGTTTCTCAGGCTGTGAAACCAAACCGCTCCCAGACTCAGGACCTTGCTTTGCCCCGTCTGTCTAACTTCTGTTTTTTTGTCTCTTTCTTACAAGTGCAATACTTTTGTTTCCGCGCTCTGCTGCTCTCCACTCCCGAGCCCATTATCACTCTCGCTATCAGGTGCAGCCGAGTGCATGTTCTGGCTGCGAATTCAATTTGCGGCGACATTTTCTGGAGAGCGTCGCTGCACAACATGTCCTTTTTCCTCGATACTCAGAGGGCTTCCACCGGGCCAAGTTCCTTGAGTCGGCTCGAAAAAAAAAAGAGAGGAAGGGAGTGTGTGTGCATGTGTGGGAGGAGATTGGAGATCCTTGAATGCATCATGACAACTTGTTGCTGAGTTTGTGGAGGCCAACAAAGCGTGGGTTATTAAATACACGCACCGAAACACAAGCACATCATGTCTGGAATGGACCGGAGTGTCTAAAAGTTTAGACACGGACGTCATCAGGCCCTGACAAGTTTGGCCGTCACTTGTCAGAGCTGCAGTTTTACTGTGAAAATCCACCGTTTCTATGGCAACTGAAGCTCAAACAATCTGCTTAAAACCACCAAGGCCACAAATTACACATCTATAACCTATTTTGGCTTCCTAAGATATACAGTGTACTTTTACATGATTGTAAGTGCAGGATGATTTGCTGATGTCCTGCTGAATTATTCCCTGAAACCGTTTCTGGATTCAAACTGCTGTGATCTCTGATCCAAGCACACACAAATGTGCATACCAGTTTCTCCGTTGCGGCCTCGTCTTCCTCGCTTCCCCGGAGGTCCTGCAAAAAAAAACAAGAACATAATACGTTTTAGTAGGTAATTTGATTGTCTTATTTGTTTGTCTAAGTTTCATATTCTGCAAGTATTCTCACAGTCACACCGCCCTGCAACCAGGATGAGGAAGAATCGCTGGGAAACCTTGTATTTGGGCGATAAACACCTCAGAATACCAATGTTTACTGAGTATTTAGCTCTACTTAGACATAAGCTGATGAATAAGAAGTGTGTTAT
Organism: Acanthochromis polyacanthus; assembly: GCF_021347895.1. Taxonomy (NCBI): domain Eukaryota; kingdom Metazoa; phylum Chordata; class Actinopteri; family Pomacentridae; genus Acanthochromis; species Acanthochromis polyacanthus. Next base: position 9,307,044 of record NC_067135.1, on the reverse strand, counting down.
GCCATCATCTCAATTTCTCTCTTCCTCTACAAGTTTTGTTTCAGCACGGACGCCCTTGTTTTTAAATTGCTTATCTAGACCGTATTTTCCTGTTTGCCTTTCTCCTATCAACACTATCATGCTGCTAAAGCTCAGCTGGAAGACTAAAACAATTACACGCTTTGCCAGGTTTTACACGTCCAGGACTTGGCTGGGTTTATATTGTGTGCAGGTAGTCTTTAAAAAAAAAAAAAAAAAAAGGAGTAAAACCTTTGGAAGGTGGGAGCATCTCTCTGAAACTGACCTCCGAGCAGAACATGCAGTGTTTTCCTGTGTGCATTCATTCGAGCTGTTTTCACATTTACACGGACATCACCAAAAAAAGGAAAAGCACTTTTCACTTTATATGAAAGAGAACTTTCACTGCTGTTATGTCACAAAACTAGGCCATGAATGGAGAGGAAACGTGGAATTATTAGTCCTTCAAAAGCAGAAAAATGAAAAATGTTAGCTTCTGTGGAGGCAAATCTGTGATAAATAGCAGTACTGGTTATATGAATTATCCGATGACTGTTTGCAAACAAATGGAGTGGTAAAGCTCAGTGTAGTCAATAAATACAACCCTGTATAGTTCATATTGATGATATAATCACAGAAAAACTGTTGAAAATAGGTGGTCGCCCTTGAATCCCCTGAATTCCAAGCAGTTTCTGGGTGTTTTTACCTACTGTGGGCTAGAAAAAATGTACAGGTCTGAAATGAATGCGTGCAACAGCTGTTAGCAATCCTAAAAATAATGCCAGATATTGATTGTATTCTGTAGAAACACAGCCTGCTGCAGTTCAGGCAGAACTTTGTCGCATGACTGTTGCCCACAGCAGTCATTAATGACTTCACAGTTTGGTCAAAAAGCTATTTTTTGGGGGGATTTTCAGTAAATTTGGTTTGAACTAATGCTTTCTTTTTGGCAGAATTTCTAAATGACATGTAGAAAACTAAAATGTTGAAATGTGACAATTTTAGGCTGAGATTTGGTTGCGTTTCTTGTCAGAAAGCCACATTAAAAAGGCCAAGGACTGTCAGAAACCTGGACATTTGATGATTCTTTCCGTTTCACCATTTTCTGGCTCTGATAAATGGTTTAATTTTTTAAGACAGCGTGCCTTTCTAACTCACCAGGAGGTTTTGGGGTTCAGAGGGTTAAAGGAGAATACAAAAAGACTGGAAATGAAAACAGAACCGAGAGCAACAATCTCCTCCTACTCCTCACCAATAATACTGTGAAGACTTATTATGCAAATCACTTTAAAACCTCTTTTGACCCCCTTTCAGTCAAAGAGTTGCATTCAGTCGTTCAAGGTTCAAGATAATTACAGTAATGAAATGAGTTTGGGGACGTTTCTGAACAGACTCTGACAGCTGCTCCAAAAGGATGACTTCATGACACTGGGCCTTTGTCTGCAGCTAAAAAACAAGACTAAAAATACAAAGCAATCATTCTAATTACTAATCTACATAACCTGACCCGACCCCAAAACCCCAGCGTGAACAAAATCCTCCTTCTTTATGTTTCAGCATGTCTTTCCTTTCTATATTTGCCAGACTTTGTGCACTCCAGCCCTCCATAAGTAAAGCGACAAAGCAAAGAGCAAAAAATAGGAAGAATAATCCTCATTTACACGCCGTTTGGTTGATTTATGACATTCCAGATGTGGTACTGGGGTGCAAAATGCAAAGATTATGTTGCACAGCTCTTTGTATGATGCTAAGTCCTTGATTTGATCCCACTGTTTGGCTTCCAGCTCTGCTTCTTTTGAACCGAGTCCAGGATAACATCTGCCAGTGAAGGGTCCCGGCACAGTTTTAAGTATGTAACCACAGGTGGAGTTTGACTCCCACTTTACTATGGTTCACATCAACCCTGCTTTCTCCATACGTTTGTTTTTGAAGGTTTTAAAGGAAACAGAAGGGGGGTTTACTGCGCCTGGCAGCCGCTTCATTACTGCTCACTCTGAAAATGACACTTGACACCTCCGAGAGGAATATTTTGCACGACGATATGACATCCGCGTGATTTCAGTGGTATATTCTTGACAGCTGTTAAGAAAACATTCCCCAAATTGGAGCCGACAGTCCAGACTTTACAACAGCTCACATTATTTTCAGATATCCTCATGATTCACAATATTCATCTTAATATTTTTCATTCTGATTATAGACTGTAAGGAGAGCTCACCATGCAAACCAGATTATACCAGCGACAATGAAATGCTGGGTACAGATCACTGTGTGCCAACAACAATACGTCAGCTTATGAATCACCAAATGAAAGGATAGCTTAACAATGTCTACGAGGACCGGTCAAAACAAGTTTTTAGTTGTATTTTAAATTAAACTAAAGATCTCTGGTTAGAAATGAAATCAACAGCGCTTAAAAAGCTGGATCCTGGAGTGATGAGAGACTGTTAAACCATCACTCTTGCTCAAAAACATTGCGCTGGCCTGCTGTTTTCTCACAGTATCCCAAGCACAGTCACGGAACAATGATTTCAGAAAAAAAGAATGTGGCTGGGAAATTCAAGATGAGGGTCAGCAACTCTGAACAATCTGTCGAAGCCTTTTCAGCAGCTTTGGAGTCGGAATGTGAAATAAATCAAAGTGGACTTAAAGTTCATTTAAATGTTTGGTCAGACAAATATTTTGGTCAGACATAACAAAATGGAACCCGCGGTGTTGTGCATTGGGGTTTTACGTTGTGTTATTTGGTGGCTTTTGTAGTTTAGAATCTGAGCAACTTTAGGCATCAATAAACGTGCGGTTTGGCTTCACTTTTCGCTGCGTTGAGAGTGGATGCTACTTCATTCCAGACTGAAATATCTCGACAACTATTGCAAGAACTGACATGGAATTTTGTACTGACTTTTCTCAAAGTTTGGGTGATTCTCTGACTGAGCTGGCATTATTGGTGATTGTGTCCATCACAGGATGAACCAAAATTTTGGTGATCTTTTTTTAATTTGACCATCACCTTCTAATTACCTGTCCGTTGTAAATCCCATGCATGTCACACTGAAAAACCCTTTTTCCTCTTTCTTAGTATTTCTTAAGAAGTTGGGCATCTGCCTTTAAACACAAAACTCCATCTGATTGTTAAAACCTGTGCAGTTCCCTTAGATCCATTACTTCCTTTAATCCAAAAGGCATGTTAGCTTTTAAAAACCCATTTATTAGAGAAAGAACATGAAGAGTCTTTGGTTTTCCAACAAGTCCTTGAAATAATCACGTCTCATGTGTGGTTCCAGCAGGAAAGTGAACCAGATCCAAGACAAAAATTTTGATTTTTCATCAAAATGTCACATTTAAAAATTTGTCAAAAATAAACAATTTGCTCTGATCAGATTCTGTAAAAAGGAAAAATTATGCTCTTATTTGAATAACCAGGAAGCTCTTAGTTACTCAGCTGTGACCAAATGTCGTGTAAAGAAAATTCAAAGACTTTACAGCTGAACTCGACTGAACTGCAGGATGTGCAGAGGGAAAAATAGATGGAAACAAACCTATAGCATGCGCAGCGTCGATTTTTCTTTTCAAGTATTTGTAACATCTGTGGACTCTTGGAAAAATTTTGGACCTGTCTATTCCAGTTTTTAGAACATAAATAATCAAAGAAATCCAATTTTTGTGATTCATGGCATTATAAGCATGCCACACTACACAGAAGACATTTTAAAGTCTGTTGTAACAAAATCAAAAAGCAGTCAGAAATTGTTTGGGGCTCACAGAGTTCAAATGAAAAAGTTAAAAATATTCCGTGATTTCCGTGCAAAGTTGGATATGTTTTTGTTTAAATATGGATTACTTGATATTGTCAAACATAACAGCACATCATGCTGCAAACTGTAATTTTGCTCAAATGCAACAAACCACAAACTGCCTCCAAACTCCTCATTTTATCTGTGAATACGACGGTTATAGACTGTGACTTGAACAGCACCACGTTAGCTGTAAGAGCAGCATGAAACCATCAGCATTACACTGACAAGTCTCAAAATTTATTCATTTTCTACTTTTTTTTTCCCCAGGAATAATCACACAACATGGGATTTTTACATCCCACAGAAGGTTTTTAGTTCCAAGCTTTGATAGTTGTAGTCATTTGAATGCTATTTGGCACAAAGGAATCCCATGTAACTGGTAGCATTGCGAAACCTGCTGTTTTAAGCCATGGCTGTATTGTTTTTTTTGAATAATTTCGCTCATGTTGTTCATTACGATGTTATTTCAAAGTTACGCATAGCTTGAGATAATAAACTTCTTGTTTATGCTTCATGCGATTGAGACACAATTGCCTTTTAGCACTACCCATCATCCAGACTCATTTACAATACCAGCATTGTTTCAGAGCTTGATATACATAATCAGACCATTCAAAGCTTCTTTCATAAAGTAATACAGCCATTCCTCAGAATAAAAGTCAAAGTAACGCCAGAAATAGCAAACTGGGTACCAGCTCCAACCTCCAAAATAAATCAAGTTTGAAGACAGTTGGCCTGAGACTTCACAGTAAGACCACTTGCACCTTTTGGGATGTAGTGAACAAATTCAGATGTTTTCTGAAACTGCAATTCCCAATCATATATGGTTTGTGTTCCCACATGTTAAAATGTCATTGCACATGAAGCTTTAAAATGTTTTACCTCCGATGTTCTCTGCCACTTGCTAAAGAGTACACTTTTGGATGATTGTTCAAACATATCATTGGGTTCTTCTGTTAATGTGCAAACAAAATCTAAAATCATACATTTTGGGAAAAAAACACCTGCCTATTAAGGCGATTATAAAAGGATTTCATGTTTGCTTCATTCATCAACACATTTTCCATGGTTCATTTTAAAACCGCTTCTCCTTCCAACTGTAAACAGTCGGCCTTATTCATGGATACCAACAGCACCACACACTGACCTTACTGTTTATGTATGAGTCAGAGAAACACAATGTCCAGCAGGAATGTATAACAGAAAAGTTACAGTCGTACAATACTTTCAGTGGTAATGTTTGCACAAACTGACGTGAAGTTGTTTTTGCTGGAGTTTAGATTTTACACCGAGGGTACAACGTGAACACCGAGACCAACAAGATCCATCCATTTTCTCATCGTATCAGAAGTCAGGTCATGGTGCATGTCAAGAATTCTTTCTCTTGAGCAACATTTTCCAGCTTCTACTGGAGGGCTTTTTAGATGTTCCCAGGCCGGATGAGATGAACGAGACCTGGGGTCTCCTATTAGTTGGGAATGCCTGGAAAACTTGCGAAAGTAGTCACCCGGGAAGCATCCTAATCAGATTCCTGAACCACCTCAGCTGGCTCTTTGTGCCTCAACTCTACAACAAGCTTCCTCTGGCTGTTCACTATCCTCAACCAATTACTGTCCAATGGAAGAAACTGATATCACGCACTTACGATGTCTTTCTTTTGGCTGCTACCCAGAACTCCTGACCATGGATGAGGGTTGGAATGTAGATGGACTGTAAAGTAACCATCTGCTTCAGCTCCATCTTGACCACTACAGTCTGCCCCAGTCCGTCTATCCATCTCACACTCCATTTTCACATCAATCATCAACAAGATCCCAGGAAACTTCATTCGAGGCACCAACTCACCCTTAACCCAGAGAGATCAATTCACCATTTTCTACTATACAACCAAGGCCTCAGACTTCTAAGCGCTGACTCTCGTCCAAACTCCTTCATACTTGCCGAAAAACTGCACAATTGTTTGCTCAAATTCACGGTCTGATGAAGCCAACACAAACACTTCATCTGCAAAAACCAGAGAAGCAACTCTGAGGACCTCAAACTGGACTCCTTCCTCACCCCAACTGCACCTTTACATCCTGTCCATGAATATCACAAACAGGATCCGAGACAAAGGGAAACCTTAGAAGAGTCCAACATCCACCGGAAACTTGTTTGACTCTGTGCCGAGAATTCAAAAGCCAAAAAAGTGTTCTTCAGAATTTCAGGAGAAGGATTAACTGAACACTTAACTTTCTGTGTGCTGTTAGACAAACAGACTATGATATCAATTCCCAGTTTGAGATGCGTAGTTTTGTCAGGCCTCATCAAGCGTAAAGTAATACCGACTTCATTGTTGTGTTGCTGAACACCACAATGTCCTTCTGAAAGTATCTGCATACCATATACAATAAACTGGGTGATTTCAAAGTGGCAACAACTAGCTTCAGAACTTGAATTTTAGCTGAAATGTTCAGGATATTGTTCAAAACAAAAACTCTGATGATCAATGTGTGCAGGCATTCCAAGGATTTAGGAAGAGTTAGTCAAAACAGACTTTAATATAGTCCATTTAATCCCACAACATGGATGGATGAGTTTATTAAACCTGGCAACACATGGGTATCCAGGTCAGCCGAACTAAAGCTGCACAAAAGCTGGCTCTGGGCTGCACAATCATTTGTTACTTTACAAGTACATTTTTGTGGAAACGTCTGGCAAAGAGGAGCCCACTTTTGATCCAAGATCCTCATTACTCTGCATGACAATGAATAAATCAATACATAAAATGCTAATTCATGGAACACTGCATCCACTGTCCAAGGGGGGAAAAAAATGGAAATTTAACCACAATTTTAACATCATCAGAGTCCATGAATGTCACTGCTCACTTCATCTCAGTGCGTATTGTTGTCAGAAAACAACAGCTAGCACAGAAAGCAGCAGAGCAATTATGTAATAAGTGCACTTTTCAACAGACTCTACGCAGAATGTCAAGTCTGCAATTTTACTCCCAAAGCTTGGGGTAAAACCTGACATTTTATCTAGTCGAGTTTATTCCACTACCTGCGCCGACCTCTGAGCTCTCCAAAGCTCTACAGATGCAGTTAAGTTGAAGCACATCTGTGTTTCTCTGACACAAACATCCAATTCAAGACTTTAGAAATACGGTCAACAGATAACAGGACAAAGACGGATGAAGATCTGGACTGTGTCTTCACCAGCTTCCAGGGTCCTCTTGAGGTCATTCGTCAGGGATATTGTTGAGTGAAATCGAACTTGTGACCCACTAAAGCAGCTCCGGAAGACAAGCCCATGCACTCTAACTACTTTTGCTAATCCCTTAACTTCCTGAAATGCTTTAAATTTAAGAGACATGAAGCCAGAACAAAGAGTTTCTCCTCAAAGGGGCAACTTATTAGGCCCTGACAAGCCTCCAGGACCTGCTACTTAAATTACCATATCGTTCTCTACATGTTTGTGGCATGACTAGCGGGCTGTGCTGCTCTAAAGTTAGCCCACCTGACCCTATTAAACCGTACTTACTATAAGAAAAGCATGCAATCTATTTAATGGCTTTAAAAGAAGGTCAAGCAAAGGTTGTCTAATTTGTGACCAACCAGCTGCACCTACGGATTGGATTTTTCCAAGCGCAGTTGTGTTTGCATTTGGAAAAAATCCATAAAAAAAATACATGTGGATGTTTGTGATTCACATATAATGAGCTTCGCTTGTGTCACTGGAAGTTCAACTCCTGGAAATTCGAGGTAAGTTTCCAGAATTCCTGCAATCGGATACAAGGAGCAGACTACAGCAGCATGGTTAGCGTGTAATGTTATGCCTTTTCAAAGAGCAACCCTATTATCAGGCTTGTTTAAAGGCAGCGGTTCTTTAACTGCCTTTAAATAGGAGCCATGCTGTTTGGATTATTTTTCTTGCAGGCCAAAAATAAGTAGCGGATTGTAATACACACAGGTATAACAGTTTGTTAATCTGTTTAAAGGGTGCTAATCTAATAGCCTACAGTGCTAAATCCTGGTTTCTTTCTTATAACAGACTCTACACTTTCTGGCAACATGATATAAACTGCAAATTCTGAAGAATTCGGGGCCTTTTTTAAATTTTCCCAAGACCCACATTTGAATCCCGACCCGACCTAGAAAAACAATGTTCTGAAGGATCTTTCACATTATTCTCTGATCCTGTGACATATATCTTCATTATCCTTATTTCCAAGTGCACTTAACTTCAATGTAACAATTTCCTGAGTAAATATAATGATTATAGCCATTTCCCATATACTTATTTGCAATTATATTTAATTCGCTGCCCAGAACAGAGACCATTGTGTCTGATTTTTACATTTACTCATTGTCCTTCCTTGCTGCACTCATTTTGTCACCACATAAAGCCTTCTGTAGTCCGCACAGGCACGCACATATACTGTAATTATCTGGTTTATTTTCTGCTTTCTTGCTACAGGGCGACAAAGTTTAGTTCCAATCAGCAGCGTCCACAAAGAACATCTCTGTATTTCTCTGTAATGAATACGCTGTTGTGAGCGGAGAGACGTGTGTTTACTCTGCTACTCAAGACAGTACGATTAGTTAGCTGGAGATTTACAGTAAAGCAAGACGTCTCACTGATTAGAGCCTAAATTAGATCTAATGAACAGTCATGAGGAGTAATGAGCAGTGACGCCTGCTGCACAAACTCTAATGAAACGCAGTTTTCAATTACAAAACATTGCAAATGCATAAAGTCCATGTCAGTGCTCTTCATATTAAGGTTAAAACTAATACAAACAAGGGCATTTGTTGATGTCAGGAAATTGTAAGACTGAAACTAATTACATGAAGCAACATTTATTACAACGCAGAGAGCCGAAACAGATTTTTTTTCTTCGAGCAAATGATAATTTCTGAGAGCATCTCTGTGTGTATACTCAACAGTGGTCACAGAATGCTGTTATCAACTCAAAATGAATTCATTTCTCCAACCATCCCTGATGAATACAGCAATTTTGTGCCTCTGTGCGTGTCTTTGTGTTCTGCACTGTGTTTGTCCAGATGCCAGTTATCAGTTCATTAAACCATGAGTCAATCCATTAGGATGCGAGGAATCGTCTGCCTCTGCAGACTCCATTAACACTGCGTCAAGCAGATTGAAGCCAGTATTAAAAATGCATCTTTTCTGTCCTGCACCACTAGAATATAGCAGTCTCATAGTGTTGCGCTAATTGCAGACAAAGTAACCGTTCTGGCACTCGAGAATCTCTGCATTGATTGAACGGTTGAGTCATCTTCAGTGTGTAACCTCCAAACAAAGGCGCACACTTAACACACAGTTTCTGGGAGTGAAAATCGTTACAGAACGAGCAGCTTCTCTCTCGTTCTTTGTCCAACACGCACGCACTCGCAGAAGACAAATGACATGAATACGAGTACGGCTGGAAGGCATGCATGGATCATCTGCGCTTTTGCTCCGGTTCAGTGTCAAGGCTGGAACACTCCTGAGGAGGAAGCGGGGCCTTTGAGAGAGCCTTTTCATCACCTCCAGAGATCAATGTGTTTTCCTCTGGCAACAGGCTGAGCGCTGGGATACTTGAGACCCACCCCGTTCGCTGCACACTGCAATTATCCTCCCCGCAGTACTGACTGCGGTCGTGATGGAAGCAGAACACACTCCCTGATGAGGGGAGGTCAGTAATAAGCCAATCGATCGGCCAAGTCCCATCACTTTATTCTACAAGTTAAATTGGCGTGGGTGGCCATCTTGACGGCTCTATCAGAAACCTTCACTGTGTCCTTCACTCTCATGGGAGGGAGTGTCACTTTTTGGTAACCATGTAATCATTAACTACACAATTTCTCGATTTCAAGCCTTGAAATTGAAAAAAAATAATAAAAGGAGGAAGCAGGATGAGCCCAGCTTGGCTTGGAGAGGCTGAAGTGTTACCACAGTGGAAATGAATGGTTTCTTTTGAGTGTAAACCAAGCTATATCTTGGCGAACCCCCCGTTGGAAGAATCCACCAGATAAAAGAATAATAATTGAATTGTCACGGCTAAGGCCGGCAGTCTAGTGAAACTGCAATGAACTGTATCATCTTCTCTCCATTTTCCTTCTCTGCAGGAAAATTACAAAGACGCATCTTAAGTTAAGGCTACAATGAAGCAGAAAATGCGTGTCCTTCAACATTCATTCAACACAAATGTATCCTGCACAGTGAAAATATATATTGCAAGGTGGATATTGTATATTGCATAAGGAATAATGTCATACTTTTGCACCAGTAGAAAAACGAACCTAGAACTAGTAGGTCATATGTTTGTTTTTGTAAAGGTCTCAACATAGGTGTGATCTGTGCATGCAACAGCATTATAAGGGAGGGTTAATTAAGTCTCAGCATTCAAAGGGAAAAGCAACCTCAGCCTCGCCTTGCAAGAATTGATTAGCCACAGTCAGTGACTGATTTAAGCTTCTGACCGGAGTACTCTGCTCATCAATCAATATCTCTAATTAAACTATGAAATGCTGAAGAGCAGATACAAGCAAAACAAACCCGCAGCGCACCACATTCATTACTTATACAGGATTTCACCATTCGGCCTCCATTTGAAATGGAACTCCAAAGACAGTGAGGGTGCATGGACCAGTGGCAAAATGACACCTTCTGAGGAATCAGTGCGAAGATGCTTTCGATGCTAACCGAAGGCGTGTTCAGTGAATATTGTTCCGAGCATACTGATGGCGACACGTGTAGTATCACATAGCCAAAGCCTTTCCCTGCTGCTAAAATAGTTGCAAGAACATTTCTGCAAATGGGACATAAAGCGCATGATTAACATCAAATGATCCCTCTCTTGTTCAAGTTCAAATGAAATACTTTATCTGTGTTTAGGACTTCTGTGGCTATTGGATATCACGTTGAAAATCTGCTGTAACCCTATACCTGCTGCTAACGGATGACATGACTGCTGGCTGACCTTATCAACACCAGCGATGTGTGAGCCAATGCGCGCAATCTGCGTATGTGTCTGTGGTGCGTGTGCGGATGGATTTAGAGATGCAGAGCTATATCATATGGACCACAGGGCCCCAAACTGCTCAAGGACAGTCGGTGCAGTTCTTCAAACAAGATGAAGTCACTGGAGAGAAGCCAGCAGTGCTCAAGTCAAAAAATGTTATTACAGTCCTCAGCTATTTTAATAGACTGGCATACAGTACTCTCTGCCTGAAAGCCATTCAAAAAGTAATTCTTGCAGCATATCTGGTGCTTCTTTGGCATTATGCAGAACAAATATCCTTTAACTTCATAGACTTTCATGCATACATTGTGTGCTGCTTTTAATTTGCTGCCACATTACTTTTTAGCTGCTTCAAATACATATTGTACAGCTTTTTCAAATCATAGAGTATATTATACCACAAAAAATCCTGTGATCATCAAACTCTGCAGGTGAGTTTGAAAGGCAAGTTACCTTTAAACTATCTATCAGAGCAGAACCTAAATCAAAAGAGTCACTGGATTTTTCAACATTCTCATGGTCCTTGAAGTAATAACGCTGAAAAGGCAAGTGTAATTCATCAAAATGACTTTATTTTGAAAGTCTTATGTAAATTTTTGTCAAATATGTACCATTTGCACTTAGTACATTGCGTCAAAAAACAAAAAATACTTTTCTTCCTTGTGCAACTGTGAAGCCATGACTTAGTAAACTGTGACCAAAAGTCCCATAAAATCAAATGTTCAGGATTACTGTAAGGCTTTATGGTAATCTTTGGTATTTTATTTACAAAATAAAGGATTCAGAACAGGTTAAATAACTAATCAAAATTACAAAAAGCAAAATAATTCTCATTTTATTTTGAGTTTTATTCCTAATTCTCACATTTCGACTAAATGTGGCAACACTACTGTTAATCAGTGATTTGTTTTAGTCCTTTTGTGAGCAAAAAATGTATTACGGTAATTCTCCAGTTTCAGCTGGTAAAATATAAGGATTTCCTTGAATGACTTTTTAATATCTGTAAATAAAATGCCTTTGGGTTTGGAACGGTTAGCCTGACATACTGAGATTTGATTCTTGTTTGGTTCTTTCTGGAATTTTGGTGATCTGACCCTTTTATCTAAACTAAAACAATGCCTTTCTCTGGTCAGCAACCCCCCCCAATTTCACCAGTATGCTGGAGGTTTCCCTCCCCTTTTGATCTGTCATCTGGCTCTAAGTGCAACATTGTTTTTATTCCGCTCTCTACTGTATTTTAGCTCCCGGGGGCTTCACTTTAACTACTTATCAGTCAACCTCGGTGGTCTGAGGCTGGTGTTTACTCGAGCGCCGACTGACCCTCGCCGGATTATTCCTGCAACAGTTTGAGCACGTGAGCGTGACGGCCACAGGCCCTTATGTCACAGATACCCTATCTTGTCAGCGGCAAAGGAAAATGCATGATAGACAGGCTGCAAAAGGGGGTGGCGGGATAGGAAGGAGGTCATTTAGCAGAACAGAGGGATGAAAGATTTAAGAGCAAAACGCAAAGTCGAAACAAAGTGTACTGAAGGCCGCGTGAAGCTGTTGAATTCACTGCATGTATAAAAATCCTCATTCAGGGCAGATGTCACGCTCGTAACATTCCAGTGCACATTAAATGACAGCTACAGGACATTCATTTTAGATTACTTTAGGTTTTTTTTTATTAAATTAAGGAAAGCATTTAAATAAAACATTCTCAAAAAGTGTCAATTTAGCCATGTGCAGGGTACAAACTGAAAAATACAATCTTTTTTTCCATTCAGCACTCCATTAAATCCTAAAATAATGCCACAGCATGTCAAATCAGGTGTGGTCCACCTTGTAGGGAGGCTTCATCTCGTCTGACAGACTGAGAAGGGAGGTTCCAGACGGATAAATAGGTACACTTACAAGAAGCAGCATCTGGACATTGAATGAATATTCAGCCTCTCTTGAAACTACATAACATGCACGATAGTTAAAACCGCCTGCAGGATAAATGGGATGCTCCTGTGTATGAGACAAATTAAATATTATGTGCACCATCACCATGAAAACAACCTGACTCCAGAATTTCATGGCTTTCCAAACCGCCCTAAATAAACAGAGAATTGCACAGAAGAGCTCTGGGAGGAACGCTGAAAGCTCTAAGTGTCTCCCAGCCCTCAATGGGTCCCGAGTGGAAACAAAAATAAAGTGTCATCATCGGGCTGTCAGCCGGAGACTCACTGAGACTCGGCCAGTTTTTCGAGCTCATTTTCCCAAACTTGGGAAACCCCTCTAGATGCTCTGGGATGAGCGACATTCCTCTCAAGAAAACTCAAAATGAAACACTCTTATTAGAGATTATTTCAAACCGCAAATAATGCTAATGTTTCCACTAAAGAGTCGAGATGATGGCTTGTAAGTAAAAGTAGATACATCAAGAATACAAAATGCACGGCTGAATGGAAATGGAAGCCAAAAAGCGCTCATGTTTTTCTAACCTCTGTCAATCTTTCCTCTTAAAAAACAAGCTGCACCTTCAGTTACATTTGCGAGTCATTAATTCCGCTAATGAGGGGCAATTTTTTCACACAGCACTCACAGTTCCAAGCAGGGGCTTCCTCCGGAGCTGAGTCACGGCTTTACATACACCTTTATTTTTTACTGCAGTATGTGATATAAAAGCTATTTTTCTGAATCCAGTCAGGGGACTCTTATAAACAGGTATAAAAGTTAATTACTTCTTACCTTGTTTCAAATAAATTGCCCAAAAACCCATCTAAAGTGATTTCTACTCACAATTATCTCAGTATTAGACCACCACTTGTTAGTTTATGCATTCATTTCCCCCTTTTTTCCCCTCTTGCGGTCAAAATCATTTGCTATTAAAGAAATTAACGTTTGTGGAAAATATCCTTTTTCACTTTCTTGCTGGAACTTGGATGTGAAGTGAATACGGAGCTACAGCCAGCAACCAGTTAATTTAGCTCACAGGGAAACAGCTCGCCTGGTTCTGTGCTTCAAAACACTGCCTACCAGCACCAATAAATCCTCAAAACCAAATTCTCTGCTGATTCTCAGGCAAAATTTAGATGACAACAAGATTTCAAGAAGTCACTGCACCCTCAATAGAAACAACTCCACAAACACAATTAAATATACGAGATATAACTACAGTTTCTGGGCATTTTTTTTTCTCCTGTCATTTTTATTTACCGTTGGCTCATTTTTCACTGCAATATAAAGTCCTGCACCTCAGTGGAAACAGCACATCAGTGGATAGAAGTACGGAGATCACAAGAATATCTTCTGTGCTTTATGGCAAAGTTATGATGCCATAAGTCATTAAAAACACAGTTCAAGTTCTTTGATTATTTCTTTTAAAAAGATGGAACAGCTTGGATTCAGTCTGTGCAACTTTTTTTCCCCCAAGTTCCACCAATATTACAGAAAAATAGTGACTCTATATACTATATATATTTCAAGATTTACATTTTAAATCCATTTCCGTGCTTTCCGTGGTTCCATGTATAAACAGCCTACAATTCAGCCAGAAATTCACAATTCATTTTTTAACTGTTGGTCACAGTTAAGTCAGTCACGGCTTCACCCTTCTACAGACTATCATAGAATTTTTGCTTTTTTTTTTTTTTTACAGAATGTGTTGAATGCATATGGCATATATTTGACAATTTTGTAAATGACACTTGTAGTATAAAGTGATTTTGATGACGCATAATGATTTTACAATGTTGAAAATCTGGAGATTCTTTCCGTTTTTACAGTTTGAGTCTGATAAAATTGCGTCATTTGTTGAATTTTTCCAATGCAACATGCCTTTCCAAGCCACCTGCAGAGTTTGGGTTACAGAGAGTTAATCATTTAAAAAAAGTACTTATGTTTTTGTAGAAACTCTGTACTCTTCACCATCTTAGACATCCCTTTCGTCTCTCTGTCTGGCTAATATCATTTGGCTCACTGTGCTCAAGCCAATCATTCCGTAAAGGCTGGTCTTTTAATATCACTGTCATTCTAACTTTCATTCTCCCCATATCACCTTCTGCTGCAGAGCTTTACAGGTGTTTCAGCTGAGGAGTTCAATCTTCCACCTGCCGGCTTTATTTCACCATCACAGTCATGCCTGCATTACTTTTCCTTTCATTTTCCTCCCCACTACACTTACTGAAGATGCACACATCAACAGACTGACTGCCAAACTCCTGTTCTGTTGTCAGTCTCAATAAACATCCTTCTATGCTGTATTGATCTCTCCTTTTTCAACTACTTCTTGTGCATCATCATCCTCTGGATGTAAGAACGATGTAAGGTCAGCTTCATATTGTGCTGTAAGCTATGTCCCCCTCTCAGAGACTTTTGATTTAAACCCCTTTCATAATTAAACTCCTTCTTAAAAGAGGCTCAAATAGCTTTAATATGGTTTTGCAGTGACTTCAAAAGATGTACACTGGAATGATACCAGTATTTTCCCACAAAAAGTAGCTAAACTCTTTACTAAAATGTCACTTTTTTTTCATAAATGTACAAAGTCTACCTCCAAGTAGTGAGAAAACCACAACAAAGCATCACTAAAAAAAAAAAAAAAAAATCTCGATCCAGAGGTTTTGGTAAGTATCTTTCGTGGCCAAATAAAATTCGAGACACTTTTAAATCCCAACTGTGATACTGACATAATCAATCCCAAAAGGCCCCTGTAATTAAAATCAGCGGTGTAGATCGTAAACCATGACATCTCCGGCTTTCACGCTCTGAGAAACAGACACAGAGCGCACTCCACCATGCAAATATAATAAAAACATTTGAAAAGCTTAGTGCAATTTGAGCAAAATGCATTATTGTAATTGCATTAACTGAAATATATGGTTCTAAATAATAAATACCAAAGTGGCTAGTTCATCAAGTTAGTGAAAAAACTGCAAATCATGTGTGACGCCTGCAGGCTGGAGGACTTTCTGTGATTACCAAAGAAAATCCAGACAGTAACACAATGCCACATGAGAAATAACTGGAGGAGATTTTTTGCGACCCCTTGAAGTTCCACTGCAAAGACAACAAAGAGTGTTTTGAAAGTGTTCAACTAAAGTCCCTCTGCATCGTGTTTCTCCCCTTATGTGTCAGTCAAAATGACCAAGTCAAAGGTTGGAGGAGGGGGAGGAGGAGGGCTCATCCTCTTGGGATGATTTATAATCCTGACCTGTAGTTTCAGGTGGTTTGAGGGGCCACAGTGAAGCTGGTAGTGGAGCTGAACACATTGTTCCTATTATAGGAAGGGTTTTAACAAAGAATCCACAAATACCACCAGGCAAACAAATGGCCAACTCTTCAGCCCGCAGCCATGGCATTGTCTGCCTTGGAATAAACATTATCCCCTTTTTAAATATTACATAAGTCTAAAGTAATATACAAGTTATTTATGGTATTTATATAACCAGATTTGATAAATATTTAAACGGACTTTCGTTTGATTTTGCAGGAGTTTTGGGGTAAAGTGATAAACTGCAGGTTTGTGACCAGAAGGCCGTTGGTTTAAATCCCCAGACTGTCTGTGAAAATACAGTATGTGCGGTGAAAGTAAATGTGTAGCACCCTCCCCTCCCTCTCCAACTAATTTCAAAGTTCCCCTGAGCAAAGAACTTAACCCCCAAGTGCTCCGACGAAGCTTCTCAGCAGCCTGATAAAGGACTGTGGTTTTACTGGAGCACCTTGCAGGTACGACTACAAAGTAGACTGTCGCTGACAGAAGAGCGAGCCTGCTCAGCGAATTCTGCCTGGATAACTGATATATAACTGACTCTTAGTGTCAAAGCAATGTCCCCTACCTTCAGATTATAGTCTTTATGCTAAGCTAAAAGTCTGGAGCTCGTGCAACTCTCAGCAAAAAGCAACTAAGTGCACTTATATAATCAAAGCAGTCATGTTATGTGGAGTTTTACTGATACAAGGGTTGCTTACATGCATATTACATTCGGTGATAGGTGTGATTGATATGTGATACGTGTCTTTTTCTTTTTTGTTAGGCAAAGGTTTCAAACTGCCTTACAAATCTGGACACCCCAAATTGGATTGAGGTCTGGACTCCAGAACCTGGTGCAGTCTGACATTCATGGTTTTCCTATACTTCTGGGATTCTTTTTACATTATATCTTTACAACCCATCAAAGACCTAGTGCCGAGAAGCAGCCCCACATCATGATGCTGCCACCACCATGCTTCATAGACAGTGTTTTTGTGACGACTTGTACCGTTTGGTGTTTTCCAAACATAGGATGGCCAAAAAAGAACCTTCTTCCAGTCTTCCAGAGTTGCCCACATGCCTTCTGGTGAACTCTAGCTGAGATTTAGTATGAGTTTCTTTCAACAGTGGCTTTTCCACACTCCCATAAAGCTTAGCCTGTATGTATGTCACAATCTCAGCTGCTGAAGGATGTAACTAATTTAGAGAAGTCATGGGTGTCTTCATGGCCTCCCTCGCTATTATCTTTCTTGAACAGCCACGCAGTTTTTGAGACCACCTACTTGAGGCAGATTTGCACTTGTGCCACATTCATTCCATTTCCTAAAGATGGATTTAACTGTACTTCAAGGGACATTTAGTGAGTTGGAGATTTTCTTGTATCCATTCCCTAACTTCTGCTTTTCAATAACCTTTTCACAGAGTTGTCTGGAGTGTTTCATGGTGGATTTATATCCTGGAGAATAATACACCAGTGGCTGGACCCAGATATGTGTCATTGAGACACATTCACTGCACTCAGATCACTTCTATTTCACTAATTGTGTGACTTCTAGCATCACATCTGCACCTGTGTTGACTTAAATGCGTCATCTTAATGGAGGTGAATGCTTTAAATTCCAATTACTTGATATTATTTTGTAGAAATCTGTTTTCACTTGACATAAAAGAGCCTTTTTTAAAGTAAATTCTTCTTGAAAAGCCAGATGAAATGGACCATGATTCAATGCTGAAAAGTAATTAATAAATATAAAAATCCTCCAAGGAGGTGAATATTTTTTACAGGCACGATATTTCTACAGGACAGATGTGAGAGTGGTGTCGATATTCTCACCTAACTCTTGGCAAGACAGAAAAATGCCAGACCATTAAGAAATAATTGCTGGAATTATAAACATCATAACATCAAACTGTCTCACTTTTACCGCTTGATGGTTAAATATTACACGAAATGGCATTCCCAAATGTTGGACCACCATACCAACACATTTCCAGTAATACAGGATGTTTAAACAAAACATAGCATTAGCAGGGAGGGCAAGGTGAACCATGGTAAACATGGAAAGTGACTCAGAAGTCCTGGAAATGAGCCTGCATGTTAATTTAGAGGACTGCTTGCTTCTTTAGATGATTCTCATACCGTAGCCAGTTCTAGAGGAAATGTACAGAACCATTAGACTGCAGGATGAACGCTTTGTATTATGAACCAACTGTGCATTAGGATGCAGAAAATGAAAAATAAAGTACATTCTCACATCATTAGTTCTTCGCCGAGTTCACTTTTGTCTCATCCTTTGCGTTTCTCTCCCTCTCTGCCGTGCTTCAGCATTTTAGTGAATTAAGCAGAATCTAAAATTTAGGGTAGCGAGCACCTTATTTGGCAAAGAGTCCAGCTGGCAGCCGTACTGTTTGTAAATGAGATCCAGTGCAGAACCGAAGAGGTTATGAGAAATTTGCAGACGTTTTAAATTAAGCTGGACAATCATCTCCTCTTACATCTCCCGTAATGAGAGAGATTATGGAAGATCAAGCCTCTGAATCTATTCTGTTCCTCTGTAAATCATAAGAAGACACGCAAGATTCAATTAGTCCTGCTCGCTTAACCTTGGCAGCGCGGAAATTGCACACCAAACCAGATACCCCGAGCACAGTATGAGAGGTATTTACAGAAGAGATTTGAGGAGGCAGGCTGTACCAGTCAATGGCAAACAAACTAATAACCGTGGCCAAAAAGAAAGGAGTCAAGATTGTTATTAGATAAACATTAAACAAAACCAGCAGTGCACAAGAGGATCTTTTGGTTAAATGGCTTATGAGAGCAACCTGGATGCTATTTTCGGGCCACCCATTTGTTCGCGTGAAAGCCAAAGCAGAAATCCTTCAGCATACAATGTGGCTGTTGAGTTCCTGGACGGGACAGCGATAAAATCTATTCTCATTTAAGGCTTTGTGTGTCCACAAAGATCCAAAAATGCATTCTGTTGTGGATTACCTTCGCAGGATAACGAGCCGCCGCACAACCAAAACACATTAGGAAACACGAAAGTAAGTCTTTTTTCGACTGCGGCTGCATTTTTAATGCTCTGCTTCATTATTTTTCATCCCAATACAGCTTTCATGTCTACAGAGCGTCGAATGTATGTTGCTGTCACCTTTCACAAAGCCTCTGTTTAATCAAACTACAAAGCTTTGGGTCGCTTCATTAAAAGACAGAACTGGGCCGGAGATGATGACATTGAGGAAACTTTTTGGGTGGAGATCAGATCTGTTCTTCTGACCAAATAAAGTGACAAGCACTGTAACTGGCATGTCTTTGAGTCGGTTGTTGTTCCAATTTCCAAACTCCAGTTTCAAATGAGACTAGACGGCTAGCAGTGCATGCATGTTTCCTTATTTACAGTTGGGGACCTCGGCACTTTCCATTCACAGAAAGCAAAAGGCCAGTTGCTTCGAGCGTTTCAATAAAGAGGGACATTGTCAGAGATGTGGTGATCACAGACGGTGCTGTTACTCTTTGAAAAGAGGAACATATTTTGATTATGATTTGTGTTGACTGCTTGAATGTTCTATCTAAAAGCATGCCCGCTTAGAAAGGACAGACAAAATTAGCATTGTTTGACTGAGATCAACTTGCGATACCTTTAAGCATGTTTTATGAAGAAAGAAAAGCCAAACTTCATCTTAATTTTGGACGCTACTACGAGAATGCACTAGGCTTCATTTCTGCAAACAGGGCACAGATTGTGGGTCTGCTGAAGTCAATTACTCGTTCGAGTGGCAGCATACTGTTCACATTACAAGTGCCATGTTACGCTGTTTATTGCTGCCTGTGTTCCATGAGAACTTGCACTTTTGGGAAGCAGATGAAAGCGGAGGCAACTGTACTCCTAGAGAGGAGTTCAAATTTTTCTGAAGCCTGTGTGTGAAGACGTTCTGATCCAAATTCAGCACCAAGCCATCCTTGACTATTCTCTCTGAAATCTATCAAGTTCTGAAACCGTGGGATGCTGCATCTATCTGGCTCGCAGCTCTCACCGCGCTCGTCGTGCACGGCTTGCGAACGCTTGCGGATGAGCGGCGCAGTCGTGTGCACGCCGCTGCCTGGTTAACTGTCTGTGATGTTGTACATGTAACACCTACTCTGGCAGCCTGCATTTTCCACAAGCCCCCACTTTATCAATCATTGCTGGGAAAGTGCCTGAACAGAGGCCCTCAGCAGTAATTTTGGTGGATCATTTTGTGCATGCTAAGGCGGTTGTGATTTACGTAAACACTGAACACTTACAGATGGGCATTATTAAAACCAGGTGATGGAGATTTTAATCTAGTTGAACTGGAAGACTGCTTTCTCCACACAGAATTGCGTAATTAATAGATAGAATACACGTGTTATTTCAGTTCAGATTTCCTTTTTTAAATTTGAATTTATGAAAACTGTACGAACCAGGATTTGATCCGATCTGCGGTTTGCTATGACATCGAAATCAATTTTTTAATACTGTTCATCTCTGAAAAGCAAAAAACACCCTAAAAAGTGCAGCAATTCACCAAATCATATTCTTCAGACAGCTTAAACTGCATCGAACGTAGGAGATGAATGGACATCTCTGCACTGAAAAGTCTTCATGACACCCATATCTTGTTTTTAGCTCAGCGTCTCATCATGCCGTTTATTTCAGGTTGTCAACAGACTCCTTTCAAGTCGATAAACTTCTCTCTGCTGATGTTTTTGGCAAGTTTCATGCTCCTTATCTCAACAGAAAAATATGCACTTCTCAGTGATCCATTGCTCTGATGCACTTATTAACACAACAGACAGGTAGGGAAGCAAAGTCCCAAGGGTCCTCGAATTGAGTTGGAAAAACTTTCGGCAAAAAATCCAGACGGCAACACTTCAGAGTGTGCGATTCTCCTTTTCACCTGAAGTCAGCATTAGCAAACATGAGAGGTATCTGCATGCAGCTGTGGCCAGACTCCATTACTAAAGCCATGACATAAAGCTAGAAACATGGCAACAGGGGACTATTAGTAAAAATGTCCTGTCCTGAGGAGCTACTTTGGATAAACTCACATTTGTTTTCTTGCTGTCAACAGGCAAAATGCCACGTTCTTCTTCCTGCTGCAGGTGAAACTACCAGATTATCACATCATACTGCTTAAAAAATGCAGAGCATCAAATATATATGTATCACACTTTACTGACCCTGTGGGGAAACTAGCCTTGACTTGTCACCACTGATCATCCACCATATGCCACGTTCTGCTCCATAACCAGTAGTTTCAATTCTCCCTGCAGCTTGGTCAACCATATACAAAAGCTTTTATCATTTCCAATAAAGCTTGGGAAACTTTGCTGAGCTTTGGCCTTAGCCCAAGAGAAAAGTTCTCTAATGCATGTACGCAGTGGAAGCACAAGGGTTTTTTTTTCCCCCCTTCCATTCCACAGTTACAGATGGTGAGACCCCGGCTTGTCAGGCTCCCCGGTGCCAAAGCTCTGCCAGGGAGGCCCCTTTGATAATGAGCCTTACACACTATTTACAGCCACACTACAATAATCCTGCAACAATGGTTTCCACATAACTTTTGATTGAATGGGCCTTTATGGGCAGGACTGGGCTTGGACCGGGCTAATAAGTGGCCCTTGGTGGAATCTGCCAAAGTTTACCTCATTGTTCTGTGTGTGGCTGTGTGCATCTATAAAGTTTTTGAACGTGACAAAATGTATCAAGTTCAACACAAGGACTGTAAGTTTAAGCACGTCTCTAGATTTCTAAACCAGATAGAAAAAAATTTAACTTCATTTCCTGTTTTACCTCAAACAGAGACACAGTCTAATTTTCTTTCTTGCTGAGAATTAGATGTAAAGATTGCATGAATGTATGGCAAACATGTAAAATGGCTGCAGCTCTGTCCAAAAGTAACAAAATCAGGTTGAAGTCCTGTCAGCACCATGAGATTGTGAGGCAACCAGTGGAAATAGGAGACTAACGCCCCAGGCAAGCCAATGATTGACACATGACCACTGGCAAAACTGTTTTTTTTAATTAACTATGCTTTTTCTTCAGATTAAACACAGAACATTTATTATATTGTTTACTGTCTGAGAAATGCAAGTCAAGAGACCAGTTAATTAAAAGTGTGTTTACAAGGAAAAAAAATCTAATTTATTGATTTTGATAAACCTTCAAAGATGCAAACATTATTTTTGATGGCACAATGTTGCGTCAACTTAACATTATGAGTAATTTTAACTCAAATTTCTGTACTAGCTGATTTAAAGCTAATTTCAAGTTGAGGTAACCAAATGAAAATTGGTTTAATAACTTATTTTCATCACCTTTAAGTTGAGGACTTCAAGTCCTGTCCTCTATCTTAACATACCTGGATGATTTCAGACTGAAAATACATCTGACTGTGGAGGAATCGTTAATTTCTGTCAAATATAGTTTGCTGGTTGAACATAATCTCATTACGCTAAAAAAAAATTTTTTAAAAAAAAGACAATTGTCGGGCCAATTTAAATTAATTCTTTTAATTGGCAACATGCAATTGAATTAACCTCATACAAATTAAGATAAGTAATAATGCCGATAACTTACATTAGATGTATGTAAAACATTTCATTCCTCTCAAATGAACAGTTTACATTTTTGCAATGTAAATTCAATTAAAGTCAACTTGAAGCTTCCAAGTTTTTCAAATTAAGTGTTTCCTTTACCCAAATGTAAGATACAAAATAAGACTTCTGTATTAGATTTTTTCTTTGTCTTTTTTCTGTTATCATTCTTTAAGAAAATGGCAGCTGAGTTGCTGCAGAAAATTTGCAGAAAAGGAGCATTGGACTTCCATATTTTTTCCTCAATTAGAACACTAATTTAAAGTGTAAGTTCAAGTTGATGGTATCCACAACTTTTTTCAACTCAAGTTTAAATACACTTTTTACAGTGTAAATGTGCAAAACTCTAAAAGACTAGTACGAACATTATTTTAGAGTGTCTGTTCACGACACAAACATGAGTGGAATCAATCTTCCCATCTAACTCTTGGCAAGAAAGGAAATACGAGGATTTCCCACAGACTAGTTTCATGTCTGCCTTATAAATATTCACCTTAACTGAGCATGGAAACAGAGTCTGCAGCTTGCTTCAGCTCAGAGGTGTCTCTGTGCATCTGGATTGTTTATTCCCTCCAAAATTGTGCAGAAATGAGAGTTTGCAGGATCCATGTGCTTGGGTAGCGCCAGGAAAACTGTGTCCCTCTGTTTCCAGTCGTAATGCCCATCTTTTCTAACCAGCTGCTGTCTGTAGCCTCATATTTACTGGACAGATAAGAGAGCTCGGTTGATATTCTCCTCTAAGTATCAGCAAGAAAGCAGTAGCGAGTCCCAAATGGCTCCTTTGCAGTGCTCTTTAAATCACTGGCTCTGCTCCAAACAGTCTGATGGATAATACAGACAACACAGGCAGTCAGTCCCGAAGGAGCCTCCAACATCGGGATAAATTTACCCCAAAAACTCCTTTGTGTTTGTTGCTCCCCAGGACTGCAAAAGTTGTGTCAAAGTGCACACAATAGTGCAATTGTTCAGTTGTTGTACAATCAGTAAACAGCTCAGGTTGTTATCCTGTCAAATAACAAGATGTAGGACATGAGCGTGACGTTGCCAGAAGACATTACGCATGTGAAACTTAACCAAAGAGAGTACAGAGTACACCCCCGGCCTGAAAAGCCCCTTCACCCGTTGTTGTGTGTGATTTGTGGAGTGGGTAGTTGGGAGTTACATCATGGGCCCTGCTTGGGTTGTGCGGCTGCCAGGCGTATGATGCAAAGGAAAAAGAAACCGTGGGCAGCAGAAGGGTGTGGGAATTTAGCGCTCGACATGAGTCTCCAATCTTAGCAACCTGTCTTTGCTCAGTGTTCACCCCCGACGACATGGAGAGAGGTTTCTGAAGAGACGGAAGGGGATGTAAGTGGATCTGTCTATTATCACTGCAGAGCTGGCAACCCCCTCGGGAAGGCTCTTCTTATTCTTTGAAGGGCACTTTATCAGACAAAGTCTGAAATTCCAATCTTTTTGAGGATGAAATAATTTCAATTGCAGGTGTCTACCATTCAACTGCAATTCCAAATTAAGCTAATTTTCCTCATGTTTCTGAATAACATCTATTTCAGCCATCAAGCAATCAGATGCATTCATAAAAGCAGATGTCAGACAGCTGACAATTCCCATACCGGAGACATTTCCATTTCCCCTCGAAATTTTCCTCCCTGCAAACGCTTTGTTCTTGCATGTTGACGAATGTTTCAGACAGACAGAAATCTCTCCAAACTACTTCTAAAGACTCCTTCAAGGGTAATTGAACAGTGACGGGTGATATCCTGAGTGTATTTAGAGGAAGCTGGACAGACAGGTGCTTCCCATGGTGCAAAAACACAGAACACTGGAGACCTGCGAAGGGTTATATGCTTCAGACAAGGTCAAGAGCTGTTTTGACTTCACCACTCTGCTTTTCTGGATTTTTTTGGCAGGTGGTGACAGCTGCATGTAAGCAAAAGAAGGGTTTCTACTTGAGACTCTCAGAGGTACAGGGCAGATTCTGAAGTTTTCAGTTGCACATGTGATGATAATCATCACCCATGTTTGTGTTCTTGGTCCTACTGCTTCGGACAAATGATCCACTTATGTCTGATTTTATCTTCTTTTGACAGAAGACAGTAAATGGTGTGTTTTATTTCTCGAAGCTGAAGCTTTTATCCAACTACCCGCATCGAAATGATAAGTCCGCTCTCGTCTGACTTTTAATGGTACCTTTATTCTCAAACACAGACAGTTCCTGGACCATGGCGAAATTTAATGGAATTGCTTGCTGCAGATACTAAGGTAATTATAGGTGTCCTAATAAAATAGCAAAGAGAAAGGGTTCTATTAAAACCAAAGCCCTTAGAAATTAATTAATCTCTATTCTCTCGGCCCTTTTCACTCACCGTAACCATGTGTTTGATTACCAATTAAAAAGAAGTTGATGTACAAAAGTTTACGAACAGCTTTGGACATTAAAATTTTATCAGGTCATTCAGATGCACACCTAATAAACTGCAGTTCATTCAATAATGTCAATCGAGAGTCACAATGTTGGAGAACACCAACCACAGACGGTTAAACTCAATTCTTCTGGGACAAGCAGTTTTCTAATCTGCTTAGACATTTACATGCCACAACTTCAGTGGCAAATACAGATTTCAATACCTTTCTTTATCAAAGTTTGGAAGTATGTCTGAAATCCAATTTCTATTTGTGGAAATGCTAAACCTGCCTTGACATTTCAATTCTCCACGGTAATTGCTGTATTTTGTCTTAGGCTTTTGCAGAGATAAGGCATGATCTTTCCCAGCCAAGGTAATAACATGCCAAATCATCCATCCTTTCCAATGCAACAAAAGGAACCAAAACGTAAGATGACATTACACCAAGGTTGTACATTATATCTTTGACAGCAATGAATCTGAAGATGAAGCAGCTCTGAATGCCCTCTCTGGAGCACTATAAAGATGAGGTATTTGCGTCTCACCATTTCCCCAATACAAGGACTTCGATGTTTTCTCCATCTAGCTCACTGGGACAAGGGCATATTAACATAGGGTTGCTTTCTGTGGATATTTTGGTTATGAATATTTCAGATGGGGTAAATGCAGAGGAAGTACAGAGAGAGCAGATATTTGCCCTCCAGGCTCTGACTTTACCATTTCCAGGCTTAGATCAAAAAAGACTAACGAATTAACATTATTTAATCCCTTCAACTTGTATAGATAACACATGTGGAATTTGTTGGCAAGACGTTAACCACAAAGTCTTTTTCTCACAAAGTCAACTTCATTTGCTGGAGGTAATATCCTGCCTCATAGATAAATCTAAATACAGTAATCCACCTAAAAATGCAGACAAAGACTGAAATATATGAGCACTGTGGGAGATAATTACTCACTTACAAAAATCACAAACATCCATGGCTTGGAGCAGACCTCTTCCTCATGAAATATTTTGCAGCTTGAATAAGCTTTAAATGACCATTATTGATCAATAAAGGCAGAAGGCTTGCAGTGAGGAGCAGCAGTGTAACCCACAAGAACTCACAAAAACCCATTTTACTAATTATGTTTGGTGAAATGTATAGGTTTTGTGTATAACAAATTTTCCTAAAAAGCCAGTGTTGTGTAAAGAAAAAAGCATTTGCATCTACAACATTGGCATGTACCTTACAATGAACAATATACCAAGGGGCAACCTCTACGAAAATGAGGCCAAAGTGGCACACTTTCACATTGTGGAAACGGCAGTTCCTCAAATGACCACTTGAGGCAGGATCCAACAGTGAGTCAATCCCCATAGACCTCCATGTAAAAATGTCCAACTTTACAGCAGAAACAAACATGTTTACAGCCTGGAACAAAGAACAAATTTGGCCTCTATAGCTAATTTCTTCCTTCTTGACAACTGTACAATGGGTGAATGTTTATATACTTCAGCAGTTTAAATTGTATTAAGGCTTAAAGTTATGCATAATGGCTGTTTTGAGTGACAGATGGCCTTCCGAAGGTTTCACTCTGCTCCACCTCTTTGCTTCTTTTTGAATTATCCAGGAATTAGGAAGATTCAGTCTTGTCAAGACGGTGAGGGCCAGACCCACCACACTGGTGTTCAGGAAACCTATGGGTGACATCAATTCATGTTTTGTCTGCCTTCATATACAGTCAGTGCAAGATAGCTACTTACACTGGAGCAATATAAAATCTGAAAGCTAACAATAGCAACGCCAGTAGTCTGACTTGCTAGATGTAGATTATGAGTAAAAGCCTGTCATTGGCCAAATTGCCAATTTGGCCGTCTCCTTCTTTTCCATTATCTATAACAGTAACAACCTCCAGGCAGCAACCTACGTGCCGAAAATTGAAAGACTTGTCCAAGTTTTGGATCTTGCAGCACAGCAGTCCTGCTGTATTTTTTGTGGATTATCCATTTGAATGGCAGCTTTCCCTCTCTGTGTGCAAATGTTCCACCAAAACAATTCCCATGTCACTATTTTCAGTTCAATTCAGTTTTATTTATATCACACTAATTCAGAACATACGCCATCCTAAGGCACTTCACACGGTAAAGTGAAGACCTTTTAAAATTATACAAAGAAGCCCAACAAATCCAAAATTTTCTTTGGATTCCCTTTGAATAGGCTCTTGGCAACTTTTTGAGTGAACACTGTTGCTGCATCCTGTTCTTTGCCTTGCCCAAGACAAAAGGGATTTATTTAAAGAAACACACCCCTATAGCAGCATGAGAACGAAATGTTGACTCAAACATTATAAATCTGTCAAATGAATAACTGTATACGTGTAATGTTTCTGATTCTTATTGAGATCGCATTGGTATTCATCAAACATTCAAAAAGATCTAATTTAGTGAAGACAAAAATTCAAGACATGCAGGTGCACCCAAGTAGCAATGCTTAAGGCATTTTAAAAGAGAAAAACTGAGTCACAACAGCCCGGAGCAGCTCAGAGAACTTTTGTCTTGAAGGAGCATTAGTGATCCAGTTCATAACAATAAAATATCAACAAATAAAGGACCAGAAATCCAACTTGTTCTCATTCTCAGAGTGTCAAAAGCTGGCATTTTATGAAAGCTTCTGTGTCTCAGAGATACACAAAAGGTATCCTTTAAGTTGCCAAAAATAGTACCAGGAAACATTTTCATTCTCCTGCTGTGCTGACCTCAAAGCAGCATCAGCGGACTTTTGTTTGTGAAGGAAATACACGAGTGTCACCATACTGCAAAGAGTAGCCTTAAAAGAACAGTGA
This sequence comes from Acanthochromis polyacanthus, assembly GCF_021347895.1. Lineage (NCBI taxonomy): Eukaryota > Metazoa > Chordata > Actinopteri > Pomacentridae > Acanthochromis > Acanthochromis polyacanthus. The sequence goes on along the minus strand of NC_067135.1, from coordinate 9,279,173 downwards.
AAGCTTAGCAGTAAATAAACTGCATCATTCCATGAAATAACCTAAATATAAAGATGAGCGACTTCAAATGTGGCCAATTTAACCAACTGCAACAAGTAAAATTTCCAGTTTGCTTGATTAAATGTGCTAATCTGTACATATTAACGTATATAGCCCATCTAACTAGAGTTTTAATCACAAAACAAGAACAGTATCCAGCCTGAATTCAATATAAAGGAAGCTGTTTATTTAGCAGTGCAGCAGCTCCTACAGTCTGTTTTAAACACAGACTAAAAGTCAAATCAGAAACCAGACCAACAAGTTTGTCGGTCGATAGTAAGTGTAACTGCACATTAGCCATCACTCGAATCATATCTGGCAAGTTTTGATCGCCAGCAAAGATTAAGACCGTGCTGTCTTATACAGGAAACTAATTAGTGTTACTGTGTTAACACCGATATGGCAAGCTTGATTAAATCCAGGCATGTGTATCGATTACAGCGAGGGAAAACCACCAAAGACGTTTTCTCACGTTTGGAGTAGCAACCTAGCCTTTCATCAAAAGTACTAATACCGAAAAATACAAGGAAATGAGGCAACCGTGGTGATTGGAAGTCAGTGCAGTCGAAGAAAACACAGTTGTCTTTGTTCACAGCCGTGCATATGCTTCAGATTACACCTATTATTTTAGGAATTTTTTTTTTAAAAAAACCTCCAGCTTGGCATTTGTCTGTGTATTTTTTTATTTCATAAAACAAATGCTTAAAAAAAAAATGGCCTATTGAAAATGCCGTAATCCCCGAAAACTGTTATGTAAATGGCCACTGGCACGGTAATTGTTTGTTTGTTTACCATATGTGATAGAAAAAGGTCGAGCCGCTCCCCTGAGCCTGCCACCCACAACAAACAGGAGACGGGGGGATTTGAGAGGAGAAGCTTGAGAGGGGGGGAAATCATTACCAACCCGTGTCGGCCTGCAGAAAGAAGGCGGACGAGTAAACAAGAGGGTCAGAGAGGGGGATACCGATTGGAGAGAGAATAACTAGGATGAGGACGATACTGGTTGACGGAGGAGTGGAAGCTGATATATGGAGGACAGGTGTTCAGTTCTGTGCAACCTGATGGCACGATAACAGCAATAAGTCCTGTCTTTATGCTGGAAAGACTGCGGCTCGGTCCGACAGAATTTAGGAAATATGTTGCTGCACCGTCCTTTATTTGAGACCCAAAACTCCAATGCTGTGCCTGAATTTTCACCGTTTTGCCTGAGAAGCCATTCCACTGGTGCAATATTTCCAGAAATAAAACTCCCACAGCTGAAAAATTTGGCGAGGACTGAGGCAAAACTGTTTCCAGAAGATCCAAGTGATTAAATAGCTCCAGCAGAGGCCAAATTTCTAATTATTGACCCTTAAAAATGGAAGAAAGTGCAAAATCTGCAAACATGGGTGGTATTTGGGCCCAAGAAAATTCCTGTAAGTAGATGTATCCATATTTTCTACTAGAAATACAGTTTTGGTTGATATTTAACCAACTTTTGAGGCTTCTAACAAGAGTCAAATCTGATGTGTGGCAAGTATGGTGAGCTAAGGTTCCATTTTTTTGCCATTTTGTCAAATTAGAGAATAAAAACTGGTGTGCAGAGAGGTTTGCATATTATATGTGCAAAATTGCCTTCATGTTGAAATTTAATAACATATGAGGCTTATTTAGCCTTACAATTACAATAAATGTCATTTATTGTCCAAATTCAGTGTGGCAAGTGGCACAGGGTATCAGTGCTGTACAACAAGCATCCAAAAATAAATCTAAATTCAGTCAAAATATCTTACACAACTTAATTTTAGGTCTCAAATAAATAGGTAAACTCTACATTCTGAAATGAGACAGCCTGACCTTTAAGAAATACATTCGTATGAACTTGCACAACTGTTAAGTGATTTTTTTTTATGCTAAAGTGGGTTTTTACACTCAAAACTATACACGCAACACTTTTGTTTTTGCTCCCATTTTTTATGAGATGAACTCAAAGATCTAAAACTTTTTCCACATACACAATATCACCATTTCTCTCAAATATTGTTCACAAATCTGTCTAAATCTGTGATAGTGAGCACTTCTCCTTTGCTGAGATAATCCATCCCACCTCACAGGTGTGCCACATCAAGATGCTGATTAGACACCATGATTAGTGCACAGGTGTGCCTTAGACTGCCCACAATAAAAGGACACTCTGAAAGGTGCAGTTTCATCACAGCACAATGCCAGAGATGTGGCAAGATTTGAGCATGCTGACAGCAGGAATGTCAACCAGGGCTGTTGCTCGTGTATTGAATGTTCATTTCTCTACCATAAGCCGCCTCCAAAGGCGTTTCAGAGAATTTGGCAGTACATCTAACCTGCCTCACAACCGCAGACCACGTGTAACCACACCAGCCCAGGACCTCCACATCCAGCATGTTCACCTCCAAGTTGGTCTGAGACCAGCCACTCAGACAGCTGCTGAAACAATCGGCTTGCACAACCAAAGAATTTCTGCACAAACTGTCAAACCGTCTCAGGGAAGCTCATCTGCATGCTCGTCGTCCTCATCGGGGTCTCGATCCGACTCTAGTTTGTCGTCAGATGGTGGTCACACCAGATACTGACTGGTTTTCTGAGCACGCTCCCTCAAATCTTGCCACATCTCTGGCATTGTGCTGTGTGATAAAACTGCACCTTTCAGAGTGTCCTTTTATTGTGGGCAGTGTAAGGCACACCTGTGCACTAATCATGGTGTCTAATCAGCATGTTGATATGGCACACCTGTGAGGTGGGATGGATTATCTCAGCAAAGGAGAAGTGCTCACTATCACAGATTTAGACAGATTTGTGAACAATATTTGAGAGAAATGGTGATATTGTGTATGTGGAAAAAGTTTTAGATCTTTGAGTTCATCTCATAAAAAATGGGAGCAAAAACAAAAGTGTTGCATTTATATTTTTGTTTAGTGTAGTTTAATAACAACTACATGCTTTGCTGAAGCCTGCCACGGTGATGCTGCAAGCAACATAAAAATGCAGCTGACTGTGTTTTCGTGACTGTATCTCAATGAAAGTGGAGAGAAAAAACAAGCAGTAGGACCATAAATCTGGACAGAGACAGTGCTCAGAGGAAACAGGCCAGATAAAGCACCACATTAATGACCATTTCCCCACGCAACACAAACTAATTTACTAATTACAACCTCCTGTTGCTCTGATTTCAGCCTACCTGCCCCTTCGACCTGTACCATCTACTTTGGGTACCCCTAGTTGAGAAAGAAAGTACCACTGCCAAGACAGAACCAGTTAAACACGCATACAATTCCCACATACCACTGAATATGTTAGCACTTCTTTTACAATCTAACAAAAAGGCCCCACAATGTTATTCTTGGAATCAGTCTAAAAGAGCAGCGTTTTATCGCTGCATTTTGTCCACTAATTCAACAAAAAAAAAAACATTTTTCCTCATTTTGATGCACACTGTGTGGATTTTTATGGAGCCATTCGTCACTTTTATACCACAAAAGCAGCATAATAAACTAAAACATGGCCACATATCTTTTCACAACAATGTGAGCAGAGATTTCTGGATGCGAGACCTTATTCATCCTATCCAAACGCGTACTAAATGTTCTGCAAACACATTTTGGAACCTTACAGGTCAACCCCGGAAAGGTTAATTGTCCTACAATGAAAAACGTCCTAATTTGCTCCAACGTGATAATTACAGCGAAGAAAAATGTTTTCACTGTGAGCGGACACTGAAAAAACCCGGAGACCCCCGCTTACTCCCACACCAACAACACACGAGGAACTGTAGTAGTTAATTGGAGAGCAGACGTGTGTTTACTTTGCAAAGTGAGACGGGGATTGGGAAATTATCGACAGGCAGGTCTGCTGGAGTGCAGATTGCCCTTGAGCGCTCCGTCGCTGGCCTAGAGACTGCAAGAGTGTCTACTTGAAATTCAGGGTAGTTTGCAGATCATTAAGGTAATAGTCTGGAGGAACAGTGCATCATATGGACAGAAGTGGGAGGAAGCAAGAACATGTCTAAGTGAAATCAACTGGTAGAAAAGGCTTCATTTTGTACTTAAATTTGGGATTTTGTTGCCCACAAGGGTATTCTGGCTCCATTGACATTATAAAAGAAATGTACTTGCAGATGTGAAATATGCTCACGATGAATTTTACTGCTGCTTCAATGAGCAAGACTTTATTTCTGCATCATTATGCACATCACATTTGGATTTTTCTTGCTGTGTAGCCTTCTGAATTTTGTTATGAAGTTGCCCAGATTGAGTGACTGAAAATTTCTGATACACTGCTCGTCCAAAAAAAAAAAAAGTTGCACATACTAATATTTCGTTGGTCCCCCTTGAGCTTTGAAAACGTCCCACATTCGCCATGGCATTGTCTTGATAAGCTTCTGCAACATCACAGCATTTATTTCTGTCCAGAGATGCATTAATATTCTGCCAAGATCTTATTCTGATGAAACGAGAGTCGGACATCCCAAAAATCCTCAGTGAGGCTGAGGTCTGGACTCTGTGGAGGCTGATCCGTATGTGAAAATGACGTCTCATGCTTTCTGATCCACTCATTCACAATGTGAGCCCCATGAATCCTGGCATCGTCATCTTGGAGCATGCCCAGGCCATGTAACGTCCACAGAAGAAATCTGTGTTTTTACGAGCAGTAATTAGCTGTTCTACAATGTGTAACTGCAAAATTACTGTTTTACTGTGTTTTATAGCCACAAAAATACAATTATTTGACAGGAAAAAGGTGTTACTTAAAAGAAATTTATATCAAGGATTGGAAAATGGTAAAAAATGATACCTGTTATTTTTCCATATTACCTCATTTCTGTTAAATTACAGATACTATGTAGTAACATGACAAAGAAAAAGTTTGAATTTACACATGAACTCATGAAAAACTATTTTCAGTAATTCCTGGACTGACTTTTATCCTCTCAGCTTCTTGTGTTTATTGTGGATTCAAGCTCTGCAGGTTTGTTCCTCTGTTTTAAGAAAGCGGAGCCATGCTGTTAAGAAACTCCACAAACTGTGCATTTTGGTTTTAATCCATTTTTTAAAAGGACTTTTCCATGCAGCGAAAGCTAATCACTATTTTCTTTCTCTACAAACAGTCCATTCCTGTCAGCACCACTGGCTGCATCTATACAAGTCTTTTCTCCGGTCTTTACACTGAGGTAGAAGTTGTCGCCCCAGACAAGAACCTGCTTTGCAACCCACATTGGAAGAGTCCAAAGTCATAAATATTAGCCGCCACCTCCCAGTGCAGATCTTTTTATGCATCAGCAGTCTGATTTAAAAAGGGTCAAAGCTTGCCTGCCTCTTATGTCAAACACATTTCCCCCAATCCTGCTTGCCTGTCTGATCTCTGCTGCATTTCATTCAGCTCAGCATTTCTACTTGGAGAAAAACTGTTCTCCCCCCTCCCCCGCCTGTTTCCAGGAGTGTTAAACTACCAACTCCAATGCAGGACAAATATGACCAACAGAATCATTGGCATATATGAGCAGAATCGTGAACTTGCTGCATTTCGACGCGTCAGGCACTACAAAGTCGCTTTCTTTTCAGGTGTTGAATGGCTCACGAATGACTGAGATTAACTGTTGCAGCTTCTCTGGGGGTCACAGGGGTCAGCGTGGAGTTATTTGAGGGTTACGTACCCAACCTGGCTCCTTGCTGCTAATGTCAATCAGGTTAACAATAGCCCATTTATATGGCAATTGTAGAAAGCGTCACCTGCAGACGTACGAAGGTCAAACTCCACCGTGTAGGAATGTACATGTGGCTGCAGCAAGCGATTAACAGACTCTAAAGTAAGATGAAGTCATAATGACTCTTAAATATTTCAAGGTTAATGTTAATGTCATTTGATATAAGCCATTGCATATTCTAACCTAAGTGCTTTAAATTGAGAGGAAATTACACTTAAAATAAAGATATTGCCTCAAATCAACACTATTTTAAAAAATAAAATAAAAAAAAATAAAAAAGAGAAAATCTGGAAGAATGGGTGCCAAAAAGAATACGATAAAAATGGTGGAATACTGCACCATTAAATAGAATAAAACAGAATAAGTTTGTCAAACACTATGAAAACCAAACCAAATGAGTAAACAAACATGAATATGACATGAATATTGTGTATTACAGTCTAAATGTAAATTTGTACCCCTTTTCAGGTATTTTACATATAAAAACTGTGAAAATGCCTGCAAATATCTGAAAAAAATCTGACATTTTTAGCTGATTTGAATGAACCATTTACTTTTCATGGTCAGACATCATAAAAGAACAAATCAATTGTGGTTAAATTCTTAAATGCCTAAATTAAGCCTGTTTTAAACACTAAGCTAGCATTTCTTTTAAGCGAGTTTACCCGATATTATCTGTAATTGAACAAAACAGAGACTGATAAAGGTTTTTGAAACTACAGTCAACATGTAAATCTTTTTTTTTTCTGTGATTTTACCACATTTTACTTGCAATTTAACAAAACGGGGAAACTCTGAAAGATAACAGTTGTGATCAGGATGAAAAACTCCATTCAAAAATGGATTAAAAACCAAAAATGGCCTTTCTGAAAAGTGTGACTCTACTTTCCTAAAACAGTGGAACAAACCTGCAGAGCTTCAAAGCACAATAAACACAAGAAGCTGAGGGGGGAAAAGTAAATCCAGAACTGACTGAAAATCCATTGTGTGTCAAAACTTTGCTTTGATTCTCTTCCATCATAGTGATATTTCCCACATCACACAATACTGGGCAGAACAAATCACCATATTTTTTTTACTACCCCAAAGTGAAACAAGTCACAACTCATCTGTAAAAAAAAAAAAAAGATTCAAATTTGTACTTCATGCTATTACCCAACACTCCCACATTGTCACCCGTCGAGTTCTGCGACCGACGCCAAAGATATCAGACGTTTATGTGTGTGAAAGAAAAAGGAGGAAAAGCGGATCCAAGTTTCCGTCTTGCCACATGACAGTATCGCTGCAGTTTGCTGGACCTCGTGGTGACTCTCGCAGTAATGATTGTCATAAAATAATATTTGCCGAATTTTAATTGGCGCCTTCTGAAGCAGCCTGCCTGGGGGTGGGACGGCTTTTAGAAGCAGCTGCTGGTGCAAGTCATTAAGAAGCCACTTCTAAAACTCAACACCATTACCATTTTATTTTCCCCTGTCAAGATTTATAAGAAAATTAATTTGGAGATGTGTAATTGCTGGACAGTGGCTGTTGACTCTGGCCCGCAGAGGCAGAAATAATTGACGTGTGCTGTGTTTATCTGAGCCGAGGAGGTGGCCAAAGCTCCGTTTGCCAGCTCCTACCTCTGGCATTCCAGTGTGCACATCTGGGCTTGATTCATAAAGGTATTTGCACCAAAGTGTAACAACGTGCAAACAAGCGTAATGAACAAAATGTGCCCGAGCTCTTTTGCATGATGCACAGCCGACGTGAAATAAATAAACAAACCAAATGGGGCTACAATAAGGCAATTTGGGGGATCCTATTTTTAAATCCAGATGCTTGCGGCCGCTAAAAACCAGGCCTTTAATGAGACTCGATGACAAGAGATGGAACAGGGTCAGTTTGTGCTTTTGATTCACCAGAGCTTTGGCTCCTTCTGCGGTTTGACACAGGAGGGGGGACGGGGAAGAGTCCAAACGTTCTCTTTCTGCAGCCTTAAGGTTCCACAGAAAGTCCTTTTCCTCTCCATCGCGTATCTGCGCTGACCAACGAACGTCAAAGTCACTAAATGTCTGCCGGTAATTTAAGCAGCCATAAGCCTCGACTGTCACAGATGCGTCCACGTCATTAGATGCATTACAAACTCTTGCGATTCAGTCCGAGCTGTGGCCAAACACAAGAGCTTCATTAGCTTTCCGTCATTTTCAGGAAGAGATGTTGAAAATTTCACGGACCGCTGCAAAGCTAGCTGCAGTATTGAGGAATAAAAGTCAGAAGAGGTTCAGAGAAAAACCATAATGTGCTTCAGATCGAAATGTTAAATCATATTGTCACTCTCACAGTCACTGAAGAGCGCTTTAGGAGTCCTCTATTAAACAAATAAATCTTTGCATTTCATGCTTGGCCATTGCTGACTGCTTCTGAAGCTGAAATCGAACAACCTGTCCAGGAGCCCCGTATGCTTCAGTCATCTTTCATTTGTCATAGCTCGAGGTAAATATGACCTTATCACAAATAGACCTCTACTCTAAATTGTCCGTAGGTGTGAATGCGAGTGTGATTGTTCGTCTGTGTATGTAGCCCTGTGACAGACTGGCGACCTGTCCTGGGTGTCCCCTGCCTTCGCCCGAGTCAGCTGGGATAGGCTCCAGCACCCCCCGCGACCCTAATGAGGATGGAGCGGTGTATAGAGGATGGATGGACAAATAGACCTCACCAAGCAGTAATTGGAAGTCAGTTGCCTGGACTCTTTAAGAAACATTTGAAGAAAAAATTATCATCAGCTTCACTTTTAAACCTGCACATCTGCAAAAAATCAGATCCCCTGTCTCTTGGATGGCTAACTTAGCTCGTTTTTTTCCCATCATTATTTCATTACGAAGGGGATGAAGGTCTCTTCTCGTCTTGAATGCGGCGTAATTATTGCTGATGAAATGAAATGCTCCCCTGTCACAAGCCTTTTACATCTCTGACATGTTTTGGCGCTTGGAGCAGGGAGGAGTCTCTGGGACGTTAGAGGCAGACCACACAGGGAAGTGTGAAGAATGAGGTTATTAGGCAGAGACCAAAGCACTGAATTAAGATCAATTATGAATAGATAAAAAATAAACATGAGGGGTCACGCCGTGCACTGTAAAAAAAAAAAAAAAAAAAAAAAAAAAAAAAGTCTATAAACAGTGAAAATCTGGCAGCAACGGTGCCAGAAAAACCAAGTTAAATAAACAGTGGAATATTCTATCTGCAATATCAGTAAAATAATTATATTTTTGCTGATTTAAAGGCAGTAAAACAGTGGTTTTATGGCTGCACGCTGTAAAAGAACAAATTACTTTTTGCAAGATTTTTGGAGATTCTTGATGCGTTTCAGCCTGTTTTTGGCAGAGGGGTTAAAATGTGAACTAGTATTGTTTTAGTACAATTTTTTTTTTACAAGATAGTAACTCATTTAACAATACTGGAATAATCTGGAAAATAGCAAGGAAAATTTTTTCCATTTTCACACCTTATATACATAATTTTTAATGGTCACAAAATGCTTTAAAAAAAAACAAAAAAAAACATTTTACCATTTAATTGCTAATTACCATTTGATTATAAAATATTGATTATATCTAACTGAAAAATTGGGAAAAATTAAAAAAAATATTTGTGTTTGTATGTTTTTCTTTGAAATATTGGTGCACACATGTAAAATAATTATATTTTTGTTCATTCAAATGTGATAAAGCTATGATTTTACATGGGGGAGGGGGTTGAAATATAAAATGTTTTCTTTTTTTGTTTCTTTTTTTACAGTGTATGTTTGAAATACAGCATTCAAACTCTTTTGAAAGACTGAAATTTTTAACCCACAGAATTCTCAGAATAAGTACAGCTCAACACACTTAAATGGAATTCTTCATTAACAGCCTTGAGCCCCCGTGGAGCCCAGCAGATGCCATCTGTAGACTGGGAGCAACGGGCCTCCAGGCTAATTGTATAGCCTGAGCAGAAAGCACAAGGCCATAGTGTCTGGCACTGACACTTAGCACATATGATAGCAGCCCTGAGTGCCAGCTGAAGCCCGCTGCCGACTGCTGCAGGCGATGCAGGAATGAACAAGCTGTTCACTGACAGACCGATGCCATTTGGCTGTTAACAGGTCCCCAGCTGGTGTCTGCTGTGTGCTGTATGTGTTAGCATGCCACCGTTTTGGTCTGCGGATGTTCACGGAGCATGTGTGCAGCATGGATGTTGGCATAAAAGCGCCAGAGGCCCCCCGAACACAAGCTGCCACCAGAATAAAGAGGCAACGGCGAGCATTTATTTAGACAGCTTGTGCCTACGACAGGCGGAATGCAGAGCACAAGCTCCAGGGCTGAAGTGACTGAGAGGGCTGGTTTGTACACAAGAGGGCCTGTGCAGGGATTGGGTTACGACTAGATCACAGTCTGAGACCGGTAGCAGCTTTGCCACTTTGCTGGTGTTTTTTTTTAATGATCTGACACAGCATTTACTTCTAAAATGTACATGAAAAGCACAAACTGATCCCAGGATAAAAGACAAATACATGTTCAGATTATTCCCACTGTCTTATTAGAATTATTAGACAGATCTCTGGCGTGTGATTTCGTCAGATATACGCCTGTGGGAAGCTATAACTTTTTACAATGCATTATGGCCTGATTTTAGCACATGGGGAGAAAATGAAGATGGGAAAGCCACTGAAGCATATCTCAAGCAGGAGGACTTTCTCATCTCTGAGCAGCAATGGATGGTGGGAATGGGGTGGCGGGAATGCCTGCGGTTTTGGTTTCCTTCCCAAAACCTCCTTGGGTCACCAGTATCATTTAATGAATCACTTGGGGTGGCGTCAAATAAGAGCAGACGGGTCCTTGATGGCACCCGTCTGAACCAGCTCCCCACCACACCACGCTCATGAACCCCAAATGAGAGGCTGTCAGGGTTTCGCAATCCTTCCAGTAACCATTTTTACACCCTATATTTGTCCGGTTATCTTCCTTGCAGTAATTCAGATTAGCCCTGCTCAGCTAAACAAAGCAACAACGAAGCCCAAAAGTGGCATTTTCTTGAAAATATTCCATAAAGCACTTAAATAAGTTCAAAATGTGTTGTTAGGCGGGGATGCTGAACCATAATAATATTCTTAGGAGACAATTAATGCCGGAGCGTCTTCCTGCCAACAAAACCGTGACAGCTCCTCCTAATGAGCAGTTTATTCAAAATGCAATTAATGGACCACAAGAGGTGAGGAAAGCTCCTCTTTAGTATTTAAATAAATACTGATGTCTTTTATTAGAGTTTATCAGTCAAGGATGGACTTCAAACCAAGAAAAAAAAAACCCTGCTGACAAGCTTGTGCTGGAAGCAAACAATTATCCGTCAATGAAGCTCTGTTTTTGCAAGCATGCCACATAAAAAAAATGACTTTAAAAATTGATGGGCTTTGTTCTGGAAGTGGCCGGTTTGCTGACAGAGAAAACACACACACACACACACACACACACACACACACACACACACACACACACACACACACACACACACACACACACACACACACACACACACACACACACACACACACACACACACACACACACACACACACACACACACACACACACACACACACACACACACACACACACACACACACACACACACACACACACACACACACACACACACACACCCCAAGTGGTGGAAACGGTTCCAGTTGTTGGTTAGGTGAATTTTATGTTTGAAACGTTGTGACAAGAGGAGTAGAAGATGGGAAAACTGTGCGTTCTGCTTGTGACAGGAGCAAAACTGTGCTCTTGTATATGACAGAAAATCATTTACTGTTTCCAATCTAGTTTGCACATCATTAAAGTGGAGTAGATTTACCAGGACATAACGCTGATTTCCACTACATCATAGCGGCGAGAATATATCAAAGCCATTCATCGGACTGTTGGCAGCCACTATCAAAAGCAGCATCATTACTTTGTGACACTGAGGATCCACCATGAGGTCCCGTTTATTAGTTCTGTCGAGTGCGAGGGCGCAGTTTCGCATTGCTGCCGTGATGTTATTAATGCTTTACAATTCTCCTTTGAAGACAACGAAAAGAGAAAGTGAGCGAGTCGATCGACGGTGGTTTTTCCTCATCAGGATGAGCATTCCAATCATTAGGACTTTTGGGGCAGTGGATTCTTTCTAATCATCATCATCAGATTAATGTGAGCTGACAAAGCCCATCAGTTTGAACCTTCGCCCGTCCGCATGACTGCCTCCGTTTGGCAAATTGTGTTGCTGCTAATGAGTCAGTGCAGGCCCGAAACAAAGATGAAAAGGAAGGGAAAAACCTACACTGAGTGCGACCGTTTGTTTCTAATGTCGGTTCTTTTGGACCACAATGTGATCTTGAGCGAAGTTCAGCAGGCGACACTGAAATATGTTGTGTTTGCTTTTTACACAGATAGCTAGAACATTTTCTAGCATAGGATGGTCTGACTGCACCTCACTGTTATTCTTCTGTAGGGAGGTAAAGAAATGCTCGTAATACTTTAAACCAATCAGAGCCATCCCGGGTGGAGGAAAGAACAGGATGCACCGACGATGTTCACTCAAAATAGTGTCATGGTGAGGCGAGCATAGTCATTGAAATTGACTAAAAAAAAAAGCATAAAATATCCAAATTAGTGTCTAATTTTTGCAAAACTTTAAAATTTTCAGTGTGTAGATCGCCATTTGCCACAGTGAAGTGGATTTAGAAAACAATACCAGACAGTCAATGGCAGAAAGTCTACATCCAGTGACTAGATAATGTTTATCAGACTAGCTGTCAAAAACCATCCTGCATTAACAGCAAGAGAATCCAGTGAGATTCTCGTTGAGGAACTCCAGTTCACTTTTCTAATTCTGGCTGTCCTTTAAAAGACCAAAGTGGTGACTCTGGAAAATTATGTTAAAAATTACATATGGTCATTCCATCTCAAATCATCTAATTTTAGAACAATTTTCTGGAAATTTTATAGCATAAAAAAGATATTTATAACCATTTGAAGCTCCAGAACTGTTTTACTTGGATTAATGTATCTACCAGTGTTTTGTTTATCTGGCAAAACTTCTATCTGCTTCAGTCATATTTGTGTTTCATATTAAAAAGTGTTCCATACATTTTGTTCTCCTTTATTGTGACATGCAGCTACATATTCAGAAATTATCACGAGTTGACTTCTGTATTGTCAATATTTTGGTTAATGTGTGCTCAGAAATGGAACCTTTCATGACAGCCTAATTTTTTTTTTCGTAATTTAACAAACAAAATCAGAGTTTTTTTGATCTACTTGTCCAGTTTCGAAGATTCTGAATTGATGACACAATGAGAAATAACTGCAAAAACAGACTAAAATGCATCATTTTCAAGCGGTGCGTACTCGATCGCGGCTGTCCTCCGACAAATCACAGGTGAGAAACGGCTCAGAAACATCCTTGTAACATTTTAAAATCTTACAGAGTTTGATTCTCATTCAAGAGACTTTTTAAAATCCCAAAACTGTTCTCGTGGCTTCAAACGCACTGGATAATGTCCAAAATTGAAACAAAAACATAATGGATGAACCACAAACTTGTCACACATGAATAACTAGAGTTCTGCTGTCATCACTTTCCAAATCGAGTCTTAGTGCTCCAAAACCAAGTCAAGAATATTGAAATCTCTCCCAGCTGCATGGATAAATGCACTGTTTGCATAACTGAACTGCAGAAATGCAACAACGTACCATTGCAAAGAAAGTGTTTAAATCCTTACAGAAGGCATCTGTATGCAGTAAAGAAGATGTATAATTTGAAACAATGATGTGACCAGTCCTTCTTTGAGGAGTTTGTATTAATACTGACACAAATCGCTCATTTTAGAGCTCTTTTTTTAACCAACTATAACGATTTTTCGTCACCGTTTTTTCAGCCTGCTGCTGTTATTTCACAGCTTTCAAATGCTTCATGTGGGCGCTGAGAGTTAATGACTCCAGCTTCCCCCATATTACGCCGTCATGTGTCAGCTACGCAGAAAACCCCTGGAAGAAATAAGGACGAGCCCTCGCTGTAGCCTGGAGAGCAGGCTGTGATTAAATAAAAGTGAGAGAGTGTCTGGCTGCCACCTCTCCCAACAGCTCTGTGCTAGACGGAGGGAGGAAGATGAACCCCTCCTCTTCCTCTTTCTTGTCGCTTGGGTCTGATGTCAGTGATTTTCTAATGGGTCGGGACAGAAGCTGCAGCCACTGAGAGCTTGTATATTGGACTATATGAGTAGGGGAGAAATAGGAAAGCAGGAGTTTCCACCGTTTTCAGGATCCAATTAAGAAAAAAGCATATTGGGTTAATACAAGCGCAATACTGTAGCCTAGTAATATAACAAACAAGGATTTGCTGTCATGGTTTTTGGCTGACTTATTCGATTTAAACTGTTATTTGATGTATATCATTAAATAATTCTTTAAAATTTCCATTTCAGTGTTCATTTTGACTGCCTCAAGACTTTGTGACACATTCAAGACTGACAATGAAGCAATGAGTGATTAACTAATGAAGAAATTAGTTCATTTAAAAGACAAAGCCATTTATAAAGTTTAAAACGTAGCTGTTACTCAGTAAAATCATTAAGTTGTGATATACATGTGATATATATATATGCAATCTTAGATCTTTTTAAAATGCCATGTTTCTTACATTTTAGTCATGGAATAACTAATAAATTAAAGTCGTGGACAGATTATTTGATTTGAAAATAATTACTGGCTGCAAGCATTTCTCTCAAACCTCCATGCATGTATGGATGCTTTATGTTTCGATTAATGGTAGAACTGTGGCTGAAATTAATGAAAGTATGTGGTAAGTTTCTTAAGGGGTTGCTTAGCATTTTCAGGAATTCACTTATTTGCGTTCTGGTTAGGTGAGAATATTGATCTGTTTTCATGACTTGTTTTTTCTAGCAGTAGTAGTAATAGTAGTATTTTCAAAATAAATGCTTATTTTGAGAAATGTGGCCATTTGCATTCGAGCTAGTAGTGACTACTGTCCACCACTATTCATGTACACATTTCAACTTCCAGGATTACTAGAGCTGAAGTTAATGGAAGTATAAATTACATATTTTAATGACATTTCTTAATGTTTGGAGAAATATGCCTGTCTGCTTTCTTGACAGGTGAGAATATTGGCTAGTTTTCACTATGTTGTTTTATTTCTAGTATTGTTGTAGCTAAAATTGTGATAGAAGTATATGGTACAATCTTAAAAGAATGTTAAGAAATATTCCTGTTTGTTTTCTTGTTAGATGAGAATATTGGTCCATTCTTCTTTATGGTCGTAGTATTACTATGGCTGAAGTTAGTGGGAGTATATAGTATAGTTTAAAAGTTCTTTGTTCGCATACTTGTCAGAGAACACGGATTCTATTCTCAGCTGCTCGTTGAATATCAATATTTACCAAGAAAGCAGAAGCCTAGCATGAAAATTTTAATTTGCTGCTGTTAAACATGGTACATATTAAATAAAATATAAAGTTTAAGTGTAACTTCATCTGGTGTATTATTCTGAAAATTGTTCAAAGAAAATAAAAAAGCAGAGAAGGGACTGACAATTCTTTACAGGTGGATGTTTTCTCACCTCCAGAAACATTTAAGGTGTGTCAAGCTACATCATGAGTCCACGAGAGATGAGGGAGGTTAGAGAATGTCAACATGAACGTTCTCAAACAAATCTGGTCAGTGAATTCTCAGATGGTTGACTTAAGGTCACCTTTGGTCTTGTAAGACTTACAATTCTTTAAAATTGTAGAAAGCATGCCGAGCCATTTTCGGTGCTTCAGTTTTGCTGAAACGCAGACTTTAGCCTACAGAGTCAAGCTAGTAAGCTAGCTTGGCGAAGAGTCAAGCTTCAAGAACAAAAAAGCAAAAGTGCATTCCGTCAAAAATCCAAAATGAAAAAATTACATAAAAGTTGCTGTCTAAATATGAGGAGGATGAGTTGTTACGAGAATAAAATTTTGAAACTAATAACTAAAAGCTAATGTTCAGACCTGCAAGAGCAAGAGTTTTTCCTGTAACCTGAACAAACAAGAAAGAAAAAGAAATGTAGGCCTGGTGAAATGCTGCTGCTCTCAACTCCTTTGTTCAGCCTTTGTGTCTTGCACCGCTTTCATTTCGCTACACCAGCCACTCTTGCAAAAACCACAATCGTGCATGTGAATTCAGGAAAAACCTCTCGGGGACCATACATTGCTTTTTCAGGGCGCAGCATGGAGAATTCATTACTGCACATACCTGACTTTACAGGAGAGAGAGAGAGGGACAAAAAGCCACTCTGCTCGGATGTGACTGTACATGATCATCCGGCAAATACACCATCAGCAGCAAAAACCTCCTTTTCTCCCTGAATCCCAGAGAGCAAGTGGCTCAGAGACATTCATTAAACCACTTCTTCTTCCTCCGATTCTACACGTCGGAGAGAGGACACAGAATACTAATGATCCCATTTATGTTTTTATTTACATTAACCACCATGGGGCTTTGCTTTTATTCCAGGAAGAGAGAAAACGCGATGCTGGCGATGCGGGTAAGACTAATGAAACATTGATGGAGATAAAGGTTAACTGTTCTTCTCCGAGGGACTTTTGATGACTAATTGATTTGGCATACAGAACAGGCTGACGTGGTGTGTCCCTTTGAAGGAGAAAGGGAAGCAGTTTTTGTTCCTTGCAGATGTATCAGACCGTAATTAGCAGATGAAAAAAAGTTCCCTGAAGACAAATGCCATGAGAAAAGTGTGATTTTCTGTCCTTTGGAGTCGGTTGGCATTTTGTTCTTTATGGATGGATAGCAGGAGCTAATTAACCAGCCGCGTATTTTCCTCCCAGCTAGTAAGTGAAATGATTTACCAGCTACAAAGACACATCTGTCACTTGCACATGTCTACAAATTTGCTGAAATTATCATAGTGAAGTAGACAGATTGTGCTGCCGTGTCACTGTAATAATACACTGTAAAAAGAGAGAAAAAAAGAAAGAAAAGAAAAAGAATTTCCTTAAAATAAATGATGAAAATCTGACCGCTTAAGTGCCAGAAAACAATACATTTAAAAATAGTGGAATATTGTCATTAAAAAAAAAGTAAAACTGGTCAAAAATAATGACAAATATCTTAAAAATATAGATTTTTTTGACAGATTTAAATACTGTAAAACTGTATTTAGATGGGAGGCACACAAAAGAGCTAAAGAATTTCTAAAATACAGATTTTTGATGTGAAAATTATGTAGTTTTGACTTGTTTTTTTACAGTCAACATGTAAATTTATACTTTTTTCTATAATTTTACAAGATGCTATTTGTTATTTAACAAACAGGAAAAAATTGTAGAACAGTTCTTTAAAAATGATCCATTTTTCAGTTCTACATGCTTTTTTCTTCAAGTAAAAACATACTTGTGTTTTTAAATACAGTGAATCAGGAATTTTATGGCCAAACATAAAAGAACAAAATAGCATTTATAAAAATGCAGACTTGTGATGTGAACACTATTTACAGATTTGGCCAGTTTTTGTACAGGTTGACATGAAAATTAAGAACTTTTTGTGTGATTATTTTATTAGATATCATCTGTAATTTAACAAAACAGAGAAAATGTGTTAAAAATAAAATGAAACAAAGAAGCGTTATGAGAGAAAAATTCAAATTAAATTACTTATAGTTTGGGGGCAGTTTTTAAGGATAAACATGTAAATTGATAACTTTGTGTGATTTTTTTTACAAGATATTATCCACAATTCAACAATATAAGCACGTTTATAATAATAATGTAATTTTTTTAAATAAATGAAAAAAGTGACACTTTTTGGTTAAATGTTGCAAGTCAGAGTAGATGTTATTCACAGTTATTTTCAGTGATTTTACTAGATATTACCTGTAATTTAACAAATCAAGAAAACAGTAAATTGTTTTAAAACGTTCAATTACAAACTGCTACATTTTTACAGTGTATTCTGGGAATAAAATAAGTCCACAGCAAAGCTCAGATCAACATTCAAACCCTTCACCGTCCTGTTAATTTGCTGATTGCACGTCAAACGCAGCATGTGATGGTGAAATGCGCTCATAAATCCCTCCTTCATCATCTTAAAAATAACCAGCCCCAGGAAGACACCTGACACGACAACTGTGTCTGATGGCCGACTGTGGTATGCTGAGAGCTGCTCCAGCAGCCAGCGCCGCCTCCCATTTCAAAGCCAAAGGAGCCGGCAGCCCGTTGTACTCAGCGAGGCTATTTGAGAGAGTTGACCTCTGACCCCATCGCCCACACCCCGATCACATCCCACTGTGCGTGCTTTCAAGGGCTCGACCCCCTAACCCTCGCGCCGTGCCTTCGGCTTTAAAGTGCCAAACGTGTATCGATTACCCAATTCCTCAGCCGAGCATCACCTTCACTTCTCTAAGAAGTAACATTGGATAGCAGCTTCATCATGCTCCCAACATACAGTACATACCCGCCCTGCAAAAACACCAGGTTTTTATTATTTTGGTCCTAATGTCCAAAATATAAATCAGCGAGGCATTATTCATCATCATAAATCCCTTAAGTTTCTATGTTAAAGTGCCTCTCTGCAGAGAATTAGAGGTTGCTGTAACCTTGGCCTCATTGCTCCGGCGTTTCTCCCTCTGGCCTCACTAGAGAATGTATTAGTCAGTGAGTGCCGGGCATAGCTTTCTGTGCCAGTGGTATGACTAGCCAAGTCTGTACCCTCACTGGCCCTGCTTATTTACGGTTACGTGAGTGTAATGAAGGCCTGAATCCAACAGGTGGCGTTATTAATAGTGAGCTCGAGGAGGAAGGGAGACAGGAATGAAGCAGGGAGAGGTCTGGATAGGAAGCGGGAGACGAGAGCTGTGCAAATAATCGAGGGGAAGTCGATGTTTGGGCTCAACAACAACAAAAATATAACATAGTTTGAAGCAATCTTTCTCACAACTTCCAAAGCAATTATGTTCAGCCGACAAACTAAATACTTAAGATACTTTTAATGACAATTTATTTAACGACTTGTACCATAAACACAAGCTTGATAGTTGAAAAGTGCAAAAAAAATAAGTTGCTCCAAGTAACACTTTTATGTTATTTAATTGAACTTTTAAATATTATGGAATAATTACAAACGCAAAACTACTCTTGCGCTTCGTGGCTATGAAAGAGGACTTGGAACCTTCAACTAAAAGTGAAGAAATATTTAAATTATCATTTAAATTATCATTAAGTTACCGAAACTTCAATTTAGTTTCAAATCAGCTAATGCAAAAGAAGTTGTTGGTTGAACATAATTTCATTAGAAGTTGTCATGACTCAAAAAAAGATGGATGAAAAATGAGTTAATTTTATCACTGCACCCAAACAATACACAGTTGTTTGTCTTTACCCTGTCAAATAATTACTCAAAACCACATAAATTATTTCTTTGACAAAAGTACCAAATAAGCTCTCAGTTCTATTGATGTTTATTTAATAGGTTGACGAAGAACTAATAAACTTTGTAAATGGACACTTTTTTCCTTTCTACTAAATCAGGGCCTTTCACAATAAATTAGTTCCATTAAAGATACTCTACAGTAAGAAATGAAACCGCAATCCACTCTTTAATGACCACATGAAGCAGATTGATGAGATTATATTGTGATTGCCTCAGTTGCCTGCCGGAGCCCAGAAATTAAGTTTCCTGGATTAGAAATCTTCTGAATTGATCCCTTCGTCTCTCTAGTCAGCATTAAAGCAAACCGCTCCTCCCAAATATTGTCATTGTGCATTTTTGTGTTTCTCAACTCGACTTTGCAGCCAGGATTTTTCTCCTCTCTGCAGCGCTAAACTACAAACACAGCTCTTTATTACATTGCAAAGTGAAACACGGCACAAGAAATACAAGTTTGAGGGGAATCCAATATGACTGGGACTGTCTCTGCTTGCCATCTCTGTGTTATTGCATAAATCAGCTCTTTTATTTAAGAAAACATTTCTGCACTGCGGGGGGACGCAAAATGAGAGTTTGGTTGCACACAACACTTCATCTAGTTTGTTCTCTGGTTGAGAAGTGGGGTGCAAATTGCCAGTTACACAATACAGAGATGCGGAAAACAAGAGCTGCAGTGAGAGTTACACTTTTCATCTGTGCAGTGAAAACATACAGACAGAGAGGGATTTCGCACCATCATGGGAAATAAATTTAAAGGTCTGTTATATTCTGACCTGAAGAGACCAAACTCAACACTTGGTGGCTTTTATCTTAATTAATGTGTTCTTGCATGACATTTACATAATAGTTGCACACTGCAAAAAATGAACATTTAACAAGTTTTAACTATAATTCTTTAACAATTTGCTGATGTTTAACAGAATGTGTCTGTTTCGTTAAAATATAGATAACTAGCAAAATCACAGAAAAAAGTATTAATTTAAATGTTTTTTTTTTTAAAAAAGACATCAAATCTGTAAAAAAAACAAAAAAAACACTTGTATTTTTACTAACAACGATTCATTATTTTATGATGTTTGGACATGAAATTGCACTATTCTGGAAAACATTTGCTGCTATTCAAAAGAAAAGTTGTGTAGAATTTAGAATTTAAAAGATGCTAAACCATTTATTTTAATAAATTCTCCTTTAACTTGTTGCAATTTTTCTTTCCCCCCTCTTCCCTGTTTTGTTGAATTACAGATATTTAGTAAAGTCACACGAGGAAGTAAATTATTAACTCTCGTTTATCCACAAAAAACAGGAAAAATAATTGTGTAAATAAACCAAAATATTAAAATCTATATTTTTACAAATGCCAATTTTTTTTTGTCATGTGTGATCATAAAATTACCGTTTTACTGTATTTAAATGAGCAAAAACTTCGTTATTTTACAGATATTTGTCATTTCTTGGAAGAAAAATGAGATAGAATAAGGATTAAAACTGTTTTTCATCATGATTTTACAGATTTTCACCATTTTGTTAAATACTGATAATATCCAGTAAAATCACAACAAAAAAATCTGTGCATTCAATTAAATAATCTGCATTTTCTTTTACAGTGTTTGTGTAAAAATATACATTATTTAAAATAGGTTAAAAAAAAATATTTTAGCCATTTTTTGCCATCGTCTTCACAGTACTCCAGTTATTTGACATATTTTTGTCAGTCTTGTGGCCAAACTTTCACAGCTTTTCTACAGATATTTTTTAACAGTGTCTGCTGTCAGATGGCAGCTCAGATTTCCGCAAAGCTTTACAAATGGTGGTAAACTGCAACGTTTCCAAATGCGAACCGCAAATTCTGCTATGTCACGTATAATCTGTTGATTCCTCATCCAAATACGGTTTTACATAAATATAATGAACTGTCAGAGCGAGAGGAGACTTGATGAAGGAGGTAATGTCATTAGTTATGGTATAAAGTGATTTTACATACCTGAAGTCATTCAATTCAATCCAAGACAAGCAGCAGGTTTTCCAGCAGGGAGGGATGGAAGAGAAACAGAGAAACAGTGTTAATATTTTCACAAGGCTCGGTACATTTTTTATTTCATGGTAAAGCAACTTTGACATCACCGAAAAGTCCACGTCTTGAATTCAGACCAGCGAATGTGCAACAAACCGTCAGTTAAACATACACACAATATTCTTTAGCTGTCAACACAGCTGAATCACGTGTAGGAACACATCGGCCTTCCACTGCGTGATATTTGAAGCGACTGGTCTGAAAACCCTCGGAGTCAAAACTATATCTCCTCAGATCCGTTTCCAAAGAGAGGATTCACTAAAGCTAATGGGAAAAACATGACTTCATCTTTGACCATTGTTCACCATTTTGTTTTCTCTTCTTTTCCTTCACTTTGTCACAATTTGACATTTTCTGAACGTTGTCATAACAGATAAGGGCCGAGTCTTCCAAGTTAAATATCTGCTTCACTCGTTGCATATGCAAACAGTTGGGGAGGGTGGACAGGGGCAAGAGAAGGGGTGTCATGTTCAGGATATATTACCTGACTGAAAAAACTGTCCAGATGGATTTGTTGACACTTTTTTAAGCCTGCTGGCAGGGCCTTGTAGCCGTGCTGTTGACAGCCTGCATAAATACATGGGATATCGACCAAACACAAACAATCCCACAATCCCATCTGATGAGTGCCATACATATGTTGGAAGGAGCCAGACGTGTCGTCCAGATCAAAAAATTTCTCTCCATTCGGCTCAGCGAAACAGTTTCCTCTCAGCCGATTCCTGACACACCGTCCCACACCATCAGCCAGGCTGTAGATTTGTGCTCATTGTCCGACTGTGAATGCCAAATGTGTGCCTTATCTGCTGCTTATTTTGCACCATTTATTTCCTAATTATTTTGTCTTCGTAGGTTTGTTCTTACAAGGCAAGGTGGGCTGGCAATAAATTAATTAGCCACAGTATTAACTCGGGTCCGTGCAGTTTTCCGCTGGGCTGAGCAAGCTGATCGATCCTCATACTGCTGCGCTTTTATGAATTTATGGCTTTCTGCAGAAGCAAGCTGTGAACACACTGATCTAAACGAAATACACAGTACCTACAAAAGGCACTCACTCCATATTTGGAATTTCTCTCAATTGCTTTTCATCATTAAATCACACGATATAATTTGGCTTTTGTGCAAAAAAAAAAAAAAAAAGTCAAATTAGAAAACATTTCTACAAAAGTGAAATAATCAAAAATGTAAAATGGATGACCCCCTCTGCAGTGACTCCCCTAATTCAGCAAATGTACAGACAATTGGAGTTACAAGTTACACAATCAGCGAAATGTAGATCATCTGAATGTAGTCAATGTGTTTAAAGTGACTGTAGTAGAAAGACATCTGTATCCTGGATAGAACTACACCATGAAGACATAAGAGCATCACAAGCAACTTATTAGGTTCTTGAAAAGCATTGGTCAGGGGATATGTCAAGAAATATTTAAGATAGGATAAGATTAACTGTATTGATCCCACAGTGGGGAAAGTTCACAGTCACAACAGCTCCAAAAGAAAAAGTATAAAGTCGGTACAAGGATAAAACATAGTCCAAAAATTGCAAAGAACATTATATAGAGTTGATTTTATTAAAAATGCTATATAGAAGACTATATACAAGAGGATGAGGGATCAGTAATTGCACATGAGTAGGTGGAATGCGTGTGTAAGGGGGAAAATAAAGTGCAGTAGTAAACAGTACACAGTGAAGTTTATAAATGCGGCATTGTATAATCTGACAGATGCTGGAACAAAGGACCTGCTCCTTCTTACACTAAGGGTGGAACAGTCTGTTGCTGAATGGGCTTCTTACAGAGTTCACAGTCTGATGCAGAGGGTCACTGTAGTCACTGGATGCTCCTTGAAGTACAGTTAAATCCATCTTTGTGGTTAGCGCCTTGCATGGCAGCTTCCGCCATCAGGGTGTGAATGTGTGTGTGAATGGGTGAACGTGACGTATCGTGTAAAGTGCTTTGGGTACCTTGCTGGTATAGTAAAGCGCTATATAAATACAGACCATTTACCATTTAAGAAATGGCACGTGTGAATCTGTTTGGAGTGGGGTGTCCTTAACAAAATAATAGAGAGTAATGGAGGCCACCAAGACACCTATGAGTCCTCTGAAGGATCTGCAATAACAACACCAGCTGTATTCATTTTACCCTTTACAATCCATCCAGGGCCTGATGCTGAGAGGCATCCTCACATTATGATGCTGCCACCACCATGCTTCAGTGGACGGTGTGCAGCATTCAGTTTTGGTCCTCTGATGAACTCTAGTCAAGATTTAACATGAGCAGTGTCTACTATGCAGTCTCTTCCATCAGCTGCTAAAGCTTGTAACTCCTTCAGATGAGTCATAGGTGTCTTGGTGGCCTACCTCACTCGTCTCTCTCTTGCATGGTCTCTCTCTACTTTGAGACTCCTTTGGCATAAGCTATAGATTTACTTTCAATAAAATGACAAAGACTTTCTTGTAGGTAGCTAGTGTTGTTGAAAAAGCAACAGTAATGTACTTTTTAATCGTGTTTTTTGATGATGTGGGTTCAGTTAGCTCAGCAACAAGTCAAAATAATCCAATACCACTGCAGAGTTTGCATATTTTTCCACTACTTTGACTTCTTTTACTTAAATATATCTTCGCTTTGAAACCAAAAATAGGGCTTCGGCCTGCTAAATTATGATCTACTGAAATAAATGAATTTAAAAAACTGGTCTGCTGGTCTCTTCAAAAGGGGATAAGGTACTAAAGTTAATGTTATATGTATGCTATTAAAGAAGAAAGATTTGTTTGGTCTCTGGATAAAAGATCGGATGGTATCAAGATGCAGATGCAAGATATGTCAGCGTTTTTTGCTATTAATGTCATAATCTAGCTTCATTGAATATTTATACTCACTGACACAGTTGAGTAACTTGCCAATCAATTTGTTCAGTTCACATGATATCTCAGCTTAGGAGTTCTGTCAGTTCTTTAGTAAAAGCTTCTGTCTGCGGCCTTTTGGCTCCAGGTTTCCTGAACTTGCAGCCCTCGGCTACAATAAATCGCAGATAATATTTATAGTAGGTTCCAGTGAACCGTATTTAGCATTAAATAGTGGTGTGCACTGGGATCGGAGCACTCGTTCATGGTCATTCATGGCACTGGAGGTTTCAAAGGATACAGAAAGATATACAGGTATTTAATCTGACTTTTGAAGAAAAAGATCACATTTCTGCTCTTTCCAAAACTGTGTTTGCATCCATGGTTTGAGAACGTATAAGTTATGCTGCTGGTGGGCAGACAATGAAAGAAAAACCACATACTTTTCAGTTTAGCACAGACCAATTCACTGCAGAGGTACTTATGCTTTACATAAGTGTTTACACATTTCATATAAAGGTCAGCTGTGCCAGATGCCTTCAAGAAGTACCATAAATCCCATGTTTGGATTCCTAATATTTTCTTGTGTTTATGACTAGTAAACCTGCACCACTTTGGATTTGCTACAGAGGCAGCTCTTTTCCAAGCTCCAGGGTGCAAATGGCTTTGCACTCCATTTCCATGTAGTTCAGAGCTGATTTGTGGTCAACTGCCAGGTCAATGCCCGACTTTCACCTGATTTCCCATGCTTATTTGTTTTACTTATATAAAAGGCAAAGGATCCAGGTATGGAGAAAACACTGAAGAAATGCAGAGCTGAAGTTTAGCCCTCGTGTCGTCCTGCGGGTCAAATTGACCCATTTTAAAGTTTGAAAATGTGGGAAAAAAAAGCTATTTTCCACAGAAACTTTTGATGCCCACACTTTCAATATTTTGGAGAAATTTCTGAACATTTTTTGGTTAAAAAAAAAAAACAAAAACGAAATGGTAAAAAAATGTTTAAGAGCATTCATTAAAAAAATAAATAAATAAATAAAAAAACCAACCAAAATCCAGTTAATTCCATTGGATTTTGGTTAATTTTTTTGTGACTGTTTTTAAAGAATATATATGCAATCACTTTAGATATTTTTAGGGGTTTTTTGAAAGATTTTTATTCATTTTTTGAAAACATTTACAAGAATTTTCTTGCCAAATTTGGGGGATATTTTTTAAATAAAATTTTTAGGGGAAACTTTTAAGGAATTATTTATTATTTTCAGAAATTTTTCAGGAATTATTTGCTGAATTTAGACATGGAAACAAAATTTCTTGGTGCCCATAAATGAAGACAGCAGGAGGGTTAAAAGCACTTACACTACTATGTGAGCCTGGCTGTGTTTTCTGTCGCTACCTTTGTAATACTGTAGAATATTTCGTTTTTTTCTAATGCACAATGTCTTGAGTTCAAAAACAGATCTGTGCAAATTCATGACAGAACTTACATGCTGCTTGAGTGCCACAGCAACAGTGCACCACTTTGCTTTACATCACTTCAATTTAATAGAGTGCAGTGGGAATTTCTGAAAATGCAGACATCCCCATAAGACATCAAATTGTTTTAAATATGAACCTCGTTCCTGTGCAGCTTGTCACAACTGAGTTTAGTCAGAATTTAACACAGACTCGCTACTCTCTCTGGAGTTAATTATGACACTTTTCAGCAGAGGACTACGGCGCAGATTGGATTTGATCACGCCTGTCAGCCTCCTTTCCATCTGAAGGCACTGAAATAGTAATTACAGACAATAAAAACTGATGAATGAAAATCCTTTTCTCCATCTCTCGAATAAATCTGTAGCTCTTTCTTGGACTGCGCCTGCGACAAAAGGTCTAAAACTGCCTGAGTCTAATGTTTAAGCAGCGAGTTCTCCACGCTAAGAGGACTTTCATCATGCTTTGGTGACAGAGCCAGTAATTGGAGTGCCCTCTGCCTTTAAGCACAAACCCACATGCTGCAGCTACAGTACACTACTTTGATTTACATCCCTTCATTACGCACGGACCCACCCACCATGGGTTAAATTAGTGGGCGCTGAAAAGTCATCTGCCCTGATCAGTCAGGGAACTTGTGACAGGAGAGCATCCTCTGTGGTGGTTGGGTCGCTCCACTGCTCCAGAATCCCAGCTATCCGGACTGGAAGGAGCATCTGAACAAGCAGGGACAGAGTAAACAGGAGGAGGGGCTCGGTTAAACATGTCGCCCCTTCTCTGTACCACTTTGGTGGGCCCTTTCATTTGATATTTTCATAAATCAGTACCAAGCACAGTGGACAGGATAGAAAGACAGAGGGAGAGATCAAGTCAGAGGGTTTGGGACACCAGGGAAGGGGAACAGCTGTCTTTGAGATTGCTCCAATGTGTGAGCGCCAGAGAAAGAATCCTTTTGTTTCCGCGCGGTTTGCTGCTTCACCGCGGACCTTTCATCTGCACGGTGCACACAAAGGCTCCATGCATCTCGGATGAGGCAGAAACCTCAGGAAGCGCGTGCAGGAGGAGTAATGAGGAGGGCGGGAGGAGGCATAAACATGTTCCAGGAAGTGAAACTGCACGGGGAGGGAAGAGGTTTAACGCTGGACACTGGTGGAAAACGGTGGATAACTAAGAAATCTATAAGAGGAATGCTCACACTGTGGCCGGTCCTAACATTTTTGAAAGCTTTGCAGGAATAGAACTAATAAGAACTCACCTGGGCTGTTAAGTTTTTACATCTGAGCATACTCAGTCTCACACATTCATTTTGTCAGCTCCCTTATGTTTCCTAATTAAATTAAATCCCTTTATAGTCAAGAAGCTTTGGAAACTATTGAAGCCAAAAGGGGAAGAAAAGAAAAGTTTTACCACTAAAAGATCAAATTACACACTGGAGCATTTTTGTCAAACCATAGTGTTGTTTCTTTGTACAAGAGTCTCACTGCTGCAGATAGAGTTACTGCACATCATCTTCTTTGCTGTTGCGGACGAGAAAGTAGATCCATGTCTGTGTGACCACAAATACCAAAAAATAACTCTGCAGCTTCTAGGAGGCATCATTTGCTTTAAAATGTGTACATTTGCACCATGCATTAGATCCAAAGTGTGTGAAAGGGCATTTTAACCACAATAACGGTGGGCAGGACTGCAAATATAATCACAGAAAATGCTCTAAATTCAGGTTTTTTAAAATTCAACACCAGCTGAAGTCCATCTCAATCATGCAGCTGTTTTGGCCTTTGATCCTCTTTCCCACTTCATCCAATTATCATTTTAAAACCATAAGGTGGTCCGTTTTCCATTATTCCATTTAGTCTAAAAAGACCTTGTGACTCATCACATGTATTCATGTTTTATGTGGCATGCGGTTGTCACATTAATTGCAATTTTACATAATCACAATTTCAAGCTCTACTTTCATCCAGCTGTTTTCATGCATTTTTTTGTTGGTCATATTAGGATGCAGAAAGATTCTGGTTTCCCACAACACATGCTTAAACGTCTTTTACTCATCAATGGAGCGGGAGTGAGGCCACCAGATGTTGGCTGCTGTCTCGGTTGTTGAGGATGAATCGTAAGTACAGACTGTCCTGCCTTGTTGCTGAACAGAGGCTCAGCGGAACAGATACTTCCTACCAGATTGTAGTGAAGTAACGGAAAACCATATGCCAGGAGAGATTGCTTTCATGCTTTAAACAATTCCATGATATGTCTTCCAAACATATACAGTCACAATTTTAAGAATTTAGTACAAAGGAAACTGATAAGATATCTTAACCAGATTTGTTTTATTGTAATCAGTGTTTATTAAAGTTTGTAATCCCATTGAAATTGTGTTTTTCAGGTATCCCGTCTATGAAAGAGGTACTGTTAAATGAAAACCTAAAAAAATGGCTACTCCTCAGCCCGGGGGATTGGAAGGGATGGGCCAATTCCTTGGCCACCACGTTCACTAGATATCACTCCCTTCCACTTCTTTCTATGGGGTTAAAGATATCATGTATCGAACAAAGATGCGGGACATTACTGACTTGAAGCAAAACACTTCTGAAGCCACTGCCACCATTGATGAGGCTATGCTACAGCAAGCATGGCAAGAAATCAAGCACCGTCTTGATGTGCTTCGTGCAACTAATGGTGCTCAAATGGAGGTGTATTAAATGAGGTAGAAAAAAACTTTGACAACCACTGATTACAATAAAACAAATCTAGTTAAGATATCTTATCAACTGCCTTTGTAATAAATTCTTAAAATTGTAAAGAGACTTTATGGACACCCTGTAAATGTGCACAGTCGAGTTTTAGCACTGGCTGCACAACATGGGTCAAAAGATATCCATATTCCATTGAATACGAGTCCCTTTTCACCCATGTTGTGCATCAAAGGCTGAAGGCAAGTTTTAAGTCCTCAATGATGAAAAAAATAAGCTGAAAGTACCAAAATTTGTAATTTTGTGTCAATTATATCTTTTCAAATGGACATATTGTCACGACTACCAGGCTACAATTTCCCTGCAAGGCTTTGAGAACCAGTGCAAGGTAATTGTACTTTGGAATTCTTCTGCAAGAAAAGACTTACCGTTTATTATCTTTCTGTTGCACTTGTCAGGCGTCAACTTGTGTGGCCCTTAGTGCCTTCTGGTTTTGTGAAAATAAACAAATGACTAAAAGAAAACCTTGGCAAGCGGCTTCCTTCATCCTCTAAATAAAGAGCGCTGCAGAGTGTTGACACTTTTTTTTTTTTTTTTTTTTTTTTAAAGTTTTACAAGAAAGTTTATGGCGAGCGCTCAAAGTCTGCCTCTTCCTCCACACAAATGAGCTCCCAGCGGAGCAGGGAATATGTTTTCATTGCAGGTGACTTTTGAGCAGAAGAAATTTAAGCTTCTAGACTAAGGCTTGTCTCCTTAAATTACTTGCGAGTGCTATCTTACATGAGCAACACTGAAAAACATGTTGAGCAATCTGCAGTAATTAGTATTTTCATGTTGAAAGCAGTACATTTTATGTGCCATGTGAAAAAAAAAAAAAACAACAGACTGTCAGTTCCCTCCACTGTAAGGAGCCATTTAGTTTCAGCTTAATGTTTTGGATTTCCAGCCCAAAAGTCTTATCTCCAGCTGCAGCAAACAGCTATTTTCAGCAGGAAAATAATAAACCCAATGTACACTACTTACTCATTTTGAAACAGCAGAGAGACTAAATTTGCAACAAGATGCTGCATATGAATGAATGAAGAGGAGTGAGCAGAGACCAAACCAAAACCTAAAAATGATGTCAATATTGGACTTTGGAATCTGTATCCAGAAACCAGACTCTGCATGACTGAATGTTAATGTTGCTCTCTGTCTGCGAGAATCATTGACTGTATATAAAGATGGATGAACCCTCCCTGAGGTCACTGTAGGATTCCTCCAGAGCAGTTTTGAAGCTCAGTGTGGTGGTTCTGGCCATTAGTGCTCGACTCCTCCTGACCCCCAGCCAAACCAAACATGAGCAAAGAGGTGGGGCATGAGTGGAGCTTAGGCATTCATCAGTCATTTAAATTGACAGTGCTTCCAACTATGCATCATTATAAGCTTTTATATAAATTAAACAGGTGACTTGTATAAAGATTCACCCACAGTACAGTTGTTATGAAGGGGATGATTAGCTTTTGAGACCAAAACTATTTTCTGCACCAGACTGCAAACATGTTTATTTCTGCTATAAATTTGAACATTTTAACATGGAGGTCCATGAGGTTTGACTCACTTTTGGAGCCACCCTCAAGTGGACATTTGAGGAACTGCAGTTTCTGGCATTTTTGCATGGACTTCATTTTCCAGCAACAGAGATTTCTACACAACAATGGCTGTGTGAAGTTGCTGGATATTGACGGGAACTGGTACACGCTGCCCTATACGTCGATCCAGAGCATCCCAAACATGCACAACGGGTGACATGTCCGGTGAGTATGCTGGCCATGAAAGAACTGGGACGTTTTCAGCTTCCAAGAATTGTGTACAGATCCTTGCAACATGGGGTCGTGCATTATCCTGCTGCAACATGAGGTGATTTTCTTGGATGTATGGCACAACAATGAGCCTGAGGATCTCATCACGGTATCTCTGTGCATTCAAAATGCCATGCACCTGTGTTCTTCGTCCATAACAGACGCCTGCCCATACCATAACCCCACCGCCACCATGGGCCACTCCATCCACAACATTGACATCAGAAAACCGCATGGTTGTGCTGTTTCCATAGAGGTGCTGGACTTTACGTTGCATAGAAAAATGAGCCCACAGTGAGTTAAAATGTGGCTGGAGCAAATTAAAAAAAAAATCCCGGAAAATGTTTGGGGTTTAAAGGGTTGTGGTGTTACATGAATAGTAAACTAGAAATCACAAAATGTGGAAACTACATGTAAAAGTCTGCAGCTAAGTGAAGGTATTGGGGATCAAATAGCTCCACTGCCACTCTTTCTACATGTGCTAAATAGACATAGTTCAACAAGTAAGGCAGGTAGAGGGTTTCTTTATCCCCTTCTAGCTTTTCCCACTGATTCCAGTCTTTGTGCAACACTGAGTTCAGCATATTCTTTAACCATAACAAACCCAATTGAAATTGCCATTCATTTTCTCATCTACTGGAACTCCTGCACAAGAGGCCAACAGGCATACGTCCCAAAACATGAGTACACCTTCAAAGTATTGACATGGAGACAGCAGAAATTAAACCAGCTTTATAATACAAATTAATACACCCTTCCTGGAGGATACGCTTTCAATAAATGCCTTCATTATGTTTCACTTGGGGGGTGGATATTGGTTTTTATAGGGTAATGCCATAATAATCACAATTAATCAAAGGAGACATGCTGCAACCTACTCCTGTGGAAAACTGTTTCATGAGTGTGGGCTATTCAAGGACACTCCTGGCTGATACTGACTCCGGTCAAATTTCTTCTGCTTCACGAGGCTAAAGAGCATCACAGTTTAAAAAAAAAAAAAAAGGAAAAAAAAAGAGGTTGAAAAAGAGACAGTAATGTTCTTGCCAGGGTACTCTAAAGAAACCAAGACTTCCTCCAGCCATGAAATAAAATCGGCTACATTAAGCAGTTTATAAAAGGGCAACAGCCGCTGAAAACGTGGCACTTGCTAATAAGCAGCGTGAATTATAAAGGTCTGAAATTCAAAAGGACGAAAGTGTAGTCAAGTTATTTCCACTCCTGAGATACAAAGAAACTTGTGGCATCTTGTCACCCGGCATTATCTGTTTATTTCTGAGAAGAAATAAGCTGCAAAGTCTCTCGGCTGCAAACATTTCAGGTTCGAAACAAAATGAATCGAAGTCACGCTGTGCTTTTCAGCAAATATTGAGGAAAATAGAGAGGAAATACTGTGCTCTCTGCAGGTACACCGGCTGAGGAAATTGGACGGTGTATGTGTGCACGCTTGTGAAAGGATTGCAAATGGTTCCCCGCTTTGATTTATCAGTTTTTCTGCTACACAAGGTGCTACTTATTCAAGTTAAGCCTTATGGGTGACCTGAAAAGCCTGTTAACTTTAAAGACATGCAGAGCAGGTACGATTTGTGAAGTGAAAGGAGTTCTTTATGTTGGATGATTTTCAACTTTATTTGCATGTATTAGTCAGAAAAGGGCTGCAAGTTGATAAGATTGTGGAATATTTGGCAGTGTTCTTTCTGTCGCCGCAGCTGGCTTCACTGATGCAAATCTACAGGGAGAGGTTGGTTGGTTTTCTTCTCTTCATTGCGGATAATTTGGGCTGCTTTAATTAGATATATGACCAGTTAGGATGTTAGTATGAGCCGAAACGAAACATAAGAAATTTGGCTGAGCGTAGGCTATACATGGATCAGCATTAAAACCACTGACAGGTCAAATCAAATTTATTTATCTATACAGCATTGTTAAAAGAACTTGAATTGGCCAAAGTGCTGTAATATATGTGCAAAACATCAAGGCAGGATCAAACTTGTCATTAATTGGTAAAACAAAATTAAATTGAATAAAATGCTAAAACTGGCAAAACAGCTTGTGAGATCAATTGAAAATAAAAAGAAATTAACATTAAATTATAAAACAAGACTATAAAAAGTATCAGTTCAAATGTCAGAGGAGGAGGAACATTTAATTGGAGGCCGTTTTACAGGTATGAAGGCAAGAAGTCACTGATTATCTCATCACAGTGAAGTTTTCTGCTGGGAAACCTTTACTTTACCGGGTAAGATTCACCTAAACATTGTTCCTTGCTGGCAGTGGCCTCTCCAAGCAGGAAATGTATCATATCACACTGCAGAAACGGGTAAGAAACAGATTGAGGAACACAACCAAGAGC
Source organism: Acanthochromis polyacanthus (assembly GCF_021347895.1). Lineage (NCBI taxonomy): Eukaryota > Metazoa > Chordata > Actinopteri > Pomacentridae > Acanthochromis > Acanthochromis polyacanthus. Next base: position 9,246,670 of record NC_067135.1, on the reverse strand, counting down.
TGAAGGGGTTGATCCAGATTTGGGTCACAGATGGCAACATAGATGGGTGGCTGGATGGATGGCTAGATAGATACTTTATTAATCCAGAGGGAAATTCATGAGCTAGAGGACTCAATCTCTGTTACCAACATCCAAATACCAGAAACCACAGGACACCCCCACCTCCATGAGGCTTTAGCGCTGGTGACAGATGTTTTTAATGTTGTGGCTGAACTGTGTAGACAAGCATTTACATCCCACACTCCTTAGTGCCATTAACATACTGTGTATACTCTGGAAGTATATCACTAACATTAATTTCATTATCAGTTAATCTTCCCGTTGTTAATTAGTCTAAAAAATTTTGCAAAAGAATCAATCAAATTCCCAGAGTCCAGTTTAACCAGCAGTCCAAGCTGCTATTTTAGATTTTTGTATTAAAAATGACTTCAGACTAAAAGAATTGTCTAATTTCAGCTGTACTTGAAGGATATTTTGCAAAACTGCTGCAGGAATGTGAACTGCTTTAAGAATCACAAAGCATGAAAAAAAGGAAAAGCTGAAATATACCTCTGCTGCTCCACACCGGTGGCAGAGCCGTAATAAAATAATATGGTACTAACTCTATGGTCATAAAACATCCACAAGTAGGGTCTCCTAAATAAAGAAACCATATAGTTGCACACAAACATCCACCACAGGTGAAACCAGTAAATGACTCTTTGTTTTGGTGACAACAACCAGCTGCTGTCATTCACGGGTGTATAGCTGAAGCCTTCTGTGCTCCAGACGTGTGTTCACAAGACGCTAAAAACAGGAGCTCCGGCTCAGCTGTTGGTTACAGACGAGGAACCCAAACCATAAAATATATCCTCTTGTCTGACACTGGCACAACCACATCAGGAACACATGGGAACCTACCATCTGCCAACTACATGTCACGAGGTACCTGACATGTTAATGAACAGTGCGCAACACTCTCATCCACGTATTGATAATTTAATTAAAATTTCAGGAGATGCTTGTGTGGCCTAATTTACATCTCTATATGAATCTTCCTATCAGTATTGGTATTTGTCCTTCGGGCGACAGGATCAACGCACGATCCACGGATTTATTTTGGTATGCTGTATAATGATGCTACAGAGGATTAAGAATTTAATACGACACTAAATAACAGGTGTAAATACTGGCTGACTCAGGCTCCGAAGCATCCTCCCCGATCTATTCCAATACCTCTGATGTAGATCCAGCAACAGCACTTGAAGAGTAAATACATGCTGCAAACATAGTCTGTGTAACAGAATCACTCGGCCATAAATCAAAACCCCGCAGTTCTCTTGAGGACTCGTAGTCGTTAGTGTCAGCAGTGGCAGTGATGAAAAAGATCAGGAGCTCTAGTATCCCGGTGCCAGGCCGAGTGTCATTCTCAGTTGACACATGTTGGTGACCTGGGCTCAGTTTTGACACCAGTGAGTAATAGCCTGTGAGTTAGGTAACCGCTAGAGTGGAGTGAGGTAGTTTGTACAAGAAGGAGTCACTGGGGAGGCTTTCTGTCTGGTATTGTCGTGTAGTGGCAAACACTGTTGAAGAGGAGAGATCCTCTGAAACAACTGCTCCCGTCTCGGATTTATAAAACATTCTGGGAGCAGCCCCCTGAGCCCCATATGAGCAGCGGTTTCGGGCAACAAAAGGGGGTCAGAGCAGAAAGGTAACGCTTGCGGTCGGGACAAGAAATGCGTCTGCGCTTACGAACGGGCCCGTGTGGTAAGCAACTGGCAGTTGAGGTCTGACGCTGACAGCTTTGAGGGGTCTGAAACTGAAAACCTTGTCAGTCAATCCCACACTTGCCCTGAGGGGCGACGACGGGAAGTTGTGGAAAGCCTTGTTGCTGGATTTTCCCTTTTAAAAATGACCCTTTTTCCTGAATGTGCTCAGTGAACAAAGGAAAGATGTGACTGTAGAAAGGCTCTTTTAGGGGCATCTTGCAAATTCACTTGGACCTCACACGTACTTGGGAGCAAACCCAAACGAAACACGATACGTATGGTACCATTTGACATGAACCGAACAGTCTGAGTCACGGAGAGTTCCTGAGAAATGTGCTGCAAAGACTGAACGGTTTCATTTGGGCAGATTTCAGCTGGACAAGTAATGTGGCTCTTCCATTAATTGCCTCATTTAAAGTGTGACAGAAGACAAACTAGTTAAAGGCCCTCTGTGCTGCCCCGAGTCGATCAGGCAATTTTAGTGTTCTCAGTCAAACAGGGGCTAATTTCCTCAACATTAATCACAGCAGCCCTTGCACTGACAGATGGGAAGACTCTTACAGATCATGGAGATTAATGTGGCTGCCTGGTGCATCTCTCAGATTCAGTAGTGCTCTCCAGCCAGCTCAAACTCCACTTTCCCAACTTTTATTTCCCTGCTAGCATGGTACACATTGCAGTACCATTGCTCCACAGTAAATTTTATTTACATTGACAGCGATGCCAGCAACATTCCACTTGTCCAATAAGATACAAGAAAGAAATGGTGTCAGTTTATACCAGAGAGGCCTTCTAACATTTCAGATGCCCTCATGCTAAAATGCGAAAAGAATATTTTTGTTGGTCTCCGAAATGCTTGTTAATATGCCTGAGGAAATCAAAACACACCTCAGATATTGCTAAATTTCATTTAACTAGACCAAATAAAGAAAACTATATCACTTCTTTTTTTACTTAACTCATTGGAGTGCCAAGAAAAACTTGTCTCCAGAGCCAAATTTGGCCCACAAGCCCCTCTTTGGGCAGCCTTAGTCTCAACACAGAATACTGTACTGCCAAACTAGACTGACTCCCTGTTCTGAGAGCCATGGACCAAAAGAGCGTAGTGGCCATGATGGTAGATATTGACCTGGCCGAGTTTCCTCGAGCTGGAAATGAATGGCTGGACTCCCGACTCCAGATCCAGCAGCCAGACTTTTCAAACAGAGAGTTAACCAGCTGCTCTCGTACTTCAACAGCAACCAGCTCCCCCTGCAAAGACATGCACCAAATCTCAACTTCCCTATTAAATCCACCCCCTTGGACACACATATACACACACATAACACTTGATACTCGGAGCTGCAAATACAGTGGATCAGGGTGGACACAAATAACTCCACCGAAGTTTCAAGTGATTCCAGCAGAGCTCCTAATTCCACAGTGGCCACTTGTTTGCTCTCAGCATCTCCAGATGACAGGATTTGAGACAGACTGTCTCACAACGGTCGTGACACCTCTTTAAAAGGGTTGGGTCCTCTTTCAATCTGACAGTATGCCTCTATAGCAGTTTAATCTGCAATTTAAATTCACTGTGCTCAGGTTGCTACTACAGCCAGCTTTTGTTTGACTAGAAAAAAACAGGAGAGAATGAAAACTCACACGCAAAAATGTCTCTGTGAGGCTTGTTTACAATCTTGGTTTAGTACACTGGAATGCCAAGATTATTTGTTAATTTGCACATGACAAAATGTACAGCTGAGGCTGATGGGAATCTCATTATTACATCCAGATTCACAATCCTCTAACGAGTTCATCTTGATTCAGGCGTTTCATTGTAATCCATCCACTAGCTGACAAATGTGAAACAGATATTGGTGCTGCAGGAAAAGTAAATGGTTTAATGACTAAATGCTTTGATCACTTTGGAAGATCTGCATGCAATTTAAACACAGTCAATATAAAAGTTGTTCTAAAATGTCACTGAAAACCAAAAATGACAACCTCATGATGGCACAAGAAGAGAAATCAGACCCAGTAACGTCAATGACATCATTTTCTCATCAGTTGGGCTGCAGCTAATCACTGTTTTGACGATGGAATAATCACCAAATTCTATCAATTAATGTTGAACCTATTTTATAAAGCAAACAGCTTTTAAATTTAGCTTGAAGTTCTTTTAGGTGCGTGCTCATTAACAATAAAGACAGTTAAAACGGTGGTTGTGTACATTTTTCACACTTAAGCGGTTATGTGAAGTGCTGCTACTAGTTTTACAATATTACATTTAAAAGATGTTAAACCTGGTGGCTGAGACTGGAACACTTATGTTTGAATGACAGCAACAAAGAGAGCAAATCAAGAGACATTCGGTCTGGGGAAAAACTGGAGTTCTTTTGCTGGTCCACCCGTGTGACGCCATTCCAGCTGTATCTTTTAAAAGGTGACCAAGACTTTGTTTTAACAGGCTGAGCAGTAATGTATGTTCCTATTTGTCTAAAAAAAATCATCAATAACCTGAAAGAGAAGTCTAGTCGCTTTCTACTGAAGCTCCTAGGATCAGTGGCTCATCAGTGTTCCTTAAACTTCTGTAAACTAGTCTTGCCTAGCCAGCCCATTCTGTAGAAAATAATGGTCTGGCTACACCCACTATCATTCTGCTATTCTGACTTGTTTTGTCGTTCTTTTAACCAGTCACAGTTGTTGAAGTTGAGGCCAGTCGAAGGATGCAGCTCTGGTGTTCACTCAAAAAAGTGGTGGGTGGAATTCTTGTGGAAGAACATTTGCAAGCAGAGAGACAAGAACTGTGATTAGAATGCATAATCCACCACAAAAAACCAGCAGGGCTGCCTTATTACATGATCCAAATTCAAATTCCAAGAACAAATCTGATTGAAAAGAGCAACGTTTTACACCTGCATCCTACATCTGGTGAGTCAGACTAAGGGTGAACCAACCAAATGACACTAAAACGGCCAAAAATGTCACAGTTCTAGCTGCTCATCATCTGAGCCGACATGCACTGACATACTGTAGGAGGCAGAGGAGCTGGCACTCCAGAAAACAGCCGTTTGTAGTGAAAGGCCCTTACAAAGGCCTCCCGTCGTGAGTCAATAAACATGCTGTCTCATGAAGATGACAAGGCCCCCATCAAACACGTCCATGCACAAAGGGGATCTTCGGGATGCTGACAATGTTCGCCTTTCATGGAACTGGCATGGGTGCTTCAAGAGTGCACCCAGCGCACACATCCCCGGAGACTCGTTGCCATGACTCTAAAAATAAACAAACCTAGCAATGTTCAACAAAAAGGCCATCATAAGGCCGCTGACCAGACTCAAAATCAAGTACAACAGTGCTTGATTACCTCTGATTGAAAGCATAGCGACGAAGGAAAGAGAAGGTGAGCGATTATGGAAAAAAATGCAAGGGAGGCAAAGAGAGTGAAGGTAGCATAAAAGAGGCGAAAGATCATGAAACAGTTCACTTGCAGTTTTGCTGTTTAATTTCAAGCTCTATTAACTGCAAGCTAATAGAAGAGGCAACCAGGAATTCCAAAATCACAAAAGGTTTGGTCCATCAAGCTTATTTCCCACAAAAGTTATTAGTTTTCACGTACCGGGGGTCAATACATCAGTGTGCAGGCAGCCTGTGTGTGTTTGCTTGGCAACTCCATTACTCTCTATGAACAATAAAGCTCTCTGCACATATTTTGTGGCAGCAGCAGCTACTGCATTGTTTGGTAGAAACCCAATGCAGCAAGAAAGTACTGCACAGAAACTGTGCTGTACAGTGCAGGACCAAATACCCTACTTTTTTTTATTATTATTCATTCCAAAATCCCCTGTGTGTCCTTAAAGATGTATTCTATTCAAAACCCTCTCCATCGTGGTTCATATTTGATTGTGCATACATGCATTTTCCAGCATTTTATGGGGCATCTCTTTTCCATGGGCGGAGTACCTTTGATTTGTGGTTTTCCTAACCTAGGCACAGTATCAATGCTCCACTCCCCCTCTGTCGAAGGCTTTCGCTGCAGCTGAACATCGGGTTGTGCCAGAGACACAATACTCTCCTCAGGGCTTGGGCTTGAGCTCACTGTTGGCAGGGATTTGGTTTTGGACACTTTAACCTGCCAGCAAATCTGGGTGGGCAGCTGGTAGTAACCTGAGCTTCATCAGATCATCGCCAAGTTCTAACTCGGTGCTGTCCCTGGGGCACTATTTCTAACCTTACAGCCTGGTGCCCGACCTTACCAGGACTGTGTCTGCGCTTTATAACGCCACACACAAGCCGCAAGCAGAATCAGTATGAAATATTAATATCATAAATTTGGTTCGTCCAATAGTCCTGAATGAAATCATGCCGCGCTCCAAAAGCAGATAATCACCGTGACATCAAGTCGAGCGTGACCAGCACATTTCTCGGCAGCACTTGCTTTGTCTCTGTAATTGCCTTGGAAAGTCCTTGGACATTTCATTAAGACAGACAGGTTCCTCTCACCATCGATCTCAAATGATGAAACACCGTCTTCTCGAGTTGGATTTTCTTTCCTGGCTTGGACCAGGACTGGAATGGTCCAGCTCCGATGGTTTACTCATTACTCAACTTTCATCCACACTCAGGTTCTCTTTCAGGTGCAGAAAATAGAATTGTCTTAACTACATGAATGCTGGTGCAGTTTTTAGTCATTTCCATCACGCTCCAGTTAGAACTTGCAGCGTGCTACATTTCTCTGCTTCATATCACTAAAAACTAAAAAGCAAGCGACCAGATACATTAGCAGACTGAACCAAGGCAGGGACAGCAAGCAATTTATGAAACTTGTCTAAACTGTAAAAAATTAAAATGAAAATAATCTGGCAGCAAGGGGGCCTTAAAAATGTGTTAAAATACAATTCTGTACCATTCAAAAGCTGCAAAAGTGGTCATAACATCAAAAATTCCTGTAAAGTACTGACATTTTTAACAACTCTTTAGCAGATTTTTTTACAATGAAAATGTAAAATACTTTTCCTGAGATTATAGGAGGTGTTTTTATTCAATAAAATATTAAAAATATCTAAAATAACAGATAAAATTATTCTTTTTATTTTTTTCTTTCAAGTAACAGCCAATATCTGCAGCATTGTGATATTTTTTAGTGATTTAAATACAGTAAAAAATAGTATGATTTTACAAGATTTTGATGAAAACATTTATAGTTTGGGTTGTTATTTTTTTTACTTTTTTTAATTTTTGGTGTGAATTTTCCTTTGAAATTACAGAATATATCTGTTAATAAGTATATTTGTAGATTTAAAAAAAAAACAGTAAAAATTAAGAAAAGTACAATTTTACAACCTAGCGTTGGAAAAAAAAATTGTAAAAATACAGATTTACACTTTCAGAAAGTTGTTTTTGGAGTTACCATAAATTTTTTTATGTAATTTAACAATACAAGGAACATAAAAATGTGTTTCTTTTACTGTTATGGAATATTTGTCAAAATCTTTGTCAATACAAATCAGGTCACCAAGTTATATACAGGTTAAAATTTTTCTTTAAATCTGTATTTTTTGTTCATTATTATCTGTCATTTCACAAAGTTATTAACTGTAAAAAAAATTAAAAAATGAAAATTGTCCAAAAAAAAAAAAGTAAAAAACAAAAACACTGATTATTTTACCTGCATTTGCTGCACCCCGAACTTTCATATTTCCAGTCTTTATGCTGAGATAAGCTAATTATCTTGTGACGCATTAAATAAAAAAAACAAACAAAACACACACACAATTTGAGTTTCAGCTGATGCATTTTGGTCAGAAGAACCAAGCGGCAGTATGTAGCGTTCAGGGTGAGCTCTGGCTGGCAGCAATGGGCAAAATGAGGTAGTGTTCTGAGAAAGGGTGGAGGTATTCAGCAGTGAAATGCAGTCAGAGAAAGCAGCTACTTTCAGTTGCCCTCGGTATACAACTTGAAATCCAAGCACAACACCGACTTGGTTGGAAAGTCAGAGCGCAGCTTTGTCTGGTCTCGGAGCGCCAGTGTTTACAGACAGGACTGACCAACACCATCAGCGTCGATCTTATGTCATAATGACGAAATGTTGAGGCTTTGTTGACACTTAAATAATCCGAGCGTGTTTACAGTGTGCTTAGTGCTCCCTCAGGAGGAACTCTAAAACCCTTACCTGAAACAACAATATTTGCATAACATGCTAACATGGGGATGTCTGGTTGGATTTGGACCAGAGTCAGCACCTGTATTTCTGTGATGACAGAATTCTTTGGTAAAATATCACCTGTTGATATGCAGTAATGTAGGTTTGTTGTGTCTAAAAGTAAACAGGCACATGTCTTTTATTTGGAGGATTAATCACATGCGTTTTGTCCTTTTTTTCCCCACCACAGTCATATCTTCAAACCGACTGTCAACATCTGCAGGGCGTCATAAATGTCCTGCAGACTGAGGCAGCAGAAATCAAATGAAGTCGGTGGCATTAATGTGGAAAATGTGTTTTACAGTGTTTACCTGTAATTTTTTTTTATCATCATCAGTTTGCTTTTGGGTATTAAATTTCTAGATGAAACATATTACATCCTGTTACTTTCTATTTTAAAAAATCCATATACGTTTCACACACCGATTACTTGGACACAGTTGGTAGGTTAACAGTATACTCAGATCACAGCTGAACTTGGAGGTCTCAATGATCATGTGAAACGTAATCAATATTGGCTGTAATTCATACTCTCTCCACACATATGCATCAAAAAGTAGGTTTGCTAAAAAAGGAAAAGTCCACAGCTACTGTTATGGCTCTCATGTTAACAGCTGTCCACGCCTAGTTGGCAGACATCAGCATCAGCCCTCCCTCTTCTGAAAATCTAATCACAGCTCTGCCAAACCACTTTAGCACATTTAATATAGATAATTAACAAATGTTAGCACGACAAGACTTATACATGTAATTAACTGGAAGATAGGTGTCAGAAGAAACTAGATAACTAGAGTCAAAACCAAGTCTGTCTCGTTCTATTATCCACAGCGGGGCTTTCTGACCTTGCCACGATGACTTTATTGAGATTGAACAAATGAATAAAATCACGTTGTGGGTAATTGTACAGCACCATCTAAGCAGGTAACCTTCCTGCCAAGAATAAATCAATGACTACCTCATTAAACAACCCTTCTGCCTGCTTTGAAGGCTCCTGAACAGCAGGTGGAAACTCTCGTGAAATTGCTTCTTCAATGCCCTTTGGGGCTTCTTCTTAATCCTAACAGCGGAAAAGGCTGCGTTTCAATTAAATGTGTGAAATTAAATGTGAGGTATTCAAATATCTGTGTCGTGAGCTTAGTCCTGGATTTTGAAAGGATGGGATTTTTTTATTTTATTTATTTATTTTTTTAACAGGCAAAACTGAAAACTTACAGAAGGATCCGCAGATTTCTGCATTAAGCCCAAGTGTCTGGGCCAAAGTGGGAACAGGTGTATGGCCACTTTTACTGTGGATGCCTGCTGGACGGTACAAAAAACAACAAATATACACAGGAGGCCGATTGAGGAGGCGCGAGATGATGCCCAAGATAAAAAGTTACTCTGCATGTGTTGGGCTCATCAATCATCCCGATGCATTTGGGATTTGAGGAGGAAAAAAAAGCATTATCAGCTGCTCTTCTGAGTGTTGATCCTCAGATTCCAATAGCAGGTGCTGCTGAATGACCCAGTTCACTTGGGTTTTGTGGCTCTTTACCAGATGACTTGCATGCATTTGTGCCCCCCCAACACGGAAATGAGCATGTTGTACACACGTACAGCTGTTGCAGCTACAGAAATATCAATGCAGACACATTCTGCACAACAGGTTTCCTTCATTGATCTCCCTCATTATCACTTATATTCCCCGCTGGCATCTATTGCAAAGGATGGATTTGCGCAAAGCCGGTCTCGGTCGCAGATAGAAGCTTTTATACGTACGGTCTTTCCGTTTAGCTCGGCGCTAGTAACAAGAACCTTATTAGTAAATTCCAGTGTTAGCCGTATCTTCAGTGCTAAGCTAGACACCGTCAGTAAGTCCATTTACATGTTCTTAAAACTCTAGAATTACACTTCGCTGCATCAGATGCACAAAGCAGCTGCAAAATGTACCAAGAGGCCGTGTAGCCGCCGAGGCCGAACACTCTGGGGTTTGAGTGTGTGGCTTCAGCAAACAAAAGAAGTATTGATTACACCACGCTGGGCTGTTTCTCCCCGAAGGTTGCTAATAGTTCCCACATTGTAAACATTTCACCACAAGCCTTCACTCGAGGAAATGTTTCCCAGAAGAAGAGGTAGCCATTGGCACCCATCAATCCCACGGTACCAGAGTGTGTCTTGGCTTGATGCTGCTGGTAACTTAAGAGAGGAAAAGAGGATGGAAATGGGGGGGAAATGTTGGACTACTCCAGAGGAAGAGAATCCCTGCAGCCCAGTGCATGAACTGGTTCCACAAGATTTACAGAACGCATCGCAGGCCAAAGGTTTTGTACCCACATGCACTAAAGAAAATACGCTCAAAGAAGGCAAACGTTGTATTTTGGTTTCGGGCAAAAAGCTAAATAACACTTCATCTTCTACATAACCAATGACACTTATGTCTCTTGGCATTTCTTGACACAGACATTTCATACTAGTTTGCTTATTTAAGGCCATTTAGAGAAATTATATACTGAGCGCACCAGCGAGAACAATTCAAAATGTGCATGTTGGGTTTATTCAGTGCAGTTGTAAAGGTACAAATTTGACATTGGTGTTTATTGAAATTACCTGGTGCGCAGAGTTGACCAGGGTTGTTTTTCAGAACCTAAAGCCAGCTGGAGACTAATCTCTGCCACCTCACCAACAATCAGAGAAATGTAAAGTTTGCGTCGCCGGACGTGCATTTCATTCCCAGAGGAGAGGCGGCAGCATGTCTACGAAGGTTTGAAAAGCACAGAAATTCTACATCATTCTCTGCGACAGATCCAAACAGAATGATGAATTGCAATGCAGACACGACTTCTTTAGTGTGCATTACAATGCAGATACTGCAAATAGTATTGTTAAGATTTGTTTCAGCACCATCCCTCTTAAGCATCACAACAGATGGCCAGAAATCTCATGTTTCCCCTCTGTTACTATTTTGGTCTCGAGCGTTGTTCTGCTGGCTGCCTTGCAGTTCTGTTGAGAGCTCACTCGGGTCAGAGGCCTCGTCCACTCCAAAGCCACCGGACCATAAACAAGCGAGTAGCCGTTTCTCATCTTCTGTTTGTCGGCGCTGACGTCAGAGCGCGGTATCCGTGGCATCTCCAAAGCCTTGAGAGTTTGGAAAGGTGGCGATTGATAGATGAGCTCAGGGAGTCGTGAAACGCTGCTCGCTCGTCTGTGCCAGACAGTAGAGTCTGTCTGTCTGCCTGCCTGCCTGCCTGCCTGCCTACCCACCGGCCTGTGTGTCCAGTCCTTGGCGAAGCTTGTCAGCACCGAGTGGCTGACGTGATGGCATGGTGTTTTACACAAGTGCGTGATGACCTGCGGTCAGAGCCACCTGGAGTGAAACCATCAGAGAATCTATACTGTTGAATCAAGAGCCATTACAATTGATATTTAATATGAACTGCAATGTAAGAGAAGTGCTGCAATCACTGTGTCATATAACTGTTAGCTAACATCTTTAGTGTCATTCTTCAGGTTTACTAATAAGACTGTACAAGTGTCTTTACACAAAAATTTGCAGTGTAACTTTACCAAACAGTTTCTGCAATATCAGTGTAACATTTGTATTTCCATTCATAGTATGTCAATGCATTATTTAATTTTTTGGATGCGATATTTCAGTTTCATATGTAATATTTCGATATATGTAATATTACTGTACCACCTCAGAATGATTGCTAGTATTACTTTTTTCTAATCCACTGCAATATTTTACTGCAAAATTCAGCCAAATGCTAAGACAGCACACAGTTTTTTTTAAAAAATGCGGTTAAAACTGATCCTTTATTGGAGTCAAAAATAAGAATGACTACTAACAGCAGGCTGCTGTAAAAACTGATAATGTGAACAGAACAAAAAAAAAAAGACAAACTGGACACAACACAAACTAGACAAATGACAACAATGAGGCACAAATCAATAAGAACAAGACACAAAAACATGAAATGACAAGCAAGACACAAAACAGCACAATTTACACCAAAAAAATACAAAAATGAGTGACAAAACAATACAAAACGGAACACAAAACAGACAACAGAAAATAGACAAAGAAATGACAAAATACAAATCAGATGAAAATCGACAAAAAATTGAAAATATAAAACTACAGTTACAGTTAATGCTGATCCCAGTGGCAACTCGACATAAACAGTATATCCTTACAGTCTACTTCCAGAATTAAACGCAATTATTGCTCTACAGTACTGTAATCAATTATACAGTAAATAACTGCTCAAGTAAATTGCAATAGTAACACTGTAAAAACAATAAAATACTAGTGATCACTATTTTCAGTTGTGTATCCTACATGTACGTTATGACTTTTCTCATGTTCTGTCATTTTGTTTTTAATGAGCATTATATGGTCAAAGAATTTCCTTCAGGATTAATAAAGTTTTATCTTATTTTAAGCAGGATTGTGACCTCTCATTACCTTGTTGTCAGCCCTGGTTAAGCATCAAAGAAGCCCAAAACAAAAAGGATCATGGAGCATGACTCTGCTTTGTGTCCAAATCTGAAATAGCTGCCAAACTCACAAGCCAGAAGAAAAACCTGGGTATCGATCAGTCAGTGCCTTTTCAGGTTGGCGAAAGAAAAAAAAACAACACCCTACAGGATTCTCATAGCCAGCCAGCAGAGCAGAACCTTAAAGGATGTGGAGCTTAGAGTCTTTGCTTTGGGGGAAAAAAAAAAACAAAAACACATTACTTTAAATCACATGAAAACCCCTGAGAGAAAGCAGAACATGATCCAGCGTGATCGGGGCAGGGACCAGCCTGTGCATAAGTTGAGGTGGCACAGAAGCCATAATTGAGAGTGTCAGCCTTTGCCAGAGTCACTTTGATGTGGACCACTGCACAGCTGCAAAGCGACTGGACTGTCAACATGTACTGACCTAGAGCACAGGAACGACTGTTTAAGTAGACAGAACATTTGCACAGGATAGCATGAAGATTGAACTGATGGGCTCCACAGAAACGGGGTAGCTGGCTTTAGAATGCATTGGAGCAGAGCGGGTCTCAGCTGCACGGGGAGCCATGTTTTGACACAAATAAGTGCCGAGTCATTATTGGATTTTAAAGCATGTAAAACTGATGATACAATAAGCGGGGGGCGAGCCGAGGAGCCACACAGCGCTGCAACGTGGGTAATATCACGCACAATATGGTAGCCATATCCTATTGACACCCCTCAAGGGTAAACACAGACGCAGAACAGAAGGAGCACACAAGCCAGCCTTTCGGTTCCCCCTCCTCTCTCTGGTTCTCCGTCATCTGTTTTCTGTTTCGCTGGTGCTGTCTTGGCTAAACAGCAGCAGCAGCAGCCGGGACAGGCCTCGCGGCTCAGCTCCAACACTCTCACCTTCTCTAATCCCTTCAGCCTCGCCACGCCGGAGGTGCAGCAGACATGCACCTGTCTGCTGGGATTTATTTAGTCTCATCCATATATTAGAGCAGGAAGCCAACACAGAGATTCACTCAGAGCACAAAAAGCAAACAGAGAAGCTCCTCATAAGGCAAAGACAGAATTTCTGGCTAATTCACACATTTCAGTAAATGTCGATTGAATTGGTTTATTTAACTATTTAATGTAATCCAAGCTAGAATTTGTTCTAAGATGTTTTTTAAAAAGTTATGCAAAAGTTTTCTTGTTGTTCCCAGAAAGTTCTTCTTCAAGACAGAACAACTTAAGACGTTCTGAAACTGTTTGGCGATAACATTGTTAAATGATTAGTTCTCAAAACTGAGAACGTTCCTTCTTTCTTGCATTGTGGGATTGTTGTATAGAGTCTACAATATGTTCTCTCAACATAGTTTTCTTCCTCAAGATTACAGTAACGTTATAAAACACTCTAGATAAACTACATTCTACCCTCTGAGGTCACATCATTTTTTTAGATGTTGGTTTGAGAACGTTCTTCCTTCACTATCATGGAACATTGTCAGTCTTTTACAGAAGAACATTCTATTGAATTCCCCAACATCTCTAAAACATTCTGAGAACATTGTAGTCAGAATTTTCCACCTGTGTTAACATATCTCAGTACAGGAACACCTTTTAAAGAACGTTCTGTCATCCGAGGTCTCATGAAGTTCTTCAGAAGTTCTTCCTTGGTTGTCATGGAACATTGTAATACTGTTGTATAAAAACGCTCTAATGTGCTCCTCAACAACATCCCTTAAGCATCCTTGGAGAGCTACAGTCAGAATGTAAATCCAATTACAGGAACGTTTGGCATACATTTGAATGCGAGAACGTTCCTCCAGTGCTAACATGCAACATAATCTGTGTTCCTGACAATATCCTTTAAATGTTGACGATGAAACATTCTATTAACTTCACAGGAACATAAATGGATTTTAACAATCTTTAAACATTTGATGCAAACATGTTTTTTTAAATTGATTATAACTTGCAGATAATATTAGCCAAATCTTGGGGGAACGTTCCCTGCTAGCTCGGAAGTCATAAATATGTCAACTGAAGGTTTAAAATAGCTTTTTTTTTTCCATCCAGAAAATGGTTCAAAACCAAGAACGATTCCGATTACAGCGTCCTGAGATGATCTTTTGAAGCTACAATATGAGTAATGTGGACATTTTTCCTTCATTTTATTTTATTTTTTTCTGTTCATGATGAACACAAACATGAAGATGTAGTCAACCTTTGGCACATAAATATTACAGCTGAGCACACATCATTCCACTCATCAACACTTGAGCCTGTGTCAGCTTAGTGGACATCCATCCCCAGCACCAATTAATTTAAAGGAAAAGGTGTTAATCCCTCATCTTGGCAGCCTTGCTGGACATGTAATACACCGGTCTGTCCTTCTCCTCAAGGGGATCTCGTATTCTTGTTCAAATATTATCTCACACTTAACCTAATAGGCCAAAATTTAAATGGGACTCTTAAATTAAGTGTATAAAATAATATGTGCCTGATAAAATTTAAACATCTGACAAACCAAATCTCGACTACTATGTCGGATAATTTGAGGGCGGATTAAGCAAAGACCATATATTTAAGCACAAGATAACAGCAACTACAAATGCAGTTTGGTGAGTAATTCAATGCCTTCAAGCCATGAAAAGAAGTCCCCCCCCCCCCCCCCCAACACTTCCAGCTTGCTAATATAAAATAAAAATCTGTGAACCGCAGCTGGAGGCCTCGTAACCATCAGCCGTTGCTTAAAGGCAGCTTCTGGCTTCGCTCTTATTTCTAAGTGTCATTTCTTTCCTCCGAACAGAGCCTCTGTTGTTTTGGGTGACATGCGTGGTGCGCCACATTCACTTAATGAAGCATGCCGACTTCCTCGCTCCCCAGCGTGCCCGAGCAGGCCTCTCGGAAGACTGTGGAGTGTGAGGAGGAAGGAAGGAGGCTATAAAAGGACACTAAAAAAGACTGCAACTTGGGAGAAGTCGGGCAGGCAGCGCGCCCTGCTTGGCTTGTTTACCACAAGCTCCAGTTAATGCGGAACCTTAAAGCTCAAGTGTGGCTGATTTGCAGGAAGGTGTGTGAAAAACCAATGTGGCGCACAAATCCTGCACCGGACTTCAGAGCCAAGTGTTAACCAGAGCTCGTCTCGTATGTGACTCATGTCGGCTTGTTTGCAATTGTGTAATTGCTTTGGAGGGAGTGTTTATTTTAGGAATAGGGATGTTTTTGTCCCTAAAGTGCACATAATCTTTCTTAGTGACATCTCGTTGCAATCTGCACCTCCTTTGGTACATTTTCAGACTTTGCAACCGTGAGAGGATGGTTTCAATGAGCAGACAGGACCACATGAGAGAGTGTCTGATGGAAACCCCTCTGTACACACGGAAAATCAAAGTACAGCCATGCAAGTGTTTTTAAAGAGGGGATGGGCTGAGACGCCGACGCAAGTCTGGTCTCCTGCAAATGCCTTGGAATTAAAATGTGGGCCAAAACCGAAAGCAAAAGATCAAGAAAAGAGGTGCTGCGAACTATTGAAAGTATTTCATACTATTGAAGATCAACACATTGATATGAAGACAGACGAGAAGTACAGCTGCTGTGACTTATGTGGTCCACATTCAAACCAGGAGCTGTAGACTGAACTAATCTCAATGGAAAACGCAGTATTATTGAAAATTTTGGGGCGTTTTGATAAAATTTGCCCATTTCAGAACACTCAGCATCATTCCAATGTCAGACAGAGCAAAACACACAAGCAGCCAGTAATTCAGCAGATTTTAACAATTATCAGCCATAAAAGACTGTACTGAGTGACTCCACTTGCCATAGCTGACACTCTTTGCTACAGAGCCAATTCTATCTCACAAAAACTACATTCAAATACAATTGTTTTGCAAATTGCTAGCTAATGAGCCAATGGCCTAAATTAACTTGTTCTTTGCATTCTCCTGTATTTAAACTTCAAGTGAGAAGTTAGATGTATGATTTACAAGAATATACAGTAATCTCTATTAACTAGTTACAGTGGGTCTAAACAGCGACAGGTGCACCTTTAAATCTCAGTAAATGAGAATATGCTAATACGCTAACCGAGCAATGCTTAAAAACCTATGAAAATACGATAAGTTACAAACAATATTAGTCACCACTTTAAAAGTTTAAAAAATGTTCCTTAATCTTTCATTCATTTAAATTTTTGGCCACTTACAAGAAAAATGTAGACACAAAAACAGCATTATTTATCTCAAAGGCAGCTACAATAGCTAGCAGTTGCCTATTTAGCAATACTATGAAGTTGTGTCTTCCTGATGGCCAATATTGAACTTGGCTTTTAGCTCTGTTTGGGTCCCCAACTCCTGAAGAATCATATTTTTGTTCTTTAACTGCCAAATACATCACTTTGTTCTTCAAACTTCATTTAAAAAAATAAATAAATCAGCTACAGCTCATTAAACAAAAGCAATTACTTGAATTTTTCTTTGTTTTTCTCTTCAGCACCTGTTGGGCAATTTGCAGTCAGATATGAGCGCATCCATCACTACAGTTGTCTTTTCCATGACAGCATGAATTTCACTCATTTTTCATGAAAGATATCGATTATAGCAGTTTTAACATGTTTCCACATGGATAAGCAGATTAAAATGTGGAGTTTAACTCATGCTACTGCTTCAATTAATAAATGTGGTGGATCTTGCAAAATGTATGACCTAATGGCATAATCTCAAGAGAATTCATGCTAATTTCACCAACAATGTCAAGCTAAACGCACCACTGCAACTGGATTCACAGACAAGCTTCCTTCTATACAGTCGATACCAAAAACAGAGCCGCCTTTGACACCGAGTACAAATATTGACTTCTCCAGGACGGTTTCACTGCGGCCTGAGGTTGAAGGAACTCCGACCTCCCCTCCACCCCACCCGGCTCCCAGGACAGCTCCCCACACCTGCTGCGGTTGAAGACCTTATTTACACCAGCACCATTTGGAAACGTCAGTATGGGCCGCAGGAAAGCCAGAGATGCGCGGGGCTCATAGGCGCACACATATACAGCATCATGCGTACACACACCAACACACACTCGTCTCTGTTTCATCTCCAGCCCAGGATTTTTGGGAGTCTGACAGGGGCTGCTTTCTTGGCGAGAACTAGGACTCGTGCCAAAGGTCTGTCTAACACGAGCTTGAATTTCTGTCCTTGCACACACAACAGCCAAACAAGCTACAAGACCTAAATGACATATTCAATATTTGTAGACATCAATATCGGGCAAAACCGAACCTGCTTCATCTCGGCGGCGTGTCTAGAGTTTCAGAGGCCGCTAATGAATGTGGTGAGAGCAGGTAAAATCCCAGTTATCCGTGACAATTCGGTCTGCACAGAAACGGTAAAAGTCACACCGGTGCACTGCCGCACAGGGAAAATTACTCAGGATGAAACCTTTTTTGGGACTTTGACATTTTGTCACAGCAGACAGAACAGTATACCATTTACCATCATCAAAACGCGCTGCACAGAGGACTCTCAGAGGGCCTGCTATTTTCATGAACCATTTAATGTGGCCTCCAAAGACATTTATATAATTTATCATTCTGAAGCATAACAGAAAAACCCTTTTGGAGAGCTAAAAACCCTGTTTGTTTCCTGTTTTTTTCCCTCTCTAACTTTGAGGCAAATAAATCTTTTTTCCGTTTGAGAAGGGATTCGGTGACCTGAACCTTCTCGAGGGGGATCCATATCAGCAGCGCGCACACAGGCTGCTCTGCTTTAAAACAAAGTGAGTTTTTGCGTCTGCTCTTTCTCCGTTTGTCCTTGCTGCTTATTTTGGTCACTTTCTTGTTTTGCCCGTGTCGATAAATCCAGTCAATCGCTGAAGACCCCGAGCAGCTTGCTTCCTCGTGCTGCTTTCACTGAAACTGGAGAGAGCTTTTTGAGAAGGAAAAAAAAAAAACAAAACAGAGGAGGGGACACGCTTTCACAGAAAAGGATAAATGTCTCTTGTGATTCAAAGATTGCTTGTAAAAGACAGATTTGCTCCTGGATCAAATCAAGAAGCTAATTGTGTCTTATGTAGCGGTTGACGGTAGCAAAAAAGGATTTTGGAGCAGATAACCCCTGCCAAGTGGAGAATATTTTGTGCCACCATCGCGAGTGTCTCGTTTAAAGAGTGCAGAAAGAGGGAGGAAAAAAATCCTGGCAGCCTGAGTACAGACAGCAGCACAAAGAGGCGATTTGAGTGAACAATTATTAGGCCGCACCAGACTTGACTGGTTTGTGCGCGCATGGGAAATTCTTTAGCACATGGCAATTAAACACGGGTGGGTTGGGAAGGGCCTTAGACGTGGCCCAATTTTGACATCAAGAGGTGGCAAGCAGTCCCTTGATGATGTTTGGGTGACTTGTGCAAAAACCCGTTTTATAAGCCATTTGCCTCATTTTCTGAATTATTACCCTTCCATTTCAGCCGCTCTCAAGTGGACGTAAAACTCTGGATGCTGGAGCAAGTTTCCCACATCGAGATGCACGAAGCATAATGTAGTTTTTCCCCCTTTACTTTGATTTATTGACAGTTTAGGTGAAACTCATGGTTGGCACGGGCAACACAACAATTCTGCAGAAATTTAAAGTGGAATATATCTTACATGTATATATGTATACATATTAGTCTTCAGGGAACAGGTTGGATGACAGATTAACAAAATTCTACTGCCAGCACCGGCAAAACAAAGTGTTAAAACAACCAATTGTCATTTTACAAAGGGTTATATGCTGGACAGTTTGTCTCAATGAGCAGATTTCCCTAAAATGTCATTTGTCTTTGCCATGCATAAATCTCAGTCCTCCTTGCTCACATCTTTTTCCCTGTGACGGCTTTCAGAGCAACTTTAAAGAGCCTTTACTCTTCTCAAACCCACAAAAAAGCAATTAATACAGTCTTTCTTCATATTTGTCACATTAAAGTTTCTTTGAAACACAAATTACACATCTCAAATTGACTTGTCTGACACCAGATCTGGCGAGGAATTAGCAGCCCCAGTGCGAATGAGGGAAGTTGTTTCTTCACTCTCTCCCTTGTTGACTTTGGCCGGCACTTGCTAATCTGAGAACAGGCCAGAGGGGAGCCGTCTACCTGGAGCAGACTGTCAGAAAACTATTAAGAGAAAGATATAGTGGGTGTCCATTTTTCTTCTCGTGTAAGCCCTCAATAAAACCTTTTGCACTTGCGAAATATCTCAGCCTCTCACTGTTTGCAGTGTGCTGGTCGATTATTGCAGGTCAGTATGAATACCAATAAGAAGTGTACTCGCTGTGTGTAATAGGTGAACACACACAGGTTGCAGAGTTTGTCAAGACTTATTTATTCAGCCAAGACCGCTACCATAAGCATTATGCCCCCTGCAGCAGGGCAATTTTGCAACCTAAAACTTTGCCGCCATGACCTCTGTCAGCGCTGCACCCCGCCTCAGGCTGCACCTCTCAGAGGTAGCTTCATATCCGCCACACTGATTTGGTCTTGCTTTAGCACCAGCAGCACAAACACGAGCGAGAGGCCGCGACCACATATGTCAGCGAGCCCCACACTTCACGGTAACGGAGACCATTAAGGGTTGCGATGAGTTTCAGCCGTCTTGGTGGATTTCCCTGAATAGGTACTGCATTCCTCTCTTTAAATCTACCTGAGGAGGCTTTTTTTTAAACTATAAAATGTCATTAATTTCATTTAAGTCAGCACTATTGTCTCAAGCTGCAACTGGATCTAGGGCTGGCAAAACGTAGATTTATGGGTATGACATTCACAAGCAAGAGTGCCTTCCCTCCTGTGGGACTCTGTTTCTCTTTGGTTTAAATCTTGAGTTCCACTGAATTATGTCGTGTTATTCCCTGTTCTCACTCAGACGAAACCTACACCCTCGTATTATTGGGCCATGACATTTGCTGTAATGCAGATGCTTTCTGCCAGCTCCTGCCAACTGACCTCCACCTCCAAAAGAAGTGACTCCAAGTTCACTGGTGGGATAGCCAATAGTGCATGAATAACTGCTTTAAGAATAACAAGTACAAGATCGAGCCTATGTTACACTGGGGATCTGACTGAAAAACCCACACGTGTGTAAGACTTTCCCTCTCATTTATTATGTCACTTGAAAGGAAAAAGAGCTGACAGCAGACGCATGCTGATGCTGAAATACAGTCATGAAGCTGGGAGTCTATACGTTCATGTGATGTTCCGTCTTCCCGATATTACACGTGCATTTGGCCGTTTTGGAAAGAAACGTGATTACCTTTAAGTTCAAACTGCTCCCACGTTTTATCTGCTGTAATGTATGTCGTGTTAAGTAATGTTTCTTCACTGTAATTTGCAGCGCAGGCAGGTAGAATGCCGGAGAGGTAATTTGTTTTGAAGGTCAAGGGCGCTGCGATGAGTCCCGACTCATCTTTTTACTGTTTTGCCCCGAGAAAGAGATTATCTCTACCAACAGGACCTCTAATCAGTCAAGCTGACACCTAGTATATCTGCTAAGAAGAAACCCCCCCCCCCCAGACTTACAATAGCGATAACCTTGACCACACACACTCCTCTTGACTGAGTTATAACCACACGGAAGTTAAAAAAAAAACGAAAGCCCATCATCCAGTCCGTAGCTTAAAGCCAGACACACTGCCATTCATAAAACTGTACAGACAGTGGGAAAGCAGTGAAAACATTTAGGAGACAGTAAATATTTACAGCGCACTAAAAAATTAAGGAGCAGAAATGGCAGCAATTAAGAAAATGATTTACTCTTTGGCCATCATCTGGTACTGTAGAGGCCAATAGGATCTTTGAACAGCTTCTCAATAAATCAATAAATGAAGCTGCAAACAACACGAGAAGATTATACTGTGCAGTTCAACTCTTCCAGGCAGGTAAATGCAAAGAATTTGCTAGCTTATGTTGAACTTATCAGTTGCATATTCTACCTGCAGCATCTCAACGGGTGGAATTAAATGGCGCTTCAGCTGCAAGCCAACATGCAGGCAGAAGTTCCATTTTACTGCCGTTACAGCGACAGCGCCTCTTGGGACATGGAACTGCTTGAGATAGCAGCAGGGCTCATGGGAAGTGGCTCATTAACCTGGATCCCAACAAAGCCTTGCAGGACGTCGTGTCGATTTGTAGAGCGAGAAAGGTTAGTAGATGAAGGGCAACATGAGTGTGTCAGATCATTAGAAGCCATCACTGTCCGTTCCTCATGCGTATAATAAGCTGTATTGGTGATACTAAATATTTTATAAAGCCACAAGATGAGCAAACTTCTTGAACTTTAGTATGTGGGGACACTGGGAAAAAAAGAAGCCCTTAGCTTGAATTAAACCCATAGAATAAAGCAAATCTGTATGGTGGCACAGCAGGGAATTTAGGTCATTTCTTTAAAAAAAAACAATATAAATTCATGCATTCATCTAAGCACAAGAATGTGGAACACATAAAAAGAAACTTGGCTGACTTTTTTGTGTCTGTGTATCAATTAGATGTTACACTTGGCACAAATGAATATTATGCTTTTATGTTTACAAGGGGAATGTATCAAATATGCATGAGGTATTCTGATTTACAACCTCATAATATTTCCGCTCACTGGGGCCGATTCATTAAAACCTAACAAACACTACTGCATGAATGCACTCGAAAAGCCCATCAACCTCACAGTGAACAGCTTGAATCCAGATGAATGGCATTTTCAGCCGAGATAATCTGCCACAGTGGAACAGAGAAAATACCACACCCTTACCTTCATATCTGTACAAGTATTTCAATTCTTTATGGTTTGTATACTTGCCGTGTTTAATACATGTGAGCATTGTGATCGCACTGGTTTAACCCTTCACCAAGCCTGACCGAACGGGCTTTTTGGCCTGCATAAAGGAGTCAGTGATCTTTAACATTTGACAAAAATTGGGTGGATTGTTATGAGGTTGGTGTGAATAACAGCGGAGGAAAAATTGCATAGTGGTGCATTCAAAAAGCACAGAAAATGCTCATCAAAATAACAAAACAATGTCTACTACAAAAGCAATTCTCATCTATATGTTTCAAATAAAAAGCTGCAATGTCAACGTCCCACTGAAAACAATATCCACCATCAGTGTCGTGAAATATAACAAAATAGATACTAAACCTACTTTTCATATTCACTTAAACTGCCTTGATTTAATTCTGCATAGTTTTTTCACATTTGAGCAGCAAAGTTGTCAAGAGTTCATGCATCCAGGCTCATTCTCTGCATAAGATTTAAATGTCATTGTATGAGAGCACTGTTAAGCTTTCTGGCCCCAAACTGGAGCAGGGAGTGCACTGGCTTCTTTCATTTACAAAAAGCCTCCGAGGAGTCGAAGCTGGTCCATCTGAGCTCCGTGTTCCATCCACCTTGCAGGAGAACTACTGTGTGGACAATGCACTTTTGTTTCTACTGTATTTACATTGCATCAGAGGCTTTCTTTCTGTGCAAATAAACCTTTCTGAAAGCTTTCTCGTTTAACTTTTTTGTTCACCATTTTTTAAAACATGATGGGGGGGGGGGATCATATCCAGTGTAAATGATGCCTCCCATATTGCATATGTAGTTTACAGTAACAACAGGGACATATACTGCTGTGAAATTCATTGTAATTTTCAAAGAATAACAATAGCGTATGCAGACGAGTGCAGGCCTTATATTCATGCCGCTGTGTCCCAAACTAATACAAGAACTCAGACGAACCTATTTTCGGCCTGCCATACACGGCATCAATGCAGTTTATCAAGCTGTCGAAAATTACAATTTAACCATCCGTCTAGCCTGCTTGGACCGTATCATATGACCAGCCAATTAAATTAAAGTGCACAGGGTTGTCTGTCTCACCGCTGGGTTTTCCAGGCCTTAACTGTGGCTTACACAGCTGTTTCTACCCTCTTCTGCATCAGATACAAGAGGAGGGGCCCCTCAGAGCAACACTGTCTGAGCTATGACCAGACCATGAGGCAACTCGCCGCATATCAATTAATCTCTGCCGACAGTGATGCAGTAGATGCGTGCACATTGCCAGGTATGTTAAATCTGGCAAATTGCCAACTGTGGTGCCGTATGATTGGGGCCAAATTATTTCATTGTACGTTTTAGATTAATTGCTGGCTGAAGGGGGGGGGTATTTATAAATACTGAGGAAAAATATTACATAAGCTTTAATTAGAAAACCACATTCCACACCATTTTTGACTTCACGGCTTGGTAAGAAAATCGAGAGGGAGTGACTTCAATCCACTCATTTCTCCCGCTCTTCATTTAGAAAATAAAATTAACCACATCATAACAACTTAAACTTTTGCCACTAATAATAGACCAAGTTCCAAATGCTACAGTCAGGGACTTTTACAGGGTGTCACGAATGGCTGCAGGTTTCTCTGGTACTGCTGTCTCCACATATTTGTGAGCGCATATTTTGTGATCTAGTTGTGTCCACAGATGTGCGACAGCGTGTTTGTGAGTGCACACGGGCTCAAATATTTGCTCTGCGTGTTTATTACCTTCTCAGATCTACAGCAGGACTCATATTTCATGTCACATTTAGCACAGCTTTGAGAAGGAAGAGCCGCCTGGCAATATGCGAGTCCCCCGGTGAGTGTTGCTGACGAGGGGGGCATCGAACACGCCAACGAGATCTCAAGCAGGACAGTCTTGTATCCTCAACTGAGCATGGAAGGGGACAGTGAAAGGAGGGAAATAAAACAAGTGGGGCTCTTTCACTGACAAAACATGCTGAAAATCTAGTGGTGTCGAAAGACAAACAGTCTGATCCAACACTTTGGACTGCTTGGGTTTTTTTTTTTTTTTGAGTCCAACTTGTTGGTGGAACCCCAAGGGAGTCTGGAAGCACACATCATCTGACCAGCCGCTGGGCAAACCCTGCTTGCTTCCATCACTTTTTCCATTTTAAAGAAATCATCCAAATCCCTGCTGTCTTTGGACAGTCTGAGGGACTGCTTGCTTACTTGCTTGTTTTAGCTGAGAGTGCATGGCTTTAAAACTGAAAAGATGGCATTCCAAAAGGTACTCAAGTAGATGATTATTCTGAAATGATTACAATCAAGTAGACTCATATCTAATGTTAAACCCTGGAAACTGAAGTGCCACCCCTAAAAAAAAAAAAAAAAAAAAAGTGTTTTGCTCAATGTTACTCCTAAGGTTTGAGCTTCATTGTACAGAAAAACACAGCCTGCAGGACATTTAGGCCGTGAAAGTAGAAGTACCTGCAAGCAGGATTTACGACATCACAGCTTGTTTGGAAGCCAATCATGGTTCAATAAGAAACATACAGAAGTGTAATGTGGAAACATGAAGCCTGCATTCCGGTCTTTCAGTGATGCAGGAAACATCTTATACCTACAGCTAGATGAAAGTGTTTTGCATACTTAAAAACTTATTAATTTATTAACTGGGGATGAAGGGTAGATGTCATTGTAGGAAATTCTAATTATGGAATTAGACGTGTAGAAAACCACATGACACGTGCATCATTATTTAGAAAACGTTTTTTCCAATCATATTAAGTCTGAAATCTTGAAACAAAATGCAATCAAACAACTCATTTTTAATGCTATTTTGAAGCTGCAGAGCCACAATTTTGTCACCCCCTTCTGACAGTGAAAGCAATTACACAAATATTGTTCATGAATGCTTATGATGCATTCCTTACCAAAGATCACTTTCATTTTTAGATTCTGATATTTTTAGTTTCTTTTTTAATCAAGAAGCATCAGAAACCTTTTAAGGATGCTTTCAAGGTTTTCTGCCACCAACTCCACCATGTTCTGAGTTCCTGTAGCCTCCATCTCCGTTGCTATGGTTTATCAGTTCTTCAGCTCTGCCAAAACCAATCATTGCATGTGGACGTAAAATGCATCACTACTGGTGAGCCAATGTCGGAATGTCGCCACAGAAACCAGATTTGAAAGTCCAGTAAGCTGCAAAATGCAGAGAAAAGCAAGGACTTCAATGTAACAAATGCTCATTTATACACTTCCGCTTTAATTTATGTCGAAGACGGAGTTATGATTCGGGGCTGTACAGAATTGATTTGAAGCATCTTGCTGAAGACAGGGCAGTCTGACTTTTTTGGGACAGCATGTGGGAGTTTTCTACTTCATTTTTTACCCCATTATTATTTCAGCCTCCTTGTGCAAGATTTATCAAACTCAAAAAGCCATAAAAAGCTAAAAGATGTCGGTGCCATAACAGCCTCAAAGCCCTGATACACATATGTCCAGTTTGAGAAACACCAAACATGACGATGTTTTCAGTTCTTCGTGACTGAGCACCGTCTCTAGTGAGGAGCGTGTCGTGTTTTTCACTAGCATATGCAATCAGCAGAAGCCAGAGCAGATGCCTGGGCCCAATTCATTCATTAATTCAGCAGCTCAAAGTCCAGAAATATTGTGTGGGGGCACAGATGCTATCATCCTTTTCCCATAAATTGGGCAACTGCTACATAATTTTCAACTGTAAAGTGAGCATTGATGGTGTAAATTGTGAAGGGTTATGTCCCAATAAGCTAATATATAAATTCAAAGGTATCGAGTAGATTTATTATGCTTTGGCTGTTTTAGCTGTTAATAGTTTGGGGGAGTTGTAACAATTCAATACTGTGGTGGTACTCTGACATACTTGGGGCAGGTTGTTGCAATTTTTGTCAAGGGAAAAGCCAAATACAATGATTTGAACATTCATACAGTCCCATATAGGTTTAGAAGTAAAATGATAAATCCATTGGGGTCAGTGTGTGACGTTTTAAGGCTTGAGTGCTGAACTTAATGAGAAAAAGCACAACACCAATTCTGCCCTCAGTCTGCGGACTTACAGTAACTAATGCATATATGGGACTAAAATGAACAGACTTGGCAAACACCATCTCTGCATTGTTTTCAGAGATGCCCAGGAATAGTGGCAAGGCCGTATTAACGAAAGCTTGCATGTCAAGCACACACTGGCAAAATTATGGCTTCCTGCCATGGCACGTCCAAATGCTTTTTCTTGCACACCAGCCTTTTTTATTTGTAGTGCCTGTTCCTATTAGGCTGATGGAATACAGAGCAGCAGCATCTGTGCCCCTCACCCTCCATCCTCCATGCCTGCGAGGGCTGAGAGGCCTGGGGCACAAAGCCACAGGCGGTGGGGAGGGACGTGGGTGGGAGAGCATGTGGGGAGCGCCTCAGGGGTTCCTAGTTTTCCTTGCTTGTCTGGAGCCCAGAATTTCCATGACACGGGCGAACGCTGGCATCGCCCTGCTCTGTTGATTTGAAATTGATGACAGACACTGGAAAGTCATTCTTGCACTGAAAAAGAATTGTTTCATGGAGACAGTGGGGGCTGAATTCCATTATAAATCACAGCGCATGTACACTGCAGATTGGCATTATGCTAGCATTATGCCAGTAATGCTTCACAAATAGGAATTACTGACTAATGTTTTCCAGGACCTTAAATGCAACAGGCTGATTTTGCTGTGACATCCCAGTGGTTTTAAGGTCACTGCGAAGTCACAGAAAAATCACCATATTGAACAGTAGCTGAGCTGTTCTGGGGGGGATGTGACACTAGAAAAAGGTCCCCCGTTCTCTATTTAAGTCTTTGAATGCTTGTGGGTCAGGGATGAGTATGTGGGGCTCATGAAGGGAGGTGAAGTTAAGCCATCACAAAGGAGACTTTAGTAGTCTTCAGAAGGAGGACATCTGGGAGGGCACTCAGCGGCATGTGGCAAAGAGCTTGTGAGTCGTCTTTTGTGGGCAATTTGCCACCCTGCTCTGATCGAGGCCTGTTGGATCCTCGAAAAAAAACCATCAAGGGGGACCAACAGCAGCGATTTCCCACCGGAGGTTACAGGGCAGTGCAAGGGGAGAGTATGTTGACCACCAAGGTGTCCCTTGAATATACAGACACCAAGTTATTCGCCATGATTATGATGCTTCTTAGCGCTTGTCTTCTATACCTAAAAACAAAATGTGCTTCTGTGCAGGACAGAAAAGCAGACAATGGAGAAAATACTGTCTCTGTGCTTTTCCTCAAACATCACGCCATAGTGGATACATAGAGAAAAAAATGTTTAAACTATGGGTGCAAATTTTAAGATATTTTCTTAACTGATAACTGGCATCAGTCAACTAATCAATAACACATTAAAGCTTTTCTTTAACCACAGACACAGAATTTTGCAGCAAATACTGTTCTCCTACTAGACTCATCTTGAGAATGTAACTTCTGGCCAGAGGTCATTAACCTCTACGGAAGACTTTGTCATGGTGGCCTGTTGCTAGCTAGAACCCTCACAATGCTCTCTTCTTACCATCAAAGAACTGTTCGTAGTCCAAGCAATCACATATTTAATCGCTATAGTTTGAGGCTCCACTTGGTGGTGCTACCAGGTAGTACAGCACATTTTCATGCCCTTTGTCCCGTTAACGTATTTCTTAACTGTGTAAATTATTAAGGAAGTGTCTACAGATTATTATTATTAATTAATGGCAATGAACTGATAATCATTGACATTCCTTTTTGAATGCAGCACATCTATTAGAAACTGTAATAACTTGAAGAACATCCATTGATAGAGCTTGCTAAAGCCTTAACTAAAAGGCACAAAACCATACTGGAATAATTTCGTTCCACCTTTAACACTAAATCTAACTGTCCAACTTCATCCTTTGATTAGGCAGAAAACAACTTGCAAACGCAGCCTACTTCTAGAGCAAAGGGGCTCCACAAGACAATTCTTTTATTCAGTGGTGGGGTGTGCTGGTAAGTTGTGGTGATGGAAACCCCGACATTTAACTCCAGATAGTAACAGTGCAAGCAGCCAAGACAGGATCTCCAAGCTTCCTGCTTTATTCCGCACAAAATGACGACCGAGGATCACCGCCAGGAAATGTTCAAGGACACATGAGACGAACCATTAGACACGAGCATTTAGATTCTCCTCCATTCTTTTGGCCTTGTTCTCCAAGCCTGAGGTGCTTCACTCTCCAGCAGAGTGCTGTTGTGACATCGCTCATAGAAAAGCCCATGTCATCTGCTTTCCATTCAGAGTGTCCCCTCAGGATGATGTATAGTAACGAGAGAAAAGTGTGCCACTCTTTCATACCCCACAGTCATTTCCAGAGCTTTCAGCTGACATGCTGCACCATCTCACATAAAAACTGCTGTGTCAAAGGTACAAAGAGACCATCTGTGCTATTTCCAGCATCTTGCCCTTTATAATCAGCGTCGTATGAGGATTGAAAATTAGGGCAAATGTACCACTTCTTGTGATTCGTCATGATAAATCACATCGTGATAATTTATTGGGAGTGATGTCAGTTCTGATGTGAATGAGTCAGGCTTCTCATGCATAAAATGACCCAGGCAAGATGTGGAGTGCATTACGTTCACGATTGATATGCAGATATAAGCAATTGAGGAGCAATAAAGATCATAATTTCACCATCGCCTCCCTCCGGCCTCACATGGTCCCAAATACAGCCCAGCCTGACCCACCTAACCAGAAGCAGCTGGCCGCAGTAGCTACCTGGAAGTCTGCTTAGCTTTACCTAGCACTCAGTAATTACATGGCTATTAAGGCACCTCCCAGCACCAAACCACACAGAAGGCTTAATTCAAAAGCTGTCAGTGATTAATTACCAGTTGCCTACTGAGGTGAGGATATCTGAGGGGATTGGCACAACTGTAACCATATCAGGCCGCTGGGATTACACACTTTGTGAGGCGGAAAGGGGGAATGTAACCCATCTTGACCACAAGGGGTTGAAAAGGAGTCATTAGGCTTCTATAAATGTGTGTGTAGAGTTTTGGTGAAGTCAAATCAAGTCCACAGTTGACAAGCAAGCCCCAAAAATTTGCTGCATCTGCTTATGATTGTGTTTTGAAATCTGAAGACATTACATCCAGCTGATCTGACCCCCCGCTGCCCCCTTTTGCACTTGACAACCAGCGCTGGGTGTTTAGTGGGAAGAAAAAATGTCCCACACAGAACAAGTCGTACGATGCTGTTTTCTCAAGAGTACTTTGGCCAGCGTTTAGCTGCCAGGCTTTTTGAAGCGTTAACTTCAAGAAATGCTGCAGAGTGGGGGGAAAAAAGGGAAGCATGGGAGGGAGGGCGGGTTTAGGCGTATGGGTGAGTAAACACGGAAAGAGCAAAGCACCAGTGCTTGCTGACTGAACATTTTATTATAGTCCCATTAAACAACAGGCCCTGCTTGGAATGCAGATCCCAGGGGAGGAGAGGGTACACAAAAAAATGAAAAAGAAAGCGGCCTGCTAATGCTGAAACAATTATTAGGAGGAGACTCATTTCACGGTGTGGACCAGTGGGAGGGTCTGGCTTCAGATGTTTTCACACTATGTCTGTGTGACAGGTTTGCTTGTTTCTCAAAACCCAACTCTGGTTAAAACAAATGTATGCTGTAAATACCAGACAGTCAGAAAAGCTGATTAGGTTTCAACATGTGCTGTGGAACACTTCAATAATTTAGCATTGTTAGCTCATGTTGGATTCAACAAAGTATGTCTGACAGCAAGAGAAAAAAAGCATCAATATCAACGCACGCATTCTTCTTCTTGTCAATACCTTGTCCTTGCTTGGACAAGTTGGATTTAGGTAAAGGCAGACCTAGAGACAAAGATGAGGAGCAGACTGCAAAGGTCTGGTAAGCTCACTTTTCTCAAGCTCCACATCCTAAGATCTGTCATTTTCACGCCCAACTAACTCTAAACCTGTCCACACTTGAGGCTATTTATCAGATTTAAAGCAGCACACTCCGAAGCAACAAAAGCTAATTTTAGCATCCCAAAATTTGATTATCAACCTGAAATACAAAGACTTAAAAACAGTTACTTCTACCATTCCTCAAGTCTCCACAACTATTTGATTAATTTGTTGACAAGGCACACAACCTTTCATTTGAACACATATTTGGTCATAAGCTATAGTTCAGATATTTTGTGCCCAGTCACAAAACTCTTAAGTGGCACACTGGGATTTCGAAACTTCTTCCTTGTCAATACCTTGTTTGGAAAAGTTGGATTTAGGTGAAAGTATATGTAAAGGCCAAGTACAAGGAGCGGACTACAGAGGTCTGGTAAACTCACTGCTCTCAAACTCCACATACCAAGATCTTTTTCAGTTTTCATTCCCTCCCGACTCCAGTGCAGTCCACACTTGAGGCTTTTCATCAGATTTCAAGCAACACCTTCCGAAACAACAAAAGCTATTTTTATCATCCTAAAATTGGCTGATTAATCCCAAACACAAAGATTTAAAAACAGCTACTTCTACCATTACTCAATTCTCCACAACTAGGTGGCCTCCTGAGATTTGATATATCAAATCATAGTTGTTGAGATATTTTGTTCCTATTCACAAAATTCTGAAGTGGCACAAGGGAATGTCCAAACTTTATCTTTGTCAATACTTTGTCCCCATTTGGAAAAGTTGGTTCAGGTGATGGTATATGTAGAGAAGGTGGTTACGTCTACCATTCTTCTAGAACCAGACAGCCTAAAGCCTGACAAGCCAATAAGATTTCAGCCTCACTTCTCACTAACCGATGCTCGCCCAGCAGAGAGCGTATTCTTCCTGAAGGTTGCAGAGACAGCAGTAGTTCGTTTGTTTTCAGAGCAAGAGAGTTGATTTAGAACAGGTCTACAACTAGTAGTTCCATAGACAGTAAAATGAAGCAGCATTTCTGAGTTGAAAATCTCAGAGACACACTGTGGGGACAGGATAGATTAATTTGTTGAAAAGGGGCCGAATATGAGGCCTTTAAGTATAGCAAGTATTTTGTCATCAGCCAAAGTAGTTGAGATATTTTGTTCACAGTCACAAATCCTAACCTCATGAGTGGCACAAGGGGATGTCTAAAGTCATTAGGATTCATCACTGGGAACCATGAATGTCTGTACCAGATTTGGTGCCAATCCATCCCATGGTTTTTGAGACTTTTAACAAAAAAAAAAAGTGTTAAAATACTGACTGTACCAGAGAAAAAGGCAGGGATCGCAAAAGTATTCATCCCCTGGGGGTCATAAATGTCACAGCAGTGAACCGACTGACGCTACATCACTCGGCTGAAAACAATCTCAGGTTATGAGTAAAGCCTGAGTGTCGAAGTGTTTTCAGTCCTTTTGAAGCTAATGACTGAGTGCTAAATGACAGCGACACCACACACTGTTGTGATGACAAATGGCAGCAGCAAAAATTTCAACTTCTCCTTAACCAAGAATTACATTAACATGAATAAAACACAGCCGACTTTCTGATAAAGATGGGGGAAAAACTTCCTCACATTCAGAAGCAACCTATAAAATATCCCCAAGCTATGGACCATTGCACCGTCTATGTAACCACTCCATCTTATTTGACAGCAATAAAGTGAAGACTGTGAAAAGTACAGCACAGCCTCCCGTCAAAGAAGAAAAAAGCCACATCTGAGCCACAGGCTGTCTCCTAGACAGAGCAGAGGATAGATACTGAATGAACCCATTCAGCATTTGTCAAGTATGAAGTTATTTGGTTGGAAAAAGCCCACTCAGCAGAGCAGTAACAGAGTATGCTGCTGGTTGTATGAACATTACAGAATTAAAACACAATTCTTCAAAGTATACTGGTGATATATGTGTTCTGGATGAAATCATAGTTTAAAAAAAAAAACAAAACAAAAAAAAAACGGGTGGATAAAAAATAAAAATTGATCAGAGAGCCTGACTTGTTGCCAGCTTCCAGGATCAAGCTTGGTGCCGCCTCTGTTTTAGCATCGTCTCGCTTCATTTGATGTGAAATGTTTTCATTGTTTTATTTCTGCCCTTTACAGAAATGTGGTGGGAGTGAATAAATAGCAGACATATGATAGGGATTAAGAACAGAGAGGAGCATGATTGTGAGAGCCTCATTATGGTTAATACTTCCAGTACTTCTGGCTCATTAATTCAGGCAGGCCCACTCAGCAGATGAATCATTTGCAGTTGATAAACCACTTTTGAAAACTAAAGAATTCGGACCATTCAGTCAGGATTACTGCTCCCATTAGTCTCGTTTCTTCTTTTACTGATTGCATTAGATGTAATCAGTGTTTTTTTAGCGCTGCCAACCAAAAGGTCGGAGGTCAACAACACGGCGGTCCCTCTGGTTGGGATGCAGATGCTCGCTGGCACCTGGATTTTCCAACCGCCGCTCTGCACTGTGACTTTCCCTGAAAGGTCACCTGCACCGTGTTCACACTTTCTGTGCGACATTCCCAGCTGGAGCCAACTGAGGCCGTGATGCAGACTGATCCCTCTTCATCAAACTTTTAAAAGTTGCGAAACCATGTCGTCTGCCTAGTGGCTCAGCAGTGCAGCTACACAGACAGACAGCAGTCTGCCAAGAACTTCACATGTGCTTCATTTAGAACACATGGAAATGTTCCTACAGTGATGTGTAGTGACAAGTCATTTACAAAGGCAATGCAGAACACTTTAGTCTGACATCAAGGACCTTTTAATCCACATTTGGAGGAGCTGAGGATCCTGTTTGACAACCTTTTGGTATTCTGAATGACTGTCGGTGACCTTGTAAAGACATTACTTGAGGAGTTCATCACAATATTTCACTTATATACATGAAAAAAAAGCTTGCAAGGCTGCACAGGAACAAGTCAGATCTGCATGTCTGGTGGAATCCTTAAGAAATTCCCATCATTGCGTGTCTGTTAAAGCCATTTATCTCCAAAATGTCGACATTTTTATAAGCTGAGAAAAATACTCCTGTCATCAGCTTTGCAACTAGGCTTTTTTTAAAAAAAGAAAGATCAATTGAGTTTTAATTACAGCAATTTTTTTTCTATTATCAGTCGATATCTGATATGAAACTTTCTTTTACAGAGCCCAATACAGAAAAAGATGCTCGGGGTACATTAGAAACGGTGTCATCGCGTAGTTTGTACACAGTCTGCAGCACATGTAGCACAGTCCACATCAGTGGTGTGGAGTCCAACGGTGTCATTGTGATGGAACACTTTGATGGAAAGTTAGACAATAGCCCCATCATACAAGTACACACACACACAGACACACAATGAGGTGATAAATCAGAATTTTCCCAGAAATCTAGCATTACTCAGGCTCTATTTGTACTAATGTGTCACTTTGAGCAGCTATACCTTAATTTTATCTAAGAAATTCAACATCATTAAAATGTATATGGTGTTGATTCCTCTGTAGAATCTTTCTAAATGCTAAAAAAAAAAAAAAATCTGTTGTCTCCTTATAAGATCAAACCCTGAGCTTATATATAACGCAGAGACAATTTAACGGACTCATTGATTTCTTTTAACCACATAAGCATCTGAGCTCTAATTTAGAAAGGAATCTTGGCTCCTGTGGTGACAATTTGTTATCCTGTTTCTTGGTTAAAATGTCCGTCTTTGAAAGGAGCAGCACTGTCTGCTTTCTCCGAAAGAAAGCCCACAACAATGACAGGCCTGGTGACATTTCACAATCAGGGAAAATGTCATCCACAGCATGTCCCCTTTACATCCCCGAGCAAAAATCACCCTCACTAATGCTCCAACTATCCCAACCTTGACTCCTTCCCAAAAAAAACTGCAGATTACTGACCCACACTGAGGGAATAAATGTTTCCATCTACTGGTGAGAAATGTGAATTTCAAGTTTGTTTTTTTGTTTTTTTTTCCCCCCAGCAGGCAACATCACAAGTCAAACAACCTCTCAGCACCTATATGTATAGACTGCTTTTCTTTCTGTTTAGTGTAGTCGCAGGTCAGCTGTCTGCATCCCTCACATGCAGGACCTCCACATACTATCAACAGTGTCCAGGCAAACTGTCGTGTGTCATCGGTTTCCAGAGACTGAACCTGTCAAGAAAGCTCCCATTCATTCTCCCACCAACTCTGCTCTGAGTCCTACAGCCTTCTCCATACAAACACACAATCAGAACGCATTGGAAAAGTAGTTTCCTTTACCTGGAGGGCAGTTGCATTCAGGTGATGCTTGCCTGGCAGTCCGAATCTTGACAAAATTCTCATAGGTGCGCTGAAATTTCAAAAGAATGCCATTTTCATTCATTTGCGCACGGTTCTTTTACACACACACACACACACACAAAAAAAAAACTTAACTCGGAGAGAGCAAGTGCAAAATAAATAAAATCTTACCTGAGAGAGCAGCTCATCCACTCTTTGCTGAACCAGTGAATTAAAATCATCCATGGAGTAGCCGGGGGCTTGGATGAAGGTGTGCTCGCCTTTGCCACTCTCCAAATCCACAACTCGGTGCTTGATATCAGCCGCGTTAATGCTCAGGAGAATGCAGAACGCTACGGACGCCACAGAACATAAAGACGAGATTATGTTCAGCGCTGTCGTGCGGCAATATTGTCGCTTGTGAGACGCCACTTCTTTCTCCATTTTCGTCTCCACGCACTTAGATGCTCCTCTTGCCTCCGCGATCTCCATTTAACTACAACTACACGTGCCGTTGGGAGCAAACCGCATCTGGCGCGGAGTCACGAATTTAGTGGCACACTAGCTCTCCGTGCGTGCGTGTGTTTGTCTGCGACGCTGCGCACAGTGGCTGTGGGGTGACAGCGGCGGGTAGACGAGCGCTGCGCGTCTCCGCTTCCAACCTGTCTGGCGGCGCGTTGTGGGGGCTCCTGCAAAACTTGTTGCACAGTAGTCTGCTGCTGCAGAGGAAACTGCTAATATGCGCAATAAAGTCGAAAGAGAGGCTGGGGAAATAGGAGGCAGCGCGCATGAAGCGGAGACAGCTTTACCGCTCGGAGCTTTTCCGTGGCGCAGGCATGTTTCCTTCCTCATTAAGGCAGCAACACGCCTCCAATCTGTCCTGACTGATTAACATAATTTATTGACCCGCTCCTATTGCGCGCTCACAGGCAAGTTTAAGTGCCATCAGTTGATATGAAGTTGTAGTATTGAGCAACGGAACGCTGCGTAAAGACGCTTTTCAATATTTCAAGCTGCATTTCTTTAAAAAAAAAAAAAAGCCTTCACTACAAGATAGTGAACATGTTTATGATGGATAATTTATTGAGTTATGCTGTTTTTAAAGATGATTTATGTACCCAGTGCACAGCAGTGTTGACATGTTGGTTTTTGGCACTGCGTAAAAACGCACAAACGTTGTAAATGTTGTTTGTGAGGTGGCATGCATGGAGACACTCACTGGAAAAAATGTAGAACAAATCTAAGAGGAACCGGTTCATGAAGAGTTTGTGAGCAACAGCTGTCATATGAAGAGTGAAAAGTCAGAAAAGACAAAGATGAATTGTGTTTTGGTAAATTTAGTTGTTCATTAGTTACAGAGTCAAGCCTTTGTAGTGATTCTTTTCACTAATATGAGCGAAAGCAAAGAGAAAAACAAGAAAATGGGTCTTATTTTTGCAGCTGTCTAATCCTGAAATGCAGAGGGTAAAACATAATCCAAAATTCTTGCAGTTTGCATCAACTCTAATCCACACTAAAGGAGTTTGTTTGAACTCAATATAATGCATTTACTGGGCTTTGGCACCACCATCTGGCTTCCATCTGTACTAGAGCTGCCACACCAACGGCCCTGTGTCACTGTTAGCTTAAGATAAGCTGGATCCAATGAACAGCAGTAACATAAAGTATGCCAGAACTGAGGAAAAAGGGACACGACATACTGAAAAAAAACAGCAAAGAAACAAAACAAAAATCACCTCATGTGTTAGTCTTTTGGATAAAATTCTATTTTTTGACTTTTTTTTCCGTCCAAAACAATCCTAAATTTTAGTGCAAGTTTCTTCAAATAAACAGCCCATCCATTGCTCCTCGTGCTTCACTCATAAAGGATTCTGAGTTAACCCAAACAGAGAATTTTTTTCATGTGCAGTCAGAAATTCTTAATGGAGAAGCGCTTCAAATATCCATAAACCTCCGCAGACTCCTGACCTCCTCTTCTGAGTTTCTTTCTTTTTTTTTTTTTTTGCATTTTAATACATTTTCACCCCAAACCACTCAGAGTAAAGGATGTGTGCATGTCTGAGTTATCAGTGTGGACTTGACTTATCAATAAAACAGCAGTTTTGCGTTTTTAAGTTCCATAACTAATCTAGCATGTTGTACACGGCTTCAATCATAAATTGAAATGTTTTGAATGAAGAAAGGTGTCCAAAAGGTGCACAAATGCAACAAAAGCAACCTAACCAACTCCAATTTCATTAGCTGATAGTAACAACAAGGGATTGATGCTTAATTTTAAAGAAAATTCAAAAAGATTTTAAAATACCTGCAGGCACTCTGTAAATGCACACAGGTGATCTGCATTATTTGACCTGATTAGGCTTCTTCAGGTAAAAGCTGCTTGACTGGCGTCTCAGTCACTCTCCTGTTAGCGTGGAACAAATTACACATTTATCATTCTTCTTGGTAGATTAAGTTCTGAATGTCCTCATGCTAACCCACATTCATTCGGGACAAAAGTTTTAAAGGAATTTCTTCTGCAAGTCAAAATCTGTGGAGGCTCCTGGTCGTGCAATGCTGTGGTAGTGCTTTAACCGGTGAATATAAACTGTAAAGTGCATAATACTGACATTTTAATACAACTAGACACAGTCCGTATTCTCTCAGAGTCATGTCTAATAAATATACAGGGTGGGCCATTAGTTTCCATACATAGGAAAAATAAACATTTTATGTTGGACAACCGTTTTTATTTATATAATGTGCTCTATACGATTACCATTGTTTGGAAAACACGTTAATA
The DNA here is from genome assembly GCF_021347895.1 of Acanthochromis polyacanthus. Lineage (NCBI taxonomy): Eukaryota > Metazoa > Chordata > Actinopteri > Pomacentridae > Acanthochromis > Acanthochromis polyacanthus. Next base: position 9,209,481 of record NC_067135.1, on the reverse strand, counting down.
CGTGTTTTCCACTGTTGATGAACTTGAATTAGCACAGTTGAAGTTATGCTTGTAATGGCATTGGTGATACGTTCTTTAGATGATTTATGTCTCATATCTTCGCTTGACACACCTTCAAGTGCCCCCAAAGATAACATCTGTTTTTATTTTGGATTATTATCCTCTTGGACACTTCAAGTTGTTTACATTACTTAAACATGTATTGCTTGATCACCTATAAAATGTATGACTTTATTCAAATCATATTCTAATTGACACAAGATTTAGTTTTTTTCTTAAATAATAAATCTGCCCAGTCTTTATTACAGATTATTTACAACCCCAAGTTAATCAATATGAACTGTTTTCCTTAGGGTGATGGCGCCATCTAGTGGACAAACAAGGTATAAGCTGCGATGATCTTGCAAACTCGAACCATAAATTCACATCTGGACTCAGGACTTGATGTGAAAACCCAGTGAGAGGTCACTAGGTCACTAAGTGTTTTAGGTTGTGGCTGTTTGCGCCCATTTACAAGCTTTTTATCCTCCTGTCACTCTCTTGGGACTAAAAACAGTGACAGATGGAGTCCTGCATCAGAGTCGAATTGCAAATGTAACGACCCAGATGCACCTTTTCAAAGAAAGCATGCAGAATGCATCTCGCACGGGCTTTTCTGGTCCACATTTTTTACGCAGCAGCGCTTGGAATCTTCGCTGTTCGGTTTAGAACTGTTGTTTTATGCGCATCATCGCAGCGTCTAAAGCTTTGACAACCGGCCTGCATCCGTTTATTTTTAAACGTGCCACACACATCCCATGTTCCTGCGGTCAATAATTCATATGTTTCAGGGCTTACGGCATGAGAGTCGGAGAGCAGGAAGACAAAACTAACGATGCAGAGGAGCGCACAGGGTGCAAATACGCTCTCTAAAAAGACGAGGCAGCAAAACACACGATGCAGGCCTGCAAACAACCGGCAGGACACAACCATGGGGTGAGCTGATACATTTATCTACCCGTTTTCTTCATGTACAGCTAACCTGGCTGCTCTGCAAAACCTTAAATGGCTTGCATTTGATCAAAATGTACATAATTTCAATGGAATTATCTGCACTTATTATTTGTTGTGATATGACTCCAATCATGATTAAAACAACCTGTCTAAACTATTGTAAGAACTGTAGCTTCTTCTATCATTTATTTCTTTTCACATCCTGCACATGATTCTTTCTATATTGCCTTTGCGTGACAGCTCTACTGTTTTAAACTATATTAACTCACCTTGGTGTCCAGTCCAATCAACGGACCTGTGAGACCCCTGGCATGGGCCCCCATGACTACAGAGTACCAGGAGAAGTTCCTCCCTCCCCAGTGGAAAACCAAAACCATCGTCACCACCTCCAGGATTAAGGACCCCTACCACCCACTGAGGGGCACAAATGCAGATATCGGCACCTTAAGGTAGATGTTGTTCACGAAAATGTAGGAAAACAACCTCACATGGCTTCTATTTTGAATCATAGTATACAGGGAAATGGAAGGTGATCTGGTATGTTTTCAGCCTTTCTTACACAACTATTTTGTATTATGAGGGCGGCATGGCTCAGCGGGTAGAGTGGCCGTCTTGTAACTCAAAGGTTGCCAGTTTGATCCTCGGCCTGTCGAGCTTGAGGTGTCCCTGAACAAGACACCGAACCCCTAATTGCTCCTGGTGGTTTGTGGTTAGCGCCTAGCATGGCAGCTTCTGCCATCAGTGTGTGTGAATTGGATAAAAGCGCTATATAAATACAACCATTTACCATTTTATAAATACAACCATTTATGACCAACAATACTGGATGTGTGGGTGAACTCGGCCCAACGCAAGCAAAAATGACCAATTTGACATCATACATGTGTGTTTCAGATCCTCCTTCAAGGTCCAAAACTGTCGTAAAATCCCACCACAGCCCCCACAGCTATCAGAGCCTCCCAAAGACTGCAGAAGGAGGGTCACCAGCATTACATGCCCCTCCATGCGTACCATCGTCCCCTGGATGCCGCCCAAGCAGAACTTTGTCTCTTCGTACCAAAGTAAGCAACCTGAGAATCAAAGCTGTCACAAAGCAATCAAATATGGCACAGCAAATATTTACAATCCGGTGTTTTTCAGGTGATTTCCAACCTTGGGTGGTGAACAAGCTGAAGCCATATCGGCCAAAAGACAACTTCAGCATAAAGTCTGGAATAGTTGCCTTGGATGAACCTCATGAGCAAGAGAAAAGATCCACGGCCAACTCTACTGACGTGCCACAGGAAGTCTCGCACTCTGTGCATCCCAGACCCAACCAAGTTCAACCACTACAGCTGGCAGCAGCATCATTCCAACCAAAGGCTGCTTCGCACATAAACCGAGAACATCTTGACGAATCCAGTGACTTCTTTGACAGATTCCAATCCTTGTCCCTTGAAACCAAGTTCTGCGGGCAACCCAAAAAGCCCGGTCAACCAGAAGATCACCGATTTGACCAAATGATGCACAAGTCCCAGGGCACAAAGCCAATTCTGCCGTCTGTGCAAACCAGTAAGAACAATGTGGAACCCGCCCATGGGAATACCATGAAGGAGGACTTGAGAGCTTGGAGTGCACCACGGGTCACAAAAAAGCCTCGGAGTGGATTTCCCAAATTGAACAACGCTGCAGGCTCTAACTCCAGCTGCAACAAACAAATCTCCGAGCCTCCACGGAGCCGCCACTGTTCAGATTCTTAAAGAAGCTGAAAGCCGCCAACGAGATGTGGTGCCGCCACAGATTACCTCAGGTAGCTTCTGCCCTTGCATCAATAAAAAGCCGTAAATGGCAGTAATAATGTGTAATGGCAGCTATTTTTATACAAGCATCTCACTGACTCATCCCATTTGATTGATGTAAAATGAGCAAAATCAAAGTGGGCTAAATGTGGACTTCCTCTGATTACTGAAAGGTGTTTCTGAATCAACTGACAACTGAATGCTTTAGCATCACCTGGAGTAGCAGAATGTAGATTAGACGTCAAAAGATGGATAGATATGACAACAAAAACTGGAATCGTGAAAGAATTCCATTTTATTTAAAAACAAAACAAAAAAGCATTGGCTAGTCCACATCCTGACCGGGAGAACATTTGCATCATTTATATTTACATCTATACAGATCTTTTAAAAGGCTGTCCATTGTTTTTAAAACACTGCCGAACACGTAGCAGCATTCAACTATATCTCAGGGGGCTCCAGTGCAAACAAAAAAAAACAAAACAAAGGGACATTTGAAATCATTTACTCTCCTTCATTCAGTTCTCTTCCAGCGCAAACTGTCCCCTATAAATCACATCATGTAAACTCTACAGAGTTAAAGCTGTGTGGTTGTCACAAACCCATTTCAGCGGCCGCTAGTCTTCCTGGAAGCGGATGTGTTTATTAGCCTCCTTGGCTCTGGCAATGATGATTTTTTCAGCTTTGGATATGAGCTGAGGTGTGACAGGAAAATAGAAATGAGATGTGACAGCAGATAAAGCAGAGTTAACGGGCTAAAATATGATGTGACCGGGCGTGTTAATGTGCCAGAATGACTCCAGGTATTAGTCAGTGTTCAAAAATGGACTGCACTCAGAATAATCCTCTTATAAATGTTGAAATATGCAACTCAAATTACAAAATGAAACTGTGTATGTGGAGTCTACATTACTATGTCTTTAAAGATTGCACATTTTATGATACTTTGGTTGTTTATACACACAAAATGGAATAAATAATTCATGCCATATTGCTGCACATGTATATGCATTTTAATATTTTTTTTAAAAATCTTGGTTTAACTCACCTTTTCTGTACCGCGTTTCTTTTCCCTCGGTCGATTCAACTTGACCTGACGGTCCACCAGGATCTTCTGCCAGTACCGTTGTTCATGGTCACCTTTAAAGGGAATTAAAATTAGAACAAGTTTGATTCAGGGCAGCCTTCACAATCACAATGAGGCCTTCTGACAGACAGAACTTGAGACAAGTCGCTGCCTGCCGTCATGTTTAATTATTTTCATCATCATCAATTATGAAAACCAGAGTAGCAGCTCAGTCATCCTCAAGCAGACTGGAGGTGATACAGGCCTATATGGAGAGACACATAATGCAGTGCACACTTAAATAATAACAATAATAATTATATATTCACACCTGAGAGAATCTCCACTTTCCAGCTGTGCTCCTTCTGTAGCTCTGCTTTAACAACACTGACAGCTTTGGCCTCCTCTGGACTGTGAAATCGGATGTGACCTTCAGCGTCTCCCTCTAAAATATCAATGTAGGCCACTGGAGATATTTTGGACAAGACCTCCTACGCACACAGAGAAAAGGAAGAAGAAAGCAACAGAACATTCTATGATTTCTCTTAAAAAGAAGCTCTTCTCCAGTTTTTCTAACTTCGTATCTCAGGTGTACTGTACTTTGATGATTTTCCTCTCTGGCAGCGGCTTGTTGTCGGTAATCTTCACGATGACACCACTGGTGAACTGAGGGCCCTGGTTAGTGTCCTTTTCACTTTTGTGGCTTTTATCAACTAAACAAACAGGGAAAACAAACATTATTGGCCTAAAAAAAGTAGTTTTTAGTACAGTAAAGTTTAATTAACACAATTACAAATAAGTATATCATTACAGGCTTTGTTAGATTCCAAAAACTTTTTCCCACTAAATGTCATTTGGTGTTTTTAAAGTAATACTGTAACATCAGTACTGTTGAGAAAACCCCTTTGACTGTCCAAAGCTCTTTTCAGACATGCGATACACAACATTGGTGGCTTCATCAGTCTGTTAAAGTGACTGCATTTAGTCAAGACAGCAACAGCATGCACATGACATGTCATACAGGTGAGATTGGATTAAGGCTGCCCTGAATAGCAATTTCTGGGCTCTGGATATTCGGCCCCAACTAACGACAAATGTCCGAATATTCTGACCGTCTGACGGGGGGAGAAGAGGAGAAGGAGGAGAAAACGGAGGGACGAGCTGAATGTTTGGATATTCTGGCCCAGCTCTAGATTGGACAGGATTTCAAGTAATATATAGTGCATAATAATGTACTAAGAAACAATTGATTATGTAGATTTACTATGAAACGAGATTTAACTGGAGCTTCTAAATTGTGACTGTTTGTGTCAGAGCTCATCTGTGTGAAGCAAAGAAAACTAAACTGTGATTTGCATTTAGATCTTGATCAATCCTGTGTCAATGTTGGGGATAATTTACAGAGGTATAAATGCATACATGCCAACACGTCTCCAGGTATTTCAGAAAGTAAAGACAAAAAAATCCTGCAACCATAAGATCGCCGGTAAAGTCATCTTTACTGAAGTGACTGTGTGCAAGATGTTCAAAAATGGAATGTATCAGCTGTGGGGATTTTAAAAAAGCGATTCAAAAAGAAAGCTTGGCCTTTTTGCCAAACTTCCAGCTCAAACACTTTCATTGCACTTGGAAACCTGAAAGTAAGTCGTCATGTTGTGTTTTACTAACATGACTTTGCTTATGAAACACAGGACTGGTACTACAGTACTACAGGACACTATGTCACTTTGCCTGCTTCTCACTGGCATGAATTTTAGATCTAAGCTACTTTATGCAAATCAGGGGCATCCAACCACCACCCAACACCTCTGAAAATTCTCAAAACCCTTTAAATTAACTGCTGTCAGTCTAAAATGAAGACAGATTCAGCAACCTTGCAGCCTATTTCTCATCTCAAACGTTTTCAGAAACTCATTTTGATGAACTGTTTTTGAGCCTCCATGCTGGTTCTGTGAGCAAAGGGTTTATTCACTCAGGTGCAGCCAGCGTTTGTGTGGCTGTCGGAGGGTGAATCCTGAGCTGCATTCATGTAGAAGAGCACCTGTCGACCATCTATCGTGATGCTGCAGATCAACGGTCCAATGTTGAGAACCTACATGTCTAAAAGCAAACCCGTGGACATGCACCAGAAGAGGGAAAGCACCGATTAAGCGCTTTCATGTCTTCTGTGGTGTATTCACTCATGTTTTTCAGTCTGTAGTCAATCCTTCTAAACCAGAATCACTGACATATGTGGAGGGAGAAACTCACCATCCCCATCTCGGGGATTCTCATCCGTCTCCATTAGACTCTTGTGTTCCTTGTGATCAATCTTACTCATGCACTTCTTCAGGGACGACATGCTGCGCTTCTGCAAGGCCAAATACTCCTGTTTCAGTTGAAGCCAGGCTTTCCTTCATGTGGAAAAACAGGAAAAAAATCCTCAGTTGCATAAGTAAGTGGGTGAGGTGGGGTTTCATTTCTTAGTGTGTTGATGCCTGGGGTGAAAAGAGCAAAGGATCTTACTTTGATAGAACCCGCAATGGAATCACTTCTTCCCCAATTTTGAGTTTCTCTTTGTGTTTCTTTTTTCTCTTCCTCTTTGCTTTCACGGTTGCATCATCTCTGTTTTCTTTCCCCTTCTCGGTACCTCTCTGCGAGTCGCTTTTAGTGGGTGCAACTACAAAGGGAATAACACAGTTAACACAACAAACACGTGGTTTCACTGCTGACATTCAGATTGTGAAAAGACAAAGCAGAGCATGAAAGCAATAAAAGAAAAGATCTACGGCTGTTATCCAGAAGATACTGTGATCACTCACTACTCTTTGCTCCACTTTTCTGCTTCTCTCCAGATTCACTTTCGCTGGTTTTTCTTATCTTCGATGGTACCTCACTTTCTGATCCTTCTGCCGTCTGTGACCGTCGTCTTTTTTTCTCCGCCAGCTTACCGGGTGTCTTCTGAGTGCTGGCGACCTCCGGATCGAAATCCCCGCTAACTGAGCGTTGCCTCTTTTGCTCGGACCTCTCAGCTTCCATCTCCTGCTCTTTGACTTCTTCTGCAGGCAGCTGCACTGTGGCACCTTCTTTCTTTTTCTTCTTCTTGCGCTTTTTCTTCTCTTCTTCTTCACCTACAGCACATGAATGTCAAGAAGTTGGGATACATACAACTACTCCCACAAACAGCCGCTGATTTCATATTGTACCGGCATTAAATATCTCACTAGTAAAGAATTTTACATTTTAAGCGGGTCACAACAATTATTTATTTTAATTGACTTCTAACTGGAGCACAGAGAAGAGAACACATCCCACCTCTTCTGGCCTCTCTCCACTGGCTGCCTGTCCACATTAGAGTCCATTTTAAAATTCTTATATTTGTGTTTGAATCCTAAAAGGTCTTGCCCCGCCGTACCTCTCTGAACTACTTTACCCTTCTACTCCTGCCTGGTCACTCAGGTCAGCTGATCAGACAGAGTCTTCTCTGTGGTTGCCCCAGTTTTGTGGAACAAATTGCCGTTGCACCTTAGACAGGCCCTTTCACTGTCCATTTTAAGACTCGCCTTAAAACACACTTTTATTTCCTGGCTTTCCATCCAGCTTGAGAAGTGTCTCAAGCTGGATGGAAAGCCAGGAAATAAAAGTGTGTTTTAAGGTTTTATTACTTTTTAGTGCTTTTATTGTGTATTTCTGATTTTATTTGTTTTTAGTGCCTTTATTGTGCATTTTTGAATTTATTTGTCTTGTTCTGGATGTACAGAATTTCCCTTTGGGGATGAATGAAGTAATTCTATTCTATTCTATTCTACAGCACTTTGCTTCAATCTGTGGTTGTTTAAAGTGCTATATAAATAAAGTTGGATTGGACTGGACCGTACCTGGTGGGTTGTCAGCCGGCAGAGAAATGGGTTTCCTACTTTTCGTTTTGGGGAAAATCCCTGGTTTCCTGGGAGCATCCTCAGGAGGGTTGTTCAGCATCTGTTTTAAACATCAAAAACCTTTGAGGTTTCTTTCTGGCAAAAACAAAGACAACACCGAAGTGACACAGACGACAATATACTTCAGGTAACATTAAAGAAGTGATCACCTCTATGGCTTTCCGCGCTTGTTCTTCTGTCTCAAACTCAACAAAGGCGAAACCTTTGGAGTCGCCAGAGGACTTGTATCTGGGGATGCTAACGTAAACCACATTCCCACATTTTGTGAACACTCTTTCAATCCAGCCGTGGGTCACATCTTTGGGTAAAAGTTCCTGATACATAAAAAAGCATACTAATTTGTGATGCAGCAAATGAATATGGAAGTTTTGACAAAACAGAGCTCAATATTAGACATGAGTCCTATTTGAGGGAAACAATGTTTAAAGGTGCAAAATAAAAGCAGATGGTGCATTCAGGTACAACTGGTTTACTTAATTTGTGTCTTTACAAAGCACTTAAGTCTAAATTATCCCATGAAAAGCAAATAATTCAAATACTGAAAGTGTTTTTTACCACATAGACTGTGCGGCTGTCGACATCGTTCGGTACGTCTCCAACCGGGAGTTGGCGTCTTACTTTATTTCCCTCAAGGTTAACCTGAAACACAAAACATAAAACACATTTATGTGATCGTATATTAACTTGAGTTTCGGTTTTAGACATTTACAACTTCACAAATGATGCAGGAAAATAAAAAATTAGCTACTTCAAAGTACCTCAACTACAGATGAGTTTTTCAATGCTCGGGCAATCAGCTTGGTGTCAGTAGTCAGCTTCTTCATTCGATTAAAGCTCGCCAGCACAGATATATCAACATCTACAACAAACAATTCATATAGAGCAATTTTAATGACAAAACACAACATCTTCAAGTGAAAGCCTGCAATTTAAGATTAAATGAAAGACATAAATAGTTTTTTCCAAGTATTAGTAGAGTCTCACATCCATCGCCGGATTCATCGATGAGCTTCTTCAGAAAGCGGTCCTTGTGCAGGTTGACATCTCCGAACCAGAATTCCACCTGCTTCTTCACATCACCGAGCAGCTGTTTGACACGTGACCTCTTCTTCTTCTCCATCTCTTTGTTTTTACTGCTGGGCTCAGCAGCACCAGCTTCACCAGCTCCCCTCTCTGTGGTCATCATGCTGGGGAAGAAGCTGCAACACAGAATAGTAACACACTGTTATAAAACAATACTGAAAGCACAGTAAACTTCTCACGTTCCTCTGTAAGTATTTTTCTGAAATTTTTTTTTAATAGGGATAATGAGCATTAACAAACAGAAGCATAAAAATACAAGGATTTTCTAAAAGTACATTGTATCTTCATATGAAGAACAGATGCCTTAGAAGCTTTTGGGATAAAAACCTCAGGTTCTGGGTTTTCGGTACACAAACAGTGAGAGGCGAAGGCAGAAGGTTTTTGATTTTTAATTATTTTTATTGATCTTTATGGCTTTGCAGAGTGACATAATCCTAAAACAGTTTTGTTTTATATGTGAATAACGGTGACTGAACAGCTAGATTCAGTTTTCTTAGTTTCAGCTTTACTGAAGTCAGAAAACAAAAAGACACCCTGGGCATATTCAAGTAATTCCATAGTACAAGTCCCACATTAGTGGATTCAGTCTCGTTATGTGGACTGGTGCAACTACATTACAACCTTAATTTATTTTTCTTAAAATGTATAAATGCGTGTTGTATGCACTGTAGAACATCCTTTACCTATCTCGAGTATATACAAAGTTAGTTATGAACACGCCCACTTAACATACTCTCACCAATTTCGTAATACTATTTCGTATAAACACAGTCATATTTAGAAGAAACTAGTTTTGGTAAATGCAGCGCTACCTCGCTAATTGTTTGCAAGATATCACAGCCTTCCAGGTTACTATTTGGGAATTCGCGGGCACTGATATTTTCAAAATCCTGCAGTGAAGTCTGCATCTCAAAATCCGTCAAACTTTCACTGAAAATCCAGGGGACGTAATAATTTACAGAACTCACCCTGTTCGAGATGAAAAAACAGTCCAGTGAGACGCTGCATTCGCAAAAATAACATAAAACAGAAGCTAGCTGGCTAACTTCTTACAAACGGCATTACCTCGTTCGGTGTCGCAGAGTAAACACGTCACACGGGCGAGCAGTTTACACAACGTCCGGTTAATTACATAGATACGTACAGGATACATAGATATGTATAAGAGGGTTAGGGTTCTACACATATCTATGGTTAATTATTCCAAAAGAAGAAACAAAATACACGCAGTATGTGTTAAGTCTTTAGATTTGAATAAAAACTGTGCGCATTTTGTAAGACATAAAAATAAAAATTACGTTCCACATATGACAACTAGATACAATGTCCATCATAAAAATGAGCCCCAGCTATTCACGAGGAAACATCAATGCAAAAAATATATACATAAATCAAAAAACGGTAACACGGAGACAATAACATTGAAAACCAGTTTTTTCGAGAAGTGATGACATGGCCGGTTAGCTCAGTTGGTTAGAGCGTGGTGCTAATAACGCCAAGGTCGCGGGTTCGATCCCCGTACGGGCCAGTAACTTCATTTTTCACTTGCTGGAGACAAGCTTGACCCAAAGAATTGCATTTTTTGCTTTAGCTACTGTAGCATTTCATTATTTCTCCACTGTATCACTTCAATTTCATGAGACTCACCAAAAAGGCATGTAGAGCAGGCAATGTGATAATCACATAATAAAGAAATAGGGATAAATATATATACAAATCTAGAGCAATGTAATATGAGAATAAAAAGAAAAAAATAAAAGAAATAAAGACAAAAAGACAAAAAAACACAACTTGGTATCATACCAGTGCAAATATGTTGTACTACTGCAAATACAAATATAAAGTAGGTGCAATGAGGTAGATACAAGAATACATCTGGGCAGATATAAACTGCAGAGTACAAAATGGCATAGTTCACAGAGGTCTACAATATCTGACCTGGTTGAGAATTTGCAACCTCTCTTTTATGTTTTTTCCAGCATGGCGCTCTTCAAAAATTGCCACGAGGTTTACAATAGAGAAAGCAACTTTTTTAAAAGGATCCAAGTTGTATTTTATTGACAAGAAGCTCATCTCATGGACTTATTCAGTTTTCTTCATAAATTCAAAATGCTGTTAAACTTTCTGAGCTTCTTGCACATGTCGTCCTCAGTGCAGGCCTCAATCCTGCTCTTGATGAGCTGTGCCAGCTGGCTGTAGAAGGTCTTGGCCCACTGCGCTTCTAAGCAGGGGGCTGATATGTTGCACACTTTGGGAAGCACCGTGGCCAACTTCTCATTGCTGCTGACCTCACACCTTCTGAACACCCACTGCCCCCACGCTTCCCACATGTCATCATCTGTGAAATCCACTGTAATGCTTTCTTGGGCGTGCACTTCCTCAGGTCCTGCATCTTCCAGGTCATTCCATATGGCGCTGTAGGGTGAGGGAACAAACAGGAGCTTTATTTTTGCCAAATTTGTTGTAATACTGATGATTTTTAAAAAAATACAGTCACTCACACAACTCTTTTCAGAGGATCTGGAGTTAAGTCACTGAATGACAGCAGACCTCTGTGGCTCACTCGATTCCCCTCCATCCTGTGAAAGCACATGAGCAATTTTATATGTGAATCAATAAGAAAATCATCAAATATGAGCATATTTCTTGCATCTCTATTCAATGCTAGGAAACATTTTGCTGGATTGAGTGTAAATGTCACCATTTTCTCCCTTCTGCTTTTATGAGAATTCTACTTTGTGCAGTCACAGCCAACATGAAAGAACTTTCATTTCCCCCAAATATATCGTTTCACATGCTTGAATGCCATTCACTCATCTCTTACCACAGTTCTTGAAGGTTTTTTTTCACCCGTATGGCATTACTAAGAATCAATATTTCATCATCACCAATGTTGGTCCATCCAAGCCTAAATAAGGAACCGAAAGCATGACATATCGTCTGGATCATCTCAAATAAAGACGCTTGTAGTCCATCTATATAGTATAAATTTTCTGAACAAATGCTTGTCTTACCCGAGGTGAGTGATGCTTTCTGACACTTGCAGCACATCAGCAATGACCTGTATAGATTCCATATTGAGGGAGTTTTCTCCAAGCCTTTAAAATAAAATAGTTTGGATAATATTTTGATGGAATAAAGTCATCAGATTTGGGTGTTATGCATGCAAAGTGAATGTTTCACCCACATAGATCTGCAAAGGTTGAAACATGAGTAACTCAAACCTGGTAATAGATCGGTGGCTTCACATTTCATTCCATTAAAAATCAATCACTGCCTCCCATCTGACCCTTCTGAATCCGTTACCTTCTTGCGCTACAATATCTTAAGGATATTTATTGAAGCTTCATCTTCTGAATATTATAAGACCTTTGTTAGAAAGTGCAACCAAATTAGTTTGGTACCCAACAGTGGTCTTTTCTGTGGGGCAGTAATGTAATGGTGACAGAGAATCTCAAGTTATGCTATTGTCATGCTTAAAAATATATTAGAAAAATAATTTTGACACAAAGAAAAGAAATCCTGACAAGAAGATCAGCCTGGTATCATCGTCTGCAACTTCTTCTGACCAACCACATATCACCTATGCTGATTTGACTTCTGAAATTTTACCCAATATGCACTTTTTAAAAAAGTTTTCTCCAGCAAATTATCAGAAAACAGATAACACATACAGGGTACTAGTGCATGTTTCTATTGTTGTATGTTTTCTGGTTGCTGGTGGCCAAAAATCAGATTGAGTGTATAGATTATGACACCTGAAGTGGATGTAAAATTGATTTGATTGCAGTTTTTAACAGAACTCGCATGTGTTTTTCAGGCCAGAAGACTCGATGTGTTGACCTCCTTTACATATCTAGTTGTGAGGACTCGAAAATGTTGGAAAAAGCAACACAAATTAGCAAGCAAGACATTTCAGTCCACCCCTTTCATCTCCGAGGGCTTGTAAGTCTGAAAATACTCATTGTGTGAATTCAGGGCTTCATTAAATAGACAAAAAATATTTTACATATGAAACCTGCAGATTCTGATAGGGTCAGGTGGGAACTTTTTTCAGATTTGGTTGATGATATCTGTGGAATGTCTCCATTATATTTTACCTGGAACTCACCAAAGATTCTCACATCTGAGCAGCAGTGGTTGAATATCTCTCAGTGCATCGCAGCTAACTCCAGTCCCTGTAAGATCCAGCTCTGATATTTTACCTTTTGTGAGGTTTAGGAAGTACTTGATGGCATTGTAGTCCATCTGCGTGAGTGTTTCATCGCTAACGTTCACTCGTAGTGTCCTCGACTGCACGGCGACGGCCAGTGAGGGGTCCTGCTGCTCGAACAGGCAGTGCAAGCAGTTCAGCATATGAGCTCCATTCTCACACAGCATCTTGAGCGCTGTGATGATTTTCTCTCGATAGGTTTCCACTTTTTCTTTGCTGCAACACAATCCCACCTGCCTGGACAGAAAAGTAGCATTGCGTTCGGAGAGGATTCCAGAGAGGAAGCGGTTGAAAAGGTCCAAGTGTCCGTTGTTTGTTGCTTCTCCAGGAAGTCCTGAGCTCTGAAGTGCATCAGGTAAAGTTTGATCCGTCACTGCACAGTAAAGAGCAGCAAAGAACTCTTGAACAGTCAGATGAGCAAAGGAGAAAACCTCCTCAGTGCAGCTGGGTTCTTGTGCAACTGTCTTATCAAGGAAGGTACTAACAAGGCTATTTCCTTCTAACGCTGCAACATCTCGATCACTGGTGTAGAACAACGTTTGATGCTCCATTAGCTTGTGGAAGGCGAGTCTGCCCAGCTTCAGCACAATATCAGACAGCTGCTGGACGGTTCCTGTCTTCTGGTCTTGAAGAAATGCTTCAGCTCTTGCTTGGGTGTGAGAGCGAAGCAAAGCCACAAGATACTGCACATAAATATCCGTCATGGTCTTGGGGCTTTCTCCAGTGAGATCTTTGCTTTCCTTGAGGATGCAGCACACGATGTAGCAGAATGCAGGTATGTAGCACAATGTCAGCATGAGTTCGTTTGCCGTGACCACTGAGAACATGCGCTCAGCAACCACGCCATCTTGGAAATAACGTAAGAAGAAGTCTTGAACTTCAGTCAAGGAGAAGCCAGTGATGAGGACGAAGCGGTCGATGCAGCCCACAGGGATGTGGTTGACGGCTGCAGGTCGACTTGTGAGCATGACAGAGGCGTTGGGTAGCAGCTCACCCAGCATCAAACTACCGAAAACCTCCTTCACCTCTGCATCTTCATCCGGCTCAGTCACAAATATGTCAACATCACAGCTCCTGTAGTGTCTGAACTCATCGAAGCCGTCCAGGATGATGAGAAGTTTGCTGTCATTAGCCAAGATGTTATCAAGTTCTTTAGCAAGGTGCCTGTTTTTACGCAACACCAGCTCCCTGAAATTTGTGGGCTTATCAATCAGATTCAAGTCCCTGAAGGTCATGTGGATGATGAAGTCAAATGCAAGATGGTCCTTGTTTCTCCCATATTCGAACAACATCTTCTGCACCAGGATGGTTTTTCCGATTCCAGCCACTCCAGTCACCAGAACTTTCTTGACCGGACGAACTCCGTTTGCACTTGAGAACAGTTCGGCCGGTGTGATGTTCCTGTGCACTGCAGACTTCTGTTGCAGAGATAGTCGCTTTTGTCCGAAGGTCAGCACCTCGTGTCTTTTATTCTCTAAGCCCTGGTGCCCATCGACTAGCAGGAGGTTGACGTAATGTTCGGAAAAAAGGATTTTCTCTCCGTGTCGGGTGTTGTAGAAAAGCATGCCCTCACTCCTGCGCCTGAGGATGTCTTTGTGCTTCTGCTTGACTTTGTTGTACTCTGCAGAAGAAGAGTATTATGATATGCATGTTGCACTGTCTTCTTTTCAGTGCTTGTTAGCCAAAGTTCTACATGATTTTTGAGGTCAATTCTAATTTTTTACATGTGAATAAGCTAATATTCTTTACCTATACATACTGTCTGTTACAATTAAAGTCAAAAAGGAACAAAACAGGGTAATGGTTTATGGACTTTCCAGCAATATATGGTACAAAGTAGTTACCAATTCAACATGAAGACAGCGCTAGACTTCACACCACTGTTTGCTCTGCGACATGTGCTGCCAACAGTAATGAGTATCGTAAACAATGGATTCAGAGCCCATCACAAATTTAAGTTGTGATGGAACTGTTTCCTTGCAGAGAAGAAAGAGATGCTAGTGATATTAGAAAGTGCAACACCTTTTATTTTATTTTTTATTTTTTACATTTAATATTTTTGTTTCTTCTTTTATTTCATTTTTAAAGTTTGGATATCCTTGAACACTTATTTGAACAGAATATAGATTCTGATATTGTTTTAAAGAATAATATTAGAGATGTGCACTCATGTTGGAATAAATCCTCATTGTGAAGCAACCCTTACTTGCACTGAATTGGAAATATTTTAGAAAAACACACTGAATTACAAGACAAGGCTAGAATTAAATGATTTTAACAGTAATAGGTTGTGATCTAAAGTGGGCTGGTCTGAGGCATGAAAGTCCAGGGCTGAAAATGAGTCCCACTCCGGCCCTGTGATGGTTGCTAGAAATGTTCCTCTGTACCCCTATGTAGATTTTCCATTAAAAATCAGCCATTTCCAGCTAGAATAGTCATTTACCACATTAAACAATGTCTGGACTGTATGTCTGATTAATTTAATGTTATCTTCATACAAAAAATGCCTTTCTTTTAAAAAGTGAGGACATTTCTAAGTGACCCCAACTTTTGAACTTTAGTGTACTTTTACATACTGTATGTTAAAGCTATATTCAGAAAGAAACATAATTGTGACATTTTTTTAACCCTCCTGCGGTCCTCATTTACGGGCACTGAAAAATATTGTCTCCTTGTCTGAAAAAAATCCAAAAATGTAGCAAAAAAAATCCCCAAATTTCTAAAAATTTGCAAAACCTTCAGGAATTAAATTCCAATAATTCCTTTAAAAATTCCCTTAGAAGTTTTATTTTTAAAAAAAAATCCTAAAATTTGGCAAGAAAAGTCTTGAAAATATTTTCAACAAAATGAATAAAAATCTTTCCAAAAATCCTAAAAATATCTAAAATTTTATGAAAAAAACATTTTTTAACATTTCTTTTTTTCCACCAAAAAGTGTTCAAAGACTTCCCAAAAACATTGAAAATGTGGACATCAGAGGTTTCACTGTGATTTTTTTTCCACATTCCACACATATGATATATCAACATCAAAGCATGACTGACAATCCAGAAATTATCCTGAATGCACCAGTGACAGGTCTATGGTTATGATTGCATACCTATGGACTGAGGCCGATCTGTGTCCCCCTCTTTGGAGTGCTGATGACTTCTAGCAGACAGAAAAACCCGCGCTGCTTCCTCGCCTTTACATTCCACTATATCCAGCACCTTTCTTACTCTGGCCCGAGGCCCCGGCTGACACAACACGACCTCACGATCATCTCGAGTGAACACTTCACGACTCACTAAAACGTCCAGCAGGGAGCTGATGTGTCCTTCCAGCTCATCCACGAGGGAAACTCGCAGTATCCTCAGTGTTGTCAAACAGGAGTTACAAACATCCGTCTCCACCATAACTGATCAGAAATAATCCTCAGTAAAAGTCAGCAAAGATGGTGACAGGAGTTGCACCATCTAGATTCACACTTAGTGCAGAGGAATCCTGTAAATTAATGTCTCTCTTCTGGAGCTGTGAAACAACACTGTACATAAATATAGAAAGAGGAAGTACTCGCGCCTACTCACTAAATGTGTGAAGACAGATGCTTCTGGTTGAAAGGCTTGTTCTTCTGGTTTACTATCCACCCTCCCTTTGCTTCTGATGCATTCTAATTATCTGACACAATGGAGCACGTTGACTTGACAATGCTTTCACTCTAATTTAAAAAACAAAAGAAAGAATATGAGAAAGAACCACAACCACCAGATTATAAAAAGGAATGTATTTGGTTTTATTTAGTCAGAAACCAGGCATGAGCAAAGAGCAACACATCAAGTCACCAGCAGAGGGTCCCCATTGCATGCACATCCACTACCATCAGCTGCAAGGAAATGGAACAAACCCCAAACCTGACATTATTTACAAAAAAATATGCACAAGAACACAAGGAAATAAATAGTTAAAAAGACAAAACAAATATCTACACAACTTAAGAGCGTATATAATGTGATATTTTCCTCTGGTGACGTCAAAAAAACACCTCGATGAAAGGCCAAGTAGTCTCCTGCTGCACTGGATGACAAAGCAGGTTGTGGAACTGAGGACGTAATGGCAAAAGTGTAAACCCTGTCGACTGCATCTGTCCTTGCTACGTTAATTATGATCTTTATAAAGCTTCAAGTGTCACTAAAATCTGTCCAAGGATGAATGTTACATGAAGTTTTCAGAAGCTGCTTTTTTTGTTTAAAAGGTCAGAATTTGTAGGACGGTTTGTTCACCTCATGTTTGAACACACTGTAGTGCCACAAAGTGGTTAAAGGGACATTTTGACAAATATCTTTTCAAGAAATATCACCGAAAGAAATTACACTAAAAACTAGATTACAAAACAAACAAACAAAAAAAAAACTCTGCAAGCCATGTTCTTAACAAAGACTTGGATGAGTCCTGAGTGCAAAATAAGTGTCCTTTTTTTAACAAAACATTATTTGCTTCAGTCATACACCTCCTATAGTGCAACCCATGCAAAAGAAATCAATAGAGTGTCCGACTTTGTATTCTGCAAAACTGTGCTTTAAACACCTCAAATGCTGGTTCCGTCCGCTTTCAAGCACAGACCAGAATATATGTCCCAGGTGGCTGACACCAAAATTATACCATTTATAAAATATTAGGCTTCTAGTCATGTTAGCTATTTCCCATTTC
Organism: Acanthochromis polyacanthus; assembly: GCF_021347895.1. NCBI lineage: Eukaryota > Metazoa > Chordata > Actinopteri > Pomacentridae > Acanthochromis > Acanthochromis polyacanthus. Next base: position 9,191,745 of record NC_067135.1, on the reverse strand, counting down.
TAAGCAGCATCATACCCACTGTGTTATTAAAAGCTCATTTAGCACTAAAACTATTGAACAATGCTGCTTGGAGACCATTGCAATGACGACAAACACACAACTATCCAGTGGTTATCACAAGCTTGGAGGGTTTCACCAAGAATCTCTAGGTATGAAGTCAATCAATTTTAAAAATGTCTGATTATAATTACATTTTTTGTGGCAAATTTCATGTGAAAATACTTGGTAGTATGCGCTGTTTTGGACATGAAGTGATGGTGCAACAATAGAATGTAACGGTACAGCACTGTTGTTCCTTTTTTCTTTTCCTTTCTTAAGAAAAACCCTGAAACTGCACAAGTTTCCAGGTCGATGGTCAGTTTTAACAGTTTCCCCTTCATGAAACCATGCAGTAACCGCAGGTTTCTCCTGCTCGCAGTGGAAATGTCTCTCAGGTTTGCACAATTTGAAAAGAAAAGCTGCTGTCATGGACTTCATAAAATATAGCAGAAGTAAAATGAAGCCCTCATTAACAGACCGGTCCCAATGCTTTCAAATTCAAACCCTCGCGTGGCGTCTTTGAGAAGAGAGAAACCAAACGCTCCTCCACACTCATTCATCCCCATCCGTGCCTGATCGGTGAAGTAGGGACGGGTTGTAGAGGTTACAAGTCTCCGCTGGCACCTTCCCTGACCCCTCCAGGTTTTCCGCGGCCCTCGTGTCGCTCTGCTGCTTCAGGTATTTCTGCAGGAGTAACAGCAGCGGCTCTTAAACTGAGGCAGCGGGCAGAGCTCCAACTGTCGGACCTTCTCACAGTACCTCGTGCTGTCTCGACACTCTCCTGCTGGGACACGCAGGAAACACAGTTTACTACACAAGCATCTCCCCCCCACAAAAACAGCAAGAGCACAGTATTGCAGTATCAAACCATAAAGTTATTTTCAGTTTTATACTTTGTATTGGAGGCTCAATCTGTCACCCAAAAAACTTACATGAAGGCCTGTGGGTTATCACAGTTACTTAGTTTTAATAAATATCTAATGCTGCAGAGATTTTTAAGAAGATTTTTCTAGTGATTTAAGCAGCTCAAGTGAAATTCTTTTCTCTAGTTTCATAATGGAGTGCCGGCAGTCATGTTAGAGACAGATACTTTCAAGCCTCATCAAACCAAAACTATGTCCATTATGAGCAAAGTCAAAGTGCAAATATATGGAGGGAGGGAGGGATGGGTTTTCTTGTTTTTAGTGTTTTTAAATGTTGTAAAGCACTTTGTGTTGCTTTAACTGTATGAAAAGTGCTATATAAATAAAGTTTGATTCACTGATTGATTGTCTTCTCTTGGCTTTGTCATTACTGCACCTTCTGCTTACCTCTGCCACAGGACAAAATATTGCATCTCTGCCAGCTGTGAGGTCGAGGCCTCCACATGCAGTGATGTTCCCTCATGGCCTTGCCGGTCCGAAGGTGCGTGCATGTCACCTGACGTGACTGGAAGCCATGACGCCCACAGGTGGCCGTGCACTGTGTCCATGGTCCGACACGCCACTGAAGAGCACACGCCTCCGTGGAGCAGTTCTTCACAGAGGCTGGTCTGAGAACACAAACACACAAGATACAATGTTCTGCTACTCTACTGAAACATGAGGCATCATTGGCTGCACATCAACAACAAAAATTCTTAATTTGATATTCGTGTTTACCTCTGGAGTCCGCTGCACATCCTGTAGGGGACTTTGGTGCCGTTTGTGTCTTGGCAGTAGACATGGCGATGCTGTGTGGCCACACTGGGACCAACACATTGGCCATGACACTGAAGGAGGAGATTCCATCAAAATTACTAACAAGTTTTAGTAAGACAGTCTTTCCTACCTTAAAGAGCAACTGTAAGTGTAACTGCTTTCACAAGATGTCAAGTTTCGATTCTAAACTATGCATCATATTAAAGCATTTAGTTCACTTAAAAAGGTAGCTACTGATTTGTAAACAGGTTAAAAGACAATGTGTACATCTAGAGGAAAGATGTGATAGACAAGGAAAGCTCAAATAAAAAAAAAACATGATATGAGATGAGATAAGTTAAGATGACACAGGGAGAAAAGTGACATCAACAAATGTGAGAAGAGCTTAAATGAGATGAGGTAAGAAAAAAGGTGACATTAACAAATATGAGATCAGATGAAATCTGATCAGGCGAGAAGAACAAATCTGATGTCATCAAATATGTGTTGAGATGAGATAAGAAGAGAAAAGTTGACATCAACAAATATGATATTAGATGAGAAAAGTTAACAGGAGAAGAAATGCGATGTCAACAAATATGAGAAGAGAAGAAATGAGATGAGGTAAGATTTTTTTTTTTTAAAAAGTGACAAACCAACATGAGATGAGATATGATAAAAAGAAATTAGGTGACATCAACAAGCATGAGATGAGAAGAGATGAGGAAAAAAAGGTGATGCTGGCAAATATGAGATCAGATGAGATCTGATCAGATAAGAAGAACAAGTCTGATGTCATCAAATATGAGTTGAGATGAGACAATACGATACTAGATAAGATGAGAAAAGTTAACAGAAGAAGACAAGTGACGTCAACAAATATGAGAAGAGATGAAAAGAGAGATAAGATATCAGATCCGATTAGACAAGTCTTTATTAATCCCACAGCGAGTAAATGGGAAAGTGCAAAAATATCAGGACATTAGAAGAAAAATAAACAAAAGAAATGCACATAAGTATCACTGATATTGCACAAATTCCTTTGAATGTGCAAATAATTTATCTCTTTATAGCTAAGGAAGTATGTGTACCTGTTGTGACATGTTTCCGCTCAGTAATAATAATAATGATAATAATAAGTAAATTCACCAGCCCCCAGGACGTCGTGGCCCATCTGGTGCAGGGCAGAAGGTTACACATCCTGGTATCAGAGGGTCTCCGTCCTGTTCCAAGACACTGCCCGTTCTCTGCTTGTCTTGACCTGCTGTGAGGACCCTTCATGCAGCGGACGCTCCTTGTCTGGGTCCCACCTCCGCAGGTGGCCGAACACAGCGACCAAGCGTCCACACGCCACCTAACCAACCACAGGAAAATGAAACTACTACATAACAACTTGTTTGTTTGTCAGTTTGGTCACAAATTGTACATTACACATATAGTGAGTATATGTAGTAGCTCCAACTTACCTGAAGAGGCAGGCTTGTCCTTGACACAGCTCAACTGACTGGCTGCTGTTACTCCTATCAGTACAAGCAGGGCCGGTTGCTCCTACACGGTTACCTTGGACACAGTTTCTTCCTTTGACACCTCAAAATACAATGAGCCACAGAGTTAAAACCTCAACTTTGACTAAATGCACTAGAAAAAAGATTAACATAATACTGTATTACTATATGAATCCAGTTATAATCACTACAGCAGCTTCAAACTGCTTCTCTGACCTTATTAAGATCATTTCTCTTCTGTTTATGACTAAAAGAGTTGATCACGTTCACCATAAAATTGCACTTTCCAAGAACTTAGTAATAAATTCTATTTCCAATTCATTTCCCTCTAAAGCTATTGAGAGTACTTGGGATTGCATTCCTGTTTCCCCTACCACTCCACTCTATCCCTAAAATGCCGAGAAGTACACCCAATACATTACCTTTAACTGAATTTGAATTAAAAATATGAGAAAATACAGCTGGGGCATTTTTCAGCACTTTTAAGCCTCTTTATCCTTTCCATTTAGATTAGCTGAACGGGCTACGTTGAGTTAATCTTCTTTGAAACACTGCCTGGAACCTCTAATTGTTGCCGTATGGGGGGGAAAAGTGCCGTAGAATCAGGAAAACCACAGCAGTGGTGCTGTGATGAGAACGCAGTAATTTTGGGACTGATAATGCTTCGAGGAGACGAAAGACAGCGCAGCTCGGAGATGACCCGAGCTGTGATATGCCCCCGGACATTCCCCATCACTGATGCAGCCAGATGAGCCAGTACGGTAAGTAAAAGCTCATTGTGTATATCTGCGCCTGTGGTTACTCTTGTGTCTGAGTGTTTTTCAGCTGAAAGAACGCTTTCCCAGAATCTCTCAGCCTGAACCACGAAAGAACAACACAAATTACTGTAAACTGGAGTACATAAAACTATACCAGAACAAACTCAACTTGACATTAGGTCAATACTTACTTAATCATTTGAAGGTAAAGCTACAGAAAAGGTTTTCAATATCTGCAAAACGTGAGCTTCAAAAGATTCTAGGCAGCCGATTTTTTTATTTTTTTTTACCTCCAGTTTTTCCAAACTTAAGGCCATGCTAAGCTAATGGTCTTCTGGCTCCAGCTACATTACAAACAGAGAAGCATTTATCTTTTCATTCAACAAATATTTTCCAAGCTGCTGAACTTTAATAAATGACACTCATTTTCTATTTCATGACTTTGTAGGCCTGAGAAGTTCCAGAACTTACCTGTAATCTGCAGCCAAGACGAAAGAGATGTACTTCCAAGACGGTTCCTGGCAGTGCAGGTGTAAAAACCTTCGTCCCCTTTCCCTGGAGACTGGATCCTCAGTGAGCCGGAGGGCAACAGGCCTACTCTGCCAACGCAAGGACAAAACAACCAGTCAGCTATGAAATTTGCATGGAAAAAAGTCCCTTTAAAGGGTAATTCTTACCTGCTATTTTGGGGCAGCTCTTTTCCATTCTTGGTCCATGTCACGGATGGTTCAGGGTTGCCCAGCGCCTCACACCTCAGCACCAAAGTAGCGACTGGTTTCTGCAGCAAAACCGGCACCCCCACATAAACCACCATTTCAGACTGTGGTGCCACTCCGACCTTCTTGGACCGTTGGATTATCGCTGGATTCCTTGCTCTGGAGGTGTGGGCTTTGATGGTCGGTTTATATAGGAGCGGTCCTTGGGTGGAAGATTCCGCACTTTCTGGTGGGTGAAGAGTAGATTCATTGGTTTCACCCTGCGTCGTGGTGAGCTCACTGAGCAGCTGAGCGATGAGTTGTTCCGATGGTGGTCCTCCGAGGCCTTCAGAGAGTTTGTACGTGATCTCGTCAAGCCTGCGGGTATCAGCGATGAGTACAACTGGGATGGAAAGTTCTGAGCTTGTCGTCTCCTCCTCGAGATTCGACTTGTTCTTTTCATTCGAGTGGGGTTTGTCAGCGATGTATTTTTCATCTTGGACAGAGCCTTTGAGTTCAAGCAAACGCTCAACAATGTTGTCATATTTGTTGAGGGATATGGGCAGCTCCTGTAATCTTTCCCTGGTTGACATCACATCATGCCGTCCAACATTTTGTTGTCCACTTTGAAGAAGCCATGACTCCGGGACAGACAGCTTTTGCTTGCTGCCAATGATCTGTAGGATGAAATGTTCTTTTGCCTGACCTGCGATGCACGTGTATATCCCGGCATCAGATGCGCGAAACTGCTGGATCTTCACATATCCCAGTGACGTTATGGAGAGGTGTGGGAGGCTGAACAGGGGCTTTCCTTCTTTCAGCCATCGGATGTGACCTTTGCGGAAATTTCGTGTTGGGCAGCGAAGGACCACAGTTGTCCAGGGCAGTAGGTAGGCATAACCTCCAACAACCAGCTGTATCTTTTTGCCTTTCCTCCACTGGATATAAACCTTCTTCTGGGTGAGGATGGTGGGATCAGGCTTGATGGAGTCTGGAATTATATTAGAGGACAGATGAATGGCTTAACTTCTGGGTATTTGTGATTTGCTAGAGCTTCACACAGCTTAGCTCTTTCTTCTCCTTGCTTAGAATTGCAGCTTTAATTCACTCTTCCCTGTCTTATCAGTACACTTTCCATAAACCGAAGCAAAAGAGAGTCTCTTACTTTCACAGTGCTTGAAGGAGCATGGCCGGACTCTGTTGGGCTTGGATGTCATGGAACAGTTCTTCGGGTCTATTGTCCAATATCGTCTGTTCTCCCCTCGTTTCATGCAGATGGCCTGCAGACTCTGAATGCCATTTCCGCAGGTCACTGAACACTAAACAAATGAATATACATGAAATGAAAATGAGTAAAATCTGTACAGTGTAAGTTTGTAGATAATTTGAACCGAAAATTGTCAGTATGTGCACGAGTCAAACAACAAGCTACCTGGGACCACTCAGTTGTGACCCACAGAGGCGGACAGTCCTGCTTTCCGCAGGGCTGCTGGTTTGTGGGGCTCTTGGAAGGACAAAAGGTATCAGGCAGCTCCAGGATGCTGCCATCTGCCAGCCGCTGTTTGCACAGTACCTTCCTCCTCTGAACTCCACCTCCGCAGCTCTGGGAGCACTGCAGGCATAAAAATGTAGAAGTGTCAGAAGTTTTATCAGTCATATTAGCCTAGATCCTTAATTCTTATTCCTGGGGAAGACATGAATCAATCTATCAAGTATTTCAACTAGCACTTATAACATACAGTTTTACAGAACAAAAGGAATAAAACAACAAAAACAATATTTTGCCACCCTCAGGTCTTCTGGAAGGTTATTCCCAAGATAAAAACCAAAAATGCTTTAACATAGGCTTATTTTGTCACTTCAGTAAAATTACAAGGCCACTATCAGAAGACCTGAGGGTTTTAGAGAATTCATAGAATAAAAACATGTCCAAAAAATAGGTAGACCCAAACCATTAAGAGATTTAACAGCCAATTAAGGATCTTAAAATCGTTTCTAAAGCTGGTCGACACATGTCCTACAGAGATTTGAGGTAGCTGAAGTTGAAATACATGCTTCATCAGAGCTTTACAATCCTACAAGTAACAGAAGAAACAGTCGAACTCTAGAAATGATCTTCACAAGATAAGATTGATTCTTAGTTGTGTCTCTCATGTCAGGCAGAAAACAGACGAGTCAAAGACGATTCTTAGATTTTTCACTTGTTGAAATGGGTTTCAATTTTTTCTCCTGACTGAGGTGTAGGAAATGATCTGCTATCCATAACTTGAAATTTAAAACACAGTTAAAGAGACACAATGATTGGCAATGTAAAGTAGCGTGTCATCAGCATAGCGACTGATGTTTCAAGGAGTTAAAAAAAAAAGTAGGGCCTCAAATTAAACGTTCAGGAATGCCAGAAATAATGTTCTTGCCTTTAGATGAACACTCATCCATGCTTACAAAAAATTCTCAATCGGTAAGATAAGATTTAAGTTTACGTTGGTGACACTACTTAGTGAGATCCTTTACCTGTCCCCAGTCTTGTGTGTCCCACATCGGAGGGCAGTCGAAGCGGTTGCAGGCCTGGACAGGACTGGGTTTGGGCTTTGGACAGTCTTCATCCTTTAAAACTGCAGTGTGGTTGCTGTTACGAGAGGGCTGGTGAGTGCACGCCACGGTCCGGGTCATCAGACCAACCCCACACGTAGCAGAGCATGAACTCCACTCCCCTGTTCCCCACCTGTGGAAACAATATTCACTGAGCCTTCTTCCAAAACAATTTGTAGCAGATCTATACATCAAAATCATATATATTTCAAATCAGTGTAGCCAAGAGGGGCTCAGTCAAGAATGCTGGATGTGTTTTCTTGATCCAATGAGAGGGCACTCTTGCTGTCTTATGAATACATAAATTCATGAGAGTGAAATTCATGAAATATCAAAAGCAAAATGCATTAAATCTCTCACTGAATTCCCTGATATCTGAGAAATCCCTGTGGCATATTTTTTCACTGGACCTATGAGGCACAACATCCATGCTGTTGTCCAACACAATTTTATACGCTGTCATTAATCTAGCATCAAAGTTACTGTCGCATTTTTATTTCAAACCGAGGCCTTTACTTCTGGCTTGACAGATTAGGCGATATTTCAAAACTATTCATATTTACTCAAGGGTCCAGGGACTGAGGAGAATTGGGAATGAAGCTTGTTCATGGACCAGGACTACTCAAAGCTAAATCCTATGGCTGTTTCCCTTCAGAGGGAACACTATCCAAAGAGTGTAGCCTAATATGGGAGGGTGAGGAGGCCTCAGGGAGGGAGTAAAGGGCCAAAGGAAACAAGCCCAATGCAGCGTTTGTTGTGCCTGAAAACAAGACTCAAGGCCTGGAAAAACAGGCGAGGGCAGGCTGCAAGCCGCTGGGTTTTCTGACAAGCGTGTGAGTGGTGGAACACTGACAACACGCACGGTGTTAACTTGAAACGTGTGGCCTACCACAAAATCCACTCACCGCTCAGCCACGAATGTTAAAAGACATGCCATGTTGCTGTTTAATCTTTTAGGTATTTTATTTGGATAAATCTTGTTTGGCTTGTTACGATTAGCAATTACAACATGGACATCACAATATCGCTCTTATACATCTATTGGATTATAGGTGGATAACAGTGATGTGTGGATCAGGCTTAACATCATCCACCACAAAGCAAACATCAACATTATTTCATGGGCAATATATGTAGTCCTAAGCATGATGATATGGTGCCACGTCACCAAAACTTGACTTGTTGATTTAACTTGGGCCACAATTTCACTACATTGCTTCCACATTTAATTTTTTTTGTTTGGAATTTTTAGTTTTTTACGTTGTGTTCCTTTGCTATTCAAGGAAAATTGACCCAACTATTGGTGCGGGGAGAGTCTAGTCTGTTGATTTGTGTTAATTTATGTCTGAAACTTAACACATGTTCACATTTTCGAGTATCTAATTGTGATTTTCTGCATTATTATGTTACCCACCTGCTTTAAAACAGTAGTGTTAATTTGAATGAATGATCTTGTATAGGCTGATATGGGGAATAATAGAGATTATTACTACTGAATAAAGAAAAACCCCAAAATCCATGTTATATATAATTTATATACATTGAAAAGCATGTTCTATATATATAATGTTTAAAATGACAAAATTATACCATTTATCAAGGCAAGAAAATGGAAAAATCCATTGAGTTAGTAATTAGTGACATGCTTAAAATAGCTATATTTGATAAAAATAATTATATTTTTCATGTCTCATCTAAAATTTGCCAAAAATAAATTGTTTGCTATAACTACATATCAGAAAAAAATTAACGTTAGTTTTATCTTTATATATGATTTATGGCATTAAAACTGTGTCATAGTGCACAGAAGGCATTTTGAGCAATCCATTCTTTCTAATCATGGTTGTACTCTTTCCACAGAGGTTTATACTGCAGAGAAGAAAAACCACACAGTGAGTAAAAATATGACCGAAGCAAAAAAAAAAATTGAGGGTTCAGAAGTTTAATAGTGTAGGCTGTCAAATCAAAATGCTGTAGCAACAAGCACCAATAATTTCAACTGAAAATTTAGCAAGAATATTTCTGTTCTCCAGAGGATTATTACAGTGATTTCAGTGATCTTTTCACCTTTTACCTGACTCAAATTCAAGAAAAACTTTAAAACACTAAGGTCCATGACACGGCATTTCGAGACACACGATATTTTATCGTCATGACAAGATTGCTTGTCAGTTTTGGTAACCAAAATCGTGTCTAGCTGCATGATGTTAGCTACCCCCACAGGCCTTTCAGTAGCATCCCCTCAGGACAAGAACGACATTGTTAACCCCTCTGCTAATGTGGCAAATTTGTCATTTTGACGTGCAATCATTAAAGGTCATTTCTAGCTGCATAAAGGGCCAAATGGTGCTGGTGTTTTACTATAGTAGCTTGCCAAAAGTGTAGCGGTTGAATCCTCCTACATCTCAACACTAACACAACTCATTCTTCCAAGGAGAATTGTACATCTGAGCCTTGCAGGTAAAACTAAACACTGACATCTGATCCCTGATTCTCACCAGGTTCCTTAAAGCTCAATTTCCTGCTCTCAGTGATACAACCATCCATCACTGTCACTCTGCTTCAGTATCACTTGGACTCAAGTGGCTTAAATTGTAATTTAATTGGCCCAAGTGGTTTGGTTTGAAGGATAATGTAGTGGATTAGAGGCATTTGAATCTCTTTTGTATATAACCAATGATTAGAGTAGATTAATTGATTCTGCTCATGGAGTGTTTTTTGATCGTTTGAGAATTAAGCGGTTGCATGTGTACGACCCAAGAATGCATCAAAGCTCCACAAAAATGGTACATAAATGTCCTCGCTATAGGAGACATATCGCATATTTTGGAGTGACACACTCTTGGCAAACTAGCAAAGCTTTTGTTTTTAATTACTAATTTCTTTTTAAATGCAGCCAAACACATTTCTCCTTTGTTTAGACTTCATCCATCAGTCTTTTCAAATGTTCCTGCACAACCCATTTTAAACAATGTTTGAATGATGAGGTCTGATTCTGGGGGTTGCTGCTGTTACCTGGGTGGGCAGGGCTGGGTTCTGCAGTCCTGGAGGAGTTGAGGGGGACGGCGAGAGCTCACGCACTGGGTTTGGTCTGCCGCCTCCCTGGTCTGCTTGTTCAGGCAGATGACCACGGCCTCCTGCACACCTGGGGCAAGATAACCAACAAATCATGAGCATTAGAATACACGATAGCGGTCCTGCTTTTGGACTTTCCTCTGCACTGGAAAAATGCTCCTCTTAAAACAAGACAAAACAAACTTATTTCAAGGAACTTTTACCTTGAAATAAGTGAAAAATCTGCCAATTGAACAAGTAAAAAAATGGCTTGGTAAGATTTCTTGAAATAAGAGATTTAGAATACCGAGATCTTAAAATTAGCTGGGAAAATTTATTTTAAGCATTTTTTTTTTTTTTTTTTAACCAGGATTGTCATGCTTAAGTGTCTTAAAATAAGCCAGACATGCTAACAAAAAAGCAGTTTTTCACTCAAAAAACAGATTTTTGCTTTTATTTTTGCTTTTCTAATTTGAGATGTATTAACCCTCGTGTCGTCCTGCGGGTCAAAATTGACCCTTTTTAAAGTTGAAAATGTGAGGAAAATATTTTCACAGTGAAACTTGTGATGTCCACATTTTCAACATTTTAGGGAAATCTTTGAACATTTTAATGGTAGAAAAAAGAGAAATGTTAAAAAAAAAATCTTAAGAACATTCACAATGAATGTTTTTAAAGAAAATATTATACATTTTACTGATATGTGTCATATGTAATCACTTAAGATATTCTTAGGATTTTTTAGGAAGATATTTACTCATTTTTGAAAATATTTACAATATTTCTTGCTAAATTTGGGGAAAAAATTAAAATAAAACTTTAAGGGAAACTTTTAAGGCATTATTGGAGTTTTCTTCCTGAAGGTTTTGCAAATTTTCAGAAATTTGGGGAATTTTTTTGCTGATTTTTTGGATTTTTTCAGACAAGGAAACAATATTTTTTGCTGTCTGTAAATGAGGTCAACAGGAGGGTAAAACTTATTTTGAGTTTTCTTGTAAAATTCAACTCAAAGCAAGATCATTTCAAGATTGTTCGATTTAACAAGATATTTAAGATGCACTGTCTTAAAACAAGTCCCTCCATCTTGCTCAAATGTCACTTGTTAAGTGAATTTATCTTAAATTGAGTGGGAAGAGACATTTTGACTAAAAATAAGACAAATAGACTTGGTAAGTGTGTGAGAAAATGCAAACACATACTGTTCTCATTAAGCTTCTCTTGCTTACAAATTACCCCACATCTATATGGGGTGGCACAGAATATTGGAAGCAGTTCACTGCAGTGAAAAACACTGATGCTGCTCAATAAAAGCACAGACTCTGAGTGCAATGGAAGGTCATATTAAAAGTAATGTAACATAAATCTCTGAGTCTGTTCCTAATGTTGGGGACAATAAGAGTGAAGCAGGCACTTCAAACGCCACAGTGGTGTGATGGTCCACAGGAGCGCAGCCCTAAGGGTGTGTATGTGACATCTGATACCAGGCATAATCATCCCCGAATGGGAGTTTGTTGAGTTTGGGTGAGTGTGCGCACACACACACACACACACACATTGACATAAGCCTACGCCCATGTGCAGAAATAAAGTTACAAACGCACACTAAAGCTTGGATGTGGAGGTGGGGAGATTAAAGTAGGTTTAAACACATGTTGGCAGGATGTTTAGGACAGCTCTCTCTGTCTGTCACAGCATTTACTAACCTTTAGGGCTGAACTTCCATCCATTATCATCCAATATCATGTAACTTACTCGTGCTGGTCGCCAGACTCAAGCCATTCATTAGCATAAGGTCACTGCATACTGCTGGTTCAATTCACATTTTATACAGCAACAGGGATGAATTCAGTGACACTGATGAAGCCGAGCTTGCCTTAGGAATTTACAATGCTATTAAACAGGGTTCCATGCTGTTTTTGCAGGATTTATACAATAAAAACAATTCAATGGGTTTAGAGACTCCTGCGAAAATCCCAGAGAGTGTTTGTTAACATTATCTTTGGGTGCATGACGATTTATGAACCTGCTCTTTTCTTTGTAGGAACTCTAGCAGTGTGGACCCAGGGATGGCGATGTCTGCCGGTTCACCGCTGACAAGTATTAGATACACTTCAATGGAATGTGTTAAGACATTCCTAATGACAGCAGGATGTGATCATTTTTGGTTTTAAGTGAAACCACATTAGATGGAATGCAGTGGAATTTCTTTCTTACAGTAATGCATTAAACTGTAATCACTTGTGATTATCTAGGAAAATGGTATCAGATTGGAACTTGGTATCGGCAGATAAATATTAAATGTTGTCAATCTGTCCATTTGTGATTATTCATTTTTTAACTTCCCATCTCTGCCCTTCATTCAACCACTTAGGTCTGTTCTTTGCAAACCAGAGAGATCAATAAAGTTCCATACCTCCACCACAACTCTCCGAGCACTCGGTAAAGCCTTCGTACTCCCAGTCGTGCAGCTCCTCTCTTTGCAGTGTCTTGCCCTCTTCCTCCTCTTCTTCCTCCTCCTCTTGTTTTCCATCGCCACCTCGGCCCGACACTCCAGAGCAGGGCGTACGGTAGCAAGGCTGGCTCGCAGCAGGTTTGACCCCCTCGCATTCATCATCGGACAGGTCAGCGACGGTCTGGGAGAAGGACAGCAACACCTGGCATTTGACGGTTCGTTGCTGGGTCCCGGCGCCACATGTTCTGCTGCAGGGCTGCCAAGGACCAGGGATGAAGCTGCAGAGGACAATCACGAGGTTTGGAAAACACAAAAGGATCATTGTTCATACTCATCAAGATATTATGCTCATTTAGTGAGCATGCTTCATGTACCTACATCAGACACACTTGGAAAAGTTGGGAAATTCAACAGAGTTGGATTGCATGAGGACTGTTTCCTTATTTTGGCAGCAATTCGTAGGTTTTTAGCATTTCCCAGTAAACAGATTTTATTAATTTGCTGCTAGGTTCATAAACTTACTAAGCCTTCATGAAAGATAGTCCAGCTGTGATTAATTGAACAGCTGCGGAGCATTAAGATCAGCTATTGCTTGGATAAACAGCTTTCAGGCGCATCCTTCCTCGTCTAAAAGAATGGATCAGAGGAGGAAATACTTCAGGCCCAGAGACTGAACAGTCAACCCTTTGACGGCTTTAGGAAAGTGTAAAAGAAACAATAAAACTACAAAGCGTGAGGCAGAAAGAACTCTGAATCGCTCTTGATCCTCACATGTAACTGACACTTTCAATAAGAATTGCACTTTCAAGGAAACACGCAGAGAAAGTTGAAAACCGTAGATCTGTTGATTATGTAGCAGTCTGGGTATTTTCATGTTGAAATATGGAAAGACAGCAATTGTGCCCCTGAGATCTACTAATGATACCTTCTTATTTATCTTTTTTAACCGTGAAAGCAAGTCCCAGCCTGTTATAGGCCCGCCAGCAAGATGACATGTGACTCTTACACTCTGCACAACAATCCATGATCTCTACACCATTGTTCTCATGACATTTAGTTATGCTCCTCATCACTAATATATTCCATCTAGACTGTATGTAGTTGGACAGTTGCACATATTTGAGTTGTTCAGGCCGTGTGCTTACTAGATACACTAGGTTGTAAAGTATATATCCTCTCAAAGTTCCTCCAACTAAATACTCACATAACAGCTGAGATTTAGCACTTGGATTTTGTATGTAGTACCCACTATGTAATTTTACACTGAATGTAGTGAAGCACTAACTGTTGCTGCTTCTGCTTTCGTTTAGGCATCATATAAGAGAGATTCAGTACATGTATGTGACTTAAAAATCAAAACCACCAGGTGCATGGATTATGTTGGGACAAAACTGCTTGAATCCGTAGTTACTGAATTTGCATTGGAGTTTTTCTCTGCCTACTGAAAGACTATGAAATCCACAGAAACACACTGATGTTTGAACCATTGATAGATTAAAAACTGCTGCATAAGTCTTTTTTGCTGCAAACTGAATGGACTCCTGAACTGAAGATAGTCATGAGCAGCGCTGCAAGATCACTTGTTGATGCACATTTAAACTGAACTGATGAACAAGATGATTTGAATCAGCAAAGAGATTTTAAATTTTTTACAATCCTTCATACTGATGATTAAATCTCTTTTGTGTTGTTTTTGGGAGTTAAAAATGCTTATTTCTTTTTTAGTTTGTTGTAGACATCACAAACAAAATTGGAATATATTACTATTAAGGGCTGTAGTTTCCAAGTCCACTGCTCAATTGGATATTATATCAGACCAAATGGTGGGTGTTACTGTCATAAGGAGAAAAGTTCTTCATCAATAACTTCCCATGATTAAATCATTATTTTTGGCAGCAAGAGGAACAACCTGGTGTTCTCAGAACTTTAAATTCATCCAATTAGGTCTAATTAATTCAGTGTTTGCATTTGGGGGGTAAAAATTCTCAAAGTTGGCCTAAAACTTACTGATATCATGTGAAAGAAGTTGTCAATGTGGCTGCATTGTTGAGTGTCAAATTTGCAGGTACATTTCTCAACTGTTCCTGTGCTCCATGATGAGAAATGACATGAATGTTGGCAGATGCACGCTGGTCGGCTTGTTCTCATTTCTGTAAACTAGGCTAAGATGATTTAATATGCTGCAAATACTGCTTGTTTTCATTTAGGGCAAAAAGCCTAGCAGGTCGAGTACACTCAGCGCACTGTGTGCGATATAAGTAATGGAGAAATTAGGCCTGTTGAAGAGCAGGTAGGATTTTACTTGAGGAATAGCTTGGTTGACTTTAGCCGTAAATAATGACTATAAGCACTGCCTCCTAATTGCACTCTGTAAAGCTGAATAACAATCTTTACCTGAGTCCAAATGTTCCACTGAGTGCCTGCACTTACAGGGCTTATAAAAGCAGCAAAGCATATATTTAATGTACGTGCACATCACACAGGTGCCACTAACACGGCAGCCCTCAGCAGTGTGCAGCATTCTTCCCTGGTGGAACAGTTTGCCCACAACACAAGAGCACCACGCTGTTTTACAAGATGCCTCAATAAAGAGCTCATAATTACAGCAAAGTTGGATCTTTACGAGAGCTCGAGGTCTCATTGTGTTTTGGACAAACAAATGAATCACCGGTGGTTCGACCTTGGCACAGGAACAACAAAGTCAACAAGTAAACCCACAGAAATGTTTATCTTCATGCGTAGTTAAAGTACATCTGTCAGTTCAAAAACAATCTTGATTTCATTCATGGAAGGAAACAACACATTTTTGTAATATCCGCCAGAGCCCCATGTTAATAATATCAATTAAGTTTCCATCAGTGGAAATATTTTGTTTACTCATGGTGAAAAAATGTTTTTTTGGCCAGATTGTGGGTCATATATGGGTTTAATTTTTCAAGCAGTCGCACAGCGGTGGTTGGGGGCAGGCATAAGGCCTGGCAATGGAGGTGCAATAAGTCTAGTGCAGGAATTTCCTTCTCCTTCCTCTCACATCCGTAACCTGGCCCCATATGGTAGGCAGATATTGTTGTTGGCTTGTGAATGACAGCATATTATACACAGTTATTTATGTGCTTTTCGAGGAAAGACATGCTTTTTTTTTGCACCAGAGCAAAATCATATGTTTTGGCGTCGCTCTCTCCCTCGCTCTGGAGATAAGTCAAAGTAACAGATGTTCTGAACTGGCTAAAATGGTTGCTAATGCAAGTCATGCAAGACACTGGGTAGAGTCCAGATATTGTCCATCTTCAGAGGACAGCCATTATTAGTCAGTTGATATGTGGGACAAGAACATCTGGAACATCTGAGGGCCTGCTGAGGTAATGCTGGTAGCCGGTGACCGAGCGATCGAAAGGATTCCAAAAAGATGTTTTTCTCTTTTACCTTCAGTGTCGCAACTTTGCCTCAAATAACCTCATAGACAAAATTCCCTGAAGCAAAGTGTGAATCCCTATGTATTTGTTTTGACAACATTCGGCATTCACACACACGCTCTTGTGCATATTTTGACAGAAGAATCTGCAGCTCCAGCTCCACATTTTGACTCCAAGTTGACGAAAATTGCTGCTGACATGAACACAACCGTGATACTGTTGCTGTTGCGTGGCAGCACCGGGTCCTGTCTGCTTCAATTTCACCTCCAGGTAAGTCCTAAGCTCCGGTTTGTGAAAACTGTTGTTGAAACTGTATCTGGGAACTGACTTTTCAGCTTCTTTTTTTCACCCCTGAGGAGTAACGGTAATTCGGTAGAAGGGTGAATTTACAGCTTCAAGTTTCCCCTCTTCTTTTTCCAGGTTATGAACTTTGAGAACCTTGTATCGCTTTAGCAGTTGCATCTTCTCATAATAATAATTTACAACCAAGTCCCAAACACCTGTGATAGTTTGAACAGGATAATAACCTCTGACAGGCGCAAAGAGGCTGTGTGATCTGGGTAACAACTGCATTACGAGCAAGAAAAAGTCCACAAATCAAAGTGTAGAAGTGCAGTTTAAGGGTTGAACCCAGTTCATTCTGCTTTTCATAAAAAGAAGCAACAACCACAGAAACTAATATTTGACTTCCAAGGTGGTAACAGCTACAGAACACACAGAAACAGCTATTTTCATTTTGCTATGGGACACTGTAGCTGTACTTTCCTTGCTTTTCTTTTTAGTGAATAGTTAGGAATATTCAAATGAAGAGAAAAACTCCACAAAGGAAGTGTAAGAGCATCGTTGAACGAACTGAATTGCAGTTGTTTCTGCTTTTTCAGAAAAGAAAGCAATAAACAGAGATGATTTCCACTCAGTAAGATGCAGTCAATCTGTTTTTTCTGTGTTTGTGCATGTTGTGACTCACGTCGGTTCCTCAGTCACAGTGACTTCCTCCTCCAGCTCTATGGCCTGTTTATGCCACACAGGTTTCGCCTCAACAGGTAGCGCATCTGGAGAAAATGACACAAATAAGCAACTGAATAATACATGTGTACAATATAGCAATGAGTTAAAACAAGAAAAAACCCTCAGCGTCACCCACCCATGGACTTGTAGCAGGGCACGGTCACCAGACACTCCTCCTTGATGTGGGGTTTGGTTGTGGGGTTGCAGCCTCCAGCGTGGAGTCCTCGGTGATCGATGCACAGCACCACTCGGTAGCGCAGGCCCTGACCACATGTCACTGTACACTGCAGATGATATCAGCTATTAATTACCCACTGATAGCGAGCCAGTCATCAGTTTATTTAAACATCAGCCAAGTCCTGCGGTTACGTCTTTTTCCTCGTATTTGACCGAAAGTCTCAGCCTCTGACTCAGGGGAGGTAAAGAAAGAGACCTTCAACCATCCCAGCAGCTCTCCGCTCAGGAGTGAACTTTGTATATCCTCTGCCAAAACAAGCATTTTAAAGGCAAAGGAAGAATGTGCAAGATAAACAGCATCCCAGGTTTTTAGGAGGCCACAAATCCGGCTCCCTGGGCTTCTGCATGGACCCACTCAACTAGAACGGCACAAAAATGCCCTCGAGGAAGGTAAACGCGACATTTATGGTTGAATAGGACATAACATTTTTAGTGTCACTGTATAATGACAGCAAAATTCAATGTACAACTTCCTTATATGATGCTAAAAAAGAACAAACAAGATGAAAAACCAAACAATAGGAAGTTGCAAAAGGTCCACTATTACAGTGTCAATTACCCTCTGAACCTCAAAACCAGCCAAAGGAATAAAACTGTAAAAATGACAACATTTATCAGCACTAGAAAATATAAAATTAGAAACAAATATTGGGTTTTCAACTTTCCAATGGTCCTTGAACTACTCGTCTATGAGGTGCTGTTGTGTCTGAAAAATGTTCCACGCATAAAAACACACAAACACAAAACAATCTGCGTTCCTCAGTATAAAAATTCTTAGATTTTTGGCTGAACTGCAGGCTGTGTTTACACAGAGCAGACAGGAGGCTTGGAAAAAAGTTTTTTTGTAAAACAACAAATTAAATAAGCTCAATTTTTGGTTTTCTTTTCTTTCTTTTTTATGGTGAATGGCTTTACATTTTCACATTCTCTCTCCTTCTGGCTATGGTTGTGCTGCTTCCATAGAGGTGCAGGGCTTTAAAACACAATGTGGATGAACGTATGAGTCCCTGTACTCTGAGGTTATTAGTGAGAAACACAGATTTACGGTAGCAAAAATGCATGCCAGCAAATCTGTATGTAATGTGATGGAAAAACATATTCAGAGAAGGAACAGCTCTGGAAAAAGACCTATTTCTCAGTGTGGACGTGTGCTAGAAAAAGACCTTATAACACCCATTTTAACTGAACTTTCTTTGGATTTCCATTTTTGTTGACGTTCTACAGCACCTCGCAAGAAGGCTGTAATCAAGTACGGCTTAATTTCCCAGGTGTTTACGAGTGTTTTTACGGAATAGAACGCTTACGTGCTCAAAAACAGAACAAAGAAGGGTACCTACAGGTGACCACTCCTGTGCCAGCCAGGTGGGGCAGTCGAAGGCGTTGCAGGGCTGCAGGATTGCTGTTTTCGGGGAGTAGAGACACTTCCACTCCTCTGTGGGGGTGATGTTCCCCTGCATGTCCTCCTCCACACATGAAACCGAGCGACTTTGGATGCCGCCGCCGCAGGAGGTGGAGCAGGCCGTCCAGGGGCTGCTCTCCCATCTGAAGTCAGAAAAACAGTATTAATAGAGATGCTTTGGTTTGCGTCACTATTCTACCCGACAGTCGGTGAGTACATACCGAGGCAGGGGGTGGTAGAGGTCGTATGGCATAATTTGTTTGTAGCCGTCGCTGAAAGATAGAAACAGTAAAGGACATTTGGTTTGTTAAACGTGACATCAAAATTGAGCTTTTAACCCATTTGAATGGATTCAGAGTGAGTGTCTAACCTGTCCAGGCAGGGCTCCATGTTGCACTCCTGCAGTTTGGGTTTAGGTTTGACGTTTTCGGGGTAATAATGGCAATATTGGTCCACTACAACCCGTCCGCTCCGTAGATCAAAGCACTCTGCTGAGGTCAGCTGGTAGCCTGCAGGCAAAGAAATGTCAAAATAACACAGTCTGGGACATCAAGACATGTCTACGTACAGATATGTGTCATCTGACCTCCACCACATGTCACAGAACAGGGGAAGAAGTCGGTCTCTCTCCAGCGGTGGATGATGGGCTGGTAGTAGATGTACTGGACCACGCTGTCGGCTCCACTGGTGAACTGCACCTACATACACAATGTTCATGGTGTCACCAACACATTAACTTCAGAAATCTTGTACTGATATTATTATGCCTGTAAAGCAGGGCTGTCAAATTCATTTTAGTTCAGGTTCCACATTTAGCCCAATTTGATCTCAAGTGGACTGGAGCAGTAAAATCAAAGATTGTTAAAGTATAAATAACCACAATTCCAAATTTTTCCTCTGTTTTAGGGCAACAAAAGTACAACTCTGATCAACATGACAAAAGTCAGACAAAAAAATAACAAAAACAAGACAAAACATGACAAAAATGAGACACAAAATGACAAAAAAATAAGACAAACAACATGAAATGAAACAAAAAAGACATAAAATTAGACAAAAAAGTTAGAAAGTGACAAAAAAACGGACAACCGACAAAAATAAGACAAAAAGACGAACACATAGACCAACAACACAAATGAGAGGAAAAAAAGCACAAAACGACGAAAACGATGCTGAAAACAATGCATAAAGCAAACACAAAACGACAAAAATACAACAAAAAACAGAAGTGAGACAAAAAGGAAACACAAAACAACAAAAACGAGAAACAAAACGACAAAAGCATGAGACAAATGACAAAAGTCAGATAAAAAAACAACAAAAATAAGACAAAAAGTTACAAAAATGAAACACAAAATGACAAAAGAACAATGAGCAACATAGTATTGTATTTTATGATCAAAACTTGTCACGGTCTAGAAATTATAATAAATTTATAGTTCTATAAATTTAAAACTTGCAGGTAATGTCTTCTCAGCAATTTTTACACTTTACAAAGTCGTCCCACTAGCCGGATTGGACCCTCTGGTGGGCCGGTTTTGGCCCGCGGGCCGCATGTTTAACACCCCTGCTCTGGTCTGGATTGTTCAGTCATGGCAGCTTACAAATCTTGCCAGGAGATTCAGATGATTTGTGCAAGACAGTGAGCCAAACAAGCGATAATACAGCAGCAAATATTGATCTTACATTTGACTGGTGACCATGAAGAAAACTCCAATGGGGCTCCATATCATTATGTGTTTATACATTTTGAGTAAACAGATCATTGCTTCCTAACATTAGCCATAAGAACCTAACAGGGCTGTTGCTCTGTCTTTACAGGTGAAGATAAGTCAAACCTGTGTCGTCAGGAGTAAAATCACAGGATTTATCAAACCTGCTGCTGGAACTGGAAGGTGGCAAAACTAAAATTATGTTTTCTGAAGGGACCACTTTCAAGAAATAACTTGTGGATGTTCAACATTCGAAGATAACTTAAGTAATCGTGTTCATTTAACCTGACTCTTAGGTTTAATTTGGCACACACTGGGTTTACAACTGAGAGAATTTTGGTTTAACTATCTGCTTAACTACTAAGATGCCGCATGTTTCTCTGCCCCTAGCGGCTGCTACTGCAACTTTAATATGTAAGCATACTGTGTTAAAGCAGAAATGTAAAAACAAATCCCTGCTATGACTTCTTTGTAATTTAATCACTGCAAAACACTGACAGATATTACACCAATTAATTAAAGGAGCATTCTAAACTTACAGAAATCATTTAGCACAATCTGAATCTTCATAATTCACCTTTTTGGCACAGATGTTCACCATACTAAGCTTTGGTTTTACTACTATAGGTCCTTTGAAACAGTTTATAGAGAAAATTTAAAATGGCAGGAAAAAAAACAGCCACTGTTGATGAAATTATGGAAACTCTGATCCCTTGGAAAGCAAGCATATCACTTAAAAGATGTGGGAATCTACTTGAACATGTTATTTTCATCTGAATTTGACCCTGAAATGTCAATTTCTGCACAATTCTTGAACACAGCTCTTAGCAGGATAAGTGCGGCTGTCACAGAAAAAGATTCATAATTTTCCGGATGGGAAAAGATCATGCCTTTGTGCTTTGCTGAGATAAAATGAACCATAAAGAAATGAGATTATGCGTGTCATTGTTTTCAAATATCTGGAGAAAGTCCCCGTATTCATGATACCTATAAGACATATAAATTAAACACCGCTGCTACTCATTCACATTCATGTGTTTACAGTGGAAAGACTGTCTGGCAACTTTTTAATATGATTTTCCAAACATTTTTCCAGCCCTGTGATATGAACTGGCCGTCTGCCTCGAAACAGATTAGAAAATTATGCATTTATGGCTTCTCAGATTTCCGTCTCCTCTGTTCCTATTTATTGTCCGATCCTGACTCGTGTTTATGAGGGGGGAAGTTTTCACAGGCGTTTCCCAGCCTGTGGCCTGTATAATCTTTTACTGTCCACTCACTTGCCCTCGTCTGAGAATATGTGTGTCTGAAACAAAACAGGAAAATGTGTTGCAGTCATTGTGCCATGGTGCTGTTAAACTACTGGATTTATGAAGTGGATTTATGTACTGTTGTGTTGTAAGACATAAATAAAACTTGACATTTGATAACCAGATGTGCTGCAATTCTTCCTCACAATTTGACATGTCAGCATGAATCAAGCACAAGTTTCATCAAGTGGCATTTACACCATGGAGTAATATTGAACGTGGCAGCCAAAGACATGAAATCATTTCACATTATGAAGCCAAAACCAACCACTGGGTTTGGAGCGATTAATGTTTATGCTACTATTATTAATGCCTGATGACACATTGCTTTAAAACATGTTGTCCCTTAAAGAGCGCAAGCAGACAAGAGAGTTGTCTGAATTTGATATTTACGTGGCTCACACCTATGCCAAAATCTTGAAATCAAATCTGCTTTGAACTCTGCATAACACGGAGGAGGTCACCGGGAGTTCACGAATAACAGCCTTATCAGAGCCCAGTTTAGTTTGGCTGCTCTATTTTCAGAGCTTTTCGTGGCAACAACGACAGTTCTAAATTAAAGAGCGGAAAAAACAACAAAAAGGTCCCAGTGATGTCAGCTGCTCAGTAGAGTTAAGCTGATTGGGATCATTTGCACGCAAGCGAGTCTGAGGGCTGCTGGTTTTAGCTACCTGATAAGAGAGTTAAAGAAATTCCTGAAACAGCACTCTGTCGCCCATACATTTCCAAGGCAATTCTACAGTCAGTGATTTTACAGCTTCTTAGTTGTGGACATAATACTAACAGTGGACGAAATTTTATTTTTTGCAAAAAAGCAGCTTGTTTGCACATCCAGCAGCTGTGGGGCAACAACAGCATTCAATTTGAGTTGTGTTTTTGTCCACCTGCTGAGTCAAAGGCCAGACTGAACTCCTCTTTCAACTCAATTTTGGTCTCCACCTACTCTCCAAAATCTTTACCTATGTTTACCAGCTAATCACAGACTCCGTTTTCTCCTGTACATAATTTATTTTTTTGCAATCTCTTTTACAAAACACCATTTAAATTGCTGATGATATGTCATGTAGTGTCTGAGTAGAGCAGCTTAAAGCTGGGGTAAGGAGTAATGTTTTGGAATCACTATGCAAAATATTCATGTTCACTTTGAGGAACCACACAGTTCAAGTGGTCTGGGAGAAAACTAGACTTCGGCAAATCCTCTTGGAACTGCAGCACATGATAGGAGATTTTCAGAGGGAGGGTGTTTGTATTAGATGCTCTACAAATGCAGATGCACAAGCTTAATTCCAGGGTTGGAAATCTTGCAGAAAAAGTTGCTATTCCAACAATAGCAGCAACTGACTTTACTATGAAGCAACCCCCACATAAAAGCTCAATGGATTTAGCAAAAAGAGAGCAGCAAAACACATTTCAATGCCTGCAAAGTTTACAACTAGAATGGGGAGTTACATCAACTATGTTCCAAACTTTTGCTCTTACTCTGGACAGTTAAGCTGTGTACTTTAATTCCCTGTGGTTAAGTAGTTGGTTAGGTTGTGTTGGTAGATTTACCTGCAAGCTGGTGATGAGTGGCTATGTTGAACGTTGCTAAACTCATGGTTGCAGTTGTGGCTAATTCTGTTTCACGTTTACATTCAGATTAATGGTCAACCTTGAGTTGGATCCACGTGGGAGGAGCAGGAGAAGGGTGTTTTATATATATATATATATATATATATATATATATATATATATATATATATATATATTTTTTTTTTTTTTTAACTTTTTCAAATTAATGCTTCCTCGAGTATTAAGTCATCTGATTGAAAATATGAGTTGGTTTCAGCTCTTACTTTGACTGTGAAGTCAGCTCCAAGTGGCCCGGTGATTCTCAGGACCTCTTTATCGGAAAGCTTCTGGTAGTCCAGGGTGGTGTTCTCCAAGTGGTACTGGCCTGATTGATCCAACACCAATTCATCTTTTACCCCCTCTAGAGTCTTACTCTCCACATCTGAAGAGCAAAAACAGCAGATGATTTGAGTCTAACAGACATATTAGTCATAACATACAATGTGGGGGCAGGTATGGCCGCTGATTAAAAGGAAATTCACCTTAACCTTAAGTTCTCATAATTTCTCGCACATTTTACTTTATTATTGCACCATTTTTCACTTATCACTGACCCTCTGACACAGACCTTCAGTCAGATCCAGTTACACACAAAGAGCACAGTCTGGTTGTTGCATTTGGAGGCAAAGAACGCCACTCTGGCACTGGCAGGAGGCTCATGGAGGTCTGTGGACAGGCCAGCACCGCTGTGAGTTTGACCTCACCTCACCTCCGGCTTAACGGGCTCTTGTGAAACGCCGGTGTGGACATTTAAACAAAAACAACAGAGACACTGGAAGGAGCAGTAACCATCATCATCTGCTCACAAGTGGTAACAATTTAAGAGTCTTTGGGCAGAAATGGATGGACGGAAATGTTTAATGAAAAACCCATCCATTCAGGAAACAATCTCCAAGCTCGCCATGAAGCAAAGGAAAGGTACAACGATGAAACATTTGTTATCAATTTGATCCAGCAGGAGTTTGATGCCAGTACTTTGACATCAATGAAATTTGCTGGACGACGTGTGTCTTCTCAGAGCCAAAGGAAAAGGAAAAAATATGTACCTCTTCTAGTTAGACTGCTTTTAAAACAGCCTAGATGAGAGAGGCTTTTTGGAACAGGGAGGAAAAAGGTTAATTATAGATTGTTATTGGGGTGAACTACCATTATAAAAGTCTGCCAAGTGTAATAATCTGTTTTCTGGTACAAAAACGTCACCATCATGTCTTTTTTTTAACCCTTAACATACAGTAGATATATGTGTGTGTGAAAAATTAGTCACTAAAGCATAACACCATCTGCACAAAAGTCAGGGCAATGGAGAGAACTTGTATCCAGTGTGAACAATTTGGCAATATAAAACGCCAAATGCCAAATAGAAAGATCATGTTGAGCTGTTTTGGATGGAAGGGCACCCTGGACCTACCAGGACTTACACAAGTGATCCGGGCCTTTCAGGACGAGACGAACGTGACGGCTCTTAAACGGGATGACGACCACCGTGTCTTCAGCTTGAACAAGACAGAGAGAGTAAGGTGAAGAAGGAGCTAATGAATACTGACAGAAATAAAACAAAATTCATTTTAGTTTGATGATGCAATGCAACTACCTTGAATAAAACTGCAGTCAGTGAAAAGACTACAAACAAAGACTGCATGTAAAAGAAGGACATCACCTCCGGATTTGAAAAGCAAAGTGAAAAGTAAAACCTAAAACTTGCATTCTTTCTAACGGCCAGCAGATGGCGACTCCTCCGGTTGCCATAAAAAATCCAATTGTATCAAAGTCTATGAGAAAATTACCCTACTTCTTATTGGATTACTCATTCAGCAAACTTTCTCATATTTACTGTATAGTTTCATCTGCTGATGTTTAGTCTTCTTCAACACAGTGTGATGTAAAAGAATGGGTAAAATTGCTATAAGACCTCTTTAAGCAAGCAATATTTATAATCAGAAAAACTGACTGACTGAATCTGAGTGATGATCCATTACTTTTTCCTGATGCATGCTGGGATTTGTAGTGCCCTCGCACAAGTCTGCAGGATGAGCCATCTCCATTGCAGATGCCACAGTTGTCTTCCTTCGCTGTGCTCCCCAGCTCGTGATCACAACCTACAATCTGTAACACACAGTAGAAAGCAATCAGTGGAAATATCACCTTTGACATGTGCAGCAACCAGACTTGGGGAACATTTGAATTGTTCAATGTTGATTCCTGTAGAATTAAGTATGAAGAAACCGTTTCTCTCCATAGAAAATGTTGCAATGAAATTACCCAAACAACCATTTGGTCTCTTCAGTATTCACATCCATTGTTATTGAGATAGTATGAAACATCCCTTTATGCCAGATTATGTTTCCAAAAACTATTTTCCAATGTTTTTCATAAAACACTATCTTAAACCATCAATATTTGATTGATGTAGTTTGTCGCAGTTTCTGTTGGTAAAATAAAACCCCAAATCACAATGTGAGTCTAAGCTTTGTAAGAGAGTGCATTAAAATCCCAGTGTGTCTCTGCACACACGATGCCTCGGGATGTAATTCCATTCAACCGAGAAAGAATGCATTGTAAACTATTTCCTGGACTGCCAGTCAAAAGCCAAATGTCAAATATTATTCTCATTGGGTATTCATTGGTAAAGCAGATGGCATGATGTTGATGTTGTAGTTCAGCCAAGTGTGTTTCGGTGTTGTTGGGTTTGAAAAAGGCTCAATTTGGAAGCAGTGTCGACACACACATGACAAATAAATTAAAGATATTTAGTTTTGCAAAGAAATTCCTTTCTGCAGGCTTGTGCGGTTATGATTTGACTCAACTTTTTTGTCAAATGGTGCATTTTGGTCGAGAATTTTCCATCTGAGCTTTGCAGCTTAGCGCAAAAAAAATTTGCTTATCAAAATATTGCTTTTCATAGTGCTGTCAAAAGTTAAATTCTGTATTAAACTGGGTAAGGATCACATTTCACAACTTGAAAGCATGTAAGCTATCAAGTTGTATTAATGCTTCAAACACACTGCATATTTGTCCTTGTGTTTTCCAAAAGTGCCTTCAGTTTAATCTAAACTTGAGGCTGTTTACCATATGAGACATTTTTCAGATATTCTCAGTAACATTTGATCAAAATCAATTTTTTTTTTATTTATAAAAACACTCTTTTGGGACCCAAAACTTGTGAAGTGTCCAAGCACTGAAAGAAAAATCAAAAGGAGTAGGCAATGTCTCTGATTTTTCTTCTTCACAACATTGTGAGTCTTACAAGGTGTACATTTTGGCCCTCAGTAACAGATAAAAAGAAATAAGTGGAAATACTGGATTGAAGCAATGCAGCTCGATGGCACTCTTTCCCACCTGGCAGACTCCACTGATACACATGTCCAAGGACTCGGTGTAACAGCGTGTTCCATCCAGCACTTTGGGCGCCAGCTCCATCACAAGGCCTGAACCCTTGGCTTTGCATTTCAGAGTGCAGGGGTTGTCCGGGTCATTGTACATGGGCAGCCACTCATGAAACTGACCCTGGTATCGCACATCGGCATGAGCCGAACACTGCTGGGCTCGAAAGTCACCCGCATCTGGAGGGCAGTCCTGAGGGCAACGCAGAAAAGAACATTTAAAAAACAAAACAACAGTTTAAAACATCAGATGTCACTTTTTACGTGGGAAGAGGATTGCTAGTGTAGCATGTTTTGGTGGTTTAGATTGTGATAGCTGCATGGAATCACCAGATTAAATGAAAACAAGATGCTCCCCCAACCACTTCTTACTTTCTCTCCAACAACAGGATCCTAGATCACTAAATTACACCCCTTCGGCGCAAATCTTGGTAATACTTTCACTGTTGTAATTCTCAACCACAAGTTTTTTACTAAAGACTACTTGAAAGCTGTACTGACATCCATTACAGAGACAAGTTTGCTAACTTACCACATTACTGCATGTGCGATATTTGATATTCTGCCCTTCGCAGGTCCTGCAGATGGAAAGAAAAGGGAGTAAATGATAAAAGAAACCACAGTGCACACCAGTCATCTTCAGCTGGCATTTCATCCATTGACCCTCTTTTCATTTTTTAAATTGCTGAACATGATGTAGCAACCCACAAACATGAGTCTGTGGTGTGTTTGCAAAGCCTTAACGGTATATTTCACACAGTGTGGCGACACATCAATACAATAATATACAGTCGTGAACAAAATCTTTCACACACTTGTAATTGAGTTTTTTTATTTTTCTATGATGGCACCACTGAAACACTTGCGTCATGCATTTTAGTTCTTTCACAGATTTATTACAGTTCCTCTGGTAGTATGATGGAATCTGATGGGTCAAAAATATACAAACAGTTATAGTATTTGGTTAAATGTCCTGTGGCCACTATCTCCTCAGCTAGGTGTTTTTGGTAGCCAATCACAAGCTAAGCTTCTGGGTGCATATTTGAGCACTGCTCTTGACAAGATTGGTGCTGTTTCACCCTTTGATGCGCAAAATGTGTCAAGACATACCCATTTACCATTGAACATGGGCCACTTTTGACCCATGTTGTGCATCAAAGGGTTTGGTAAATCATTGGTTCTCTGACAGATTTGTTTCTTCATCACAGCCAACAGGTTCTTCGTGAGGTTTACGTCAGGAGTTTCACCCTAAACCTAACCCTGACTTTGAGGTCACTGTCTTATTGCAACACCCAACTGCAATCAACCTTCTGACTGATAATTTTAGGTTTTCCTGAAGAATGTGGAGATAATCCTCCTTCATTATTCCATTTACTTTGTATAAGCACCAGTTCCACGGGTAGCAAAACAGCCCCAGAGTATAATAATCCCACCACCATGCTTGACTGTAGATATGATGTTCTTGAAGTTAGAGGCCTCACCTTCTCCCCTCCAAATGTTTTTTTCTGCTCATTGTAGCCAAATACCTCGATTGTTGTTTCATTTGACCACAAAACCTTCCTATAGAAGGCCTTTTCTCAGCAACCAACTTCAGCCAAGTGTTAAGATGTCATCTCTGGAGAATGAGCTTCCTTTTTGTTTTATAACTACGTTCAGTTTCTTTGATGTAAATCTTATCTATGATGATGTTTATGTAGACATGACATTCTTTTCCCAGTGAAATCACACTTCCTGAGGATAGTTCAATTTAAAGCCAACATAGCCAAGTTGTAAAAGGCATTAGGGCACAAACAAATCAGGATGAGTAAAGGAAATTTGAGGTTTCTACGTGAACTGGAGGGAAAAAGAAGGGGAAATTTTTAAAACAGAAGTCATTAGCTACTATAAATACTCTAAATGTACTCCCATTTGTCTTGGTGTACAGGTCTATAAATAAATCCTTGCTCCATGAACCAACACTGCTGCACTCACAGCACTAAAACAGACACAGTGAAGCCCTCTGGTCTGAGTCTGGTCTGCTGAACAGATTGGAGCAGTTTGGATCATGACTCTCTGCATGACAATCTGCAGTGTCTCTGCCCAAATTATGGAGCTAACCACTTACTGAATATGAGGATTCCTGCTTTGATGCCGAGTGATGATAAACCATCGATGATGACTATGATAGGCCAATTATCTGAGACTCCAGTGGAAACTAATCAAAGCATATTCCTTTGAGCTTGTGAACTTAAGAGGAATTCCAGTGTCACCGGCCCTTAGCTAATCTGGAATCATGATTGGAGGGAACGTCGCAGAGTTTGGACTCAGGGATGAGCGAGGGCTTTAGGATTTTCACAATATTATAGCAGAGAGTGGAGGGAGTGGATGTGGAGCGCGTGGCATGGCAAGAGCATTAGAGCCTGTGACGAATCCAGACAGTGAACTCTGCCAAGCCAAACAGAAGGTCACAGGGCTTGAGCCCAAACAAGAGACTTTCAAAGTGCAAGAGCTGAGAGACAGGTAGCAAAGATCTGACTCAGTGTGGAAAATCACACTGTGACAGCAATATATGCTTAAAAAAGAGGTAAAGGTAATAAAATGAATTTCCCTTTTCATTTCCTTTTGACTTTATAAGCTTAAAAGTGGTGGATAAGCAGAAGCAGGGCCAGGATTTAGGATCCATCATGGCGCCATCACAGGTTAGGGGAAACTTATTTGGTTGAAATATCACAATTCCTGGAGCACAAAACTCACAGACTATGATCCCACTCTGTTCTGCCAAACACACACAAAAGACACAACTACAGAGAGTGTGCTCATCATTAACTCCACACAAGACTGCAAATAGACAAAAACCAATAACATCATCTTCAGGCAAAAAAAAAAAAAAAAAAAATCAACTAAAATCTATTGTAACCATGAAAAATTCAGACTACCAACTCCTCATAATATTGGATATGCAGTAAAATTTGTCTGGCCCATAATATCCATATATATGTCATCAACTCTTCCCGCTTGATTGAAAGTAATTGCAAACAGGGCTTCATAACCTTTGCCATAATATTGATACACTTGTGGGCACATGGGAATGTGGCTGATTTTGCAACGCTGAAAATATGCTCTTGCTGTGAGCTCTGCTATTGATCAGTTTGGGAAACTGAGAGCAGTCACGCCATCCGAGGAGAGAAATGTGAAGCTGAGAAAGATGCGGCACTGCTTCTTTCCTTTGACTACTAGTTTGTCTTTCAGTCAGTGCAGGGCTTTGGTTCACAGCCAGACGTCTCCACAGCCTTTGGCCCACTTTACTGTCACATTTGGTATAAATATTCATGGTTCCAAGGGGATGATTCATAATAATACTGGTGATCCCTTGCCCTTTTATCTTGTGCCACTACGAGGCTGAAATTTCTCTTTAATTCACCACTTTAATCCATGAAAAACTGTTATGTATTTTAAAAGCAATAAAACAGCTCAACTACAGACTTTTTTTTTTATTATTTATTAGATACATTAAAGATGAATCCTGATGTTTTGTGATGTTCCAACTGAACCTCAACCCCTTCTTGTCTAAAAGCACCTTTAGTCTCGTCAAATCTAGTGGAAAGGCTTTCAAAATAAAATCTTTTTACCGATTATTCTAGATTTTTGTCTGATCAGGGACTGCAAGCAATTTTTAAATACTCCCTCCAATGAAAATCAAGGTTTTAATCTTCTTAACATGTCTATAAAAGTATTTTTTACTTGCAAGAGGACACATAACGAGAAAAAATAAGCAGCCAGTGTCATGACTGAGCAGCTTCAATGTGGAAAAAATGACAATGTCAACTTGTATGGTGAAGCTATTTATAGTTTTCTATAGAACCAAACTCTATTCCACTCCAAAATTAAATCATATAACTTCTAAAAGATGTCAAATCTCAATCTTAGATAAGTTTAAATTCTACATAAACTCTACATAGATTGCTTTCCCTTGATTCTGGCATGACCTGTGCTCAGTTGTATTGTAAAAATAGCAGGAGGAGGAGGTTGCATTGCACGGACCACACAGAGGGTTTTCCCCTATACTGAAAAGCAGCAGACATAATCTTGGTGCCAGGCCCAAGTTAATTAGACAATTCATTGCCTTGGAGAAATTTCACTTTTAACAGCCTTAGCCTTTAAAATAGTCTTTAAACCCAGCTGTGGCATGCCTTCCAAACTGGCACCGTCCCTCAGTGTCACTGCCTGTGTAATTTCTGCATATTTGCACCAGAATGAGTAGAGAAAATATCCTATTTACACCACTTAGGTGCAAACTTGCTTCCTGCCTCTTCCCATTCCTGCTCATCATAATTTCTTGATTGTGGAAGGGTATCTAGGACTCTCTCTACTTCTCGACTTTCTGCTCAGCTAAGTCAAAATAAAGTTGAAACTGACTTCTTTTGGTAAAACAAAGACAAAAAAAAGAATAATAAAGTGTTTGCCAACCATGAGCCTCATAAATATTGGAGCGGCGCTTTCTCTTGCCATGACACCCAATCCATATGTCCACACTTGCATCAAACCAGCAATGCTGCTGTTAATAATGGAGCTGGTGATCAAGTGAAGTGTGTTGTGCGGATGGGACTAATGAGGGCCAGGCGATCTGTGTTTAGTCTGTACTTTGCATGTGCCCTTTTGGGGGATCAGCCAACTCTCGTGCAGCAGCAGTAAGTTCCTTGTATGTGCATGCATGTAGAAAAAAAAAGTCGGCATGGTATTGGTTTGGAGGGTGTAGCAGGGCCATTTCCAGCCCCTCTTTCCAAAGATTTACTCACACAAGAGGCCTTGTGTTGTGCTTTTTAATGACGCTGTTTGATCTGCCACCCGGGGCCAGGCTACTGCTCCCTCTTTCCCACGCAACAGTGGGGTGAGGCGGGATGCAGGGTGCTACGTTTGCTCAGGAAGCCCATATATTACAGCGAGTGCCAAAAGACACACAGGTTAGCAAACATACCCGCCTGCACCTAAGACGAGCATCTGCATACTCAGCCTACATCCCATATGGAGCTCAAACCCCAAACACCTCTTAACACGTCAATTGCTTTTACAGCCAGTAGCATTCTGAGGTTTGCCTGACCCAAAAAATTCTGGGCAGGCAATGAAAAGCGGTTGCTGCTGATATCATGAAATGAACTCCTTAAAAAAGCCATTGACCTCAATGTTTACAGTGCTGTACAGGGGGGGCCTGGCACTTCAGAGTTTGAGGTTTCGAGAGTCTCAAGCTTCCCAGCCTTCTTCTGTGGTGCCGGTGCAGATAGATTCATGGCTATGGAGAAGTTGAAGCACCTACGAGTACATCTGTTTTGTCAGTTCATCCTTCGAGAGCTGTGTTATTACTGCTCCTGTCACTACTGCTACTCCTTGAAACAGGGGTGGCTTTAGCGGCACTGGCTACCTTTAGGGACTGAGCAATACATTCTGGGAACTGTAAAATGGAGGAATGCAGTGAAGTCACCCTGCAGCTATTTCCCAGCCTATAAATGTGACAACATTTCTATGGAAAACATACCCTCTCGCTCCTTCAGACTCCTTTTTTCTCTCTTGTTCCTTAAATCCATTTGTAATTGACCACTTTGCCCAGTACACTCAGCCCCTCCGAGCTCTAATCTTGAAGCCCACTGGGTTAACTTGAAGCCCAACCGACCGGGTGACTTTGGCACGAGGATGAAAGCAAACCGAGGGATCCAGAGTGCAAGTTCCAGTTCCTCCTGAGACATAAGCTGAGATGATGAGCAGTGGGAAGCCAACCAACGTGGGCTCACGGTTTTAAGAGTCCTAATTCTATCACATAAAATATCTGCTTGTACTTTATCCAGGGACATTGATTGTTCTGGTCTGATCTGTGCCAATAATGAAAATCAGATCCCATTGTCACTGAAGAATTAAAGGTTTAGACTCATGAGATTGTCTAGACAGTTTCTCAGCTGACCCTTCGGGAATATTTAACAGTCACATGCAGTTTGAACGCTCCCATTACAACTGATGGGAACGACGTGATTTGATTGGTGGGATTTACTCACACTATTAGGGATGCTGCCTGAATCTTGAGGACACGGTGTTGTATTTTAAGGGAAATCACTTCAACCTCAGTCAGGACTTCAACAGAAGAGATTACCTGGGACAGGGTTTGAGCACACGCTTACAAATTGCCTCGGAGATGGTTCCATTTATCCGAAGGTCAGTGAGGTTCTAACTTTAAATTTACTGTAAATCCCCTCCTCCTGTGACGTAATCTTTTTTTAAAGATTGAGCCTTTTTACAGGGCAGCACTCGCTCAGTCAGTCATTTAAAAATGGGACAGTTACTTTATGTCTCTGGTTCTCTTGAGAAGAGTTTCTTTGCAGTTTTTTAAAGTTATTGAAGTACTTTAGGCATGACAGGGGTATCGTAGACTGAATATATTAAGAGACAAAGAATAAAGTGATTTAAAAAGCCGTAAAAGACACTTAAAACAACCACGACTAAGAGTTAATGCCAGCATTGTAGGAAAAAAAAATCTATGCAAAACCACCTGTATGTGCAACACTGTTATTTCCACAAGAAGTACTTATGTATATTTTGGTTTATTGTGGATGGATGGATATTCAAATACAAGCATTCCGTTCTTTTTTTTTTTTCTTTCTATTTGCAATACTTTCTACTGAGCATTCTGATCTCAAGTGTCTTATATTGGAGTAGAAATACAAATTTAGTCCATTTATGAGGTTTTTGTGCTCAAAGCAGTGAAGAGGTGGCCTTACTTGGAACTGAGGCATCTTCTGAGCGAGTAGGAGGCTCCTCCACCACAGGTACGAGAACATTCACTCCACGATCCCCAGGCGTCCCACAGAGTGTCTCGGTCCTCCTCTGATCGGGCCGTCCGCGAGCTCTGCAAACCAGAGAAGACATGTGATTGATCAGTCTTGGACTTTCTTCAACAGTTTTACGGTTCAGCAGCTGAGATAATATACGGGAGGCATTAAAACTTTCCTAGATTGTCCGACCTCAAGGTCTAACACAGATTAAAGGGAGTTATTTAACTTCCTATCTTCCTTTTGTAATAGAACTGGCATGAAAACTCCTCAGCCACATGAGTTGTGGCTTCCTTCAATGAATCTGAACTCACAAAAAAAAAAAAAAAAAAAAAAAAAAAGAAAGAACTAAATTCCACTCGCTGCTGAAACAAGAGTTGCATGTGACAGGATGAGAGTGGCAATAAGAGGAAGTAATCAGGAGCTCTTGACTTCTGGCCCTTTTGCATATTTCAAACCTGTGAGTCATTCTTTAGATTATGAAATGCTCGTCCCCTGTAAAGTTCACGCTTGTGTGTTTCTCTCTGTTAATTGCATTTTGCTGTATTTGGCTGCAGAGGTTGGAATATTACTGCAGTGCCCAAAATCAATATTATGAGAAGATAAATGTTACGAGGACAATGTGCATCTCAGATGTAGACTGACAGCCAAAAAACTGAAGATCTTCTCCTTCCCTCTATCTGTCTGTATTTTCAGAGTATATAAGACCGGACTGATCCGTCTTGCTTTTAGATGTTTATTTGTGAGCCTGGCACTGTCAGGTAATTTGAATCATCTATGGGTGCATATGAATTCCCTCTCTTGGCTTTACTCAACAGCCTCGCTCTTCTCATTGC
The DNA here is from genome assembly GCF_021347895.1 of Acanthochromis polyacanthus. Classification (NCBI taxonomy): domain Eukaryota; kingdom Metazoa; phylum Chordata; class Actinopteri; family Pomacentridae; genus Acanthochromis; species Acanthochromis polyacanthus. The sequence continues at coordinate 9,157,298 of NC_067135.1, read as the reverse complement.
TCTTCTCGGAGTTCACTACATTTTCTGAATACCAGGCTCAGATTAGGTGAAAAGGAAAATAAATTGCTTTTGCTATTGTGCAGGTATTCTTCTCAAAAACTGTCAGAGAGACTGAGGCAAAGGAAAAACAGCTTCTATACCTGTTGAATGGATGAAAACCTGGAAAAAACTGAAAAAAATAAGTCTTGGAACTAACCCTGGGACAAATCACCCACCTCCTGTGGCAGCAGGAATGTGGCTCAGCAGACTAGAGGTGCAAACACATTCAATAAAATGAGCTGCCATTCAGGCGAGGTTCTCAAAAGGAACAGATGTGTATAAGAGAAAATTATCATTTTCCTCAACGTGAACACTAATGCAGTCTTTCTGGTGTTGGTGAACCATGAAAGAATATCTAAAGATTGCAGAAATGCTGCTATTGTGTGCTTTAGACAGCCTCCCACTATGAGATCTTTACGCTATGAGGCAGCAGTTTGTGCTGCACATCCAACAGAGTTTTTGACACTGATTTAAAAACACCAAATCCTGCAGATTTGGCCTGAAGGGTATGGCAAAAGCCTACACTGTGAAAAAAAAAGAAAGAGAGATGTTTTAAACAGTTTTGTTTGTTTTGTTAAATTATAACAATTCACAACAGAATCACAGAAAGAAGTAATAATTTACATGTAAAAAAAAAAAAAAAAAACTGGCCAAAACTGTAAAGCTTTTACTGTATTTAAACCCACAAAATTTATGCTATTTTACAAATATTTGTCAATATTGGAAACAAAAAAATGGTATAATAAGGATTGAAAATTGGTAAACATTTAAAAAAAATGATATTTAACCGATTTTCCCTGTTTTGCTAAATTACAGAAAATACCTCTTAGAATTACAGAAAGAAGTACATTTTTGCAAATAGTGATTTGCCCTTAGCAGCTGGATAGTTCAGTGACTAGTACCTCTGACCTTGGTATAGGAGGTCTGATTCAAATCCCAATCTGGGTGCAGTTGTCCAGTGAGAACCCTTGGTCCTTTCTCAAGATCCTTAGTGCTGCCCCTTCTGTCTACTCTAAGCTGTACGTCGCTTTGGATAAAAGCGTTTGCTAAATGAAAACTGTAAATTGTTCTGTTATAGTGTGCGTGACCATAACATTACACTGTTTTCTGTACATAAATCCACAAAAAAGTGCTGTCATTTTACCATTTTTTGTCATTATTTGAGAAAAAAAATGTATATCAAGAAATGGAAAACAGCAAATAATTTTTAAACTTTTATTTTACAGATTTACAGACATTCAGTTTCCGTTTTGGTAAATTACCGATATTAACTCTAAGAATCACAGTAAGAAGTAATAATTTAAACGGTTAAAACAAAGAAATAAACAAACAAAAACTGGCCAGAAGTATAAATATCATTTATGTCAAGAAATTATTATTTTTACAAACAGGTAAAATATCATTGTATTACAGATATTTGCTATTTTCACCATTTTTTATTATAACATTCCATGTTTTTTAATGGATTTTTTACTTGTACACTAGCTGCCAGATTTTTACCTTTTTTAAAACTTTTTTTTTTTACAAAGCACTTACCCTGAATGTTCTGAACAAGAGAGAAACTTTGTGAACAACATCTTAAACACCTGCTCTAAAAATGAATTTGTATCCAAAGTCCAGGTTTGCTTTAGGGGTAAACAGCCTTGAGATTTTATTTTTAGGTAGAACTCAGGTTACTGCAAGTTATTTTGACCTCTTTAGCCCCTTTTTCCCCAACAGCGTGGCACTGTGCCTCATCTATAAAGATGAATGGATCTTGCAGAGGAAAGCAGATACAAGGTAATGATAGAGCTCTGATTATTTTCTTTGGGTCATGGTAGCAAAAAAGCACCCATGCTGCACAGTGTGGAGACGGGGCTGGTGGGGCTCACGTTATTAAAAGTGCGTAGGGACTGATATAAATGGCTGTCAGGGCCGATGACGCCTGAGGACCAGCAGAGGGGAACGGCGAGACCCAAACACAAAGCCAGCGGAGCGTACGGCCAAACATGTCGGCAACGGTGCTACTTTCTGCACGGGCCAACTATTCCTGTGTTTGGATCACAGTAAATAAACACAGCCTGTGCTCTGGGCGGCCGGCAAGAGCGCCACCTTCACTCTCCTTTGAAAAGCAATCAGTGAATTTTGCACTCAATTACAAATCAGAGCTGCGCTTTGCACGGCCAGGAGAGCCGGAGGCAGGCTGGTGAGGAAAGAGGGAGTAGGTGAAGGATGGAGGGATGAAGATGAAGACGTTGTTTGGCTCACTGTGTGGCTATTGTTCTGACGGAGGCGGAGGAAGACAAGGCTCCGCTCGTTGGACCGCCGTCCTGCTGGGCTTTGGATCCAACAATCAAGAGGCTCAGATATCCACTCGGAGTCTTCCTAGCCCTCCATCACCACATGTCCCACCTCTTTCTGCTCTGATCCCTCCAGGTTTTTATTTGCACTGGCCCGCGTTCTCGGAGGAGAGCGTGCAACTGACTCGCAGCGCTACCTCTCAAACAACAAACTCCAAACATAGATATCCTCCACGAAGCCCCTGAGGCTGTCACATCCCATGTTTTCACATTAAAAGAGGAAATAAGCACATGACATGAGATCACTTATCTCCATGATGCGAGTTATTCTGATGGACAGATTCTATTTAAGTCACCTGTCAGCAACTGAGACTAAGTACATTTTCCTTGAAGATGGAAAACTCCACGACAGGGAAAAAGAAATCTGACTCCGGTGCCTTCTTTTGCAGACTGTGTCAATATACACACGATGGCCTTTTCAGTCGGCAGAGATATATGATATTTGCACATCTGCTGAATCCCTTGTCATGTGGCTTCAGGCTGCACGGCACTGTACTCACTGTCATGCAGCTCGGCGGTCACTGTAATGTAACAGGTAGTCCTAACCTAAGATAAAACAACTCACTGACCTGTAAGTCGAGTTTAAAAGACAACTTGTGCTACTGGAAGTCTCAAGGAGTAACCTAATTACAAAACACAATCTGGAGCAGTAAAGGAATCCATTACAGCAGATGCTTTCTGAATGTAAGCACTTCAACAACAAGAAAATATCATGAGTAGCACAAGTACAGTACCAGAATAAGAAGAGCTGTCACCAGCAGCTTGCAGGATGAAAATTCTCGCTCCATGCCTTTTCACGGCGCGACCCGATCACTGCGGTTGTTAGTTTCTTCCTGTCGATGCCCTCCTCTGGGTCACTCAGTGTGTCCTGTCTGGCTGCCGTCTCCTCTCTGACTTGCTCCTGTTCTTCCTCAAGACTAACTTGGGTTAGAGGAGGGAGGGAAGGAGGGTGGACTGGGAGTGTGATTAAATCTGAGTGTGTGTGCGTGTGTGTGTTTTAGTGCTGGGGGAAGTCATCGGGGGGGATTCAAGCCCCACGAGTCCTCAGGTCTGGCACACTAGCCAATCAATAAATGGGCCTCAGTCAAGCGTGCTAGTACAAATAAGGAGCCGGGCCAGCTGCAACTTCACAACTTCACACGTTTCTGTGTGTCAGACAGTCCTAGAGAAGGACTAATGGCAGACAGACAACTGTAAACCAATTTTCTTCTTTCCATTTCTTCTTCTAATATCTCAAATTTCTCTCTTTTTTCCCCTCCCTGCTTGCTTTTCTCTCATTTTATCCCTCCGAGCAGTTTTTTGCTCCGTCTTTTTCCAGCACTCTGCTCTGGAAATATCCAAAATTTCTCAGTCATGCTGTAGTATCTTTAGAAATGAGCTTACATTTCCTGTTGCACGCACTGAACTGGTGATTTTTGAACGCACAGCCGAGCAAAACAGAGACATATCTGGCGTCACATGACTTCATGTACAGCTCCAGCCTGCACTTTGTTTTTCAGATGGAGTTACATGTGAGAGCCCCATGTAAATCAGATGACATAGTCTGGTCACTGGAGCTATCAGGATAGACTTTTCAGCCAGGATTCTTTTATGAGCTAAAGGTCTACTTCAATAGAGCCTTTCATAACATCTGGCAGTTTAAGCCAGTGAACATTTACACTGTGGAGGTGGGGAATAAGCCAGGTGTCCCCTGGAGGGGCAAATCCTCTGGTTATAGAAAATAAAAAAAACACCCTCTGAGATGGACAGCTCTTGGCACAGAGGGAATATACTATACACTCAGTGGCTTTCCAATTTCTTTTTGCCATGGCAGGACACAAAAACAAAATCTGAAACAGAGCATTAAAAACAGAGCAGTGGAAATTAGTGCCAACCCGCTGGTGCTCCTCGATGTGACTTACAAGGTAGCAGGCTATCATTCAAGCATTCAACCCTGGCATTCCAAAGACAATAAAAACTCTGTGCCCTTCGAATCGAGACTTCAAATCTGCCTCCCAATCAAACACCAAATCAAAAACCACATAATTGCTATCAATTAAGGCGGTGAGGAATGTGCTGCACTCCAGAGCAAATAGAAAACTCTAATCACAACACCGGAGCGGATGTCTCGACACTTAACTGGTACACACACACACTTTTCTACACTAGTTCTACCTCCCTGTTGACAGTATAGACTTGTTTGATTTGGTAGAGAGAAACGTCCGTATGTCCACGCACATGCACACATTCCCAACTATCCACTTAACACCAGCAGGGAATGCCTTGGACGTGCACATTTTCACAGGCTGACAGAAGTTTTACCCCCATGCAGCCTAAATCCGTAACCTTCTGATATTTGCTTTCAGAAGAAATCCTTCTCATATTTGCAAATGTGCGACTACAGAAAATAAACTGTGGCATCGGTGATGTGCTCGGAGTTTAAAACCAAACACCCGAGGAGGAAATTAATGTGTTTGATTGACACTAGCTTGGAGCCAGTTCTCTACCACAACATTGTTGGAGGTGTCTCCTGACAGTTTAAACAATAATCCATGAAGATGATGAGGTGAGAAGAAATGATATAGTGCATTGTTATTTTACACAAGGGCAGGCTAAGATATTAGGTTGCATGAGAGAAGCATGTAGGAGGTTTAGAAGATTAGGGGAACTGATTGTCCATAGACAAATGGTCTAGTGTGTTGAAGGGTAATTCTGCTTTTGGGCTGTACTACTGCAGTTTTGGCTTCAGTTCCTATCATTTATAACATCACTGTATGCAATGAAGTAACTGCTGACATCTGGGAACAAGGTGGAATTGCAACATTGGACAGATCCATAAACATGCAGACAGGTTGTAAACAGGCCAACAGTTTGCCTAAAGGCCCTTTATTTGGACACAAAAATGGAATTGAGTACATCCAAATGTTGGTAATGGTTCTTCACAGTCGTTTCTCATTCAAAATACATCAAACAGCCACAACATTAAACCCAGGGTGAGGTGAATAATGTTTATTATCTCATTACAACGGCACCTGTCAAGGGGTAGGATATACGAGGGAACATTGGAACAGTCGGTTCTTCAAGTTGATGGTAGAAGTAGGAAAAATGGGCAAATGCAAAGATGTGAGTGAATTTGAAAATTGCTAAAATGTGATGACTGCACATCAGAGCATCTCAAAACAACAAGTCTTGTGGGGTGGTGCTCACAGAAAGTGATTTAAGGAAGGTCCGCTGCTGAACCAGTGACTGAGTCATGGGTACTCAAGGGTCAATGAAATGTGTCGAAAGCGAAGGTTGACCTGTGTGGTCCAACCTTAGAGAACAGCTACCTTAGAGAACAGCTACTGTAGCACAAGCTGCAGAAAACCTTACTATACTAGCTGTGATAGAACTAGGGCGGACCCGAATAGCAATTTCTGGGCTCCGGATATTCGACCCTGATTAATGATGAATAGCCGAATATTTGGATTGGATCGGATCGATGAGTCAAATACCGATTGCGCGACATCGTCCGACGTGGGGGTCAATCCAAATTTTCGGATACCAAAGTAATGATCGAATATTCGGATCCAACCCTAGATATAACGGTGCAATAACACAACCTTGAGGCTGTGTAGCCACTGATGCTAACCCATTCACTACCAAAAGTACCTACAATGGGCACATTCGTCTTGGAACTGCATCAAAGAGCTATGGAAGAAGGTGGCCTGATAGGATCAATCGTGTTTTCTCTGATGTTTCTGTTCGTCATGTCCTTGGGAAAGGGATGCAGTGGGATGGTTAACCAGTAAAAGTAGTGTGATGCGCTGGACTATGCTTGGAAAACATTAGGTCCAGGCATTCATAAGGATGTTGCTTTGACAAAAGAGTTCAAGGTGTTGAATTCCACAGATCTCAGTCCAATCAAGCATCTTTGGGATGTGCTGGTAACCAACCAATGAAGGCAATTTCGGCAACTTCTAGAACTTGAAGGATCTGCTTCGAATATCATTGTGCCTGACATAGAGCACACCTTTAAACGTCTTTTGGAGTTTATGCCTTATTGGGTCAGAGCTGTTTTGTTGGCACTCGAAGGACCTAAACACTATCAGGCAGGCGGCTTTAATGTTGTGACTGTAAGTCTGTCTAAGGGTTTGTTTGGATTTAATCCTCATACATACATCATCTGACTAACTCTTTCCCAGACAGACCATTTCTTTTTAGAAATGTTGGAAGTGTTCCAAGATCTAAGCAATTCACTTGGTGAGCACAAGGGCATTACTACTGTTTTCACAAAGTGATAAAAATGTGACCAAAATTGTAATCTACCAAGTAAGACATTTTATTCCAATGTTAGCCTGCAAGTTGTGCACAAATGAAGTCACTAGGATTCGTCCTCTAGGGATCACAAATGTCTGATTTATGGAAATCCATCCGTTAAAGTGGCTTAAATGTATTTTAAAAAGATAACTGTCCTATATTTTTATTGAAAAAAAACTTTTAAAAAAGAGATCAAAAAGAGTTGAGATGACTTATTTGTGCAGGACGTGAGCTTGCAGTCCAAAATGTAAAGAACATGCAATAACAACTTCATTCAAATGTTCTTCCTACATACAGGGTTGCACTCCAAGGTAAAATAATGATATTGGCCTTCAGCTGGAGACCATGAAGTATGGAGCTATATCAAGCCACCATCGCACTGGCAAATATTTTAGACATTTTATACTTTTCCCAAGTGATATATTCTACTGAATAACATTTTTATATCATACAGACATATGCCATCATCTATATGTTCAAGTACAAATCACTGCACAGAAGTGAAATACAATGAATTGTTGATCCTCATTCAGAGAGACCACTGTAAAGTAAATGTGCTTTTTCATTTCACTGTTTGACATAATAATGGGAACCCAACCAATCAGTATCCCTACACGTTTGACAAACATGCTAACATAGCTTCTATCATCACTCACTGTGGGGTAAAATGACACTAGAAAAGCTCTCTCATGCTAAATGTTTTTCAGGTCTTGTAAAGGGTCACCAAGCCGTCTTTCCGAGCAGCAGAAGTTTAACTGATCTCTTCCTCTACTCCTCTGTGGCGGAATAAAGGTTCAAATCAAAAGATTGCCATATTATGAGGTGATGGCCTGAGTTAACAGTCCCAGAGTACTCAGAAAGAGAGACAAATGAAGCTAAAGTTACCAGCAACTGACATTAAGTTGCGCTCGAGAGCCTAAACCCTCGGCTCCCACGAGGAGACTTAAATGGTTCAGGCGGGATAAATGGTAGCCTCCCACCACCCCCACAGACGACAAATGTGCTCCAGGCATGATTTACACCAAAGCCATTGTTTGAAAGGCTTTCTGGGCCACAGTATAAAATGTTTTACCAGGACAAGGGTTTTACGACTTGCAGCTGAAAATCAACCGCACTTCCCCATTGCACCAAAAAAAGGATTAAAATTAAGATGTAATTCCCTCACAATCATCTCAATCCAATTTCAGCCAGCTGGAAGGTGAACTGTAAAAACTCAAAGTAAACAGGAGTACTACTAAAACATGAGCTTTATACATTTACTTTATGCTTTATTGTCTTCGATGCATACATTTTCCACCCTTTAACTTTGATTTTGTCTTCAGCACTACATTCTTATGTTCACCTTAGATCATAATTATTTACTATCATTTAACACTTGACATGGAGGGAAGGTCAACTGGGCTGCTGGGTCTTGCAAGTGATAGCAATATTTGGTTTCAGTATTTGGTGGTAATCTGAAGATGACAGACTTACAGAGCCATAAACACACCTTCTGAGGATCCAGTATTATGGTGTAGGTTGGAGGAAGAACAGTGCTGCAGTGATGCAAAGCCTCGGGATAAATAATGCACTCAGGGGACAGACAAACGCCAACTTGGCCTTCACCAGACCTATCTCTGTTGGCAAAGACTTCTGGAGATCTCCTGACTGAACTCCCCACAGCTCTGCAGAGGAAGACATTTGTTCTGCCTGGATATTGGTCCCAGAACTTTTTACAGGCCCGAATTAAAACAAAATGATTTGTTTCTCAGAATGGCCGGCACACAATAAGCTCTTGTCAGCTTGCATTGCCCCGGAACAACCAGTGAGGTTATGCTGGATGACTTACAATAGTTTCAAGATTTAAAATAGTTTACATCAGCTGTTAAACCAAGCCAAAGTACATAGAACAAGGTTAAGAATAGCGTGAGTATATTGTAAATTAATCTAAAAACAGATGTAAACAAATGCCAAACACCAAAGTACAGCTGAAGCTAATTATTACTTTGCAGATCATAAACTAAAGCAACGGACAAACTGATGATGGTGCAAGATGAAAAGCCAGATGAGCAAAGCTATTAAAAACTGTTTTAAAGGAGGCATAAATGTGCCAGATTTCATCACTATCCAAAGAGTCGCCAACTAAAAAACTGACATGTCAATATTTTTGTGGTGTCACAGGAAAAGTCTGGGAACACCAAACTCAGCTGGATTCATGAATTGTTTCAATCCATCCAATAGTTTTTGAGATAATTAATCTTAGAGTTGGGAGGCTGTCAAGAAACTCTACAGATATTCGAAGAACCCTGCTTGCTTGGGGGTTTCTAGAAGAACCTTAAACTGACGAATTCAGAGAAGAGGTTGATGGAGGAACCTGTAATAACTCAAATCCTTTCAAAAATATCCAACAGTTAAGTAAAAGTTAAAGTCAGTGAAGTGTAGCAAACAGGTGGCTCAAATTAATAAACAGCTATCAGTAGTAGTTAGCAAACACTAATGAATATTATATATATATAAAACCTAACAAATAGCAATAAATAGTAAGTTAGCTACAAATTTAAATGATTATTATCGATTTATTGCTTTTAACTAACACATTTTAGCTAGCAAGTTTAACCTTTATTTTTTAGCTAAGTGTGTGCTATTTTAGGCAACTATTTATTGTTTAATCTTTTTAGTTAACTGCTTCTTTCAGCAAAGTATTTTTTACTGCTAGCTAACTATAATTATTAGCAATAATAATAATAATTGTAATAATAATAATAAATAGGAGATCAACATCGATTAATTTCTGCTGCAAAGGTTCCTCAAGGAACTATTTTGAGCTCCCAAGATTTTCTACATTTTTCTGCAGTGGCAATGGGGAAGAACCCCAAAACGTTCCTCAAGTCTCGTTTACTTCTTGTGTAGAGCCAAGCTGCTACAAGAATACACAATAAAATTACAAAATAACTTGTAATCTGTACAACAAATCAGTTAAGTCATTACTTTATAACAAATTATTTCTTGAGAAGGAGGAAGGATAATAGTACTGGCAAAGAGGGCACAATTTTTGTCTTAAATTGGCAACCACAAGTGTACTCATTGCACAATATTTTCTAATTTACTGTACTCTTTATAGTGACATACTGAATAAGCCAGTAACCACAATCTGATCCCACCTGAGCAGGTCTCTAAAACTCCACATGCAGCTCACAGTGCAGAGAAGGAATGGGGCACGTAATTAAGAATCAGCAGTGACATTTACTGCTTCCTGAAACTGCGTTCATGTGTTCTCAGCACCAAGCTTTTCCCATTAGCACATTGGAGAGGGCTCATATGTTTTAGCAGCTTTCTGGTGAATGCACAGGCTAACTCCATCAGGGTCCCACTGCACCAACTCCACCGCCAGCCCTCCAACCCCAACACACACTCCACATCCCCGTTTCACCCAACCGGCCACTGTGGCGTTTTAAAGAGGGTATGAAAGGAGGGGATGGGCATAAATTAGCCATGTAAAGCCACTAGAGTCGGCTAAACCGGCCCGCCAAGGTGGGCTCGAAGGGAAATGGGGAGCGTGGGACCTGCATCCAGATCTGGGCAGACACTAAGCACCACGGTTTATTTATGGACTCGCCAGCATCAAGTTGATCCCCTGTGCTTCAAAAATGGAGACCATATTGCCATATCATCTGGTTATTATAGCTATTCAGAGAAGTTTACACACGGTTTCTGAAACTGTGCTTCAAATCAATACAAGTTGCTGACTTTAAAGCTGCTATAATCTATATTTTTACATTAACAGTCGAGTGCGCAACTAACTTTTATGTGAACAGGGTCGCTTGTAAACATGAACCCACTTCAGAATTATCATCAGAGTTTGCAGTCGGCCTCCAGTTTTTTGGTATTGCTGCAGCTTGTTGTTGGTTTCACATTCTGCTACTTCAGCTTTGGAACACCTGCATTGTTTTCAGCTCAAAAACTACAATTCTTCTGTTCACTATGACACAAATAGGCTTTTAATAACATAATCAGTGCACATATGCTGCTAAAACCACTGTGGAAATAGTACAATGTAATATTTTCTATAAAAATGACAAGACAAGAATACATAGAATTGAATTTAAATAAGAATTTGTCCGGGAAACAAAAGGAAAACACTAGTTTCTTTCCACAGCTGTATGTTGAACAACATGTACGGCAGCAGTGATTGCACATCCTTCCTGTCTTGGTTCTCTGAAATTGAACAGAAGACATCACTGCTCCATCTGGGGCTGGTTCACATTCAACACACATCCTGCCCTTGTCATCTCTTTTCTTTCTAAATTCCTTCCTGTCTGAGTGACTAATTTGCTTTGGTTTCCTCATGCATTTCAAAACATGTTATGCTAAAGCCACACATGCGCTGCTGAACGTTGCTTTGGGTTTGTTTTGGTGCAGCTCAATCACAGAGCCGCTCTATAATAAAGGCACTTTCATCTGGCGACACTGTTGCTGATGCGTTCCAGATCAAATACACAAGTTGTAAAGTGAATTAATATTTTCGATGTAAAGCTAGCACAAGACGTTTGATGTGGACTAAAACTTGTCAGAGCTCAAAGCTCATAATTTGGCAGCACTTTTGGAGAAATGACTGAATACAGAATACAATCAAAACTTGGATTTTAGCCAAATCCGTCCACTCTCTCTTACCCCCTAACATCCAGCCATCTTTTTCCAATTTATATCAGTTCAAGTAGCATTAAAAGTTAGAATAATAATAATTTCATGCATGTTTAAAGCTAAAGAACACACTTAATTCCACACTGTCTGAGATGATCATATGTACTGTATATCAGCTCCATCAGGCAGTTCATTAAATGCACTGATAAGAACATTCTGGATCTCCGGTGGGCTTGAAAATACATCTCTCTGAGTTTGAACAAAGTTTGGCTGCACATCTTGATTTTATAATGACTGGCCCACCACTTCAAGTGGTTAAAGCATCTTGTCTCCTCCTGAACATTTAAGGTATTTAACAACAAAATCCTCTCCTTACAAGAAGGACTTCATTTAATTTATTCTAAGGTAGTTAGAACCAGTTTCTGTGGATGAATACAAACCCTGGACAGCTTGTTCAAGAGGCTCTGGGAAACCTTCCGCTTCGTTTAAAAAAAAAAAATATTGCAGCCATTTGAAGTAATCAACAGTGTGAAACCCAATCTTTTTGGCTGCAACAGTCTCCATCAGGATTGCAAGAATTGTAAATATGACACGTACAATTATATCAGGCTCTCTAGCAGCTTATAAAAGCTCAATAAGCACAAGAAAGATTAAAAAAAATGTGGAAAATACAGCGAATACAAAATGAAAAAACATTTATAAATACTCCAAGACAAGCAAACAGTCAATCTGAGGACGAAGCCAAGAGATAAAGAAACAGACTAATTAAAGAAGCGACTTCTTCCTGAACTGCAGACATGAAACAGGCTCTCTTGTTAGCCTCTTTCATAATTGCAAAACGAGACACAAGCAGCAATTTCTTTCTTGCACGGACACCAAAGAGCAACTCCAAATTTAAAAAAAAGCACCTGGTTTGTCTCAGCGGCTTATTATTCATGATGTGTGACTGCCGAGTTTTTACACTCAAAGCGAGCTGAAGCTTTTCTAGCCGCAAAAGACGTGTCTGATCTCCTGAATACGCTCGGCACGGCTTAGGTTTCACTTTTTAACCCTAAAATTGAGTCACATCATTAACATGTGTTTTTCATTCTGGAAAATGTATTGTGTGTTGTCTTTGGCACGGAGACGATCACAGAAAGTGATAGTAGCATGATAAAGGTGGTCAAAGGGGGCTTTAACCCTTGGAGCATCCTCTGAAATCTGACATTTTTCACTTGGTTAAATAATGATGCAATTACATGCAGAGCAAAGGGGCGTGCGTGCTTCAGTTCCTTGTTATGACCTGTTCCTGACCTACAAATGTGGAAGCGATTAAAGAAAGGATGGATGACACCTCAAGCACATTGTTCCAATTCCCGTTGTGAAACAGAGAAATTCAGTGAATCTCTTTTAAGTGTATGGCTGGGTTTTCAGCAAAACACTTCTCAGGCAATTACTCATTTGGTGATGAAGGCTCGTCTCCGGTTGAAACATGTTAACTTTTGGTGTTGTTCAGATGTGGACTGGCCAGTTTAAAACCTGACACAAAAGGCCTGGATCTCACTTTTTTAAACTTTGTAAAACTGTGAAGATTTTTCTACACTGCCTGCATGATAGACAGTTAGAAAAAAATGAGTCCGAACTTATCCAAGTTAAATAAAGTTTCTTTAATGGGAGCTAAAATAAAGCTTTTTACGATTGCACTATTTCAATATGATATTTAAAAATAATTTAAAGCCTGTGGTTTTACATTACACTTTACAAAACTATACAACAGCTACAAAAGGAAATTAAAATTTGTGAATGTTTAAAAAAAGTGGATATGACACCAGAAAAATTGCTTTGGTAGCAGCCTATGCACTGCCCGGCTTTAGCTTTGAGAACAGCACATGTTCGCCATGGCATTGTTTCAATAAGCCCCTGCAATGTCACAGCATTTACTTCTATCCAGAGCTGCACGAATTTTCTGCCAATATTTTATACTGAAGATGGGAGAGTGGGACCGCTGTGCAAAGTCCTCTCCAGAACATCCCAAAGATTCTCAATGGGGCTGAGCTCTGGACTCTGTGAAGGCCAATCCATGCGTGAAAATGATGTCTCATGCTCCCTGATCCACTCATTCATAATGTGAGCCCCATGAATCCTGGCATCGTCATCTCGGAACATACCCATGTCATCAGGGAAGAAAAACTCCATTGATGGAAAGACCTGATCTTTCAGTATGTTCAGGTTTTGGGCACATAATGTTGGTCAACCTGACCAACCCCCGATCATAACCCTAACCCCCACAGGCTTGTAGGCGTCCCGTGCATCACTTCATCTGCCTCTCTTGTTGCTGTGATATGCCCATCAGTTTGGAACAGGGTAAATCTGGACTCATCAGACCACATGACCAACCACATTTGTTCCTTGAAGATGATGGTTCACCACTATCCTTCCAGGCTTTAATAATGCGCTGGACGGTTCTTAGTTGTTTTCTTTGCTTGATCCAGGCCAAAAATTTGACCCTTTTGAGACAGATTAACATAATTTCCATGACCACAGGACATGTCTTCCAACATGGTTGTTTGAGAAATATGAAGCTCCTCACTGCATCAGCTCGGGTTAAATAAGTTGTTGAAAGCTGAAACGTATTCATCACTGCAGTAATTATCCAAAGGAAGGCTCTTATCTATTTGCTTAGTTAAATCCAGGTGGAAACTTGTTTTTGGCAGGCAGTGTATAATATAATTTTAACAGAAAACTTTGTACAAAAATCATCATTCAAAGCAGGACCAGTTCTGGCTGATGTGATGAGCAAAAAGTTAAGTTGGAAAGTCAGAATGAAAGCAGGTTATGCAGCCGAGTGCGTGACTTTTCATGAGCAGTGTGATAAAGTCTATTTAATCCTGAGTTTGAAACTGTTCTGCCATTTGCTGTGATATTTTACCACTGGCTGAACAAAGCAAACAAACAAAAATCTTTATTGTGATTGGTCGGGGAAGACCTACATGTTCCAGGAAAAAGTCTGTTCTGTCCAGAAAGAACATCAGAGCGAGTATCACGGTTAACATATATGCAATGACAAGGCGTTTTAGAATAAGGTGCTCTGGACAGACAAATTTGAAGATAGAGTTGTTTGGCCCCAGTAACAATAGACATGATTAGAGTGGACGGACGGTAGAACCTCGCACCAGCTGTGAAGCATTTTGACGGAAATGTTATGTTTGGGTTTGCTTCGCTGCCTCAGGAACTGGGAATCTTGCTGCCAGTGACTCCGCTATGAATTCTGCATCATATCAAAGACTGTCTGAGGATCATTTAAGGCCATCTGTCGGAAAATTCAAGTTGAAACAGAAGTGGACCTTTCAACAGGATAATGATCACTTGAGTGAATCCGCCAAGGAGGCACAGGACGAAGAAACGGAAGATTACCGAGTGGCCTCGTCAAAAGCCAGATTCCAATCTCACTGAAATGTTACTCTCTTGTTAACTGAAGGAATACTGCACAGAAGAGTGGTCAAATATCTGAGCAAGCTGAAGATGCTTTTTGTGCTAAAGGCGTCAATACTAGCTTCTGATGACTGGGGTGAAGTTACTTTTCCAAAGAAGAATTCTACATCTATTGATATTTTTGTTGAAAAAACACATCAAATTTATATGTAGGTACCATATCAAAGAGCATCAAATGCTGGCTTGTTGAAATAAGTCAAAGCATTTCAATGTGATGCATTTTTTCCCATAGGATTCTCATGGCTGCATACATACATATAAAGCCATACTTCTTACTTGTACTTAAAAATATCTGCAAGAATATTTCTGCCTATTTTTGAATTTCAGAACAGCCCTGGCCCCTCGTCAAAATTCCTGCAAACGGTAAGACATGCATGACTGTATACACAAACAGTCAAAAGTATGATCTCAGCTGTGAGATCTCTGCCCAGATGCCTTCATAAAGTTTAATTTCTCATTGAGTATTTTCAAAAAAGCTACAAAAACACAAAATATCTGAATATAAAAAATACCTCTCAACATCATTTCGTAAGTTCAAAATCCCCCATACAGTCCACTCATGATGTAAACTCTTATGTAATATACATCTCTGTCCATTGCTTGCATTGGTGCCGGGAGTGCTGACAGCTCTTTCAAGCAGTCACACTTCAACACATCAACTGGGCTTTGTCCTGCAACACCCACATTCAGAAAGAGGAAACTATCCATCAGCCAACCACAGCTCTGCTCTGCAATCAAACATTCCTCACCCATATGCTTCTGTAATCGGATAAGAAACACGTAGAAGACGCAACTTTACTGCAAAAAAAAGGGAGGATGACGACATCTCCCCACTTAATTCTGTGAATTCACTTGAATTTATCACGAACTGAGCCTTGTTTAATCAAGCTAACTTTGCTAACACGGTGTGAACAGAGAGGGCCTGAATGTGAATGAAAGATGTGCTTAAAGAGACCCTGAGAGAAAGTGGCGAAGACTGAGTGGAAAAAGACAACACATAGTGACTCAACTGACCCATGCACACTTCCTTTTCACATGAATTCTCTCTCTTAAAGTATCACTCCGTCACCCCATCCAGTCTTCTTTTCTCGTTCCTGTCCTCTTGTATAAATTTCCCTGGATAGTTTTTCAACTTCGCCTGTCTGAATTCATTGAGCAGATCACAGATCTATATGGAAAATGCTCTCACACGCCTGCTGTCTTGCCCTTCTTTTCCAAAACCACTGGCATATCAAATACAGAGTGCTCACTAGTAGGTCAACAAGGAAATATGGCCCATGGGACACTTATTATGGCTTTTTTACCAAAGCCTCAAGATAAACACAACTTTTAAAAAAAATGCCCATCCTTCCCTTCTAATTTCCCTTTAGACTACTGTCCAGCAGTGAAGAGGAGCTTAAATGCTGCTGGAAAAAGAACATGATAGGAGGCTGGGGCAATGCCATGCCAAGCTTTGGGAAACCCAGAATGCATGAAGTATGACCACAAGATAATGGCGAAAGAAAATAGATGACATCACTGCTCTGGATGTAACCTCGGGTGAAACAGTAGAGGGATCCAATGGTGCCAAATGACTGCTTTCCTGAGAACTGAATGGAGTAATCCATCTGTTTAAGATGCAATGTGGCTCAATTATCAGATTATAATGTCTTTTTTAAACTCTATTCACATACTTGATGCAATGTCACAGGGGTGTAACCTGCAATCACTATTTTTAGAAATGCTAGCAGCATGGATGGCAATGTTAGCAAGTCAACAATGCATCATAAAGTGTCAAATGCTAATGATAAAAGTCCTGTAAACAGCAGTACAACATGTGCAAGTAAAGGGCTGATCACAACGCAATCACTGGCTGAATTGGCATAAAGTATTTGACAGAAATTTGCCTTGAAATGTTATAAGAGAAAAGTATCCAGAACTAAAATCATTGGAAGTACTCCGAAACTGCCAGAGATGGCAACTGTATGAGCCAGTTGTCGGCTTTTTAACAGCAAAACCTGGTTAAGGGTCGTAAAGATAGAATTCGAAGGTATAAACATACTTAAACAGAATTGTTGGACAACTCAAAAGAACTGGCAACACACAATATAATTGGGTTTATCGAAATCAATTTAAAAGTAATATGAATGGTACATTTAATGTACTGAAATGATTCCTTCCACACTGTATTACTGCGACTTAATTTTAAGAAAGGTCGACTAAAAGTTTCCAGTTTCTCTAACTTCAGCATTTGCTTCATCCAAATGTAAAATCCAGAACCTGATTCGATCATCACACTTACTGTTCGTTCCTTTTCTTTACTCAGTAATCCGACTCGAGTTGCGGCAAAAAATCTGAAGACAAGGCACCATCAGACGTACAATACTAAAGGAGTAGTGAACCTAAATTTCTTATTTTCGCTGACAAGACTTCTGAACAGTGGTCTTCACCAAACCAGAAGGCTAAATGAGCCTGATCTGGATCCCTGATCCAGATTCAACTTTTGGTTCTCAGAATGCAATTTTTATGAAATTGTAGTTAATGATCTCTCACCATTTACTTGAGTTGACACTTGGTCTTTTGAGCCGGGAATAACTGCCTCTGCACTTTACCGATACGCCGACTGGGTGGCGAGATTTGCCTAAAAGAACTTTCATTTGGCTTCTCCAAATGGTTGATCCTACAGTTTCTGGTGATCCCATAATTTTTCCCGTTGTGCCACAATGAGGTCATTGATTGATGTGAGCAACTAGCTGCGGGAACATTTTACAACGAAACAGCCCGATATTTCTGAATGAGATGGTGGAGAATAAAAATAGAGCTCAAAGGAGAATAAACACAGATCCTGATTTAATCAGATGGTTGGGAACAAGACAATGCTACTCCTTAACATTACACATGGAGTGCAAGTATTAGCTTACAAATTAGCATCAACTGAAAATTCAGCAATATGTCATTGATGTGCTAATGACTTGTTTATGCTGCACTCAAGTAGAAAAAAGATCGACATTATAATACAGTGAGCCTACGTGATTGTCATGTACAGTATATTAAAAGAAAAAAATGTTTTTCCACGTCTTGAAGACTGTGGGTAGTGATTGCACGAGGAAATGTCAAATTATCTATGATATAGAGTTACAGGATTTGTGCAATAATGATAGGTTGCCGCTGGCGTTGGAGGACGGTATCACTGCATCCGAGTGTATTGTGGGTAATGTGTTTGTGTATGTAAGAGTGAAAGTAAGAGAGACTGAGAGAAAAGCAAAGAGACAGAGATGAGAAACTCGGTGTGTGTCTGTATGTGCGCACTGTTCACATTTGCATGCCAAGTCATACATCATTCCGTTAAACACACTTTGAGAAAAGCCAGTTTACATTGCAAAACTCACACCTTGGGCTATGTTCCTTCATATTACTGTTGAAAGAGGGAAATTACATCAAGTTTCTCTTTCACAGTTTACACAACAAAAATCACCGAGCGCACACAGTCTTGAGAAGAAACCTCGCGTGTCTTCATTTACGGTTAGTGTCAAGTCAAAGCTTGCCCATGTGATGGAGAGGAAGAGGAAACATTTGGATGCATGACTGAAGAGCAACCGCACAGGAAAAGAGCTGCAGTGGATCAGTTCACCCCCATTCTATCCCACTCCCACATAAAAACCCTTCTACCCTGTTTTCCCAGGAGCTTCGGGGCTTACAGCTGTCTAAATATGCTACTGTAGTGAACTCAGACCAGGGAAGTGTTTGCACCGCTGTATAGGTAGCAGCTCAGCGGTGGAGGTGAACAGCAGGAGACGACCATGTACACCAAAGATGGTATCAGTTGACGATTTTCCAAAAATTGTCTCTTTAATCCAGATGAATTATGAATCAGGAGAGTACAGCATATTACAGTACAGGATTGTATCGTATAGTCTAGTTTAGTCTGTATAGTGTAATGTACTATACAGGGAGTTACAGCCACCAGTATTGGGGTGCCGCCTGGTTTCTGGGGAGGTGTCTTCTTAATCCTTTTTGTGCATGTGTGGGTTCAGCTGTGGCTGTTTTCGGAGTCTCTCCAGGAACCCCAGCTGCCAGCCATTCCAACTAATGACTCAGGAGTTGACAACCTGCACTGCAGTCCTGTTCTCCCCGCCTCCTGACTTTCCTGATTGGGCCACCCTCCAGCCCCCAACCGGACACAGCCAAATGTCCTAATAATCATCAGATCATTCTGTTCAGCTATCAAGTGCTTTAAAGAGGGAAAAAAAGACAAATTTAGTAATGTAATTTAAAAATAGAAACAGTTAATCGGAACAGATACCAAAATTACACTTTGTCAGACATCATTGGTACTGGATTACTAATATGGATTAGCAAGGAACGATAATTTGGCTGATTTTATGGGTGGCTGATATACAATGCCAATATCATGTTTATTTTGTTGTTAACCATGCCCGACGAGTACGTCGGCGGAGTTATTGCATTCGGTGCGGTATCTGGCTGGGTAAGTATGTATGTATGTATGTGGCTATGTCCGGTCCGATATCTCTGCAACCGCTGAAGTCAGGATAATCAAACTTGGCACTGAAGATCAGTCTAAGGTCCCCTGCTCAGTTGTGGAGTTACAGGTCAGCAGATCAATTAGGGAGGGAGATACGTACGATGATCAAAATTGATACATATTGCAACGGTTGTATAGGGAGGACAGGGTTTTCGCCAGCAGAGAGCGTGGTTCTGCCCTCTACTGAGGGCTCATCTAGTTATTGTTTTTTGCTGCATCTGGTAAACTGCAATAGTTTAAAAATAATAGTGAGTTTAATACATCTACATTGCCTCCGTCTGTGCTGTTGTCTGTCACTTTCTCTCAGCTCATATATCTTAGCTAATCTAATAACACAGACAATAATAAGTCTGTCTGTTCAGCTGCCGATTTTAAATTGTGACATAATCTTGCTCTGCTCAAACACCTGTTTCGGAAAACTTACTGCTAATTTTAGATTTTACAGCTCCAGCAGCTGACTGACCAAACTCAAAAAAAAAAACATTTATTGGCACAACAAATTGTAAACACAAAAAGAACTGATAGATGTTCAGCCTTCTAATGATCTTTAAAATACTCCTCAGTTCACTGAGAAACTCAGTGAACTGCAAATCTCAGCTCCACTATTCTACATCAAGTTAAAACATACACCAAAAATTAAGCAACTATGAAGCCATTTGTGACCCAACAGTGATGCGATAAAAATTTGGGATATTTTAAGCTGAACTGCAGGCTGGGTTTACACAGAGCCAATAAGAGCAAGTATGAAGTTCATATAAAAATGTAAGAAGCAAAATATCTATGATGTGTAGAGCTGACATTTTTTCTTTCCATTGCCATTTGTATGTTTGTGCTGCTTCCACAGAGGTGTAGAACTTTGTATTGTAGAAAAAAAAAACAGTGAGTAAACATGTGAAGAATGTCCTTGGAGTTCAGAGAGTTAATCAATGCGATAATGAGAGTTAATGTTCACTGTGCATCAAATAATCATCATATAATATTCTGAGATGTAAAATGAAGCTTATAAATCACTTTAAATTTATTGGTTTTTATCTTTGGACATTCTTTTATGAGCATTTGAGCACAGATACAGAGTAGAAACCTGTAAAAATTTAAGCTCCTTAACTGTATGTGACTCAACTGTCACACATATTTATGCACATTTGATTCTGCATTTGCACCAAAACATGTAATATATTCTTTCTTACACATTTCATGTACACTCAAAATTTTTTTTGCCATTTCTACACATCAAAAAGCATGCTTTGCACACAGCATTTTGCCACAGATTTTTCGATTCCATAATAATCTCAGTGCCAGAAAATGCACAAAGCACGTACTGGCTTCCTCACACCTGAAATAATTGCTTTTGCAGCCCTCAAAGCTCAAGAGCAGCATCTTGTGTCGGAGAGATAAAACTGCAAGCCTCTTTGAAGCTCATTACTAAAAGCTTTTCAACAGGTTCTGGAGACAGGCCAACTATGGAGCATCCATCCAACAACTCCAAACTGTGTTCATCAAGTTCAAAGTTTTAACTGTGACCTTTAGAGAAGTCAGAGTTGGAGGAAAGCGAGAGAAAACAGGATTTGCTTGGACCAATAAAACGCTCATTCAGAAAATATTGCAGGAGAAGAGAGGCCCGTTCTCTGAGCTCCGAATATCAGTTTCAATTACCAGATGCCTCCTACAATAGCCTCGTATGCACACATGCACGTATAAAGAGCCGGTGGGTGATGCATGACGCACTGACAGGACATGCCCGGGTGTTCGGGGGTGGTCTCGGCCTTCTCCACTGCGGCGGAGGTTTACATAAACACACAGCTTCTGGCATCAGACACAAAATGAGAGGGTGTTAAAATAAATCTCCCCTCCCACCCATAGACTGAGCAAACATGCCCATACATCACACACACACACACACACGTATGCACACATTTTAAATCATTAGCAGCCACTGCAAACACAAACATTTCTTCTTGCTTTTTTTTTTGTTTTTTTTGCCACCATCATCAGATTCTTGTAAAGGTAAAGGATGAAAAGCAGCTCCGGGGGCCTCCTGTTTGAGTGTTTTTTCTGAATGCCAGACAGAAACCGCAGGCTGAACTCATCCAGTCGGGCTTCACTCTCCGCCTCCTTCTAATGGTTGTCTTTTTGCCGCGTGCCGCCGTGCAATTGAGGGGTAAAAAAACGAACAGCGCCAGGCCTTAACACTTCCCCTTCACACCCCCCCCCCCCCCCCCCCCCCGAGTTACCACTCTACCTCCACCTCCCATCACTCCATCAGAAGCTCGTCGACTCTGCTTCATCCCTATCATTATCCCAGTGAGGTCACTCCGAAGAGCTGATTGTGAGAAATACGGCTCATTTGCTTGTGGTTCAACCTGTAAAACTCAAGGCGCCACAAATCATAACTCAACATCAACATTCTCAAGTGAATATTGCAGGCTGAAGAAGATGTTTCTCCTCATTTTAATTCTCCTCCAGTGCTTTTTCTTTCATTTCAAAACATGCTTTCTGAGCAAGCGATGCGATGATTGAACGTTCCAGCAGATATTGGCTCAGTAGCGACGTGAAGATTAATGTCATAAATCACAGGCGATCTTCACTGTGTAACAAGGCAATGCAGACGTTTCATCAGGGGACAGTAACACCAAACCCAACGCTTGTCTTTAGTCAACTAACACCCTGGCAGCCGGCCCGAAGCCTCCAGACAATGTTTTCATCACGGGACCTTCATTGTTCACTTTGGGCTCATAAATCTGGAGGTTTCAATACTTTTAGGAGGGAGAAAAGAAAAGAAGCCAGGGAAAATGAATCCAGGAAGTCTGCATGCTTGTTGCAGGAGGATGCGCATCCTATACTGAGTAGCATCTGGTGCTTCAAGAACTGTATAAGTGAGTTTTATTCTGAAATGCATGTATCTTTTCCTACTTCTAACCTCTGAGGGGATCTCGAATTCCTGTTGTTTGTGAAAGGTACAAGGAAAAAGAAAAGCAAATCTTAGCTCAGTGCTCACTCACTGATAAAGCTGCTCAGGATTTTTTTAAGAAAGAGACATTTAAAAATCACTTTTTATTTGGATTTTGACTACTTTTGCTGTGCTGAGCTTCTCCGAAATCTGTCGCTGTGCATCTGGGAAACATCTGTGGAAGACCACCAGGCCCAGTTATCTGAAACAATCCAATGAGACGCTTTCATTTGACTTCTGAGAAAGGAAATATTTATAATAAAGGCAATTTGCTGCTTAGGAAAAACGGAATATCCTGCAAATATATCGAGAGCTATACTGGTTCATGCTTCATTAAATACGCTGCAGATCTGTCTATGTTCCTATATAACTAAATTGCAAATATATTTTGTAAGAAACATATTTTAACCCCAGAAGGTACAACTGTGTAGTATGGTGGAACGTAGAAGTAGGTAGTGGGACCAGTATTTCTCGGTCAAGAAGGCGGAGCTTCTGTGGAGTCATGTGACAATCGGCGTTGGTCTGTCTGTCTGTCTGTCTGTCTGTCTGTTAGCAACATTACTCAAAAACAGACTAATGGATTAAGATGAAATTTTCAGGGAAGATCAGAAATGACACGAGGAACCACTGATTAGATTTTGGCATTGATACAGCTTATTGTCTGGATCCACAGATTTGTTAAAGATTTCTGTATCATTGTGAGATAACGGCATGGCGTCACTGTAACCATGACAACAAGTGAACACTACATCAGCTGCCTGCTGATGATCACATGATTGTAATTCGACTACAAATCGACCAATGTGGACCTATGAGGACTTATCCATCAGCAATGATACAAGGAACAGCTGATTAAATTGTGGGGGTGTTTCCAAGTCCCAACAATTGCCGCCACTAGGCCAATCCACACCATGAAAAAGCTTTAGAATGCAATTTTGCAAACAATTTACTTGTTATTTTACAGGTTTTTCTTGTTTTATAAAAATACAGAGAATAACTAGTAAAATCAAAGGATAAAGTCCTAATTTATATGTTCAACCTAAAAGAAAAAAAACAGAAAAGTCAGTATTTTAATGAATAATAATTTGTTCTTCAACAACCTTTGTCCCAAAAACTACACAATTTCTACTATATATAAATCAGAAAACATTTTTACAGATAAATACTATTATTTGAATGAATGACCGTGTATATTAAGGACTGAAAAATGTTAAATATTTTTAACAGTTATTTTTACAGATTTACAGACTTAACATCTTGTAACATTACAGAAAAAAACATGTAATAATATACTGACTGACACAAAATGTTAAAAAATGTCCACATCACAAGTCTATGTTTGCATGAAGGGTATTTTCGTCACAACACTGACCGTAAAATGGACCAAATTTTCTGTATTTAAATCGGCTAATTACTATTTTTATTCTTCATTTAAAAGAAATCATTCATATTAACGACCAAAAAAATGGCAGTTTCTGTTATTTTACAGATTTTCTCTGTTTTGCTTAGTTCCAGATAATATCCGGTAAAATACAGAAAATAGAGAAAAGTAATAATTTATCTATTGACTGTCACAGGTTTTACAGTTCTTGAATGTGGTAAACATATTTTCTGGCACTCTTACCGCCAGGACAGCAAAATTATAACATTGGTTTAAGTGTTTTTAAGGTTTTTCATGTCAATATGGTAACATCACAGGGATCAGTTTAACCCTTATTATCCTTATGGGATTTTTTTTCCACATTCTCTGCTAAATGTGATATTATTTATCATACAAAATCTGTTTATATCTACATATATACTACACAAAGAGGAGCACAGTTTAAGGTTGCTCTGTGCATACACTGTTTAAATAACCAGCCAGAGGCTTTTGGTGCATGATGACAAGAGCATAAAATGCCCAAAATGATCATCCCAAAATATTTATTTACTCTGTGTATGCATGTGACCGGAGATACTTATTAAGTCTATAAGGGCTTCAGTCTGCACAGCTTTATGCCCTCCACATAATTAAAGTGTGTGTCAGCACAAGAGAGAGAGACTCCAACGAACACAACCTAAAGAGATCCTTAAATGATGCTTATTTGAATTTAAAGGCTTACCTCTGTGTTGTATAAAGATCTGGTCTAAGTAGGCCTTCTTGTGTTGCAAGCATTGTTCACTCTTCAGCTTGGAAGAGCGTCAGGGTCATTTTTCAATTTTGTGGTTTGTGAACAGATTACATTCTCTCCCAGGGCTGCCTGAGAGAGAAAACTGTCTGTGAGTGTGTGCAGGCGAAGGCGAGCTCCTGTAGGTCTGCACACATACACTCCATGGCCCTGATTTTCTCATGTTAACGCTCAGAGTATTTACACTAGTCTGCAGCGATCGGTGCTCAGCATGCAGCAACATTCAGACCAAAACCTTCTGTCAATGTGTCATAAGCCCTGTGCAACCAAAGATGACGGTCTGTGAGAACCGTAAAATCTCTCACGAGTACACAACTCAGTGAGAGAGACAGGCTCTACCACTTCATGCTCCAGTTTAAATTACATTTTTGAAAAGACTGATTTCGCTTATATCCAGCACAGATCATGCATGAGGCGAAGGACATAGCTGATAACTCAACAAAAGCTGAAAAATGCCAAGAGAGACGAATGTGAAGAAGCAGAGCCATTTTTAAAAAAGCTTTTGCAGAATGGAAAAAAAAA
This sequence comes from Acanthochromis polyacanthus, assembly GCF_021347895.1. Lineage (NCBI taxonomy): Eukaryota > Metazoa > Chordata > Actinopteri > Pomacentridae > Acanthochromis > Acanthochromis polyacanthus. The sequence continues at coordinate 9,132,392 of NC_067135.1, read as the reverse complement.
GAAAGAAAAATTATTGCTCAGAACGGGCAACTAGTCATAACAACAGCTTAATCTGTGGTACAGCCAGGTAGTATGTGAGCAGCATCAAGACAAAGCAAGCAAAGCCCTGTCAAGATTTTCCCCTGACAAACTTGGATAATTCTTTTATTATTATCACAATATAACATCGTGCACAAGATTGTATATGCCACTTTTGTGCAGTGGCCATTTTGACATATTTAAAAGTTACTTACCATGATCGGCCACAAATGCTAAAGGAATGCACACCACAAACCTAAACACTGTTGCACACTCACGCCAGGACAGTGCACCCTGCTACACTGCAAAAAAATGATCAAAAACGGCTTGAGGAGCACAACCAAGAGCAAATTACTGACACAGCCTCCTGCTCCCCTAAATCTCAATTCGATTATGCACCAAAAAAAGTCCGGAGGCCTCCCAGGACCCAAACATCCACTGTTAAGACGCCCAACTCCTCAGTGACCCCTGACCTGATAGCTCAGAGCAGTAGGTTGATTGGTGGTTTAAATGTCTGTGGACTGAAATGTTTTGTTTTCCAGGGCCAATATGATGATCAGTAATCAAGGAGATCAAGAAATGAATATTTAAACATTTTTGGGGTCACATTTTGTTGTTCTACTCAATAGTGATAGTGGGGGAAGAGAAACAGAGGGCAACATGTGGCAAATCACCCAGAGCTGGAACTGAACCCCGGCTGCTGCTGCGACACGAGGCACCCGATGACCCAGGTGAGCTTTCAGGTAAATAATCATAACTGATATAGGTATATTTGTAGTAAAAAATTAAAATCTTGATGTTAAATATTAGAGGAACACAAACTCCGACACAAAACTTAATTGAATTACCTTTATCTATGTTTTGTTAAAACTTTTGAACATTTATCCTTTATCTTATGACATCTGATGTGTAACCAATTAGGACACTGCTTAAACTACTAAGAATCCATTTTTAAAAAATAATGATAATCTGTAAAATGCAAAATATCTGATCTGATAACTAGCAGGCAAGATAAACTCTAATTTACAGAAAGTCGTACAATAATCCAATACATTCAATGAGCTATGTTTAATAATATGATACATATAAAATGACACAATGTTTACTGCATTTACTGTATTTTAAAACAGCAGTACAACTCTGACAGCTCCTTGCGGTGAACCATCCAGCTGTACTGGAGACAACAAACCCGTCCTCACCAGAGCAGGACAGATTTCCAGATAGGAAAACTGAGAGATGTGTATGTTTGTTCTGCTTCTGTACTGTAGTACCACCACAAAGAGCAGTTAGAGCCCACATTAAAGGGAGGAATATGCTTGGGGTTGCAGCTTGCCCACTGCTTAACCCAAGCCATGTTGCGCATGGGTGGCAGCGATCCTTCAGCAGCAGGTAATTACTGCTGTAACTCAGGTTAACACTGCTGCTTACACTGGAGACCCGCTACATACTGCAGGCTGCCTGAGCCAAGTGCCCACTCTGAAGAGAAGCTAACATTGGCGCGCTACCGAAGCTATTAAAGTTAGTAACTGCCTCCCTGCAGTGAGTCAGTTTATTTCGAGTCAAGAGCTACAAGGTGAAAAACAACTTGTCCTAGAGACAGTTTTATTTGAAAGCAAACTACTTTGTTGATTTCTTTAACAGCACAGTCCAAGAGTGAGAGTGGGTGGGGGAATTACATCCAGAAGATGTTAGATTGAGATGTTATTATTTGGCAGTAAAACTTAATTTAATGCTCTTATTTAACCAGAATGAAACCACATTCATGGCAGAGGCCTTGAATGATCTCCTCCACGTGCCCAAACACACATCCCGAGCCAGAAAGTAAAAGGCCTAACAGTTACAATTAATACGCGCCGTGCCAAAACCCTCAGTGAAGACATCCAAAAATTCCTGGATGAAACTTTCTGGCATCTGCACATCCCCATTGTGCGAGTGTGTCTCTGTTTGTGTCTGTGCACGCCTAGCGTGGAGGAGAATACAAACATCTGCAACAGGGAGTGCAACCTGAAATGTAAACAATTAGAAATCAATCACTCCCTCAGAAAATGTGTGCGTGCCTTCACACGCCGAAGACGAACCGATGCGGCGGAGGTTGAGGAGAGAAGAGTGTCGGGGTGATGGGGGAGGTAGGTGAGGAGAGGGAGGGTAAGATTTTCCCATTAATCAAAGGCATCGTTTTGTGACGTGATAGTGTCGAATGCAAAAAGGCACAAAAATTATAAACACATGGTTTCCTGTACTACGCAGTCGAGTATATGCACATGTCAGCATGCAAACACAAATGGGATTACATGAGGGTACGCTGTGCAGATGGGAGTGTGCGTGCAGCAGTAGCCAGCAGCAGACGCACAACTGGCTGCATGCATTCACACACACCCACATTTGTTATGTGGGTGTTGTGGTGAGCTCTTGTCCCTGGTGGTATTACCTCAGCAGCACCACTCCAGTGCCCACAGCGCACTGATGTGAGAACCACATCAAGCAGGGGGGAGATACTCGCTGTGGAGCGGTGCGGGCCAACGATTTACTGAACACATATGCTGATGGAACAAACAAGGGTGAGAGAAAGATCCCCAGTCCAAAGCCACGTGGCTTTACACCACATTCACCAGCGCTCAGCACTTTCTTCAAGAGCGCTGGGACCAAGCCTCTAAGCAGCGCTCCTCATGCCAAACACCAGTCAGGCAGCCAAAGCGAACAAGGCAGGGAGGCAAATGTCTCCTAATTCACTGCTTTCCCTTTCAGGCCTTGCTTTCTCTTGCTTTGGAGAATAAAATCACCTCTAAGTGTAGCCATGGCCTGTCACAAACAAATTTCAGCAGGGTGTCCTTCATACTGCTGGCAATGCAATAATAAAGTTGCATTCATGGCAAAATGGAGTCACAAAAGTAGACATGAACTCACCGTTTGGACTTTTCCAATCCAACTACAGCAGTGGCTGCTTCACACAGAGGCAGTGTTTCTAATAAACAGCCCACACAATCGCATTCAATGCATATAACAAGCCTAATAATGAATAAATATCAAGAAAATTGATTTCAGGAGTGGGTGATGGACACACTGTGCTTTTTATTAAGGCTGGGTAGGGATGAGATAGAACTAAATGAAGATTATGCTTCACATCTTTACATAACAGCATGTCAGTGCTCTTGTGCTTCACTATTGTACATTTAGTATCCCTAAATAAACTGTACTGATGAGGTATACACCAATACAAAGGAGAAACTTAACTGTACCCACAAAATATGTTTCAGTCTAAGGTTTTCTACCCTTAAGGTTGAGGAACAGAGCATTTGTATTTTTATGTGAAAACTAAACAAAGCCTTCCTGTTCAAGTTAAAGGAATAGTTCAACATTTTAGGAAATATGCTATCTATTGCTGTTACTATGGACTTTATTACAATAATAAATACTGATTAAAACAATGGTCTTTATGGTCTCTACCCAAGAAATAGTGTGACATATAAAGCATCATTCATGTCATTTATGCATTATAGCTTTACTTTTGGATAAAGCCAGTTTGGCTGCTTTCCCATTTCCAGTTGTTATGCTAAGCTAAGCTAACTGTCTGCTGGTTTCAGTCATGTTTTGATCATATCTGAGTGGCATTTATCTTCTTATCCAACTCCAATTAAGACAACAAGTGAGTGTGCTTCCAAAAATTTGAAGTTCTTCCTTTTTCCACACACTGGCTGGATTCTTTTTGTCGAGTGCAATTCAAGGCCAACATGGTATAAGTCGACATAGCAACAGTCCATACACCATCATGCACTTCCATGTCGATGCGGTCTTGCAAAAATCCGAGAGATACTACCTCAAAGACTGCAGAGTTTAGATGCAATGACTGACAAAATTCAATTTCAATGCTCAAAAATGTGCTAACACTTTTAATTTGACATGATACAACACCAGGGGGCACAGTACATAGAAAAAAACTTGAGCCTAAACATCCTCTTTGCCTGCCAAAGCTAACATGTCCATCCTTTTAATGAAGACAAATGAAGTGTTTAATTGTGCAAGACCGCTGCCCTTTCCACCTGGCGCTACATGCAAAACACAGCTGCCAAGTCAGCATGCAGTGAGCAATGGGCCTCTTTCTCTGCTTATGCTGCTGCCATGGCCACTGAGCTCCTCCTGCCACCCTGACTGGCCCTTGGCCCTGCTCGCCCAACCTCAATTACTCCGAACCCCGACACCCTGCCAAAAGACGGGACCGCCTCGACTCTTGTTAGGCCTGAAGCTTCTCAAAAAGAAAAAAATAGCCCTGACGGTTGCTGCCTGAGGTGCAATTGAGCATGTAAAGACATTAAAGCCTGAACTGCTTGGCATGTGATGAAGTGAGATAGGCAGAGGGCAGAAAGGAAGAGATGTCTAACTAAACATCCAACATCTATCAAAAAGGTGAGAAAATTAAACAACAGTGCAGGAGGACGTAGCCACCATTCCAGGAAACCTGTGAAGACAGGCAGAGAGGAAGCGTCCTCACACCGGGCCTTGAGTCGTTGCAGCAAAGTGGGGCTCTAATGACTGTCATTAGCAACCACTTAACTGTCACAACCCATAATATCCTGGTCGTTTTTGGTTGTTTAACACAAAATGTGACCAAGATCAGTAGTCAGTACGTTCTGACCCTCAAAGGGCAAAGAAACTAATAGACCCTTTACCGAACAATGGCTGAGGCTCGGTAGGAACTGATATATTTTTGTTGGAGATTGAGCACACTTGACTTTTGCTCTGGGATATTGCTGTGAAATGAGCTACAGGTCAGTTGCTATACGTGCCACTAGGATAAATAAATGCTATCATAGTTTATCTTGGCTTGATTTACCATGTGTGCATTGGTCAGAGTTCATAACGCTTCACAGAAGACACTGTCATAGTGCCCCTTTACTAGTTAAACCCTCATAATGCTCTATGCATGCCAACAGAGAATTGCTAGTCTCCTCTCATCGCTGCACGATTAAAAGGTATAAGGCTGACTCAACCAGGTACTACAGCTAACTAACAACACTTGAGGTTGTACTATCTGGAAAAATGGCATCAATGCATATCAAACACTAAATAACTTGGATCAGCCTTGGAAAAACCTGAGTGGGACATCGCTAGTTTTCATTTTAAACCTCTCTGTGCATTTATGGCTAACACTGACACTACTCAAAGTCATAACTTGATTTAACACGTGTGCAGTCATGAGGTCATGAAGCTTCATGGAAGGCTCCATCATGGTGCACCTTTACTAGCTAAACCCCCGCAGTACTCTTTGCTTGCCAACACAGAACTGCTTGCCTCCTCTGGTTGCTACAGTATTAAACTTTAAGAGGTACTACAATCAGGTAGTACAATGATTATACAGTACTTGAAGTGTGGACTGTCCAGGAAAGATACTAAATATTTTATAACTTGATTAGGACATCCATGTTTTTGCTTTTCTTGATCTGAAAATTCAAAATGTCACACAGTTAAAAAATCTTTCTTATAAGGACTCCATGGACTTTTTGTATGGTACTCCTGCTCAACTTCTTTAGAAATCGTTTGTGTGCACTTGCTTTACTTTCAGTAAATACTAGTATATATTTTTAGAAACACAATAAGGGAGATGCAATAGCACTTAAGTGAATGTTTTTACACGCTAAAGCTTTTCTAACCAGTTTTAGGGCTTTTCAGTTTATTGTTTTGAGAGAATTGAAAGCTAAAGCTGCATTGTAAATAAGCAACTGTTTGCAGACATATTGGCTATAACAGCTTTATTAGGCACTAATAGGTCATGCGAAGTGTCATCAACTCTAATACAGCTTTAAACAGAATTGGGTATAACAGTTTGAATTTGCATTATCATTATGGATTTTTTATTATGTTAAATCAGAGAGAGGAATATGTTTTCATGTAAGAAGAGTTAGTGGGAAACTTCCCTGACACACACTCATCCACCAAATGAAGGATCGGCTTTCAGTAACCCAATTTAAAGTTGCCTGTTGACAGAATGATCATATTTGCCGTCTAGACGGTAGCGACTGAGGAGAAAACCGGGTGGCGAGTCTCCCTTTCTATCTCCTCTTTTATCCGAAGGCTGTTTCTGTCTCCTCTATCCCAAGTCTTACAACATTTACAATGCTTGTTCTCTGTCCTCTTTCCTTTCTCTTTCTCAGTCCTCCCCCCAAGGTTGAGTAGTAGCTGCCACCTGTGTTTCGCCTTTTGGAACAGAAACTTCTTAAGAGATTGAGTTTCAGACTTCTAGATTAGTTCCCTCCAAGCAGTTAAGCATATTTGACAGTTAAACTAAACTTTAAATCTTTATAAAAGTCACAATTTTAGAACATATATCAAACAAACCTGCTTCATTTATGGAAAACAATGAGTGGGAAAAGCAGATTAGATTTACAAGAAGCTTGTGTGTTTATCTACAGTCTTACTCATTCGGTCTTGTTAGACAGAAAAATAAAAAACAAAGCCAAGATTTCAGTCATCAGACCCCCCGCTGACTGTGAATCAGGAACTTCTCAGACCAGTAAACTCACCTAGTATCTGTTTATGAATGCTGACATGTCTGAGGCTCTGCAGTACATGCATGGATCATGGAATGAATATGGGTTCATTTATGAAGGTATGTTAAACCTTAACTGTGTAAGAAGTAGCTCGTGCTGAGGCTGCCAGGAAAAACACTTTGCTTTAGAGAGAACAATTCATCTGTGGCCCTCTTGGGGAATAGGGTAAAGGGTGCTAGGGAGGTCAGTCCCGCTGCCCACCGGCCGACCCTGGCACACAGTCATGAAAGTTAAACGAGAGAAAGCGAATACACTTTCAGAGTCACAGATCTGCCTCCTGGGTTGCTTGCTAATTAAGCTGCGTTTATCTTGGCTGCGAATCAAGCTTAATATTGAACCTAGATCCAACATAGAACAGCGCCACAGGCACTCGCAGACTGAAACCAGCTGAGTGGTGAAAGGAATCACAAGTGTGGCTCCTGGGAGTCTGTTCTCCTCATCTCAGGACATGCTTGCATCATACATACAGCAAATACCAGTCTCCATAGAGCCATTCAGCTTAAGACGTCTTCTTCTTCTGGTCGCCCACTCAATTAAATACTTAAGATAATAATTGTGGAGTTTTAGATTCATTTTAACCACTAATAATTTTTATTCTGACCCTGAACATCCCATAAACATCATCCTAGATAACTGAGATCTTCATGTCTCCTGCTTTGGCATCAGATTTTAACAGTCATATTGTGGCTTTTGCTCGTGCTTCTGTCTGCTTTTGCAAACCACTGATTTATAATATTCCTTTATTTTAAAAAGAAAGGGAACAGCAATGTTTTGCCACTTCGAAAGCACCTGTAGGCTGTTCCGTAAAGAGAAACTGAGGCGTGGATGGTGTGAACACAGTGTGTAGCCCTTTGCATGGTGTTTGCTTTGAAAATCGCTCAAAAATTAGCTGATGCAAATTCAAAAAATTCACTTGAGGTCAGTGCATCATAAATCACATTGTTGCCTGGTTACAATAAGGAATCCAAATGTTGTAAAGACAGCTGTCTGTGGTTTCTAACTACAGCACTGTAAGCTTGTACCCAAGTTTATAAATTCTTGATTCCAAATAGAGTTTTTTAAAATGGTTTTTCCATTAAGTCTGCCTTTGGGATATATATATATAAAAAAGCCTGTACAAAGCAAAGACAGGCCAAAAACACTGAGCAATATAAATCTTTTAAAGATACTAGGCAGGGCAAAGTTAACATGAACATTACAGAGAAAAATAAGAGCTTCAGTGAGAGACGGAACGAGCTCTGATCCCCTCTTAAAACTGAGAACGACCTCTCCCCGCCGCTCATCTGTAAGGCTATCCAGCACATGTGAATTGTCACATAAGCCCCTCATGATCTCGCTTGAAAGCACAATGGCAAGTTCAAGCAGATCTTTTGTTTCAAAAGAAACATCACTGTATTTGATTAGTGTTCAAAGTGCGTGGAAAGCTGCTGAATATTCAATGTGTTAAGGCCAAAGGGTCATTTACTGAAGCGTGGAAAGTTGTGATGGAAAGACTTTTTCACCTTTCACCTGACAGTGCAGGTCAGATGTGGCACATGAACCAGAAAAACCTGAGTACAGTTGGGTCAATTATATAATGTTCTCTAAGCAAACAGAAAAATGCAACGTTAAAATACACATTAAGATACACAGCGTGTTTAAAAAACTTTGATCAGCTTCAACAGATTCCTTTCAAATGGTGCCAGAACCAATCCCACTGCGTAAGAATGATGAGATCGGCGAGCTACACATCAATATGTGTGACAACAGCAGCTCAACCGCTCCCTCAATTAGATAAAACATCTGGGTGAAAACGGCTACGGGCAGGACTCATGTCTCAAAGGTGATGACAGAGCGGGAGTAATGTGACGCAAAAAAGGCACCCCACCCTCAGCCATGCAGCTAGTGTTAAGTGTGTGTGTTTGCCCTGTTTCGCATCAGGCTGGGTCAGCCCGCAGTCAGATTACACCTCCTCTCCCAAGGTCCCACAATCATCATTCACTCGCATTCATTACCGAGGTGTAACACAGATGATTTTCCACTCCTCTGTATTACGTAAACACGCTGCGATAGATTTATTGGCTGATTTAGTTTTATCTGACATCTCAATTTATTCTGAGTGTAAGTTTGCAAGGAAGGAAAATCGGAGATTTAAATTAAAAAAGCAGCCTGGTGGAATTCAGCAACACAGTCAGTGCAGTGTTTCCTTACCGGGTCTTCTGGGTTTTGGCTGCCGTCGTGGAGGGGCTCTTCAGGAAGGTGATCTCGTCGAATCAAAGTGAACTCCCGGATGAACACAGCATCTCCATCGTTGGCCCACACGGCAACCTGAAAAACACAGATGCAGTCACAGAAGGCCTGTAAGTAAATCCAACAAAAATCTGTGGGAGGCAAATATTACAAGAGGAGTAACAGTTTATGGATGAAAGAATCGTATTAGCCAAAAACAAGGTGCTCGTTAATTCGATAAGCCTCTCATCAGACCAATTTCTCATTGGCTTGTCTGTAGGCCTTTGGCGATAAAACATTAGTGTTGTACAAGTGAAAGATGCTTAAATAAAATGGCAACAGTTTCAGTTAAGCACATAAGATTCAAAACCTTGAATTTTAAGCCCCTTCACCTTCAAGATTTTCTATTTGCTGCCGTGCAGGTCTGCACTGCAAATTGAAAATGGCTCAGCCAAGCCCAGTTGCAGCCCCTGGAGCTCTCCATGTCTGATAGCTCCTCCATCCGATGGTACCCCTTGTTTCTGTTCTGATTTCAGGAAAGTTAAAGCAGTTACTGTACCTGATTCATTCCCGTTGCCTCGCATGGAGGATTGCACTGACAGCAACGTTTACTCTGAGTCGGCTTCAAACTAGCTGATATCATGTCAAAGAAGTCGTCAATGTGGCTGCACATGATGACAAAAAGTCAAGTTTACACACTTGCAAATAGCAGTTTCTATATGACAGATCAGCTCTATATGACAGATCAGCAACTAACGTGGCACATCATCTGAAAACAGGAGGCTAACTTGTCTGCATTGCATTCCTCAATAGTTTTTGTGCTGTGACTACAAGTTAATACAGTTTTACACACTGGTCACCTCTGAGTTCTTTTTTTATATCATTTCACTACAAAATAAACAGGTTGAAATATTCTAATACGTTGCAAATACTAGCTTTTCATGTAAGCTATGCCGAGTTTAGGCTCATAAAGCTACAAGACTCACTCAGTGCAGGGCAGTTAACTTGGTCTAGAGAAAACTGTAGATTTTTTTCCCCCCACAACCAGTCAGTTCATTGAAGAGTAGATATGATTTTAGTTGATCAAGATTTCCTTTGGTTGTCTACAGCTCTATTTGTTAGATGCTCCATCAGAGTCTGAAATAGTCCCTCAATCCACCTTTCTGATGTGAAAATGGCATGCCGAGTCCAAAAATGTTAAAAATTGTGACTCTTTGTAATTGTAATGTACAATTATGTAGCTTTTACACAAGAACAACCACTTCACACAGCAACTGCAAAGGTGTGCAGAGGTGTGAAAGTAAGGCAGGGTGTGTACGAATGCATCTTTACACCCACTTGTTCCACAATTCTATGAATTAGCCACGGCATTTCTGTAGAGGAGGCAGTGTGATGCAGCCCAAGGAAGCTGAGCAACAACAAGAAGGTGGTTGTTGTTTGTGTCACACTGTTCCCATGAGGTTCCACCACTCTGCTCTGGAGCAATGACGGCCGATTTAAGTAAATCTGAGCAAAACTTCTGTTTCTGTTTGCAATCACTTACTGAGCATTGTGTGGTTTCTCCTTTGGTTAGCTCTCTCAGGCACACATCCCTCTTGATGAAGAGAACCTCTGGAGGAATTCACAGTGCAAGAGATCTGATATCACAAGAAGTACAGAGGCATGTCTTCAGGGGAGACTGGAGGGGCATCTTGGATAGGGTCCATTAGCAGCACAGCAGGGCCCGCATTCTAGAGGATGCACAAATTCACAGAGCAGAGGCTCTCAGCTGCTCTCCATGGGTCATAAACACCCTGTAATGACCCGGGTCAACTGCCTGCTCCTGGGCCTGTGCTAAGGCAGCACGAAGCAGAGCCGGGAATGTGGGTTTGAGGTACTTGAGGTTCTTCACATTGCAAGGGGGGCTGCAGACTTTTAGTTGTGGAGCAGAAAAAAAAAAAAACGCTGCTAAGCAACTCCTGCAAAACGTACAGCAGCTTTCTGTGGGAAAGAGCCACAGAAGGGTCTCTTAAATAAGACAAATCAAATCTGGTCTAAAGCCCCACACTCAGCACTGCTTAACTGCAGTCACTTAAACTGTTGAGGCTTCTGTAACAACACATAACTCACTGCAGCACAATGTGGGCAAAAGCTTCCTTGGATGACAAACACCATAATGTACAGGCAGATTTTTTCTGGTTGGGGAGGTGCAGATGTGGCAGCTGTTGGGCCACTTCTAACATTGAAGTTTAGATCAATAAAAGGAAATACTTAATTAAGTCAGAAATTAGATAAACAAGTGTGAAGATGCATCTTATACTTGTGAGAAACTGTAAAATACACTTCACGTTTCGCAATAGTGTCTCAACAGGCCTCAAAACGATAAATCCAAGTGAATTAAAATTGTATTTACAATAAGAAGATAATAAGCGATATGAGAAACTACTCCTGAATGTGTGTCCTCTCTGCTGAAAATTATAATGTTGCACAACCACAAGTCAAACTTAAGTCAAGCGTGTGAACATTAAGAGAAGCTTTGCTGAAGTGTGTGTCAGCTAAGATGTACTGAAAACAACTTGAGTGACCAGATGTCATTGCTCTCGGCAAAATGGAGGCCCGGCTGAGATGAACACGCCGATTGGATCTTTCTCAAGAGATTTTTCTCTGCCTCCCGTCCTCGGAAATTATTTTCACACACACTTGTAGCGTCTGCACACCAGACAAATCTGACAGTCATTTCCTTGTCATTTTGAAACCTGCAGCCATCCTTCGTAAAGAACTTGGATGTGCTGGAACTAGAGCGAGCTACAGGCTAATGGTGAACGGCAGCTACACTTTCCCTCACTGGAGTCTCAAAAAGGGGATCTATCAAAGTCGCTTCCTTCTAAAAACAAGCTGGTTGTTCAGTGCCAATGTCAAGCATCTAGAACGCCCCTACTGGACAAAAATTAACAACTGGCAGAGAACTTGATACTTCCAAAGAGAGTATGGAGTCGTCCTAAAACATAAAGAGAGGAGATGGAGGATGGTGAGAAAAGACATTAAAACACACTAAAAATCTTTGTCAAATATGATTTCCGTTTATCTACTACCTGGATTATATTCACATTTCCTGGTGTAGCAGGCTACTGTTAATCATCTGAACCCCAAAAGCTGTAGGCAAGTTTGAAATGCATGTTATCTTTGAAAAGAATCAGCAAAACTACATCATTTAGCAGATCCAGAAACTGTAAAAACAGGAAGAGTCATTACTTTTTAAGCTTTTTGTTGTTTAATTAATCGTGCGCAACTTCGTTTTCGTCAGAAAAATTAACCACATCTCTGTGCCTTCTTCACGGCTGTGCTGTTTCCACAGAGGTGCAGGACTTTATATTTAAAAAAAAAAAAGAGTAACATGAGCAAACAAATGGTGAGAAACCACTTGTGGCTTAGATAGTTACATTTTAAGGTCCAAAAACTTGGTTAAAAACACCAACCAAAACAATTTTTCATTTGCTCCAGGTGTTGCAACATCACAATCTAAAGCTAAAATGTTGTTTTTCCTCTGTGCGATTTTTTTTTTTTTTTTGAAAAACCAACTTTGAGTATCAGTATCATGGGGGAAAACGTGCATTTTGGGTAAACTTTCAAGGTTCACATCAGCATCTATGACTGGCGTTTGGTCAAAACAAGTTATATCCAATGAAAGGTCTCATATTTACCTATCTAGAAATGTAATATATGTATATTTTAAGATTATAGGAAAAGTGATTTTTGTATTCGAAATTAGTTTTTTTTCCCATTTATCGTGTGGCGAGCCTCCAGATTTATCTGCTGTCCCTGTGTATAAAGTAGCTCAAACTAGCTCCACCTGCAGCAGCTACAACAGTAAGATGCTGCTGACAGACTGATGCTTCAGCATTAATAATCTAATGATGTCATATATATGAACATACGAGTCAGAGGGACCAAACCAGCTACATTTTGCTGCTAATACCCAAATGCCATTACTTAGAGAAAGATCAGAATACTTAATAAATCACTAATGCTCACTAAAAGAGGCAATCTATGTGAGAATTTGGAATATATTAACTTTTAGAAGAGTCCTGTGAACTGTAGGATTTTGGTAGGAGCCTCCTTTGACACCACTATATGAAGCCTCTTTGTCTTTATGGGATCTAATGAGGTTGTTAGATCTTTGACACGCAGGAACTAATGTTTGAGTTTACTTCAAGTGAACATGGCAGAGGTTAAGAAAACACACATTCCTAGATGGTAGGGCCACATGTGTTTGAAGAGACCAGCTCCAACCTCCAAAACTCAACAAACGCAGTGTGCACGTGTGCGTCAGTGTCACAGAGAGCAAGGGTGAAGGTAAAACAGCGAACCAGGCCGGTGATTCATTAACCTCTGACGCGAGTTCGATTTCAAAGAGCCCGTCTCAGCCAGGAGAGCGGAGAGGAAGTGAACTCAGGGGCAAGTCGGGTCTTCAAAAGCACATAATCAACAGTAATAACAACCAACCTGATATTATAATTGAGCTTTCCTGTAACACGGTGCCAGCTTCCACTGTTTGGGTGGAAACTGTGAAAAACTGAGCGACTTTTGCCATGCTGCACTAGTCCAAAATCCAGACTTATGTTTCACGCACTGCTGCCTTTGATTAATAAGATTCCATCCAATGTTTAGATAAGGACACCCCTTTCTCAGGACCGGCTCCTGTCTGAATGAAACCTAAGAGGAAAAGATATTTTTGCTAATCCACTTTCAGAGGGATTTATGTGAGCTTTCACTTAACACATTTTGAAGGAGGAAACATTGTGGCCTTCTTTTTCTTTCCTTCTCTGCTCTTCTTTCATAAGCGAGGAAAAAAGGGTGCCCTCTCTCTCATCCGAACGTCCGCCCAAGGCCCCCACACATCGATCTGTTGGAGGATTTTTCCATGAAGGAACTGTGGGATTATGAGCACTTAGCTTAATGTTTACTCGTTTAAAGTCCACGACTACTTCAGGATTTCAGGATTGATAAAGGTAAGAGCCATAAAGGCTGTGACAGAGTCTTGGCACGCTTTTAGCAACAAGACACCCTTCAGTATAAAAGAGGAAAAAAGCCTCCTGGCTACAATTTTCACTTCAGGATATCTGCAATGCAACAGCTCATGACTAAGCTCTCTGAGAAAACTAAATAAAAGTGAAACACCACTTTCATCACCTTCTCTGATTTCTGATGGATTATTTAGTTATCTAATGTTCTTCCTTAGGCAGCCTTTGAAGATGTACCATCTCCCCCATTCCTCTGCCAGATTCCTCTCAGCTTGATTTACTGGGTTCCGTCTCCAAAGTGCAGTCTGTCCGGCGAACATGCAAAGAAGAGCGGCAAGGAGCTCAACTCGTCTCCATCGCTGCAATCTTTCACTCTCACCACCTCTCGTCTTGAACAGCACAAGGAATGGGAAGCCTCAGGGGAGAAGGAAAACAAAATCTACTTTTGATAGATTAGAAAAAAATTCCTAGCAGTGTCAGTGTTAACGCTCTGTTTCTCCCATGTTTCAGTGTCTCACAATGATGAGTGGCACCTTTCTAATGATGCATGAGCAGATTTTCAAAGTCCTTTTCACTTAAAATTTCATGTATTTCTTGTTGAAATAGGATACTAGTGAAGACCATAATGCAGGAAATGATCAGTCAAATGTGGAAACTGTGTGGAACAGTTAGGCAAAACACTGTAAAAAGAAAAAAAACTTTTACAGGATTATTGACTGGCTTTTATGTTCATTAGTGTAGATCTACAAGAGTCGGACAGTTAAGTGGAACAATTAACAGCCAACTGTTGTCACATTTTGCTCAAAAACAACTTTTGAGCAAACAACTTTTGAAGTCTTTATGTTAAGCTAAAACATGACCTTAATATCAACTCAGCTAATTCTAAGAAAGAAAGCAAATAAGCATAACTCATCCAATATTTAAATCTTCTTTTCAGGTTCTGAGTGCACTAACTGCGTCTCCTGGTTTCTGTGCCACTACAAGGCAAGAGGATAACGCATCTGAAGAGGTCATCATCGATCATGTTATTGCACAGTTGTCACCAGCCCTTTCTCTTCAACGATCCGCTGGCTTTAGCAAGAATCCCTGCTAACCGCAAAATATCAGCCTGCAATACAAACACAGACCAAATACTGTAATGCTCACACCGGCTGTGGCTTGACAATAAATCACAACTCGTCACCCGTGAGCTGACCACGAGCTGACTGCAACCTGAGCGCTTGACCCGTCCAAGTTGCGCCACATTAGCAAGCAGCAAATTTCCTGCTAAGTAGACAGGTTAGTCCACCTGCTGACCATGTGTGAGGCCGCCGGGGTTCATTGTGGAGTTTTTCAACATTAGCAGGGAGCTGATTTTGTAGTGGGATGACGTCGACAACTTCTGTCTCACGGCACAGATGGAAGCTCTGAAATCTGAAGGCCTTTGGATCCCATTAGCCAGCAGGAAGACGTGTCGATGTAAAATTAGCTCCACCACTAGCATTAATCGCTGCAGCAGACCTCGTGTGGTTTCCCTGCTCAGGTAACTTATATTTAATGCGGAGGGTTTTAATGAAGCCCTCAGAAGAGCTCTGACAGCTCAAAGAACAGCATGGAGCGCTGTGACAAAGCCAGTACTGGAGCACAATGCGAGACCGCAAAACCAAAACAGTTTTTCTTAATACTGTAAACCACTCTGCTGATGCTGCAAGATTCCCCCTCAGTGGCAGAATAAAAAGTCAGTGGGGTCTCTGTGAACAGTGAAGGTGTTGATTGGATACAGAAACTCTGCACTCTACGTTACAAAGATCTGCTTTGAGCTGGTGAAAGACAGCAAAGCAGCTGCACACAAAACGTCAATCTGATTTATTGTCTACAGACGTCCATAGTGGGCTGGAGAGCAGCTTTTCTGTCCATGTAAAATACTCAGGTGCTCGGAGGAACAAGCAATCTGAAGAACAACTTTAGAGTGAGGAAACAAGGTAGAAAAACCATAGTAATTCAAGACAGAAAAAAGGCAAGATTAGTAAAATTAATCAACCAGTAGATAGATACAAATTTTTCCTTACGGTTGGCACGTTGAGAACAGGCATATCACTGAACTTGAGTGTGATAAACAAAAGAAAAAAATTTTAATCATAATAATCTGTGAAAATTTGGTAGCAAGAGTGTGAGGAAAAAATGGTGCAAAGCTGTAAAAAAAAATTGTAATTATAACAGTAAATATCTGAAAAATTATTTTTACCTGATTCTATACAGGAAAACAGTGTAATTTTCTGTTCATACATGATAAAAGAATTACTGTGTGAAAATTTATTTTTTACTGATTTTTTTAAAATAAATTTCTTTCAAATTTAAACTTCAGGATTTTACTAGATATTTTTATTTTTTTAAATTATATACCTTTATTTAAAAATCAATCAATAAATGTTTACAGCAGATGGTGAATGTCGAAAAAACATGCATTTTTGATAGTGTAGTCATTTCTGTGTGATGACTTCATATAAGACAAGATCTACTTTATTTATCTCAGAGGAAATTATTTAATTTTTTATTTATATGAACAATGAAATAAATAAGTACAAGTCATGCAAAAAAGTGGTAAATTGTAAATTAAGAACAGATGAAGTTCTGCAATCTGCCTCAGCTTTAAAGGACAGTTTAGCTTCTTTCAGCGCATAGTTTTTTTTTCAGTGTCATGAAGCAATAACACATAAAATGTGTGTGTTATATTAGTTTGTTACTGGCCCAAAAACAAGAAGGTTACTTTAAAAATGTAGTCCAACATAAACAATACAGTTGATCACTAAATCCAAGAATCATAAAATTAAATTATCATAACCTGAATACTTTGTTACTTTTGAATATTTTCAATGCTACATTTGCAAAAAAGACAAAAGAAAAATCGATCATTTTTTTTCCTGTAGCTTTAATGAAACCCAGTTACCTTTTTTCCATAAGTACCTTAATTACATCGTGTCATTCCAATCCTGCCAAACACTGATCATCGCAGCTTTAAATTCAAACTGGTACAACAGAGAAGTAACTACTGTATATGTGTCTTGTACCAAAATAAAGTCAAAGCAAACCCACTGAAAAAAAACTGTTAAAAACAATGAGGAGAATCTGAGGAGTGGCTGAGACTCCTGACCCTGCACAGTGTATTCCAGCTGCAGGAAACAATGGCAGGACCTCATAGGTTCCCACAACGCTGGCAGCAAGGGCAGAGTGACAAAGCAGGAGGAGGGAAGACCACGTCCGGACACATGTCATTTCCTCTAACATGAAAGTTTTCCTGCAGCAGACAAAGTTCTGCACCGTGCACAGAAGGAATGTCACTGAAACGTTGAACTCAAGGCTCTTTGGTAAAGAGTGGAAGCAAAAAGATGAAGGCATTAGAGCAAAAGATACAAGTTTCTGATGTTAATTCCTTTAATTACGCCCCTGTAGTCTCACTTTTCAGGGCCGAGGCCACTGCTTTGACATAATAGCTCTGCTTCAAGACATCCACCCAGCTCTCATCTTCTATCACACCCACTTAAAGACCCACTTTTTTAAAAAGCCACTTGCTTTTTTAACTGCTGCCCCTGCCCATGATGGATGGCCTTGGCCCTTTGTTAGAGCCGATTCCACGGGAACGCTTATGTAAGACTGTGAAACTCAAGCGAGCAAGGGTGGACGAACCAAGACCGAGGAGATAGTTTACCAAAATCATCCGTCTTCTGCTCCTCCGTCTTACTGGCCTTAAGGTCAAGAGCAGATTGACTAAATCCATCATGCAGTTTCCCACAGAGAGAAGGATATAAATGTTATTAATTACACTAGGAGGGGGCAGGGATAAGTGGTTTTTCAAGATCTGGGCAGGGATACAAGCACATCCTGCAGAATTTGAGCAAAATAAATGATTCAGGATCATATTAAATAAAGAATTTTGTATCTATGACCTTCCTGTTGCTCTGTACATAACATCTTGTGGGATGAATGCGATGGATTCAAGGCGTATTTCATGCACGTATCGCTGCTGAGTGAGAGAGTGAATGCTGTATCACATCAACACAACACTGGCAGCGGCCCAAACACCAGACGTGAACGGAGTCTGCAGCGAGCAGCTGTGCGACAGCTTTTCCCTCGCAGCTTTTCATTAGTCCGATCGATTCGTTGGCCCATCTGCCGGCCCCGTCCAGCGGTGCTAAGCAACCATAATGCTCGCTTCTATCAGTAATGAAGGCGTGTGTGCGCGTGAACACAAGACCGCCCGCCATGAACAAAAGCAGCAAACGGTGACGGTGCGTTCGAGGGAGCCGTAACAAAGCAGCAGATTTCAATTCATAGTTTCAGACACAAACATCTGTCCTCCTCCATCACATCGCTTCGTAGGGGGATTATAAGACAGCTGGGTGGCACAATTACAGCACAATGTTCCACACACAGCGGGCCAGCGGGTTCACTGCGCTGCTGATTTAAAACACCAGGGTAATTTCACACATAAAGGTGACTGTCACAACATGATTGATGAGAACGGTTTATATGGGTATTTGAAGCGGCGCCCCACAGATTCTCCTAACTTTCCATTCAGGTTGAAGTCTTTAGCTGCTCACGATGAAAAAGATGGCTCTAATTCAAAAGTTTTAGTAATTTTTACAAAATGTTAAAACTTCACTGTAAAAATAAAATATTTTAACTGTTTTTAACTAATTTTGTAGAAAAATTTTATTGACAATTTTGTTAGCTTAATGAAAATAACTATTCAAATCACAGACAAAGGTATTAATTTACATGTTGACTGTAAAAAAGCCTAACCCTAACTGTGACTACTGTCCACATAAAAGATTTATATTTGTACAAATGTATTTTTACAAAAACAACAACAAAATGTTGTATATTAAGTTCTGAAAAATGGTAAATCTTTTTTTAAACTGCTATTTCACAGATTTTCCCTGTTTTGCTGTTGTAAATTACAGAAAATATCTAGAAAATCCCTGAAAAAGCATTAACTTATAAATTAACCGTGAAAAAAAAGTCTAAAACATATTGTCCACATTAAAATCTGTAGTTTTAAAAACATTTAGAAAGGTAATTTGTCCTATTACAACATCTGATCGTATAATTATACCTTTGTACTATCATGAAAACAGCACAATATAGTGATATTTTTCACATATTTGCTGTTACCGGAAAGAAAATATATTTCTATTAAGAATTCCAAAAATGTTCTAATTTTTTTTAATTGCTATTTTACAGATATACCTAGTTAGGTTTCAGATATTAGCTTGTAAAAATTACCGAATAAAGTATTAATTTTCATGTTGGCTAAAAAAATAATAAATCAAAAACTGTAAATAATGTCCACTTCAAAAGTCCGTGCTTTTATAAATGGGAATTTGTTCTTGTACAATGTCTGAGCGTAAAACTGTGCAGTGTTTTTTACTATATTAAATCAGCTTTAAAATACCATAAAGCTACAGATATCTGCCATTATTCTTATAGTTTTCAGACTTTGTGAATATTAAAGTATTACACCTTTTTACATATTTTAATTTTCAGTTTTTTATGGATTTTATTTTGTTTTGTTTTTTATAGTGCATCTGAATATGACACAGTGGAGCAGTTTTAATGCAGTTGCGCTACAATTAAGAGCATAATTTACTGCATTTTCTTGTCTTCTGTCTGAGTCGAGTACACAAACCAACAGCTCATCAAGAAAGCAGTAGCAGTCCAAGTTGGCGATCCCTTGACCTGCTCATTTGAAGAACAAGTTCCTCCTGACCTCGGAGCTCAGATCTACAGTCGTACTGCATCAGTATTTAAAAACAGAAAGGTTATCTTGTATGAAAGTATTCCCATGCTGCCTTGCTCAATTAATTATGACTTGGCGAGGATAAAATATTTTAAAAAACATATTACATATTGAATTTACTCTGCTACCCTGTTTTTATTCAGTACAACGTGCCTTTGTAAGCCTCTGCAGGATTGACAGTGGAAATGCCCCAAACACGGATCCCTCCATGAAATGCATGCAGCAGTCCATGCCAGACCTCCCTGAAGACCAATCCAGTAATCGCTGACTTCTTTGAAACAGACAAAGAACAAACCTGGCGAGCTGTTGGCCTGAATCATGACCACACATCAATAACGGCCAAAGAAATTCAACCTTGGGGGTGTTCAGCAAGGTACTGTGAAAAAGGACTTTTCTTTACTGGTGAAATGAGAGTGAGGAAAAAAAAACTGCAATCTGTGAAGACCCCATTCTCATACCACAGCAAAGGCCAACAAATTTGTTCCGCAGAGTTTCCCAAACTGTTTTCACCGACATCAACATGCGCTATGAAAGCCCCGGTCCTCTCCAGAGCACTGTCTGCGGTTACCGCCGAATTACTGGTGCATTCCTGCTCCCAAATTAAGCCCCTCATTTGCGGAGCTGCCTGACCATCGAACAATCTTAATTTCCATATTCTGTGGCATTCTCCAGGCCTGATCTCATCTGGCTGGCAGCGAGGCAAATAAATGAAATGCTGCCCTGCCTGCAGCATGGCATCTTTAAGTATCCAGCATTCAGCTCCATAATCCACACTCCATTCTTCAATTGTGTTCTGCATTATTGGAAGCCAGCTGCACACTGGGCACAAAGTGGAAAGAATTTTGGCTGTTTACCAGTAAGCTGAGCTTTCTGCCAGTTACACAGACCTGAACTTACTTTCAATTGCCGTTTCTTTACTGTGTGCATGACAGCGGCCACATCCTTCAGTTGTGCTGAATCAACTGAATAAGAAAAATAAAAAAGAATCTCGCAGATTTAGCTTTTAAGTCTGTTTATATATTACAGACCCCAAATCATCAAATTACAGCCTGGAGGGATTTTATTTGAGAATCTGTTTTGTGATCAGGCTTTTAAATGCCTTCATACACTCTAGTCTCAGAATGATACACGACCACAGCACTCATAAACCTATCACTGAGTTTATTATATTAAGTCTCTGTTTCCCTCATTAATGACACACAGATGATTCATTTTAGATACTAATCTATTTAATGAGGACATGTTTTTCTTTGCAAACTCACAGAAGAGTACAACTAATAGTATCAGAGCCTCTCCATACAAATCCATCCGTTTCTGTACAGTGAAATCCTTTCATTTTTTGCATACTTTACAGTCATGTAAATGTAATTTTAAATTATTAAAATTGATAAAACATCCAAAAGTATTGTTAGACAGTGTTGTCTTAGCTACTGGTTCACTGTAGTGATAATAGGTGACCTATCGTCCGCAGTTTTGTTTGTGGCTGTTAAGATACAAGGTCATGAACTTGGCCATTCCTTAAGCCTCCCAACAAATAGCAAGTCAGAATTAATTCTGGATACTAATTCACACCTAACTAACCAATCATCCAGCTCAGCCTGTGTTCCTTTTGAAGGGAGCAGATCAACAGCAGCAGCCCATTGGTTTTTAAAGCAAAACAGCCATTTAGAGCAGCCTTAAAACCAGGAGGTGTATAATCATGTAGAAGAAGCACCCCCATTAGCATGATGCTGTCGCCACTGTGCTTCACCATTCGTTTAAGGATAGCATTAACAGGTGATGAGCAGTGCCCAGTGTTTGCCAGAGATAGTACTTGTAGTTGTGCCCACATAGTTCAGTTTTTGACTCGTCAGTTGAGAGAATCTAATGCAATTTAAATGCAGTTTGGCAAACTCCAAGCAGTCAGTTGCATGCCTCTTGCTCAGACTGGCTTTTGTCTAGGCACTCTGTCATAAAGTCCAGATTGATGGAGCACTCTCAGCACATTCTCCTATCTCTGCAGAGGACTTTTAAAACATTGCTGGAGGGATTCTTAGGTGCCTCGTCACCTTCCTGAGCAAGGATCTACTTGCTTGGTTACTCAGTTTGGCTAGAGGATCCACTCCAGGAGGGGTCCCGACGGTTGCAAACTACCATCTCACAATCATTAAGGTCACTGTGCTCTTGAGAAGACTGAAAGCTTTAGAAATCATTTTCTATCCTCGCTTCGATATACGACTTATCACGGGTTTACTGTGGAGGTCTAAGAGTTCCTTTCTGACATTAACTGTGAATTGCGGAGGTTGGTATACACACAGATATGTGCCTTTCTAGGATCTCTTTAATACATTCTGTTGGACACAGGTAGTCTCCAATCCTGTTCTAGTTGTGAAGCAACTGTATGCAAGCGACTACATATTGAAATTCATATGCATATCTTTGTACTGTACATCTGCTATATAAATAATGCACAAACATATTTTTGTCTTTTGGTACACAGAGATCTGGTTGTGCAGTTTTCTGCATCTGACTGCAGGTGTAAGGAGACCAGCACAGTTAAATACAAATCTTCGTAATCCTATTCACAGGGTTTGAGAGACGTCTGTATGCATCTGGCAGAGCCGCAGAATAAGGCTTTATCAGCTCTCTTTATTCTTCTTTCCAGCTGAACAGAAAGAATTTTAGACTTTCTGAGCTTATATTCTCATTCTCAAGGAAATTTCTTCAACATTCATGCCACTTCTAGTTCTAGTTCTCCCAGAGAACCTCAGGGCCGCAGAGAATGTTGATGTTTTTAAAAAGAGGCTCAAGACCCATCTTTTTAATCAGGCATTTAACTGACTCATTTTAATTCTTTATAATTTCTTAAGCTGACTTTTATTCTTACAATTTTTATTGTTATTTTATGTATACATTTTTACTTATACATTCTTTTCTTTTATCTCAGTCTTAGCTTTCATACCTTTTATTTATTTATTGATGTATTTATTTTTATTATTTTTATTTGTTTTACTATTTTAGTCCCTCGTTTCTCCAGTGTTTCCTCCTGGGGGCCTACCACACCTGGAGTTGATTCTGGTCCACTGATGGGGGTGCTGGCCCGTGGATGGCCCTGGCCCGGGTGGCTGGAGAGCTTTACACCTTCGTGTGGAGCCTCCTGTCTGCCTGGGCTGGGGTGGTCCTTGTGTCGGCTCCCCTGCAGTCATGGTCCATGACTCCACTCGGTGTGTGTGGCCCCCAAAGGTAGCTTCTTCCTCACTTCGGATTTCGGTGCCCAGCCATGTCTCCGCTATATCTCCTTACTGACAGATGGTGTATGTTGGTGTGTGTATGTTCGTATGTTTGTGTGTGTGGGTCTGTATGTCTGTTCGTATGTCTACATATGTGTGTGAACGTATATGTGATTATGTATCTGTGTGTATATTTGTTGGGGGGTGTAAGGTTTCGGGTTTTCACAGTGTTTTGTATTGTGTTGTTTTTGTTTTTATCCTGTGAGGCACTTTGTGTTACTCTATTGTATGAAAAGTGCCATATAAATAAAGTTGATTTGATTTGATTTGATTTAGTTATAGTTCGAGTTTCGGGGATAACTGATGAGAAAAGAACAATAAAAGGAGTCAAGTTGAAGCTAACTTTTATTTTCTTGTATCTGCAACACCCTGTATTATACAGAGGACAGGCAGACCAGTTGAACAAATGTTTTAGCAGTTGCATCCATTTGTAACAGATACTTGGACATCCATCACAAAGCACTTTCACTATTATTAATGCTGTGTCAGTTTTGGATGTTATCTGGACTTACAGAGGCATTTAGAGCAACATTTATTAAATACACACAACTCTGTCAGTAAAGTGCCATGTGTTTTTTTCTTACGGATCATCCTACAGTACCAGAACTAACAGTGACAAAAGCCTGATTCACCTTTAAAAGGCCTCAAAGTCTCTGTCTGGCAGACTCTCCCAGACATCCCCACTTGACTCAACATTCTTCTGCAGCCAAACAAACCACAACATGGTGATCGCTCTGACAGACGAGCTGGGGAAACCCGGCGATTTGTCTGGGGTCCTCTAAATGTGACAATCACCTCAGGGGGGGAAACTTCATTTGAGACACAGAAAAAGATTAGAGACAACAATGTCTGCGATGATGCAGTCAACTTGATGTGACAGCTTAATGTTGTCCATCCATTGTGTTGTCAATACGCAGAGATCCCAGAAGGGCCAATTATCCCACATAACTGACAGACAACAACCTTGAGAGACACTCGACGAGAGAAAATCCCTGCCATCAAAAATACCTTGGATCGATGACACTTTGGAACACACATTTCAGAGTGACAGACAGTAGAAAAGGAGTGTGTTTAGGCTCGAATAATGGAAGATGATTGCAGAGACCTGCGACAATGATAGCACGTCAAGAGAAATTATTCAAACATCCCTGTCATACTTGTGTAATTGCCGACGAGACGGAGCGGTTTGACGAATGACGTCCCTGACATCTGGGACATGGCCAAAGTGGCGTTTGAAGGGGATGGCGGAGGGGGGAGTGCAGAGTGGATGGGCGGGTGAGGAGGTGAGGGGGTGAGTTGGCACATTCATCCTCCACATTCCCTTTGTATTAAAGAGACAGATCAGAGGCGCCATTTCAACTCCTAAACACGCCATCGGAGATTTATCTGACATCATGTGCGAGTCCACTATAGGGGCCCCTGTTTGTCTAACTTTAAGGTCTCAGTGCATGTGACTGTCAACTTGTCTATTTATAGGAAAATACAACAGGGAGGTTCACTCTGATATTTATGCTGCGCTCTCATAATTCTGTTTTCCTCACTTTTTCTTCCTTCATGTGCACAAATTCCTGAAACTCCAGTTTGTTCATTGTACTTGAAGCACGGCAGGTCACTCCCATGCAGCGACAGTGAGAGGCAGCATACCATATGTTTGTTTATGCATTAACGCTCCCTGAGGGCATTGCCGAATGGCGCTCTGTTTTCTCAGGAAAATCATTTAGCTCCAAAGTAACGACAGGAGCCAAAAGTAGCTTCTCCTGTCGTCTACTACGGTCAGTTTATATGTAAAGCAAGGTCACGCCGGTTCATCGGAAATGGAAAGATTCAGTCGTCAGGGTGTTACTGCGCTGATCTCACCCCACTATTGAAGAAATTCTTTCCCAAACAAACTATTGTCAGTTAAGATAACACTTAACTTGTTCCAACAGTGGTGCGCTCGGAGGGACGGTTTCCAAATATGTGGCGAGAATTACTCAGCATTCTTGACAGAAGTGCGGTTCCTCTGTGTACACAACATCTGCTAATTCTAAGTACTTGGCCTTGAATGTAGAATTACTGCAGTGTGACTTCTACATAATTACAGCCTGCAAAATGTGTTGAAATCACACCGAGGACACTGACTGTTCATAAAGCAAGCGTGTGTTTGCATGTGTCTTCGTAGCTGGAATCAGATACTCGTACTAATATTCTGTTTACGGCATTTCAGAGACAACAGATTGGCTGAGATTCAAGGCTGCAGATCAGCAGCGTCAGCTCATGTCTGCAGCATCAAGTCTGCTCGTCAAGCTGATGGCAACATGATAGTCGCACTTCTCTTCTTCTGCCACTTTTGTTCTCCGAGACATCAGCAGGGCTTTGGTCTGCAGACTTTATCACTTGGTGTTACAAGGTAGAGACATACTTTTTGCGGTTTTCTACACGTTATATCATAGTACTTTTTTATTTTAGCCAAAGAGAGCAGAAAACCGGGCCTCTACTTTTTAGCAGATTATTTTTTGGTGGTCTTTAGCCACATTTATCAGCTGTTGCAAGCTAGCTAATTAAAAGGTAGAGTAAGCCATTCTAGATCACTTTTTGTCAGTTTAAGTGACCAGAAAGCTAGCTGTCCATTTTGTCTTGTGTTAGCAGAAAAACAGGAAACAAATGGCGCAAACCAGGAGAGTGTTTGTGCTCATGCATAGGGAAATTCCATAAAATTAATGTTTAATGATTGCAGCTTGAGATGGGTCAGATAAACTTAGCCAGTACAAGTCTATTATTATTAAAAGAAATGATGATAAGAAAATGACGGCTAAAACTGTGGCAATAAAACTGAAGTACTAATAAAGTGAAATTATCCTATCAGCGGTAAGCTGATGGAGAGATCCAAAAAGGTCGCTGGAGGCAATATAAATGTCTTGCATGTTCATACGCAAAAACATTTATTTTGCCCTCCGTCTGCGTGGACTGGCCGACGATTGAGTGGCTCGCATCAACTCCCTGTTGACTTTGGTGGTTCTCCTTCAAACAAAATGGATACCAACTGTCACGCCAGAGTTTTGGTGGAGAAAAATGAGCAAGAGCCTGAGAAATTAAGCTGACAAGCGGGAGAATGTTTACATGAGAAAAATATAGAGGTGGGGGGAGAAGCCACAGTAGCGCATTTGTCAGCCTTGTTCAGCCTGGCAGCGCAGCTCATGTGCACTGCGGAAGGCGGCTGAATATGCGCTACTGAAATGAAACAAAAAAGAGAGGTTCAAGGCAAGGCAAATAATTGGATTTGGCTCAGCCTGAACGTGAGTGTGTGCTCAGCAATGCGGCAGTGTTTGCACAGCTGGAGCGTGTGCCCAGGGTCATCTCAGCAGGGAGCAGGGTTTGGCACCGCCGGGCACAGCTACAGTACAAACCTGCTGGAGAACACTGGACGCCTCTCCCTGTCCTTCCCCTTTCAGAAATATGCGGGTCAAACTCACAGAGGAGTCGACTGACAAAACAGCATTTCAGATACGGAGGACAGTTTTATTTACTCCCAGTGAGCTCTGGGGCAGACTGACCTGGCTCTCGACTTGTTCTGGTGTCATAAAGTTACATAAAAAGAATTTCTGGCCCTTTATCATAACCCTGTTACTAAACTGTCTCAGCCTCATCCAAACGATACCAATTAACTATGCTTCATGGGAAAACCAATAACATTGAGTTGATCAAAGTAAAGACTTGATGTAATTTGTTCCTCTTTTGCAAACAACTAGGAATGGACCAATACGGGTTTTTCAGGGTCGATACCGACACCGATCATTGGTGATCAAGAAAGACCAATAGCAGATATTTAGGCCCAATATACATTGCATGTAATGTTTTAAGAGCATATGATGGCAGGAATCAGCCATAATAACTGGCATCTTCATTAATAAGGGGACTGCAACTAATTATGCAAAATAGAAACAGGAGTGATTCAATTAGGATGCTTTCAACTGACACTGATCAGTTTGTCTCTTGCAGTAACGTCGGCTGTTCTTCTCTATTTTCTTTATCTTTCACGCAAACTTATGTCCATATCTTAAAGCATTAATAATTATTGTTTTCCAGACTCTGCTTCAGAGTAATTCATGGCTGCCTTCTAATTTAGCCGCAGCCGTTAGCAGTCACTGTGAGAGTTGCTAGTTCAGATTTTGCAGTCTCTGCTTGAGAGACATTTCTAAGATCACAGAGTGACGACGGACAGAGAGAGGAGGCTGCTTCAGACCTAAAGTAACACATTTAATTCATCAATAATCAGCCAATTATTTACCAATACTGACAATCCTAAAAATGCTAAATATCGGCCACTATAAACAGCCAGGCCGATAATCGGTCTATCCCTACAAACAACACACTATATCACTATCAGCTGCACTAAAAACATTACCGATGCATCAAGTGCTAATGCTTTCCCCCAACGAGAGACTCCAGTTCCAGCCTAAACAGGCCAAATTTGACAGGCTTGCTGAAGAAGGCAGGTAAGTTTCATCCTAAGAGATGTGGGATCTGTCTCTTAAATTTCACTGGCTGCGGCTTCAGTTTGTGTAAGAAATGTTATTCTTTCAGAGTGAAGAGCAAACCCCCAGTGGCGTGAAACCCAAGAGCAGCTAAGTGGTTGGAAGCTGTTTCGCAGCAACACTGAAATCCACACAAGCCGAGACATCGAACCAAGGTTTATTGTCAGAAAGAACAGGTATGACATGAGTGCGTGATGTCTCTGCATCATGTGTGCCCTTAATCATGCAGAATAATACAGTTTCTGAGAGATATATCATGCTCAACTTACAGCTCTAACGCATACAAAGACAGAAGAATATCATATAAATCATTTAGTGCAGCCTATGTTGCCTGCATGTAGTCAGAAATGAAAGCTCTAAAGCTAATAAAGTACAGTATGAATGCAGAACCTTAGGGATTGTAGCTACCAGACCTTAAAAACTGAAAATGAGAAGGTCCATTGAGTTTTGGTTGGTGCCTAGTGACAGAACAGATAAGAGTGCCTCTAAAATGAATGGAATAGTATTACACCCCAACCTGACAACTCATCTACTTATGGAAATATAATACGATGCTCCTTATCAAAGATATTCAGGCCAGCTAAATACCTGAGTGCCTTTGTTATGGACAACCTCAAAGTTAAAGACATGGCTCTTTAAATACCAGAGACATTTGAGACTCTAACCTCATAGTGGCATCTTCAACTCTACTGCGATAGCGGCCATGAAAGGGTATCTTTTTTTTTTCTTCTTAAATTTAGAAAGTGGCTTTCAAAAGACGCACACCCCTCTCAGAAATTCCTGACAGAATTGACTTGCTCTGGCATCTTGAGTTTCAATCTGATAGCTCCGAAATTGCTTCTGCAACCAAAACCTTCAAAATGTAGTCCAGGCAGGGCTTCCATTGTTGTTGGTGTGTGTAACAGAGATGGCTTCGGATTCTGTGGGTTTCACGTCGGCTATAGATATCCAGGTGACACAGAGATCCTCAGGGTATATCTCCAGTCAGGAAGGGGGAGGTGAAGCCAATGAGAGCCTCATGCGCGGCTTTATGGTAATCTTGTGTCCCCACCAAACATCCCTCTGGAAAAAGGGCATGACCTCTGTAAGAACTTTTACTGCCATGAATCAGCGCACAGGTTTTTTTGTTTGTGTCTTTGACTTAGTCGAGGTAAAATCATGTTAATAAGAAAACATGATATCCAAATAAGTCGCATTTGGCACAGTAAATTCTGATATTGATACAGGCGGCCTCCTGGACTGAACAATGGAAGTTCCAAAAACAGATCCCCTTGGAAATTGAACAGCCTGACCTTGGCCGAGGTCTCTGTTTCTGTTTCCAAGGATTAGAAAACCAACTGGGCCCTTGAGATTACCCTGGTGCCCGTAAATGTGATGCCTCTAGCAGGTGGACAGGTAGTGAGAACTCTGTTAATCTTTAAGAGTTAGGTGGGCAGGAAGAAAGGAATTATGGGTCATGGAAAGGACAGAGGAGTAAAGGCATATGCTGGTGAGGCCTGTTGTGAGCGAAGGCAGCATCATTGGCTGTAATGGTGATGAAGGGAAATGTGCTTCATTGGCTATCCAGATTTACAATCATTTGATATGAAAATACTTCTGCATTCTTTTGCATAAGCTTTATACCAAGGGGAAAAGGATCTCATAAAGGAAATTATGGTTTTACTTGCATCTCACCATGAACTGCTGACAGTAGGGAACAGTTTTTATAATTTCCTACTTGTAGAGAGGGCAAACCAGGCCCCCAGTGGTCACTTTGCCTTCTTGCCCCCAGTTGACCTGCACACATCTTTTAACTACAATGAGAAGCAAGTCCGTTATTTTGTGTTTATTTTTTTTTATACAGTGGAGGATGTAATGTCAGTCCTACATTGGAGACAATGCAGAAATTTGCTGTAATTTTAAAACCTGATTGCTCTTGGCATGCAGAAGAACAACTAGAGTCATCAGGGTCATTTCTGCTGGTTATTTTGGTATGCAGTGGAACTATGTTGTGAAATAATGGGAACTTTGTGACTTATTTGAAACAGGAATGTGAAAATAGATGGAGAAATTAGAAAACATATTACTTTGTAGAAGTTTGAACTGTCTTCATAAAGTTATTACTTTGGTACATAGAAGAAACAGCATAATTACAAAGTTCCAGTTCAACTAATGATATGATATGAAACGACACCATATATGACATCATTCTTCAGATATGTTCATATCTGTCCAATGACTGCACTGCATTTATATTGACATATCTGAATATTAACATGCATATACTGTGACAAGTTTGTGAATAACTACAAGAGTAATGTGTGTGAAGATAGAAACTGAGCTATCTGTAGGTTTTACCTATTGTTAATTGTGATGCAGATTCAAAATAACTTCTCTCACTGACACACTGCTGCACAGACAAGCTACTAGTATTGCTGGAAAGGTCAAGTTGCACAGTTTTGATATGTGCTACAACTTGCGGCAATAAAAATATGAAGAGCAACTGGACTGACAAAAAGGACTGTAAATGTGGACGCAAAGTGCATTCGGTGGGTTTCAAGGGTTAAATAAAAACTAAAGTGCTGTTGAAGATGGACAGAACAGAAAAATGACTGTCAAACAGCATTCATGTGATGAATCACACTCTCCTGGTTGGTACTTAAAGTGAATAAAGGTGCTCGCTCTGTTGCACTATAAGCAGAAAGTCGCATTTTGGTGTCTGCTAAGCGAACATTTCCAGGTCAGTTTAGCAACTAAATGAAACTGTGTCCAACTAAGTATTGCACCAGAGGAATCAACAAAAGACACCTGACAAACCACCTAATGTAGGCCAGCAAGAAGGTAAGCTAAAACTAAAAGAACACCATTAAGGATTGCGGATACAATACTAACATGAAGAGGCTAACGGTAAGAAAAATCTTTTCCTTAGGCCTCAGCAGTAGACTCACGTTTGCCACAGTGAAAACAACCACAACTAACATTTTCAGTTTTTAAAAATAACTTTGCAACACGCATTTTGTCTTTCAGACTTCTCTCATTGCTCTTGTCCATTTCCATCAACACCAGAAATATTAATAGAACTTTTTGTGGTGAGAAAACTCATTTAAAACTCACATTTAGTGGTTACGGTTTCTTGGATCATGAGCACGTTAAATTTAAGAGTTATAAAATGTGTTCCATATGATGAAAAAAAAGAAAGTATTAATAAACTGTCGAGTGAGTTTGGCCTCGTAAGCTGTGATAATTTCTAGGTCTGGTTTTCTAATGTTTAATGCATTTTTACTCTGGGAAACCTGTTATTAATTGCAGCTACATACGTGTGCAGTGAATTTCAATGCTGTGTGCAACATTGTGTGAGTTTTGTAAATGTTCCAGTCGCCTTTTTTGCCTTATTCTGTTAAAATTGTACTAAAGAATGATAATAAATGAACCTGACACTTGAATATTACAACTGAGAGCTTAAACGAGAACAAGAAAGGGATAGAAAATGTGTTACTTCCACTGAGAAACTCACTAAATGTTAAAGTAGGAAAAGACTGAAGCACAGAGGGCCCAGTACACAGCAGCATATGACAACAGCTGGGTGTGCCTTATATTAATGGGACACAAGTGGTGGATCTGCCCCGATTCACTTGCGTCATGCAGATAACTGGGGCACGCAAGTTCATAGAGGGTCCATGAGCCAAGCTGGCTTCTTCTGTCCTGTAAAATCTGTCAACGTGAACAAAAGTCTGATCGATATAGCCTCCGACGTGACCGGCAGTCGCAAAGTTCCGACCTACAGGGGAGTTTTGCCGTCCTGTGCATGTGTGCAAGTGATTAGTGGGTTCATCTGCCCTGTTAAATCTGGGAACTGACTGGCCGAGCCTCTGCGGCAACTTGGATTAGTGCAGCGGAAAGAAAAACAAGCCCTGCTTTGCCCTTGATCGTGACATAAAAGCAGCGACATGTCCTCCAAGGTTATCTCTACAGTTGCAAAGTCAGTGCTGGTAGGGGATGCAGTTCCAATTCCATGATAAAATTAGGTTGTTAAGTCTGTTAAACTGTACGCAAACTTGTCTTTGAGGCAAAGCTACTGCTCTTTTTCCCCTCTGTGGTGGAGGAAATCATCCTTCCCCTTTTGCCCTGATCCACATCTTCACTCTGCAGAGGAACAGGGCGGGTCCCTCCAGGGCATTCGTAAGCACCTATGACTTTATGCATGCGTTTGCCATCTGCCTCCATCTTTTCCCGCTAACAGAGTTTGACCTGTGAGGAGCAGGAAGCCTGAGAGCTGAAGTAGGTTAGAGCCAGGAAAAGGGAGAGGCTATGGATGAACCCCCTCAAGACCCAGGAGCAGGGCTCAGCACGAGCTAAAGTGAGTCAGCCAGCAGGCACACGAGGCCAAACCGAGATGTTCAACGCTGAATGAACGCTGATGATCAGACGGTGCCTCAGGACCCGTTTGATAAGGGCTCATACTCTTCAGAGGATGAACATAAGGGAAAGAAATCTACAGTGGTCGACAAGGGCATACGCGCCGCAAACAAAAAAACGCAATACAAACGGCCAAAACGCAATACAAACGATCAAAACGCTGCAAACACAGGAATGATGCAAACCCAAAAACACATAAAACAAAGGCAACAGAGAAATGCTGCAACAAAAAAAAACCAATGCATTCACAGAAACGCTGCAAAAGCAAAAACACACAAACCGACAAAACAAATGCAAAAGGGAAAAGCTGCATACAAACTCCGAAACAACTGCAAGAGAGAGACGCTGCAAATTCACGGAAGGTCGCCAGACCACTAGGGGGAGCTTACCATACGAAAGGGACTGATCTTTTATACCGACAGGAAATACCCAGGAGGAAGTTGCAAAGAAGACAGCGGGATAAGAAAGTTTGCAAACACTTGGAGAGGAGAATAAAAAGGTATGTTTTCCCTTACGTGTTTAAAAAAGACGTAAGGGAAAACATACCTTTTTATTCTCCTCTCCAAGTGTTTGCAAACTTTCTTATCCCGCGGTCTTCTTTGCAACTTCCTCCTGGGTATTTCCTGTCGGTATAAAAGATCAGTCCCTTCCGTATGGTCAGCTCCCCCTAGTGGTCTGTCGACCTTCCGTGAATTTGCAGCGTCTCTCTCTCTTGCAGTTGTTTCGGAGTTTGTATGCAGCATTTCCCTTTTGCATTTGTTTTGTCGGTTTGTGTGTTTTTTTTGTTGCAGCATTTCTCTTTTGCCTTTGTTTTATGTGTTTCTGGGTTTGCATCATTCCTGTGTTTGCAGCGTTTTGATCGTTTGTATTGCGTTTTGGCCGTTTGTATTGCGTTTTTTTGTTTGCAGCGCGTATGCCCTTGTCGGCCACCGTAGAAATCCACTCAGACAACCGAGGACTTTTAGGAGGAAGAGTCATTCATTTGGATGCTATGAGATTTGTAGCAGCATTGAAATACATCTTCATACTCTTTGCAGGGCTTTCTTAACATGCACAAACAAAAAGCAGACAAATCTTCAGACCTGTAAGCTCACACCTTCATATTTACTTTCAGAGCGCCCCCAAAAGATAATGGCACGCTGGAGCAAGAACCACCTGAGGTTGCATTACAGACACACATGGTTGCACAGATAAAAAGTTAAAAGCGACAAGCGAGACAGTTTTGGCACACATTGTTAAACATGAACCTACATCCCCGGCTGCAGCTCAAGGCAGTGTTTCGGCCCGACGCACCTGCACGCAACAGCAACTCCAGTTACTTAACAGCTGCTGCTGCATGCAAACAGTCAGTGCAGACCTGCATTGCACGCGCTTTGATTCATAAATGGTTTTAACACCTTCACATTTCAAGTAGAAAAGCTGCACCGTAGTTTATTGCAACACTTTAGGTCTTTAAATATCACAGCGGTCTGTAGAGTTTTCTTAGCATTGCCCAATTCCACATCTGTTGTATAAATTAGCGGTCTGCAAGCACAGTCTGGTTCTAAGGAAAGTATTCCCCTGCAAAAATATTTGTTGTCAGCATGGATTAAGCCACTGCAATCACAACCACATATTGTAATATTAACATTGGGCAAGCGTTTAATATGAGGTGAGAGAGCGGCATTTTTTTTGTTAGCTTTGGGCAAATGCAATAAATTCCAAACTTATTAAGCAACATTTAGGTGCAACTGTAATGGACTAAATGTGGAGTTGATTGATTGTGCAGCTTTGTGCACACTTGGCTTCTGATTAGCATGATGTGGGAAAAATAGCTTGGCAGATTTATTGCAGTTATTTTGTCTTTATTATGAACATTTCAAGTTCAGGCCTATTTGGTCACAGAGCGCTGAGCCTTTGTGGCATTGTAAGTGTGGAAGTTAAAGACGCAAATGCTCCAGAGTACAGTTATCAAGGTTAATAGGAAATGTTTGTTTGAAGGAAACAGATCAATGGACTATAAATCCCAGAATTCACCAGAAGAAGACTCTTTCTTTTCATCCCCCTTATTAAAGTTTAGTCTCAGCACTCTGTGGGGTAGGATACTGCATTTACAGCACAGCTTGACATTACAAAAGTTAGAATCCATTCAAAAATTTTGATGATATCTGGTTTAGAAACTATTTTTGTTCTGTATATATAATACTTTTCATCATTAGTAGCTAAATCCAAAATTCTTGCACAAAACTGAGATTGAGTCCTTCATAGAAAACAATGTATGCACGTGTTCCTGCAGCATTTTCTAGTTTCTTCTGGAGGATCTTGAGGTGTTCTCAGGGAAGATGAGATATGCAATCCCTCCACAGGATAGTTCTGGGTCTATCCTCCACTTTCCTGCTAGCTGGACATGCCCACAAAATCTCCAAAAGAAGGTACCTAGTAGGCAGTCAAATATGATGCACGGGACTGAGGAAACTCCTTAATGCCACTTGTATCTACAGCCTCATTCTTTCAGTCAGCACCCAGAGCTCATGACAACAGGTGAGCACTGGAATGAGAACCCTTTTGATTTGGTAAAAATTGAGCTTCAGTACCTCATCCTACATATGGAGACCAAGAAGCAACATGAAGCCCCCATCCTGGTGGGATAAACATAAGGGCTGGATGTGATGCAACCAGGTGGCAGACACTTGGCTGTGCTGACCCCTGGTTATGTAGTTCTGCTTTAGGGATTGTCAAATGCACCAGTTGTAATCTCAAGACAACCACTGTTTAAAGAAAAAAAACTCAACAATGAACATCTGGCAGCAAAGATGGCAAAACAAAAAAACGTGGAATATTGTAATAATCAAAAGCTGGAAAAATAAGTTAAAAAACATTTAAACCACCAATTTCAGTGATTTTACTAGATACTTGTGAAATGACTGTCAAAAAACTATGTTCATTTGTCAGCCCTTAATGTACATAAGTTTTCTTTCAAATAACGGCAAGTGTCTGTGCAGGAACATATTTTTAAATAGATTTACACACGTGGACAAAATTGTTGGTACCCCTCAGTTAAAGAAGGAAAAACCCACAATTCTCACTGAAATCACTTGAAACTCACAAAAGTAACAATAAATAAAAATTTATTGAAAATTAAATAATCAAAAACAGCCATTACTTTTGAATTGTTGATTAACATAATTATTTAAAAAAACAAACTAATGAAACAGGCCTGGACAAAAATGATGGTACCTCTATAAAAGATTGAAAACTGTTTGACCAGAGTGACATGATTAACTCAGGTGTGTCATTTAATTGACATCACAGGTGTTTCCAAACTCATAATCAGTCAGTCTGCCTATTTAAAGGGAGACAAGTAGTCACCCTGCTGTTTGGTGAAAAGGTGTGTACCACACTGAACATGGACAACAGAAAGCGAAGGAGAGAATTGTCCCAGGACATCCGAAAAAAAAATTATAGACAAACATCTTAAAGGTAAAGGCTATAAGACCATCTCTAAACAGCTTGAAGTTCCTGTGACAACAGTGGCTCATATTATTCAGAAGTTCAAGACCCACGGGACAGTAGCCAACCTCCCTGGACGTGGCCGCAAGAGGAAAACTGATGACAAATTGAAGAGACGGATCGTTGGAATTGTATCCAAAGAGCCCAGAGCAACCTCCAAAGAAATTAAAGGTGAACTCCAAGGCCAAGGTACATCAGTGTCAGATCGCACCATTCGTCGTTGTTTGAGCCAAAGTGGACTTCATGGGAGACGACCAAGGAGGACACCACTGCTGAAAAAAACTCATAAAAAAGCCAGACTGGAATTTGCAAAAATGCATGTTGACAAGCCACAAAGCTTCTGGGAGAATGTCCTTTGGACAGATGAGACCAAACTGGAGCTTTTTGGTAAGGCACATCAACTCTATGTTCATAGACTCAAAAACCAAGCATACGAAGAAAAGAACACTGTCCCTACGGTGAAACATGGAGGAGGCTCAGTAATGTTTTGGGGCTGCTTTGCTGCATCTGGCACAGGGTGTCTTGAAAGTGTGCAAGGTACGATGAAATCTGAAGACTATCAAGGCATTCTGGAGAGAAATGTGCTGCCTAGTGTCAGAAAGCTTGGTCTCAGTTGCAGGTCATGGGTCTTCCAACAGGACAACGATCCAAAACACACAGCCAAAAACACCCAAGAATGGCTGAGAGAAAAGCGTTGAACTATTCTAAAGTGGCCTTCTATGAGCCCAGATCTGAATCCCATTGAACATATGTGGAAGGAGCTGAAACATGCCATTTGGAGAAGACACCCATCAATCCTGAGACAACTGGAGCTGTTTACTCATGAGGAGTGGGCCAAAATACCTGTTGACAGCTGCAGAACGCTCATTGACAAATACAGAAATCGTTTAATTGCAGTGATTGCCTCAAAAGGTTGTGCAACAAAATATTAAGTTATGGGTACCATCATTTTTGTCCAGCCCTATTTCATTAGTTTGTTTTTTTAAATAATTATGTTAATCAACAATTCAAAAGTGATGGCTGATTTTGATTATTTAATTTTCAATAAATTTTTATGTATTGTTACTTTTGTGAGTTTCAAGTGATTTCAGTGAGAATTGTGGGTTTTTCCTTCTTTAACTGAGGGGTACCAACAATTTTGTCCACGTGTGTAAATACAGTAAAATTGTGTAATTTTACTGCTGAATATGTTTTAAGAAATTACAACATGTAAAAATAAATATTAACATTTGTGGTTTGAAGTTTAATCTTTTTTTATTACAACTGACAGTTTTTTGCTAGTTAGTATCAGTGATTTAACAAAACAGGGAAAATCGGTAAAATTATAGTAAATTTTTCACAAAATTTGAGTAAAAACATTTATGTTTTTACAGTGTGTGGTAGGATGGTTCCACTGTTTAGGGTCAACTAAATTATTTTAGTCCATTCTTACATTTTTCCACTGTGGATCCACGTTCAGATAGAATTTTCTGTCGCATCCGATGTAGAATTATGCCTAGTACAGGACAACTGTTGAAGTGATGATGAATTTACAAAAGATATCTGTAAATATCAAATGTGGAGCTTAATTGCGAAGACAGAAGCATAAAGAACTGTCACTAACCGTTTGATGCGCAGTGTGGATCAGAAGATACCCATTCTCCATTGGATTTGGATCACCTTTGACCCATGTTGTGCATCTAAGGGTTAAAACAATGATAAGTGATCTCAAGACAACCAAGTTTAGAATTTATTCTTATTACAAAGTTCTGTGAAACAAATGAGGCTTTACTTTTAGCTTAATTAGGTGCTGAGCTGTTTTTATTCCCGATGCTGACAGACTTACAACAAATATGTGGTTGGCTAAGTAAGTAAACGTTCACACTGCCGTCCCACCACAAATCCTATTTTACGATCATCGTCTTTATGCGCTTCTCATACATTTATTTTCTCCGTTTACAATCCGTCATTCTCTCCCTCACTTCCTCACTATGACTTCCACCTCCCCGAAATTCTCAAGGGCTGCGCATTTTTGGCACGGCCTCCTCATCATGTAATGATTTGCCCGTAATGATTACTTTCTCATGCTTGATAGAGCAGTTAGTACCTGTCCTACACAGAGCCGCAGCCAAACATTCCTGCTGCGCCCTCCTGCCAATCAACGTCAGCTAACGTGTTCGTCTCGTGTCGACGCACACACATCTGTCACCAGTTTTAGTCACAGACCAAACACACAAGTGGATCTCGCTAACACGCACAAAGCCATTTTTTGTTCCCGATAACATCCCTGTTTTCTCTCGACGTCTGTCAATATTCAGCGAGCCTCTCCCTCCTCATTCCATCTTCCTCCCACATTCACAAAATAAGTCAAACCTCAGTTCACCTCAGGCCTCGTGATACTTTGTTCTACATTTTAATGACTAACTGAAGGTTTAATCAAAACCCCTGTAGGAGGTGTGATGTTAAAATAATGCACCTGGAGCATGAACTGTATGACATATTGAGCATGACAGATGAACACACGGACGTATCCATGCAGGAAGTTAAAATGTCAGCAGCTTCATCAAAAGAAATGGGGTTATTCTTTGGGTTCAGCGCTAAGTGTTCCACATGAAAAATTGTGTAATCTAAAGGGCTATTCCAATGAATGGATCTCTACATTACCGAAACACCAAGTCAAGTTAGGACAGAGAAAGCAAACAGAAGTGAAGAATTATAGATCGAGTCAAAAGACAAACATGAAAAAGGAAATTACTCTGCTGAAGCTGAAGATACTGTCCGTTTTCCTGCCTTTAAGAGCCCTGTAGTGCATTGAAAGCTGGCTCACAGATGCAGAGTGTGTCGAGATTGTTGCTTTCAGCTAGTTTACCACCAACCTGCCTGCCTTCTCTGTTCAGTCCATCGGTCCTCTTTCAGCATTCAGCTTAAATGTTCCAGACCCACAGCTAGATTCTTTCATAGTCTGATATCTGTCGTATCATCTAGGTGGCTTCACAGGCCACCTGGTCACCACAATCCCAACTATTCCAGCTATGGAGCAAATCATGCCGAGATGAGAGAAGAAACTGCACCGATAACAACAAAAGGCTTCATTTAAGAGGAGCATTATGCCTCAGTGACGTGCGGCAGGAGTGGGGAGAATGAAGGCTGAGTGACATGCTCAATGTCAAATGTGCACTTTTCCAGGTCACAGCTGCCAAATACTTTTGCGAGCTGCATACCTGTCATCAGGGAGGCAGGAGAGGAGCACCGAGAGATTTCGGACCGGACAGATTCAAACAAGCTGGAAGCATGTGAGGCCGGATTTTCACATTTAGCCTCCCACCGCGGGTGATGTCACTGCACAAAGGTATGCAGGGCCAGAATTCCCCAATGACACTTCAAATGTAACACCAGGATGGCAAAAAAGGCCATCAGCATGCTGATGACTGAGCACAACGGTGACTCACGGGTGCATTTTTGTTCAGAGGTAATTATTTTCTGAGGTCAAGCATGATTTACCACAGAGCAAACAAACAAGACTGTACAGGCTTTCTGAAAACATAAAAACTGACATAAAGGTCATTTCAAGGGTTTTTTTTAATATATATTTTATACATTTAAACCCTCTGTACAGAATTAGAGTCTTTAAATATACAAGAATCGGCACAATATCAATATTTTCCACAGAACAATCAACAATTTTTGTTGATTGACTGTAGCCAATCAAGCGTGTCATCATATGAAACTGTCAGAGGCTATTAAGGGGT
This sequence comes from Acanthochromis polyacanthus, assembly GCF_021347895.1. Lineage (NCBI taxonomy): Eukaryota > Metazoa > Chordata > Actinopteri > Pomacentridae > Acanthochromis > Acanthochromis polyacanthus. The sequence goes on along the minus strand of NC_067135.1, from coordinate 9,093,453 downwards.
CGTTTACACGAGGACCATCCTAACAGAAAACGCAAAAGTGGCGTCTTGTCATTTCACGTTTAGACGAGCGGTTTTGAAGGAAATCTGCATATATACGGTGACTCTATAGTGTGTGGAATTCGATTGGATATGCATGCCAGGCAGCTGGGTGGCGCTGTGATAAAACTCTGCCATGTCTACGTGCATGCGTATTATCTCCCTTTTCGGATCTCCGCCACGGTAAATGTTCATGAATGGACTCTGTACAGATTCTGTACGTTTGTTGGTACGACTCCTGTAGTGTACATAGAGCTGCCAGAGTTGCTTGAAGGTACGAAGGATGGAAATAATCACACATCTTTGTTTACGTCCTTGTACTGGCCGGCAAACCAAAGCACGTATGTGACGTAACCGCGTGCGCGACGTGGTCAGATCTCGGCAAAGTTTTGCGTTTTGCTGTTTAGACGGAAATGTAACGGCGGAGCGTTTTCTACTTTTCCACTCTGGAGGCCGGTTTCAAATTTTTGCGTTTTCAAGCCCCCAAAACGCCGCCCTCGTATAAACGGTAGGGTGTTTTGTTGAAATATTTTGCCGTTTTCACCTGCAAGCGTCCTCGTGTAAACGGCCCCTCAGTGTCAATGAAGTCTTTGTCATGGTGCCTCTTGCTTGCTAAACCCTCACAAAGCTCTCTGCTTGTGAACATGAACTGCCTTCAGTCTGAGTGAATTGAACTGAAGTGAGTGATCACTCCACAATGAAACACTAACAGGCTCCACATGGTGGAACAATCCGGTACTACAGCCAAGCTATAAATCATTTTGTCATGTGTGGAGACATAGAACATCCTACCCTCTATAGCTACATTTCAGACAGCACCCAAACACAACTTTACAACGTTGGCGACCACCATAAGGGAGAGCTTGGATGCAGATTTACAGTTTTTTGCAGAGCTATTGCAGTACAGACACTGGATTGCCTTTTTTAATTGAACTTCATCGTACATTAAGGAAATGGTACCAGATTGGGAATCAATGTCAGCAAATATTAAATATAAAAGGTCTCAAATGGGATTGGGGGCAAAGAAACTTGATCGGGACTTTGCCTGAACTAATATAGATCTCCTTAGATTAACTGAGACTTACCATCTCAAGCCTTCACATTCACACAAACAACACATTAATACACTTAAAATACACACATGCTCCGAGACCACACGGACTTGTGAGGCCGGGGTTTCCTCAGAAGAGAGACCTCGGCCTCCTTACAGGGGCCAATAAGTCTGTGCTTCAGCTGCTACATCTGTGCTGTGTCACTGCTCACTCCAGTGTGTGTGTGTTTGTCAGTTCAACTCATTCGGGGCACCGTGGCCGAGTTAATCCCCGCAGCAGCCTGGGAATGGCTAACTTAGATGAACCTTTGGCTCCTTTAGTCACACAACACTCACATGCAACATGATTTCCTTTTTAAGCCCATTTACAATTGCACTTCACGGGATGTCAGGGATAAAGAAAACACTGCAGTTTGTAGTAGACAAATATCATTATTCATTATAAGATAAGATGCTTTATAATAGATTAAACAAAGAAGCTGCATTGCAAAAACACTGCTACTCACAGCTTTATCCATCAAGAATAGCAATGCAATCCCAATAAAAGGCAATTCTAAAGGAATATTTTGGCAAACTTGCTCATCTCCTCATATATGCCTGCTAAATATGAAGCAGCGGGCTAGGTTAGCTTAGCATAAAGAGTGGAAGCAGCTGGAAACGGCTCACTTGACTCTGGTCAAATGAGAGGTTCCACAATATTCAGGTACTGACAGATAAAAATAATAAAACTGACATGTTCAATAAAACAAATCTGATAATATCCTTGAGAATTGTGTGCCAGCAACCATCTAGTTAACACTCCAACACAGGAATAACATACAGTGCTGTTTATAGCTGCAACAATTAATCAATTTCTTGTCAATAATTAAATTGGTTTGAGTCATTTTTTTAAAGAAATAAAAGTCCACATTTTCTGATTCGAGCTTCTAAAATTTGAATATTTTTAAATTGTGGACGAAAGAAGACATTTGGCAACATCTTCTTGACTTTTTGGAAACACAGATTCACGTTTTTCACCAGTTTTTGATGCTTTATATAAAGCAAACCACTAATTCTTTAATGAAGAAAGTAATCATTAATAGCACACCTGGTACAGTTATAGTTCCTCTCTCCACCTCATACACTCAAGACACTCTAGAATTCACTCAGTGAATTTGATTCGCTTCATTAAAATAGCAAAAAGTGCAAATACACCAAGGCTGAGCTTTAAACTAATCTAATCAGCTGTTGCTTCATCTTCAACATACAAGGCTGTTATTAATCCGCCTGTCTTACTCTTGGACAGAAAGTGAATAAAGTGTGTTTACTAAACTGTCAATGTATTACTTGAAGCTTTCAGCCCTTTGATTTTTGGCAATTCAGATCACTAACAGCTTCATCCAACACTGTAATGAGCTTATGATTGCATGAATACACGTTTGTCTTCCACCTGCACATACAGTATGGCCCAGTCATTGCTTCCTGCAGATTCCTTGAGTGTATTTATTTGATTTGGAAGAGGGGGACTCCAGCAACAATGCACTGAGAAGGCAAACACATGGATTGGCTACTGCTGCATGCCTGCCAGCCATAAATAATAGAAAAATACATGCAATTTTCTTGCAACAAAGAGTTTTTTTGTTATATATTTTGACTTAGTTATTGGGCATGGGAAAGCTTTAGAGGGAATACAAAAGCGTGCACGGTTACACAAAGAACCACACATCTACTTTGCATGATTACATGCTCATCAATCTGCTTCTGTGGATGTATGCCTGGTAATCCTAATAGCACATCATTTGTAACGGGGTCTCCAGTGTTTAGTTGTGGCCGCCCAGCGTTTACTCAAAGCACATGTGGGGAAACAGATGTGAGAACCCCAGGAAGCATCATTACATTCACCGTGGCCAGAAAGAGAGAAGCTGTCCGACAGCGGGCCCTCAGTCAATCACGTTTCCACCAGATTTAGCCGTTTTCCCTCTAACTTTTCTCACACTCGTACACAACCTCGTCTTCCCAGAGCCAAAAGGAGTGAAGTCACAAGCGAGATAACTGCTCTTATTTGTTTTTCATGCCTGTCAACCAGTCAGTAAATCTGGAATTACCGCATCTCCATTTTGTCCAAGAAGCTACTCTTGAATATTTATGTTTGCTTCTTCTGGTGGCTTTGTTCTGCATACCTCCTGCTTGGCCTTTTGCTCTCCGTGCGAGCTTCATGAAACTCTTCTCCTCTCACTCCATCAATATTGCTCTTCTTGTGTCAACTTCTTCAGACATCCGCATGTCTTGCGCGTTTCTGTCTCCCCTTGCTATCGAACTAAATCCACATCAGCATCACTCCATTAATATTACACTCCCTTGTATCCTCTAACATGGCATTCACCGACAGTTTGCTTATATTTTACTGCATTTTATTTCATCCTGCTTACTGACGAAGATGTTCTGTGATTTTATTCTTTCCGTCTTGCTAGATTTGACTATTGTCTTGTTCCTATTCCCTCTACCATTCTTGAACTTTTTGCCTTTTTCATCCTCCCCCTTCCTTCTTCCCTATATAAAGCGTCCAGTCGGGCCTCTGTCTCTCCCCTGACAGTCCTCCAGAGTCTTTCTTCAACAGACAGACGAGCGCTCACACCTCCTACCTGCACCTCCCCTCTAATTAGGCATCACGAGAGGGGCCCGAGCGCTGCTTCTCCCCTCTCGTTAGCACCACTCCCCGGCACTTCTGCTGCAATCCCCCCCCAGGACGGGTCTGAGGTCAAGGCCGGAGCAGAGCTGAACAGACAGAACTAAACGCGTGTGCTCGAACCAAGGCAGAGCTGCTCGGCTGCAAGGTTCGGGATCAGCTGTGCGTGAAAAATGTGCAGGCCAGATGATGCGCGGCTGCTGCGAAATGAAGTTCAGAGCCGGCGTCCAGGAACACACAACGGGATAAAACAACAACGCTCAATCACGCTGATGGAGGCGACACGAGTTCGCCGCAGATGGAGCCCAAGATGTTTCATCAGAGGAACAGAATGCCAGAGGCTCGGCTTTCAAGCCCGGCAATGACAAATAAACCTTGTGATGAAGGAACAAATACATTCACGAGGGGCTCCAGAGGAAGCAGAGAGGGGACAGAGGGCAGCCACCTGCGAAATCACAATAGAGCCGACTATCCGTGATGGGCGTGGGAGCTACAGAGGCTATCACAGCTCAAGTGGATTCAAAAAGTCCCTCTGCTGTGATGTTGCCATCTGCTGGCAGCTCTTCATCAATGCGTGACAGCAGCGTCATTTTAAAAATCTGAATTTGCAGCGTCATATTTATGTTTCCTCACTATGCATTTTGTTATTGTCGTCTGAACAGCATGTCCTCTTGTTTACACGCTGGCACAGCACTGCAACATGATTCTAGGGAGTTATGCCATTTACTGGCACAGGCCACTTTGGGCACTCAGTCACAGCACGTTATTAGAAGTCGGCATCAAGCGATCGAAAGGTAAACAACGCTATCAGGTTCCATGAGATTTTGGAGGGGACACAGAAAACCACAACTTTTTCACAAACCCTGGTTTGTTAATCAGCGCCTCATGTTAAAGCAAGAGTTTGGCATTTTTGTAAAGGACGCTGATTTGCTTTCTTGCCCAGAGCAGGATGACTCTTATTTCTTTTAGACACGAAGCAAACCAAAGGAGATGGTTAGCTTAGCTTAGCAAACACCACAACTTTTACACTCTGATTTACACTTAAAACAAAAGATATGACTAGTTACAGAGTGGGGAGAAAATGGCAGATTCATCTTGTTTTCAGGCTTTATGCTAAGCCAAGCTAACGGCCCACTAGCCCAGCCTTCATAATTAGAATGAAGACATGAGATTGCTCTTGTTCTATTCCACGTGGAAAAGGGAGACTCAAGCACCAGCGCACTTAAAGGGCAGCTTTTGCTTTCGGCAAGAAAACAAATGAGAAATTTCCTCCAAAATGTCCAACTGCTGCACAAATTAAAGCGAGGTTCTGGAGTTAAAGACAAAAACGCTCTGTCAGGTTTTCTTTATCTGCCTGTTCAATCAGAAGGAGTGTCAGTCATCCCTGTGACTGCCAAAAAAAAGGGGGGAAACTCTCTTTTGCAAATTATCTGACACAAGCTCACCCTTCACAATCATTAGGTCTCATTTTAGATTTTCTCTTAGGTCGAGCCAAATTTGTAAAATCTCTATTTGCACAGCAGCGCCTTGGAAATATAGGAACTGGCAGTGTCAGGATTCAAAATGAGGTAAAAGAAGAAAGTCAAATTGGAGATGAGAGCTTCACCAAAGCCCAGCTATTGCTTTATTGCAAATATTGTTGAAAGTGAATTTCCTTTGGGATCCAGCATCCAATAGAATCTGCCATTTCTTGTTCGGTGCTGCAGGACTTCTCCTTCATTAGCCCGCTGAGAACACTGGGAAGCTACTTCCTTTTGGCAGAGTTTTATAGAGATGCAGGCCTGTTCTGTGGATTTTCAGGGTTGGAAGAGCAGCATGCTGGCGCACCTGAGCAGGACGCACAGGAAACACTGCTGCAGCGCCAGGAACGCTGAGAGCACTGCATGAAAAGTGAAGCATTTTGTGGGTACCTTGGCAATTCACGCAAACATGAGTACCAGTGAATAATGTCCTTGGACTCCAAGTAACACACACACTTCCACGCTAAACAAGCCCCAGCCTCACTCTGCAGATTAAGCCCAGATGGGAACAATGAGATGAGTATGAAGGCTTTTGCAGCGTAACTGAAAACACTCGGCCTTGTTAACGCGCTCCAAAAACTCGCTCCATCCATCCATCACTGGCCAGATGTTCTCTGAAGCCTTTTCCTTTTACTCCTCGAGAGGGACCGGTCCCCTCTCAAAATTAATTCACTTCCCATTCCACTTGCGTCCACAACAAAGGCGCTCGTGAAAGCTAATTGGATAGTTTGTGGTCTTTGTGATCCGGCGGTTGAGTCAGGGAGCGTGTTTCAGAGTTATGTTGTTGTTGACGCTCATTCGCTTGGGACCATTTGCACGCCGTGACCCCACTTAATCCTGCCATTAGACCCCAAAGCTTCCCGCTTCTGAGAAGTTAAAGACACTCTGCTCGCCACATTAGGAGTGAGAGGGACCGTTTCCCTGAATAAACACCAGAATCTGTTGCTTTGGTGGCTAATTTCCCTTTTCGAATTCCAGCTGAGTAATTAGAGGAAAGGCATGCGGTGAAGTAAGTGTGGCGGTGAAGCCTGATTTATATCCATCAAACGCTGAAAGCCATACATCACCAGCAGCTCCCAAAAGGAGAGTAAAATTATCCACTTCAATGGAGACATCACTGCCACGGTCTGTTACTTTGTCTGTGTTTTATTTACGATATCAAGAGGCTTAATATCATGCAGCCAGCTCCGTCTGTCAGAAGAAAGCTAGACTCAGCTTGACTTCTGTGTGGTAGTTTCACTGTAAATGTGGATGTAGATGCAGTTATAGCACAGATCTACATTAACTAGCATCTCCAATTCCTATTTTTCTTCCTTGTATTTCCCAATAAATGCATTTTAATGTTACCGAGGCAAGCAAATCTTTCAAAATCTTTGTGAAAAGTAGACATCCCAGGCACTGTTTCTCAGACATCAGTTTACACGGAAAGAAGAGAATTCACTGAATAAAAATGACACTAAAAATGTCTTCAACAGTTAACTTTTAGCAACTGCAGTGAAAAAGACACTACAGAGAATCTGCAGAAGACGTCTGAGTCCAGCTACTGAAGTCGGTTGAGGTTTAAAACAAGATAAGTCAAGATAAGCCTTTATTAATCCCACAGAAGGGAAATTTGCACGATTGCAGCAGCAAATAGTGTAAAAATGTAGAGAAATCAGTCAAAAAAAAAGAACAATTAATATACATAATTACTGTAGCTATTATGCAGATATTGTTCCATTTGTAGAAATTTAAACGCAGCATATTGCACAGACCAAACCTGTAAGACTCAGGATTATCACAATGAGACACATGAAGGCTTTTTGATTAACAGACACCAAAGAGATCTACTTTTTGGACAAATATAGGTTTGTTTGGAACCGAAAATACTGGTTTAACAACATGTTAGTCAGCTGCAGACTGGAAACCTGAGGCATTATGAGTGGTCGTGTATGCAAACAATTTACAAAAATGAATAAAAAGTGTGTTTTTGGTCGTCTGAAGAAACTCAGCTTGTAGTGTAGATACAGACATGAGATGAATTACTCGGAAACACAAAGTCTCCTCATAAACAGGTGCCAAGAAGAACAGAAAACACAACAAGGATTTACTTTGCTCCGTAGCCCTGGCAGGTGCCAAATGACTATTTAAAGACACTATCCTCGGTGTTCAAAGAGATGTCTGGGTGTCTGTTAGGGGCACAGCGTCCTGCACATAAACCCTCATCCAATTTAAAAAAAAATAGGAAGAAAGTGTTGCTGGAAGGTTGCACTTTTTTGCACAAATCAGGGGGAATAGAGTGAAAGCAACAAGACCCTCCAAGAATCACTCGAGGTATGTCATTATGTCACCCACAAAGGAAGGTCTATTCCATTTAGGGTTGGAGCCGCAGGCCATTTGGACCCCACACACACAAATCACACTTCCAGCGGCTCGTACACACAAATACAGAGTCTCATTCTTTGGACAAATGGTAACGCGGAGAGTTTGACCCAGGAGCGCGGATGAAAAGGAAAGGCCTCTGCAGAGCGGAGACCCTCGGAGGCAGCACTTGTCGATCTCCGGCCCCCCCGAAGCGAAGCAGTGGGTGAACAGATACATGTCCAGTGCTGACTCATTCTGCACACTCACAACTCACACACATGGGAAAGCTTGTCAACTGCTGGACACTTTTTCAGGCCCACGAGATAATCACAGCACGGTAGTGGTTGCATCTTAGAAGTCAGTGTGAGGGTTGGACGTTGAATTGAGCTGCATTCATCACAGAAACACTTCTACAGCCTCATGATGATGTTTGCACCCATCAATGCAAATTTCACAAGATTTCCTCTAATTTTCAAACCGCACCGTCATCAGGCCAGTTCTGGACAGTGGCCTGGAAAGAGTCGCAAAGCCCTGAATCACTGATTACAGTGTGGACGTGCTCAGCTTTGCTATGTGGCAGCCGGGGTGTCTGAAGCCCAAATCACCTTGAAGTGTTATTAGCACCTGTCGCGGTCGTTTACGTACGCCGACAGCGGCAACCCACCCTAAAAGCCCTAAAATCTGTCCGTGCACCAAACAACTGCTGTGTGCTGCGCTTGGACCTCTTGCTCAGCTCGTTTGCGCAGCATGAATCAGCTTTTCCGACACTTGGGTCGTAAAAGACTGATGCACGAGCATGAACGGTCTTCAGGAGACAACACGCTGAAGATGACTACTGTTAGCTGAAGGTAGAAGTTTGTTCAGAGGAATCATTTAAGATGTTAATTCCATCACATAAATGCACAGCAAATCTATTTTATCAGCCGTTTTTAAATTATTTCTTAAATTTCCATGAATACATAGTAACATTCTGTTGCTTATTTTATTCTCTAACAATAATCCAAAGGTTTTTGCAACATAGCATCACTTCAGACTTGCTTTCTAATCTCATTTACAGCACCATCACACTCAAAAAAGTATTTCCCACAACTTTGATTTACTTCAGGATTTGCTTCAGGATTTCAAGTCCTTGCTTCTGTCTTAACCTGCAAAGTCAGTTAAGATTTATAATTACAATACAGATGATTAAAGAGGAAAAGCTCATTCCTCTGACTTAATTGCTCATTGGTTGGACATAATCTCAACAGAAGTTGGATTAACTGAAAAAGACTGATACAAAAAAAATTCTGTTTTGTTGAGCCTAAACACATTTTAGAGTGCAGAATGATGTTAATTCAAAATACAAATGAATGAATCTAAACTTAAATGTGCATTTTAAGATAGATTTCAGTTTTCTTGGGAGACAAGGTTCCAGAAATCTGCATCCCAGAGCAATCTTGCAAGAAATTAAACAAAGATGTGATTTTAAAAAAAATCACTTCAGACACACAAAAAAGTGGATCTCTGTAGGGTTGATTTTATACTCTAGAAACAGTGTGCAGGTCAAACTGAAAGCAACAGGTGTCTCCTTTCTTTCCCAAAAAGCTGAATTAATGTGGCCAAACTGAGGAGACGCGCCTCCTTCTGCAGCGTTCAGTGATCGGATCACAGCTTTAAAGTGAGGAAAGCCCAGCAGCTCACCTCCACGCAGACAGCGAGCAGCAGCAGCCCGGTCGTCCACAAACAGCCTCCAGTCATCTCGGACGCAAACGGAGTGATTTGAGGGCGCTGAGAGACAGCTGCTCTGTCCGCTCTGTGAGCCGCTCCGTCCGGACAGAAAGAGCTCAGCTGTCCGCTGCGCTCCGGAGACGCTTTCCAGCCAGGCGCCGAGAGAAAGAGGGAGGACAAAATGGGTAAAAGTCAGCCAAGAAGAGACAGACACGACATGACACTTCACAGTCGCTTCCAGATATTTTGTTCCCCCAGCAAACACGTTGCTGCTAAATTTATGTTTGCATACCAGGCGTGCGTCAGGAAAAGGGGCTCACCCACCTTACATTCTTAAAGAAACACGCTCCCGGTGCACGGCGCGCTGGAGAGATGCTTCCCTGCTCCGCTTTCATCCTAATGAAAGGCTGCAGCGGCTGATGTAACCCAAACCAGCGGATTCCCACTCAAAGCCCTTCACTGCTAGTCTGTGATCAGCTGTTTGTACTGGAGCAAACAAACTGGAGACCAGTTTGATGCAGTAAACAGAGCAGGTGTCCACATCAGGCTGCCTTAGAACTCATTTTTCTCCAAGAAAAAATCACTTCTGAACTGAAGTCTACACTGTAAAAAATAAACAGTTATTAAGCATCTCGTTTTTGTTGCAATAAACGTTTTTTTGTGTTTTCTTTTTTCTGTATTTAAAAGGTTTTGGGAATGTGTCAGTATTTGAGTTTCTTTTCATATTTTCCTGGCAGTCTTGCTGACAGATTTTTAAATTTAGTTTTTATAGTGTACTTAGAACTCAGTGACCTGATTTAGCACTGCAAAGATTCTCACAAAAGTTTTCTACAAGAGCTGCATGCATTGAAAGGAAATTCTAATTCTAGAGTGAAATATACACTGTAAAAAAATGTGTTTTTTGCGATTCTTGGTGGGGGTTTTTTTTTTTTAGATTTCCTGCAGATAGTATCTTGTAAAATCACAGAAAAAAAAAACTATCCATGTGCATGATGACTGTTAAATAAACAGCCCATAACTGTACATAATATCTAAATATTTTTCAACAATGTACGACAGCATTTTGCTCTATTCAAATCAGTGGAGAATATCATCATTTTACACAAATTTGTCATTATTTTTACAGTTTTGTTTTGCTTGTTTTTTTTTTTTGCAGTTTTTGAGTGTCACAGTAAATGAGGGGTTTGTTTTGCATCCTTGCTGACAAATTTTTAAGCAGTTTTTTCCCGTTTTTTTTCTACTGTACCATATAACTCAATAACTGGATTTATGTTCAATTCAATAAAAGTATGGAAAAAACTATTTTGCCTCAGTGAAAGAAATTGAAGTAAATGAAGTAAAATCTACAGTGTAGAAAAATAAAGTTTTGAGCAGTAATATTTGTTTCACAACTTCCCATGATGATTGTTCAAAAAACAGGCCATAACTGTACATAATATCCACATCATATATTTATAAACATGTTAACCATAAAAATCAGGCCAAAACTCTAATTTAAGTCCACATCAAAAACGTGTATTTTTTCAAAAAAAAGTAAATCATTATTTTTATAAATTTGTAAAATTACACTATTTTCTACTGTATTTCATATGACTAAAGTTTAAAGAAAATTTATTTATATTACTGGGCAAAAAATTACTGTACTTGAGGCTAAAAATATAATCATATAGATATTTGCCATTATATTTGACTTTTTTTTAACATTACAGTATTCCATCATTCTTTACCTTACTTTTTGTGGCACCCTTGCTGCCGGATTTTCACAGTTTTTTGTTTGATTTTTAACAGGATATTTATTTTACAGTGTAAGCACTGACAAATTAAACCCAACCACAGGTTCTTTTGAAAGTTGGTGCTAATTTCAAGGCCCATTTGAGCTCATGTAGCACGGACAAATCCAGTCCTGTCAAGTCAAGTCACCGTTATTTATGCAGCATATTAAAAACAACTCATGTCGAGCCAAAGTGCTTTTCCAACAGAAAGTTTTAGGTGGTTCAGGCACAACTTTAGCCTCATGATCATTTCATTGTAACACAGCACCCGCAGCTTTTTTGCCTCATGAGCTTTAGACAGTTGCCGCTTTGTTAATTACAGGCAGAAGTGAATCATCCTGAGCAGCTCAGAAAGGTCCACTCCTCTTTTTAACTCCCTGCATCATGTGCAGCACAGGTCCACGGGCTTCGGCTGGAACGTGAACCATGTGTTGTCAGCTATGCACCACTTGAGGATTGTGCCTACTTTTCACAGCTTTAGATTTAGTCACAAGTATGAAATGCATTAGTCTTTCAAGTTAGCCATCCGGCGCTGCCAACCATGTGACATTTAAGGTCAGGAAGCCGTTTATCTGAATCAGGCTCCGACTGCTTATGAAATGAGATCAACTGGATGAAAAGAAACCTTCGTACTCTTGGCCTTTGCTGGCATTTGACTGGAATCTCTGTTGTTTCTGATCTACTTTGATGAGACCCATGTCATTCCTGTCCAATAAAAATAGCGGTTTCCTTCTGTTTTAAAGTATTTTTCATGAAGTTCAACAAAGGTCTGCTGTATCCCTGGATGTGAATGCCACATCTAGATACAAATCATGTGAGCAAATTAACTTTCTTTGAGTGTTGACATCATTTTTAAAATAAACCACAACACGTTCCGCTCCAGAGAGGAAGGAATTTTGCATTATAATTGATAGCTAAAGCTGGCGACTCCTCTTCCGTTTGATCCCATACCTTCATTAAACTAAGAGGCATGGAGTTCTTTGAAGCTGAGCCCACAGTGGTAGGGCATTAAGACTTGCTTGTCGCTTTTGAAGCTGTCCAGGGCCACCGTAATAACAATGTTTCTCCAAAATGTCATCTGTCCTCAGCATAGCTCACAGGGCCGACGGGGGGAGATGCCCGTTGGAGAGCCAAAATATAATACAGGTATGTGTGGCATGAGCCACCTGAATTGCTGCTTGACACGCAGGCATGAATTCGACTTAATCTTTATTAACACACCGAGCGCAAGAATGTAAATGTTTATTTCCCCAGGAGAGGAGGGGGAACTCTTTACCTGACGACTGCGGCGGGGCTTGAAATCATTTCCTCTCCACCTCGCAGGTTAAATTATCGTCCTTAATCGCTCCTTGAAACCCAAATCCTACCTGCTCATGCCACTCATCGTGAACAGTCCAGTGTCTTTGAAAAGAGGAAAGAGCCTCTCATTGAACTCTGACCACCCGGCGGCACCCTGAGACGCCCACAAGACACCCCACAAAGCCCCAGCAAGCAGCAGCTAAAACTCTGAGACATGAATAGTTTACATTCACCGCGACTGGCGGTGCATAGCTAAGCTCCGTCCTCATGTTACAACTGTTATTCTTATTGATGGACACATTCAGTGGGATCACTCGCTCAAAGCTCTCCCCATCAGTCCAGTTGCAAAATCACGGCCCCCGAGGCGCAAATGTATTTTTAGGAACTCTGCGAGCTTAAATAGCATCTGTCGGTTGTTTGCTCAACAGATCTGACAGGATTTTTATGTGTGGGAAGACAAATAAGAGGTTGAGGCGGCAGCTAATGACAGTCTTTCAGCTGAAATCTTTTATTTGAATGCAGTGACTGGATGCTCCATGACACTTTGGGGTCTTTTTAGAGGCAGTGAACACACCGGCAGCACACAAGCATGACTTTACAAGTGCAAAGTAGGTCCACGGTTTGTACAGTACATGTGTTGGTTTCCTAGCTAAACATACTCGGAGCAGGTCAGCGCCCCCCATATGAGTAACTTAGTTGTCTCCGTTCAGCTGACACCAAACATGGCTGTTTGATCAGTGATGTTTGGCCCGAGAGTCAAAGAGCTGCTTGTCACATGTGTTCAAAGAGCGCAGGAATTTGCCAGATACCAGGGAGAGAAAATGCCCTTCATGGGACACCAGGGAGCTTGTTTTTGCATTAGAGGCAGATTTATCCCCCAAAACCAACATCTCCTAATATAAAATTATGCGATTGAAGAAACAGTTTTGACCTTCTGACTAAAGTCTAGATGAGAAGGATGATACCGGGGCTTGAATAGATCGATTAGCAGCAATCCCGTCTCCTTTAATGAACATGTTGTTTATTATTATTTATTATTTTACTGAATCTCAGCTGGAAACTACACATTGAAGAAAAGAATTAAGGCAGGCATTACTTTTAGCAAAGAAATCTGATGCAAAACTCTCATAAATAACACTTTTTATATTCATACATGTTGGATTTGTGTTTTAGAGGTGCTGTTTCTAGTTGCAATTATGTTTTACTAAGCTAACCATGCAGGAAGAATGTAAATAAAAGTTATTTCCCAAAGTGGTGAACTGTTCCTGCAACATAAAGCACTTCTCTGAGCGTTGTTGTGGCACTTTCCAGTCCCCTCTGCACACAGCTTAACGCCACTCGGTTGCTTTTCTCATCTGCCCTGATTGCCTTTACGGCCCTGTGGAATTTGGCACGCTATCTGTATGTGTGTGTTTGTACGTGTGTCTGCTCATGCTTGAGACTCCGGAGGAAAGGAAAGCTGCTGCCATCGCTGGGCCTCAGCGTCCCGGGAATGCCAGGCTTGCTAAAGGGACAGTAACCTGCCTGTCTGTCAGCGCAGATCCGTTTCGGCTGCAGGCGTCGCCTTCCATCGGGCATGTCGTAACCTCCACATGCTGTCTCAGGGCGTCACGCCACAAACCACCAGTCAGACTTGCAGACAGTGGGCACAACACTTCTTCGCACTGCTGCCAGTGATCAGTCAGCTCGTCTGAAAACACAAGGGTGTAATTTTTTCTCTTTAGGGAAGTATCTAATTACACACAAATCCTGGCTTACAGCTAAAACCAGATATGCTGCTGGATGAATATTCATACATTTGCTTGGATAACTTTGGATCAAGTTCAATAAGACTGAGCTGCTGTGCTACATCAATCTGGTAATCTAACGACAAAATTAACCTGAGATACAGTATCGGATGTTTCCTCATCAGATTTTCCACTGATGTTACAGCTAAGCAACAAAAACCAAACAGCAGAGCAGCAGAAAAGGATACCGTTACGTTGTAGAAGAGGATGTCTATTGTTTTAGTAAGTCTTCTGCCGGCCAGTTGCTGGCAGAGGAATTGAACAGCATTGTTTGGGGCACAGAGGACTAAACAGCTACGGTTAAAGATTAACGTTTTAGTTTGATTGTAGAAAAAGAGCTATGATGCCACAATTTTACTACTTTGGAAAAATCACCAATCAGTCATTACACCTAAGCCACCTTCTGGCCTTCATGGATCAGGCTTGTTCCGTTGCATTGTCAGTTTGGATGCCTTGGGCTCTTTGTCATGCTTCTTGCGCCATTCCTGAGCAGTTTTTGTGGTGCACTTCCTCTGCAGTACCCAGGGAAAGCACTAGGTGGCACAAGCATTTGAATAAACAGCACCTTAATTGTAGCCTAGCCACGCTAGACCCAGGTCTGAAGACGCAAGGGTCTAGGAACTCTGGACAGGGAGGGAGGTGGGCTAAAAGGTTGTCTTTCAAATCACTCTGCAGCAATTGGGTAGGTATACAACCAATCAGTGCAACGAATAGGCTGACGCAGTTCCTAGAGCACTGGACATCAGAGGATAAGGGAGTTCGGTGCATAGATATCTATGGTTCAGTGAAGCCTTATTTATACAGTCAATGGGTGAAGCTCAAGTATATTAAAGACATGTTAACAGAAAGATTATTCAGAGTCGGTGCTAATGGAGCTCAACAACTGTTGTCGTTTTTGTTGTTGACCCTGGCAGAGAATTAAATTCGTTGCCGTGGGTTGTCTAGCGCGGCTAAGCTAGTTGTTTCCGGTTGTTTCTGTCAGAATCGTCGCGCCTCTGTCGTCACTTAGTTATGGCCGCCTTCTGACTCTACACTTCATGGTGATTCGTCGGTCAGTTTTAGGAGCATCCAACCTCGAGGCTTACCAAAGGTAACTAGACCCACCCTGGCAGAGAATTAAATTCGTTGCCGTGGGTTGTCTAGGCTACCTTAATTGACCCTTTGAGCCTGTCTTGTTCTTCTTCTTGGATACAGAAAACTAAACTATGACTTTGAGCACAAGAAACAAAATAAATATTCATTGTTGGAAATAATCTCTCTTCTGTGACACTTGTAGGACATAGAATAATGGAATTTTACATTAAAGATGATGTTTTACAAGAGAAACAATCCTTGAGAGAGCAGCTTTATGCGTTGTCTGGGAGTTTATTACACTCGCTACAGTTTCTTAGGGCTGCGCAAAAGTAACTAACTTGAAGTTGCTACATCTTTTGAGTTTGAAAACAGCCCTGAAAGAGGCTCTACGGGGGCGAGTCTTGCCGTTGGAACATGCACAAAGGCCTAAAATGGACCGCAAGTTCCTGTAGGAGTGCTGTATTGTTTTGGAATAGCTTTAAGGTGGGTGTTAAGTTTTAAAGGAACATCCACAAGAAAGCGAGGACTAAAGGTTTCAATGCAGAACATTGCATTGTAACGAGAAGATCAACGCTAGTCACTTCTCAGTGGTTTAAATGCTGTGGCTGATTGGTGTATAACTTAAATAGTGCTGAAAATTTGCAGAATGGAAATCTAACACACCTTAAAGTGTGATTACAGGTATGAATTCTACTTGATTCAATGTCGATGTTTGCAAGAGTTTAGTCATTTTTTCCCTCCATCTTGCCTGGATTTAATCTCTGCCTCATTTCACTCAATCAAAGTTTAAGAGCTCAAGAGCTGAGGTAGAACCACAGAGTAAATTTTCACAGCTATTCCTATTCTATTATGTTTTGTAACCGAATATATAAAGACCACTTCTACTTTTTTGTCCCCTTGTTTGCTTCACTTTTCCAACTTTCCTGTCTGAAGTCTGAATCACATTAGTGAGACAATACTTGCAACATAATTAGTCAGGTGTTCCCTACGGCTTTCAGGAGATGCCAGTAAACATGTGGGCTTGATTTTTGCATCGCCATTCACATGACTCATCTCCTTTAATTCCTGGAATACGAAAAAAATAATTGCCGAATGGATGGCAAGCACCGTGTGTCATGAAACACTGCAGAGTGAATCCAGCCAGGCTGCTTCACATGTCAGGATCATGTACTGTGCTGCAGGACCCCTGGCTGCCCATAGAGACCACCTGAGCGGAGGTCTGCATGTCTTTTTGTCTGTGTGAAAGGGAAAAGCAAGACAGAGGAGAAGAGGGGAAATGACAGACAGCTTGGCCCGGCTGTCAGCTGCCACTCGGTTCCCATTCTGACTAACCTCACATCCAAACCTTGTTCTTCTGGGTTCTTCAAACTCCTGCACACCTCAGGTACTGTTTTGGAGGCCAGCTGAATGTCCGTCTGACAGTGAGACTGCAAAGGAATAGCCCAGAGAGAAAGCAGAAATGAAGCGAGGGCCCATTTCCCACGTTGTTCTTGGCTCCTGTCTGCCCCCGAAGACTTAAGCGAACACTTCCAAAACAAAGAGATTGTCTGTGTAGGTGCCCAAATAGCCAACCCACGCATGTATGCGCACTTGCACACAGACAGAGACACACTCACACGCTGGGACATAAAAAATGTTATTCTAATTCCTTCTAAGTGCCTATTTAAGCAGCTGTTTTCTGTAAACACTGGCTCGGACGGCACAGTTCGGACATTTGGTTTTAGATCATTCTCAATTATATTATAATTACGAGGACTCGCTGTGGTTATCAGCAACGGCACCCAGAAAATATAGCTGAGAATTGCTGCCCCTTTGCCAGCACAAACAGCCGGCGTGCTAATCCCAGCATGGCTCTGTGAAAGCGGCCTGCGATGGGATACTGTGGAAACATGGCGGGGTCATGCAGGACGGTTGTCGGAGCCACACGGGGGGAAAAGCCTTCTGTGGTCATTGTCTGACCTGCCATCTGACCCATTCAAAGTATGTGCCCATTGAGCGACTCAGCAATTACACACGTGGACAAAATTGTTGGTACCCCTCAGTTAAAGAAGGGAAAAACCCACAATTCTCACTGAAATCACTTGAAACTCACAAAAGTAACAATAAATAAAAATTTATTGAAAATTAAATAATCAAAATCAGCCATCACTTTTGAATTGTTGATTAACATAATTATTTTAAAAAACAAACTAATGAAATAGGGCTGGACAAAAATGATGGTACCCATAACTTAATATTTTGTTGCACAACCTTTTGAGGCAATCACTGCAATTAAACGATTTCTGTATTTGTCAATGAGCGTTCTGCAGCTGTCAACAGGTATTTTGGCCCACTCCTCATGAGCAAACAGCTCCAGTTGTCTCAGGTTTGATGGGTGTCTTCTCCAAATGGCATGTTTCAGCTCCTTCCACATATGTTCAATGGGATTCAGATCTGGGCTCATAGAAGGCCACTTTAGAATAGTCCAACGCTTTTCTCTCAGCCATTCTTGGGTGTTTTTGGCTGTGTGTTTTGGATCGTTGTCCTGTTGGAAGACCCATGACCTGCGACTGAGACCAAGCTTTCTGACACTAGGCAGCACATTTCTCTCCAGAATGCCTTGATAGTCTTCAGATTTCATCGTACCTTGCACACTTTCAAGACACCCTGTGCCAGATGCAGCAAAGCAGCCCCAAAACATTACTGAGCCTCCTCCATGTTTCACCGTAGGGACAGTGTTCTTTTCTTCGTATGCTTGGTTTTTGAGTCTATGAACATAGAGTTGATGTGCCTTACCAAAAAGCTCCAGTTTGGTCTCATCTGTCCAAAGGACATTCTCCCAGAAGCTTTGTGGCTTGCCAACATGCATTTTTGCAAATTTCAGTCTCGCTTTTTCATGAGTTTTTTTCAGCAGTGGTGTCCTCCTTGGTCGTCTCCCATGAAGTCCACTTTGGCTCAAACAACGACGAATGGTGCGATCTGACACTGATGTACCTTGGCCTTGGAGTTCACCTTTAATTTCTTTGGAGGTTGCTCTGGGCTCTTTGGATACAATTTCAACGATCCGTCTCTTCAATTTGTCATCAATTTTCCTCTTGCGGCCACGTCCAGGGAGGTTGGCTACTGTCCCGTGGGTCTTGAACTTCTGAATAATATGAGCCACTGTTGTCACAGGAACTTCAAGCTGTTTAGAGATGGTCTTATAGCCTTTACCTTTAAGATGTTTGTCTATCATTTTTTTTCGGATGTCCTGGGACAATTCTCTCCTTCGCTTTCTGTTGTCCATGTTCAGTGTGGTACACACCTTTTCACCAAACAGCAGGGTGACTACTTGTCTCCCTTTAAATAGGCAGACTGACTGATTATGAGTTTGGAAACACCTGTGATGTCAATTAAATGACACACCTGAGTTAATCATGTCACTCTGGTCAAATAGTTTTCAATCTTTTATAGAGGTACCATCATTTTTGTCCAGGCCTGTTTCATTAGTTTGTTTTTTTAAATAATTATGTTAATCAACAATTCAAAAGTAATGGCTGTTTTTGATTATTTAATTTTCAATAAATTTTTATTTATTGTTACTTTTGTGAGTTTCAAGTGATTTCAGTGAGAATTGTGGGTTTTTCCTTCTTTAACTGAGGGGTACCAACAATTTTGTCCACGTGTGTATATCTGTGCCTCACAGGTCAGCGACCAGCGCCGTGCTCTTCCAGCTATGCAATACGAGACTTCATTTTTCTCCTCTCTGAGAAAATCATTACCGAAAATCATCATTAGTGTGGAAGTGGGGTCAGGGTGTGGTCCCACTGGAATGCACAGGATCTCATTTTCAAAGCAGACACTGACCTTTTCTCACACTTTTCACCATGTACAGTTGTTGACTTACTTTTTAACTTGATCCTCACAGTGTGAAGTGCAGAGGGTTAACTTGGATGTCTTAGCTAATGAGCCGGAGTCATTATTTGAGGATTACATCTGACAGGTGCACAGAGCCTTGCCTAATAAGACTCTTGTCTATATGATTGCTTTAAGTCCGAGGTTGCTGCCTTGCTAAACACATATTGTCTGAGCAGATCCGTTGTTTATTAAAAGCTAAAGTAATGGTTATTTCAAGAGAGCAGGCGTCATCTTGTTAACACGTAATTCATTTCTGTGCACACAACCTCTCCTGCTCCAAGGCTGGGAAGAATAATAGAGCCAAATTTAGCAGCGGAGCTACAAGAGCCTATGCAGCTATTTTGGTCCCAGATGTTGAAATTCTGGTGTCAATTTACTCTGACGATAAGAATACAGCGGACATTGAGCTCACCAATGTCTTCCTTATTTGTATAATATCTACAGGAATTGTGCAAAGTATGGAAATAAAAGATGGACATAGCCACCAAGTCCAAAAGCAAAGAAGTGCTTTGAACTGGCATTCTCTCTAACGGCCAGCAGAGGGCGACTCCTCATTGAAAAAAAGTTCTAATTGAGTGTGTTAATTCCAGATCACATGACCTGCTGCACATGATGTCATTTCCTCCTGAAGAAAAGACTGGAAGACTCCAAGGCTTTCTGAGTTATTTAATATAAAGTAGTGGGTTTATTGCATGTTAACAGATTTTCTACAATATCTGTATGAATAACTTTCAATTTCGATTTTACTCAGTTGTATTTATAATATTTAGAAGAATCTTTCTGTAAAAATGCCATGTGGTGTTTGGTTAGAGGCGGCCATGTTGATTTTAGACCTAAAAACAGCACAAATGTCAACTATGATACATAAAGTCCTACAATTATATATTGAACCACATAATAAAATTATTAATTTTACAGCACAAGAAAATTTGTGTTATTTTATTATGAAAATATCACATTCAGATGTCTGGTTGCTTTTTATACTTTGAAGCTGGACTTAAATAGGGTTTAAAATTGGCTTATAATCAATCAATCAATCAATCAGTTATAGATGGAGAAGAAAAAGATCAGAAATACCTTATTTATAGTATAAGGAAACCCAAAGCTAAAAGCCACAGAATATTCCCTTTAATTCTGTTATTTTATTTATATTTGGTGTGTCATTTTATTCCACAAAATTGACTTCAGGATATTTAGAGGTTAATCTAGTGAACTTTCAGCAGTTTTGAATTTAAAGTTTTGTATCTGAAACCACTGTATTAAGTGAACACACAGTTCCCACTTCCAGGTGTGATGGGCAGCTGCAGCCACCTGTCACCTCCACAGCTTCCACTGACAGACAGCAGAGTGTAGAGTTAACCAAAGCATACCACTGCACCAAAGACTTGTCACTTTCTTTCTCCTCGGCTTTAAAGCCAAAGGACAGCCACTCTGCCGCCGTCTTTCTCTTCCTGTCTGAGCTCTTTCTTCCTGCAGCGCCTCTGACTGTGTGTGATCCGGAGGTGTGACACTTTCCCAGTAGCCCTCAGGTATCCGTTACCCAGCCGGGAGCCTTGGCACACTGCCTGCATCCCAACCTGTCTCTGAGGGCACAATGGAGCGATCCCTGAGCGAGGATCTCCAATCCCCCTCCTGCTGCCAGCTGCACACCAGCAGACCCCCCTCGGGATGCAGGTGGGAAGAGCCTCCAGGCAGATCTTTGTTTCCCTAAACTGTCTGCAGGATGAGAGAAGCAGGAGACTTGGCTCAGATCATCAGGATACTAGCTGTCCGGTACATCTGTGGTCTTATGATATGGCTTAGACTAAATCCTGATACTTGCAGCAGTAAATCAATGTACCAGCTGTAGCAAGGAGCTCTACATCCCACTTGTGTGGACCATGTTTCCATTTGGGTAATTGTGCTTTGCAAGATTTGAATTTTTTGAATAAAATGAAGATTTTTGCAACCTCATAAAATAATCATACTGGAATTATGCATGTCAGCCGTCACAGCACTCCAACCATACATGAGTAAACTGTAAATGAGTAACACAAATGAGAGCATTAGAAATATAGCTTAAAAAATGTACATTTAAATTCCATAGTTTTGTTTTGTAGTTCTTTTGTTCTTAATTCTCAATTTTAGATTTTTTGTAATTATGTTGGTTTCCTTTTGACTCATAACTTTGTGTGTTCTCTGTTTTAGTCTGTTACCATAGTGTTTATGTGATGAGATAAATTTCTATTTTTGTACTTTTGACAACAAAATGTTAAAAAAAAAAGCCCTTTCTGTAACATGTGTAACTAAACTGATGCAAGTTTATTTATATATAATCTTATATTTTAGGCAAAGGCAAGTAAATTACAAAATACAGAAACATAATTTTAAAAATAGTACTTACAATTTCAAAAATTGATAAAGTGCACACAGATTCATTAAATTATTAACTGAGAAAAACAGCAGAAAAAAAGACAAAACATGACAACAAATAAGAGCCTGTTCAAGATAAAAAGCACAAGTGCAGACATGTTTAATACAAGTACATTCTGGTTGGACCAGACTTATCAAGATGAAAATGATAAATTAAAAGGAATAGGGCAAAAGAAATTACCACTTTTCATGAGCAGAAGCAGGAAACCCACAGACTGAACCGTTGAATCAGCGTGAACTTTGTCTACACTGGCGCCATCTAGTGGATTAAATCTGTAAATAATACAAAGATGCATTATAGCGTGACTGAGGTGTAATTCAGTCATCAGTGTATACAGTAAAAACGTGGCAAGAACTTACTAAATCTCAACCAAAACGTGTTTATACATACACGCATCAGATATGGTGGAAACAACAGCCACATATACCCTCCTGGGGGTAGAAACGAAACTAAAAGTGTATTTCGAAAGAGTGTGAACTTTTACCTTCATCTGCTGAATGGTCAGATTGTCAGCTGATGATTAAATAGGTCAGTGAACTGTAGTGACCCAGATAATGTCATGGACTAGACATGTGTGTCATTCTTCCCAAATAATCTGTCACTCAAACACAGTTTTGAGGAGAAAGGAAGTTTACAGATGCAGTAAATCATGTATTCTGATCGAATCCTAGTTTTCTATATCGTACATGCTATCAGTTGCTTTATTAATGGAGTCATTTTAAGTCATTTTATCTTGAACATTAACTGTCTTTGAACAGAGTTTTTCAGGAACATTTTTTCTTAATTTTTTTCTCCAAATATTACAAATATCAAATTACCCCTTAATATTGTTGTGATGGTGGTTGAAGTTATATTACAATACATTTAAAGTCCCCATGTGGTGAAAATCAAGTGCTTTGTTTTTAAATAAAATACAAATGGTAAATGGTCTGTATTTTTATAGCGCTTTACAAGATACAATACATTCACCCATTCACACACACACATTCACACACTGAAATCTTGTTTTAATATACATATAGAATGCAAAAAAAACAACATAAAAATTGGATTTTTTTTGCAATGGCAATGTTTCATATGTAAACAAAGAAAAACCTCTGAATATGTAACTTTGATACACAGTGATGAGCTTTTAAGGGGTTAGTCAATGACAGGAGAGGGACTTTGATGCATTTCTTCACTTAAACTGATGATTTGGAATCACATTACATTGACCCCCATATTACAGATTAATTATTACACTTACTAAGAAAATCTGAGCCGAACGAGCAGCTCTGAAAGCCTGGTAGAGTTCATCAAGTCACTCTGATGAGTCATGATTTAATCATGGCATTGTTCTTGATCAACTGGTGGACTTTGTTGCCATCAGACCACACAAAGGCTGATCACAGCAGTTTGGAGAACATGACGTGCACAATAAAATATGATCTGATCAACGTCCAGTGCAACGTGGTGTCTGACTCGACATACGCGTGGGGAAGTTCATCTACTACTGAACACTTTCATCAGACTCTCAGTCACTTATACAGACTTATTGCAGTTCTTCAGTGAATCCGAACTAATTTCAAAGCTTTCATCGTCCCTCAGACAGAATCTCAGTAACTGTGGTTTACTGCCGCCAACATTTTCATATGGGGCCTATTTGAGTTGCATAAAGGGGGATAAACAGGACCCAAAAGGTTCATCAACTCAATCCAGAACCCCGATGTGTCGGCCAATTCAATAATCTGAACTGAGCCCAGGTTTCCTCGTCTAGCCTCCAAATGTGGAGCATCCAGAGACACTGCATTAACACCTAATTCCCATTTTTAATAACACAAGCAAAAATAGAAATAAGCACTGACACATGGAGAAAAACACAGAGAAGCTCTCAAATTAGAACCAGAGACGCACATCTGGCTCCAATGAGCTACTGGCAAGCACAGGCCTGTTTATCTGCAATGTACGGCTCTATTTAAGCAATGAATATAAGCAGAAATTAATTAAGAGAGGTGTTGTCTGGGTCAGGCTTCTTGCATTAACTTTGAGAAGTCACCTAATGTTTTTCTCATAAATTGCATTGCTTCTATCCATTGTGAGAAAATAGTGAATTAAAATGAACTGGGGAGACTTTTTGTGTTCCACTACATCCTCATTTTGAACAGTCATAATGTTAAAAAAAAAAAAACTTCAAAATTACTTTCTTTTTATGTCGTAATTAGCACTACACATTAAGCAGGCTTCTGGGGATGCCTGAATAACACCTGTTGACCTGTTGGTTTCTGTTTTGCCATTTAATACAAAATATGAACTTATTTCATTACGAATGAAATGAAGAAAATGTTTTTATTAGTGTCCTGCGGGAAAATAAACTCTTATTTTAAATATCAGTGATAATAATGTTATAGCAAATTTACAACGTTTGTCCAAGATTTTATTACTTATGTTGTAATTAAAGAAAGAGTAACATCAAAAATATAAAATAAAGTCAATGTTATGTGTAAGGGATGAGTTTATATTGATCAAAATTACTCCTGAGGTAAGATTAGATACACTCATACTTATAGAATTAAAATTAATGTCAAATAATGCTGAGTTTAAGATACAGGTCTTCATTTAAAGTTTACAGAAAATTTGAAATTTCTATTTTGACCAGAACAATGTGACAGACTGATGTAATTGCATGAAATCAGAGTGCTAAAGTGTGTCAGTGGTTGTTAATGCTGGTTTCACAGGAATTCCCCCACCAGAATCAACTTCTACCTCTTTTACCTTTGACCTACAAACATTACTGTCGCTTACGTCAACACAGTGGACTAAATCTCGCGATAACTGCAACCTATAAGAACAGCTGCTGCTGGCCGTAGCATCAGTCAGTTCGTTGACAGTGTGGAAACAATCGGTATTACTCGGTAAGTTTGCGCTTTAATTTATTTATTTTTTAACAGTGACACCTTTATAGCAGCTGTCATTAATTATGTGAGCTTTTATTACGTTATAGCTTTAAGACAGTTTGACTGGAATACGGAAGTAACCGGTTATTTACTCTCAACTTTTGAGTTTGCTCAGAAACTGATGTGTTTGTTGTTTTCTTCGACAGAAAAGCTTGGTTTTCTCTCCCTGGGATTACATTGAGCAGAGATGGCAGCAGCTGAAGTTATCTCAAGTCAGGTGAATTACACAGTAGGTTTTAGCTATTTTTTGTGGGCTGTAATTCAGACGTGAATGACAATTGGGGAAGTGAAATTGGTACTTTAAAATATAAAGTCAAAGGATTTTGGGCAATAATCAAACTGTCTAGAAACCAAAATCAAAACCAGTTGTGTTATCTATATATAGAAACTAATGGAGTTTTTGGAAATAATAAAAGCAGCTTCTGGGTTTTCTATGTAGAGAAATGAAATCCATGTTTTGCAATAATCAGTGTCTAAAAAATTCAGAATAGTTGGCTGACATGTTATCTATACAATAATCAAACTGTATAAGAAGAATAAAATAAAAATGAGCATATGTGTTATCTGTACATAACTAATGGTATTTATTTTGCAATAATCTTTTAGTTTAATAACTTTCATGCTTGTACCTTTTGGATCTAAACCAATTTAAATACGCTCTAGTCCAAAAAAAAAACATGCACACCCAAGTGAAACTGCAAATTTAAATACTGTAGGTGTTCAAAAAAGATGTTGTTTTTATTGTAGCTGGACTCAAAAGTACTGTCAGTGTACTAAATCTCTTCCTGTTGCCCCACAGAGTGTGGTAGAGCGAGTGACCAGCCTCCCTCTGGTTATTTCCACCTACGGCTTGGTTTCCAGCGTCTACTCCAACACCAAAGACAACCACCCGTACATCAGGACCGTGTGTGAGGCTGCCGAGCAGGGAGTCCGGACCCTCACCTCTGTGGCCCTCACCACCGCCTCACCCATCATCGACAAGCTGGAACCTCAACGTAAGAGCCTAATTTCCAACTGCATCTAGTCATAGTGAAACTGTAAGGATAGCTGCGCTTTGACCAGCTGAGTCATGCAGGCAGAGCTTGAAACAGGAAGTTCAGGTCAGGCTGCTGCCTCTTGCTCATCATGATCTTTCACCTAGTTAGTGTAGTCACCCAGCAATGAAGCACAGAACTTGTAATACAGCTTGGATGTGTAATTAGGAACATTTAATTAGTTTTCTGTGTAGTATTTTCACAGTAGGCGTAGTTACAGCTTCGTTTCAGCTTGCCTAATTTCTTTTCTTTCTGTAGTTGCCATCGCCAACAACCTGGCCTGTAAAGGTTTGGACAAGATTGAGAAAACTCTGCCAATTCTCCACCAGCCCTCAGATCAGGTCTGCACTGCTTTCACCAATAAGCCAAATTGTGTAACATTGATGTGGACTAATCTCGACACACTGAGTCATGACCCATGTCCTGTTTTTCACAACTGCTGTTCTGTCACCAGCTTTTAATCATTAAAAAAAATTGTATTTTTTGTCTTCGGCTCAGATCGTTTCCAGCGCTAAGGATGTGGTAACCACTGCTAAAGACGTGATGACGGGCCGAGTGTCCGAGGCTAAGGGAACCGTCTCGGACACTCTGACCAGCGTCGTGGGCGTTGTGCAGGACAGGATGGAGAAAACCAAGGCTGTGGTCAGCGGGAGTGTGAGCTCGGTGCTTGAAAGCAAAGTGGCTCAGCTGGTCAGCAGCGGAGTGGACACGGCCCTCAGTACATCTGAGAGTCTGGTGGAGCATTATTTACCTCTGACGGAGGAAGAACTGGGTGAGTGGGGTCAACAACTTTACTTTAACTATTCAAAAAGCCACAAGGCTGGAAAGTTACTCATGCTTTTAAATCAAACCTAAAATAATAATTTTTTTTATCGTAAAGATGTGCTGTTAGTACAAAAAATAGATTTTCATTTATTTTTGCTTCAAAGAAAGCACAAAGTCTGGTGAGCTAAGGTTATTTGTAACAAGCTGTATCAAAGGTCAGCTGGAGTTTGTTGTTCAAGATGTTCTTGGTTCAGTTTCCAGGCAAACACTTATCGGATTGTGCATATCTAAGAATGTAAACTTGCATGAGTGGTCTGTTTTTCAGTGTCATTAAAAGGAGCTGTTGTTGGAACAGAGCTGTAATGTGCAGAAGCTTATAGCAAGCAATCCTGTTCACTAGGTTAGCTTAAATGAAGCAGTTTTCAGGGATTAACTGGTTAATGTTTTACAGGCTCAGATTCTTGCAAACATGATGGAATTTCAAGTTCAAACCATAAGTCTGTGTTTTGTTTTGTTTTTTTAAATGACTGAAAACATCAGACAGAGTCATGAAGTGGGAACGGAGCATTCATATGTTTGACTTCAAATTTAATGGGACACTTAACATTTCCTTGCCATGAAAATGCAAAATCTAATGCACAAGAAGGATTATCAGCTCAACAGTTTGAAATGTTCTGATACTGAAACTAACTGATCCACAATAGAAATTCAAAAACGAGAACCGCCACACTTGTAAATTAACGCTCAAACCTGAAATCGATTAACTTTTCATGACCAAACTCATCACTAACGAAGTAATGAGCTGAACTTGCCGATCAATGTCAAAAATTCATATTTTTCTGCCTTGTGACAGAGCTGGAGGCAAAAACGGAGAAGAGCATCGACGTAAAGCAGCCGAGCTACTACGTCCGCCTGGGCTGCCTCTCCACCAAACTGCGAAGGAGAGCGTACACCACGGCCATGGCCACAATACAGGAAGGGAAGCAACGCAGCATGGAGTTCATTTCTGAGCTCAACTCCACTTTTGAGCGGGTGGGTCTCATTTCTCATGAGGAAATCTGCATAAATACACTTCAAGGACTGCTTGCTAGCAACATTTAAGAAGTGTCTTGAAGTGAATTATTGAAAGCATGATTTGTTTTTGTCTAGATTGAAAATCGCAGAAAGAACAAGGTGAATTCCTCGGTGGCATGGAGGTCCGCTGGTGGCAGTCAGGAGAAGGGTCATGAAGCAGAGGTGATCGAGTCTCGCACCTTGGCTCTGGCACGTTCCCTCACCCAGCAGCTCCAGACCACCTGCCTGGTCCTGGTCTCCAGTCTACAGGGTCTCCCCAACAACATCCAACAGGAGGCGCTCTCCCTTAGCCACTCGGCCTTGCAGGTCTACAGCAGCTTCAGCAGAGCCAGGGTTCTGGGAGATCTTCCAGACACCGTGTTGGCCAGCAGCAAAGCTCAGCTGCACAAAATGAAAGATTCCCTGGACAACGTCATGGATTACCTGGTCAACAACACACCGCTCAACTGGCTGGTGGGTCCCTTCTACTCCCGCGTGGACCCCCAACCCACCCGAGCATCCACCTCTGCTGACCTCCAAGCTTCACCCTCCAGATGTGCTTCCTCTCAGCTGCTCAGGGAGG
The DNA here is from genome assembly GCF_021347895.1 of Acanthochromis polyacanthus. Lineage (NCBI taxonomy): Eukaryota > Metazoa > Chordata > Actinopteri > Pomacentridae > Acanthochromis > Acanthochromis polyacanthus. Next base: position 9,065,542 of record NC_067135.1, on the reverse strand, counting down.
AGCCCATGGAGGTGGAGATGGAGTCACTACAGTCCCCTCAGGAGCAGTGATCCCACTATATGCTCAGAGTTTTATTGTATTCTGTGGCAGTAGGCAAAGATTTCACTCTTATTAAAACATGTTCAATGCTCTATAGTTCTGTGTCAAAAAAAATCCAATTTTTTACTTCATTTTCTTCCTGTTCTAATTCTATTGACCTTCAAAAAAAAGTGACTTGTCAATTCCTTGTCCGGTTTTGTAATTGAGACATTTTCCAGTCAGTTTGGCAGAACTGAAGCCAGAGGCCTTTCTACATGAAGTCTCCTGGAACCATTTATTTGTAGTTTCTGGGTCTTCCCTTATGTAGAGGAAAGACATTTAAATTATTCTGATATTAACTTAAAGAACTCACACTTACAACTTGTGATCCTGTACTTTTTCAACTAAACACTCAAATTCAAGTCACATGTCAGATTACATTTATTAATCATGTTTGAACATGGAAAAAGTAATTTTAGTTATCAGCTGAAATCCTTCCCCTTCCATTATGAAGCAGATTTAATGCTTGAAAACTACCAAGTAAACAGTTTTATACTGACAGGCAACAGGTACACAAATTTCATTTATTCTTTTCCATGGTAATGTGTAAAAATCAACAAATAGATACAATTTATAAAGCACAGAATACACACATCCCATGTACAAGAACAGGAGTAGGATGAAGAATAAGTCTTAACTCATACCCCAGTCTTTTTTCCAAACTCAAACAGAAAAACCACAACAAAACATCAGATGGCCACACAAATAAGCTTTATTAAATTTTTAAAACCACTCAAGAATTAAATGAAAGTTACAAGTATTAAAAGCTGTTATTAACTAGAAAAGGGTGAGCAGAATCCAGCTGGATGTTCAGGAATCTTTACTCGAACAGCGACTTTGCCGAGACAGATAATCCATCAGACTCTGGAAATCCAAAATTAAACATGCAAGAAGGATTACTGGCCATTCAAAAGTCTTTTTTTCTTTCATCAGACCCTCAGATAAAAGTAAAGATGAGCTTTGGGTTACCATAAGCTTCTGGATCTGGCACCAGGCCACATCATCCAGCAGGTCCACATTGATTTCATTCTTGGTCTCTTCAGAAAAACTGAACGTCTTCAAAGAAAAGCATGCAGGAATCAAACATTTAAACACTTTGAAACCCAACAAGCAGCCTGGATTCATAACACACCCTCCTGGCTTTAAATGAAATCATGACTTCCTCTAGATAGATGCTCACCAAAATAAAAGCATCACATACCTGCCCCTGTGCTGTGGTCACAGTGATGTGAGCGGGAGCTCCTGCCATCAAACAGTGCAGATCACCAGTAGAGACGACAGACCTGAGACAACACAGGACTCGGTATCAGTGCGTTTCAGCCACATCCGGATAGAACATATGTACCCGTCACATGTTAAATTACCTACAGGGGCTGTGCTGTACAAACAGAAGGAAAAAAAGAGGCATCGTGCTAGAAATAAAGAGGGATTCTGAATAAATGCATGCAATGAGGAAACACCAGAGGTAGGATCAGTCAAAATGATAAAATAAAGATAAAACAATGAAAGAGGAAGTGTTCAAACAAATAAAGAGGACAAAATATACATCAAAAATAAAGAAATGAATAAATTAAGGATTAAATCAACTAAAATATGTAGATATTTAACTAAATAGAGAAAAACCAAAAGTAAAGTTTGTTTTAAAGACAGTAAATGGTAATGAATAAAAGCAATCACAAGCCAAACTAAAAACACAGGCCTTGAATTTGATTTTTAAATATCTCTTCTGCTCCAGAGATACAGACCATAATAACTACAATGCTGCCTCACTCTGGATTTTTGTTCTGACTTTTGGTGCAATTAAAAAGCCACTACCAGAAGAGCTGAGGTGTCAAAGAATAAATGCAAATCTAAAATACAAAAAAAAAAAAAAAAAAAAAAAAAAGGGGCCATTAAGAGCGCTACAATAAAAGAATCTTCAAATCTATTCTAAAGAGAAACGGGCAGCAACAGACCTGAGTTTCCCTTTGGTCTGCTCAGTGGTTTTGCGATTCGTCAAGCGGGTTTGAGTTCTGCTGCCGGCAACTGCAGATCCTCTGCACAAACACAAACACAGCTGCCGGTCAAGAATACTAAACACATTTCTTCACCGTACATTCTGATCTTACATGAGGTTTCCGGCGCTGTTACTCCCAACTAATGTTCTGGTCCTTTTTGCCCCCTTTCCTCCCTAGAAATAACGAAATTACGAGAAACATGCATTTAGAAACATTCTGAACATTAAACCTGAGTATGTATACCACTTTGTGTCCAAGAATTTTTAAAGGTTTAGTCCACCCAAATAGTATTCTATATCTAATTAGTTATGGATTTAAAGGTTTATTCCACATAGTCCCTTTTTTTTTAACTTATTTTTTTAAAAACAGTGTCTGGGTTAGACTAATGAAAAACAAGGATCCCAGAAATGCCTCTTCTGCAGACACATACTTCTAAAATACCTTCTGCTTCAACCACGGAGCAGTTTTACATGTTAGATTACACTGTTTTGTTTTTCTGACAGTGGAAAATTTTCACAAACATCACCAACCTTGGACACTTTGGAGGAGGCTGTGGGGCCGGATGGAGAATCAGCCGATTTTACTACAGATAAAAAGAAGAAAGAAGTGATATGTGGACATATCAGGGTAAGTTATTGCTTGTAAAATATACGTTGTTTTGTTTCGTTTTTTACATCTTTTGCTTCGTCTCTTCTTGAGTGGCTGTGGCATCTCACGGGATTCATTCTGCAGAAGATGACAATTATCACTGTCATAATAAAAAATAAAAATATTAAATTCTAATTTTTTTTAAGGGGGGGGGGGGCTTAACTTACCTTCATGGCAATTGAAACCTCACTGGCTGACGCTTCATCCTCTACCAAGGAAGAATTTATTTAAAACAAACAAACAAACAAGTTAAATCTGTTTCCAGCTTGAATCCAGGTTAATTATCAACTAAACTTGTGACTAATATACACTCACGTCTTATTAAATCTCCTATGAGGGTGTTCTGCAGAGAAGGAGGCATCTTCATCAGCTCCACTTTGAACGCCTTGTCCACTGTGGCTAGCATGTTCTCCATTTTGGCCTCCAGCCCGTTCGTGCGCTCCTGAGCTGTAAAGAAACGCTTTTAAAGACTTTAAAAAAAATAGCGGATTTAAAACTGGACATTTGAGCTGCCAAACTTCCAAACCTTCTTTCTCGAACTGCTGGATGAACAGCGTCAGTCTGCTCCGCCGCACGTCTCTGCTAAGCTGCTCTTTGTTGGGTCCAGATGCGGTGTTTTTTTTCCTGACCGGCATGTTTTAACTTCAGCTTTTCTTGCGGCGTGGAAACGAGTCCAGTTAATAACGCACCGGAGGCCGCAGCACCGCTAATTAATATATCCATGCGCTGATTACACAGCTGTGCGACAAGGCGGAAGGATGCGGTTCGACTTGTATGCGTCCGAATCGGTCTGAATATATTATATTATATTATAATTATATTAATTATATTATATAGCTAGTTTAAAAAAAAATATTGGCCTTAGTGTAGTCTTTAAAACTGCCTGTTAAAAAAAAGCCAAGATGTGGAATCAAGTTGTGGCGCAGTTCTAGAAAATTATTTGAATTGCGCATGCGTCTTAATTTATTTGTTGTGCTGTATTTATTAAAGCTCAATCAAAGTCAGTCTGTGGGATCAATATACTAAATTGTGTTAATGATAATATGGATATGGAGCACCACAAGGGTCAAGGGAAAAAGTTTAATTTGCATTTCCTCATTTAACTTTTTTTTTTATCCCCTGCAAAAACCTTTTGTCCTCCTTGCAAGACTTTTCTGGTTCGTTCCAACTATTTTTCCTTCCACAATTTTGCATTCCTCATAACAACTTTTTCATTTTCTCATTCCCTCAACAGTTTTGCATCCAATAACTTTTGCATTCCCTCAACTCATTCATTCGTGACTTCCTTCACAAAAAGTTTAGCTACATCGCAACATTTCTGCATTCATCACGTTAACTTTTTGACCACGTCTTTTTCCCAACAATTTTTGTGTTTCCTTGCACACATTTGCTCTCCCATACAAACTTTTATTAATTCTTTTACAACACACTTGAGTTCCTTTGTAATTATTTTTCAATCAATCAATCAAACTTTATTTATATAGCACTTTTCATACGAACAGAGTTGCAACACAAAGTGCTTCACAGATTAAAAACAATCCCACTCCACCCGCTAACCCATCTTCCCCAAACCCAAAGATATAACACAAAAACACAGTCACACTATAACCAGACCCACCCCCCTCTCACCCTTAACCATACACTAATTTTTGTTACCTTGCAATATTTCTGCATTTCCTCGTTCCCTCCACACTGTTGCGTTTGTTAACAATAACTTTAATGCTCCTTAATATTTTTTTCCATTACCTCACCACTTTCTTTCCTCGCAATCTTTTTGCAGTTTTTTGCATATGTGACAACTTTTCCATTCAACCATTCACCTCAGATAATACGGCAGAATCAGAGTAGGGAATATCCCTGTTGGACCTACACTGACTGAGGAACAGATTTGATATTTTAGACTGTTGGTCATCGCAAGAAAGAGAAACCGAGGACAGAAAAACGATGACTGAAATTAGTCTGAAGGAGATTTAGTTGTAAAGTTTACAGCAAGGGAACATCTCTTTGAAACTAAGATATGTAAAAATTCTTACACTTGACATGAAAATACAAATTCTTATAAACACAATGACAAAAACAATGACACAGTTTTTTCAATCAATTCACAAACTCATTTATTGCAGCGCACTTAAGTGTAGACATTCATTTCCTTTCCACAGGACGGTAGGAGCACATTTATTCTACTATTTTTTATTTTTTTAAAAAGTCTTTTCTGTACATCCTCTGCCATAAGGAGATCAAATTTACAAAGTCAGTACAGGGTAGAATATCTTAAGACAGATTAAAAGGGAAAGGAGGGGGGGTTGAGTCATAAAAAAATCTAAGTTAGCATACTGTCTGCAATCCAAATGTCAATAATACAAAAATAAATAATTGAGAATTTCTTTTAGTTTTTTGGAGGAAAAACCTGGTGTGTGTTATTAATATTCTGATTTATTTATTTTTTTTAGCTTTTTTTTCCTCTTATCCTCACCCTGGTTTAAGGCAGTGCAAATGGAATATTATACATCATCTCATCTGTACAAGTCACTTCCCAAAGTCGACACATAAGCCGTATAAACCCATTTCCTAACAAGTCATCGAGCTGTTTTCCGCATTCAGTGGAATGTCACGACAAAGTCTTTCTTTCTCGATACGGTATCAGCAGTACGGAAGAAGCTTTTCTCCATTCTATGCTAGCGTAAGTACATGTGAAGTACAGTTCTAATTCATCAGAACAATAAGGCATCTCAGCTGAATGAGCACAGTATGGGGCTGTTAAAAAAGGCAGATTTTAAAAACTCAAGCTTTGACGAGGCACTTTCCCTGCAACAGAACGTGTGTCTAGTTGTAATGTGTGGGAGTCAGTAGTGTGGCACACCTTTTTAACTGTACTTTTTAACATTCTCTGCCTCCAAAATAGCCAGTTACACATGCGGTTGAGTGTCAATATTTGTGGGAGACCTGCTGTGAGAGCAGGGCATCTGGAATGTTGTGAATCAATGTTAGTGACTGATAATTAGTGATTGTCTGTGGCCTCTCGTTTACCGACACAGACAGAGAGCCTGTACATTTTAACAACCTGAACATTCATTAAGACTTGGATCACACAAACAGTCAATTCATCGAGAAGTGTCGCCTGAAAAACAAACAGGCGACTCTGGTTTTGAGATTTCCCCAAAGTGAAAAATATGTACAAAAAGACAGGTGGACTCGAGTTACTGTTGTTTTTCTTGGAAAGTGCACAAAGAAAGTCTGTACATGTCTCAAACAACGGATCTAATCTGGGAATTTAAGCAAACACAAGAACCTGTCTGCTTTACACACACACACGGATACGCCTACACCATGAGGGCAGTCAATACATTCTGTACAGTGATTTATCGCTCTATACACCATCTGTAAAGAAATTCAGCTCAACTAGTCCCAAAAGACTCCAAGCAGTTTACAAAACGAGTCCCACCTGGAGGCAGCCGCTTGGAAAACCTCTCCAAAGCAAATAAATGAAAAAAAAGAAGCGGACAACGGGCATCTTCCAAGACAAAGGGGAAGAAGAAGTACCATGTGTGGGTGATTGGACGTGTTTCAACTCGTCCAAGTTTTGCTGCAGGAGGCGTTCAGATGAAAGGAGGTCCGAAGGTTTTAAGGCACCACTGGACACTCGGGCTCAGCGGTCGATCGATGCGGTCCAAAGACTTGAGCTGCTCGGTGCTCAGCTCATCGTAGGCCAGGCGGTACTCCCTGTCGAAGGCCTCTGCACATGATTCAGTCAGAAAAGAGAGATTGCTGATTGAGGACACTTAGAATAAACCAGCCTTGCATTTGGTACAACAAAAAAAAGCAAGAAACGTGCAAGCGCAAATGCCGACTCAGTCTTTCTCACAACCTTCAGACTCTCTTCAAAGCTCCATAATGCTGTTTGATTTTCCTCTCAAGCATTCACTCACCTACGTCAATGTTCTCCCGTCCCAAGGCCACCAGTGAAAGAAACAGTATTTCTCGATAGATACTCCTGAGAGGAATTCAGATCACACACATGAGATGCATTTTCATCGACACTTTAACGTGCTGCAAAAACACTTAGGCAATAAAGAGAAGTGGAAAGTGCAGGACAGGGCTCTGACCTTTGTCGTTTGACCCCGTCTGGACGCCGTTTGATCTCTCGGATCAGCAGGTTGATGGGACCGTAGACGTCGTTGGTCTGGATGTTGCGAACAATCGTGTTGAGGAGGGTACGGATCTCCTGGTGGTCTGTCGGAGCCAAAGTCCCCTTTTTCTCCACTGGGAACATACAAACACACATGCAGCATCAGAACCTCTGCTGACATTTTCTGCACTTTTAGTGCTGAAACCGGACAGCAGTAGTTGTACAACCAAGCAGGTGCACATTTGATTTGACCTGTCGCTATTCCGGCATAAAATTGTAATATCGGTCAATTTCGTTATCGTTTTTTTCCTTGCCTATCATGAAAACCGATAAAATAATGCCTGGATTTTGCCAGCATTTACTCATAAAAAACAGCATGTGAGAGTGTGAATTGCTGTTTGAGACAATTAAAAAACAATCGGTTGATATCAGAATCGGAAATTGAGAGTTGGATTACTGGCAAAAACAGCCCATAGTGTCCATAACAAGCCTAACACTGGTTTGCTGTTGGATGATGTGCACTGAAGAGGTTCAAAATCACAGGCTTTAGTGCCATCTAGTGGAAGTTGTAGTTTTCCAAACTCTTCACCTAATAATCTAAAAGAAGCTGCAGTTACACGTTCAACACTTATTGGCTTCATGTGTTATTATTTAAGATGTTTTGAGACTTCAGCTATAATACGGTGTTGCACACTCACTAAAGGTCCTCCAGAGCTGGTAAAGTGGGTCTTCGGGTTCCTTGTGCAGGTTGATGTTGTCCCACAGCAGCTGTACGTAAACCTGCTTACTGTCCTGTGACAGTGTCGTCAGGGGCAGCTGCAAATATGAACCAACATGAAGATAACTGACAGAGTGTGGAAAAGAAGAAAGCCTTAAAAAAATAAAAGGAAACAATTGATACGGATAGTATGTTTGGTGTCTAACCTGCACTCCATTGTTGCAGTGTTCAGATGTAAGGATGAGTCCAGGCAGGTGAGTGGGAAGGTCGAGGCGGCGGAAATACCAAACCAGGTTCCAGAAAATGATCGGGTGTTGGCTCAGGAACTTGTGAGTGTAGATCACCTGGACAGAAAAAGTTCAGAAGTTGGAATTAAAGGATCTAATTCCACAAAACAGACTGTGAGATTATAGCCTCATTTGGACGCACATTCTGTTCCATTAATCTGACAGCAATTGAACATCTCGGCTTCAAGTGGTACTCCAAGTTAAGAAAAGGATTCTGTGAAATCTCTTTCGACATTTCAGCACCAATGTTTTCCTACAAACATCACCGAGAGGCATCATGCGGAGTCATTTTGCTCTGCTAAATCTCTTCGGGTATAAACTCAAATGTCCATATTTATAAATGCTGCCACTTTAACAGGTCGATGAAGCAAGCAACGTTCCACATCCTCCGTCTAAAAGGGCTTATGTAAGTATTTCACCTGATCTCCCTCATTCTCCAGCAGAGTCTCCAGCTCCTTGCGCAAAACCAAAGGACTGAGGTACGGTACAGACACCGGCTTGGGATTTGGCTGTCTTGTTCCCATACCGTCCTAAAAAACACACAATTTTGACTATTTAATATTTGCACTGCAGGTACAGGCGCTATCTTTAGTGACAGGCTCAGTTTGGGACACTGACCGACACCTCTTGCAGGCTGCAGGGCAGGCTGGTGGTGGAGACACCATGTCCAGGTCTCTGAGAATAGTCCAGGCTCTGCAGCGGTCCTCCGACACTGTTGCTGCGAGTCAGTGAAGTTCCACTACATCTCTGCTGCTTCCCTGCTGCCTGGTGCTCCAGGAGACCCAGGGGATCCGACTGTACCGGCTCTGGAATCAGACTGGAAACACAACAAGCCAAGAGAAGTCAGGAGGAGGTGGTCGTTTTTTAACTCTCATGTCGTCCTGCAGATCAAATTGACCCATTTTAAACTTTGAAAATAAATGTGGGGAAAAATATATATTTTCACAGTGAAAACGTCCACATTTTCGGGAAATTTTTGAACATTTTTTGGTGGAAAAAAAGGAAAAGTTAAAAGAAATGTTTCTTTAAGAACATTCAGAAAAAAAATCGGATTTTGGTCGATTTTTTTTCTGAATGTTCTTAAAGAAAATATTAGAATTTTTACAGATATATATGGAATCACTTTAGATATTTTCAGGATTTTTTTGGAATTTTTTATTAATTTTTTGAAAATATTCTCAATTTTTTTTTAAATTTTTACTTCTTGCCAAATTTGGGGATTTCTTTTAAAATAAAAAATTTAAGGGAAAATTTCAAGGATTTTTTTGAATTTTTTGAATAAATTTTGTATATTTTCTTAGCTGAATTTTTGGATCTTTTTTTTCAGAAAATGGAATTAATATTTTTTGGTGCCTGTAAATGAGGACAACAGGAGGGTTAAATACTTGGTGAATAAATCTCTTTAGAGTTGTGGTGCCTGCAGATCAAGTTGAACCTTTTGTGTGTTCCAGTGAGATTATCTGAAGTCTCCTGAGGTTCCTCCACAGGAAAAGCAATAAGGTCTGGTGCTTTAATGTCAGCTGAGCTGCTGGCTGTGGGCTGCGTACTGGTGCTGTGGATGCTGTCTTCTGAGGCACTGGGATTCATACAAAACCTGAAAGGGGACATCACAGAATTTGAAGGAGAAGAGCATTTTTTTATGTTTTCTATGCATTGCTGCAGACAGATTCCTACCCGGTCATTGTGCGCAAATCATGAAACTCGACGTGCAATAAGGGCAGGAAGGCCGTGCGACAGAAAGGACAGTTGGTGTTAAGGTTGGAGTCGTCGGCTGTCCAGCCTGCCATGATCTCCTCGTCGTACACCAGAGCTTCACAGGAGCGGCACTGGGAGCAGCTGGACATCAACACCTGTCATGTACAGTTGGGAGTTATTCCAGTTAACATGTCTGCACTTTTACAACAGAAGCGGCAACTAAGAGGGCGTTTGTGTTTTTACAGTAAGTCTCACCTCCAGTGCACAGTTCTGGTAGATGCTCGAGGAGGAAGCGTGATGTGAGGAGCTTTGTTCAGAGTCAGGACCCCTGCCTGCTCGGCCTGGAGTTGGATCTGGAGACAAACAGAAAGAAAAACAATCCTGACTTCAGGAAGTACTCTGCTTTTCTTTTCTTTCATATATTCCTGATATATTTAGAACAGCAAGTGTACTACTCACGTGTCTGGTGGGTCCCTCGGCCAGTGTCACTGCTGCCGCTGCTGCTGCCCAGACTGGTGCAGCTCTGGTTCAGACCGTTAGCTACCAACCCTGGGATGGTTCTTCTCTCAGGACTCTCATCCAAGTCATGTGCAGACAACATGTGCTCATCCAGGCGGGATGGGAAGCCGCCACCAGCCTGAGCTTGTTCATCCTGCACAGAAAAGTCATAGAAATCAGGGAAAACAACCTAAATTATTCAACAGTGACTAAAAAGCTAACAAAATTGCATTGGATCCATCAAAATCAAGCAGCAGTTGAGCAGTGAGTAACTGTATCATTGCAAAACCTGCTTTAAGTATCGGGAATTATCTCACCTCGTCATCTGAGTAAGAGTAAGCTGATGCCACGGCCCCCCACACCTTGCTGGCCACATTTGCTGCCTGCTTCATGCTCGACTTAAGCACATCGATTTTAGGCCCTGACAAGAGGGTGTCCATCTTGATGCCTGAAATGGAGTTAATGACGGAGCCCAGCGAGCCTCCCTGTGAGGACTTGACCAGCGCTGTCAGTGAAGAGGATCTCGGACCTGGACTCGCTGTGGCGCTTCCAGGTGTCTTTGTCTTTGCTGCAAATGTCTTTGAGCGAGTCACGGTGCTGGGGCTGCGTTTGGGCGTGTCGCCTGGTGAGCCCCTTGGAGTTTTGACAGGAGGCACCGGGAGGCTGGACCTCCGCTCTATAGACTGTTTAGGCTGAGGGGCGTCGGTGGAGTCTCCCTGGGACTGCTGGAGCTCCATACTGGAGGATTTAGCACCCAGCGGGCTCCTCAGGCTCATGTACATTTCGATCTCCTCAGCCAGGTTACGGGACACCACAGCAGGGACAGAGCGTGGCATCTCCTGACTGGAAACGGAGGCCGACTCTTCGCTCTCCGACACCAGGAGGGAAAGCGGATCAGCGCCCACCTTGACGTCCGCCCTCTCCAAAGTTGCTCCTCGCGCTCCGGACTCATCCTCCTGTGTTTCAGTGAGCTTCCTCCCTCGATTCTCAACATTCACTTCAGTCCCCTTCACCTCTTTACCATCTTCCTTCCCATCCTCCGGTGCTCCTTGGCCTTCTTCCTCCGGCAGAGTCCGAACAGTCAAGCACTGATCATCTTCTGGTTCTTCGTCCAGGTCTTTAAAAGGTGCTTTGGACACACTGTTAGGAGGAGGACTCTGACCTCCAGAGAGCGCTGCAGCCAGGATCCGAGCGTCGGCGCCCATCTGACTGGCCATGTGGTCCACGCCTTCCTCCAACAGCATCCCAGCACGAGTCTCAGCGCTGAAGCTGCAGCTGCGTGCGGAGAAGGATTTCTGCCGCAGCTTTTGAGGCTCTTTAGGTAAATTCCCTGATGGAAGTGAAGCATCTTCATCATGTAGAGACACACTATCAGTCTTGCTGCTGTGTCTCCTGAACAGCTTCCCTGTACCTGCAGAATATACAAAGAATACAGATGCAATCAAAGCTGCTACTGAAATTGGGATTGTAAAAAAAACAACATTTAATTTGGAAACAAAATTATCTTTCCCCACTAAAAGATGATACTTAAAAACCATTCACAAGCTAAACGTCTTGCTCACCGGCTTCCCTGCCACCATCAAAGCTTCCTGTTGACAGTTTAACAATACTGGGGACAGGTGAGGGCTCATTGACAGGACTGGGAGGTTCTGCCACTGCAACGGCACTGTCCACTGAACCAGCAATGTCACCTCCTGGTTAGAAAAACACATATATAGCACGCTAGCATCTATGTGCATGAAATAACAGGGTGTAAGCACAACCTTATAAAAGCAGAAGTAGAAGTGGATGTAGACCTGGGGATCCTGGGTGTTCATGTATATATTTGGAGGATCATAACTTTACTGCCAAATTCTACAATCCAATCTCAATAATTAATACTGACTGTCGGGTATTAATATTTATTACAGTCACAAAAAGTTGTATTTACTTTTTGTGAGGTGATCTTATTAGCTGAAATGTACCAAACATGAACATGCTTTAAGATAGCGGCTTAAAAAAAAAATATATATATGTGTGTGTGTGTGTGTGTGTGTGTGTGTGTGTGTGTGTGTGTTTTCCAGTCCTTTATGTACAGAATTTTTCTTTCAATTAATGGCAAATTTTTGTCAAATAATAATTATTTTTGTTGATTGAAATATAGAAAAAAATAGTGGAGTTTTATGGTTTTTTTTTAGCATTTGTAATAACAGATTTTTGATGTGGACCATTTGTACAGTATGTTTTTGGCTGTATATTAAATATTATTTCTGTGATTTTTACCTAATACTATTGACACTATAACTGTTTGTAAAATAATAATATTTTGCTGATTTAACTCTAAAAAAAATAGTGTAATTTTATGAAAAAAGGAAAAATCTGGAAAATACAGTGGATAAGTAAATGGGTCCAAAAACTTATTGAAACTAAAAAATAAAATAAAATAAGTACTTTTTCACATTGTGTAAGTAACAATGACTGGACCTTTCCTACCATTACGCTGTGCTTTGGGGTTGCTTCCCTCATCAGCTGAAGGAACAGCTGTGTGTGAAGGTTCTGCCAGCTCCTGGTGTAACTCATCCTTAGAGCCGTAGCCTTGATCAGACTGTCTCCCTGCAGATCACAAAAATCACACAAACCAGGTCATTTTAATTCCAACTCACATTCATTTTTAAAGAGGAATTTTTTCCGCACTTTCAGCTTGAGACCTGTCGCTAGCTGTGGTGCATCAGTACCTGTGCTAGATCGGCTGTCTGCTGTGTCTCCCATGTCGTGGCTGGGAGCAAACACATCATGTTCCTCACTGTTGACCTCACCGGAGCTGTCGGCACTTCCGTGACTCAAACGGTCAGAATCAGTGACTGATGATCCACTGACTGGTGCAGCTGCAGGAGGCCACAGGAAGACAAGTTTGAGTAAAACGGCAAAGAAACTGAAAGAGAGTAAGCACTGCAGGCCTGTGTATGTTTAATTCCTACCTGTGGTGGTTAGCGTGGATTCCTTCTTGGAAGATGTTTGGTTTAAGGCCTGTTTGAACTGAGTCACTCCGCGAAGCACACTACGCAACTTTGTCCACATAAAGAGGCCGCTACGATTGCGGCTCGGCCACGGGCTCTCTAAGACGGCCTGCAGAAAGAAGAGGGAAGGATGAAGATACATTTCTGGTGTACATGTTGTTTAAATGACATTAGCCAGTATACCAGTAAGACCAAAACATTACAGTCAGTTTTTACAGAAGAGATATGAGAGTAAACCTCTAAACCCCCAACTCACTGCTGGGTGTCAACGGTATGTTATTTGAATAGCCAAAATTACACTGTTTATGACAGGCAGAAGATGGAGAGACAAGTAAAATGGTTAGATTTCCCATTTTCCGACTGGTCCTTGAACTATTCATCCGTTACTTTCAGTTTCATTGGAAAAAACAACCAAATTGAAGCTTAAAAACAGCAATATTTCACCAAAATTATTATATTTTAAATGGCACTCTTAAGAAATTGACAAAAATAAATCATGTGCAGTCATCAGATTCTGTAAAAAACTAAAAATTCTGAGCATCTTGGCCCAACTGTGACACCAATACTGACATAGCTGAGAACAATAATCACAAAAACTAAATTGAAGGACTTTTCAGCTGAATTGGATCAACTGCTAGGAGACAAGTATGGAAAGAAATTATAAATCTAAATAGTCCAACATCTTTAATATTTAGAGCCACTGTTTTTTCCAGTGTTGGAAACACCTGGTGGCACTTGGAAAAATGTTGGGAATGTAGATGCTTTTGTTTATTTTAGTTATTAGAAGATGTAAAACCAAAGAAAATCAACTTTTTGTTTTTATGATGAACGGCATTATACCTTTGTTACCTTTGTTGTTTTTGTTTAAAAAAAAAAAATCTGCGTTATCCAAGTGCAGGACTTTTTATTGCAGAGAAAAAAATGATCTCACAGTGAGCAAACATGTGACAAGAGCAATATAATGCCCAGAAAGTGCTTGGGATTCAGAGGATTGAAGTGCTCGGCTACATATATAACCTTGTTGTAGTATCCGTATGTGATGGCATTGGGATGCACTCCAGCTTTCTTCATCTCCACCAGGACTCGCACAGCCATTACAGGAAGACCCCACACACCACAGAGCTGCATCACCACTCTGTAACACACCTGAGAGCCAGACATACAGAAACATAAACCATATTTTAGTCACAATCAAAACACCATCAAAATGAATAATCCAAACATTTTGACGCATATTGTGATCGCACCTCATCGAGCACCTCCACCTCGGTGGTCCTCATCTTTAACAGGACGTTGTACGCCTGCTGCATGGCGCGACTCTTCGACTTGGCCAGTCGCACGGCCGCTGGCAGGCAAATGAACCACAAGCTGTAGCAGTGACTGAACAGACAGCGAGCCCACAGCGGCGGGTTGGAGTAGAAACGCTTCGCCATCTTGTACGCTAGCTTGATCTCCTATTGGAGTAGATGAGGGTTGACGATTAAGAGCATGGTAAGTTCATTTTTGATGCTGGCTAAGGTTCCTAAGACACAGAGGTCTGTGTTTCAGTAGCGAACCAGATGAGTTTGTGCACACCTGCTTTGTTCTCTTAGCCAGCAGTGCAGGGCTGCTGGACAAACTGCCCACTGCTGCAGTAAGTGCTGGAAGTATCACTCTGGGACGGTCAAACAGATTCATCTGCAGCCTGGGGAAACCTTTATAGCTGGAGAGGATAAAAAGAACGCGGGAAGGTCAAGTGAGCACTTGGATCTTTTTTTGTTCAATGAGGTAAAGACTTACGTGTATCGAGGGGCTGGTTCGGGCCCGACGTCTGGTGGAGGTTCAGGAGGCATGACGAAGACGGTGTGCTCACTCTTTTGAGATTCGTCCAACTCCAGCAGTCGTGTGTCCTCAGATGACTCTCCTTCAACCTGCAGCACAGTTCACATTCAAGGCAAAAGAGTTGAGCTGATGAAAAAAAAAAACACTCAACTGCCATCATGTTCCAGTCAGGGAGTAAAACATGCTGATTTGATTAGGGTTAGATTTAAGGATAGAAGAAAAGCAGGAAATGTCCACGCCTCCTTGCTGAAAAATGTTTATCAAAGGGAGAAAATTAAAATGTGTTTATCGTTTTATGTTAGTACCAAATATGAAAAAAAACAAGGTAGGAGGAAATCTGATTACAGTGGAAGCAATTACCTTGGTGCCCTTGTCGATGATTTTATCAGAGGGAAAAAGCTGCATGAGGAGGAAAGAGAGCAAAAGGAACAGAATGAATCAGAGGAAATTTTAGCTTCCTTAGTCTCCCAGCGTACAAATGCGATTTTGCCAATAAACCAGCGTAAAAACAAAGGCTTGTTCCAGGAAGGAAACCTCCGGTGGAAGAGAAAAACAAAACAAAAGCGTGCGGCTGGTGCACATCTGAGGGAGGCCTGACATTGTGGCGGTCATCACCTTCTCAACGCAGTCGTCGAAAAAGGCCAAACCGGTGTCCTTGTCGCTGACGAAGGTGCACTCCTCGATGAAGCGGATAAATATCTGGGTCTTGGTGAGCTGGGAGTAGAACTTCTGGTGGGCTCGGTCTCTGCTTTTGAGGAAACCTACAGGGAAGAGGCAAGAGAATGTGGTCGAGTTGAATGAAAATTCAGCATCATTCTTGATTTTTGCAGTAATATGCAGGATTTGGCTGCTTTTATTCGCTAAAAATACAAAACATTTGCACTGGATTGCTGATTGACTTTGTGTCTTTAAAACCCCTAAGTGATCCTCATGAATAAATCAATGTGCAGCTATTTTGAAAAAGTGTTAAAATATGTCCTTCAGTGAAGCTAAATGGAAGTAAGAACCAATTTCCCAGCAACAAGCATTAATAAACCTGATTGATTTCTAAAAACACTTTCATTGATTGCTAGCAGCTTGAAATAGAGATGGCAATAAAAGTGCATATGATGAGGTGTGGCTGTAAAACAAACAAAATATGTTGACTTCTATGGTTTTCTGACTGTGGTTGACATGCAGCACCTTTTAATTTAACTATAAAGTGTTCACCTTGCAGGTCATAGAGGGAGTCTGCGGCCGTGGCCTTCTCGGAGGGTGCCTGGGTGATGGGTTTGAGGTAGGAGCGGTAACCCTTCAGGATGGAGGCCATGAAACGAAGGAACGTCTCCTGAATTTCCATCTCCAGAGCGGTCTTCTTCTTGTGCCAGGTGAAGTCCGCCTCGATGGGGGTCATGTCCACTGCTGAGCCCTCCTGTGCTGGTTGACGGACTGAAACTAAAACAAACCACAGCCAACCTAAACAATTTGATAGAAATTCCTCCTTTACCCTTTATCAGGCGTTTTAAACTCTGTAACTCTTCTGGGTTCCCACACACATTTAAGCTCTGAACTGCAAAATCTATGGGTGGATCTAAAGGGCATCCTGTATTTACAAAATCATCCTTTATTAGAGCCAGAAACCGCTGCTGCTACTCATCTGTGACATGCTGTTCAGTCCAGCAACTTCCAAATTCAAGCTTAAAATCACAATGTTTTACCAAAGCCACTTCCTTCTACAAGCCTTGCTCAAAATTTTGGATTTACTCTACCGTGATTCTGTTTAATACAATAAATTCAGTGATCCTCGAACCACCTGGAAAGCTAGTACTGACTCACATGTACCAAACAGTCAAACAACAAAAATTAATTTTCAGACCTTTCAGCTGAAATGGGCTGAACTGCAGGTTGTGTATACATGACATACGTGACAAGTATGGATGCCAACTGAACATATAAGCAGTGAAATTTCTATATTATGTACAGTGACTATTTTTTGTTTCAAAACTGGCAACATCTGTGGGCATTTGGGAAATTGTTGTACATATTGATTCCAGGTTTTTCAAGTTTTGTAAATAAATAATCAAAGAAAATTTAACTTAATGTTTCTCTATGATTTATGGAATTAAAACTTGCTGACATTTTTGAGTTTTCTCTACTTGTAGTCATGGTTGTGCTGTTTCCATAGAGGTGCAAGAGCCACATTGACTAAAAATGGGACAGGAGCCAAAAAAAAGCAGATAAACTGGATTCATAATTAACCTGCTCCTTATTTTCAATGGCAACTTCACAATTATGGTCCTTGATGAAGACAAAAAACACACATTTGAAGCTGAAGCTAATGTAATTAAGACTGAAACAAGCTGCATGTGACCTTTAAACCAGCATTAGCTGACTGGTTTTGTTAGCATTAGCTTGCACATGAAATATTTCAGCTGTTGTTACAAAAGTATACAGAGTACTGTATCAGTAAAAAGTACAGTGTATGAATGATTCCCATCACGCGCTTTAACTGGTGCTGCCTAATGACAAAAATTAGCTCGGCTAGCTTTAAAGGCTAATGCTCAGTGTTTTGCTAACGGTGTTTTTAGCTGAGCTAGCTGGTCCCACAGTCCTCTTAACTGCTTTAAACACAGGAAATAAAAATTCATCTATCAATTCTTGGTAAGAGAAAAGAGTTGAAAGCCTATTTGTTTTTTTTAAATGATGCAAATAAAGCTTTATATGAAATAATTATTGAAAACCTAAATATTCTTTCTTCAGGTGCTCTTGTGATTTATACTTGTATTTTTTTAAAGCTTTTTAAAAATAAGTGCTGTATAAATCAAGTTTAGAATTGCAATGTCTTCTTAAAGGTAATGATTACATTAATAATAATAATAATTTATATTATCTTTTAGACTATATTTTGTCAGTTTTGGAGCTCCATATATTACTACAGGTGGAAAAATACACAAGGTGCTTATAATATAATGTAATCCAAGCTTATAACGCAATGATAAAGATTTAGTTTTGTTTGTGGCTATTTTCCACTGCCTGTAATTTCATGTTCATCTTTTAATCGGTAGGTAAATAGAGATGATCTTCCTCCGGGGGAAAGTGAGATGCAATTTGTACCGGTTGCCAGCTGGTGGTGCAGGTTGCCTAGTGAGTTAATGAGACTCTTGCAGGGCTTCTTAGGGAGGTTCTTCGAGTTGCTGTGTCTCTTCTCGTCAGACCTGTAACACACAGTATCACAGAATTAGTCAGCTGGAAGTAACAGGAGAGACATCGGCAATGGGCTCTTGCTTTAACAGATGTATTGCTGAGAGCTGTAACTACGAGCAGAGCGTACAGGTAGATGGTGTTGGTGTCCAGATCCACACAGACAACATCTGGCGGGGGGTCATAAAGGTCAAAGTAACGCGAGTCCACACCCACTATGAATGGAAGCGGGGCATTGAGGACACCCGCTAGAGAGAGTGGACACAGGGGGATGTAGGGACACTGCCACTGGAAAGGGAAGATCATCTGAAGAGAAAATGAAAAGTGTGTTTACATGACAGTCCTGGAGGTAAACAGTTAAAATCTTGTTGTATTAAAGTAAAAAACGTGAATTCAAAAAAGAAACCTCAAGTAAAAAAAAAAAAACCATGCTGCCATTTTAAAGACCATTTTCTTCAGAGTTTATCTCTGGATTGTGTCAATATCAGACTCCAGAATGAAATATAGTGAGCAATAATTTGCAAAAGCTACAATTCTCTTGTTTATTTTAACTAATAACTGTAACACTTCAGATACGTGTTGGGGTCTTTTTGGGACCTCTTCTGACATTCTGGGTATTAAAAGACATAAATAATGGTTATGGAGGTGAAGAATGAATAAACAAACAGTTGACCAGGAGCACTGGATTTCAGGTTTAATGATCTGATAGATATATTTAACAACAATTTAAGTACTAATATGAATAACTAAAGATACAGGAACAAAGACGATTATTTTAACAGGTATTAAAACGGCTTTTAATACCTAGTGGCATGGTGACATTTTATTGCTTTTATATGTATATTCTAGTGCAGTTTCATTGCTGTTTATTTTATTGTTTCATTGTATATTTTACGGGCTGCACAGTGGAATGGTGGTTAGCACTTTTGCTTTGCAGCTAGAAGATTCCTGGTTCGCGTCCCGGCGTTCCTGGGATCTTTCTGCATGGAGTTTGCCTGTTCTCCCTGTGCATGCGTGGGTTTCCTCCCATAGTCCAAAAATGTGCTGAGATTAATTGATTATACTAAATTTGCCCGTAGGTGAGAGTGTGCTTGTTTGTCCTGTTTATTGGTTTTAAATTATTCTCTTGTTTTACTGTGAAGCACTTTGGTCACCTTTTGGGCTGTTTGGGCTTCAGAAGTAAACTTTTATTGATTGATAACAGGCTAGATTTACTAACTGGCCTGTTCAGATTGGTGTATATTTTGGCCTGCATTATTATTTTCACTATTAGTGTATCTGAAGATACCACCATATGCAGAATAAAAGAAAGATAAAAGCAGAACAAACGGAATCAATCGCTGCATGTACAAGTGGAAACTTTCAAACACTGAGATATGTGAAAACACAGAATTTATTTTAAAGATGGTGTCAAAGCATGGCTAGGAGCAGCACATTTGCTATTATGGAATCAATTTTCAAAACCAAACACTTAAAAAAAGCACAATCTGTCCAAAAAAACCTCCAAACCGAAGCAGTGAGGAGTCTCCCAGACCATCTTCATGTAAAAGAACAAAATGTTTATCCGCACCTTTATTACTGTTTACAATCATTTTATTGTAATGTGATAGGAAATTACTAATGAGCCTGTACCCATCCTAGAATTATATGTTCTTATGACTTAAGAAAGCTGTCACAGAAATAACAGTACATACAACAGTAAATGTCACTTTCATCCTATACTAGTTGTGCTCCATAATCAAAAGTATGCACGAACATATGATCACCTGTGCATGCTGTAAAAAGCACACGGGTACAGATGACGACGCTGAACTCACTGAGGACGTCATGATGATAATTTCTGATTTAGTGTCTGCAGGCGAAGAACTCTGCATGAAAAGTGAGCTATGCATTACCGGTCGCAGTGGTTCCGCTTTCACAGTTTTTACATCACAACATTTGAACCGGCTGTGAACTCAGAGCTGTTATTTACAGTCATAAAAGTAAAGCAGATAAAATTAATAGTTATGATGATTACAGTGTGCTGCGTTCACTCACTCTGGAATGCTTTTAAGGCGAATTAGTGTTAAAGGATTGATTAAAGTGGCATTTACGATTCATGTGCACCGTATCCGTGTGTGATCCGGCATGTTTATCACAGTTAGTGCCGTACTTCACTCGTCATATACGAGTAACCGGGTTCAGCAGGGTGCTACATTATCTCCATGCTTATCTAACTGGTACATAAATGTCTCATCTGGGCAACAGAACGATTAAATCACAGGCTGTACTTTCCGTAATCTCATAATTAATGTTTTATGTACGGATGTTTTTCTCCTCTACAGCGCTGATGGATGATATAATAATCATTATACTTAAAAGGAGCTGGAAAATTATTATTTCCTAGACTTAAGTTGCTCTTAAAGTAAACAGCTGGGTCATGGACGCTGCTTTTTTTTTTTTTTTTTTTTTTTTTTTAAGAACTTAATGCACAAACTGTACATCAACAGAGCTATTAATATAATTCTCCAGGAAACATATGTGTTCATAAATTTCTAATGTGGTCAGTAAAGATGTTAATGGATTATTATAAGCTCTATACAGAGCTCATGTATAGGTCAGCTAAAAAAAATAAAGACATTCAGAGACTGAAGAGCCGCTTTCATCAATGCCATGAGGACATTATTATGCCATCTAGTCATCTAAAGAATTCTAAACTTGCATGTAATTGTACGTGCAGATTTAGGCTAAGTGAAGCACCAAAACCTGCACTCAACATAAATTAAATTAAACAAACTAAACAGCTGCAGATTTCTCCAATTATGCTGTATATATTTGAGCACTACTCACAGCCACCACGGCCTCGGCCACTCCGGTGAGCACGGCAGGCCGAAGCGAGTGCAGCAGGATCTTGCTCTCCAGCAGGACAAAGTGCAGCAGTGTGGCGCAGTTTTCTGAGCCCAGATTCATCAGCAGGGTGCCGTAGTCTGCCCCGCTGACAGAAAGGGAGAGAACAGAGGAGAGGAATGAGCAGGTGAGTTCAGGCGAGGGCCGAAAAACACAATAGAAATCAAAAAAGAAGGAGCATAAAGGACGAGAGGAGTGAGATGAGGCTTGTAATTAGATCGGACATGAGTCAGAAACAAGGAAGTAAGCAGAAATACAAACAATGGTGTCAGAATTTCACTGAAAAGATGGACAAAATAAGGCCTTCAACCAAAAATATAACACAATCAAATAATACTGCCAGTAAATTTTAGTTTACTAAAAGTTTTTTAAAAGTCTGTTGATTTAACTCTGCATATCTAATGTTGTTAAAAGATTATCCCATTAAGTGTCCACTTGATCCACTGTTTCAGATTGCTAATGCGTTTTCCTTCTGTTTCCATACGCTGCTTCATAACCCAATGTGACATTCCGGAAAGCTTTTAAAACTGTGACTCAAAGTCTGAGGTTAGTCCTCGTAAACTTCAACTACAAAGGCGGCAACAACAATGGGAAACATTAGTTTGTACGTAAATCAGCACCAAGTTTTAGCTTTAACAAAAGACTGCCAATCACTGTTTCTGTGAGATTTCAAGGTTACATAAGGCTGCATTCAAACGGACAGAGGGGGCAGACAGTTGTTGATATAATTGCAACACAAAATTATGCAAAGTAGCAATTGAAAAAGAGTTCAAAACTGCAATGCATGAGGCTGGTATAATACGCTCAGCATTTTCTTTTAGTTAGCTCAGGAATCATATAATGGAAACAGATTTATCAAACAAAGAATGAAAGAATGAAGTAAAGATGTGTACACAGTAAATGGATGGATAAATGAGTTTGCTAAGTGTTGCACTGCAAAGTCCAACTAACCTGAGGGGTAAAGGTGTGCACACAGGCTGGGAGAGGATCAAAGTGTCATGTGCCGAGAGCTGCAGAACAAATTAAATAATGTTAATGAGATATACAACAAATTTACATACAAGGCTGCACAGAGGTGTTTCACAATGCAGCTTTCCCAACATTTCTTCAGCAAACTGTGAAACATTGCAATGAAGTAAGTGACACACCACATTCCAGAAAAAAGAAATCAGGAATTTGCCAACATATAGTGAATGGTTAAACAATCACAGTTATATCAGCAGTCCCCAATGTGGTCATTCTGCATCGGCAAGGCCTTTCACAGATCCATTTTCAATACACAGGTGTTTCCAGATGTGCTGTACAAGCTCTTGGAAAAACCGTCAAGGTTGAGGGCTGGAAATGCAACAAGGAATGAAAGACACATCAAGCTAATGTTTCCTCCAAAGTGATGTCTGGCAGCGACATAATTGCTCAGAAATCTGTGGGACTCTGATACAAACATCTACAGTTCAGAGAAGTCTCATCAGAAGTGGTCTTTATGGACGACTCTAATGTGGAAACAACGGCCAAGAGACTCACCTATGCACAAAAAAGCAAAACCTGTAGAGCAGAAAAATAAACGCGGGTGCTACAGGGTAAAATTTCAAATATTTGGCACCAGCAAACAACTGTTAGTTTGGCGAAGAGCTCGAAAGTGTTACGAGGGTGAGCACGTCATGAAACAACGTCCCCCAACTTACATCTAGAACCATCTCCAGGATAAAGACGAATGAAGAGTCACGCAACAGGGAGTATGGCTCCGAGTCCAGATCATGAGGAATCTAAAAGAATGTCTAAAATATCTGCAAAATCTATATGTACTATCTTATTTTTTTGTTGGGTTGTTTATGGATTCTAAAATGATGTGAAGACAAATTCTCACCTGGACCAAGATTCTGGGTCTTTGAGGGGAAGGAAATGACACATTGTGCATGAAGTGCGAGATGTGCCTGTTGAGAACAAACACGAGTAAATAACCCTGTAGTCATGTCACCTTTCTTTAAAAAAAAAAGAAATAAACAACCCATCAACAGCAGATTCCTACTTTTCGATAGGCAGTGGGTGCGGCCCTGAGACAGACAGCTTGTAGAGGAAC
Source organism: Acanthochromis polyacanthus (assembly GCF_021347895.1). Taxonomy (NCBI): domain Eukaryota; kingdom Metazoa; phylum Chordata; class Actinopteri; family Pomacentridae; genus Acanthochromis; species Acanthochromis polyacanthus. The sequence goes on along the minus strand of NC_067135.1, from coordinate 9,042,535 downwards.
ATCAGGAACTTGCGGAAGGACTCATAGAAGGGCCAGCGGGACAGCAGACAGATGCATTTGTTGGTGTTTACAGGCCGGTTGGGGATCATCTTCTTCTCCACCGTGGTGAGCAGGCCCAGCTGGATCTTCTGCTTCTCGCTCAGCAGATCCACTGAATATGGCTCGTAGAACTGGATGGCTGATCCATAAACCTGGCAGCAGGTACGGACAAGTAGAGCAAATTATAAATTTGTAAAACAAAAAATTTTAAATAATTTTTAGAACATGACAAGTTGTTTTGATCATAAAGTAAAATACTAGATTGCTCATTGTTCTTTTGTCATTTTGTGTCTCATTTTTGGAATATTTTGTCTTGTTTTTTGGTCTGACTTTGTCGTTTGGTGTTTCCTTTTTGTCTCACTTGTGTTTTTTGTCATTTTGTTTTGCTTTATTCGTTGTTTTGTGTATCATTTGTGTCATTTTGTATTTTTTTCGTTGCTTTATTATTTGCTTTTGTCATTTTTGGTATCGTTTGTTTCATTTGTGCAATTTTTTTGTCACTTTGTGTCTCATTTGTGTTTATTTTGTCTTGTTTTTGTATGACTTTTGTCATGTTGATCATAAAGTAAAATCCTCTATTGTTCAGTTCCAGATAGCTGTGACTAAATGTTTTGTTCCTTTGTAGACACTCCGATATCTGGAAGTTGTAATGTATAAATGACAAACTGAGGCATAATGTTCTTGAAACTGAATCTATTTTTCTTCAGAAATTTCAGGATTTTCATGATGTTTGGTAAAAAGATAATTCCTTAAATGTGAATGTTTCCAGGATGCACTTTTTTGCACTACAACAAAGGAAACATTAGGAGTTGTGGTTATTTATTAGCTATTATGCTGTGATTTTACTGGTCCTGCCCACTTAAGATCAAATAAGTTTTACATCCATGATTTAAGAGCCTCATAATAAGAGCCAAAATGATTTTTTATTTGATCAAGACTGAGATCAAGATTCAATGCATATTGGGAAAAGATATTTTTATACCATTTTATTGCTTTCATTTCCATGTTGTGCTATGTTCTTGCTTTTCAATAAATGGTTTGTATTACTGTACTACAACAGGGTTGCACCACTGAATACCACACATACTTATCAATGAGCCTACAAAATTTCAGGACTCTAGCTACATTATTTTTCAAAGTTACAGCATTCCAAACGCTGATCCACAGATTAGTATTCATTTTTCATCAACAAGAGCTTTCATTTGTTTGCTTCATCTCACTTTTTCACCAGAAGAGATGGTTAAGACAAATGTGGAGAAGACAGGCAGAGGGTCCCGAGTGTTTGGTGCCCAACACTCGATCTTGGCACCCATTGGCAAACAGAAGAGAGGAACCGACTCTGACAGAGGAAAAGACTCATAGTCCTCTTCTGGGTAGCGAAAGATTAGACCTGGAACACAGCAGAGCACATGAGTGATGAGTTGTAATCCAAAGAATGATGTATTTGTGCCTAGTAGAATAAACCTGACAGTTTATCAGCTAATTTTTAGACCGTGAAGTTCCAGACAGGCCACAATTCCCACAAGGATTAAACAAACTTTGAGTATTTTGTAGTTCTGATTGTGCACTCTGGTTTAATTTTGACTAAAATATAGTTATACTTTTTGATTAAACTTGATGTTTGCTGAGATACCATACTAATAACACACACATTCTTATGTCAACATGCACATACACAAACAGGCCTGCAGACACAGAAATGATGGGTGTGGCAGGAAGCACAGTTGTCTGAGATTAATAAACAGCTGCCTCACAGGAAAAAGGCCGACTACAAGATAACGCCAGCATGTGTGTCTGCGTACACACAATCATATGAACCTTGATTATGACGCGAGTTGCACAATGAAACCGTTCCAAAGGCCAAGCTGTGGAGGAAGCGTTCAGTCAGTGAAAATGCCACGCAACAATTCAAGAAATGCCAGTTGTAATAACCAATTATCATCTACAGCGAGATCACAGACACACGCAGAAGGCGCTGTTCGCTTCAGATTTGAGACAAAAACACAGTTCGGACAACACAGACTGTGACATTATTGTTATCAGTGTGTTACAGAGCTGCAGATGAATATAAATAAAAGACAAAACACTTAACAGCAAATACATGATCATGTATGGAAGATGATTCCTGTCACAAACACATTAGCTGAACACGATTTAATTTTAAAAATTAAATAAGAGTGAGCCAGTCAACATTTTACTTAGATTCTGATGCACAATTATTTTTTGCGCACTGTCGGACTAAACATCGAGCTTAACTGTCAGTGAATGTTGTCCTTCAAGCACTGGTCTGCTTTTAATAAAAGGACACGCTGCAGTTTGACAGATAAATTCACTAATGTAACTGCTCTTGCAAGAAACTCTGGCACCAGACAGGCTAACTGCAGAAAATGAGCCATCAAATATGATTCCTCTCAAAGGCAGCAGAGGTGAAAGCTGATGAAACAAATACAGATAATGGAATTGAATAATGGCAGAATGACACAAAGAGTCAACAATGCTCAGTAGATGTGGTGACATTTGGAGCAAAATACAAAATATGTGTTGGAAAACTTATCTGACTTTTACTCACCGGCTTTGTAGCTGATGGAATTTGCTGAAGAAACTGATTTCTTGTAGCACAGGAAGACGCTGGAGCCCCACTGAAAAATTCATCACAAGGTTACACTCATATTTTCAGAGTTTATGATGCTCAAGCGCTGGTTGGCTAAAATTCAGACTCACCATGCCACAATTGAGGTTCTTGTCCACCTTACAGAAGGTATGCGGTGGTGTCTCGCCCTTGCTGGTGACGATGACGCAAATGTCCGTCACAGCCAGCGAGTTCTGAGGCTGGACAGGTGGTGCCCGGCGGAAGGTGATGAAGATGCGCTGTGACGTCGCGGAGCTGTTGTTGACGTTGGCGCATCGTCCGTACGGAGTGGCCTGGATGACCTCGCATCCCTGGATCAGACGCTCCTTCCCCTCATAGAGCACCCTGAGAAAAACAACAAACAGCAATAAATGTCAGATTGGGGCCTGATGTGACATGAAACCTTTTGTGTCCTCATGAAGAGCAAGGATGAGTAAGTCTTAACATATTGAGGAAAGCGGCTCAGACAGAGTGTGGTCCTGGAATCTGTTAAAGAAGCTTCACTGCCAAAGGGAAAATAACTCGCATTCTAATGACGCAATAGTTTACAGTCCAAAAACATGAGGAGACTTGAGGAATTTGTGACAGGCAGCTGAATGGAAAAGGCAAGAAAGCTCTCCACCACCACTGCAGCAAACTGTGAACCTCTTCAGTCAGTGATTTTTTTTCCCTGATGGTGAAGGTGTCATCCATGAGCTGAACAGACTAAAGTGAGGGCTTCCAGAGACAAACTCGGGGCTGTCTAGTTTATATTTCCATCAGCTATGCAGCGAGATATGACTTCTGACTGGACGCAGGCGACAGAATGCAGAAGCTTTGATAAAACATGGATGTTTTCACATTGTTGATTTATGTCATGTAGCATCGATTAATGCACATGTAAGTCATTCAAGTTGAAAGAACAGACTAAAAGGCAAACTCTACTTTCTTATATTAAGATTAATACGTCTATGATGCTTAAAATGTCAGACTGTGTTGCTTCATATTTCTAGAAATTCTCAAGATTAGTGTTAGCAATTTTAATTTATAATAATGTGACAAAATGTAAGCACTGCAATGCTGCCAAATTAACTTAATCTACATTCAGATTTGGGAAAAAGCAAAAATATTGTCAAAAACCTGCATTTCTTTAATACTCAAAAGTAAAGAATGAAACAGGTTTTATCAGCACAATGTACTGATATTTACCTAATATCTGTTGAAGGTGGAGCTTTTAATTCCTATATAATGCCGGACAGTGTAATGAACACATTGCATCGTGTTTTACTTGGTGAGTAAAACCTCTGATAACGTCCATTAGTCCATTAGCATAATTTTTAAATTATATACAGTACACATGAGAGAATCAAGCAACATTATTTTGTTCTTAATTTGTTTAGTTTTTGTCTCTTTAAAAAACAAAACAAACACGCAAAAACAATCAGAAAGTATCAGGATTCTGAGAAAGTAACGGACTGACAAGCCGTATCGGTAAAAGTAAAGTAACAGGAGGAGTAGAAACCATTCCTAAAGAAAGATTAACTTTGGCTCTTTGGTGAGGATAATCTCCGGTTCTCAGAATGCGGTCGGCACCACTGACTTTCTTCTTGAAGCTTCCCGAGAACTCCGTCTTCAATGGGCGATATGATTCAGACTTATTTACCGGCTGACTCATTCAAATCCCAGACATTAAAGTGATTCTCATATCCAGCCAAGTACAAAACAAACACTGTGAATGTAGTGACAGACATTACCTGGTTCTGTCTCCATGTTTGTCCTACTGAGGAAAGTCACACACCTAAAAAGCTGCAGTTAGGAAAGTAATCAGCGCTCACTGTGTTGGATTTTTTATTTTTTGCATGACTCTAGGGCTCCATGTCCTCCTTTTCCTTCTGCACAATGCCACGTGGGACGCCAAAAAAAAGCTCTGACTGCCGCTGGCTTCTTCAAACTGAGACTAAAACACATATTTTGTAATTCTGGGTGGGCTTCAAGGCAGCCGCTGCAGATATAATCGTCCTGAAACACTCCATTTATTCTGAAAAGACTGCAGGACAGACATAAAGAGGCCAGGAGAAGAGTTGCCAACAAATTCTCAGTTAGAAAACAAAAAAACAGCGTCCTAATGGGCACAGCGAGTTGAGTCGCTCTGGAGCCTCGGGCTGGGAAAGCTTCACAGACAGCAGAGTTGGCAGGAGGAACGATAAATGATTCACATTTTGATTTAAATTTATTCTTTAAGCAGAAAAAAGAGTAGCAGGTTTAAGAGGTGTCAGTTGATGGGGCAAGATAACAAGAAATAGGTAATGTGTCCATCTACTTGTGATACTTTTATTAAAGCAATCAGTATTATTGTATTGCTTATTAATAACAGACCACAGAGGCATGAATTGTGCTTCAATATTATCTCTCTTTGCAGCAATACAGAAGAGAAGAGAAGAGCGGCTGGTAAAATTAGCGACACAGCTAATGAGGCTGAATAACAAGCTGTAAACTACTTACGCAGCTATGCAAGTTCTATTTTTTTCCACCCTATAGTTCTATTTGCATGCTAAGTCGGATTGCGCACTCTCTTAAAGGAATCATGACTCAACATACAATCCTCTGTTTATGTTCGGTGCGCTGGCAGCTCTGAGAATTTAAACCTACATTTAGCGGAAGGGAATCTCATCAATAACACATGAAATGAGCCAAATTCATGACAGAACAAGCAGAATACACTCCGATGTGAAGCAGAACATCTGATGAAGTCTTGGCTTTGCAGAGGCGAATCTTTCACAGAGTGAATCTCATGAAACTGGAAACTCCCGTTTGTTAGCAGGAGCCATAAACAAGCTTTAGACAAAGACTTAGGTGTGTGTGGGTCGAATACAACGGGCTGTTACGTCACTGTTGTCAGTGAAGCTCTTCTGCATGTGATACTTCTCATTCAGTTAACAGACACAAGCGTTAGCCGTGAAATGCAGCTTATAATTCTGGCTCCCCTGTGTTGAAGTCAGAGCAGCAGCTGGTTTAGTTTTAAAGTAAATCATAATGGAGTTCCCTTTTATAAGATAATAGAAGGAAGCAGGAAAAACAGACATGAGCAGAGAGGTGTGGCCAAGAGGGAGAACTCCATGATGAAATCAGGCCAAGTGGATGTCAATACACCTACTTCCTAAGTGTGCTGACGTGCCATCAAAGCTGAACTGAGCACGACAAACTGAACTAATGAAGTGATGCAGTCAAACCCAACAAAGCCAGTTTTCATGGATGAACTGAAACAGCCTTTTTCTGGCATGTCTGAACGTTCTAAAGAATGTAGTCCAGCTAACTTTTCTCACAATGATGTTTATATTGTGAAGTGATAAAATCAAAATTCTTTCACCAAAAGGACATGCAAACCAGCGATCTGTCTGACTGATGACAGTTGGGAGATCGATTTTTGTAACTACTAATCTTTTTTCGTTCAGCCTGCTTCCATCACAACCTACAATCTGAATCTAATGCTGTGAGAATTGCATTAAAATAAAGCTAAATTCCATGTTAACTGTATAACTGACTCGAGTTAACTCAGTGTCTAACTTAAAAGAAGCTCCAGTTTAGTACCAACAGCCTTATCAGATTAATAGCACAACCAGTCATCTGTTCTGGTTAACACCATTTTTGGACTAGCGTACAACCCTGCAGCCCTGTTAATGTGAAGTACAACACAAATACAAGCACATGATGAATGAATTAGAGAATTACAATCTCAGGATGATGTAAATGTACTGAGGATTTCAGAAAAATCAAGTAGAAGGTGGTAATTGGCTGTTTGAGATAAATTACTGGCTCAAAAATTGAAATTCTACACAGATTATTCAGAACACAGTTCTTTTCGGGGAGGAGATGTTTGTTTCTCTGAGCTACCAGTTCTACCTCAAAAAGACACAACGTAATACAAAAAGGGCACAAAATGTCACAAACAAACCATAAACAAATGGAAAACAAGAAAAACAAAACCAAAAACAAGACACAAAATGACAAAACTAGACGTAAAACGGCACAAATGAGACAACAGGCCAAAATGAGACATAAAGCAACATCAATGCAGTACAAAAAAAGATACAAAATGACATGAATAGGGCACAAAATGACTGAAACAAGACAAATTTATGAAAGAATTAGTCTTATTTGAAAGGAAATGTTTGTCTCTGAGCTTTCAGTTCTACCTCAAAAAAACTCTCTACACATTAGACTGCATTGATCCTCGCCAGAGTTGTAATAGACAATGATCTGTCCGACATATTTGCAGAAATCTGTGTCTTGGAAGTGGACAAAATGCATGCAGGCATTTCATGAGCTATGACATCTACGCATCTGAAATCACATGCAGCATTCTGTAAAATTGCAAAATTGCGAGTGGCTGATATTTCTATGGTCTTAGATTTTTGACCTCAGGAACCATAGATACCTTGAAATTGAGCAAACAAATGCAGATAATTTCTTGTGGTGAGGCAACCTTTGCATCACAACAGTGCAAGTGTAACTGCAGTGGTAAATAAAGTCATAACATCTTGATTCTGTATGCAAAATAGTGTATCAGGACAAGCGTTGGTTCCACATCATTGTTGTAACAGTGGCTTGAAGAAGCGTAAGACATTTCTTGAGCTGGAAATTTCTAACCTTTTTGAATGATCCTTTGCATATTTGTAATAACACCAGTATTTTTATCATTTAATTTCCAACCCATTGTCTATCTTGCATGAAAGATTTTGCTCATTTGAGCTCAAAAATCGTAAACCAGTGTTTTTTTCTTGCTGCTGCAGGATAAGAGTATTGCAGTTTACACTTGGACGTAAATAAATCGCAGACTCACCCAATGTCTATGAGCGGAGGTTTCCCTCTACCCCTCTTGTAGCACAGGAACAGTTCGGGGCTCTTAAGACTGCCGTGATTAAGATTTGCCGGCTGGCCGCTGTAGGTGCTGTCGATGCAGGTGAAGCCCTCAGGCACCGTTTCTCCTGCCGACCTGTTAATGACGGCCACGTCAGTGATGGGAGCTTTGGGCCCGCTGGACTTGGTCTCTGAAAGGTCTTGCTCGAGGGGCGTGGACTTGTCTGTCAGTCCGGCCACCACAAAGTAGTCGGTCACACGGTGACCCTTGTCCTCTATCATGGCTGGGCGTACCTAAGAAAACAGAGATTATTTGGAATTACTTTAATACAGCCTGGAGCGAATTTGGTCTCATAGATAAAGCAGTGAAGTGCACTGAAGAGCTCCTGGATCTCACTTTGGGACAGTGGGATGGACTCCACATGCGAGCATACGCAGAATGCTAAATAATACTGTGGCCACGGAAATAAAAGGATCCTTTAAGAGTGCTGCGCCACAACGAAGCAAACAAACTGGGGAAAACACAAGGGGCAATGAAGGGATTGGATCTGCTGACATTCACCAACACTATTGTCACTGTATATCACCGCACTGCACCAAACATGTTGAGTGAGTTAAAGCTCTGGTGGCTGCAGAGAGTCAAGGACGAGTCGCTGAGTGTGGAGGAATGCTCCGAAATGCCACAGAGCATAAATCAAGTCGGCACCAAAGTCCATAAAACATTTGAAACATGGGTTGCATTCCAAATCGCATACTTTGCTTTTTACTTAAGGTATGTACTGCAGCTGCCCTTATAAGCACATATTGTTTGATGCAGTATGGATACAATTAGACATATTACTTCATTATGTTATTGCACCTTAAACTCTGACTGTCCTCTGTGACATACTGTAGCTGTGAGGACAAAATCCCACCTGATGCAATAAAACATCATGGTACTTTAGCCATACTGTATTTGATATACTAACATCTTTGTGGTATGCTATATAGTATGGTAATATGGTACCATATGGAAATATGGTAATGCCCATTATCTCAAATTTGGCTTGAATAATAAAAAACGTTGAAACTCGCTTTCATGGTCAGATCAGCCATATTTTGCTTTTAGCTGTTGTGTATCAAATGTTGCTAAATCAAAGCAACATATCCAGTAACTGTTGTATTTTTCACTTGATTCTTTCATAATTCTCATGTTGTCTTTGCGTCAAAAACCACCACTTCTCTCGTTGTTGAAACCACAAGAGCGATTTTTAGTTTTCTGTACCCAGCAAGTCATAGATCTGAGTTTTTCAGACATCCAGGGGGTAAAACCAGGAGGTAAGTCCATGCACACACAGACTGTCATACTGTCCTATATGTGCTAATTACAGTTTAATATGTTCTTCACATTTTTGTTCTGCATCTATCATCATATTTTATTCTTATCATTTTTGTGGGTTATGCACCCTGTGGATGGGAGCAATGATTCAAAAGATGTGAAAAGAGGACTATTAGTTTTTGTAGTTGAATTCCATTGCACAGTATACAGCACACTGTTGGCGTTTCCCTCCAAAAAATACATTTGAAGCTACTTTCTGGTACTGTCTTATCATATACAGGTATCTCTTGCTAAACAAATAATGTTTACATCTTTATCTACAATAACAGTGATAACAAGACGACATGGTCATCAATATCCCCCGCCACATGTGATGTCTATGAGTCTATATCCAAAATAGTGATCAAGGGCCATAACTCTTAAATATTATCGCACAGGTCTCATTTTCGAACTTGATCAAGGTGTCCATGGTGTGAAGCTACACACTAAATTTCGTAATCCTAGCAGTAATAGTTTCCGAGAAAAGAAAAGCTGTCCCCTTTATCTCGGATGGACGAACGGACGGACGGACGGACGGACGGAGGTCAAACCTATATCCCCCTTTCCACTTCGTGGTGACGGGGGATAATAAACCTGTACTTTAGTAAAGAAAACAGTTATGACGTGTGTTGCAATAAAAACAAGTTCTGTCCACTGATTAAATACAGTCTTTCTGCCCTCTGAAGAGGGAAAACCCAGACATTCACAACATGTGTGATGCATGACAGGTTGTTTCTACACGTAAAATAAATTTCAAGTTGAAAATTCAATTAAGCTGCACTATTTTAGAGGCTCAGTGGAGGCAGGTCATTTTTGACCCTGAGGACAAGGGGAGCATACAAGATGTTAAGAACCCATGAGGGTTAAATACAGAAACTGCACAGAACATGCAAACTGGTTGTACACACACTAAAAATATGACTGAATATTTTTTTTTATCCTGAAGTGAACGTCATGTCTTATTTGTCATCTCAACAACCCAGCTTTAAGCCAGTAGTTACACAAACTCAAAAGACAGTTTTACAGTATATACTAACAGAAATACGACATAGCTGAAAACTGCTATTAATCATTAAACTCTACATGTGAAGGGACAATAAAGAGCATCTGACTGATCAAACATGACCAAAAGAAAGACGACAGAGCAGATGGTTGACTAAGAAGAAAGAGTAACTCAAAGCGAGCACATCCTCTTCAAAGAGCCTTTAGGACCGACACAGGAAGTACATTTTTTCCAGTAGTGAGTCAGCTGTGGCAGGGGGAATAAAAAATAGAAGGCCACAGCACGCAGACGCAGCACTGAACTTTACGAAGCAAACTCATACAGTGCATTGTAGTTTTATAGTTTCTACTGTGCACTTCTACATATCAAGATGATAACATTTTGTAAGAGTTGCATCATATTACTGACACCACAGTGTAGGCATTTTTGAAAAGGTGAAGCTGAAGGTGAAGAATATCTAAAAGACTCGTGTATTTGTGTGCAGCAGACAGGATTGTAAAGGTTACGTCTTCCTGTTGAAGCAGCAGGAGGCAGACTGACCTGCCTGGGGGGGAAACAATTCAGCTCGAGCAAGACTGAAAACAGCTGACAAACTCTCCATAAACACATAATACAAACTATATTCTCATACAACAATGGTATGTGTGAGACATATTTGAAGTCATGTTCCATTCTTTTTCACCAGGGTATGCCTCATTATCCAAACGCTAAGCATGCCAGAATTGATTTATGTCCTGTACACTGCCGACTTTACAGCCTCAGTGCTTTTCAAGAATGATAATTGGATATTTGCCCAGAATTTGGCCCGTTTTTCTCCTTACAATGCCAGGAAAAGACTCCAATAAAATAACACAGAGATTAATTGAGTAAACACAAGCCTCGAGTGGCAACATCTACATAGTTTTATGTCATATCCAAGCAGAGACGTAAATTACTTGAACTTTCCACTAACAAAAACAGCAATAAAAGTGCATCAATAGAGGGGGAATGGACATGCAGGTCACTCAAGACAAATCCAGCTCAACGGGTGAAGTGAGTAATCTTACTTTACGTCTTTATGTTGTAATGTCCTTTACAGGAGATTTACTAATTTACAAAAAATGTCTGTTGATTCCAGGTGTGGTTTTTTACAACACAGTGAAGAATCCTGCCTGTCTGTATCCATTAAAAATCACATCAGTATCAACTGGCTCCAACTCTGATTTTATGATGACGCACGGCAGCATTCTAGAGACACAGAGCTAAGACTTATTGCTCTGAAGAGATATACTGCACTGTATCCATGGTTACATCTCGCTGATCAAAACCCGACTCAGAAACAAAATGTTGTTTTCAGACCATATCTGCTCTGTAACAAACCGCACTGTTAAATGTGCTCCCAACAAATGTACTCTGGTGGTCCAAGCAGTGACTGCAGTGTGTCTGAATTCATGCCTCTTCACGACTGAAATGCACCATGCTGGAATGGGTCAAGCAGCGCATCACAAACGGGAAGATATCTGCACCTGGTATTTCCCTAATGGAGAACCTCACAAACTGAGTAGAGTCGAGCCAAGTAGGTGCTAGTGGAAAAATGCCATATGGTTGCTGTCAGAACTTCTAGGGAAAAGTGATCCTGTTACTGCTCTTACCTTCCACATGTACACAACCACAAATACCAACTTTGGTGTTTGAAAGTGTTTCCACATCAGATGTACGCATTAGTGAAAGTTCCAGTGCACTGTTTTAATAAAACTTTTGTCTGCAGGTTGATCTAAATACATAGGATTATGATGTATTGACATTGCAGGGTTTTTCCGATAAACACAAGGACGTTCATTATTGTCATATCTTTTCCTAGTCTAAAGTAGAAAACAGAGACAGCGGCAGGACAACACAATATTTTGAATAGGCAGCAACTGAAACTGGAACAGAACACAGCCCTATACACTCACAAATATATGTTTGGACATTAAAAAATAGTATTGGTGGTATCTGGGTGCTATCAGGCCAGAATGACTACGTTTAATATGAGTAATCACGCTTTCCAGTTTCACGTAAGGTGTACCCACAACTGAAGACACCGTTCTACAGCTACAACCATCTGCCAGTCCTCTGCACCTCCACCACAAAACCATACAAATATCTCTTTGTGACAGCCCACGATAGACAAACATTGACGCTGCCATAGCAACCGAGCCCCAACAATGCCAGGCTGCACGACCCTGAGCTGCGACTCGTGTTACTCTAGCTGAGGAAATTGATCTCCGAGTCTTTCAAGGGTACTTTTAGTGTAGCCGACGTGCTTTCTGTAGTCCGCAGTCACACTCAAAAGGACATAGAAGCAAAACACAGCTTCAGCTTTAGATGTACAGCAAATAAAATGGCAGGAAAGCCTAGTTTTATTGCACTTTTATGTCTGGTGGGTAAATAAAACATGGTAATGGCCATAAATGGAGGTGCTGACGGGGGATTAGACGTAAAAGCTTTAAAACCAGCGTAAACACAAGTCAGCATAACATTGGGGAGTTTCTGCTCTTGTAATGGGGAAGAAATTTAGCAGAACCTGTAAACCACAAAGGGAGAATTTTGCAGTTTCTTGGGTAAAATGGAAATAACGACAGCATCAAACTGGCAGAGGAGCCAGTCCATTACATCTTCACTATCTTAAAGTCTTGTGTTGTAACCTGAGCCTCAGCCTCTGAAGGTTGTGCTCTGCCCCACCCTGCACTCTTTAAAAACCCGTTCCTCTGCTAGTCTAGAGCCCTGATGATCGAGTGTCATGCTCTTTGTCTGAAAGCAGGGTCTCTACGAGCCATGACGAAAAAATACTATGAAGCTTTAGAGGACTCTTATACTGACTGGTTACCCTGAAACTTTTTTAAATTTCTTATCTAATGCTTCCTGATTACATCCAAAATGCTAATCAATAAACATCGCTTTCACTTCCATGTGCTGCAAATTTACAAATCTTTGCATCAAAATAAGCTCCAAATGAATTTAGTGTAACTCCTGGAGGCAAAATAACACAACTGTACCCAAAATGCCTCATTAATTGAAATTATTAATACACACAAATGTCAGTGCTCACTAAACGCCTCATACACAGGCTATGGGAAATGCTAGCTTGAAATTGTCCACAGTTTTAGCAGCAATACAGGCAGTACTGTGACCAGAAATTAGTTAGAGAATAGTTAAATAAGGCATTCTAATGGCAGATTAACCCAAGTTGCAAAACTCTAAAATGAAAAAAGAAAAATCCAATCACTGTATATTCCAAATGCATGCCAAAAAGGGGAAAAAATGCATAAATTCAGTTAACTTGGGAAGACATTTTTGTCAGTGTTAACAGTTTTTGGGAAGGCACCTGAATTTGACTACAGTAGTGTCAACTGTCAGTAGGCAGTTCTACTTCAGCTGGTGTGGAGAACAGAAAATACTTGTTTGTAATCTAATCAGAACTTTCAAGCTACAACACTGGGGTCATTTACACAGACACACAGAAGAAGGAGGCCTCTCTAGATTATTTTAAGATAAGACTAGTAGGGCTGGCCCGAATAGTGGTTTTTGGCCTCCGAATATTCGGGCCCTATTAAAGACGAATATCCGAATATTCGTTCCGCCCCATAACGTCCGACGGGGGGGGGAGCGGGGCTTGTGGCGGAGACGGCCCGGGGGGGCCGCGGCAGACGCGGCTGCTTGTGGCGGAGAAGGCCCAGGAGGGGGGGTGGCGGCGGCAGCGGCTGCTGCTTGTGGCGGAGACGGCTTGTGGTGGAGATGGCCCGAATATTCGGATCTGTTCGTCTGGTCTCGGGTCCAAATTTTGCCTTCGTTTTGTCTTCAGTTAAACTGAAGAATTCCCAAACAGCGGAAGTCTTCAGCATCTTGTCTTGTGTTTATGCAACGCAGTGAAGCGTGACGTTAGAGTCGGCAGCAACCTGGCCATTCGGGTGGTGTTTACAAACACGAACGGAGGAGCCGAGATGAGCCGAACACGACAGGATGAGCCGAAGTGGGCCGAAGGGAAGAGACGAGCTCCGAATATTTTCGTTTGGGGGGAGGAAGAGGTGATCACATAGACATATGTGGATATGTCATAGACATATGTGTATATTTTTATGTGATCACAGGACGGGATGAGCCGATGTGGGCTGAAGGCTGAAGGAAGACAGTAGCGGCCAATATTCGGATACCAAAATTAATATCCGGATACCGCCGTAGCGAACGAATATTCGGATATTCGGGATATTCGGGTCCAGCCCTAAAGACTAGATGAGGTGTAATGGAATACAACAAAATGTAATGTATCACTGCCTCCAGTACAACAAGCTATTCTTTTAGAAATCAGTAACTAGCAGTACAGAGGAACACATAAACATTTTACAGCAGGTCAGTGACACTTATCATGAGGAGAATAGCTGTAATTTCAAGTATCTCGTGATCAGTTTCATTTTGAACATACGACACATTTTACACATTTAGTCACGAAATCCAAACTGGGCCATTACTTTAAGCACAAGTTTCATTTCTCTGCGGCATCGCTGGTCTTAACTTGCTTTCAAATGTGCCAAAGGGTGGCTGTGCCGCCTGAGGGCTGAGGAAAACTCGCAAGTTGCCATAAATGAAAGTGGGAATGTCCTACTCCTTTACATGTCTGTGTACAGGAGAAGGTGTTAACCAAGTTCACCTGGCATGCTCCCCTGTCTCAAAGATCGAAAAACACAAATCTAGGAGGTATAGCAAAATAAAAAGAAAGTGGCAAACAGACGTAGAAACATAGATTTCCCTATTTAAGTGCACCGGGTGGAACCCCTTACTCCATCCCCCCATGTTCTGCCCCACAATGATCTCATCCCTTAACACAAAAGAGCCTGGAGGCTCGTTCCCCAGGGGTGAAAGAGCTGCCTAGTGTGTGTGCATTCACAAGTCTGTGTGTGTAATGCTGGACCACAGACAGTGCTGCGTCTGTCTCAGTTATTTCAGCAGGAGTCCAGCCATGCACTTCCACTAACAGCTCGCCTGAAACAGTTGCTGAGGATGACGCACAAACACAGTGGTCAAGTATCGTACCTTAACACTGCAAATGGAAAAGAGACGCAACATCACAAGCGTTTACAGATGCAACAATTAAAGCTGACTGTTGCCCGATCTTTCACATCAACGCTTCTATCGTGATAAATGTTGGGTGATTTCATATCAGATTATCAGGGGACTTCTGCTTGACCATCTCTGATTTGCCTGAAACTTTATAAATCATAAATTATGAATATTTAAAGTGGTATGTGTGAAATTTCAGAATATGTCAAGTACTTTCCAGGATAAATTTTCTCAAAAATTGGCCGTCAACCTACTTTCAGCATGTTTTTTCCCCACATTTAAATCTGAACTGTTCAGGAACTGTTAAAACTAAAAACTTGAAATTTTAAATTTTTATTTCTCATCATGTCAGTGATTCAGACTCTGCAATACTAGATAAGTAGACCAAATAATCTGATTATGGGTGAGAAGAAATATGAAAAGATCGAGGACGTCATGAAAATTTCCATCTTTAAGCACACAAATAAAAAAAATCCCAATGTAGAAATCAGCTAGTGATATTTTCTAAACCATATAGTAATAGTGCACAACGACACTACACAAAAGACACAGAATACATTTTATTATAAAATACCTGACCACAAAAATGTAAAGAAAGTTGTTTTCACTGAAGTTTCACAACCAATTATTCTCTGAATTTAACTAAGAAAATTGTTATTTTCATATGGTGTCAGAAAATGAAAAATGGAAGAATGTGCCCATTCCATTTTAAAAAGAAAAATGTTTGAAAGATGCTATTTTTTTCATCTAGTAATATCTTCTCTCATCTGCTTAATGAAAGTTCAAAGAAAATACATTAATTTTCATTTTATGACCATGCATTTCGTTGTAAAAACTAATCTCTTTGTTTTTATAAAATATTACAGAAAGTACGTAATTTACCAAGCTAAAATACCTTTATAACTATTTATATTTTATGCTATTCAAATTTCAAGCACATCAAAGATGGTTGAGCAGAGATGAGTGTACAAAGCTGCTCCTTTAACTAAACAGCCAAAGCAGGAAACTGGTGCAGGTAATCTTATTTCAGCTGCGACAGCCTCCAACGACACACTCCGCTTTCGGGTCCAGTGTCAGGCAGCGTTCGCTCCAAGTGGCACTCTGTAGCTCTGGGCTTTAGAGGAAGAGCAAAGTGGCCCTCCCTTCCACCTGTCATCACAGCGTGCTGTCCGTGGTGGAGGCCAGACTGGATACAAGGTGGCAATGAGGTGATGAAACCTCCATTTTACAAGTCGACCACCACAGGAAAAACTTTGGTGCTCTTCCTGGGGTGGAACTCTAGTTTGAGGGGAGAGAAGTTGCAGTCTGATTGAGTGCATATGGCGCGAGCAAGAGTATGCATAGTTGGCTGTTAAAGTGTGGTCTGTAAATACGTCACTGTGCTAATTAATGTGCTGCGATGAGACCAACAGCCCAGCTTTGGCTGACTGAGCCGAGTTCAGATCATAACACTGAGGCTTTGGCTTTTATTCTGACAAAAACATCCTCAAGTGCAGCTGATAGAGGCAGGAAACGTATTTAACTATTCAATATTTGCTATTCAGAGTGTGTGAGAGGTGGAGCATTCACAGTCTATCTGCTTCTGGGCCTCAGATAAGCCCGTGCGATAGCCTGGCATTATCATATCCGTACGCTAACAGCATGTCCCTCGTTCTGCACAGCCTGAACAAAGCCAAAGACCCGTAGTGAACTCTGCTTCTCCGTCGAGTTTGCTCAAGCCTGGCAGCTGTTTTTTCTACACAAATATGTAAATAAAACCCCATTTCATTTACGGGTAACGATAGCTGTCAACAAGCTTCTCAGAATAGGCATCAGATTGTCAAATCACACTGATAACAGACAGGACAGATAGTGTTTGTTATTTTTTGCTACAGGCTATTTTATTTGATCCTTTGGGCGATGGCTGTTCTGTTTGAATTTGATGGATATAATCGAGGTTTTTGTAACCCAACTACAACACTGACTTTATATTTTAAAGGTGAAACTTTAACAAAAAATATCTTACATTGCAACAGAAAAATGCTTTATACATCATTACAAAACGTGTACTTCATCAACTAAGCCTTCAGCGGTTTCAACAAAATGACAAACTCTAGTGGTTTATCTCTTCAGCTTTCT
Source organism: Acanthochromis polyacanthus (assembly GCF_021347895.1). NCBI lineage: Eukaryota > Metazoa > Chordata > Actinopteri > Pomacentridae > Acanthochromis > Acanthochromis polyacanthus. The sequence goes on along the minus strand of NC_067135.1, from coordinate 9,025,477 downwards.
AATCCAACAGCAGCGGAGTCTTCTTAAAAGCTTTGCCAAGATATCATCAAAGCCAACGGCAGTGACTAAAGCAAATCATGGGCGAGGTGGCACAAATCCTAATGACCGAAGCAGAAAAAAAGATTTTTTTTTCTTCCTGGATCACTTGTGGGTTTGTGGTTACACTGTATAAAGGTCTGAGCATGTGATCTGAGACGCAGGTGTGTTTTTCAGACAATGTGACGCACTTAAACTGAACTCTGTCAAATGCAGATGTCGCCTGCTCAGCCAGCAACAGCAGCAGACGTACAGGATAATACAGGGACACTGGCTAAGATTTTAAATATAAGTTTTGTGTGAAATATGACTTTTAACAATTTCAAACAACTTGGGGAGATTAGTTGAAAGTGGTGAGGCTGGGGTTCAGCAGAAACGTCACAAGACTGCTTCCCTCCTGAAGCGTGACAGCCTGGTGGACAGAAAGCATTCTTTCCACTCTAAGAGAAAAGACAGAGGGCAAACTCATTACCCTCACTTGGGCTTATACCAACCCAGACCCAGGCCTACGACAGAAAAACACATCACAGCAAAGTACAAGGGTTAGAGGAGGGAAATAGGTTACCTGAGAGGGGTTTTGGCTGGTTTACAAGATCTCTGTTGTTGCTTTTTGGCTGGAAATGACTGTCTGGAGTTAATATGTCTGAAGACAAGCAAACATGCAGCTTGAAAAAAACGCACTGAACTGCTACAAGTATGTACCGGCCTCTCAAGTACAGGAACCGGCAATACGGTATCAAAAAATTTGCAGTTATCTCATGGGTCATAAGGTAGAAATGTGGCAGAAGCAAAATCTCACAGTGGAGGAAACGGTGAGAAAGAAGATGAGGGCAACTGAGGCGACCTTGAGTCAGACAATACATCCCGAGAAGTTACTGTGTTGCTGTTGAAACGTCTCAAAAAGTGGAGAGGCCGAGCACGCATGAAATTACCTCGGAATTAATAAAGTATCTATCTATCTATCCATCATGTTTTAAGTGGCAGTTCTCTACAAACTCATAATGAAGCTGAAGCATCCCTTAAGTGCAAAATGCAAGGAAAGGGATCTTTATCATTAATCGATGAATCATTGTTAATAATTCAACTAATTAAAAATTCATTAGCCAGAAGAGAAGGTCACGCATGTCAGAAAATGTATTGTAGATTAGCTGTAGTACCTGGTTGTTCCACAAGGTGGAGACTCTTTCTGTTTAAGTGACCCAAGGGAGTGTACACTCAGACTTTAGCCAGTTCCGTGTTGGCAAGCAGAGAGCATTGTGGGAGTTTAGTGAGTAAAGTCTCCTGTGATGCTTAATGGCTACAACCAGAGTTTGCATGTTTTTAGCTAGCAGAAGTATGGTCCTGTCGCTTCATGCAAACAGCGTATTGGTTGAGCCAGATGAGATGTCATGTCTAGAACTAGGCCATACAATAGTTACTGTGTTTGTTTCCTATTATTGACCAATCAAGTACTGATTGATAAGGCTGACAGCTATCAGTTAAGGAAACTGTTCAAAATATGCATCCCTCATTGGAATACAGACAACTAGCAGAAGAGGTAGCTGAGCAAGATGACAGTCAGCGGTGGGGATAAAGGACTCCATATTTGGTAGGGCTGTAGTCTCCAGGTCGAATGGTTGATGGATATACTGTTATCCAACCAAATTGGTCATACATTTTCTAGTGTCACTTTCAAAAGGAAAAAGCGCTACACCAATAGAATATCATGATATATCAATTACTCTTTACTAAAAAACTAAATTTCATGACCATTTCACATCTTTAAATTCACATAATCCAATGGAGATTCTGAGGTTGAACTGGTTTGACATTAATATCAGTTCCAATTGACACCAAATAAAAGAAGTGTTCAAAGTGGCTGCATTTCATTCAAACGCACGGCCAAAAAGTTGAATGCAAACAGCAGTTTGCATTTTACAGTTTTCCGACCAACACTGCGTTTCATCTATGACTAGTAGGCAAACTTATCTGCATGAAATTCCTCACACTGATTTTGCTCTATGAACATCTATATTTATAATTCATTTAGGCTAATAAAACTAGCAGGTAGATACCTGTGCACTGTGGCTGAATTCGTAAATGTCGAAATAACAAGCAGACTTTTTGTCCCACGTCCCACTCGACAGCTGTAGGGTAGGTACAACTACATATTTTGGATTCTGGTTAGCTGATACGTTTGAACATGAATGAAGCTATGTGCACTATTTACTGCGAGAAAGTTGTGGTGAAAGCAGGTAACACTTCTAACTGTAAACTACAAAATGAGTATATTTACAAAATCTGTCATTTTGTGCCACCTTTTTCTTGCAAATAGAAAGGTCATACACGGTTTGACGGCAGGGGGAGAAGGAATTAAGGTATGAAAAAACAGAAATTGCCCACGTCTGAAGCAAAAGTCCTGCAAGGAGTTAAAAAGTCATCTACAACGTAAGCGACGCACTGACCTGGAGGGTACAGCTGAAGTGGAAGTCCTGGGAAAAACCAGCACAAGCATATAGACCAAAATATGACTTTTTTGTTCAATTGGGGCATGTTTTTTATTACCGTTAATAGTTACTCAGGTATTGTCATCCAATGCAAGCTGGAAGTGGGTAAACGGGGAACACATTACTCTAAAATTTCACAAGTAACGATATAAATATCAATATTTAAGCTATGATTTTATTCCCGGCAAATCAGAGATAGTATAAGAGTATAAATTGTTTTGAAAATGGGCTGACTTCACATGGAAATCTGATATCTGAAAGGATGTGAAGTGTCAGCTTTGGAAAGAGAAATGAATATGTAAAAGGAAACTAAAAGAACAAAGCAGCTGAAATGTCAGTTGCTGCAGTCATTTCGGGAACAACAGCATTCGTAGCGCTTTGAGAAAACCCTCCTCTCACTCTCGCTTTTCTCACACTCGTCAAAATCCTATTTGACTTTTGCCAAGGCAACTGCAGAGTCCTTCAACAACTGTTGTCACTCCACTCTACCTTCCTTGGTCACCTGACAGCACCAGTAGTGACAAAGTGCAAGTTTAATGTACACAAAGCCACAGAGCAGCCATGACCCACTTCATACCTGCCAGCCAGCCTGCAGCGGTTAGTGGGAGGAAACGTTCACTCCACTCCCCCTTTTTTTTTCATGCAGTGTCTGTCAGGCCATGCCAAGGTCAAGAAGGAGATTTTGCGTTACCTTCCTCGTGGTGAAGGCTCAGTGGATTCTGCCAGGCAGCGATTTCTGTGTTTCTCACACCTCGTGAGCCTCAATTATCCAGCTCTTGAGCCAAATTCCGCAGCCATCTCAGGTAGAGATTGGGAAACGTGAACAACACAAGAGGAAGTGCTCTGCTCCACTCTGCTGTGCCAGGACTTGTGCCACTTCTGTCATGACAGGAACATCACATGCATGCTGTGAATCACCAAAAAAAAACTGAAGGATGGAGCACTCTCCTGCCCTTAGGGGTTAGACCGGCTGGCTGGCACTCATTCAAATGCTGAGGCATAGATATGTGAGCACCTTTGGGACTGCATTCAATGGCATTTGTGACTAACACAGGCACAAAAGAGCAGAGGCCTCTTGCACAGTCAAAAACAAAGTCCAAAGAAGAAGAAACTACAAATCTAAACTGTAAAGTGTGATTTAAGTGTTTGATATCAAGCAGGAGTGGAGGTAGACACCTGTAGGGTTAGAAAAGTCTCCAGGACTGCTATCAAGGTGGGCCCTGGGAGGAGAGCAGCAGCAGTAGGAGGAGGGTTTCACAACTGTTGCATCCAAAACCTAAATAGGTCAACTTTGATGCAGGAAATACACACCTCCCTGCGGGTATAACAAAAGAAATGTCCTCCCGTGATCAACCTATGCGGTGATACGTGGCTCTGAACGGTAAAGGTTGTCTTTCCGTGGTTTGATAAACAGTCGGTGCAAAAAAGTGCACGAACAGCAACGCGAAAATACGTTTTCTTGCTAACACTTAGCTAAAAGTCAACACTGCACCCAAATTGTGTTTTTAGTCCCAAAAAAAGAGCAAAACAGAAATACGAGCACTTACCAGCTGTTTACACTGCAGCGAGAAACAACGTTGACATGTATGCAACTTGCCCTTTCACCGCTTAATATATTCCGTGTTGTTAAAAAAGGTGCAAAACAGGAACAAACCAGCTCGGCGCGCAAGAAAAGATTAAAAAACAAAGAAGAAGAAGAAAGCCACTTCGAAATACTCCTCCGGAACTTTGCGGGTTACTTCTTTGCCACACTTTCATCTAAAGTTGTTGGTAGGCGCCATGTTTGTGTCTACGCTGACAGTTTTGTTGGGGAGTGTTCTTCGTAAACGTCTCTCTCAGAAAGGAAAAGCTAAAGCTAAAATTCTGTAATGGTTTGTCGGTTGCAGCGGACGGACAGAGGCTGTGTCATTAGTTAACCACGTCATACCAGCGTGTTCCGGGACGTCCTTTCAAAGTAAAACACCGCCAGGCCATAGACTATATAAAGGCATAAAGGGCAAGCAAAAGTGTTGTTTTCATAATGAAGTTATATTTTTTTCTCTTACATCAAACATAAAGATATAGTTTTCTCTCTTTATATGCACATTAACAAATTAAAACAAAAACACACAAAAGCTATAAGCTTGCCTTGGTATTAACTGTTACTACTGATGACGTGGTTGGTTTTCACAATAAAGCTGTTTGTTTAATCAGGACTTTTCTATCTTTTATTTTCAAAAATAACAATATAATTTGTCAAGTTTTTTGTCCTTTATTATCAAACGTAAAGACTAAGTTTTCTCTTTGTCTGCGCATCAGCAGATTAAAACAGAAACACACAAAAACAATAGCTTGGTTTTGTCTAATTGTTACAGATGATGAAGTTGGTTTTCACAATAAAGCTGTTATTTGTTTATTCTTTTGTTTGTTTAGTTGTTTGTCACAAGTATTGTCATTTGTTATCAAACATAAAGATACCATTTCCTCTCTTTATATGCAGATTAACAGATTAAAACAGAGACATAAAAAAATAGCTTGGTATTAATTAGTACTGATGAAGAGGCTGGTTTTCAAAATAAAGCTGTTTATCTAAACTGCAGTAATTGACTATTACTTTCATTACTGTAGATCCTTCCAGCTGCTCCTGTTTCAGTTGATTCACTTCTTTTTTAATCTTGAACACATTCAGGACTGTTTTTATTATTTTACTAATTTTATTTTTTATGTTTGTTATCAATGTTTCCAATTTGTGTGCCTACATTTTGAATTTTCTTACTTGGCTACATTGTAAAAAAAAAATTAAGGCCACCATCCTTAAATGTCCTCAGAGTTTAAATCAAGGGCAAAAAAATGAGAATAAACAATTCAAAATAATGTGGAAGGTCTGTATTCCAGTAGGAATTGGAGCCAGAAAAGTGCTGTTTGTTTCCTTGTACTTCTGCAAAATGGCACTTAGTGTAGCTCTTTGGTCATTAAATGTCATTTCATGAAACAAAAACTCCAATTTGCAGCCTCTCAAATGATGAACTTCGCTGCTTACTGTGAAGGTGAAATGTTGTGATTTCCCCCAGCATTGCCTCATTTTAATTTTGCTCCACGGTTTTGTGGTTTCTGACGCCCCCCATCTTAAACTACTAGAAGTTACACCAGCATAAAACAAACAGGTGACATTTTGAGATATTCTAACAATGAGTTCATAAGATGCAAGTTGGATTTGAAAACACTGGGTTGCGTCTAGTGCCCTAAATCTTGTAAAGTCACTGCGGTTAGAAATCATGCTGACAGCATAAAGTAAAACAATTTAACCCTCCTGTCGTCCCCCAGATCAAATTGACCTGGTTTAAAGTTTGAAAATGTGGGGGGGGAATTATCACAGTGTAAACTTGTACATTTTCAACATTTTTTGGTGCAAAAATAGTCAAATGCTTGAAAAAATTTCTAAGATCATTCAGAAAAAAATAAACCGAAATCCAGCAAAATTCACTGGATATTGGTTTATTTTTTTCCTGACTGTTCTTGAAGAAAATATTAGAACTTTTACTGATATATATGGAATCATTTTAGATATTTTTAGGATTTTTTTTGAAGATTTTTCTTCATTTTTTAAAAACATTTTTTTATTGCCAAATTTGGGAATTTTTTTTTGAACAAACAAAACATAAGGAATTTTTGCAATTTCTTCCTGAAGATCTTGCAAACTTATCAATTTGGGGAATTTTTTGCTGAGTTTTTGGATTTTTTTTCAGACAAGGGAACAACTTTTTTTGGTGGCCGTAAATGAAGACAACTGGAGGGTTTAACTATCAGCTGAATGACAGTTTGTTAGTCTTAAGTATTTACACGAGTAAACCAAAAGTTCATTTTAATTTTATTCAAGCAGTTAATGTTTAGTCTATTAATTTCAATCAATAAAACAGAAACTACGAGTGCATGAAATGTAAGTTACTTTACAGTGGAACACAAGTATTAATAAAAATCACAGACAATTTAAGAGGCAGCAGAATAGTTGGTAAGAATCGCTAACACTTCATGTCATCTATTGGGGAGAAGGTGATAAGTTTGGGGAGGCTGTATTCCTGCTTCTTTGGAGGCGAGTGCGTCTCCAGAGCATCTAGATCCAGTGAGAAGACCTTGTCTGTGGGTTGAGTTGTCGCAGGTTCCATCAGCCAGTCTCTGTCCGACGCCTTGTAATCAGACAGAAGACACTCGGGTGTCTTTTCCAGTGAGGCCTGACGATGATGTGGGGTTAAGGGTGACTGAGCCGATTCAATTTTCAGTGATTGGATCAGCACTTCCTCATCTTCACTCGTCACATCTACAGTTTCATCGTCAAGGCTCAGCAGGCTGTCGCAACTAGGCATTTCAGGGAGAGTTTCGTGTTCGAGGGTGAACTGGACCGTGCTGCTGCCGGTGCCGCTCGGACTGTCGAGGGCCTCCGTGTTGAAAGTGTCCCACGAAAAACTAGACTTCAGTAAAGCCTCCCGTCTGTCAGCATGGGGGCCACTGTGGAGCATAACAGCAGGGGTGACCGCACACGAGACGTTCTGCGAGGTGGAGTCGGGGCTCAGCAGCACACTGCAGGGTTCACGGAAGGGACTGAGGTGCCTCATTATGCTGCCGTCTAATTCAGCTGACTGCTGGATTTTCTTAGCGTTGTCTTCCTCCACAGCCTTTCTCCAGGAGCTTTTCACATCCAGAACTGAAGCAAAGAGGGAAGAACCATGTCAATTTCCCAACATAACGCAGTACAACACCATTATAAGAGGCTTCCTTCACAATTTTTACATCTATAAACTTGATTCTTTTCCTCAAGCGTTTGATTTCCAAGTACAAACCGCTACCTGTTCAGGTAAAGAAATGGTTTTAAAATCCAACAGTTAACATGAATGTTACATTCTAATTATGTATGTCAACAATATCTCTGCCCAGAGAACCATTGTTACCTAAACCTGCTATTTTCCCTTAACATACTGGAAAAGTATTGTTCCCAATATCTGTCTTTTAGGAGGGGAAAAAAAAAAAGCAGACAAAAGTTCATTTTCTAGGATCGGTTTAGTCTTGTTTATTCTGAGTCTATTGAAAGAATACCAAACAGGCATAAAGCTATAGTTTCCTAACAAAGAGAAGATAGTCTATTTACTTCTCTGATAAAAAATAAAAATCGCTGCACAAGTCAATTATTCAGACACAGCCTACAAAGTGATATACACTGTGCTCAATGCCTTGAAAAACACTCGTTATGAATGTTCAAGAAAATTCTATTTTAGACCACAGAAGAGAGGCAATAGAGTGGAAAACTACTTTTTCATAATCTGTACGAACTCCAGTTTAAACATTTATCTTAACATTTTCTATAAATGGTATTTTTTTTCCTTATCGTTGACACAGAATTCAGATTTAAAAGACATGAACACTAGAGGAAAACGGCTTACTGAGGCTCTCAGGAGTACGTGGCAGCTGCTTTCTAGTAGAGAAGGGATCTCTTTGAAGAGTGCTCAGAAGGCCCTCCAACTCCAAGCCTTTAATGCTGCCCTCTGACAGACTGGTTGTAGCTATAGCATCTGCAAACTAATTCAAACACACACACATTAGACAGGAATGAGTCAGTTACATTAGACTAACCTCTTTTCCTTACGGTAGCATATTAACGTAAGAAATAAAAATAAATTTTAACTGCATTAATCGTGGTGGGAATTCTACTCTGCTATAGCAACCATATTTCCCCTCAGGGATTAATAAAGTATTTCTATTCTACCACAGCATTTACAATACCTGATCAGCAAGGTTGTCACATTCCAGGTCGATCATTTGAGCCGTGGTCCTTACAGCAGAGCAGCCATGTTTCTCATGAACATGGCTGCTCTTTTTCACACTGGCCTAATAAACAAGAACAGATTTGTCAGATACACTAGTTCAACAGGTGGAGTTACTCCAAAAAAAGTAAGAATTTAACACAAAACAAAAGTAAGCTGAAACAGAACACTGACCTGTGGTGGCTGTACAGGTGGAGCCCGACCAGGAGGGGATGGAGGCGTGTCGAAAAGCCAGTCGAGAGATGTGTTTGCTCGCAGTGCTTCCATGGTTGCAGCAGGACTTTCAGGCCTCTCAGCTGTTGCAAGGAAGGAACTATTTCAAAGAGATAGAAAGTTTGGTCATTTGAAATATATTCTGTACACACGTAGAGTGAAACCAACACAGTACTGTTACCATAGCTACTAGCTTGTTTTGGGGCCTTAGCCCACTGCTAATCCTAAAGCATAGCTGTCATGTGGCCCTGCATGTCTTCAAATCAAATTAATAGATGAAATCACTTGAAAGTCTCAAGAACATTAGTAAACTGAGGATTCTACCATATAAAATTTGAATGAAGCTGCATCATTTCTTTTGACATACAATAATAAATTTGTACTTCACTTGGGTATTTTAAAATTAGATTTATATTCAGTGACACTCCAAGTCTACTGCACATGTTCCAGGTTTTCACAAGATTTAAACCAGGGGTGTCAAACTCATTTTAGCTCAGGGGCCACATTCAGTCCAATTTGATCTCAAGTGGGCCGGACCAGTAAAATCACAACATAAAAACCTGGAAATACTGGAAACGAATAATACACTATTTTACTTTATGATCAAAACGACAACAGTCCTACAAAAAAAAAGGACAAAAAACAAAAGCAAGGCAAAATGTTACATCAACAAGACAAAATGACAAAAATGAGAAACGACAACAAAAAAAGAGAAATAGACAAAAAAAGCTACAATGTGACAAAAACAAGGAAAAGTACATAAATGACAAATGAGGCAAAATATGACAAAACTAGAAACAAAGCAACACAAAAGAGACAAATGAGGGGGAAAAAAGGCAAAAACAATACACAAAACATTGAATAAAGCAAAACAAAAACACAAGCGAGACAAAAAGGAAAAAACAAAAACATGAGACAAACGACAAAAGTCAGACAAAAAATTACAAAAAGTGACACACAAATGACAAAACAACAATGAGCAATACAGCATTTTACTTTACGATCAAAACAACTTGTCATGGTCTAGAAATTATTTTAAATTTATAGTTTTACAAATTTAAAAACTTCAGTTGATGTCTTCTCTAATTTTTACACTTTGAGGGCTGGATTAGACCCTCTGGAGGCCCGATGTAGGCCCACAGGTCGCATGTTTGACACCACTGATTGAAACGTTTCATTATCAGTCCATGAGAGCATTACTCATTGGTCTCAAAACACTTTGTGCTCATTTATGCTACATTTCAATCCAACTTGTTATGCAGAAAAAATGTCTGCTCCGTATCTGTCCGTGGCGATTTCTCTCAATTCGCCGCGGTCATCAGAGAGCAGGGATGCTGTAGGGAGGACTAGTGGTGGACAGATTACTGCTTAGACCTGTCCAGGTATCTGCCTCCCATCAGAACCCAACCAACACACACTAAAAACTAAACACTACCCCATGTTCAGAATGTCATTCAGTTCACAGCTGTGATTACCTTCTGACAGAGCAAATAGGATGTACACCCTCCTGTGATTTACCCTCTGCAGGCTTCTCCTCTGGGAAATAAAAGTACAAACTTCGGTTACAAAACAAAAGCTAACTTCACACGTGGACTGTATTAGAATCTGATGCTGCTCACCGAGAAGTTTAGCCGGATACTGGGAGAAGATGCTACTTCTGTAACTAGCTTCAGCTGCTGGTTCAAAACACAGTGGAGCCATTGGTGAGAGGAAGCCAAGAGCCTAAAAACAGAAGAGAAACAAAACAGCTCAGGCAACATCAAGTGAAAAAAATCCTGCAAAGAAAGCAAATGAAATACACCACTCAGCCACAAAATTTAAATCATCTATTACTCCTAATCTTGAACTCTTTGTAACATTCTTCAAACCATTCCTGAGCATTTGTTGCATTGTGGTAAGAAGCATTATCCTGCTGAAAGAAGCAACTGCTATCAGGGAAATACTAAAGGGGTGTATGTGGCCTGCAACAATATTTAGATATGTGTAAAACTAACATCCACATTGATGCAGGACCCAAGGTTTCCCAGCTCAGAACCTCACGCTGCCTCTGCTAGTTCACCATCTTCCTCCACTGCATCCTGTCACCATTTCTTCCACAGGAAAGCATGCATCCGACTGTCCACATGTTGCAAGAGAAAATGTGACTCATCGGAAAAAGGCCACCTCCTTCATCTGCTCCATGCACCAGCTGATAAAGTCACAAGCCAATTGCAGAAGCTTTCAATGGTGGACCAAAGTCATTATTTACTGGCACTTTGAAAAGTGCAACCGCAGCTACACTCCAGTGTCAACACTACCATACTATAGAACATGCTAGAAATGCATTTGAATGTCATATGTAGGATGTCAAATGCAAAACAGGACAAACCACCAGGATGTCCAACTTCATCTGGTGGCATTTTGCAGTATGAAAGTCTGCACGCTCTTCTGGCCATTCTGACCCACAATCCTCTGCGGCAGGGACGATGTGTCACATGTAGCATAGCATTCACATGATTATAAACAAGGGTGAGCAGCAGAGAGCACACAGATCACAGGTCGTCTCAAATTATAGACTGTAACGGATTTATGGGCGACATGGAAAGCTTCAGGCACAAGATGACGACAAAGTAGTGCGTCCCAGTTATATGTAGTCTATGGGTAGCTGCACTATGTACTGATAGCAAGACTGACTGTTCACTTGTAGCTTCATATAACCCATGCCTTCACAGACGCATATGAATCATAATTACGCTATCACTCACAGGATCTTCATTCAGAAAAGAGACTAGGGGGGTTTCTTTCAGAGTCTCCATCCACTTCTTCTCCCATTCTGCCTCCAGCTCTCTGATGGCACTCCTGATTTCAGGAATTTCTTCCTTAGAAATCTTCTGCCTGAGAGTAGCACAAATGCAAGGATAACAACTCTTTATTCGGTAGTTGCAGTTAGAGAAAGCAAAACCATTTGGTGCCGACTACGTTCCCTTCCAGCTGCAATTGCTAAATGATATATACCTGATGAGGTGAAGGTCCTGCAGCATTCGGGCCATCTGATGACATTTCTCCTGTAGTTGCTGAGGACTGACCTGGGGTTTGGGGGCATGAGAGACCTGGAAACATTCTTCTTTCAGAAGCTGTGATGCATAGTTCATCAGCTCCATCACACAGAGGAGGTTCAGCTGGCCGCCTTCATACACATTCCCTGAACTTAACTGGAAAAACATACACAGATTAAATGCGATTGGTCAGACTTTTCAAAAGGACAGTCAAATTGCTATGCATTAGTTAGTTTCAGCAACTCAGTTTCTCAGCTTAAATTGTGAACAGTTTGTATATGAAACACTAAAACTGTGGCATCCAACTTGATATTTAAGAACGCCATTTAGCTTTTGGTAACAGTGAAGTAAGTGAAAGCACAGGTGCAAAAATCAAATGAACAATCTTTTGTCTATGTACACAATAAACCACCCCATTATCTATACGTTCACCTGATGTGGGAGATTTTCAATTCTCTCCAGCAGACGACGAGGAATTCTGAGGACTCGATCCGTCCCGTCCAAAATGTATTGATCTACATCCCCCTTCAAAACACTTTCCACTGCATTCTTCTCCTCTTTGATAGTCGACAGCATTCCATCAATGGTCGACCACAACAACCGCACCTACGACAACAAAGTACTCTTGTGAGCAAACATAAAAGGACTTTAAAAAAAAAAACATCTCTATTGTAGTATTTCATAAGCTGCCACAACACTGGTCATACAAGAACCTGTCAATAGTATAAATTCATTTAGAGACACGAGGAGTTTTCCCTGTTTTGTCTCATTAATACAAATGTGCAAATCATTTTTAATATTTAACAATTTCACAAACATAGCATTGCAAACCTTTTTAATCTTCCCCGCTGGAGAATCTCCCTCTTGTGCAGAATCACTGCTGTGACGCCTGAAAATACAAAGCCCCGTTTGTTCAATGTGTCTCAGATCAGATGTTGAAACTGTCAAGATTTTTTTTTTGAAAAAGCAAAAAGAAATAGTCATACATACTTAAGTAGTTCATCATACTTGGCACCATCTGCTCTGATGTCCCTCATAGACTTCACCAGAAGCCTTCACAAGAGGAAAAACAAAAGACAAAACTTCTAAAAACGCCACAGGCAGTTGAAACCCACTGTCCTGTGAAAGTCCATAAAACAAACTGCTGTGCCATAAATGGAAAACATATTAAGAATATTGAGGAGGACTGCATTCCTTTTTGGTGACCACTTGTTCTGGTACCGTTCATCTCGTCATCATGGATTACTGCAACACTTCATGGTGCTCAGTCATCATTAGCAACATTTCTTTCACCTGTGCTTGTCCTGCTTTGACAAATCAGAAAGTCTGCTGCAAAAACGGAGGTGCTGATTGTGAAGCCTCCCAGCAGTGACCAACTGACGTCGTGAACTACGCCCTTACCAATTAGTTCTTATAAAACAGGGGCTTGAAACAAACAGTGAATAAAACATGCAACACCAAGAATGCTGACCTAAAATTAAAATGAAATGCCTCTGAAAAAAATTGCTCAAGAAGATATACAACACGACCAGAAGAAGTAGTAACAGAAATAGAACAAATACAAAAACTACATTCTAAAAATAACTGGCCATGGCTAACAGGTTTGGAAATTAAATACAGGTGTTTGTTCCTTATCAATGCTCTCACATTGGTGTGAAAACAGAATTAATCAATAAAGTATTATTTAAAATAAACAACTGTGTATTCGAGCTCTTATGTCCCAACATAAGCAGAAGATTAAAACATAAATATAGAAAATGCACACCATTGTATTCAGCAGCAACTTTTACAACTGTTGAAACAGTAAATGAGAGAATGAGAAGTTATGACCACAAAATCTTTAATTTACAAGTGATTATATTTTTTTTGCATTTATGAAACATAACTGATACTTTGGGAGAAAAGCATCTACAGCTTGCCTCAACTAATGCAAATATAACGTAAGAACTCCGTCCAGCTGTCAGAATAGACGATCAAGGACTTACTGGGCTCGTCTCTGGTACTCGTGAAGAAAACGATCCTGATCCACCGCAGTTTTCAAAAACCTCGTACGGATCAGATTGAGTCTCTTAACTGCCATATCCAAGGTGGAAGCAGGCGTCGCTACACCCTCAGGAGTCCAACTGTCATCTAACAATGACAAGATTCAAAATTATTCAATAGATTTTTCTGCAAGCCAGAGCTGCATACCAAATTAAAATAAATAGGATCAAAGAAAACAGGTCCGGTGTTGTGTCACTCTACACTCCCAGATTGTAGTCAGATCATGAACACTGGTTATCAGTACTGAAATAAAATGTACCTGTGGTGAATGTCTTCATTTCCTGCAGCATGACATGATTGGTCAAATGAAGCATCAAGCTGGTAAACTTGGGGCCTCCAGGTGAGAGAAACAATGATGCCACCACTTTAGATCCAGCGTTCGCAGTTTCATCCTAGAAGCAGTGAATTATCAGCAGTAGCATAGTATGCATATTTTTGCGTTGGGTAGTAAACAAGTATCAGGCACAGGCAACGTGTGAAGAGATAGATGACATGCAACTCACTGAAACTCTGGCCTGAAGTTATCGTTATACACTGACACGTATTTACGACACTTCCGTTTATGCAAGTGACAAGGAGAAGAGAGTACACTTTGTGTTTTCCTAATCATAAATCAAAACATTTCCATCAAAAACGGATGCAGAAAAGGCATAAATTTGCGTATAAAATTTCACCAGAGTGCAGAAAATTAAAGGCTTGATGTTCAAAATTCCCTGAGTGGAGATCCCAGCCTAATGTGTCCCCCAATAACATTTCAATCAAAATCCACACCAAAGGGAGAACATATTACCACACTGAGGTTCTTACCATTATTTCTCGAAGCCAAGCACAGGTAATTTTGCGGAACTCAGCATCTGCTTTGTGGTTCAAAACAGGCCAGCAGTGTCTACCCCAAAACAGGTATCAAAAGATTAACCACTGATACTCATCACAACAGTACTTCGCAAACTTACTTATACAGAAATAACAGGTGTCTAACTTTACCTGTATGCCTCGTGAAATCGAGTCGGGTTGAGTTTCTCCAGCAAGAAATGGGTCACGATGTAGAAGGCATCTTTGTTTGGTTTGTCAAACATATTCCTGTTGGAAATAAAGAACGATTTATTCCACTAAAACTTAAAGCAACAAGTGTTGGAATATATAATGAAGTGTAAACTGTTTCTACTCGGTCTTCACATATTTTTAATATGCATCCTAAATATATAATTACAGAGGTTAAAAAATAGTGATGGTAATCATTTAGAAGGGTGAAAATGTACTGATGATACATGTATCTAAGAAAAGTCCATATGGGTCATCTTGTGTCAACAGAAGCTCTGATATGATTGACCTGCAAGCCTTCCATGTGCCATGATGCTTGTTAGGAAACATTTTGCAGGTCACACATCACACAGATTGCAGATCATAGGAAGCAAAAACGTAAACAATGATGTGGCAATGCAGCTCATGGCAACAGGTGAGAATCAGGTGAGAATCATACTCCCTACATTGCTGCTATGATTTCTTACTATTCAATCCTATTTTCACCTTAGCTTACTTATATTTACTTTTAGTACTGTACTGTGCTTATATCTTATTGCAATTAAGCACTGGATTTATTCTCACATTATTGTAATTTTTCTGAGCAATATCTGGCACAAAATTTTCCTCAGGATGAATAAAGTTCTAGCTTATCTTCTTTTTGGAGGGGATTTTATTTCAGTTGAATCTAGGAGCTTCAGTTAAAAACAGAAACTGGATTTCTTTTCTAGGTTCTTCAAGATTTTAACTCCCATCCACGAACTGAAAAAGCCTCTTAGGTGAGAGGTGAAATATCTTCAAAAAAAAAACCTAAGAGGACTGCTTTTCTACTGAAAATCCAATATTACCATGATCTGGATAAGTGGACTGAAGATTACAGACTCTCCTTTGGTTTCTTTTCTCTAGTGTATGATAATTCAGTACAGGAGTAGTTCTGTGAATGTAGTAGTTAAATAAAGAGTCCAAGACAAAACGAGTACTGTAAATTAAAGTGAAAGCAGCTAATGTGAAGAGACAAACAGTCTGTCAAACAGCACAGTTTGCCAATACTGCAATGTAAGAACATGTCAACTCTGTCCACTTACGGCCCTATGTTGATGTGTTTCAAGGTAACGTTGGCTTTGCCGGCGAAGGACGACGTTGTCATGTCCGGCTGAAAGCCCAGCCCCATAAGAGCAAACCACAGATACTGTCCATTCTTCTTCTGCAGCACTGTCGCCATTATTCCGAGATGAAAACAGTTAGCCAGCTAGCCTCCCTGCTAGCTAACTTCCCGCGAGCTTCCTAGATTGTTCTGTTTTCGTCAACTTACATATAACACAACGGGATAAAAACAGCATAAGACCGCCGAAAAGCAGCGTTGTAAGATCCAACCAGGTTGTAGATACGTGTAGTTTCACAATGGCTGATATAAATTTCTTAAACTTTAGAGTCGGGAACCGTAAAACACAAACCGCCAATTTTTTCCAATAAAACCCGGAAGTTGTTAACAACTGCATCCGGTTGACGACAGAAATTGCTACGTTACACACAGAGGTTTTAAATACATCTTTAGGCTTCTGACAGAAGCGCTGCAGAAATCTGCAGCTTTTAAAGACAGAACAGCTGCTATCTTGAAAAAAATGAAATAACATTACGTTTGGCATCAAAAATGCAAAACACATTCTTAGAATAAAACTAAACTGGATTAAATCAAAGCAATCAATGATGAGAAGGTGGAGTTATGCTACAAAATACATGCAAATAAATCACAAATTACTGATTTAAATGTTTGTTTCTCAGTTAATTTTCTATTATTTTCAGACTAAAGCCAGCAAGAAATAAAGCAGTTTTAAATCTTAGGCGTAGCGACGTTGAACATGCAGCCTCAGACTGAACTCACGTCCTAAAAACCTCAAAACCGGTTGCATATTTTGCATCAGTCTGTTAAATCCCAGCCGCTACAGAGAGGTTGAAACTTTAAATCAGAGTCTTCTTCAGGTTTCACATCTCCGTACTTCATCTGAACACATCTACTCCAGCTGATGGATCTGGTGGATTGTTGTGTCTTATGTTTTATGAAATCATAACAGATTCATCACAGAGGCTGCAGAGACGACCTCCTCTTCCACCCAAAAATCAACCTTTATTTTAACAGTCGGAAGAAATGGAGCGAAAACTTCCAAAAGTGTGTTTCTAATGTTTTCACTGAAGCACTCACACTTGCTCTGATGCATCGTCTGTCTGTGTTGACTTTGGAACAGGAGTCTGTTCTGTATAGTCGAGGAGTTTTTGAAAGATAAAAGTGAAATATCTGAAAATTTTATCAGTCGACGAAATGGAGACCAACAAATAATTGAAGCTAACATTAAACGTGGGTCTGTAGAGCAACATATTCAACCTGAAAACTGGAAAATATTCACATTTTGCTCCATTAGATTGACATTTCCAGCTAAATATCTTTTCTTTTGAGCTCATATAACATAGTTTAAGGGTTATATTAATTAATTAAATTTGGAATTTAGGGTCATAATTTACCAAACAAGCACCATTATTTATTAAAGGAGACTTGAAGCTAGCGTTTGTGACCATAAACTCATCAGGAAAACATTGAGGAAACAAATCAGGTGAGAAGTCATTTTCTCATTGACTTCCATAGAATTGTTTTCAGAGGAGTCGCCCCCTGCTGGTTTGTTGAGATAATGCAGGTTTAAAAGTGAGTTCAGAGTGTAGTTTTTGGTTCTACTTAAGAGCGACATCACATTTTGGATCATATTTAGAATCCTAAAGAAGTACTATACATTTCTCTTTGAAGAGGAGTCGTCCCCAGCTGGCTGTTACAAAAAAATGCAGGTTTGAGAGTAATTTTAAACTATTTTGGTGAGTTAAGAGTGTTTTTGTAGGTTCCTCTTCAGAGATAGTTGTAATATTTATATGGTAGAAGTTAGTCATTAATCATTTTAGATTTAATCTTATGATCACATAGAACCAGAGATGAACTAAATCGGCATTGTGTTGCATTTATATTGAGCTGTTTTTGTGTGTATTTTTTACCTGAACTAAATCTGTTTTTTCTGTTTTCTCAAAAACAGATCATTTCTAAGCTGACAAACAGGATTTATCCATTTTTTTTAAACAAACAAAAACAGATGTTTTACCGAGTTTACGTTGAAAACTCTGGCCACAATGCTTGTTCTGCTTTTTAACAGATAATTCAGTGTGTAGCTGCAACACAAAGGTGTGTTTTTTGATGTCCCGGTTGATGTACGACCTCCTAATCCTCCTGCCGTCACACCGAAACATGTCCTCACCTGACAAATGGAGCTTCTTATCTTCATCTTTACTTACTTTGGACTGACTGAGTTCAGCTGAAACTGAATCCTTCGACACGTTAAAGAGTTCGTCTCGTTTATCCAACAAACAGGTGCATGATGGGGAGAAAAGATAGAAAGAAGTGGTTTAAAGGAACAGATTTGGTAGAAAAAGCTCCTTCATTTAGTGATATTAAATTAAAGGAATCAGTTGTACATTTAGGACTTTAATCTTTGAGAATTTTTATTGTTGCAAATTAATGACAGTTCTTAAAATGTTTTTTTCTTGTAAATTTGTGAGTGATCTCACAAATGTAAGACTTTAATTTAAGAGAATATTCAATTTTTTTCTCAGAAATCTATGACTATTTTCAGAGAGCATCTGCATCTTAAAATTTTCGTATTTTTTCCATTTTAGTCAAATTTACAGATGTTTTGGACACGTTTTTTTGGAAATATCTGGATAATCTTGGAGAGATTCTGGACATTCTCAGAAAACAGACATTTTGGACAAATTTAGAATAATTCTGGTCAAATTGACAGTTTTAAGTCATTTCTGGTTGGGTTTTGGGTCATTTTAGACAAGTTTTGTTATTCTGGTCAAATTTTGAATAATTTTCATCTTTTTTTCCCAATATCTGTGGGCAGATTTTCGGTTATTTTGGTCAAATTGATGGATGTTTTGGGCTTTTTTGGAAATCTTTGGGTAATCTTGGAGAAATTCGGTACATTTCTGGACAATTAATAAGGCATTTTGGACAAATTTTGAATAATTTTCTTGATTTTTTGAATGACTATGGACAGATTTTAAGTCATTCTAGTCAAATTAACAGTTATTTTGGACAAATTTCATGTGAGCATGGAAATATTTGGGTAGTCTTGGACAAATTCTGTACATTCCTGGACAACTGAGACATTTTGGACAAGTTTTAAGTCAAGTTTTAAATTCGGAGCATTTTTTTAATGGAACATTTCCCCCAAACTTTGGTTCCATTATTTTGTGAGGGTTTTTGTTTGTAAGTATAAAATAATTCCCTCCAACACTTCTGAGCACGTTGGTTGATATCATTAGAAGGAAAATAGTTTTAGTCTCTTTATAGCCTCCATGGTCCTGAACCGACACAGTTCTTCCTCCTGACTTTACCCAGAATCCTCATGAAGCAGATTGTTATTTTTAGATTTAGCAGGCAGATAAAGATCCTCAGAGCTGCTGATGTAGATCTCCTCAGTTTAAAATCAGGTCTTCAACACACGGAGCTGTTGGTGTTTTTTCTCTCCTCTCTGAAGGAAGCTCCTCATCGCTCCATATGAAGTGACGGATGTGAAACTTTCCTTCAGTCTGCAGCTTTTTTCTTTCCTATAAAGGCAGAAACTCTTGAGATTGATGGACTCTGGGAAGTTCTCCTTCACATCTTGTTGTCGTCTGACTGAACTCCTGCGGACAGAAAAGTGACTGATTTCCATTTTCTGCTAGGCTCAGTGAAGTTATTGCTTTTTTTTTGTGGGTTTTTTGTGACATAAAAAGGGTGTTAGTGGGTCAGCTGTGGTTCCGAAAGCTCACAGCTCTCCGTTAGCGCCACCCTGCATGGTGATGGTGGTTCTGACGGGCCTGAAGCCTCGGTACTGTCCATCCGGACTCGGATATTCCTCCCGGATTCTCTGGATGCAGCAGCTGGGGACGGCCGGGTGGCAGCCGGCGGGCGGCGACCCAAACCTCCAGCTGATGAACTGCTGGTAGGCGCAGTGACGCAGGGCGGCGGTCCGGACCCGGTCCTCCAGAGGCGCCAGGGGGTCCCGGTACAGCAGGACGGCCTCCAGCAGGGGGCGCCGCAGAACCAGCTGATCGAACAGCGGCGACGAGGAGATGCAGCCGCCGGAGCTCCGCCTGCAGCACAACTGTTCCTGAGGGAGGGAGGCAGGAACGCAGCAGTCGCATTTACACCAGGAGGGAGCAGCGGGTCGGGGGTTCTGGTCAGCTTTATGGTCCTGGTCCTGGTCCATACGGGGCTGCAGGAGGCAGAGGACGGCTCTCAGGTGTCCTGGATCCTCCTGGTGGGACAGAAACAGCTAATTAATAACTTTATTCATCCACAGAGTGAGAATTTAAACACAAACGCAGCTCAGATTTAATTAAAACACAGCAGAAAGTAAAAAATGATTCACTGAAATTCATTTAAAATAATAAATAAACGTGACACTGACTGACATGTTTGTTCTCATTGTTTGGTTTGTAAATTAGACAGATAATTAAATGAAAGACAAACTGCTAGCTGTACTATATAAACCATTGGAAAGCTTCTGCTGGTAATCCTCCTCTTGTCCTCATTTATGGGCACCAAAAAATATTGTTTCCTTGTCTGAAAAAAATTCAGCAAAAAAATTCCCCAAATTTCTGAAAATTTGCAAAACCTTCAGGAAGAAAATCCTAAAAATTCCTTAAAAGTTTCCTTGAAAAGTTTTATTTTAAAAAATCCCCAAAATTTGGCAAGAAAATTCTTGTAAATATGTTTTAAAAATGAGTAAAAATCTTCCAAAAAATCCTAAAAATATCTAAAGTGATTCCATATATATCAGTAAAATTTCTAATATTTTCTTTAAGAACATTCACAAAAGAAAAAAAAAATCAACCAAAATCCAGCGAAATTCACCGGATTTTGGTTGATTTTGTTGTGAATGTTCTTAAAGAAAGAACATTTATTGTTGTGTTAGACAAGTTTTAGGTGATTGTACAAATGAAAAATACTGAAAACAAGACTTGGAGATTCTCAGGCATCTTCTGAAGCTTCTTTTTGTCTTTGCTCTTTAGTTTTTGTGACTTTATTTTTGGTGGGTTTTTGCGGTAAACCGGATCTCGTCTTTACCTGTCGAGGCAGAACCGACATCGGCTTGACGTCCTGTAAGCTTTTCTTCAGGGATCTCTTCACCAGTCGGAGGTTGTTCTCGTCCACGTAGGAAACACCCAGGATGACCTGAAACACGGGAACACATCCAGTGTTAAAGCACCAAACGTGTGTCCACTGAACGTCACGTCGAGCCTCTGGTCACCTTCTGCTGGTCCTGGACGTCCTCCACCTTCCTCTCTGAGTAGTTCTGTCCGACCTCTGCAGAGTAGCAGCTGGTTCCAATCAGCCAGTCGATCAGCACCGTCGTCTGGAGGAAGAAAAAAAAACAGTTTCACCTGAATGATGGAGAGTTTCACTGTAATCTGCTCTGAGAAAACATTAAAACACAAAACCTCATTTATCCTGCAGCTTCAGTCTGTCTCTGGAGTTTATTTAGCTCTTTTTGGAAACCAGTTTCTGTCACTAAAATAATAATAATAAAAGATGAACAGAAGTTATCCAAGATTAAAATACACACAGAGATTTTCTTTTAAATTCAATCATTTCATAAAAGTCAAAACTATCAAATGAAAAGTTAAAATAATGAGATAAAATGTCAAAGTTATTAAATAAATCGATTTTCTACTGAACAAATAAAACTTAAAATTCCGGACATTAAATGATGTAAAAATTTTAAAAAAATAGATTAAAAGAAAACAAAATGTTTTAAATGTCGATTTTGAGTTACGAAGCAGAAAAAAGGCGGAAAATTATTAGAAAAGTCAAAATTCTACCTTAAATAATTAAATAACGTCAAAGTTATGGGCGAACGAGTCAAATATGTAACGTACCAAGGCAAATTCAGAGACTAAATATTTAAAAAATAATAATAAATCCTTCCTAAGTCATAATGTTGACTCAGATAACAGATTATTTTCTCTAAATTGTGTCTGATTTTCTTCTTATTTCTCCTTTAACCCTTGTGTCGTCCTGCAGGTCAAAACTGACCCAGTTTAAAGTTTAAAAATGTGAAAAAATACATATTTTCACAGTGAAACTTCTGATGTCCACATTTTCAACATTTTTGGGAAGTTTTTGAACATTTTTGAGTAGAAAAAATAAATGTTACAAATGTTTCTTTAAGAAGATTCACATAAAAATCTACCAAAATGCAGTGAATTTTGGTTGATTTTTTTCTGAATGTTCTTAAAGAAAATATTAGAAGTTTTACTGATATATATGGAATCACTTTAGATATTTTTAGGATTTTTTTTGGAAGATTTTTACTCATTTTTTTGAAAATATTTGCAAGAATTTGCTTGCCAAATTTGGGGGATGTTTAAAAGTAAAATTAATAAGGAATTATTGGAATTTTCTTCCTGAAGGTTTAGTAAATTTTCAGAAATTTCAGGATTTTTTTTGCTGAATTTTTGGATTTTTTTGGACAAAGAAACAATGTTTTTGATGCCCATAAATGAGGACAACAGGAGGATTAATCAGTGGTAACCTCCATGTGTGGGTTCAGAAGTATTCTGGAGCTGAACTGTGATTGTGTTTCCTACCAGAGCGTAGTAGGACAGCGTGGAGCCGACGTAGACGATGAGCTGGATGAAGCTGAACTTTCCCGCCTGGAAAACAACAAACACATAAAACACATTAAACACAACAAAAACAACAAACACAAAAAAGTTTTAAAAATAAGAAGAAAAAAAGTCAAAATTATGAGCAAAAATACTTCCAAACAAAACAGAAAGTTAAAAAAAAACTGTAAAAATGTAGAATATAAAGGAGCATCCTTCGATAAAACTCCACCTGTCCGAACACCATGACGTCAAAGCGGATCCCGAAGGCTTTATAGAGCGTCCGTTCCTCCACACCGTTCACCTGGTTGTATTTAGCAAACCTGATCAGAGGAAACGAGAAGAAAAACTTGATTTATATAAACAAACTGACTGAAGTAAAACATCACCACGGCCACGTTCTTAGCTTGCTTTTGAACAAATTTGCATCATGTTGCTGCTGGTTTTTTTGCACATTTTTTGTTAGATTTTGCGTCATGTAACTGTTGTTTTTGTGTCTTTTTGTCTCGTCTCTTACGTCGCTTCTCGTTTTAGCGTTGCTGCAGTTCATAACTTGTCTTTACAACATTTTATTGTTGTCTTTGCACCACTTTTGTCTTGTTTTGTTGCTGTTTTTGACATTGTTTTTGCCACATTTCATTGTTTTTTTACATTTTGTTTTGAAACGTCTTTGCACCATTTCCGTTTTGTTTTTTCAAACATTCTCTTGATTTTTTTCTTGACTTTGTGCTGTTTTTGCCTTGTTTTAAACTATTTTTGTCTTGTTTGTCTTGTTGTTGCAGTTTTTCACTTGTTTTTAGCAACACTTTATTCCTGTTTTTGCACCTTTTTCCCTGTTGTTTTTGTTTTCTTTTTGCCTTGATTTTTATGTTGGTTCTTGTCTTAATTTTGCACAATTCTTGCCTAGCCTTATGATGTTTTTGCACTGTTATATTTTGAAACTGTCCATTTCTGTCCTCCTATTGCACAATTTCTGCAGTTTTCAACTCATTTCTGACACGTTTTCATTGTTTATCTGCTGTCTTTGTCTTGTTTTGAAACTATTCTTGTCTTTGCCCCATTTTAGTCTCACTTCCCCAACATTTTATTGTTATATTTGTGCCGTTTTTGTCTTGTCTAGCTTTGTCTTTGTGTCTCATCGTGTTTTATTGTTTAATTTTCCGATAATTCCTGTAATAATCTCCACCGTCGACCTCTGACCTTCTCACCTGAAGTTGAGTCCTGGATAAAGCGTTCTGTTGCTTTCTTTCTCGTCCAGACGTCTGAAGGAGTATCTGGGAAGGCAGCGATGCATCAGCGGGTCCAGGTTACAGTCCCACTTGATCTGGATGCCGATGACGCCCCCCTGTGGTCGACAGAAGGAACCACAAGACAGTCGGTTAAGGAAAACTTGGCAGAGGGAAACCCAGAAGAAGCTTTTTGTTTCAGTCCAGAATCCAGACTGAGGTCAGTTTTTGTTGAATTCAGTGTTTAGTTTTTAATTAAATGGGACTTTGATCTTCAGCTCTGCCACATTTAAGACAGAAATATTGAATCAAAACAAAACAAAGAAAGCCCAAAAGAAAGAATAAAATAGGCAAAAAAACATGACAAAAAAGAGCACAACCAATAATAAAATGTTGCAAAAACAGAAAAGAAACTACAGAAAAGACGAGACAAAAACTGTTTCAAAACAGGACGAAAAAGCAAAGCGACAGGATGCAAAAACAACAATAAAATGCTGCAAAAACAAGAGCGACAAAAACAGTTTCTGAAGAAAATGGTGCAAAAATAAGATAAAATAGTTCAGCAACAAGATCTATTAAAAAAAAGTGTTAAAATAGCACAAAACAAAGAATGAAACTTTGCAAAAATGTAGTAAAACTGATTCAAAACAGAACCACATTGTTGCAAACACAAAACTAAAATTCTACAAAAACCAAACTAACAGGAGGCGGTAATGGAAAAAGAAACTATTGCAGTCGCTAAACTTCAAGAGCGTCTCACTCCACTACATTTCAGAGGTATAAGTGCTCGACCAGAATGGTGCAAAAACACGGCAAAAAATGTGTTAAAATAAAACAAAAATGACACAAATCAAGTTAGAAATTGCTGCAACAAGACAAAAATGTGGCAGATACAGTTACAAGGCGCTGGAAAAGTAATGACAGAAACAAACAAGAAAGATGCTAAACCAGTAAAAAAAAAATGGTGCAAAAATAGGTGAAAAAATTGTACAGCAACAAGAGAAAAATGCTGCAAAAAACATGATGAAACTGAGCAAAAACAAGATCAAAATGGTGCAAAAACAGACATAAAATTTTGCAAAAACAAGGTATAAACTGCAGCAAAAAAGACAAATGGTGCAAAAACAGTTACAAAGGGTTGCACAAAATATGTTATAAACAAGACAAGAAAGATGCAAAAGCATTAATGAAGTGGTGCAAAAATAAAACAAAAACGGTGCACAGTCAGCTGCAAAAACATGGGGGGAAAACTGTGTAATAGCAAAACAAAAGTGATGCAAAAATAAGACAAAACCTTTTTACCAAACCACACTTAGTTTGTAGATGAATATTTTACATTTAGGTTAATAAAATCTGACACACTGCTGCACTTTAAATTTATCTTTTTCTCCACAGTTTCATCCACACAAACTGAGGAAAGTGTTTCTGTGGCATCACTTCCTTATTTCTGATTAGTTTCATTTCTGCCTGACGACAACAAAGGGTTACCATGGAAACCAGAACAGAGAAAGTTTTCTGGAGATTCAGTGAAAGAACTTTTCACTGGTTTGGAATCATTTTAAAACAAACTTCACCTCCACAGCCATCTCAGAGAACTTCTCTCCAGCCGACCGGACCACGTCTCCCAGTCTGAAGATGGGACACAACGAGTCGTTGCCACGGTTACAGCTCTTCAGGTAGTCGGCGGTCATACCTGGGAGGATGTTACGTCTGGAAAACAAAGAATAAGAAGCTGTTTATGCAGCAAAAAATGATTGTTACAACACAAAACAATCATAACACGGATTCTACAAGTCTAAAATCTGTTGTATTTTCAAGCAAACCGGAAAAAAATGAGGAAGTTAGAGGATTTAAAAATACTTTTCAAGTTCTGACGTGTAAATGGAAGAAAAATATGTCAGATTCTCCTGGAAGTTTTCCATTTGTAATAAAAAATGTTGTATTAAATCAAAACTAATCAAAAATAAGACAAGGAGCAGTGAAATATAGAAGACAAACATAACAATAAAATGCTACAAAAATTAAACCAGAATGGTGTAAAAACTGTGGCAAAACACAGCGAAAAATGTGTAAAAATAAAACAAAAACGTTGCAAAAACAGGTTTAAAAACTGCAGCAGTAACAAGATAAAAAATGGTGCAAAAACAGTAACGCAGGGCTGCAAAAAAAACTGGTAAAAACAAAACAATAAAGATGCAAAAACAAAAAAAAAGGTGCACAAACAAGTTAAAAACTGCAGCAACAACACAAAAATGTTGCAAAAACACACAATGAGACTGAGCAAAAACAAGACCAAAATGGGGCAAAAATGAGACAAAAATCGTACTACAGCAGCTACAAAAGTTTGCAAATAAAATGGTAAAAACTGTAAAAACAAAACAAAGATGCAAAAACAGTTTTTAAAAAATTTAAAAAATAAAAAAGTTACAAAGAGTGGCAAAAAACATGGTAAAAAAAAGAAAAAAACACGTTAAAAATTGCACAACAACACGATAAAAATGGTGCAAAAACAATTACAAAGGGTTGCAAAAAAAAGGGAAATAAAAACAAAGAAAGATGCAAAAACAGTAACAAAATGGTGCAAAAAATGTCTGTGAACTGTGAAAAAACAGAACAAAAATGTTGCACAAAAACGAAAAACTGTAGCAAAAACATCACTAAAATGGTGCAAAAACAGCTACAAAATGACAAAAATGAAAGACAAAAAGATGCAAAAACTTCAGGAACAACGAGGCAAAAATGGTGCAAAAATAAGATAAAATGGCCCAAAAACAAGCTTGCAAAAACAGAAGTAAAACTGCGTTGCAAAAACATGGCATAAACTTTGTAAAAACAAAACAAAAACGATGCAACAATTGTACAACAACACGATAAAAAAGGTGCAAAAAAAGCAGCTACAAAGACGGGCAAAAAATGGTGAACAACTGTGGAAAAACAGAACAAAAAAAGATGCAAAAACACGATAATAAATCGAGCAAAAATTGCAGGAACGATGAGGCAAAAATGGTGCAAAAATAAGATAAAACGCTCCAAAAACAGGCTTGCAAAAACAGAAATAAAATTGTGCAAAAGCAAGTTAAGACTGCAGCAAAACCAAGACTAAAGTGGTGCAAAAACAGCTGCAAGGAAGGGCAAAAGGTGCTAAACAACTGTGGAAAACCGGAACAAAAAAGATGCAAAAACAAGTTAAAACTACAGCAACAACCTGAAAAAAATGGGGCAGAAAAGAGAAAAACTGAGCGATAAATAGTAATAAAATCGTATTTACTTGTCGTCTTCATATCTGTTAATATTAAAGACACTTTCCTATTTTTCACCTGTTAAATATCTCAGCTTTGATGCTTTTATGTTTTGCATTTTGTCTTATTTTTATTTTTAACATATTTGCTGTGACACTCTGCTATTTTCTCATAGATTTGGTTGGAATTAAAACGAGATGAACACTTGAAGTCATGATCCATCAAAGCTTAAAATATCGTCGTCTTTTCTGCATGATCAGCACTGATGCTGCCGATGCTTTCTAGAAGACTTCTTTAACAGAAACAACTTTAACAGCGTACAAATTCTGCAGCCAGAGCTGAGAAATCGTCTGAAGCAGCTTCTCCTTCTGACCTGATGAAGTTGAACGCCGGGAACCGGATGTTGTTCTTGATGAGGACGGTGAAATTCTCAGCTGCTGCCAACAGAGCGGGTCTGCAGCCACAAAGTAAATATAATCGTGAGATTACTAGCAGGAAACAGACGATTATGAACACGATCAGATTCACAACGGCTCAGTGCTGCCACCTGGTGATCAGAGTCTGGACCAACAGCCGACGTTAAACCAGAATAAGTTGCTTTAATGCTCGGAAATCACTTTGTTCTTGTGTTTAGTCTGAATAAAGTCACAGAGAAGAAAATATTGGATGTTAAATGAGACGTTTCTGGGATGTAATTAACAGAGTTTTATCAATTTGGGGCAATTTTGGGATTTTCTCTGGTAGATATGATGGTGAGATTCTGACAGACAACCTGTGTTAAAAAAAAACCCACTAATAATAATGATAATGATAAAAATAATATTAGTAATAAAAATAATAACAATAAAATTAAAAATAATGATAATAATGATGATAATAACAATATTAGTAATAAAATAATAATAATAATAATGATGATAATAATAATAGTAATAAAAATAATGATAATAATGATGATAATAACAATATTAGTAATAAAATAATAATAATAATGATGATGATAATAATAATAATAATAGTAATAAAAATAATGATAATAATGATGATAATAACAATATTAGTAATAAAATAATAATAATAATGATGATGATAATAATAATAATAATAATAATAGTAATAAAAATAATAATAATAATGACCATGATAATAGTAATAATATTAGTAATAATGATAATGATAATAATAATATTAGTAATAAAAATACAAATAACAAAAATAATAAAATTAAAAATAATAATAATGATGATAATAATACTATTATTAATAAAATAATAATATTAGCATTAAAAATAAAAATATTAAAGATAGTAACATTTTAAAAATAATAAAAATAATAAAAATAATCAAATTAAGAATAATAATTATGATAATAGTAATAATATTAGGAATATAATAATAATAATAATGATAATGATAACAATAACAACAACAACAACAATAACCTCGGTGGGTTGGTCTTGGTTTCTATGGGACACCAGGCGGAGACTTCACAGGTTTTCTTCAACACGTCGAACTTCACACATGATCCGGTTTGAATCCCTGCAGACAAACAAACAATCCTGTAAACTCTGGATTTAAAGCATAAAAAGTCCGTCTAGCAGCAGCTGAATGAGTGTTCTGCTGAGCAAAAAGCTGCAGAGGAGCAACTGGAGTCAAACTGCAGCAAAGACACCAGAACTTCCTCGTCTGGGTGAGGAAGCAGGCACTGGATCAACTTCACTTTCTCTTCTAGGAGCTTTAGGGTTTCTTCCAGATCTCCTTCAATAACCGACTGATTTGTTCACCAGCAGTTTAAATAATAATAATTTAAATGACCTTTTAGGACATCAAGAACACACCTCGTTTCTGTCTTGTCTTTGCATCATTTCTGGTTGTTTTTGTACCGTTTTCGTCTTACATATGTGCTGCTTTGAGGCTGTTTTTTCACTTTTTGCTCTTGTTCCACTCTGTGTCTTTGTTTTGCACCACTTTTGTCTTGTCTCTGCACCATTCTTTGTTGCTTCTGTGCAATTTTTTTTCTCGTCGTTGCCTTTTTTAAAAAATATTTTTATGCTTAAACTTTCTGCACACAAGTTTGTCACAGCTTTTCACTTTTATGTCATCTTCGTCTTGTTTTTGCTCTGTTTTTCTCTTCATTTTGCCTTATTTCAGTGTGTTTTTGGACATTTGTTTTGTTGTTGCTGGTTTGTAATATTTTCTACAAACTAAACAACCTCCTGCTTTACGTTTCCAGCAGCGTCCAGAGCTCATGAATCAACACTTGATGTGTGTTTTCAGGCAGAAAACGGCGTCTGAAACTGAGCTACAAACACAGATTTAAAGTTAAAACAGATCAGTGTGGATGTAGCCTGTAATCCTCCAGGTTAATCTATAATAAATGTATAATAATTAACGTTAATTAGCGTACCGTGGCTGTGCAGGTCCCAGCCTCCTTTCTCACAGTCCTGATCAGAGCGACACGACGATCTGCCTTTGGAGGGAACCTGGAATAGAAACACTGCTGCAAAATAAGAAGGTTCTGCTCACTTCTCATGAGCGTTTAAGAACCGTTCGACAAGATTTAACCCTCGTGTCGTCCTGCAGGTCAAAATGACCCGTTTTCAAGTTTGAAAATGTGGAAAAATTAATATATTTTCACAGTGAAACTTCTGATGTCCACATTTTCAACAGTTTTGGGAAAGTTTTGAAAAAGAAATGTTAAAAATGTTTCTTTAAGAACATTCACATAAAAATCAACCAAAATCCAGCGAATTTCGCTGGATTTTGGTTGATTTTTATGTGAATGTTCTTTAAGAAAGCATTAGAAGTTTTACTGAAATATATGTAATCACTTTAGATATTTTTAGGATTTTTTTTGAAGATTTTTACTCATTTTTTGAAAATATTTACAAGTATTTTCTTGTCAAATTTGGGGGATTTTTATAAAATAAAACTTTTAAGGAATTATTGGAATTTTCTTCCTGAAGGTTTTATAAACTTTCAGAAATTTGGGGATTTTTTTAAAAGTAAAACTTTGAAGGGAAACTTCTCAAGAGTTATTGGAATTTTCTTCCTGAAGGTTTTGCAAATTTTCAGAAATTTGGGAAAATTTTTTGCTGAATTTTTGGATTTTTTTCAGACAAGGACATTATATTCTTTAGTGGCCGTAAATGAGGGCAACAGGAGGGTTAAATCGTTGAAATTAAAGTACTAAAGACGAAGCAGCACCTCTGCACATCTCCCCTGCTTCTGATTCTTCGTCACGATGACGTTGGTCACCACAAAGAAGGAGTTCTTCTCCTGAAAGCACGAAGAAAAACGTCTTTAGATCCTCCTCTCTGATTAAAACATGAAGAAGTTTGTGATCAGAGGATCGACCTGAGAGGCTCCGCTGAAGTCCACCACGTCCCAGACCAGCTCACCGACGCCGGGCAGCCGGATCTGAGCGACGCCCTTCAGCTTGGTGGTGACGGAGCTGACCACCAGATCAAACTCCTGGTACTTCCTGTTCCACAGCATCATGACACTGAGAAGTGAAGGACCAGGACATGTTAGAAGAACAGGAGGAGGACAAGAGGTTTGGGTTTGAAATGAAACACTTCAATCACAGCAGAGCTAAAGAGTGAAGATACAGATTTAGAAATAACCTGCAGAACAACGTCACAACTAAACATCTCACTGT
The DNA here is from genome assembly GCF_021347895.1 of Acanthochromis polyacanthus. NCBI lineage: Eukaryota > Metazoa > Chordata > Actinopteri > Pomacentridae > Acanthochromis > Acanthochromis polyacanthus. The sequence goes on along the minus strand of NC_067135.1, from coordinate 8,995,034 downwards.
TTAAAAGTAGAAATTCTTCAGATGTTTATGTTTATTCTTTAACTTTATGTTGTTGTTTTGGCACGTTTTTATGTTTAGCACAGTTTTCCTGCTGTTGCACCATTTTAATCTCATTTATGCACTATTTTTGCACCGTTTTTTTTGCACTTTATGCATCATATTTGCTCTGCTGCACCGTTTTCCAACCATGTATTTGCACTGTTTCTGTGTTATTTGGTCTAATCTTATTAAACTGGTTTCTGTTTTCTCTTTGCACCATTTTTGTCTTGATTATGTGGTATTTTTGCACGGTTTTTTTTTGTGCACATTTTTGCTCGTTCTTATGTTTAGCACAGTTTTTTTATGTTGTTTCTCTTTGCACCATTTCTGTCTTATTCATGTGCTATTTTTGCACAGTTTTTAGCACTTTTAGCATCATTCTTGATCTGTGTAACGAATGCTTACAGCTGCACAGCGTTCATCTTGTCTTTTTCACTGTTTCTGTCTCATGTTTGCAGCACTTTTTCGACTTCACGGTGTCTGGTGAGATTCTGACAAACAGCCGTCTGGAAAAACAATAATCTGTGTCTTCTCTGGATCAACTCGTCTGCTGAAAGTGCAGAACTGGGAAGTGTGATCGCTTCACTCACCAGATGAAGAGCAGGATGGCAGCGTTCAGGCTCCACTTGAGGGAACCGAGCCGGACCGACTGGATCCGGACCAGCTTGTTGGTTTCATACTGACAGAGTCGGAGGACGGAGCAGCTCGGCATGGTTCAGCCCGGCTCAGTATGCAGCTGCTGAGGAGGAGGAGGAGGAATCTCTGACTCATTCCTTCACTGCTGCTTCCTGTGTGGCCAGTCACATGGTGTCACACACACACACACACACGCACACACACACACACACACACACACACACACACACACGGTTCAGATGGTAAAAGGTCAATACTGAGGCGTCAGACTTTCTAAATGTTGCTTTTGTGCCAAAACAATCCAGTGAAAACGACTGAAGCTCCTCCAACACTCACTGGTAGATTTACATTATTTATATATCTTATCATTAAAATAATGACATGTGTTTTAATGATGAGTGTTTTGTGTATTTTAACACTGGAGTGGAAATAGTTAGGGTCCGAGCACTGACAGTGCCGAGGACCCTATTGAAACCCTAGGGTTTATTTATCATTCTTTGTCGGCCTCGAAATTGGCCTTTTTGACCCCCTAAACATATATGAAAACGCGTGAAAATCGCCACACATCAGGGCCAGCGAAAAATTTGATATTTTAGGGGAACGGCACACATGTGTGCCAAAATGGTTCAACAGCGCCCCCTAGAAAACTAAGAAAATTCAGCCCCCGGACAGGGTTTCACTTAGAGCCACGAAATTCGGTACGCATATCTAACTCGTCAAGGCACACAAAAAAGCCTCTTGGACCATTACCCATAATCCAACAGGAAGCTGGCCATTTTGAATTATGAATCATATTTTGGACGATTTTGTGTCCTTTTTGGACACTTTTCAAACTCTATACACTCAAACAGCGCAACCCCGAGCTGAAATTTGGCCAGGATGTACTCCAGTCATGGGTGATCAAAAGTTATCAAAACACTCTGCAAAAGTCTGAGGGCGTGGAAATGGCGACCCACGGAATGCAGCCATTTTGACATATGATGCATATTTTGGACGATTTTGTCATTTTTGGACTTTTTTCAAAAGCTATGAACTCAAACCCACGGACACCGAGAGAGCTTGAATTTGGCAAGGATGTACTCTAGTCATGAGTGATCAAAAGTTATCAAAACGCTCCGCAAAAGCCTGAGGGCGTGGAAATAGCGACCCATGGAATGCGGCCATTTTGAATGCCTCGCCACAAAACAGGAAGTGCTGTCTAGCTAGTCTGTACATTCTCCAAATTGCTTGAAACTTTACATGTCTGATCAGAGTCCGGCCCCAATCCCATCCATAGGTCGATATACACTCCGAGTCATAGCGCCACCTGGCGGCCATTTTGAATGCCTCACCACGAAACAGCAAGTGCTGTCTGACTAGCCTGTACATGCTCCAATCTGTGTCACATTTTACAAGTGTCATCAGAGTCCGTTCACAGTCACATACATAGGCCGATATACACTGACAGTAATAGTGCCACCTGGCAGTCATTTTGAATGCCTCGTCATGAAACAGGAAACGCTGTGTAACTAGCCTGTATGTGGTCCAAGCTGCTTCAAATTTGACAAGTGTCATCAGAGTCCGGCCCTAATCACATCCATGTGACAACTGGTGGCCATTTTGGATTTCTCACCATGAAACAGGAACTGCTGTGTAATTAACCTGTATGTGGTCCAATCTTGCTGAAAATTTACACTCTCAGTTTTAGCAGCACCTGGTGGAACCGCATTGGCCAGTCGGGCCAGCCGGGTTGCTCGTATGCATTTGTAAACACAACAGACCCAGCTGCACCATTCAAATGTTTGAAATAAAATAAAAGTGCAACTTGGTGCAAATATTTTATAAATTAAATAATTCCAATCTATAAACAGAGAAGTCACATTATACCTCAATGACATTGCAAAGCTGCAATAAATAATTTTATGAATTAATATAAAATAATAGCATCTCCACTAGAATACTGTTGGTAGAACTCAGTAAGTTACACATGACTTCTTAAGACACACCATCAAAACAATAAAAATCTAGGCTATACACCTGATTTGCCGCATCAAAACAAAAACAGAAAAACAAGGGTAAACAGAGATAGAGTAATCTAGTGTCTTTCTTTTTTGCATGCAGCTGCTGATGTTGTACTGTGTGTAAAACACTCATGAAACTAAATATTAGAATGAACACTATTCCAATACTCACATTATGTTCACAGAAAACAATAAAACATGTTAGCTGCCTGACCTTGAACTGAAAATACGTAAGCTGCCTTGTCTTCGAACATGAGGGGCAGATTTTTCTTCAGAAAGATTAACATTTCAGCCTTCTCAGCTGTCAGTCTGCCCCTCTTTTCATCAATAATGTTGGACGCTGTGCTGAAGAGCCTCCTTTCGCTCTCCACACTAATTGAAGCTGCACAAAGAAATTTAGCACCTGTGACTGCCAATGAGGGTAGTCTCCCAGGTGTCGGATAAATAAAGAATTTCTATTCTTTTCTATTGTGAACTGGTCCAATAAAATACCAATAATAAATGACTTTATACATAACTACTATACTACCAAACACTTTGTACATATGAATAATATTTGGCGATAAAACCCTGTCCTGACGTCCTCATACGAGTGAACCTTAAGGCCCGGTCACACCGCCCGAACTTTGCTGGAGCGTTCCTTGAACGGTGAAAAAAATTCATCACCGCTCGTAACCGTTCACCACCGTTTAACAGAAGTTGGCCCCCGTTAAAGCAACGCCGTATACGCTCGGCCACCGCTGATGTTTCTGGAGGGACCCTCCTACCGCTCCGAAAGTTTTGAGCTGCACAAAATATTGCGAGCGGTGAGGAGGGGGCAATTTTCCGCCCCGGCAAAGTTCACCCCCGCTCCACCAACGCCCAGTCAAAGTTTGGCACCGCTAGACGCAAGTTTGTGGACGCTTGGGTCCGCTAGGCCAACGCAGAAATCTTGAACGCTGGACCACTGCTGCTTCGCCAGCATTGCCCATACCCCTGACTGCAGCCCGCAGATCGGGGCGTGCCTCAACGTGGGCGGAGTTAAACGTTGAGCTCCGCCCACCTTGAACTAAACGTGGGCGGAGTTAAACGTTTAACTCCGCCCGCATAGCGCAGTTGAACCGTTGAAGAAGAAGAAGAATGTATTAGAGAAGAAGAAGAAGTTTCCAAAATGGAGGTAAGCACGTTTATCTTTTGTTTAAATGTTGCTGTTTTGCTATTTTGTGACAGACAAGGAAGGAAGTGATATTATTTTATCTCCAGTTGCATTATCTCCTTGCATTAGTTTCAGACTTACGTCAGACTTATTTATTTTGTCACGTGCTAAGTAGCAAGCCCATTAGAAAAGTGACGTTTAACAAAACATTTAAACGATGCCATTCCTTTTAGAATTAGACTGATTCAAAATATTCAGAATAATCTACTGGAATTGGAGGAGAAGCTAGAGGCGTGGAGGTTTGCCCTGGAAAGGAGAGGAATGAAGGTTAGCCGCAGCAAGACGGAGTATCTGTGTGTGAATGAGAGGGACCCAAGTGGAAGAGTGAGGTTACAGGGAGAAGAGATCAAGAAGGTGGAGGATTTTAAGTACTTAGGGTCAACAGTCCAGAGCAATGGAGAGTGTGGAAAAGAGGTGAAGAAGCGTGTACAGGCAGGCTGGAACGACTGGAGAAAAGTGTCAGGTGTGATGTGTGATCGAAGAGTTTCAGCTAAAATGAAAGGTTTACAAAACTATTAATTCAAATGGATTGGATAGTATAGTTCAATTATCTATCTCTGTTACAGAGAATAGAGCACGTGTTTGCTGCAAACAGCCGCGTCATTGCCACATGGTTTCCACCATCATCCACAAACCCCATGGATCACCTGCCAGTAATTTGTTAAAAAGTTTTGCTTTTGTAGTGGAGTTTGAGCATTTCATATTCAGTTATTGATATCTTTTTACAGGACAATGCAGCCAGTCTCCAGTGGGTTCTGCTTCCTATTTGTACCTGGACACTGGATACTCTGTAAATACATTTATATTGTCCTCTATTATGACCTTACACAACAAAGTTGCTCATTGCTGATTTACATTTTTTGGTATATTAAATGCATGGCAGCTTTGTTAGTATTTCTGTAACATTCCATAACTTTATGTGTTTGGTTATATTTGAACACATTTAACAGATACTGAGGCCACAGGCTAGAGAGATTTTCTTTCTAGATCCCCTCTGTGGCAGCGGCTGGAGAGATGAGAGTAGAGTCCATCGAGTCAGGTTTTTAGGACACCTTCCAAGATCCTTCCTGGACAGTGGTAGTTCTGTTTTAAACTACTTGTCCTTTGTTTGTTTAATAAATGCTTCTGTTTTTATTTGAATGCATTAAAATGTTCCAAACAAACAAAAACAAACAACAAAAGTGAGTGTTTGTGAGGGATAGAAGTAATTGTTACATTATTCTTATTTATTTTTACATTATTCTACGCAGATGGAAACAGAACCATATGTTTTGTTTGTTCAAGCCCATTACAAAAACGTTTGATTTGAAGTTCCAGCCTCTTCCAACTTTGTTCCAAGTGTTGCTTTAAAATGGTTTATTGTACTTTTGTTTACTCTTTGACCAGGCACATTGCTCACATCTCCTGGCCCTTGGAGGCAGCTTGGTGTGAATGATGTTCAGGTGAGACATTACTACATTGCATTTGCTAACATTTGCTATTTCCTTGCCATTCTTTATTAAAACACTGCAAAGATGCTCCACCAACTGTGGCGTGTTTGTTTTGATGGTAAGAACTACTCAGTATGTTATATCGATGACCTCTATAAAATGTTTTTTCTGCATTTAAAACACACTCTTTGTATTGAAAAACTGTATCCTGACAGAATGTGCATGACATTATATTAACCAGTATCTCTGTACATTGTAATGGGGGCCAGTTGTGATTTCAGTGAGGTTTTGTGCAAATTGTGACACGTTATGCTTGACTGTAGCGATGAAGGTATTATTTTTGGAAACATATTTTAATCTTCTGCATTTCCTTCTTCACAGGAAAACATGCTGCAGATTAGAAGATGGTGGTGTCTTGTTCTCCTGCAGAACTTCCCCATGCCGTAAGCACCCTCAGTATCACACTTTTAAACCAGATTCTTTTAAATCACGTTTTACTGCATTCACTGTCATCTGACCTGCATGAATGTTTTCATTGTGAATGTTTGTTGACATTAAATCACCAAGATCTGAAGAAGAGAGATTGCAGCAAAGAAAAAGGCAACAAGAGCAGAAAAAACTACAGGTGAGAGGTCATGTGATAAATTGGTATATAGTGAAACTATTGCTCGAAGACTGATCCCCGCCACTTATTTCAGTATGTGGCTGAAGTCCCCCTGAAAATGTTTAGGCTTTCAGAATCTGCCACTGAAGCATCAGGTATTGTTCCAGCCGGCATTGTCTCACACATATCCATCAAGGTTGTTGAGGTTCCATGTCACAGAGCAGTCATTATTTCTCTGTGTACTTAAAATCAACCACTTAAATCTTGCATTGTCATTGTGCCTGTAGACACCACAATCTGTTTCCTTTCTAGATGAGGCTGAGAACAGGACTGGGAACAGGAAACGGGGTATATTGCCTGAGATGGGTAGTCTAATTTCAGTGTTTTCTGCAATCTCCGAGCCTTTACTTAAATAACTGTTTTCTTTATTTTTGTTTAGGAGAATCCTTTGATCAGGGATGCAATGGCAGCAGCCCGGTGGTGTGGGACCAGAACTTTCAAGGGAAAAATTTCCCTTCCCCAAGTTGTTACCATGGCCAAGGAGCAACGCGTGAGGGCAGGGAACTCCTGTGTGTCTGTGATGGCCAGGAAGAAGAGGAGACCGCTGATCTCAGAGAACCGTTCCTTTTTCTTTTTAGTCTGCAGGAAGACTATGAGACATTCTGTCAAGAAATCATTGACAGGAGAAACATGAAGGTGTTTTGTGCTTTTGACAGAAAAGAATAAAGTTGTGTTCAACGGTGCTGAAGCTTAATTCATTACATCTGACCCCTACAAATGTACATGGTTCGTGAGTTGTACAGACTCTGATATATTATGTCTGGCATAATCATATACAGAAAGTCTCTATACAGAGATCAGAGATTATGTTTTTGTTTCAGTTATGTAGAATGAAGGCCAAGCTAAGAGCCCTCTTTGATTTGAGGAAAGACATGTAACATTGACTGTCAGTTCAGTCTTATATCCTTGAGTGGATTAGTGACACTTTAAGAAAGTCGTTAGTGCAAAGTTTAGGAAATCTGTGTTATCAGCCAGGAATAACCATGCATGGTCAGGTATCAGTGGCACAGACATTGCTGCTGTCTCTGATCTCCTTTAATGTAGCTGATATAATTCAGTGTACAAAAAAAATCCAAATGTGTCTATGTATGCTGTATATCACAAATTTCACTTCACTGTTTCAGTCCAGCTAGCCCTAGTTAGACAGGGTTTGAGTTAGGTGAAAGTTGAACCCAAGTAAAAAGTTGTGTCGGCTGTAGTATTACAACTCCTGGCAAAAATGATGGAATCACCAGTCTGGGAGGACGCTCGTTCAGTTGTTTTAATTTGTAGTAAAAAAGCAGATCACAAAAATGACAAAAAACTAAAGTCATTTTATTTTGCAACTTTCTGGCTGTAAGAAACACTAAAAGATATCAAGAGGAAAAGTTGTAGTAGTCAGTAACAATTACTTTTTTAGACCAAGCACAGGGATAAAATTATGGAATCAATTCTGAGGAAAAAATGATGGAATCACCCCATAAATTCTCATTCCCAAAACTAGCTCCCATATCAGATTAAATCTGCTCGTTAGTCTGCAGTTTAAAAGGAGTGATCACACCTTGGAGAGCTGTTGCACCAAGTGGCTTGACATGAATCATGACTCCTACATGAGAGATGTCAGCTGAAACAAAGGGGAGGATTATCAGACTTTTCAAAGAGGGTCAATCATCACGAATTGTTGGAGATATCCCAGATTGGTTCTGCAAATGATCATCAAACTGACGTGGGACGAGAAAAATTGCAGCAGCAGCATCAAAACCAAGTTTATTTGGCCCAGCAGCAACAACCAAATCCACAGTCTGCATGAGCAACAAGCTGGTTTGGTTGGAAATCAGCAAACTGGTGTGCTGCAGCAACAACTTCCAGTCACTCTTGGTCTAAAAAGTGATTGTTACTGACTACCACAATTTTTCCTCTTGATATCTTTTAGTGTTTCTTACAGCCAGAAAGTTGCAAATTAAAATGACTTTAGTTTTTTGTCATGTTTATCTGCTTTTTTTCTAAAAAAAATTAAACAACTGAACGAAAGTCCTCCCAGACTGGTGATTCCATAATTTTTGCCAGGGGTTGTATATGTTGTATTTGTGGGATTTGATACTACAAGAAAAATGTTTTCCCAAAGAACTACTTTTTGGCTCTAGACCTGATCCTGATATAAATAGTAATGCTGATATAAAATTAATCATGACAGTAAATCACATAAGATGCTCGGTTTCTCGGCCAGCATTTAGAAGCTGTATTGATGTTTGTGAATGTGCTATTTAGTCTCCGCCACCAGATGGTGACAATAAATGAGTCAAGCTCAATGTGGGCGGAGCTCAACGTTTAACTCCGCCCACGTTTAGCTCAAGGTGGGCGGAGCTCAACGTTTAACTCCGCCCACGTTGAGCCACGCCCCGATCTGCGGGCTGCAGTCAGGGGCTTCTCGCATTGCCCGGGCAGCGATTAAACGTTGGACAAACTTCGGTGGAGCGGTTGTAAGTGTTTTACGAGCGGACACGGGGTTGCTGGAACAGTGTCGGGCATTGAAGCAGTGATCCATGGCGGCGATGAACTTTGGTTTGGCGTTGGTATAGAGGTGTCGGAGCAGGACCAGAATTTGGCTATAAAAACGAGGAGAAATGGACCAGGAACTCATTTGGAATCGAGCTGCCGTTGAGTTTAGACCTCATCTATATCGAATTTGCTCAAAGTTACAGTAAAACTGTATCACCATGGATGCTGAGAGACTTGCTATGATTGGTACACTAGTCCAGCAGCAGAATCAGAACCTCCTCAGATTGCAACAAGCTGTTGACAGAAGGAGAAGAGAGAGAAGAAGGAGAGACAGAGTTGTGTGGGTCAGACAGAGGATACTGAGAAGGCCTGAACATGGACTGTATGACAAGCTGATGGTGGAGCTGAGGAATGAGGATCCACGAGCCTTCCAGCACTTCATGAGGATGCCACCAGCCATGTTTGATGAACGATCCCTTCAGCTCTGTAGTCACAAGTGGTATGCCGCTAAACCAACTTTATACCCCCGCCGAGCCAACGCCCGCATGCGCAGAACGCCGCTCTACCAACGCTCACGTCACCGCTAAACCAACGCTCGCTACCGCTAGCTACCGCTAAACCAACGCTAAAGCAACGCCGGCTTCAGCGGTGCACCGCTAATCCAACGCCTGTGCTTTCGATTTTTTTTCCCGCAGCGGTGCCACAAAAAGTGTCACTGCGGCAGTGGCATTAACCGTGGCACCGCAGCGATGCCACAAAAAGTGTCACTGCTCGCTGCCAGTGCCACAAATCGGACCTGCTGTCTCTCACGAAAGTTGCATATGAAGTGCATTAAAAGCGGTACCGATAAGAAAATAAACATTTAGCCTACTTACCGAACTTTCAGTGTCTGCTGGTAGAATCCGCCGAAGGGAGCAAAATGGTTAAAACAAGCCAACAGGCAGGAAAAGTGTCTGTGGAAAAGGTTCTGCTTCTTCACCGATAAACCACCAGTGACCATATCAGAATTAATCCAATCCAGGAGAGCAGAGTCTCGGCTTACATCCTCCAGACTGTCAGTTATTCCAGACAAACTGTCAATCAAGTTACCACGCCCCCTTGCGTCGCAAAACTTAATAAATAACAAAATCGATATTGATTTATTTTAAGATCGGCCACTTGATCTTTCATTTTGACCATGAAATCTAACAAAAAAAACATTTATTTACAGTCTATGCACCGTACTCTGTTTGGCTCCACCCTTGCTGATGACCATTTCCGGTCTCAGAAAACGAAAAAACGGACCTTTTTTCGTTTCTGTCTCTTACTTATTTTATTTTTTGTTATCGTAAATAAAAAATGAAAATCAAAGCATTTTTTAAAATTCGTATATCCCTTTTTGATCGTGAAAAGGAAAAACGCCTTGTATTTCAATTTTAATTTTTGCCTTTGAAAAGGAAAATCAAATAACCACTCGTTTTTTGTTTTTCAATACCTGCTTTAGAACGGAAAATCCAATTACCAAAATATACACGGACCGTTCATATTTACAAATTAATAATATACTCTTAAAAATTTTCTTGAAAATATATAACATTTATAGTCTCAACCGTCTCAACCCCCAGCTTCACCTTAGTGGTTTAGAAATGCAGTGTGTATTGTGATGCTCCAGGGGGCGCTAAGAGGATATGTGATTTAACACAGTACACATCCAAAAGATACTTTGAATTAGAAAATACTGTTGTTGTTGTTGTTGTTGTTGTTGTTGTTTTCTTCGTTACCTAATACGTTTGCTCTCACAGTCAATTCAAGTGTGGGTTCTTGCTCCTCAAAAGAAACTGACTCTGAATCAAAGATTGTGCTAAAATAAGAAAAGCACATAAAAGTCTGAAACATGCCCCGTTTGAGACAATAGAACAAAGAGAACAACAACAGAACATAGTGCAAAGCTGGGGAGGCTCCAGCTGTGCTCAGTGTGTAACATTTCCCAGCTCTTATCTGCTTCTAAGTTTGTCTCTATAATAGGTTGATTGAACAGCAAAAGGACTGAATGGTATTTCAATTTTATTTCATGCACTTATTTATTTATAAGGGTGCTGGAATTGGAAAAATATTGAAAGGACTATTTGTGTTTTATATAATCTAATAAAAGCCTTCCCAAGACTTTGAGAAGGAAGTTTCTGTTCAACAGGCTACAGCTCAAAGGTCAGTTCATCCATCCTGCTGCTGCTCTCCTCTCTGGTAATTGCCTGTTAAATTGAAGGGAAAATGTGTAAGACACACAAATGAGGTAAATATTTAATTTGAGATCACCTGTTAGTCTGGTTTGACATCATACTGAGGAAAAACCAACAAGCTCAGAGGCAGAGAACAAGCAGGTTGCACTGATCACACACTGTCCATGTGCATTTAGGCCACATTTCTGTGATTTACAGCAGAGAAGCGTCTATAGTATCTACAACAAACAGCACACGTTTGCTGTAAGAATGACAATGACCAAGTGTTGCATCTAAAATAGCAGAGGATGGTTGCAATCCATCGACCTCGGGGTTATGGGCCTAGCACGCTTCCACTGCACCACTCTGCTGCTCTCCACTCCTGCCTCCTGTAGCACTTCAACAGTGAACTGAGCTGTTTTGCATTCTTCTCACAGAGAGCAGCACTCTTACGTAACATGTGACCATTGTTTCCTGCTCACAGAGAGACGCAGTGATAGTTTGAGAGAGAGGGCCTCAGAGGGGGCAACAAACTTCAGAGTGAAAAGGGGAGAAAAATACACCCAGAGTAGAGAAGCAGAGTAGTGAAATGCAAAGAAAAATTCAAATTGTAAAAGAAATTCTCTTGAATTTGTCAGGAATTTTCATTTTTTTAAATAAAACTTTTAAGGGAAACTTTTAAGAAATTATTGGAATTTTCTTCCTGAAGGTTTTGCAAATTTTCGGAAATTTGGGGGATTTCTTTGCTGAATTTTTGGATTCTTTTCAGACAAGGAAGCGATATTTTTTGGTGCCCATAAATGAAGACAACAGGAGGGTTAATGTATGCATTTCATAGTTTCATGGAGAATGCACTGATGCGATGCAATAATTAGTGTTTGCTTTATCAGTTTTTGTCCCCTATTGTGGTTCTAAAGGGAAGCTTTTTCACACTGAACAGGCTCTTCTTTGTCTGAGACAAACCAAAGCCTCATGTTTTTATCAATATAGAAACAATGGAAACTTAGAAAGAATAAAAGAGCAGGAGGAAATGTTTTACAGACAGAAAGATAAGCACAAGAGGACAGAGTAGAAGCAGAAAAGTTCAGCACAGTCAGCAAAGCATTTAATGACTCCACATATCACAGCTGTGGGTTAATTTGTAACCACAAAATATGAGTGATATCAGTGGCACTGAACATAAAACATTAACATTTCATAATACGACTCAAAGTCCGTGTACATCTACTGTACCTGAATCCACGTCTACTTCATGCACTTTATCTCGATTTGCTCTGTAAATTATACTCCTTTTATCAGTGCAGCATTGTGACCTGTGGATATTTCTTTTCCCTAATATTTCTACACTGTGCTGTGAGCGTTTTCAGCTGTTTTAAACTCACTTTATAGAAAACCCCCAGAAAATGATCAATTTAGGTGTTAATTGTAAATTTGAAAAAGACCAAAGGTTATTCAATAGTTTTACAACATTTATTTAATGTTATAATATAGAAGTATCTTACTTTTTATAGGAAATTTTAAAGAACTTTTTTTTACAGATATTTGTCATTATTTGAAAGAAAAATTATGTTTGTTAAACATTCCAAATAGTAAAGTTTTTTAAAATGCTATTTTCACGGATTTCACCTTTTTTTGTCAAATTACGGATGATATCTAGTAAAATTGCAGAGAAATGTATTAATTTACATGTTAGCTGTTGAAAAAAAATATTTAAAAAACAAGCCAAAGCCATAAAAAATGACCAAATAACAGTCATTCATTCTTTTGTAATGTTTGGTGTCAAATGACACAGTTTTACTGTATTTAAATCAGTTTTTAAAATATCATTATTTCACAGATATTCACAGATATTTCACCTTTTTAGCAGTTTTTTTTAAAAAATATTTTTGGATATGTTCTTATATCTAGCACAAAATGTAACAAGTATTTACATTTTCTATTTGTTAACTGGACATTTGATTTGTTTGAACAAACTAATCTGTAAACGTGCACATTTTGCTTTTTTTAGATGAAATGTTTCCCTGAACTGCACTTGGTCCGTCTGAACTGTAAAAGTGTGTGAACTGTGCTGCAGTGATCCTGAAACAATGAGATGAAAGCACAAGTCCTGAGCCAGACTGGTCTGAACTGGTCGGGGTGTGCTGTTTTTTTTCTTTTCAAGCTCCTGCTGTCTTGCAAAATAAACTCTCTCACAGGGTTCAGAGAAGAATGTATAGCGCATTGAAGCTGTATGTGTGTTTAGATGAACTGCCCTGCAGCTCTGACTCACTGATATCAAGATAAAGCTTTTGAAATCTGTCTTTTAAGCCTAACTGTACTGACTCATGTCGTGCTCTGTTTAATTTGCACATCAGGATTTTTTTGGTCTGACTTGGATGTTAGAATATATTAGGTTTCAGATGCTCACTACATTATGGAAGTTCTGGTTGTAACAGATATTAAACTGCACATGTTGGAAAAACACGGTGTTCCTATTGCTCGGTGTTGTGTCTCTATTAATAGTGGCGACTGCGTTTCATTTCAAATTTCATTTCCAAATTTCTCTTCACTCTCGGCTCATAAACATGTTTACATCCCGGCCCCCTTCCTCGCTCACTGTCTGCCCTTTCCCCTCCTTCTTGCAGCTCCTCCCTCCTCCTTACTCTTGTTTCCAGATCTAACCAGTCCTTTTACTCTCTTCCCCCTTTCCCTGTTTTGCTCAGTTTTTCACTCAAGTCCTTCATTTATCCCAGATCAGCAACACAGTGAGTTCCTAACCACTGGCGCTCCGCAGCTCAGTTACAGCCCGACTCTGCTGAACACACGTGTGAGCAACAGCTTCAGACAGAAATAGATGGTGCAAAAAACCTGGTCACAGTTGGGAATATAAGAATACTATATCTTAATGTCAGACATACAGCAGCCAAACACTGACTTTAAAGCCAGTGTTTCATTCTTGGAAATATTAAGTGGTCATCAGATGGCACGCTCCAGTTTCCAGTACCAAATCCTGGCACAAAAACTTAAGTGATTTGATTAAGTAACAGCACAGGTTATTAAAGATAACAGGGTCATATTTCCAAAAATAGAGCCACAGCAGCATATTAACTTTATTAGGAATATGCCAAAGCCTAAATATAGAAAGATTCATATAGAGATGACTGTGACTGTGCAGCAGGAGTGAATAATAAATAAATGAGCATTTCCCCCCAATGAAAATATGGCTAATAAGTCAAACGACAGTCCCGAGACCAGAGATATGATTAGCCCATGCTTGCAAGATAGTTTGATCAATTGTTCTGAAAAAGCATAAAGTAGGTCAAACTTCATGTTTCTGTAGAGACTGAATAAAAACACAGCACAGGGCATGCACACACACGCAGAGGTACGGGCATGTAAAAGCAATGCGGCTGAGCGTGTTTCTGCAGTTACCTGTCGCCGCATAAGAGAAGAAACAGAGAAAAAAACTGAACAGGTGGGGAAAGGGCAAAAAGACAGTAGAAAGCAAGATACTGAAAACTAAAGAGCAGGGATATCCATATCATACAGCGCCCTCAATAATTACTGCCACCCCTGCTTAAGATGTGTTGAAAGCCTTAAAATAAATTCAATTTTTATTGCAGAAGCATACTCTCAAACTGAAAATTGTTGAAAAATGTAGTATAGGAGAAGATTGGGTGCTGTTTTGTTGGCAAAAGGAGGTTGCACAAAATATTAACATCAAGGGTGCTAATAATTGTGGCACACATGATTTGATGTAAAAGAATTATTTCTTAATGTGGGATTTTTTTCCCGACTTAGTAAACACACTTGAACTAAAGGTTGGATTTTCCTTTTTTTTTCCATTGTGGTCCTGTATTATTTAGAAAAAAAATGAATTTATTAGAAGCTAAAGAACACATCTTAACGAGGGGTGCCAATAATTATGGAGGGCGCTGTGAGTCTTTGAAAGCTTTTGCCTTTTGATTTTGTGTCTTTGATGCTTTGCAAGCCAGCAGTTTTTTTATTATGTAGATGCATGTTTTGCACTTTGACTGAGGGGAAACTACATAAACAATACTCTTGAAACTATCACAGCACATATAACTGAGAGGAACGTGATAAACGTGGCTAATATTTACACATAGGCATTCATTCTTCTTTATTATATATATCGGAATACATTTCAACAGTATGCAACAAAGTAAACAAACAGGGCCAGAAACATCCCACAGCACATTCGGTACAAAACATTGATTTATTCCTGCTGTTCTTAGAAGTCTGCTCCTACTGTAATTCTATGAAGGTCAACAACAGCTGGGGAATGTTTTAGAGTGCAAGCACAGACAGAAGGGAGCTGATCTGGCTGCTGACTCATATTATCTCTGCTTTAAAACCCATTACTACATGAGAATTTATTAAAATCTTTCATCAACATGCAGCTGGCCAGTCCTAATTCGGATCTCTCACATTGAAAGAAAACAGCAGCAGCATGAACAACAACCTGACATTTCAGAATGAGATCAACAAGCTATTTATATACCTTTACAGAGAGAAAACCAACGCGGCTCCATTTTTTTCTTTTTTGTTAAACTGGATAACTTTGCAAGCTCAGTTCAGCTGAGTAAGCAACATAGTGTCAAGATCATATGAGACTTTGATTAGATATCTCAGTGGATGTTTACTGGGGAAAATGATGCAAATAAAGTCTGTAAGATAAGGTGGAGAGAGGGTAATATGGCAAATTAGATCAAGGAGGAACAGAGATTGCTGATCTCCTCTGATCAAAAGACTAATCAATCAGCCTGACTCATTAAAATGATTGAATTATCTTCAGGAATTCAGGTTTCCATAGTATAACAGATAACTGAATCTGTTGGTTAACAGTTTACAGAAGATAATAATAATAATACATTTTATTTCACAGTGCCTTTCATAACACCCAAGGACACTTTACAAAGGATAAAACACAATAAAATAAACAAATAAAAACAGTTCTGTTATAGGTGGCATGTGAGCCCACTTTGTCCTTCAGTTTATTTCCAGGTGGCAAGAGGCACATAGACAGCACAGCTTGGCCCTTAGTTTATTTAACAAGTGCCCCTGAATAATAGTGTACCACGAGAATCCCAATAAGACATGCAAAAGCTGTTTCATTAAAAAAACACAACTGGTAGTCAAAATGATAGAATAAAGCAATTCAATATAAAATTGGTCTGTAAAACTCACAGCATTAAATATTCTAAGTATCATGAAAAAATTGGAACAAAACAACAAGTCTAAGGCACTGCTTTTGAGTATGTAGCAAATATCCAACATGGAGACTGAATACTGAATGTCCGAAAGTGAATGTTGACATGTTGATTTGGAGTGTACAAGTGGTTCGACGCTGTTAATTTGTTTGTTTATTTGTTCATCTCTTCCAGGAACACAGGCAGGGCAGTTGTAAGGAAGGGAAATGACTGGTTCCTCCCTTTATGGGCGGAGAAACCAAAGCAACTACAAATACTGAGAGGCTCTTTGTGGGATTAGAGACAGACGAGAGGATAAACGATTGAGGACGACAGAACAAACACACGGACAGACTTTAAACAGGTACATCTGAATTTATTCATGGACTTTACAATCACAGAGTAAGTTCAGAATAGTCTTTTCCGGTAGTTTAGTTCATTAAACTTCATTACGGACTCACGAGTGCAAAGAAGCCTCGTGTATCTGAGTGTGACGTAGGGATGGGTTTGATTTCATCATCTTCCGACAAACCAAATGACACGATATTAAATGCTTTTATCGTCATTATTTGTATCAAGTCAAGTTTATAGCTAATTTTACGTCGATAAAAGTTGGTAGTTTATTATTACATGAATATTATTTCAGTATTTTTGTGGGAACGAGAACTAAAGGAGAACCAGAATAAACCGGTCAACCGATACACATCCGGTTGGATTAATTAATAAAACGCATTAAAATGTAACTCATGTCAAGTATTGTGGATCAACTTGACAAAAAAGAGATATCAGAAGTAACACGTAGTTTTCCATATTTTTATTCTTTGTCAGTCTTGCCGCAATGCCATTTGTATCCTTTTTTGGTCTTTTTTTTCCATTAATTAATTAATTCCACCCTTATTGTGAAGGGTAGCTGCATTGTTTCCGTTGTTTGAAGCTCGTTGTAATTGTCTGCCGGTGTTTCATCAGGCAACTGTTGAATTAAGCGGAACAAAAGCTCTTCATGAGCTGTATGTTCATTTTTATTTCAAATTACAGTAACCAGTACTGTTAATATAATCTGTTTAACGTTAAGTTTGCTAGCTAGCTAACTGCTAATGTTAGTTAACGTCAGTACAGAACTGTTGCAGCTGTTCATCAGCAAACCCGCCTAATTTCTGTTGTAGGAATTTGCTAAAGAAGTGTAGCCGTTGTTGTCATGTCCTGACTTGGAAGGTGTGCAACATAATAATAGTTTAGAAAAAAATGTTCACTGATGTGAAGAAGCCCCCAACTCTTTTTTTTTTTTTTTTTTTTTTTTTAGTTCTCTATTTTGATCTCATTATTATGCAGACAAAAAAAATTACTATGTTTTACTCAGGATGCCCTTTCTGCCTTGTAGGAAGACAAGGTCAACTTGACAATTCACACATCATCCTGTTCCTCACCCTAGATTAAACCATGAGTAAGGACACGGAGATCGACATGAAAGAAGTGGAGCTCAATGAGATGGATCCTGAGAAGCAGCCCATGACGGGCGATGGCCAGGCTGCAGGCGGAGAGAAAAATGGCAGCGTGAAGCTGAAGGTTCCTGAAGACGAGGTTACATTCACCGGCCTGTCCAAAGAGGAGCTGATGAAGGTTGCTGGTACTCCAGGGTAAGAGTTAATGACAAAGAGCTGCTGTGGGCACCCTTGTATTGGTGTGTGGTGTAAAATCGGTGTTCATTAGAATTTTTTCCCCCTGACACTCTGTTTTCAGATGGGTGAGAACTCGTTGGGTGCTTCTTGTCCTGTTTTGGCTCGGCTGGGTCGGCATGCTAGCTGGAGCCATAGTGATCATTGTCCAGGCCCCAAGATGCAAACCCATCCCTGACATGAGCTGGTGGAATGAAGGACCTATGTACCAGATCTCTGACGTTAAAGCTTTCTCTTCAGACCTGAAAGGTAGGCTATTTTGAGGTTTTTAGCATAAATGTGAATCTATTTATTTTGCTTTTTAAAATGTTTCGGTTAACGTTTGATGGTATTTCTTGCTTATGTTTGCATGTTCTTCTGCGCACTAAGTTGTTCATGTTCCTCAAATAAGACTTGGAGATCACATTATGAAACGTCATGGCCTTAATGTGGTCCCACATGCTGATTCACATGGAAGAATCTTGTGACAGTGTCTTGGGTTTCCTTAGTTCTGCGTCACCTCTCTCAGCTGGCTAGATACCAAACTGCTGACGAGGCTGAGTGACTAAAGGTCTAAAGAACACAAAAAATGAACATGTCATGTTTTCTTACAAATCTTTTCTTTTCAGAAGTAAAGTTGAGCAACACTGTAGATTTTATTGCCAAGTTTAAAAACCTTTTTGCATAATGGCAGCAAAATAACTTAATTTCTTTCAGGCTTTTATTTTCATTATGTGGAACTTAAAAAGAGAGCCATGAAGGACAGAATGTATTGCTGTTCTTTTTGTGAGTTAGTGGGGATTTGTCAGGTTTCCAGGAGGCTTTGGGTGGAATTCCAACAACCACACGTGACTGGTTCATATTCTTTCTGCATAAAGGACCTCCTTGTGCTCAGATTTCACATGGCCGGCAGAGGGTGTGCGTAGTATCATTCACATGCTCCTGCCTTGAGTCAATATCTGTTTCAAAGGGCAGCAGTATTCATTCATACACATCCTCATTTTGCACTTTGCTGTTTCCTAAACTACCAAAGCAGCCGTCCAACCTCCTGCCCTCTCTCCCTGACCCTCTGACCATGTCACTTTTCACACATATGGTCTTTGTGAAATTCACGCTTGATTCAGCGATTCATTTTCCTTCCCTGTCTGTCGGTTTCTTTGGCCAGGTGTTGAAGCTAAGTTGGATGACATGAACCAGTTGAAGGTGAAAGCTCTGGTTCTCGGCCCTATCCACACTGTCCAGCCCAACAGGTCAGCCACGCTTGAACTTCAACAGATCGACTCGCCCTTGGGTACGCAGGATGACCTGAAAGCCGTGCTGGACAAAGCCCACAAGAAGGGTAGGTTTTGGTTTTTTTTTTACAACTGAGATCAGTTACATTTAAAAGCATAGACTTTGTGACTCACAGAAGCTGGGCTCGTTCAGTTATTTTTGCTGGATTTTTTGGGGGGAATATGAGACTTTTCAAGTTATAGGTAACCTTTGTGTCTTGTTTCTTTTAGGCATCTATGTGGTGTTAGACCTGACTCCAGACGCCAAGGGATCTGATCCCTGGTTCACTGACAATATTGATGATATGATGGAGAAAGTGAAGGTAGGACACACAGACACCATTTGTTTTTGTTTATTTGGCCAAATGTTAAATTACCCATTAGAAAAAAAAAGCAATGTATTCTGTGGTCCTACTTTACGGAGTTTGTGTTGGTAAACTGGTGTAGCTGCTGTAGCTGAAGTCCTCATGTTGTCTTCCAGGCTGCAGCTGAGTACTGGCTGAATTTTGGTGTTGATGGCATCAAGCTGTCTCAGCTCACTGTTGCCACCGAATCTGCTGATTGGTCAAAACTGCAGCTGGCTGTCCAGGGCAACCGCACTGATGACACCAAGAAGAGGTACATATGGCTGCCGTTTCTTTTCTAGCTTCCTTTGCTTCAGCATAAACAGAAAATTTGTCCAGGAACACTGAATAGTTTATTTGCTAGACATTTGAATGCATCTAGCTTGTGCCTGCAGACATGGGAAAAGTTAGTTAGAACAAAAAAAAACAAAACTAGTATGATTTTTAAATTAGAAGAAGCTCAATTTGGTGGCAGATTCCTCTTCAGAATTGAGGCAGTAGTTGGAAAAAGCTGTAGGGCTGTTTTGTCTTGGGGAAGCAGTTTTTCAAGCAGGAGTAAATGTCAGCTGTGACAAGGTCATGTTCCCTGAGAGAACATGGAGAACAAAAGCATTCACCCTCAAGCCAGTGTTGTGTTGAAACTAAAGTGACACCTTGTGGTGGATTTGAGAAATGACACACAAATCATTATTATGCTGCCTCACAGGTTCTGATACAACCTTTAGTTTTATACTTTAGTTATATTTTAACGAGTTCTCGCAGTATGTAAGCTGTTTTCTGTTGTGTTGTTACGATGACCCGACTTTACTCTGTTTCTCTCAGGGCACTGATGGGTGTGGTTGAAGGTATTCCAGCACCAGAGGTGTCTCATCTGGTTAATACCTCTGGAGTAGATCTGGTCTTGTCTGACCTGCTCAGCCGCAATACTGGAGGTAGGCAGGAGCTGGTCTATTGTGCTTGCACGTGTTTTAAGTGTTTGTCTTCTCGTTTTTTTTTTTTTTGTTTTGTTTTTTTTTTTTTTGGGGGGGGGGGGGGGGACTGCTTTCTTGCTGAACTTTATATTTTGTTACCCATTTCATGCCTTGTCATAATTCTAGCACCCCTCTTCCTGCATAGTAATGAGGCTGATGTTGATTTATTTTAATTGTACCTATATAAATAAAATAAACCACTGATATGGAGGCCAAAAGGTGCATTTCAGGTGATAATTTTTCCTGAATATCTGCAGGTGTGGAGCGCATCAAGGACATGGACGACCTCCACTCTGATCAGAGAAGTGTGGGCTGGGGGCTCGGTGCTGCACAAAAGGACCAGCTGTCTAAACTGGCAACAAGCTGGGGCCTGATTCGTCTCTACCAGCTTCTGCTATTCACCATGCCTGGAACCCCAGTGTTTACCTACGGAGATGAAATTGGCCTTGAGGCAACAGCGGTGAGCTACAAAAACGCTCAAATGTTTAAGTGTTTCATTATTTGTGCATCAGTTGTGGAGTGTAACTTTCATCTTTGCTCTGTCAGGATGCTCCTCAGATGATTTGGGATATAGAGAAGGAACCTTCAAAGAGGCTTCCGAGAATGAGGATGCTAAGGTAAAGAGCGGAGAATCAGACTTCTTGAGCAGTCACTTGCTTGCTTTCAGTGTGATTAAAAGATTTCCTTAAACCTCACGTTTACAGACTCGGCGTACGGAGCGTGTTGATGTAAGGAAGTGGTTCAAATCCCTCAGCGACCTGCGAGGTAAAGAGCGCTCTCTCCTCCACGGCGACTACTACTCCCTCTACTCCTCAGATTCCTCGCTTTCTTTCCTCCGTGTGTGGGATCAGAGCGAGAGATACATAACGGCGGTGAACTGGGGATCGCAGCCGAAGCAGCTCACACTCAAACTGACACCTACAGGCAAGTTGCACATCAACAGAAACATCTAATGTGTTTCTCTTTCTGTCAGTTTAGTTTTTTTAAACATAATTAACTTTGTTCCTGCAGATGGAGTACAGCTGCCAAAGTCGGCTAAGGTGAAGATGTCGACTGACTCAGACCTTGCAGCTGATTCCTCCATCAACCTGGACAATTTAAAACTAGGAGCTGGACATGCAGTCCTCCTGCAGTTCCCCTATACAGCCTAAAGGAGGCGCCAAGCTATAGGAGAGCTGCACTTGAGATTTCTGTTTTTTAAAAGATACTAAATCCATAGGAAAAAGATGAGGCATTGAAATGATATAGGATATTACTTTTTACTGTGATAAATAGAAAGTTCCATCAGTTTACTTAGACAGAGCATACTTAAATTGGGTCGAAGAAAAATCAGCTGTACAGATACAAAATAAAGGCCAGTATCTACTCATTTGGATATTTTTAGGTTGTTTTTGCCGTTTTTATTGTGCGAGGAAAAGAGTCAGCCACCACAGATGTGCACTCCTCAATTGAACGTTTTGTTCTTTTGTGATGTTTTGTTTAGGTTTTTTTTTACTATCTGCGCATTGTCCAAATGTGCTTCAAACATTCCATTCTTGTTCTTTGGGGCATTTCTGTAGTAACTGTGGTGTTTCTCATTCATGACTTTTAAAATGTTCTGTTTTAGTGACGGTTTTACTTTGTCTTATGGGCTTTCTTTTTGTTTTTCTCACCAAAAGCCAGAGTCAACTTTGAAAATGTGTGGCGATTCAAGTTTGTCAAGTGAACTGATTTGGAAATGAATAAACAGAAAGCTCGGCACTGACTCCTGTGTACTCTTCATATTTCATGTGTGCGACTATTTCTATTATAGTCGGCGTTGTGTTTTTAAGCTGAAGATGATATCGGATGAGATGCTCGCTGTTTTCTGTGTGTACAGGTGTGTGGAAGTGTGTCACAGATGTTAGCAGAGGAAGCACGTCTGTATTTTATCGCCATCCTGAGATAAGTTTGATAGGCGTATGATACCGTAATCTAAAACGTACGTTGTGCAAGTAAATATGCATTTCACTAAATGGATCATACACCTGCCAGTGACTTTCTCACAGTAACTTCACCTACACAAAACATGAGAATTTTGAATTTAGGAAAGAAAATGTCAATTTTTAATGCTGGTAAATAGATTACATAAAATTCTTATGGCAGAAATACAAACAAATGACAGTAATTTGTGATATAGTCTGTTTTTTGTGAATGACTTTTACTTTGATAGATGAATGAGCAGTTAAAGATACCAATGTCCCCTTTATGTGTGTTGCATTTCCACAGCTGCTTTTTTATAAATGTAGAGCTTCAAAGGACTGAGCTGACTCGAATGCTGTCGGCAAAATTGCCCACTTGTGATTAAAAATGCATCATTTCTTCTGTCAAGTCACATTTTTACTGAAATAATTTCTCTATGAGGCATGAGATGACAGATGAAGGCTGAGGAGTCGAGTTCATTTTACTGTAGTTTTACTTAAACTGATATGTTGATCAAAAATTAAATGTTAGTCACTTTAAAAACATCCATGCAGTTGATTTAGTTTTGTTTAAAGTACTGACATGTTCAATTAGAAAGACACAAAGGGAGAGCACGGTATTGAAGGTATTGCGTCTCTATCACAGCAGCCTCTGTGGTTTTGTTCATTACATTGAGTAGCAGTTATAGTTTGAGTTTATTTTACTTCAGAAAAATGCTGGATTACAATATAACTCTTCTTTTAAAGCGGCTGTATTTAAACTGGAACAGAATCTGTGGGCAAATCATTACAGTACGTGACCTGACTTTAAACGGCAAACATAACTTGCACAGCTACATTTGCTCGAATACTGGTAAGTCTGAGTTTCTATTTAAACAGCCAATTCTATTTAAAGTTAGTGCTACTACTACCATTACTACAAAGGTATTCTTTAGTTCCATTTTCAGTGCAGGACTATTAGTATTTGCTCTGTGTGGTGTTTAGTTTTTAGGTATTACTAGCAAAATGTAGTTAGTGCATCAAGTCAAAGTATTCAATACTACTATGTGTTATATTACTACATTGTTAACGCAAATGCATTAAAATGTAAATATACATTTACTCTGGATAAGATGTAGCTAATGTATCCTGTACTACTATATTATCTGTAACAATGCATTATATTTAATAACTCTGTATGTAAACGTTTTGTTGCGTAAATGTCGCCATCAGCTATATGGTGACATAAAAAGTGTAATATTTGCCTCTGAAATGTACTTTATCAACAGCATAGAGTAGCATGAAATTATCACCTCAAACTTGTATTGAAGTACAGTGATTAGATAAATGTGCTTAGCTACATCCTTGCATTCCTTGTCACAAATGTATACTTACGGTATATTAGAGCAAAAATGTAAGATTTTATACTTTTACTGGAGTATTTGTCCACTTTGGTGTTTAACTAGTATATTTACTTAAGATTTTGGATACTTGGAATTTAGATTTTGCAACAACCTTCCCAAAACACAGAAATGTTGTTTAAATCCTCTTAAAAATCAATTTTATTTCATGTACTTATGTTTGTTTGTTATTATTGTGTCTTAGTATAATTTTCCAGCCCGATTAGCCTCTTCACTTCAAAAATTTCTATAACTGTAGATGATGAATATGTAATGTTATACTGTTAGATTATGATTTTGATGCTTTTGTAGGTGTGGTACTTTAAGATACAGTCAATTTTGGATGTTTAATCTTCAAATCTGTCTTGTATTGCAATGTGAGATGGGCAAAAAGTTAAACTTGGTACAAAATACACAAATCAATTAACTCCAAAATGATATAACTGGCAATCCAATTTTACATTTTGGTGTAAAAAAAATGCATTTTCTCATTCAAAAGCACTGCTTCTAACCCACTCTTTTGGGAAAAAAAATGTCAAACAATTCATCTAACAGGTGAAACTAAGCTTAAGTTAACTCAGCACAGTTTCAGGGTCTTGGTACAATACAGGGCCGTCGTGTTGCTGTGGTATCACAGGGGAGGTTTGAAGCTGATGATACCGGGAATCAGAGCCCGTCTCGCCACCTCTGCCTTCACCCCACGCCGCTGTGAAACCAAACCACCGCCGTGCACACTCATGACTGACTCTCAGTCTGAGTCTGACACACACAGGCACCTTTTACATCACTGTGACATGAAGTTATACATGACCTTTCATCAGCTTTCATGGAACAATGCAGAGACAGAGGTAGTGAAATAGCATAGTGTTCCTGATTTGTCACCTCGCTTTAAAGCCCTCTGCCCCAAAACCAAGAGACGGTAAAATATTCTGCATTCAAAAGGAAATCATAAATCGAGGCTCTCCACTCAACATACAGACATTATCTTAACACTTTAATACAACACTGACCTTTATATCCATAAAAGACACCTCTTGTTGCAGTCATGTCACTTTTATATCCATCTGATTGAGACCAACAAGCAGTGCTCCGTTTCTAATGAATAAATATTTCACTTTGACCCATCATCTGTTGTATGTTCACCAAAACGCTGCTTCATACAGCTTTACACAACATACGCTTTGGACCAAACTGTAACTCATCTAGTATGTTTTGAAGTTCTGTGCCTTGCTCAAGAGCACTTTAAGCCTAGACGGGAGAGGGATACTTTATTTTTGAACCCTGATTATTGAATATTGCATCAGAATGTAACTGAACTGTCACTCCTGTGCAGTTTTATCAGGGTCGGATTGACCTAGGGAGCACTGGGATCCTCGTTATCCTAATATCCCTATTTAAGCAAATATAATTTTACAAGACTCAAAAAAGTGCTAACTGGAGATAACGTGGAGGAACCAGTTTTAGTTCCGTAAAGACCCTTTAAGCACAGAATCTTCAAAAACAAACAAACAATATTTTAAAGAAACTGCAAAGGTTTGTTTAAACACCTTAAATGGTGCTCTAAAGACTTTTAACAAAAATTGTTCTTTAAAGAACCATTTTTAGGATAGTGAGGGTGAAGAACCTCTTTCGAGTGATTCCTTAGAGGCTTTTTAAAATAGGTAGTACTCTGAGCACTTTAAATCAAATTATTATGTGCATGTTGAAAAAACACATGATGCTGTTAACCATTTATTAATTTTTCTTTCTAGGTGCTTAAAAAGTATCCAAATTGTAACCTTCAGAGCAACAGAAAGCAAAAGAAATGGACACAAACACAGAATCAATCACTATAAACTGTAAAATACATCCCTAAACCTTATTGATCTGGTTTTGAAATCAAGATACACTGATTGCTTTTAGCAGCCACACACACACATTTTAGGAAATTTTATTTATGAATTGTAAATGTAAGAATTTTAACATTACTGGGTCGTCCATTATAATACACTTAATATTTGGCGTGTAGGTCAGAGGGAACAGCATTTTAAAAGATGCCACCTTGGGATGTGGGAAGCCGCAGTAGACGTTAGTTAACTGAAAATATAATCTACAGATTAATTGTTAAAGAAAATAATGAGTTGTAACTGTAATTTCTTTACTTGCCACTAAATTACTCCAATAAAATAAAGAACAACATTTAGTGCTCGAAAGAACCACACACACAAGAACACAAAGAAACAGCCACTAAATAAACAGGCTCTTTAATTAGTAATCACATATTAAGAACTAAAGAGTAAAATTTCCTTACATTTATCACATGTACATGTTGAGTGTACTCCACCTTGAAAAACATCAGGTGTTCTACTTTATTTCATCTTATTTTACTTCACACAAAACACATGCATAAGCTTAAAAAGTAGTAGAGTAAATTTGAAACTACAAGTTATTTTCCTTTCTGAAACCTTGATTTTCCTTTGCTGATTTTATCTAATTTCAAGTATCTGGCTCTCCTGCTAACTCCTCTAGCGTGTAACCTCGGAGCCCAAACTTAAGGTAAGCTAATTTAAATGTAGAATGTAGATTTCTTTGGAAATTGTTCAAAAATTAAAAGTCTTTCAGGATTCGGGCCTTTTTGCTTTCTTGTTGAGTGACAAATGAGAAGCTTATCAAGAGAAATTTACATAGTTAGCTTAGCAACTAGCTAGACCAAATCACTCACTAATTAAAACGTTACAGCTTGTTGATTTAGCTAACCCGTCTCTACCACATAGTCTTAGAACATAAACATAAGGTATGTTCATTTAAGTAAAAGAAATGTAAATATGTCAGAAGTATGGGTCAAAAGTTATCACTCTTTAAGGGTTTATGTGTATTTTCTTTCCTGTTGAATGATAATTCGACCTAGGCTAGAAGACCAGAAACAGCTAGACAGACTTTGTCCAAAGGTAGTTAGCCTAGCGCCTCTTATCTACTGTGTAGCTTCAGAGCCTAAACTTAAGTAGGTATGTTCAATTTTGAATGGTTCCAAAGGTAAAACCTTTTAGGAATTTAAGGGTATCTGCTTTCTTGTTGAGCAATAAATGAAGAATGAAGAAACCTATAATGAGAGACGTACATCATTAGCTTAGCAATAACAACAGAAATGGCTAGACCAACTAGACCCTTCTAAATTGTGTAAATTACAGGTATGTTAGTGTAAAGAGTCAGAACGAAATTTAACTTATTTGCTATTTTCCTATTTTGTTCAGTGATAACTGAGAGGCTTATTATAAGAGAAAACAACCAACCAAGCAATAAGACCGGAAACTGCTAGGCTGGCTTCTTCCAAAGGTAACAAAAATTAGCCCAGCAGCATCCTGAACACGCTAACTAAAATCTTACATCTTGTTGGTTTAGCTAACACCTTTCCTGTCGTGTAGCCACGGAGCCTTAAATTGAAGTGTATTGAATTAAACATGCTTCAAAAGTTAAACTTTTTAGGGATTTAAAGTTATTTGCAGTTCTGTTGAATGAAAAATGAGAGGCATATCACAACTTAGATCGTTAGCTTAACTATGAGCTTAACTGTGTAGTCTCAAAGCCTAAAGTTCAGGTTTGTTAACTTAAATAAGACAAAAAATATGTACTTCTTATGGAGTGGTTCAAAACTTAATACTCTTTAAGAATTCATGTGTATTTGCTTTCTTCCTGAGCAGTAAATGGAAAGCTTATCATGTGAAACCTACATAGTTAACCCAGCAATAAAACCAGAAATGTGTAGACCGTCTTTGTCCAAACGTTAGCTTAGCAACTCTTTGGGTGTTTGCTATTTAGTATGTAAAATCTTATTTGTTTAATCTATGGAAGCAATGAAGTTACACAGTTTCACATGAGATAAGAGGCCAGATTTTTCTTGATTTGCTTGTTTTGACCTACTACGCCTCATATGTAGCTCTTTTAACAACATTTTCTGTCCTTATTAAACTAGTTAGATATGCTAATTTATGACTTCTGGAGATGTTGATAGGTAGATTTTACTACTGTAGGGCAGGGTTCACTAACTGTTCTTCCCTGTTTCCAGGCATGGTGCAATGCTAACCTAACCAACTGCTGGCCATAGTTGTGTACTTTTTCATGTATGTATCAGAGCCCTATCGGCCCCCTTTAAAGTTTCATTGTCTTCATTGTTGTCTTGTTTGTTCTCTCTCTCCTTCATCCTCACTCCAACCGAATGTTGCAGACAGCTGCCCTCCCTGAAGCTGGTTGTGCCAGATGTTTCTTCTTGTGATAAGGTAAGATAAGACAAGATAAACTTAATTGATCCCTCCTAGTTGCAAATGAGGCATAGAAGAATCAGGACAAGAATTACAAGTTTTTTTCTTCTTACTGCCACTTAAGATCTTGCTCATTGAGAATCAGTGGATTTTTGTGGGTTTTTTTCTCTCAGTAATGTAGTATTGTAAAGGGTTGACCTTAATACGTCAAGTGCTCTGACGTGACTTTTTATTACTTACGTATCGAAAAGTGCAAACATCAATTCAGAAAGTAAATTTATGACATCAGACCTTGACTGTTTACAGACTGCTGTGAATTTAGTTTTTACAGTTGACATATGTGCATGTAAAACATTAGTGTGTGGCCCTTTAAAAAGACAAACAGACCTAAAGACACTATAAGAGAAAATGAGGGATGAGAGGGGAGAAAAAAAGATCACCCACTCAAACTGAAAGTGTGCGTACCTATGCATGTATATGTGTGTGAGGTTTAAGCCACACACTGGGGTGTTTTTCTCTACTTTCCAGCATCACTATGACACAGCTCGTAACACACATACACTAACACACACACACACACACATACACACCGACACACACATACAGTGGTGTTATGACAAGGTGGATGAAAGACTTAAAGATCAACTGAAAGAGCGACAGGGCCGATCGTCTCTGGCGAAACTACATCTCTCTCTTGTTCTTCACTCTCCTCCCCTTTTCTCACACATGTCTACAGAGCAGCAGACCAGACTCACATGTATTTCACCGCCACTGATGCCTCTCTCCTCGTAATGACAACTTAATAGGTAAGAATACAAATTTAATCCTTCTTCCAGTGGTTTTTTTTTGTATAAACAGAAGACTACAATGCAGAAGATTTAGAGAATCTTCAAATAAACCTCGAGATTCAAAAGTAGCATTGTTAGCAACTTGCTAAAACTCACCTGTCTCCTCTGAGTCTTGCTTATATGACAGGATTTAACAGTTACTTTTATCTGTAGGAGCCTAAGTAGCTAGGTAAAATATACAATGAAGGTTAAACTTTTTTTTTCTCTAGAGATTTCATGGCTTAAATGGTTAGAATTGTTGAATATTATGCCATATGCAGCCAAAAATGAGAAGATACTTTGCAGCGAGGCAACTGAGATGAATATTTGACATGTGATTCATAATATTTTATAAATTTATTGTACTTAAATGCACTGAATATGTAAACATTTCTCCTCCTTAACATTACATGAATCAAAATATGTCAAATTGTTCAAATGACAGTATCTTTTTAATCTGAAATATGCTTCCATTAACTACCGTAAGTGGTAAGTCTTCATGTATAATAATTATTAGAGAGAGATTAAAATAATCCTTTTTTTCTTTTGTGGCAAATTGTGCAATACTGATTCTCAAGAAAGTCTCAACATTGCTTGTTGCATTTCAGTGTTGTTACCAGCAACATGTTGGTGTTTACACCAAACATCTTACACAGAGAGGCTTAAAACCACAAGCTTAGCTTGACTTTGTTCATTGTGAACACTGTAAAGATATCATGACAAACCAGGTCCTCATTTAGCTCTGATCCACACATTTTCAGGTTATTTTCTTGCAGGAGTCTGTCAGTGAAAGGCCTACACGTAATTTTGGGTTTTAAAAGTGATCATTCAAGCTGGTAATTGGACAATCATGTGGCTCAACCAATCTATTTATGTTGCGACTGTTTTACCAAGGAGTTAATTCGACTTCATAGTGGTTTTTGTAGTTTATGGTGCAGCTGTGCTGTTTAATACAGACATTTTTACTATTTAGTCTGCCTAAGTTCATTTAAATGAGCTGGACAGAGCATTAGAAGAAGAGTTGTTGTTGCTGCTATTTTTGACTTCCTTTGATTTTGCGACCTTCTTTGACATCTGCAGACAGAACGAGGGCAACAACTGCTTTTGTTGTTTTTTTTTACATTAAGAAGGCAAACTTCAGCGCCTGTGTCAACGCAGGCCCAAATTATAAACATCTGTATTGATCATTTCCACTGCCTGGCATGAAAACCAACGCCTGAGGAAACAGTTAAGTCAAGTTGCTTTCTTGTCTCAGCAGTATTTATCTTAAAATGGCTTTTCTAATATTGATTTGTGCTTCCATACTCACTACCTCAAAGGAGGGGTGAAAGGACGGCAGTCAGTCGCAATGCATTTTAGTTTCATCTATACACGTACAACTATAACCGAGGAATCATCATTCGTTTAAGTTCTTATAGGCCAGTGATAATGTGTCCAAAATAGAATTCAACATTTCTGAATAGACTGAAATAAAATGTAAATTACTGCATAAGAATTCGCCCTCCTCAAGTTCGTAGCATTGGAGGTGCCTTTCAAGTGTTTTCGACTTTTCAGTGTTGGTGGATACGTCTATGTCTGCTTGAAACAACTTGATGCTGCAATATTTCCCCACTTTTTCTTTACAAGTAGTTCTCCAGGCCTTTTAAGTCGCGCGGGAACTGTGAGTGAACAACGACTTTAAGTTATGCTGTATATTTTGGATGTCTGAAATCTGGCTTGGTCTCTCTGCACCACAAACTCTTTCTAATGTAGTTTTGGTTTTACGTTTGAGATCGTTGTCTTGCTGCAAAATGAATCCTCTCTGAAGTACTTTGTCTTGCAAACTGTGATAGGATTCTCTGCATTTCGCCTTATTTAGGCTTTTCACGGCCTGCTGCAGAGACGCTTCCCCACAGCCGGATGGTTCTGGGTAGAAACAATGTTTCTGTGCTGCGTTTGTCACAACCTTTAGTTGCCCAAGTTTGCTTCAGTCAGATCATGAAAACATTCTTCCACCTTGTTTCCCACATGCGTTCTGACAAAAGCTACCTCACATGTCATGTGATGTCTTTTCAACAGTGGTTTTCGCTTTGCCACTCGCTTTGCCATGAAGCTGTGGCTAGCGAAACATCCGGAAAGCAGTTGTTGTATGCACAGTGTCTCCCTTGTCAGCCATGGTTCCTGCAGCTCCCTTGTAGTGGCTGTGGAGGCCTCCCTTACTGGCGTCCTCACCTGCTCTTAGCTATGTTATATCACGTGCAAACCAGCATGCACCCTGAAGGATGATTTCAGCCTTTTTTTCATGTCCCTCTTCTGATTTTAGTAACCTATTTGTATATTAGTTCCTTCATAACAGTATTGTACTACCCCAAAGAACGTGTGTGTTTGCTGCTTAAAATTACGTGTCACATAGATAATCTCTGTTTAGATTACTTCTAAAGTCAACCAGATGCGGGAAAGATAATACAGGTGACTAATTCTACAGTTTAGGCTAATACTCCTTTCCTTTTTGACATTGTCGTATTCACTGAGTTTGTGGTGCTGTTGCAGTCATGCTGCAGCGGGGCAGAGGGAGGGTAAGAGGGAAGTGATACTGATCATTCATCAGAATGGAATAATACTTCCATGTAATTAACAGCAGACAGAATGTAGGTGGATGTGAACAAAAGGTGCTTTGCCACCTCTTAGCTGATTGTATCTGATAAAAGAGCGCAGGTTACTGCCTGGCCAGCTTTCTGTGGCGAGGCTGATTAGCATCAAAACCTTTTGTAAGCTGAGTTACAGTGCAGTTGAAGGGTAATTCTCTCACATCAAGTTTGTCATGACAACCTAAAAAAACTAGTACCATCAGTGTTCTGTTTGTTATTTTCAGAAAAATTATATTTGTAAATATGTTTGTCCATAAGCTGTGATTAAAGTTTGTGTTTAAAAGAGTTGAAATGTTGCAAACAAACTGACAGCGTATTCTCACTTTTCATCACACTGGTGACACTGATGTTTTTGTCCGAAATTTATTGTACTGTAAAGGATGCAAAATTGCAAATTTTAATGCCATTTCTTATTTCTTCTTTTCCGTTTTAAAGGCAGTTCAGCAATTTTCACTGATCAGAATATTTGGCTCATCAGTGCGTCATTGTCAATTCAACATTTATAGAAATATATTACAGTAGTCGCAATGGTTATCGAAGGGCAAAATAATAAAATAAGTGTATTTTATTCAATTATTTGCGATATTTTAATTCAAATTTGGTATTTGTCATTATTTTAACCTTTTGATTGCTTAACCCTTTTCACTCTGAATGTTCTTGTTTCGGGACCGGGCGATATCTTTCATTACAAATAAACCTAAGGTCAGTTTTTGACAAGGCTGGCACATTCACGAAGATGCCGCGTAGTAGTGATACATTTAAAATGGATGTAATATTGTTGTGGTCCATTTCTGTTGCAAAAAGTTTGTCGAGTTGCTGTTTTAAAACGGGTTCATCAACATTAATGTCACGGATTCATTGTTATAAGGCTTTACTCACTGATATACCGTTTTGATTATGTGGAAGAAAAAATCGAAATATTTCGTAGATTTTTTGAAAATTTTAGTCTGGATCGCTGAAGGGGTCAAGGAGCCGTATTGTATTTCCAAATTTTCTCAAGTGCGTATAGCCCAGGGTTGCTCGTTTTGGCCTTTATAGATGTGGATCCGCTGCCAAATTTGGGTCATTCTTTTTTGAAAAATTGCTTTGGGCCATTCATAAAAATGTTCTCCAACATGTTGATTCATTCACTTCACCTTTAGTTGACCCCTGTGACCTTTCTTTAAATGGAAATAATTCAAAATTCTGACCTTTGCAACTACAAACTTAGGAGCTTCAAATGATTCTTGGTGTCTTCCTCCATCATCTAAGACATTAAGTCAAATGATCATGTTGTTAGTATCACGCTGTATACACCACGTCATGTATTTTAGGGTTATATATTTCTCCACATTTATCTTTAACGTAAAATTGACATTAGTCGGTACTGCACTTATGCGCATCTAACACCCTGTAGTAGAAAGTTGGAGTTGAGTGTGGTAGCCACTTGCATAGAAAAGGTTTTTCCACTCCAAATCAGCTGGATATCCTTCATAACTCTTGACATGTTGACTTAATGTAAAGGAATATTTCAGTTTTTGACGGTTTTTCCCCGTCTAACCACTGTTGTCCCTTTTATACTGAGCTTCCATAGACACGTACATCTACTCTGACACATTTTAACAGCGTATCGATAAATGAAGGCTCTATTATTTGAAACCGACACACTCTCTTTGACGTTCGCTTGTGGCAAGACTTGCTTCGAAGCTGAAATGAATGACACACTGCACTGTAATTATTGTGTTCAGTCTTCAATAGTCAAGTGCTTTTTGATAGTTTCTCCTGTGCAGCAGCAGAAATCACAAATTTTACATGAAAGAAGTGTGTAGTAGTCTTTAGAAGTGTGTAGCACTGCAGGCACATGAGCGCACGGCGGGGTCTCTGAACATTTTCTGGCCTCTGATCTTGTTTTTAAGCATTTGTCAAGCTGTCATGTGATTTTTAGGCGGCTTTTATTCCTCCAGAAGTGCACGGAGGGTTCGCCGGCTAAGGAATATATGTCATATTTCCAACCTTATTATTTTTGACTTGAAAGACATAAAATATCAGTGTAGTGGTTTTGGAATTTTCCTGCAAGTTTTTCTGCACATCTGCTGTACATGACTGAAACAGTAATTCTGCGTTCCCGCTTTTTTGCAGCTCTAGGCTGAGGAGCTCCTTTGTACACTAATGTGTTCTGATGCTTTACAGGATCACTTCATTGGCAAATGAGATTTTCGTACTGTAAAAAGTTCTGTCTACGTGCATTTGTAAACAGCTGATTTGTTTTTGGTTGTTGATGCATGTGTCAATGTGTATTTACCTCCTTTAAATAAGGTTGGCCTTAAAGATGCAAACTTAATTTCAGGTTAATCTGACAGTGACATCGTGTTATATCACATCGTATTGGACAATGTTCAGAAGTTATGATGGCGAATCTTTGCACAAATTTTACATGAATGTGCAGTAGAGATAAATGAAGCACTGTAATGTCTACCATAGAAGGATACTCGACTGTTTAGCATTGCTTTAAACGCTGTGTTTGAGATACTTTTTATGTTTTTTTTTACGTAAACTTTTAACACAGGATCATCATTTTGACAAATATACTGTCTTTCCCTTGGCTTTCTCCCATTGCGATGCCTTTATGTTTATTCCTTCTGTAAGACTCCATTAAAGGAGACATCGAGCATTTTGAGTAAATAATTTCTCACACATACATCTTCCATGACAAGCTGTTTTGCATCGGTTTCGCTTCTGTGTGTTCAGTATATTAAGTACACTGTCATGCTTTTGGGTGATGCTACACTTTCTCGTACCGTCCATTATACATCTAGCGAATGCGCGGAGCGTCGTCACAAAGCAACACGGCTACCGATGGGGAGGGAGCGTATTTCACAAGCATATTTGCATAATTGTTTCACTGCTGATAGTCTAAAAGCTTCAATAAATGCTTTGTTGGATGTTTTTTTGATACTCAGTGTGTATTTATTTCTTTATTTGGTAGGGACAGCGCACCTTAATGAACATCTATTTATACAGGAATGGACATAAATATGCCGGATTATAGCAACAATGCTAATTTACATCCGCAGTCC
Source organism: Acanthochromis polyacanthus (assembly GCF_021347895.1). Classification (NCBI taxonomy): domain Eukaryota; kingdom Metazoa; phylum Chordata; class Actinopteri; family Pomacentridae; genus Acanthochromis; species Acanthochromis polyacanthus. Next base: position 8,960,906 of record NC_067135.1, on the reverse strand, counting down.
CGAGACAAAAAGTCAAAAAAAATGAAAAAAGACATAACAGTGATACATACGACAATAAGTCACAATAAAAGTACATTGCAAAAAATACACAAAGAAAGCAACAGTGAAACATACAATAAGACATATCATGTTTCGTGTTATTTGTGGCTTTAATTTTACTCATCTGTTCTGTTTCTGCCGTTCATCACTTCTTGTGTCAGTGACGAAGACAGAAGGAGAGACGACTCGGAGAACACAAAAAAAAAAGTCCAGAAGTGCTCGTCTCTTTCCCCCTCCTCTGCTCCCGCAGGTTTTTTTTGGCGAATTTGAGAGAAAACTAGAGAAGCATCTCCCCCATGCACACTCCTCCGCACTCCCCTTCCATCCTCTCACAACCTTTCATTCACACATTTTTCATTCTGTTTTTTGTTTTAAGGCTTTCGAGCACACGCAAACATGAACGTATGCAAATTTGCATACACAAGAGACAATGTGAGGAAGTGCTGAAGACCGAAAATGTTTAAGAAGAGCCGTACTTGGATGCAAGACTGAGCTTTGCCATAAAACATTTAAAGGGCTTCGTTTCAAAATGTATATGTATTCCTTTCTTCTTTTACTTAGTTTAACTTACATACATTTTTGCAGTGCATCAAATTCTCTGCACATTCTATCTGAAATACAAGATAAACTTTTTATGAGCTGGATAAAAGGATTTTTCTTGAATTCAGCTAAGCAAGAGCCGTGTTAGATGAGCACATATGCCTTCCAGTGTACATGCTTTACATATCTGATTAATTTTGTATGTTCTGAAGCAGCAGAATTTCCCTTACAGGCTGTAGTCAACGGCTTGTTGTTTTGAAGAAAGCGTTAAGAGACAAAATAGGGCATTATTCGTCTTCCTAGTTCTCGATGGCTTACCACAGCCCCAATAACCTATACTACAAAGTCTTTATGCTCACTATTGATCCTCTACATTGAGAAAAGTTGCATGAAATCAAGGTATTATCAAGAAAATCTAATTTGCTGCAAAGAGAATTATGTAATCTAGAAATTAAATGTTGATAAAGCTATCAAACATGCCATCAATGAGGTTATTCTGTCCGACACAGCCTGTCTAGAGACCACATTACTTATTATGCATGTTAATATTGAGGTTTCCAGTTACGACGTACAGTCGCACTGTACAAGTGACCTCAGCATTAACATGATCACCTACACACTATGTGTAGGTGATCGGTGACACAGATAAACTTCTCATTGTTGCATTGCATGAGAAAATGATCCCATGCACTACTTATTCCTGCTATTTTTTTGTCATATATCTCTCCAACGGTTGTTTTTAGGCTTTCAAAATGGATTAATATTCATGTTTAAAGATTTTCTTCATCCAAATCATTTCACAGAAGTGATTTAGAAGCACACAATCACAGGAAGCACCAGCATCACGTTTCACAAATTATTTTCATCCACAAATTGTCACTCAGTTTGTGAATCTTACGTCTTCCCCCGGCAGTTTCTGTCACATTTTTACAAAATTTTCACAGCAGTATAAAGCTTTGCACTTCTATGGACACAGCGCAACCATGACGAGAGGTCGAGAGAACTCAAAACTCTTTTCTGCGATATATCAAAGTACCGTACATATTATGCTATTAAAAAATCAAAGAAAGAAAGAAAGGCGACCCTACATAGCACAGATGTTTTTCCACTAGTAATTATATTTTGTTTCCATTCTGCTCTGGGTGAACTCAGCCAAAAAGTACCTTCATTTCTGTTGTGTGACTGTTGGTTGCAGTAAAGTCAGTCATGGCTTCACGGCTGCACAGATGAGCGCAAATGTTTGTTTGTTATTTACAGAATTTGTTGGAAAGGGTATTTTTGGTGCTATTTTGAGCTCAGATTAGACAACGTTTATGGTACGGAAAAGAAAGTTGAAAATTCTTTCCGTTTTTACAGTTTCTTGTCTCCGTAATCGGTGGAATAAACAACATGTCTTTGAAACTCAGCGACCTGTTTTGGGGTTCATAGGGTTAAAAGATCCAAAATGAATTGATGGAATATATTGTTGTCGCAAAAGTGATTTAGAAACACAAGATCACAAGAAGTGGCAGCGTCACGCTTCGCTAATGATTGTCATCTGCAACGTGCACGTCAGTTTATGAGTCTTAACTTGTCTCATTTGCGTTTGTGTGCCACGAGGACAGTTTTTGGTTTTTAATGAGAGCCATTTTAAGTGAGAAATTTAGATTTTATTTTGCAAATCACAGCCTGCAAATTTGACAGGTGACAGGATCGGATGGGCAGCTCGGGACGTTATTATTTAACAACAGTTTTGATTAGTTTATGTTACCAGAAAGATATTCGTGTCCCAGATTTGCACGATGCAGTTCAGCTGCAGTTTTCCAGATGCATAAAGTAATTAACTACAATTACACGAGTAGCATACGCACATTTGGCAGGCCCTGACACTCTAGTTGTGTATTTCTATTGTGCTAGATTCTATACATTATTTTATGCAAGTGTCCTCTTATTATTTAAAATGAGTAAACTACCACTTAGCTGTGTTCCAAGTAAACTTAATATTGCATGCAATATAGAGAATAAGAATTAGCTTTATGTTCTTTATTGGAAAGGGAAAGAGACATCACCTCTCTGTGTCAAAAATGTTTATTCAACAAATTCAATCTTAAAAATTCAAATTATTACAATTTTTCAAGCTGCGTAATTCAAATTCAAATATAAATGATTCAAATTCAGTTTCTATTTCTGTCCATAAATGAGATGCCCAGAAAAATCTATGAATTTCTTTCCTTCTGTTTTTTCTTTCAACCCAAATATCAAAAGTGTGTGTCGCAGTTAGGCCTAGCATGACTTGAATGACACAAATCACAAACTTTTGTACCATTAATGCTGTATTTTTTACATTGTAGTACGATAAATGAGTCCGTTTAGATGCAGGGTGATAACAGAAAATTATCTTTAAGGTTTAAAGTAGTCTAAGATGTTCAATTGCTCCCTGTCTTGTCAGTAATAACATCCCAGTGTGTGTGTGTGTGTGTGTGTGTGTCAGGTAATCGTAGTTGCTCACACACTTGTGGACTTGTCAGCGGTTCATGTTTGAGGTTGTGCAGGTGCGAGTAGGTGTTTTAATCCCACTATATGACATAACGAGACAGAAAATGGCAAATTAGCATGCATAAAGTGCGCACCGTAGATGTGTGTGTGCGTGCGTGCATGTGTGTGTGTGGTGGGTGAGTGGGTGGGAGAGTGGGTGGGGCTGCAGGGTGTTTAGAGGGTTCCCTGAACCATCGTTTGTCGCCGTCTTTCTTCCTGTTTCATTCTCTCTCACGTCCTGTCAGCTGACTCAGCCGGAGAATCTTGATCTGGTAAACATCTATATGCTACCGCCTCTGCACACGCACTCTCACACACAAAATGTACTGTATGTAGCTACACAAAGATGATGTGCGTGCACGTACAGACACACATGGAGGAACACATCACATGAACAGGAAAGACATTTATAATCACTTTTAGGGTTACAAATAACTTCAGTGAGGTCAAACCTAGTACTGCTTTATAAATACAAACTGTGTGCTAAATGTGTTGCAGAAAAAGGGAGTAGATTTCTAGAAAAGAGTCGGGACATCAGAGCAGAACAGACAGCAAATGAACTGACAAAGAGAAAGGAAAGCATGGAGATGAATAGAATGAAAGCAAGCAGAAGAAGAAAGTCAGGCCAAGAGACAACAAAGTTGGGTGCTCGGTGAGAAAATGCGACAGAAAGAGCGATAAGGACGGGCAAAGAGACGGAAAGAGAGACAGGGAGATGGAGGAGGGGGGCAGAGAGATAAAGATAGCTGAAAGGAGGGAGATCCATCAGCGTTTGTTTCCTCAGGATGTGGTTACCACGACGACGAAAAGGCAGAGAGGCAACATCACTACCCGCTGGTCCTCTTTGACACCTGCAAGTGTGAGTGCGAAAGTCAGTGTGTGTTTGTGTACGTGTGTTTCAGTGAGTAGCCGCACTTAAGTGTGTGTGTCTGTGTGTGCGTGTGTGCGTGTGTGCGTGTGTGTGCGGTCTAGCTGTGTGTGTGTCCATTTCGCTGTATGTGTGACAGACAGTGTGTGTGTGTGCTGCTGTCAAAGGATGCACAGTAAAGAGAGAGAGAGAGAGAGAGACACACAGAAATAGGAAGGACGATGTGAGAAAATCTGAAGGGCGACATAATTAGACAAACACGACGGTGGAGTGACAAAGAGTCAGAAAGAATAATGATGAGAGGAGTCGAGGGAGCAATAAGAAAGCATGAAGAACAGCGGACGAACATGCGTCAAAAGGAAATTAAGCGGCAATGACTGGTAAAAGAAAAAACTAAACCTCAAAACGTGTACAGTGTATTTGTCTCTTCATCTCGTCTTACTTCGCTCTTTCTCTTTGTGACTCATGCTGTGTCCTATTTAGAGCAAAGTGTGGTTTCAAGGCAGAAAGAAGAAGAAACACCAGTGAAGAGTTAAAGATTTAACGAAGCCCAGAGTAAATATCTGAGTTTTTAACTTTTTAGACAGTGAAGAAGTTTTGTTTTTCTCGTGATTGCTTCAAAAGTTGTCTTCTCTTTGTGACTATGTTGCATTTACAACATTTACAATTCAATCCGATAATTTGCTTACTTGTTTTTTCATTAGTTTGAAGATGCCAAACATAACTAAATGGTATGCTGTTGTTGCACAAATGCATAACGGCAATGCTAACATGCTAAAAGACTGCTAACCGGAGCTCTATAAATGCGCCAAAGCTTTAAACCTGCATGCTATAGACGTACAGCATTTGTTGACATGAGTTGTGCATTCTATTATTAATTAAAGCAAATCAAATTTATTTTATCCTACACTTAATGACTTCTTTATACCTTTCTTTAGAAAACAGAGCTACAAAAGAGTGAGTGATAGTTGATGAAGGGTCACATCGGTGCATCAAACTCTGTGACCCTTTAGATTCTTTGGGACAATTAGAATGACTGAGCTATGTTACTGCTGCAAAATTTTCACTTTGTCATTATTTTATGTGCCGCCCAGGTAAAATATTTTGCTAATATTTCAAATGTGATGGCTGCAAAAATTTCCAAAAATGCCTCGTAAATATGTAACGTGAGAGAGAGACTCAAAAATGTTGTTTGTTCGTTGTGTTTTTTTTTTAATGCATTCAAGATTATCCTACAGTAACATAGAATCTAATCGGTCACATGTTTCAGTGCACAGAAATGAAAACAGTTAAAATCTGCAAGCTATATTTATTTATTCTGAAAGAAATTTGCTTGGGGAGCAGCGATAAAAGAGTAACAGAATCAACTGACGATGTTGTTTCATGATTCAAGTTTATTCATACGTTGCCTTTTTGTCTCTTAGCTGTTTGCTTTCTCCTGGTGCATTATTTCAAGCCTGTGTTTGTGCGTGTTTGTTTAAACTTTTACATACATTTTTAACAGCACAACATGCCAGTTATAATGGGCGGATAGGATTGTTCAAAACTGCTAACAGGTGCTTGATTTGGAATTTAAAAGGCTTTAAATCTGCATTTTATAGACGTGTGGCGTTACGTGTCATGAATTGTTCACTTTATTTACTAGTCTGAGTTTACTTCCCTGTGTTTATTCATGTAAGATGTGACAACTTGTGATCTGAAGCAAGTCTATTTTAACCGAACTACATTTTCACAGTCATTAGAAAATAGTGTTACAGCGTAAAGAGTTATTGCTGATAGAAGATCACATGTTGGTTTTGCGTTACACTGTGTGACCCGTTTTTCATTAAACTCTAAGTCCACTTAAATGACACAACTTCGCTGCAAATAATTTCAAACACTGCATTGCTTACTTGAGAGAGAGCCAGAAGTGATGATAGCTGCGATAACATGAGCTGTAATGTAGGTCATTCTTTGATCTCTTTTATTTGATGAAGCTGATTGTCTGACAGCACAGAAGCTAATGAGTCACATATTTAAAGCAGCTCAAATTTGTAAGCCTATGTATGAAGGCCAAACATCGGGAAACAGTTATAAAAAACTGGATTTAAGTTCTTGTTTAAATTGTTGCTACTAACTAATAGTGTTGTTGAGTATTTTTTATCACATTCATGTTCTGCTTCTATCTCTTGCAGGCTCTCCACCAAAACCCAATGAGCCATCATGGAGGATCGTTCATCCACACAATCCTTCTCCAACCTCCACCACCACCACCGCCGCCCATCCTTTCCCATCGCCCTGCCCAGCTTTCAGAGCTCAGAAGGGGGATACCTGTCCTCTCAGCCCCCCCAGGATCCTCTGGAGCAGTTTGGGAGTAGAGGGGAAGAATCCACCACCTCATTCTTGACATCAAACTCCACTTCTGGGCCAAGAAGGACGAGCAGTGGAGGCGACAGAGTTTACTTAAACACGAGTACGAGCAGCTTGGATGGAGATGCGAGTTTAGGAGGCCATCTCGATGGAGACGGCGGCCTCGGCGGCCATTTTGATGACACTTGGTATAGCAGCATCAAAAAAGAAGCTTGGGATGATGGGGAGAGCTGTGAAAGCCCCGCAGAGGATTTTCATGGTAAAAATGACTGCAACGGTAACACAAATGAGGTTTTTTACATGATGAACTGTGAGGAAGGAGCGAGGCGTAGAGTCAGACCAAACTATAATAATTACAGCCACGCTAGCTGTGAGGCTAAAAGTGAATCACTTTACAACAGGGAGGCAAACTTGAGCCACTTTATGAAACAAACTAATTACTGCAATAGGAGCGGAGGAGGAAGCTTTAATGACAGCAATGTAGATTACTGCAGGACAGATTCAAGGGTGAGTGACAACTATTTAGGAGGAGAAGAAGATTATGGGTCCAGCTGTGGCTCAGGTGAGGATCAGCTTCAACGAGCAGAGGTTGAGGCTCCATGGCTCAGTGTTTCTCCCTTGAGTCAGGAGGAAAACAGGTGGAGAGTAGCAGCAGACAGCCACTCTTTGGCCTCAGGGTATCCATCACAGAGATCCCATATTAGCATCAACAGCAGGACGTACACTCAGAAACTGGACTCCTTCTCTGAGGCTTTCCACCCCCAGCGGAAGCGAAAATTCCCTGTGATTCCCGGTGGAGATACCTCTGGACAAATGTGGGAATTTGGAGGAGGAAGAGGAGAAACCCCTGGACTGATCAAGTCGAGGCAAAGCTGTGCTTTTGACTCGGACTCCTACCAGCCTCCCTCCTCCTCTTCCTCCCCCGCTCATCCTTCACACCCGTCTTTCCCGTCTCCTCCCACATCATCTCACCTCATGTCTTCAGTTCTCAGTCCTCCTCCCACACCTTTACCTCCCCCGTCCCACTCGCCCTCAAAAATGGACTCTCCCGGTGCGTTCGGGAGCATCGGACATGCAGCTTCTCAGGGAGAATCTCTTGGCACGCTTCAGTTTTTCACGCCCCGCCTTCAGTCTGTGCCTTCTGGGATGATCTTGAAGTTTCCGCTGCTGTCACATTGCTTCCCCCAGTCATCAGAGGACTCCAGCAGCGACCCCAGCAGATCCTCCCACGGTGATGACTACGGACACATCGCAGGTACGGCGGCACATATGCACTTTTGTGAATGAAAGAATGATAGTAAGAAGAAGATGAAAACTTCTCGTATGTTGGAAACTGAACTGTTAAACATGAAATTATTCATATGAACTTTATTTTCCCCCCTTTGCTAAAACCACAGGTTAATACCCACATGTAAATTTACGGGACATGTGGGTTTTAGAAGGTGTGATTGTGAAGTTTCCCATTTCCCCTATGTAAATGACAGTTTCACTCATCACATTTTCACAAGCTAAGACATTTAACTGACAGCTTTTGCGCAGTTTTACATCATTTGGAAATTGAAATGTTGACTTGTCTCAACCAGCATGCAATACGTTGAGAATTAGTGTATTTGTACTTGGTTTCATATGTGAGTTTTAACAAGAATTGATCATGGCTGGTGTCATGCAAAAACTAAAAAAAAATTGTAAAATGGATAAGACGCACAGCTTAAGATAGAAAACACTTCTAACGTTTGATTCACAACTTCACGAGCCATAAAATGCCCCCAAAAAGAGTCTATAATAAATCAGCTTCAATTAAAATAAATGTTAAAATCATAAATTTACTGAGGAAAAATATATGTAACTGCCCAGATACACATCTTTACATTCAGAATCACATAAAACAGCATTAACTGATTAAATAGATCACAAAACAAAACCCACAAAACCTATGACACTGAACCGAGTTGTATAATAAACTCAAAAATGTCACAACCAGCATAGTAACTAGTTAATACGCTAAAGCAGGTCTAGTTAAATCAATATGCTTGAGGGAATTCTGCACGTAATGAAAGGATGAAGAAAGTCATTTGCACAGGTCATAGTGATGCTTCAGACTTTCTAATTAGCTCCATTTGACACAGAATGAGACAATCAGACCAAACAGTAAATTATGGAGCATTCACGGTGTTAAAAGCTGCTTTTACAGTGAGCATTACTTTTTTTGTCCTCTACTTTTAATTTTCCCCAATTTCTCTTTTTTCCAGCCACACGTGACATCCTGCAGTGTCCTGAATCATCGTTCCTCACTTCCCCGTCCCATCGTTCATCCCTCCATCCATCCAGAGCCCTCCAGTGCCCCTCCAGTGGTTCATCCCTTCTTACCTCTTTCCATCTTCCCCCTCATGCGTCTCTCCTCTCTGGGCAACATCATGAGGCAGCAGAAAAGAAATCTCCTTACGTGACGACCCAAAAAGTAAAGAATGGACCTGCCAGTCTAAACCAAACACATCTACCGGTACAGTATTCCACTTTTATGGAAAGATTCTGGTTCACTTGCAGAATGTGAGAAAAGAACAACAATAGGAATTCTGTGAGGTCCAGCTTTATAAAAAAATCAACATTATTCTGGTTGCAAGGATGTGAGAATACATTTGAAATGAGTCCTCAGATGATGATTAATATAATTTTAACTATGCAGAAAATATTCCAATATTTTCTAATGCTTTGCGTAATAGACAAATTATTGCTTAGTGCATGCATATTAGGATGCTATCATTTACAAGCTATACTAAACTGCTGAACATAGTCAACAGCAGGCTCTTGATCTTGTCGGTTTCTTTATATCTTTACTTAACCTAACCTTTTTGGACACGTTAAACTTATTTTTTTATGACTAATAAAAGAGTAAAAATTCAGGTTTTCTGTCTTATTACAGTACTGAGACTGAAATAAATACTAATTATGATAATAATAACTTTAAAACTTGTGCTTTTGTGCATGAGCAACCACAGTGTTTCAAAAGGTCACATTTCCACTGCGGCGTTGCCAGGTTCACACATCAGCAAAGCTCAGGAGAGTGTTTAGCGAGGAGGCAGGCAACGACTTGGAGAAGCTGCTCTGACAGACACAGTGGGCGGATGCCTAAATGCTTGACTGTCAAGAAATTACGTTAGCTCCAAGTGCGTTGCTGCTTCTAAAACCACAGTCTTAGTCTGGGTTTTTATTTTTAGACATGCAGAGCAGATAAAGTGTGCATATAAGACAGATTTGGAGTTGGTGAAATTCAGCTTTGAGTTAGATGTAGCTGTGAAGATGCCTCTAAGCCACCAAAAAATATGTTAAATATAACAGCTTTTAGGGATTCACTTGTACAAACTACATTTGCCTGTCTTGTTTGTGTGTTTTAGTCCAAGAATGGTGGTGACAGCAGTCTAAAATATTCATTCTGTGTGTTCTGGCAGCAACAAGCAACTCCAGTCTACACTGGAACACCATTTCCCAGCATCCTTCACTCCAGTAGAGGTCAGAAGAGGGGTCGCTACACTCCTCGGCCTCTCCTCAATCCAGTGCGCAGAGGGACAGGACTCTACTCGACCCTGACATCTTCCCATCACAGAGAAGAAGAAACAGCAAGTGGACAGGACGAGGAGCCGTGTGGTGTGTTACTGTAAGTAACTGGTAAAAGTCAGAGTGAAAATACAACTGATGCAGGCTAAGGCGACCACAGAGTTACAGAGAGTTTACCCTGCCTCAGAACTGGTCTTTGGGGGTTGAGTACACACAACAGTAAGTTTGATCACTCTATGTTTAGTGCAGGCAATGAATCTTTTACCTTTTTGACAGAAATACATGTTTTTTTGTTATTTCTAATCATCTTATAAATAAAAAAATGTCTATTTTGTTGCGTAAATGAAACCGCGATCTACAAAACTGGTGAAAACCTTTTTTTGATTCTTTATTCCTCGCATTTTGGCACTGGTGATGGAAAGTCTTCCTGGGGAGAGCAAAAAAAATCCAATAAGCAGGAAAAACCTTTATAACTGTTGACTAAATACCTGTCTTTTGTTGGAATAATAGATTCAAAGAACTATAAATATTACGACAAATTCAAGAGAGCTGTTGTTGTCGCTTAACTTAATGTGTGGTTGCAAGACACAAGAAAATCTAATTCACTGATTTGCATAAACTATTTAAGTTCCAAACATTACTTTGATGACATGGGTTACATAATAATATTAGTCACTGCAGCAGATTAACATTGTGTGTTATTAAGCTCAAATTTCTCAGTTATTTAATGTAAGTAGAGATAATTTTTCTCCCTCTATTTTAACATTTTACAATGACTGTTTCCCACAGTTAAGACTATTGATTTTACTATTAATAGTATTTTAAAATATCTTTGATTGTAAGGACAAACATAATTCCCCTAACTCAGTGCAGTTTGTTAGCTGAACATGAATGTATTAAAAGCTTATATAACTCAAAAAGATTAATACAAACTTGAGCCCAAACATTATTTATAAAGAAAGTGCTAATATATCAATGGGCTTTCAGCTACTTTCTAGTTCATACTGTTGTCTTTTATGTCTGTTTTTACTCTCATTTTGTTCTTCTCTCCGTTTCCTTCTCCAGACACGTCAATGTGGGTCCTGATTTCCAGGCAGATCTTCCTCCGTACTTTGGAGATGGCGGATGGTCATCGGCGTGGTCACCACAGGATGAAACTCCTCGGGAACAGTTGCTCTGGAAACCGTGGGACAATCTGGAGGAGAATGCTCACTTACAAAACCAAGGTAGATGGCACATCAGAACAAGTTTTCTTCCCCAAACCCATGGAGTAAAAACATGTCAGGAGTATATTAAATATTTTAGCGTCTCTGTATTATTTTAACACCTAAAGCTGCCAATGTTTTCATGTTTATGTGCAGTGGAGAAGCTGTTGTCCATGTGTAGTTCCAGCTGCCTACCAGGAGGAGGCAGTAATACTGAGCTGGCCCTGCACTGTCTGCACTACTGTCAGGGGAACACAATGGTAAACAGTGACACTATCGTTCTTTATTCTTCATTACTGTTACTATACATTCGTTCCATGGTTTTCATCATTCCTCCATCCATCTTTACTCACTTCCATGCATCCTCACTCTTTCTCTCTCACTCTTTCATATCCAGTTAATTGCATTGCATGCCTCATCTGTTTGTTTTCTCCGTCCTCCATCCCTCCTGTTCAGGCCACACTGGAGATGCTGTTGTTCTCACAGCCCTCACCGACAGGAGACTACCACTACTCTGGTAACTCTTAATCTTGGGCTTCCCTAAAACTTCACATAACTCTTTAACTTTGGTTTTTATTCAGAGTGATATGAGTGTGCCTTGGTTTACAAATTGAAGACCAAAAGAACTTAAGATTCATACATTATCTTTACATACATGCTATTTTATCTATCTTAAAGTGAAATCACTACTTTAACCCTCCTGTTGTCCTCATTTCTGGGCACCAAAAAAATATTGTTTTCTTCCGATTACTCCTTAGAAGATTCCGTTAAAAGTTTTTTTTTTTTTTAAAAATCCCCAAATTTGGCAAGAAAATTCTTGTAAATATTTTCAAAAAAATAGCAAAAATCTTCCAAAAAAAATATCCTAAAAAGCTTTTAAACTTTTAATATTTTCTTTAAGAACATTCAGAAAAAAATCAACCAAAATCCAGTGACAACAGGAGGGTTAATTATAGTGTTTCTTTATGTTTTTGTATCCATAACTATGTCATATCTGACTTTGGGATATAAGAGGAGAAGAAAAATTAAGCGAAATGTGTTGCAGTGAAAGATGTTTACCTCTAGTGTTTCTCTGCAACGCTCTGTGATTGTGTGCATGTGAGAAATATGAGTCAGCAAGGAAGAAACCATTCCCACTGTACTCTACATACAATAGAAGGCATTGTACAAGCCCAGATTTCCTTCCACTTTCATCGCATGCCATCCGCTGTGTCTCTCTCCGGTGCATGTAAGTCCACCAAGAACCCTGTAAAATACAGAGCATGCTTTGTTCTGCGTACTAGTGTTCAGTCAGGTGAGTTTATTCCCACAGACAGGGCTACTGCTACATGTTTGGGGCCCCCTGACAACAGCTTAGCAATGTTTAGATGTCTCAGATTCCTGGCATGTCCCAGGACCCCCTCCGGCTTTGTTGCTCTGAATCACTTCAGGTTTTCAAAGCTAACAGACACCTCCTGTCTCTCTGATCCCTCCTGAATGACGTCTGCATCAGGAAAACTAACCAGCTCAGTGAATGTAATTCCACATGATCAGGAACTTTGCACAGATGCATGGCACCTGCATTGTTAGACAATCTATACAATGCACAGTGAGCGTCCTCAGACTCTTTATCTCCTTTGTTTTGTAACATTTACTGCTGCATTAATTTGCATCCCAGCAAATCACACATTTCAGGATGACCTTGTGGTATTTCTTGTCATTGTTCTGATTGTTTCCCCTCCCCCCCCTTTTCTCTTTTTCCCTCTGTAGGCTGTGATTTTTGGACTGACACTGAAAGGAATCTCTTCAGTGCAACTCTTGGGACTTACGGAAAAAACTTTTCACTCATAGAGAAAACGGTAATATGCTTTTTTTTTTAACGCTGGCATGAGGGTTAATTTAATGTGATTCTGATCTGTCTTTGCAGTGGCATAAAAGGTACATATTTGAATTTTGTCATCAGATGCTACTGTGAAAAACAAAAAGTACCTATTTGTGTAAGTGGAAATCAACACATAGAATAAAAAACAGGAAGTTCAGCTTTTTTCCAGCCGGTGTTTTGTGCTCATCACTGGGTCTAAGCGTTCTGTGTTGTGCTGCATCATTTCATAAAGGTGAAGTATTATGTTCCTAAGGTGTACTGGGCAAAGTGCTCATTTTCTTGCCTGTACCTGTTCAGTTTTTGGTGACTCACCGTGTGCTTCAGTGGGAGTGAAGTGACACATCAAACTGCAGGGGAAGAAAATTACAGTTTGAGTGATGCAAAAACACCACAGTTAATACTCTGATTTTTCACCAGTTTCTGTCATGAATGATGACTCTATCTAACTGTGATTCTGGAAAAGGATTTTTTCACATTTAGCTAGCATATTTAGCTAGTTAGCATGAATCAGATTTACGGTCCCCCTCAGTTCCTTAACCTGTGCATGAGCTTGAACGCACACAAGACACTAGAATAGTGTTTTGTCGATCCATCTGAGCCACTTGAATTGTTTCCCATTTACAGAACCAGAGCTTTGTAGCAAAACCAGTTTAATTTCAGTGCACACACTCAGGGGACAGCTGGCAGACCAAGAGCAGAAACAGCTGCTTTACTTTTTACCATCCCCTTTACAGCCTCTGAAAGATGGTGGTTACTGGCCACATTGTGAAATGCAACTAAATTCCCAGGCCGGTTTGTAGCTTTGCAGCACCTTTTGTCAAAAATATCAGCACTTCATGCCAAGTGAAGGCAACTACATGCTGCAACTTCACAAAAACAACACTTGAAAATTCACCGGCACAATTAAGGGCTGGAAAAAATGTCAGTGTTGTGTTTTGGTGTAACTGAATGTGTCAGCTTGGTTTTCTGCAGGTATTTTCAGGCAAGTTGTGACTGTAACAGAGAATTTGGTAAATAGAATGAACAAATAATGCACAGATCTGTTTTTAAACACAGATACATACACACATCGATTATGTATGAATGTAAGACTGGCAGCAGAGTGTAACTACAGATGTACAGAGCCATCAATCAGGAATGCTGTGTGTGTGTACGTTGCAGGTGGGGACTAAGACAGTGAGACAATGTGTTGAGTTTTACTACATGAGCAAAAAGCTCCTGGACAAGCAGAAGAAGCAGAAGGAGGAAGAGAGCAGAGATGGAGTACTGGAGCAGCAGAAACATGTAAGAATCCTCAGGAATTTGGGTGAAACTGTTTTCTTTTTTCATCAAAATGTCACATGTGATGCAGGGATTCTGGTATCCTACTAATGCCCCGGGTGTTTCTGTTACTTTGCTTTTAGTTGTCCTTCTTTTTCAATCGTTTTTGTTGTTTTTGTCCTGTATCAGTTCTGAGAGTCCTGATGTCAAAGAACAGAAAGTAATAACATAGTCTGCTTCCCAAAGGAAATAATACTGTGTATTTGGAGCATTTGTGCTGTCTTGTGTAATGACTTAAATGCATTACATGATTATCCAGTGTGGAATGCAGCTCAACAAGTCAATCACAGCATGCTAGCTCACAAGTAGGCCTGTTTCTATAGGTGACGCCCATCTGTCAGCCAATGGGCAGACGGTTTACACTGGAGGAGGCGGTTCCTGTGCCCCCATTGGCCAGCTACTTCCCCTGTAAGCTGTGCGGAAAGTGAGTAGGATCAGTTGTACTAAAACCTAAAACGAACTCTCTGTGTGTGTTTGGCTTCAGGGCGAGCCAACAGATGGTTTAGATTTCCCTTCTTTTCATTTCTGTCTTCCTCTTTCCTTGCCCCAGAATGTTCTATAAAATCAAGTCCCGTAACGCCCACATGAAGATCCACCGGCAGCCTCAGGAGGACTGGGCCGACCGGCGGCTGCAGCAGCAGCTCCTCACCCAGCGTCTGGCCCTCAGTTGTCCCACCAGCCTCATGCAAACCCCGGCCAGCAACCTGCTCCCACCCCCAGCTGCTCCAGCTCTGACATTTTCCCCCTCAGGTCTCCCTGGGACGTCCAACAACAACAGCAACGCAGACCACAACTCTGTAACAAGCAGCAACCCCATCACTCCTACCGGTGCCAGTGTCCTTGATCCCAGCACAGCTGTAACATACAACAGCATCGCTCCTCCAAATTCTCATGTAATCGCCAATATCGACGGCAGTGACGCAAATCAAACAGAGCCCACCTCTGTCTTGCCCTTCCACCAGTCGTGGGGCTCCTTTGGACACCCTCCAAACCAGGCTATGTTCTACTGCAGCGCAGCAGCAAAGGAGGATGTAGGAGCAGGAACAGTGGCGGGAAAAGAGACGATCGACTGGTAGTAGTGTTCACCTCTCTACAAGCATTACAATCCCTGAGGTATGAGACTCGTCAAGTTGTGCATTTTAAATCAAACTCGTTTCTTATTCAAACTTCAGTGCTTTTTATGAACAATTTAAGAAAGAGCTGATTATTTTTCATGAGTTTTTGTTGTAAATTTTGTACTTAAATGTGTTACATATTTAAATGTTCATTATACATTTTACATTTGAATAAAATTTGTAACAGCATGTCTGTTTCTAATGTTTCTGAGCTTGTTTACAGGTGCTAAACAGGATATATAACATGTTAATTGTGTTAACATGTTAAAAAGATGACAAGATAAGCTTTAGAGCATGTAGGCTTAGAGTTACTAGTATAGGAAGGCGTACCTGTAGCATCAACCTTCCCCTTATCCAGACCTTGTGCTTAGCCAAGCCAACCAACTTCTGGTTCTAGCTTCATATTTAACAGATGAATATAACAGAGGAATTGGTCTCTGAACTGATTTAACTGCAGGAAAGGGAATAAGCATATTTCTAAAAATAAAGTAAATATTTTTCAGCAAGTTCAGCTAAGTTGTTGCTCATTGGCAAGCAGTCTCAAATTCAAGCAGGGCCTTAGAAAGATGGGAATTTGTGATCCACAAACACTGACACGCACACACACATCTTGTTGAAAGGTTTGATATAACACCATAATGGACTAATATTTACCCTGTGAGAACATTTCCTCTCTTACAGCTGTCTGAGTGCCCAGAATTGTCCTGTTGATGGTTAACTACAGCAATTGTGTGCGTGCTGTGTGTGTGATTCTGTTCTGGAAGATGCCAGGAATGGGGCATTATGAGTGTTTGGAGGGGTAGTGTGCTGCAGGTCAGCTAAGAAACACGTACAAAGACAAAAAAGGCAGATGAAACTTACCGGGACACATGAATCAAAACTGACACAAAAACATCAATTGATAAGAAGTACTTTCTTCTATATTCACATGTACATTATAGAATAAAATTGAATACTGTGAGTGTATACGATCTGCTTCATCTTATGAGCAATCCAAAAACTAATACTTTAGAAAAGCTGTACTGGAAATATAGGCTCCCAAATTACAAAAGTGAGGACCTCAAACCTGTGGTCACTGACACACACAAGTTAGAAAACCTGTGATCACTTAATCCTCCTGTTGTCTTCATGTATGGGCAGCAAAAAATACAGAAATAAAATACACAAAAATTCAGCAAAAAAATTCCCCAAATTTCAGAAAATTTCAAAACCTTCAGAAAATTCCAGTAACTCCTTAAAAGTTTCCCTTGAAAATAAAAAAGTCCCCAAATGTGACAAGAAAATTTTTGTAAATATTTTCAAAAAAATGAGTAAAAATCTTCCAAAAAAATCCAAAAATATCTATAGTGATTACATATATATCAGTAAAACTTCTAATATTTTCTCGAAGAACATTCACAAAAAAATGCACACCTTTTTTTTTGTGTGTGAATATTCTTAGAAACATTTTTAACATTTCTTTTATTCCACCAAAAAATGTTCAAAGATTTCTCAAACATGTTGAAAATGTGTGAAAATCTGTATTTTTTTCCCCACATTTTCAAACTTTAATCCGGGTCAATTTTGACCTGCAGGACGACACGAGGGTTAAGTATGGAAAACCTCAGTAGTAAAAACTATTCCTACGTTTGATGCAATCACTTCCTATTGTGGGGCCTTTATTTTCAACAGAGTAAATCTTGTTCATCTTAGAAATATTGCAACTCCTGTGAGGTTCTTTCTGTTCTATAATTCACCCCCAAGTGATTGTGTCACTTACAGGCTGCTATCCAGCAGCTCATGCATTTCTCAAGGTGGTGAGTATTCTTTCATCTTATATCTTCATGACAGTTCCAACTACCAAGACACTGATTAGCTGTGTTCATGTGAGAGAGTTGATGTTTCTTTCTTCATGCAAACATCATGCTATATTTGTCCTTCCATGCATCCTTGGAAAAAACAACCTGAATAAGCAGGTTCTCAGGTTCTCACCTTTGCGATCTGACGTTTCTGTGGTGATGGTCCATCATGCGCCTGATAAAAGCTAACAATGGCCTTTAAAGTGGTTCCTCCCCTGCAACACTCCCTCCCCCTGACAAAAGTCCAACGTGTCTAGCACAGTTTGTCTGCCCTCTTTTCAGTCTGATGTCTGTTTTTTTTTTTTTTTTTTTTTTACAGATTCTTCTCGCGCTGCTCCTCCCACCTCTGTGAAACAGTGTGAGCTGTTTCTAGTTAATAAATGGGCTGGAGCGGCGTCCTCTTTTCTTGATACTGTTTCAGAAATCTCCCTAAACTGTCAATGCAACATATTATCACACTAAACATACGAAACACGAGGGAGTCAGCGAGCATTTACTTCAAATATCTGCTCTTGTTTTGCACTGAGGAGGTAAAATAAGAAGCAACCAGCAGAGTCTGAAGTTGGACTTTTTCAAGAGAGAAAGAAAGCACAGGCACGTAGATAAAGGGGGAGAGGGAGACCAGACCAATAAGGAGAGAGGAAGGGAGGAGGGGGGAGACTAAACAGAGAGGTTACTGAGCATTCACCTATTCATAGCCAAGCAGCTCTGTGCCAGTTGACTGAGCTCGTGCTCCCGCTGCAACCCATCCCTATTTTCTCTCACAGGATGCTTTTTCTATCTTTTAAAGGGCAGAGCGGTAACAGCACATAAATACAGCCTTTTCAGTCAGGTTGTGACATGCACGGGAATGCATGAGCAACAAAACAACGCTTAGACAGTCAGAAGTAAGCACGGAAATGACATTCTAAACAGGAATTAAGGGCAGCAAGAAAACTGAATTTAATAGGTCGGTTGTATGACTGTTGGCTCAATCGTAGCTTCTGTGCATTCTGGTCGAATAAATTATCTCTCTTAAGCCTCGTGTCGTCCTGCGGGTCAAAACTGACCCGGTTTATAGTTTGAAAATGTGGAAAAAAAGAATATATTTTCACAGTGAAACTTCTGATGTCCACATTTTCATCATTTATTGGGAAATATTTGAACATTTTTTGGTGGAAAAAGGAAATGTTAAAATGTTTCTTAAGAACATTCCCCCAAAAATCAACCAAAATCCAGCAAATTTCACTGGATTTTGGTTAATTTTTGGTTTGATTTTTTTTGTGAACGTTCTTAAAGAAAATCTTAGAAGTTTTACTAATATATATGTAATTACTTTAGATATTTTTAGGATTTTTTTGGAAGATTTTTACTCATTTAAAAAAATATATTTACAAGAATTTTCTTGCCAAATTTAGGTGATTTTTTTTCAATATAACTTTTAAAGAATTATTGGAATTTTCTTCCTGAAGGTTCTGCAAATTTACAGAAATTTAGGGAATTTTTTTTGCTGAATTTTTGGATTTTTTTCAGACGAGGAAACAATATTTTATGGTGCCTGTAAATGAGGAGAACAGGAGGGTTAAGTAATAGGAAGCTGCATGCACGACATCCAGGATGCTCTTTTTTGGCGCATTAATGCACCTAAAATAGTCGCAAAATTGTCATGTCTTCATCGTATTCTGTGAAGACTTCTCAGAGTGCAAATTAGCTGCTATTTATTGACCCGAATAAAGCTGAACTGGAAAAGAGGAAGCAATTCAAAGTCACTTTACGGTGTGGTGACAGCTGGCACAACGTTTCCCTGTCGTGTCACTTTTGTCATAAAAGCGGAAGTGCGAGAAGTTGCTTTGCCCTTCTTCGGACGAACAGGTGCATGTTTGGACTTGAGTTTAAATCTTAAAAGTTTTTATCAGTCCTGAGATAATGCACACCGGGGCAGACTCTGTCATTGACACAGTTGGAAGGTGGACTCTGTTATGTAATAGTTAGCAGAACCATCACATTACTGTAAAATAAACGCTTTAGGTCTGTCCATCCTGCTGCTACTTAGTGAACAGTGAAGAGGGAAGCCAAAGCAAAAACTTTTAGTATTAGCAGCTGCAGGTAAAGTGCTGTAAACTCAGGCAGCAGGACTAGATTAGCACACTAGAAATCAGTGTCTGTAGCTGTGCAGCGAGCTTGTTTAGTGAAAGGTCACCTGGATGATAAATTCTGATGTCCTGCAACTGCTCTTTGACATTTGAACAAGCTCTCCGACACACAGCATGACAATAAAATTAACATCAAGAGTCTGTTACAGAGGATAGAGACCCAGTAAAAATTGCTTCAGCGGGGCCTGGTGTTCCCTAGCTGCACCAGCGCCGCTGATGTAACAGTTTTGGCACTCTGATTTTGGCCCACTTGGCGAGACTTAAAGGACGCTCTCTGCTTCTAAAGGAGGTGTGAGGAAGGCTACGATAACACTGCAAAAACTCAAAGTCTTACCAAGTCTGTTTGTCTGATTTTTAGTCAAAATGCCTCATCCCACTTGATTTAGGATAAATTCTCTTAACAAGTGACATTTCAGCAAGGTGGAGGGACTTGTTTGAAGACAACGCATCTTAAATATCTTGATAAGTCAAACCATCTTGAAATCATCCTGTTTTGAGTTGTATTTTACAAGAAAACTCAAAATAAGTTTAACCCTGATCCTGCAGGTGAAATTGAGCCATTTTAAACTTTGAAAATGTGGAAAAAAAAATATTTTCACAGTGAAACTTCTGATCTCCACATTTTCAACATTTTTTGGACATCTTTGAACATTTTTTGTTGGAAAAAAGAAATGTTAAAATGTTTCTTAAGAACATTCACAAAAAAAAATCAGTCCTACATCACTGAACTGCAGATTACGTCCGATTCACTACCATTCATTTTTCCCCCTTGGCCATAATTCTGGCTGAGTGTAATACGTCCTCTCAGGAATGTCATCCACACAGACTGCTATCACAAACCGATAAGAGAACAAACAAGAGTTGAGAAACAATCGCGTATGTGTGGACACATGTCAGAAGCATGCATGTAATTGCGTCTGTGCGTTACTGAACGTTTTGTCCTCGCATCACTGACTCTATGTAGACACACACGCAGGCTTACAAATGAATCAGGTTTAGCTTTGGAGAAAATCTGGAGAAATTTACTTTTTGATCTCCTCTCCCTGACTTAACTATTGATTATCATCCAAATATCTAAATATTAGTATGGTTTAGAAGAATATTTCCATTTCAAATCAGGATAGACTCACCAAAAAAAAAAAAAAACGACTTAACTGTAAAAAATATTGAACCAACTGATGAAAAATGACCCTTTTATGATTTTATTTGTATTTCACCCTCCTGTTGTCTTCATTTACGGGCACCAAAAAATATTGTTTCCTTGTCTGAAAAAATCCAAAAACTTAGCAAAAAATTTGCCATATTTCAGAAAATTTGCAAAAACTTTAGGAAGAAAACTCCAATAATTCCTTAAAAGTTTCCCTTAAAATAATAAAAAAATCATCAAATTTGGCAAAAAATTCTTGTAAATATTTACAAAAATATGAAAAAAATTTCCAAAAAAATTCTAAAAATATCTAAAGTGATTACATATATATCAGTAAAACTTTTGGTATTTTCTGGTATTTTTTTGTTTTGTGAATGTTCTTAAAGAATTTTTTTTAACATTTCTTTTTTTCCACCAAAAAATGTTTAAAAATTTCCCCAAAAATGTTGAAAATGTGGACATCAGAAGTTTCACTGTGAAAATATATATATATTTTTCCACATTTTCAAACTTTAAATGGTCAGTTTTGACCTATAGGACAACACGAGGGTTAAAATGGCAAAAAATGTTGTTACTTTGCACATATTTGCTGTTGTTACAAGAAAAATTATGTGTTTTAGGATTGAATTTAAGGACAATCCTTTTTTTTTGTTAACTTACAGATAATATTTAGTAAATCACACAAAAAGACAAAACTGTAAATCTGAAAATGTTCACATTAAAATTCTGTATTTTTACAAAAATTAATTAGTTTTCTTTACACCATGTGACTTTAAATTACATAGTTTTACTATCTTTACATTCACTAAATATGTTATTTTCTTAGAGATATTTGCAGTCACTTTCACAGTTTTTGAACGTTAAAGAATTCTACTGTTTTTATCGTTTCATTTTAGCGGCCTTGCTGTCAGATTTTTACTCTTGTGTTAGAGAATTTTTAATTTTTTTACAGTGTGGAATAAACTGCACAGCATTTATATGCTACAGCCAAGAAGGTAATGAATGAATTGGTTTATTTCAGTGTGCTCACATGGTTTATCTGTGTGTGTTGCAGGATTCTGGAGATAAAAGCAAAGCAGCCTATTGTCCTCTTTACAAAGCAGGACAACAAAGATCCATTTTAAGAGCCTGTAATCAAATCCTGTCCCTTTTAGCCGTTTTCCTGATCCACAGATTTTCTCTCCTTTCACTCTGTGTAAACCGGTCTTTATGTTTTCTTTTATCCAACTTTTTAGGTAGGAAGAGGACAAACTGATGTTTCATGAGTATAAACATAATATAATAAAGTTTTTTTTTTAACTTGTCAAACTTGTCTTTTGTCATTTAAAATAATTAGGCCTACAGAAGAAAGAAAACTGCATAATTTTAATCCTAAAAATGGCAGCAATCATTACAACAATCTAGTTTGAGTTTAGTTTTCTCTGTTGATACATTCCTGCTTCATAACCCATTGCAAATATGTATTTGTTGTTAATTTACGATTGCTAAATGGACTTTTCATGGGCTGCACTGTATGCTTTTCTGTGGAAAACTGTCACGTTTTTGCGAGATGGTAAATATTGACCTACTTAGTTTGTTGAACCGTCAAAGCTGCCCAGTTGTTAGAGGACATTTACAACTTGTGTGTCTACCTGAAACAAACAAACCTTGTTCAGAAAGTACGTGCAGAATGTTTCGTAGATAATTCTGTTTTAAGCTCTAATGTGCACAAGTTTAACCTTCTGCACCACGTCAAACTGCTGCCACTGCTACTTTCTGCAGCATGAATTGCGAAGTAAAATACACCATTTAACATTAGATCTCTTTAGCTGATGCAGAAAGAGTAGGAGGCGTTGCATAAGGTACATTAGTATTCATGTGGAGTTGTGTTTCTGGCAAGCTGACAGAATTAAGCGCAGCAACCTCTCTCCTTTTGGCTCTATTTTGGTCTCCACCAACACTCCAGGGAACTTCCTGGCTCTTTAGCTTCTAAATGCTCCACCTAGCATACATAGAACTTTTGCAAAGTTTTACTAGGGTTTTCAACTTTTAAGTTTGTGTTTAACATCATAGGAGCATTGTTGGATATGATAAATATCCTTTTTATTTTTATTAGTGATCTTATTATTTTTATTGTCTACTTTAAATGTATAATTGATATTTTAACTAATTATTTTATTGTTCTTTTTGTTTTCTTCGGGCCTTTAATTATATACCTATTTATGCATTTATTTTAATAATTTACTGTTACTACTATTATTGTTATTTTTAATCTTGTGTTTGAGGGTTTCCCCTCTATGTTCTATGTATTTTATTATTTTATCTGTTTTTTAAATTATTGATGCATTTTGATAATCTTTTTCCATGTTCAGCTCTATTTCTACACTTTTGCTTCTCTGGTCATTTTTCCTATGTTTGAACTTAGTGACCTTCTGTTGTTCAGTGGTCTTCCTGAGGACTAATCTTTTCTTTTCCCCCTGTAGTTAAGGCACTTTGGAAGAAGTTACTTTATTATTATTGTTGTCAATATTATTATTATTGTTGTTATTATCATTTTATTTTTATTTTCTTCTAATTCTTGCAACATCGCAAAAGTATGCTAATATTAAAATGTTTAAAAAATGCAAATTTCCAACATAACTATTTAAAAAAATACATTTACAAGACAATTTTATTTCACTTCCCTGGCATTGTGCATTTAAATAATAAAACACCATCACACATCTGCTAATAATAATAACAGGCATAATTTTGCTCCAGCGTTTTCAGAAAGTGCCCCATTTTAAACATTATTTACTATAGCACTGTGAAGGGGTTGTGTTTATATGTATATATATATTATTTTCGTTGTGTTGCTTTACATTATTGCTCTGTTATTACGTAATGCTGCGTGGTTGCCATTGGTGTCGAGCTCTTTAAATGGTGCCGCTCGGTGTGTGCTGCCAGGCCCTCGTCTCTGATTGGCTGAGAGCGGGCTCAGGGGGGCGTGTCGCAGCGCGTCATGTGACCAGCGGTGATGAGCGCTTTACGGAGATTAGCAGCAGAAGCAGGCGCAGCAGCAGACTCCTACATCCGCCGCACGGAGACGGACGGTGCCAGCTGCTAGCTCAGTTAGCCGCCGTAGACTGTTAGCAACTAGCTTCGGAGCTGCTTTACTTCATATGAGGCACCGAGAAGGAGAGTGTGTGTGTGTGACAAGAACGTGTGTCCCGAAGTCACTCTCCGCACGCGTGTGTATGAGAGTGTGGGTGCGTCCATATAAACCCACCTTCCTCCTGTGTGTGCGTGAGTGTGCGTGAGTGTGTGTGTCTGTGTGTGAGGTTAGCAAACCTGTAAACACTGGAAGTAGTCGACTGTTTACACTCGGTGTCCGGTTACTTGGCGGCGGATTCTCATCTTTGAGTGATACCGACAGAGCGGCAGCATGTGAGTACTGATGGGGAACCCGTCATTGATTGTGTTTGACCCTACACACAACCTGCTTCTTCTTGCACAGTGAAGTGACACATGTTATAAGTTGTCAGAGCTGCAGAGTTGCTGCACAAGGACATGTGCAGCTCCCAGTTGTCTACCCGAACCGAACTAGTTTAGAAAGTCAATACAGACTGTTTATCTTCCTCTGAGGCAGTTATGTGAGCTCTGTTTGTTATTATGCATAGAAAGTGGATCTCTTGTTTGCTATTTTGCGCTGGTCAGAATCAGTTTTCCCATGTGTGGCAGTGTAGTGCATGAGATTAAACCCTGATAAGTACAAAAAAATCAAAGAAGTAGCTATTGCGATGAATGAACAACATTTGAATAATACGTTTGTGCAGAGTTTTTATCAGTGGGCAAACAACTGTTGTGGTTCCCAGCTTCTTCCACTCCGTTTATTGCAGCCACGTGTGATCTAGCTCTTACCAGCAGCAGCTTCTGGCTAGTTTTTGAACTCCAGATTGGGGGAAAAAAAGCCCAGTTGGCATTTTTTTGCAACATTTCAAAAGTTTGCTTTGCATTTACGTGACAATTCTATAGCAACGCCACTTCTAATGTTGTTATTACAGCTGTTTTATTAAAATGTATTATGTAGTAACTGCTTTTGATGCAAGAGAAAAGATTAAAAAGTTGCCAAATGGTAGCCAAAATTATTTAAAAACTCTTGCAACAACTATTGTGCTCTTGAATAATATGGCAGTGTGTCAATTCCTGCTGCAAAACATGCATGTTTATTAATGAAAAAAGAACATTAATAGACCTTTATAATTTGCAGGCATCCCCTCTGTAAGACTATCATTCATTTAACCCTCGTGTCGTCCTGCGAGGTCAAATTGACCCATTTTGAAATTTGAAACTTCTAATGTCCACATTTTCAACATTTTTGGGAAATCTTTGAACATTTTTTGGTGGGAAAAAAAGAAATGTTAAAAATTCACTGGATTTTGATTATTTTTATGTGAATTTTCTTGAGGAAAATATTAAATGTTTTACTGAAATGTATCTAAACATTTAATATTTTTAGGATTTTTTGGGGAGATTTTTGCTGATTTTTTTGAAAATATTAACAAGAATTTTCTTGCCAAATCTGGGGGATTTTTTTTAAAGAAACAACTTTTACGGGAAACTTTTAAGGAATAATTGGAATTTTCTTCCTGAAGGTTTTGCAAATTTTCTGAAATTTGGACAATGTTTTTGCTGAATTTTGGGATTTTTTTCAGACAAGTAAACAATAATTTTTGGTGCCTCTAAATGAGGACAACAGGAGGGTTAATTCAATATGCCCTGTTGGCATAAGCATATACATGTAGAGTAAACCAGGAACAGATGTTGCTCTATTATCTCTCAAAATGAATATATTTAAACAATGTAATACATGTACACACGATTAATGCTTAAGTAAACACAGTTAGAAGGTCATTGAATGAAGTAGTTTTTCTGATTTGATCAACTTAAACTTGTTACTGTGAACAGACAATAACTGTTCTAAGACAACTAAAAAGGAAATGCAGAAATCCAAAGAATTCTAAAAGTAATAAAAAGTATTACAGAAATGTTTACAGTGTCGAGGATTGTGCAAATTCTTCACCACTGCTCCCATCACACCCACGACATTAAGAGTCAGACATTTAAATGTGGAACTCCTTCACCACAGGGAGGTATTTATAAGAGTAGGAGGGACTGTGTTTCCCCATGAGCCTGTGTGAAGAAGGGAATAATTGCCTGTTTGCATGCTGAAACTTGCGGATTGCATGCTTGCTTTCTTATAAGCCGCACATGATTCTTCTCAGTGACTCTGAGCTGCAGACGTTTGAGCTCTTTCACCCTTGAACCACCGCATCTGTAGTGTCATTTGACTGTTTGTCCACCCTCGAAGCAACCTTTACTCGGCCTCGAACAGCGGTGCACCTGTCCCAACCCAGAATCTGCCGTGTGTCATTCAGGAGAAATAAGCAAGCGGTTGTCTTAAGGCCTCTTAAAGAGATTGTGTAGCTGCCTTGTGTGTTTGACTGACGTTCACCTCTTTCACCTTGATGCTGTTTCTTTTCGCCATAATGCCATGATTCTAGCTTTAGATTGTTCTTTCATTACAGTGTCATGACTGAGAAGAGGTACTGTGCTTCCTTTTTCAGGAGGACACACCCAAATCTCTAAAGAACAAGTGTTAGTTTTGAATTTCTCTCCTAAAATGCCCCGCAGAAAGACACAGAAATGTAGAAAGTTGATTTTTCTTGCAGTTCCTGCTACCACTTGCAGTTTGTAGCTGTGCTGCTCTGACACGGAGTTTAAACTATGTCTGGCACGATGCATTGAGATCTGGGATGGTGAGAAGATATTATATTTCCACAAGCATGGCTGCCCTGATATATATGTTTAATGTTATGTTCTCCAGCTTATCTCGTGCAATTCTTTTTAATATAAATGATGAAATGATGTGTTTTTAAATGCGAATCCATTGTTCATCATGCTGTAAAACATGGTATGACAGTGCTAACAGCCTATGCTAATGGTAGCATAACTTTCCCCAAAAGCAGACAGTACATGATATGAATATAGAACACATTTAAAGGACCACAGTTGTGTGTTTGAGGTTGCATTATTTCACGCTCAGCACTCTCTGCTCCTGCAGGGCTGTCAGCTAAATGGTGTCTTGACCTGTTGTTTTGGTTCTTACAATCTGAAGACTGAAGAAAAATGGCATTATTTATACCTTTTGGACCTTCTTCTGTTTCTTACTGCTAAAGCACCGTCCAGCTATTTGCAATTAGGCAGGTACAAACAAAGCAGAAGTGGTACCAGCGGTGCCGTTAGACTGGTAGCGTTGCAGCTATCTGGATTCAAATTAACCTCAGAAGGGTGAAGATTATTTTGTCCAGCTTTGTTTTCTGTTGTGTTTTGGTGAATGTTTAAGCGTTTGGTTGTGTCCTCTGGGCGACTGGTGGATATAATGAGGGCAAAAGTTTTCTCAAATAGTTTTTCATGCAGACATGGGAATCTGTAGCAAGCATTTTGCATAAAAAGGGACTGCTTAAGTGGGTAGTGGCTGGGTTTTAGTTTTTTCCAGAGAGATTAAGGTTTAGTGGAATGAAACCCATAGTCCAGTTAATGCACAGTTTATGCAAACTATTCCTCTCTCTGAAATCCATCGAATTTTGCTGGATTTAGTTGATTTTTTGTGTGAATGTTCTTAAGAAAAGTATTAGAAGTTTTACTGATATATATGTAATCACTTTAGATATTTTTAGGATTTTTTGGAAGGTTTTTGTCCATTTTTGGAAAATAATTACAAGAATTGTCTTGCCAAATTTGTGGGATTTTTTTAAAAAAAAATAAAACTTTTAAGTGAAACTTAAAAGAATTTAAAAAAAATTTTCTTCCTGAAAGTTTTGCAAATTTTCAGAAATTTGGGGAATTTTTTTTGCAGATTTTTGAGGTTTTTTTTCAGACTTAGAAACAATATTTTTTGGTGCCCGTAAATGAAGACAACAGGAGGTTTAAATCAATTCCTGGCTTCTTTGCGAAAGTATTACATGCAGACTTGCACGTGCACAACAATTATTTAAGAATTATGTAAGAAATGGTGTTAGAGTATGTCCTCGCAGCAGGAGGACGGAGCATCTTGTTGACACAGCTGCTGAAGTGACTGAATGACAGTGAAAGTCAACAGCAAAATGCAGCACACTCTGGAAATCTTCTCAATATTCCACAAACTCTACTTTTTTATACATTTGTTGACTTTGCTATGTTCAAATCAGCATCTAGTTGGGTTCAAAAGTTGGTGAATATCTGTTTTTTTTAACACATTTGTTATAATGCAGTTTTAAGGTGCTGTTAAAGGATAGAAGTATATCTTGTTTCCCTGCTCTAATTGTGAATTCAAACCTGTGATCCACCATTCTTTCCACAAGTTCAATATTCTAACCTTTATGGCCCCACACGGCCACTTAGTTTAGTCTAGTCGCCAGCATTTGTTTTGTCCACACTGTTAACTTTAGTAACCTTGTTCCTGCTGGAGGACAATTTAGATCTGTCTTTTCCTTCCTTGATGTTGTCTTAGTGATCCGATGCGGCCCATCCTGAGTGTTTTCTGCAATTTGCTGCTGTGTGGATGAGAGTGTTTGGGTAACTAACAGGCCGACCTGCGCTGATTCATCCAGCATTATGTCAGGGAGGCTTTGACTAAAGTTCAAGAAAAGTTTACAAGAATGAGGAAACAAGCTGATCTTTGCTCCCTGTCATTTCATTCTGCGCTCCTGTTTGGTTTGCCAACCTTTAAGAGAATCATAATGATAATGTTGGATGCATTAATGTGTGCTGATGTGTTTCAGTCTCAGTTTACACAAACTCAGTCATCACTTGTGGCTGCCAGGTCAGAGGAAGGTAGGGCAGACTGCTGAGCTGGAAGGAGGCGAGCGTGGATGAATGAACATCCATTTTCCATTCGTTGTTGTTCACTCTCTCTCCACATCTAATGAGAAATGACGCTCCATTTAGACTGAGGTGAAACTACTTTAAAAGCTCCTGTTATTTAGGCCAAATCTGTGTCATGTTGCATGTTGAGGCCAGCTTTTGGAGCTGTTTTCAGGTGTTTTTCTACAGAAACAGACTGATTTTTACATTAGAAGTACAGCCGGCTTCCTGTATGCCTTCCCTCACTTGGAATATTATGTTCATTCAGTACAACGGGCCTTGACTTTAAGGTTAACAACTTATAAGAATGTATGACGATAAATAACTAGAACTGTTTCTTTTGTTCGTCTTGTCAGCTAAGCTCTATTTGACCAACCACTGTGCTCAGTATAAATCCACTTAGATGTCCAGTGTGTAAGATTTAGGGAGGTCTTCTGTCAGAGAATAATAATCATAATTACATTTTCATTTGTGTTAAATCACATAAGAATAGCTGCGTGTTCGTTAACCTAAAATGAGCTTTTTATAACTGTCACAATGTCTGATTTTAAGAATCACAGTAACTATATTATTGTGATGTCTGTACAACCTTTGACTAAAGAATTTGTCTCAAATGCTGTCATCTTGGCACTTGATGCTGCCTTGATACTATTTCCTGTTATTTTACCGTTCCATTAAATTTCAGACATCTAAGAAAACTTTAGACTTTTGACTTTAGAAAACAGCAATGTTCACATCAAAATTTGTGTATTTAGAAACAGCAACCTTATACTGTAAGATTGTTCTTTTTTGCTGAATTTAAGTAAAAAATCTATATTATTTTGCCCTTATTGCTGACAAAAAACCCCATTAATAGGAAGGATTGATTGATTTTCCCTTTTTCATTAAATTACAGATCCTATCCTATCTAATATCTAGAATAAAGATTAATATACATGCTCACTGCTAACCCCCCCCAACCCCCCCCCCCCCCCCCCCACAAAAGTGTAAATAACATCAATTTATTCTTTTATGTGTGGCTGTAAAATTGCACAGTTTTACTGAATTTAATAACTTTTTAAATTTGTATTTATAGATGTTTGACATTATTTAAAAAAATATATTTTAATTTTATATTTCCTTTTATATTTTACCCTTTTTTAAAACGGTAATCCATCATTAATTTTTTTTTCAGGCACCATTGCTACCAGGATTTCTTTATTTTTAATTTTTATTTTTTTTCTTTACGGTGTTGTGGATGCGACTAAATCCTTCACACTGGACCTTTAATGTCTTGACAAATCCAGATTCTATAACATGCTATCTTTCTAACATATATATTTCTTAAAGTAATAGCAAGTGACGCCCTTTTAAGGTGTTTTACCACCAAGATTGCATTTTGGTGTCTGGAAAAACAGTCAGTCTTTTTTCATTTTGACATTTTCTCTCCAGTTTTAATAATGAGCTGCAGGAGGGATTATCAGATATTCCAGGAAGTACGTTCAGAGGGATAGAGGAAGCTCCAGATGACTAGTTTGTTTCCTAACACTCTGTAATTAATCATACTACAAAAAGGAAGGAGCTGTTTTGATTAAAAATACATAAAACAATTGAAGCTCCCTGGCTGTCCAGTGCTTAGTTAAGAGTGTGCTTTCCTCTCAATAAGCAGGTGAAGTAAACTGAGAAACGCTCTTAGAGATGTTATCTCCTATTTTCTCTTGAGCTTGTTGTAAGTCAGTTGTGTTCTATGAAGCTTAAAAAGGTGAACTTCCTGTTACTGCATACAGTGGTGGCCAAAACTTTAGACCAAAGTACAAAACTGAATTGTCTTGTATTAAAAAAATCACATTGAATCTTGATATATTGACAGTGAATGACCCAGTCAAAGTCACATTTATTAACGTCATAAATGAAATGTTGTTGCACATAACTGAAGAGAAATAAAAGGTTTTATAAATTCCAGGTGGTCTAAACTTATGACCGTTTGTCCTGTGCTTGAAATATGTAAAGTAATCCTAAATACAGCTCATACAACATTTTAATTTAACCACGACTAATAATAATCATGTCAATATTTATTACCTTGCCAAGGAGGTTATGTCACACCCTTGGTTTGTACACATGTGGACAAAATTGTTGGTACCCCTCAGTTAAAGAAGGAAAAACCCACAATTCTCACTGAAATCACTTGAAACTCACAAAAGTAACAATAAATAAAAATTTATTGAAAATTAAATAATCAAAATCAGCCATCACTTTTGAATTGTTGATTAACATAATTATTTAAAAAAACAAACTCATGAAATAGGGCTGGACAAAAATGATGGTACCCATAACTTAATATTTTGTTGCACAACCTTTTGAGGCAATCACTGCAATTAAACGATTTCTGTATTTGTCAATGAGCGTTCTGCAGCTGTCAACAGGTATTTTGGCCCACTCCTCATGAGCAAACAGCTCCAGTTGTCTCAGGTTTGATGGGTGTCTTCTCCAAATGGCATGTTTCAGCTCCTTCCACATATGTTCAATGGGATTCTGATCTGGGCTCATAGAAGGCCACTTTAGAATAGTCCAACGCTTTTCTCTCAGCCATTCTTGGGTGTTTTTGGCTGTGTGTTTTGGATCGTTGTCCTGTTGGAAGACCCATGACCTGCGACTGAGACCAAGCTTTCTGACACTAGGCAGCACATTTCTCTCCAGAATGCCTTGATAGTCTTCAGATTTCATCGTACCTTGCACGCTTTCAAGACACCCTGTGCCAGATGCAGCAAAGCAGCCCCAAAACATTACTGAGCCTCCTCCATGTTTCACCGTAGGGACAGTGTTCTTTTCTTCGTATGCTTGGTTTTTGAATCTATGAACATAGAGTTGATGTGCCTTACCAAAAAGCTCCAGTTTGGTCTCATCTGTCCAAAGGACATTCTTCCAGAAGCTTTGTGGCTTGTCAACATGCATTTTTGCAAATTCCAGTCTGGCTTTTTTATGAGTTTTTTTCAGCAGTGGTGTCCTCCTTGGTCATCTCCCATGAAGTCCACTTTGGCTCAAACAACGACAAATGGTGCGATCTGACACTGATGTACCTTGGCCTTGGAGTTCACCTTTAATTTCTTTGGAGGTTGCTCTGGGCTCTTTGGATACAATTCCAACGATCCGTCTCTTCAATTTGTCATCAATTTTCCTCTTGCGGCCACGTCCAGGGAGGTTGGCTACTGTCCCGTGGGTCTTGAACTTCTGAATAATATGAGCCACTGTTGTCACAGGAACTTCAAGGTGTTTAGAGATGGTCTTATAGCCTTTACCTTTAAGATGTTTGTCTATAATTTTTTTTTCGGATGTCCTGGGACAATTCTCTCCTTCGCTTTCTGTTGTCCATGTTCAGTGTGGTACACACCTTTTCACCAAACAGCAGGGTGACTACTTGTCTCCCTTTAAATAGGCAGACTGACTGATTATGAGTTTGGAAACACCTGTGATGTCAATTAAATGACACACCTGAGTTAATCATGTCACTCTGGTCAAATAGTTTTCAATCTTTTATAGAGGTACCATCATTTTTGTCCAGGCCTGTTTCATTAGTTTGTTTTTTTAAATAATTATGTTAATCAACAATTCAAAAGTAATGGCTGTTTTTGATTATTTAATTTTCAATAAATTTTTATTTATTGTTACTTTTGTGAGTTTCAAGTGATTTCAGTGAGAATTGTGGGTTTTTCCTTCTTTAACTGAGGGGTACCAACAATTTTGTCCACGTGTGTATGTCTGTCTGTCTGTCTGTTAGCAAGATAACTCAAAAACGCCTGGGCAGATTCACATGAAATTTTGAGGGGATGTCGACTATGGTAAGAGGAAGAGCTGATTTAATTTTGGTGGCAATCCGGAAAGGATCCTGGATTCTGGATCACTTTGAATTTTTTAGTATGTGGTCCAAAATATGACAAAAACATCATAGGTTAGTATGTCGTCCAACAAATTGGAGCAAGGTGTCCAGATAGCTCAACTGGTTAAGAAGGTGATTTGTAAACAGAACTGTCTCAGAGACGCAGGTTTGATTCCAGCTCATGATCCTTTACTGCTTGGGTTTCCTGTTTTCCTCTCTATCTTTGGCGGAGGTCTGCACTCTCTGAGTGCTTTTCTAGTTTGTAGGGTATCCCTTCTGCTTGATGACTTCTTGCAGCCTGCGGGGCATGAACTCCACCAGTTTGCTGCACATGTCTCCAGTAATTTTTGACCAGGTTGACTGACAGTCTTTCCACAGGTCCTCTTCGTTTCTGATATGTGTAGACTTGTCCTGATATTGATTAAGGAGTTCCCACAGATTTTCAATGGAGTTCAAGTCTGGAGACTGCGGTGGCCACTCCAAAACTTTGAACTTCTTCTTGCTAAGCCACTCCTTGGTCTTCTTTGCCAAACGTTTCGGGTTGTTATCATGCTGGAAAGTGCCTCTCTGATGCCCCAATAGCTTCTTCATACTAGGTAACATCGACTTCTGCAAGATTTGAATGTACTGTTCTGTCTTCATGATGCCTTCAACTCGATGTATACGTCCAACCCCAGCTGCTGACATGCATCCCCACACCATGATATTGCCACCTCTGTGTTTCACTGTGCCACGTAAATTTCTTGGATTGAGAGCCTCTCCTGCCTTTATTGTAACGTACACTGCACCATCTTATGCTGTCATGTTGTACTTCGACTCGTCCCTCCACACAACCTGCGACCACTGTTCTGCTGTTCTGCACTCACTTGCTGCAGCCATTTCCTTTGCCAAGTCTGTGGCATTCTTGAACGGATCCATTGTTGACCATATCTTCAGTCTGCGGTCATAGCGTGCATTTTTTTTTTTTGCTTGGCCTTCCAGATCTTTTCTTTACACAAGCAGAACCTGTCTCCCTGTGTTGCTGCAAAATCCTTCTCCGTGTACGTTCACTCACACCAGTCAGTTCTGCTATGTTCTTGTTTGATCTTCCGTCATTGTGCATTTTCAGAATATACTGCCTATCTTTTTCACTAGTGTCTGATTTTTTTGCCCATTGCAGCTGGTTCTCGTTTCTAATTGACGAGACTTAATGTCTCAAGCTTTTAAAGGCACAAGACAACAACCTCTGTCGACTCAAGAACATCAATATCAAAATGTGTCCTGATGGACATAAGTTTAGACCATCTAAAATTTAGAAAACGTATTTTTTCTCTTTAGGTATGTGCAACAATATTTCAATTATTATGTTGATAAATGTAACTTTTATGGGGTAGTTCACAGTAAATATGTCAAAGTTGTATTTAATTCCTTTGATACAAGAGAATTAGGATTTGTACTTTGGTCTAAAGTTTTGGCCACCACTGTAGATGTTGGCAGGTAGCCTGAGTGTGTATTTGCTCCCTGATTAGCCAGTTTGGGTGAAGCTGAAGCTGCCACTTTAGATATGAATGTGTGTCTGTGTGTCACAACACCATAGACTTTGTGCAACAGCACAGAACTTTGATCTCTAAGAAGTTAATATATGAACCAGATGTGCTTTTCATCAAAGCTGCTCAGCACACAAAGGTTAGTGGGCTACAACCTTTGACTCTAGTATCAAACTGTGCTGTGATGTGGCCCTGAATGCTCACACACTTTTGGTTGTTGACGAAGTTTCTGCTTTGCTTTTTTTGGGCCTGTTTGTTTTTGGTGTGAAGAAAACACAGGAAGATTTAAAGAGAGCGACTCCACAGAGAAAGAAGGTCACAGAGTCCGTTTGGCATAAAAACATCATTCCATTTTGGCTTTCCAGCTATAATTTCATTCAGAAGTTTGTTTCAGGAGTTTGGAAAATGATGGTGAAGAGTTTGTATAGTAAAGTTTTATCACAGTGCTGTGCTTTCAATGAAAAATGTCACAAAAATCAGTGTGTTGCCAACTAATTTGAATTGCAAATAGTTTAGAAACCTCCAAGCTGTGGTCAGACAGAAAGCATTGACACCAGTGTGAAGAGATGCTGACATCTGGAGGAAACCTAGTCCCAACAAATGTGCCCAAACATCCTAAACCAAGTTTCTTTTAAATGCTCTTGTCTTTCTAACTGCTTCATTTTTCAATAATAATATTACAGATTAAACAGTTTCATCCCTAAAAGTTTGCACTAATCCTGAGCCTCCAGATTCAGTCTTGTGCTACGAATGTTGCAGAATAACTTGTGATCACAGCAACATGACTGTGATTAAAGGAGGTTTTAATTTCTTGCAGAAATCGCTG
The DNA here is from genome assembly GCF_021347895.1 of Acanthochromis polyacanthus. Taxonomy (NCBI): domain Eukaryota; kingdom Metazoa; phylum Chordata; class Actinopteri; family Pomacentridae; genus Acanthochromis; species Acanthochromis polyacanthus. The sequence goes on along the minus strand of NC_067135.1, from coordinate 8,926,355 downwards.
ATTTACTGTGCTGCTTAAAAGTGAAACTTGCTTATATCTGAACCTCCTGATCCCATGCGTTTTCTTGGATTTCGTCAAAGGCAAAGTTCCCATTCCTGGTTGATAGTAGAGACTTTTTAGTGGCCTGTTAAAGGAGCTGATGGGGTTTGGACCAAAGTCCTCCAGCTTTTTGTCCTTCAGAAATGTTGATATTGCATTAAGACTTGTAGAAAAATTGGATTAGCTGTTTGTTTATCAGCTAACAATAAAGGGTTTGCAAAAACTACAAAAAACCTACAAGGAAAACGAAATTATTGAACCATTTGCTTCAACTGAATTAAATTTATTCAAGTAAAATTTCTAAACACTAATAAATAATGTGAAACAATTGTGGTGCTGGTGATCCATTCCTGCTTTTTCCTGCAACACAGTTAACAAATTTATGTTGAACAAAAGTCTTCAGAACTACTTACTTTACTTGTTTTGTTGAATTGCAGATAATAACGAGTAAAATCACAAAACAAAAATATGAATTTACTTGTTAATCGTAAAAAAGTGTACAAAACTGTAAATAATTTCACCAAATTATTTATTTCTTTACAATTTTTATTTATAAAAGTACACTATTTTATTTCCTGCTACAAAACCAGCTATAAATATCATTATTTTACCAATATTTACCATTATTTGAAAGAAAATGATGTATATTCAAGATTAAAGCAACTAAAATAACCTGTAAAATCACAGAAAAAGCATGAATTTGCATGTTGACTGTAAAGAAACTGACCATAGCAGTACATAATGAACGTTAATGAGTTCTGTACATGGTGTGAGTGTAAAATAACACAATTTTACTTTAAAAAATGATCCAAACATGTGATATTTGTGGTTATTTTTTATCAGTTATTAAAGTTTTTGAACATTACAGCATTCCACTGTTCAGTACCAAAAATCTTGGCCTCTATGCTGACATAGCTTTGCTTTTTTTGTGTATTTTTTTTTTGCAGAGTTGGATTCTGCCATGAACTGATCACGCACTGTTGAGAAATAATGTAATTTTGATTATTTTAAAGTATGCTTACGTGGCTGTGAGAGGACTTTGGTCTTGGTTTTTTTTTTTTTTTTGCCTAATGATGGGGACAGTTTGTTAATATTTATTTGAACTTTCGAAAAAGACAGCGAGATCATGTCCTTCCTATGCTGATCCTATTGATTTCACCTGGATTACACTGGAGAAAAACACACTGGAGTTCATAAGCAGGCAGGCTATTGCATTGTATGGTTAATGTAGGTATATTTGACTTTTCTTGTTAATAGTAAATAACCAGTCAGCCAGTCGTAAATGAGAACACTTAGTACTGGCACGGAGCGTCCTAAACAACCTTTCTAAATGCTGTTCAGATTTCTAGTGGTTTTCCTGCCTCAGCTGCTGCTCTGTGTTTGGTTCAGATATGAGTCAGTCCACAGAACGGACCAGCATGTCCTCCCATGACTCCTCACATGCTGAATATGTTTTCGCCCATTTGTTGTTGTTTTTTTCCCCCCCTGTTCAATCAACATTTGTCATCATAAACGATGAAAATCACCAACAGTGAAAAGTCACAAGTTTAATTTCTACTGGTTTTCTGTGAAGCTGTTGAGGACAAAACCTACCAGATATGATCTAAAGACACAAACAGTTGCAAATGGCAAAGCTGCAACAACAAAGGGTAAGAGGTGGGTCTGACAGACAGCAGCAGATATATAAAAGAATTAATAACACAATAAAAGAATTGTGGGTGACACTAGAAGGTATTTCTCGCAAAAAGAATGTGCCGTTTTCTTCATCACACTGAAGCTAAATTCCCTTTAGCCCTCGTGTCGTCCTGCGGGTCAAATTGGCTCGATTTAAATGTGGGGGAAAAAAAAAAAAATTTCACAGTGAAAACTTTTCAACATTTTTGGGAAATTTTTTGCACATTTTTTGGTGGAAAAGAAGAGATGTTAAAAAAAGTTTCTTTAAGAACATTCACATAAAAATCAACCAAAATCCAGCGAATTTCGCTGGATTTTGGTTGATTTTTATGTGAATGTTCTTAAAGAAAATATTAGACGTTTTACTGACATGTATGTCATCACTTTAGATAATTTCAGGATTTTTTTGGAAGATTTTTTATTAATTTTTAAAAAATATTTCAAATTTTTCTTTATTTATTTAAGTGTTTTTTTTCTCGCTAAATTTTGGGATTTAAAAATAATGTTATGGGAAACCTTTAAGGAATTTTTAGAATTTTCATCTTGAAGATTTTGCATTTTTTAAATAAATTTGGGGATTTTTTTTGCTGAATTTTTGGATTTTTTTCAGACGAAGGAACAATATTTTTTGCTGCTCGTAAATGAGGACAACAGGAGGGTTAAGAGCAGTTGTATCTCAGTGACAAAGTCAGATCTGGACCCAAATCAGCGTTTGACACTCGGCAGCCAAAACCAAAATGACTCTCAAATTGTACGGCTACAGCTGAGTGTCCCACCATCTGACATTCTTTTCATACTAATATAAATCCTTAACTTTGTTTAACTGTTTGTTTGGTAGATAATGCAGTTTGACTCTTCAATCAGACTCACAATGACTGAGCAGTACTGCACTTTCTGACTGCTTTTTCTGTATTTTAATGCAGTATCATAAAAAAAAAAATGTCTGTGAAAAATGTGTCTGAAAATCTAATATTATAACTAAGATAGATGTCATACTTCCACTTGTCTGTTTGGCAAAACTCTGCAGTCTGTTCTTTTTTTGTCGGAGCAGGTTTTTCCAGGATTTGGGTAAATTTTCTGTCATTAAATCAGTTATTATTTTCTACGACAACTTTGCATATGAATGTGGAATCATCACTGTGCACTGTTTCAGGTTCCTTCCTCTGCCCTGGATTCCCAAAAGAGTTCCAGGTTTTGGAGGATCAAAGAGAATTTTAGATGAAAGATCACATTTCAATAAACCACCATTTGGCTGTCTGCTGATGAGATTTTTTCTGTGCATGTCATTTATGGTTTTTGGTGGTGGTGTGACTGATTTAGCTGCTGGTTGTGTCACTAAAACACCTTTAAAGTATCCATTGAATCTAAACATATACAGGTAAGACATTGGATGGCCATCTTAACCACATTGCTAACATAGTATGTGCTGAAAAAATCAAAATTTGTTGACGTACGAAGAGAAAATTATAAATGAACCCTTAAGCAGGCACATTAAAACAAGCCTTTCTCAGATGTTACAGTGAATGCATCGCTTCTTTAGTCAACTTTAAAAGATTAGAAAGCATTAAACAGTGATTGTGGCATATGTAAAAGTTTCCTTAGTGCTTAGTAACCCGTCTTTGGCAGATATCCCAGCATGCAAACTCTTTGTGATGCCAGCTGAGGGTCACTCTATCTATCTATGATTCATGATCCGTGCAGATCACTTCAAGTTCTCAGGTATTTATAGACGACCATGCACACGCAGCACGATTTACATCTACTCTCAGATGAGCTGTGATTTTCAGGTACGAGGCCTGCAGGGCAAGTTGAAGAGCTTCAGCTGGTGTTTCTTGAAGTAGTTCATGGTAGATTTTGAGGATTTTTGACAACAAATTCTCTTTTTTCCACTGATTTCAGGACATTTGCATGCAACATTTACTGATGGAATCTATTCTTCTGTTGTAGCTTTATCTGTCCACAGCACTTGTTGCTTTCTATGCTTCCAATGTTGACTTTTTCCAAAAAATTGCAGCTTTTCCTTCTCTGTCTGCAGAGTCAAACAACGCATAATGACTCCTGCATGAGCTGAATCCTCTTCTGAAGTCATGTTGGAGTTTTGCTTTTTTTTTTTTAGCCCATCAGAGGTGCAGCTTTGTCTGTCTTGTTGTTGTTAAGACTGCAACAGTTCACTTTAGCTGCTGTTTTCTAAAGATGTGGCAGCAGAAAGCTCAACCTGGAAGTGTTTTTGTGCCTTTTTATAGCCTTCTCTTGTCTTTTCAGAGCTTTTTTAGAGCCACAGACAGTCACTCAGTGGAGATCATGGTTGTTAAAAAGAGTTTGAAGAGAATTTATCTAGTTCTAATTTGCTGATGATTACAAATGAATGGAACTCTGAAGCTTTAGATTTTATTTCATTTAACCTTCCTGTTGTCTTTATTCATGGGCACCGAAAAACATTGTTTCCTTGCCTGACAAAAATCCAAAAATTCAGCAAAAAAATCCCCCAAATTTCTGAAAAATTGCAAAACCTTCAGGAAGAAAATTCCCATAATTCCTTGAAAATTTCTTGTAAAAGTTTTATTAAAAAAAAGAAAACCCCCAAATGTGTCAAGAAAATTCTTGTAAATTTTTTCAAAAAATGAGTAAAAATCTTCTTAAAAAAACCCTGAAAATATCTAAAATGATTACTTATATATCAGTAAAACTTCTAATATTTTATTTAAATGAAATTTGCTGGATTATGGTTGATTTTTTTTTGTGTGAATGTTCTTTAGAAACATTTTTAACATTTTTTTTCCACCAAAAAAATGTCAAAATTTCCCAAAAATGTTGGAAATGTGAACATCAGAAGTTTCACTGTGGAAATATTTTTTTCTCCACATTTTCAGACTTTAAAACGAGTCAGTTTTGACCCGCAGGAAAACACGAGGGTTAAGAAAGAGCTTATTTTTTCAGTCTCTGTCTGGTTTGCTGTGATCCCTCTGCCAAGACAGATATATGATTCATTGCTGTTTGTCTCACATAAAATCTGCCGAATTTAATGAAACTTACCAGAGAGGCGGAGCACAGTCGAAGGGAGAATCTATTAAAATCTGGTGTAGATTGAGGTTATTTTCTTTTAAACTGTGAGATCAGGCATCGACCTCTGTTGAGGACTGATTTCTCTGTGAGCTCTGCTAGTGTTTTTGTTGCCTTCAGGCCTTAGGAGACTGTATCGATTTCACGGCGTTGCTTTTGTGTAGATACAGTATTTTGTTTCAGCCTGAGTTTCCACTGGGTGCTGTCCTCAGAAGCAGCCGTTCATTCATCATTCAGTCAGAAACACTCGTTTATTGATTCTTGACTCGGTTTTAATTCCTTCATTTGGAATCTTTTATAACACTGTCAGTTTAGATGAAATTTTCTGACTGAAAAATGATCTTTGCCTTTTTCACCTGCTACCAGATGCCATCTAATCTGGGTGATCTGGTGTCTCAGTAGTCTGCCCACATTCTTTACAGCAAGTCTCCTGTTGCAGCGTGACATATTTTGCCTTCCTGGGTTTATGTAGTTGAATTAAGGTGATTCATTTGTTTCATCAGTGATTCTAAATGTCTGTGAAAAATGCCAACACTTGTCCAAAGTGTTTCTCTGCATTTCACCCAGTGCATGATGGGATAGACTGCAAATTCTCCCATCATATGCCACTTAAAAGTTGAAAATAGATAGTCCACTGTTAGTGTAATGTAATGTGAAAAGCAGATTGTCTGAAGAAGATTCCAGCACTCACTGTGATTTGACTTCAGGATCTATACTTTTACTGCTACTAATAAACTATTTCTATTGCACCTTTCAAAAGTAAAACAGAAAAAGAAGACAACATAACATCAAAATAGTAAAAAGGACAATGACAAAACACCGGAGAAGACTTAAAATACCATACAAATGCCTGTCTGTACATGTAGAATTTTTAAAATCGGTTTTAGAATCCTAAATTGAATTGAAACTGTTTTAAGTCAACTTTATAATGGAAATTGCTGTAATGTATTGAGTTGCAGTGGTCCAGAGTAGAGAAAATGTTGTTCAATACTGATTATGGGCAGCTGTGGTTCAATTTTTGGTAATATTTCTGATTTGTAGACATCAGAATTGAACCAGAAGTTGTTGAAATGGAGTTTGTGAGCAGAAACGACCAAGTTTCTGGCTGAGTTCAATGTTAGTGGACTATAAAGCGTCTGAAGTTTCTTTTTTAAATACTACTTGAATGTATAATAAACAAAATCTGTCATTATATGTTATTTCAATGATTTTTTTTTAGTTATTTCATTCATTTAACATTCACTGATTCTGAAATACACACGTTAGTTGTGGTCTCCACTGAGTGCAGTACCACCGTTTGACCACAGTGTGGCAGCAAAGCACTGTCAGTGAGCTGCAGGTTTGTAGTTAAACCTGAAGAAGAAGCTGCAGCTATATCAGTGAAGCTGCGCGTTAGTGAGCGGTAGCTGTAACTGCCGTCCAGCTCAGGTAATTATTCAACTATTTGCATCTTTATCACACCTGTAAAAGTATTAATGCACATGTATATGTTGGGACACACGTTTCATTTGAATAAATGTGAATTTAGTCTGTTTTATTTACTTTAAACCAAATGATAAATGAAAACTGCTTTACTAACACTGAATTTTTCAAAAATGTTTGTGCTTCTTGTTCGGTGTTTGTTAATATTTGCTACTTCGAGGACAGTTTTGGCTCGTAATTTAAAAAAGTACCAGAAAGGGAAGTTTTTCTCCATTGGGACTAATGAGAGGAGTTGCTTGTTTGTGTAACTTGTTGGTTAATTAGAACCTTCATATTGTTGCTGTAATTTGGGAAAGGCAGAACAAACACACCAGGAACTAATTGTTGTTAATTAGACTCGCTCGCAGCTGATAGGCGCCTGCTAAGGAGAGCAGCAGCTGATTGGCTCCCAGTTTCCTGTCATGGAAATCTGATGCTGCCTCACTGCAGCAGGCTTGGCAGTGACTTTTTTATGCAGCCATCAGCTCTTCTTTTGGTCAGATTTATTCATACTGATTTAATTAGTCTACTAAAATGATTTTATTGGAGTCTAACAGTTGTAAAGACATGATCTCTCTTGCAATTATGCTCATGTTTCTGCATTATTTTACCTACTCTGTGCCATAGATTCCAAACACTCCAGTTATTTTTTTTCCTTTGAAATGGCTTTAAAGGACCAATTCAGCTTATTCAATGCATATTTTCACTTACCGTACAGTAACTGCAGCCCCTACGGCAAGTTTGAAGTGTTATTAATGCATGAAAATGACTTGATTTCATTCATAAGGCTTATATTTTATAGATGGCATCTCATCAGATAATTACAACAGAGAATTCATTCATTTCATGCGTTAAACATATTCATAAATAATGTTAATTCTAGTCTACTTTCTGTTTATGAACAAGGAGACCAAACACATACAGAATAAACATTGGAAGCAGTGCTGTAAGGTCATTCCATGTCAAATCAACACCCTCTTTGTTTTGTTTGGCAAGTTTCTATCAAACTATGCACTATTAAAAATGGTACTATCTGCAATTTTAGGTATGTCAAGTACTTTGTGAGGTAGCTTTTTTTGCACATTGAAATTGGAGTCTGTGTTTGAATGACAATATATCAGTAGCTAATAACCATAGAAGCCTGAAATTTTCACTGTTATTTCTCCTCGGTCATTTTAAAAAATCCATTTTGTTCTGTTTGGATTTTGTTTTTGTGGTACATGTTGTCATATCAACTTTTTTCATATTTGTGATGAAATATTTTTATTTCAAATACTGTGTGTCTTTAGCATTATCGTAAAATCTTGATATATCAAGATATAATCCCACAGTTATCTTTAGAAATGTCTATATTTTATGCTCTAACAATTCAAATCTGTGATGGTTGAGCAGAATTCCAAAAATGGAATAGAGATCAAATGACCCTTTGCTTTGTGGAACAGCAACAATCAATCAGTTTGCTGTCAATTATTTGGAATATTTTGAGAATCGATTATTTGGCTGATTCCAGCTACTTTAAAATTGAACATTTTCAAGTTTCTCTACTCATCTATGACAGTAAATTGAATATCTTTGACATTTCAGGATGATACTCGTTATCTTTTCTCTTTTTTCCCCTATTTTATGCTCCAACCAATTAATCAGTCACTTACAAGAAATGTTAGTTTCACGGAGACATGCCTTTGCTTTCACCACAGTCATAAAGTAAATTGTATTTTCATATTACTCCTGTTAGATTGAGGTAAAAGCAGCTGTAGACAAATATAAAGTGGAGAAATGCAACCACTCAATATAAGAGACGCCGTAAACATCCTTAACTGGCTTTGTAATCTTGTTGTGATAGTGGATCAACAGTCATCATTTGTGCCATGAAAGCCGGTTATTTGTTTCTGTATCTCGCCAAACACGACTGATGTGTGGCTTGAAATTGTAGTATTTCAAAGGAGTTTCCACTGTAAAAGCTTCAGGATGGGAATAACTTTTCTCTTATGTTCTCACCCTGTCAGCAAGTTGTCAGGTGGTTGCACTCTTTTCACGCTTTTAGAGTAGCAAAACTCCGAGTCACAGGCCTCCAACCGTTTGCACATAGTAGAGCTTTTTTCTTTCTGAATGCTACAGAACTCCAAAATTCCCTCTAAATATCAGCGCATGGCCAAATTAAAATGAGCAAATGACAGATAAAAGGTGCACACAGGCCTCGGCAGCAGCTTCAGAGAGCTTCAGTAGATTTAATCTCTTGAAACAGACTCGCGCCTCTAGGTTTTTCAAAGCATTATCGTCCTCTTGTTTTGCTTCAGTGCATCTTTATTCACCTCAAACTGAATGTAGGAAATGGTCACTGCACAGGAAATGTAGGGAAAGTATAAACTGGAGGTTTTATACACCGTAGGTTTAATGACTTCAGGTAAAGTGGTTTGAAAAAAGTGATGTGACGGATACCATGTTTTTGAACAGAACTGTGTATAATTTCTTATTCTCCTTATCATTTATGTTATGTAATCTATTCTGTGAGACCATAAAAACATCACCTATTTCCAGATTAATATGTTTTCTATTTGTTCTGAAACCATCAAGGGCCTTTTGCTCGGCCATCTCTATTTGCTCAAACCTTTTTTTTAAAAAATAATACTCAATTTAAACTTATAGAGATGTTTGGAAATTATTAGTTTGATGCATCAGGTACTTTAGGAGATACTAACATTCTTGTCAAAAGGTTTCCCATCAACTAACTTTGAGCAAATTTTTTTTTAAACATTGAAATTTGAGGCGGTTTGGATGACAATATCTCGACAACAATTAAAGCTAAAACCCTGGAAATCTCACTTTTATTTCTCATTATCGTATAATTTTTGATTATAGGTGATTCGAAATATGAAATGTCCCATCTGTGTCTTTGTCTTTTCAGAGGCGTCATGACAAAGGACAACGATCATTTTTGACTTTTATCTTTAATTATTCTTGAGATGTTGTTGTTGAAACATAGCCTCAGGTTTCGATATGGAAAAAATGTGCTAAAAGTTGGCAGTTGGGCAATTAAAAAAAAAATCAATCATACAAGTCTCGGAAAATACTTATGCTGTATAATTTTTGGGCAAATTAGAGATGGTCGAGCAGAAATGGTTGTAGGATTGTGATTGAAGATAAAATGAAATCCGAGATAATTGTGTATGTTGACCATTAGGACTGAAGTCACAGTTTTAGTGGGAATGGGAGTTTTTGCATTTGTTCTCCAGTGAAACAAATCTAAAACTGATTATTTCATGCACTGTGTACCACGCAAGCGTGTTTCCTAACGTCTGTAGAATATGATTTGTGGGCCTGGGCGTCTGTTATTCCACAATGCTTTGCTTATAACATGTTGTGGCCCATTTTGCTTTTATCCTGAAAATGCAGCTCCTGTCCATGACCATGCCTCATGTTTAAACGACATTTTAATTAATTGTTCAGCCCTGGTAAACATCTTCTTTCTTCTCCTGTCAGAATGTTGCGCTACACTGTGGTCCAGGGCGGCCTCGGCCTGTTGGCTGTCAGGAGGGCATGTGTTGTCTCCCGATTCGCCCACTCTGCCCCGCAGAGCGAGTATCGACCGATCAAGAAAGTCATGGTGGCCAACAGAGGTAAGACTTTCATGTTCGCCTGGATGGTAATAATTCACTACTGAAGAAGAGGAGCAGCAATTCAGACAGCACCATTAAATGAAAGAGTTTAATGTAGTTTCATTTATAATGTAAGAAAAACTTATGACATTTACAGTCTTCCTCAGGCAAGAAGAGACTCTCAGATCTCTTAATTTTTAATGCCAACATTTAGTTTGCCTTGGCACATGATAATATTTAAGCACACATTGTATGTGGGTGGCTGCATGAGCTGGCTTTGTTTGTTTTAACTCAGAAGCAGAGAATTTCAGGGAATATTGGACACTGTGCACCAGGAAGTGTCTATGTGTAAAAGTGTTTTTTGAATTATAAGTTCTAAATGCTGTCACAGAGGCATTTAAATATGGCAGGCTGTCAAAAGTGAGCAAACATTTTCCTTGAAAGTAGAACTTTTTTTTTTTTAGTTTTTTCTCTCTTAAGGTTGAGGTCTGAGTGGAAATGTAATTATAGAGAAGCCTAGAGCTTTCTAAACACAAAGTAGTCAGCAGTACATCTGACATAAACATCGGTGACGAGCTCTAGTAACACCTATAATCACTGGACCCCCTCCTGTTAATGCGTATGCTGTCCAGAGAGGCCATTAGTGTGCAATTAGTAGCTCCGTCAGGTGACATTGAGTATTTGAGCGACATATCTATTCATGCGTTTTCTTCTAATTGCTTTTTAAAGCCTCCTAATACAGTCATTCCTGCGGCCACATTCAAAATGCTCAATTTAGTTCAGAGTCGCTGCTTTTGTGGATTTGCAGCTGTGTTCCATTTCTGGACACGTGGTGCTCTGCAGGTTTCCTGTTGCATATATGCATACATACATTGGCTTCCACTCTCTCATGCAGACTCTATTTAACACCTTTAATCCATCAATTTGATTCGAATAGATTGCGGCCTCTGCTTTATACACACACACACACACACACACACACACACACACACACACACACACACACACACACACACACACACACACACACACACACACACACACACACACACACACACAGAAGGGCTTTCCGTCAATCTCCGGGCTTCACATGGGCATGACGCGATATCAACACCACATTAGATCACATTCATCACACTGGAGTGCAGCGGACCGTGTTGTGTGTGCGATGAAGAGACCGGACCATCATATCAACCCAGATTCCACTCCACCAAGCACATCTCCTCTCTGCCATCGCTTCTCTGCTCTTTTGGTAATATTCTCCTCTCCTTTTATTTTCATTTCTGCTCTTCTCTTCCCATCTCACCTTTTCTTCCCCTTTTCACTCCTTGTCTTTTTTTTGCAGCACTTGTCAGATGAGATTTTCCTCTAAGCTACTTGTTATCTTTCTGTGACTTTGCTCCATTTTCGTCCTCTTTTTTTTTCCGATCTCTTGCTTCATTTCTCTCTTTTCCCCTCCACTGCCATTGTCATCTTCTCTTCTCACCTATCTCTTCAATCTGATGTCCTTGTACTCTTTTTGCATTTTTCTTTTTAAATTACCTAAAATTAATCTGCTTTTCTGCACTATATGTTCATACAGTCGATCTTCTACTGAATCCCTCTGTCTTGCTTGCCTACTCTTTTTAAAAGCTGCACAAATGTTTGAGTGCTTTCCTCAGCTTCAAGCAATATAACTGATTCTGAATCACTGACATGAGCAGAAATTACAATGAAAATTTCAGGCTTTTATCTTCAATGGGCTCTGAGATGTGGCAGTTCAAACGTAGCTTCGAGTTTCAGTATTAATCTGTTTTTCCATAGTATGTTCATGAAGCACTTCTTCTCCAGAGTTCCTCCTTCCTCTTTGCCTACTCTTTCCTTTTCCTTTTTTTTCTAAAGCTGCACAAATGTTTGAGTGCTGTCCTCCCCTTCAAGCAAGAACAACACATCTTGCTAGTTCCCAGTGACTTAACTTTTTTTTTCCCCTCCTCCATGTGTTGCTTGGAAAAAAAACAAGTGTTGGCCCCTTGTGACAGCAAGATAAAAGCCAGGGAGCATTTTGCTTGTCTAAAGCAGGGATTTTTACACTGCGCTTTCAAATTTTCAGAAAAAAAAGACTTGTTGCAGGGTCTGTTGGTATTTTATTTATTTTTTTGCGCAGTTGTGATGAAGTGCACCAGATGGATTTGTCTTGTTTTCACATCTTATGTATGGCATGGAAAATTCCGAGTTTATTTTATTGTCTCGGAGGAGACATTAGTTACAAAATAGGGCCATTGCTACAGGATGTTGATAAAATGATATAAAGTCTATGTTTATGAAAACTACATGACGAAAGGGTGAAAACTGCAGCCTTTCTGTACACAAAGAAAATCTACTTGACTATAGATCCAAATGATGACATGTTTAATTAATAAAAGGACTAAGTTTAAAGGCAAAAAACATCCCTGAAGGAAAGGAAATGTAGCTAAAGCAAACCCACCATTTATTCTTCTCGTATGTCGTCCTTTTGTCCTCCAGGTGAGATTGCTATCCGTGTGTTCAGAGCCTGCACTGAACTGGGCATTCGAACTGTGGCCGTTTACTCTGAGCAAGACACCGGACAGATGCACAGGTAATATTCTGCTGCATGAGTTTAATAAGACTAAGTAAAGAAAGCATACAAGTCAGATGTCTTTCTAAACTGCCGGACATTGACTACGAAATGCACACAGCCAATTATTGATAACGACAATTAAAGGAAGCCTGGGAGCATTTTTCTCCCCTGCTGCGCTTTGGGTCGGTTGTTTGTTTTGCAGGTGGTATTAAGTGTGGACATAAGTATAATTGTATTGCCATTACAAACATTGAGGTAATCACACGGCTTAGTTTAAATGCACAAACCAATCCTCTTTGACTTCTCAATGTCTTTGATTTCTAAGATGTTCAGCCTCTCCTCTATTCCACCTTCCCTCCGTTGTCATCACTACATCTTTCACTCTCTTTATCTTACGTGAAACCAGGTGGTCGTTTTATGTGGCGGTGTAATGATTGGAGTGTGCTTTTTTTTTTCTTTTTTTTTTTTTTTGAGCATTTTGTTCTGTGTAGTCTTTATCGTGCTTGGAAACGGTGCTATGACACCATAACGTGAAGGTGCACGTCTGTGTGCTTTGTCTGATTTTGCAGCTTGCTAATGTAAATCCTTGTCTTTACAGGCAGAAGGCAGATGAAGCCTATCTGATCGGGAAAGGCCTGCCACCTGTTGCCGCATACCTGCACATTCCAGACATCATCAAAGTTGCCAAGGTAAAGCCCATTCAGCAAAAGATGGCATAAAATAGTACTTCTATCGTTTAAAGAAAAATGCTTAAACTGTAGTAAACTGGATCCCTCATTTCAAGGGAAACTGTACTCCTCATGGTCACTGCATAATGTTTGAAGACAGTTTTAAAGCTGAATGACTTCTGTGGCCTTGGAGGAGCTTTAGTGATATTAGTTTCTTTAGATCGGTCCTTGAAGATTTCTTTTTTTTTTTTTTTTTTTTACTGGGAACTCTACTTTGCAAGCTGGTGGGTGTACACTTTCTGGACAGAGAAAAAGGGGGGGGAAAAAACACTTTGAAGCTACTAGAAGATTGGCATGTTGAAAGCTTAACTTGTACTATTGGATGAAAGCAAATTTTATTAGTTTTTTTTAAGTATCTGAACTTTTTGAAACTTGAAAATTTGTTAAAGTTTAAATTTAACCATTGCGCAAGAACAAAGATGTCCTCACCAGTGCATATGCATAATTAAAGTTTGTGCACTTGTTTCTCGCTAGAGAACATGTACGAGTGGTGGTCAAAAAGTCCAAGACTGTATTCGATTTAAAACCAACCATCCCTATTGAAATAGTCTTGTTCATTGATACAGTTCTCTGTGCTTCTGCAATGCTTCCAAGCTCCCTGGAAATGCTGTTACCTAAACACGTCTTAGCCACTAAACGGTCAAAACATCGACCCTTCAACTTGAATTTCATTTTTAGAGAGAAGGAACAAGTTGCAGGGAGCCAATGCTAGCAAGTGATTAAAGAAGAGAGACCATTGAGCTGTTGTGACCAAAATTGCTGGTGAATTTGAGGATTCACAGTACGGTACAGTTCAGGTCGTTTGTGTTGAATTTTCTCCCTCAGTACGTTACAGTAGAAGCTGGGGAGCAAATTCCTGGTGCACAACCACAATAATATTGAAGAAACCACTCCACATTTTCCTGGTACTCTCCTGACCTAATGCACCTTGTCTGATTTTGGAAACTGAACTTTTCCACTGTGAAAATTGCTATTTCTTTTCTTGTTGGTAACTGCAGACCCACCACTCATCGCCAGTGGTAAACCTTTTTCTGTAGAGGCTGGCTCATCTGCCCGCTGTCTGATAGAGAATTTGATATTCTGTTCTCTGCTGTAGTTTGCAAATCAGTAAGAAGTTGAAGTTACATGTGTACTTACCAGTGGTCAAGGTGAGAGTGTGTTGCTACTAGGGCTGTCCCAAATAGCAGTTTGTGGGCTCTGGATATTCGGCGCCGATTAATGACGAATATCCGAATTTTCAGTACGGCTTGCAACGCCCAGATTGTATCAAATTGATGGGTTGAATACCGATCGTGGTTCATCATCCGATGGAGGGGATGCCATCTGAATATTCGGATCTCAAAATAAATATCCAGATACCACCATCACGACTGAATATTTAGATATCCGGATTTTCGGGTCCAGCCCTGGTTGCTACCTGGTCGTCCTGACTCGTTACTGCTGGCACATGTTACATGGATGCGAACCACAAACAGTCCCAGAACTTTTAGACCGCCCTGAAAATTGTGTTGTGGCCGCTTCTGACTAGTTCAACAGTAGTGCTCTAGAAAAAGCAGTCTACATTTTTTGTTTTAAGTTGAGTCATCACAGAAACTTTTTTGCATATTTGCTTTGAGTGTAGTGACTGTGTATGTGTAGTACAGAGCTGGAAGGCAATTAACTTAGCATAAAGCCTGGGATCAGGGTGAAACAGTCGCCTGGCTCTGTCTCAGGAGGACAAACATGTCTAATGATTCACAAAATTGACCCAACACTATGCAGAATCAGCCAAACGTCCAGAGAAAAAAAAGCACAAGTTAAATATCAGGCTTTTTAGTAGCTGAAAAAAATTCTCAGGCAGTTCGACTAACTTTTAAGCCTCAAGAAAAGCCCTGCTATCCTCCTGAAATTAGGAAAAGCTTGTCCCTTGCTGTGTTTAACTCTGCACAACTTTGATCTCAGTGGCGTACAGCAAGGTGGACAAGTGACAGACAAATCCCTTTTATTCATGTCTGTTCACTCTAAGTCTATATTTAGTTTAGGTAGAGAAGTAAACAGCTTATTTCAATCCTGCCCTCTCACACCTTCCCTGTGTTTCCATCTCTTTGCCTACTGTTTGTTCTTCCTTTTCTCATCTTCTGCTTCCCTCCATCATGTCCCTGATTCAGTACTGTTACTCCCTCTCTCCCCTTCTCTTCCCTTTGCCACTTATCAGTGTGTAGATCAGATCTGCTCCTTCTTCCCTCCATCACCTCCAGGACCTGCTGCCAGTTGTTCATTATCATTTTTCTGATCAATCTCTCACGGTTTATGATTTTCTGTGTGGGCGTGCGTTCAGACAGCCAAGTCAGGGAGCCTTTGCCATCCAACTCATTTCTCCAAAATCCGTCTGCCTATCTGGGAGCAAAGTGATGCCATGCCAGCACAAAGTGTGTGTTCTCCTGCTCTCACTCTTTCACATCCAGAGTGTGTTTGCCTCGTGTTCACACCGGGTCACTCTTTGCTGTGTGACCAAAATAACTGTCCGCTTCCATCCCAGCACCGTCTGTGTGTTTTTATGTTGGATGTGAAAACGTTTTTGTGTTTGCACCCTGGGCAGTTGTGTTAGCCTGCATCTTCTGTCCATCTCCACGTTTGTTTGTGTAGGTTTGTACCTGCTTGTGTGCGTGCGCTCGCTACATTTGTGTGTTTGCATGTTTTGTGTGGCTCCATGCCTCCTCCGGCCTGCCAGTAACAGCTCCCTTAACAACAGGACAGCCCATAATTATAGTCCGTCTTGTATCCAAGAGCAGATGGCACATACTGATCCAGAGATGGCTCTATCTGTCAGCCTCGGCAGCTACTGTATCTGTCTGCTGCCCTGTGTGTCTGAGCATGCTCAGTAACATCCCCCTGACCCTCAAATCATGCGTGTCTGTCTCTTCACTCAGTCTCCTACTGACATCCATTGAGTGGATGATGATTAGAGCCATAGTAAAAGATAGAATGTGACTAAAATACATCATTAGCTCACAGTCCCTTTTCCATAAATCCTCTGCACTAAACACAAAACTGTGTGTGCTAAAGCGTGCAGGTTAGTGTGTTTCAGTCGCTGATATGTAGCCAAGTGTTAACTGGGGCCCTGCAGTGGCTCCCCATTTAACAGAACTCATGCTGCTGAGCCGGCCTGAATTGGCTTTCTCTGGGCTCCGCTTAGAAATTTTTAGCTCAAACTTAAAATTAAGTAAAAATGTGTGTGGGCAAGTGCTTGTTAACCACTGTTCACTTTTTCTCCCCCTCATCGATCCCTCTCGTACTTCTTTAGGACAACAGTGTGGATGCCATCCACCCTGGCTACGGTTTCCTCTCTGAGCGGGCAGACTTCGCTCAGGCCTGTGCAGACGCAGGGGTCATGTTCATAGGACCAACCCCAGAAACAGTCCGCAAGATGGGAGACAAAGTGGAGGCTCGTGCCCTGGCCATCACTGCAGGTATGGAAGACAATAGCTGGTAGAAACTGGATGAAAGACGGGAAGATCAGCAGATCCGGGGAAGGCAAAAGTCATTATTTAACCCTGTGAACCCCCAAGCAGTTTCTGAACATTTCTTAAATTTGCTCTGGTTGTATTTTTTGTCATTGTGGGCTCATTTCTGACTGTAATATAAAGTCCTGCACTTCTATGGGAACCACACAACCGTGACTAGAAGCAGGAAACTCAGAAATGTCTTTTGATAAAAATATCTCACTTTCAAGCTAAGATTTGGTTGTTTTTCCAGATGAAATTTAAGTCACGTATGGTTAGTTGAGTAAAGTTGAAAAATTCAAAGACTATTCCAGTTTTCATGGCTTCTTGCGCTTATAAATGATGTACTTTGCCTTTTTTATTTTTTTCAATAAAATGCCTGTCAATTTTCCTGTTTAGAGGGTTAAATACACTAAAGCATATGCAGCATTTCTTGGTTGTATATTTACTACAACCAAATTAGACCAAAGGCGAGATTGCATTTCACTTTAAATTATCAGTCTATATCTGATGTTAATAATATTGGTAACAGTGTGTCTAAAATTTGCCATAACCCTGTTTTTAGTTGTCATGATGGTGATGACTCAATCCCCCTTCTCTCTCTACCTTTCGCCCTGGCGTCTTTCCATTAGCAGCAATTTTCTCTCTTACCGAGGGGCATGATCATTTTTAGAACATTTTTTTATTTTTATTTTTTTTTTAGCATTTACTTGTTCCATCTGTCACTGCGAGAAACTGTGAAAAATTAAGCTCCATTTGTACTGGATTAGGAACACTCGTTTCTTAGTTCTTGTGTCGCATAACTGGTTCCTTTTACTGAGTTTTGTCAATATTTTTAAACTAATGCTTGTTGTCTTTAGTTCTGGCAGCAGCTGTTTTTCTTGGTGTCGTTATTATAACAATCACTCTGCTTTTCATAATTGTGATGCCGCTGTGTTTTTTATCTTTTTGTGATTATGTGCAATATTTACCACCCGTGTCCAGGTGTGCCTGTGGTTCCAGGAACGGATTCTCCCATCTCCAGTCTGCAGGAGGCGCATGCCTTCGCCCAGACGTACGGCTTCCCCATCATCTTCAAAGCAGCGTATGGAGGAGGTGGTCGCGGCATGAGGGTGGTCAGGGAGTACGAGGTGAGCGCTTCTTTTGAGAAATGTAATTTAACTGCTTGCCCCAGCACCATATATCTTGTCCAACAAAGAGAAAGCAAATCCACCCTGATGACTGGCCGGCCTCATGGCAAATTTAGGTCTTCATATTCATTAATTTTTCTGTTTGCGTTGAATCAAGGTGAAATTGCTTGTGCGCTACAACCTGGTCCAATCACTTGGAGTGTGTGCTCTGAAATTGCCTCTGCCACTTAGCTGAGCCTGAGTGATTTTGGTGTTTATGTGTTTTATCTGAGCCGCGTCTGCTTCCATCTGTTGAGCGTAATTAGAAAATGTCTTTCAATATTGTAACTGTCCAGGGCCCACTTCTCCAAAACCAGACGATCATGAAACGCATCCAGCGCATCTTATATGTACATCATGTTTCAATCATGTGTGGCCTTTAACCCTTTAAGCTTCAGTGTACCGCTGGCGGTACACCTACTAATTTGCATAGGAATTTCAGGAATGTCCGACGGCTGCAAACACGATTATACAAACACTATACACCGATGGAAAGCTTAGATTCTCATGAATCCGCCGGTATAAACCACTTTCAGATGCGATTACCACAGCGGGGGAGAAAAACACATTTGTCCGACAAAAACAAATATTCATCCATCCGTTCTCTATACACGGCTTCAACGCACACAGCGCGACTCACATTTCCGGGTTTATTATTACACACAAAAAAAAAGATTCCATAAAAAACGGCCATAATCCAACCTTTTACATCCAGATGACACAAGCCAGTAAACTATTTTATCCAAAACATGTCCTGAAGTCGGTATAAAATCCCCGAATCGGTCATTTTCAAGGAAATGCACTTCGCGATGCCCGTCCAATATTCCCTGTATTTTTCGTAATTTTTTTTTTATTTAAAAATAGAATATTAGCGATTTTTTTTTTTTTTTTTTTTTTTTTTTTTTTTTTTTGTACTGAAAACGGCTGGAATTGACTGAAGCTTAAAGGGTTAAATGGTGAACAGAATGTGCAGATCTACATCTATAAATATGATCAGGCGATAAAACAAACAGCAATGACAGAACATCGCAACAATAAAAATGATGACCACACAACACTTTGATGCAAGAAATTTAGCCAAGAAGTGTTTTTTTTTTTTTTTTTTTTTTTGGTGTGGTTAATTATTCTGTCAATTTCTTCCTGTGATGTTATAATAATGACATTAGATTATCTCTGTCTGGTCCACTGTCCTTGACTTTTAACTGTAATTCTACTTAAACATTATAGTCCCCTTGTGAAAATTCCTTTAAACACATTGTCAAGTGCAAAAAAAAAACACAGCAATGATCAGAACAACAACATGAAGTGCATTTAAAAACAAATCGGAACACTGTGGGAAAAGTTTAATATTTTCAGTTATTTAAGAAAGTGAGAAGTTAATATATTCCAGACATTCTTAATTGTCTGTAAATTGAAATATTTCAATTCTTTTTTGGTGTCATTTTGATAGTTCTGGCTTATAGGTCATGAAAATCAGAAATCCAGTATAAAATAAAACCTAAATACTGCTACTACTGATAGTAATAATAATTGATCCACAAGGGGGAATTCTGCAGAAAGAGTAGTGACCAACTAGCCTAGCTGCGCTAGACAACCCACGGCAATGAATTTAATTCTCTGCCAGGGTGGGTCTAGTTACCCTCCGTAAGGCTCGAGGTTGGATTCTCCTAAAACTGGCCTGACGAATCACCATGAAGTGTAGAGTCAGAAGGCGGGCGTAACTAAGTGACGACAGAGGCGTGACGATTCTGACAGAAACAACTAGCCTAGCCTCGCTAGACAACCCATGGCAACGAATTTAATTCTCTGCCAGGGTCGACAACAAAAACGACAAGTCGTTGAGCTCCATTAGCACCGACTCTGAATAATCTTTCTGTTAACATGTCTGTAATATACTTGAGCTTCACCCATTGACTGTATAAATCAGGCTTCACCGAACTACCGCATCCTCTGATTTCCGGCGCTCTAGGAACCTATTTGTTGCGCTGATTGGTTGTATACCTGCCCAATTGCTGTAGAGTGATTTGATAGACAACCTTTTAGCCCGCCTCCCTCCCTGTCAACCGTGCCTAGACCCTTGTCTTCAGAACATGGGTCTAGCACGGCTAGGCTAGTGACCAACATGAATACAAATGAATTGGCAGAAAAATTCAGTAAGGTAAGAAATAAGTACAATAAAGTGTAAAATATACTATATAGTAGCAATATACAGTAAAATGAGGAAATTAAAATATCCTGTGCAAGTTTTAAAATATACAGAATACATGAAGGTTTACCTTTTTGAATTGAATTATGATATTAAATATTACTTTCTCTACTGTTGCTTCCATTTTATATCATTCTATCCTTGTTCCTCAGTATGTATGCGGGCATTTCTCTTGTTTAAATATATCCCATAAAATTTTATGCCTAATCGCCACTAGATTGCAGGATTGTTCCTAATTTTTGCCAGAATCGCCTTCAAACAAGAGCCCGGGGAGTAAAGGTTAATTTTTTTTCTCATATGCAAACACAACAATAACATTAATGACGATGTAAAGTCCAGATTGCTAAAACCAAACCGTGTAGTAAAGTCCTTCACATAATGACCGGCGTAATTGGTAATTCATAATTTAGCAGCTGTGCTGATGGCGTATGTATACAATGATTCTGTTGTGTGTTTGACTTATACTAAGTTTTGTTATGTGTTAATGCACACCAGCGCTGGTTACAGGCAGTTAAACACACAGTCAAATCACTCAGAATATATTCATTAAGCTTTTCAGCATGGACGCCCAACAGATGCTTGCTCGGTGTAAGTGGTGTTTTGGGAAACGCTTGTGAAAAATTCAGAATGGCTGCATTTTAACCTCGTAAATAAACAAACAAAAAATCACTCTTAACCACAATTGATTGTTTTTGGAAACTGGACCAAGCAGGACCGGTAATGGAGTTAAACTTACTGTGGTTCAGTGGGAGGGTAATAGTTTTTTCTTTATTAGAAAATTTAAGAAGATATTAATGGTAAAATAAAACTTAGAGAAGATCATATGAGGAATCCTGCAGTGGATGAACATCCTGAACGTGGCTCTTTGTCACCCCTGTTTATTTTTGGACCAACGGGACGCTGGAGGGAGTTTGTAGCTGCTGCCCCTAAGAATGAACATTGCTTACCCTTATTTCTACTGGGTCAAACTTTTTCTTTTTTTCCCCTTTTTTAAGCAGACAGCTGGTTGTGGTCCAGCCACAAAAGAGGGCAGAGATCACTTGTGAATCAGATACACAAAGCAGAGCCACCTCCTCATTCTTCATCGCTCGTAGCATTTATTGTATTGTTTTTTTTTTTAAAAGCCAAGAAAAAATATTAGTCACAATGAATATGCACAAATCACAAGCGTGGCTTTTTTTATTTTTCCTACAGAGTTTGGGTAAATTTGTCCATCTTGTGTATAGTTTTCATATTTATATTCTTTATTCTACTTCTGCATTTGTTGTTTTGTTTCTTATACTTGTATTTGTTTCTAGCTACTGCAAGATGTGACTTATCTTATCACAAATTTATCAAGAAAAGTCTGTGAAATGTAACCTCTCTTCAATCTTCACTTTATATGCTTTGAAAATGTAACATTTGTTTTTGCAGTGATTATTCTGGTAATTATGTTTGATTGCTTGGTCTATCTCATGTCAGGAAAGAGTTTGAATTTATACTTGTAGGTCTTAATTAACTCAACTAGCCTTCCAAAAGTTAAAAAAAAAGGTTACTTTCATATACATGAGAGAAAAAAATATTATCAAAGAATTTGAAAATCTCAAACCAATGAATTTTTGCCTTTTTTTTTTTTTTTTTTTTTTGGCTCAAAAGTCACCAGAAATGGACTAATTGATTAATCGGCTGATTGTAATAGGTCTAATTTGCTTTTACAGCCATCATATTATTTGCAGGTTTGCTCTTCTTGCTGTAATGTTCCCTAAAACCTCACTAAAGAACACACATCCCATTTAAAATGACTATGGTCAGTGTAAACCACATTAGTAACAAGCTTCACCCACTGATGCACACAAGGAACGACAGTGTTGTATTGTAGTCACTAAGCCTCGCAAGTCAGCAAACCACTGGAAAGTGTGACCTTTTCGGAGTTGTAGCCCAGTCTAATTAATTAGTTGTTGACATTTCTAGTTATTCAGTCGAGTCACTGGGGCCTGAGCAGCTCGAGCAGATATGATGTGAGGAAATTGTAAAGAGGTTTCTTCGTTCTGTTGGGACCCCGAACAACAATGCGTAGGATGACTTTCTATTCTATTAAAACCAGCTTGTGAGTCCTTTTGTATGCTGAATTAGCAGAGGTAGACAAACTATTCTCAACATATTGTAGGTTGAGATGTGGGTGTTTACTGATAAGCAACACAGCCAGATTGCCAGAGTTTGACGTGATGCGATTTCTGAAATGGTAGAAAAGGGAAAAGAAGAGCGGCACGCATCAAAGCTCCAGTGGCCAGAGCTGACAGACGGACTGAACCGATGTGGAAGGAGTACAAATGGAATTCTCCTAACTTTTAGTCTTTCAAAAGTCTTCTGTCATTTACAAACCTACAGGTGCACAAAAAGATATGACAAGTGTGCAATGTCTGACTCTAGATAACTTCTCCCAAAACACATAATTTACTGCGACTTTCAGTGACTTCAGTTTTCACTTTTCTTTCCTGCAAAATGTCACAAAACAATCATGCAGTCATCAGTTAATTTTCCAATGATTTATTTCATGGCAGTAAATGTGAAATAAGATGCCAATAGAAATAGTTTTTGATGGTTAGTCTTATGGAGTCATTGACTAAACTAACGTACATGGTAAAAACAAACAAAACAAAGTCTGTAGCAAAACTGAAAATCTGATGGCACGGATGCTATAAATATATGTGGAGTACTGCAGTGATTAAAACTGTAAAAAACATTAAAAAATAATGGCAAAAATGTGTAAAATAATTTGATCAGATTTAAATCCAGTGTAACTTTATTAAAAAAATGGCTTTGTAAAAGAACAAATTGCCTTCTAGAAAAACTGATTTTTGATGCAGACATTTATTTTAGAGTCCACTCAGCCTATTTGGTGAACCCTGACGCTGCTAAAGCTTTTGATTATCTCCAAATTATGTCCTTCTGATCAGACGTAGTACAGACGGTGATATTTAGAGATGTTGTGTAATCTCTGGTGACTTTATGACGTTCACGCTGCTTTTTCTTGCCCTGCTTTTTGAAAAGCAGTCTTGACAAAAACGCAAACCTGCCTTTAGCAACGGCGCTGACGTCAGCAGTCGCCCCGAAGAATGTGGTAGTTTTGCCTCTGAGAGCATCTTTTCTCAAGGCTACCAGATGACAGCTGAGGATGGGCTCCGGTTTCCTCTCTGGAGGCTCGATGGTGACTCAGTCTGAGGCAGGGTGAGGCCAGCAGGATGTCAAAGACTGACACAAACAGATTGAGTCATGACCTTCAGCGGGGGGGTCATGATCTCCCAGAGATCTTCTGTAGTGTCTTTTACCCTGAGGTCCTGTAAACATATGTGTCAAACGAGATGAAGAAATCAGCAAATGTGACTGACAGGGAAATGGTTTACGACAAGAAATACAAGTTTCCTAAAAAACTAACCAACCCAACGCGTAGATTATTGGGGCTTTGAGAAATGGCATCAAAACACTTTGAAACTCTGCTGTTTCTTTGCTGTGGCTCTCTTGCCTTTTGAATGGTTGCACTAACTCAGACATGTATGGATTTTTCTTGCCTGTTTGTCAGGAACTTGAGGAGAATTACCAGCGGGCCTACTCTGAAGCCCTGACTGCTTTTGGGAATGGAGCCCTGTTTGTTGAGAAATTTATCGAGAAGCCCAGACACATTGAAGTACAGATCCTCGGTAAGTGCACTGCCTCTGTGTTCTTCTGTTTTCATGTGTACGCGAATTGACTGAGTTTCATTAAAACGACATACAAGTCCTTGAACTCGGTGGCTGTGCTGAGCGAGGAAGGGAGACGGATGAACAATGGGAGCGAATGAGATTTATTGGCCAGCAGAGAATTCTCCATTCGCCATTATTTCTTCTCATTACGCTGAATGTAACTCTGCAAACACTCTATTACAGAAGTGAAATTCAACACCAACATTTACGAGAAGCCTGTCTGCACTTTGAGCACATCCTGTAATGCAGAATTCGATGTGCATTTGAGTGCCACGTGTACAGTAGCTACTTGTGTTTTCAGGTGTACATCTGTCTTTCGGAGTGTAATCCAGCGTGTGTGTGTAGTCACTTTGATTAATTACTGTCTTTAGGGCATGAAAAGGATTTTGTGTATTTCTGAATTACCTGTTCGCAGCCCTCTGTTTTCCCTCAGTCCCTACATCCCTGCCTCAATTTTCCCTTCATGTTTCTCCCCTTTCCCCCCCCCATTTCCACTTCCTTGTTGCCACCCATTTCCCTCTTGTTCCTTTCCAAATATCCAACCATCTGATTTTGTATTTGACCTTTTGGATTTAGCTTTCTTTCATCCAACAGCCTTTATACGCTGTGTGATAGCTGTTCATGCAGGTCATACACTGTGAGGTGGATCCAATTAAAACTTGGTGACAATCTGTTTGAGACTGTAGCATGTCAGTGGTGAGGTATAGCAGATTGTGCGATTAACAGGTGGTAGGTTGTTATCCTGGAACCGTTTTTTGCTGCTATTTTGACTCATTCTGCTAGAATGATTACTGCCGATTGAGTATGATGGACAGTGTAAGCTATTAAAGCAATGACATTTGCAGTGAATTATATATTGCGTAATTTTTCAGTAAAAAATATCGCTTTTCTGCTTTGTATTCTATCAGACTAACTGGTTTGGGTTGTTGAACTGTTTAAATAGGACACTGGGAAAAGTCACCTTAAAAGTCCCATATTAAGCCCCTGTTTAGCAAATTATTGAATATCTCCCATGTTTTTAGATCAAAATAGTGCAAAGATGGTTTATTTGAGCTCCTGGTTACAGTCCTGTTCTAAACGATAGTCCACTGGGTGCCCATTACCTGAGATGTTGAGTGCATTAATACTGTTGTGTTTACTCGTGCAGCCAACAGCAGAGCATTTGTTGCGGCTAAAACATTTCCGTTTTCATCTTCTATGTAGAAACATGACTAAATTCTTACTGACTTATAGGTATTGACCAATTGTTAGGTTGGGTTTTCACCATTTTCCCGATCATCACATATGCTTTCAAACAGTTTTCTGATTAAATATATCATTTTAAAATGCTATACTTTGGTTCGGATGCAGCCACCTCTCACTATTTGTGGTCTAATACTCATTGTAGGCTCTGGAAAAATGTTGATCGACCCCTATTCACTTGTGGGACTGAAAAAATGTCAGTAAGCGGCTTCATAATTTCACAAAGTTTTTTTTTTTACCTTCAAGTCTATAAAACATACAAAATACCAAAGAAGGCAAGTTGTTGATTGAATAATTGAGAAAATATTTGATCTGCGGCTGTGGCCAGTCTTCTGCAGCACTGTTACACATTATTAAAAAAATCTTAGGTTTTTCTTTGTTAGTTTCTAAACTATATTTTTAGACTTTAGTCCTGCTTGCGAGAATGTTGCCAGAAAGTAGCCTACTGAGTTGTAGCTGCTGTCAAATTTTGGGGCCAAATTGCCACTGAGGCTGACTTTAGTTTCCTCTGTGTTACTTTCACTCCTCCTGTACTTGACTGCAAACACACCACTCAACCACTCCTTTTCTTCATGCACCTACTTATCTCCTAATTTTCTTTGTTCCTGCCGCTGTCATTTCCTCACCTACTTCTCTCTTTGTCTTTCCTCAGGCGATAAATATGGAAATGTCATCCACCTCTATGAGAGAGACTGCTCCATTCAGCGGAGACACCAAAAGGTGAAG
This sequence comes from Acanthochromis polyacanthus, assembly GCF_021347895.1. Classification (NCBI taxonomy): domain Eukaryota; kingdom Metazoa; phylum Chordata; class Actinopteri; family Pomacentridae; genus Acanthochromis; species Acanthochromis polyacanthus. The sequence continues at coordinate 8,900,675 of NC_067135.1, read as the reverse complement.
TCCTCATTTTAAAATTCATCCAGCCTGGCTTAATGTTTGAATTTATTTAAGATTATCTTCATGGCATTTCTTCTGCATTATGCAGATTAGCGTGAAGTGGCTGGTAATGGTGGGCGGGCAGGAAACAAAGGTCATAAGCAGGAATCACACCTCCGAGCAACACAGTCTGCTGAATACACAACTAACTGCAGTGTTTTATTTCCCTTTTATTTAAACAAACAAGCCAATTAAGCAATATATTAAGAAATAAGGTGATTATACTGTTGATTACAGCAATGGCTATATTAGCTCAGGTGGCCCTGAGTATCATAGAATGCTCCGAGCAGCAGGGGGTAAGAGGATTTTATTCCAATAAAAATTAGCCTCTGCTAATGCTACGTGAATGGGAGTCTTAGCAACAACTGCAGCAACTGTATAATCCTTCAGCAGATCAACTTGGATCCACAAAAACATTTTCTTTGGGAGTGATTCTCACTCAGTAGCCATTTTTCCCAGATTCTTTGGTTTGCTTCTAAAGGCTTGGTCACACCGCCTGAACTTTGCTGGAGCGTTTTTTTGAACGGTGAAAAAAAATCATCACCGCTCGTAACCGTTCACCACCGTTTAACAGAAGTTGGCCCCCGTTAAAGCAACGCCGTATACGCTCGGCCACCGCTGATGTTTCTGGAGGGGCCCTCCTACCGCTCCGAAAGTTTTGAGCCGCACAAAATATTGCGAGCGGTGAGGAGGGGGCACCCCCGCTCCACCAACGCCCAGTCAAAGTTTGGCACCGCTAGACGCAAGTTCGTGGACGCTTGGGTCCGCTAGGCCAACGCAGAAATCTTGAACGCTGGACCACCGCTGCTTCGCCAGCATTGCCCGGGCGGCAATTAAACGTTGCACAAACTTCGGTGGAGCGGTTGTAAGCGTTTTACGAGCGGACACGGGGTTGCTGGAATGGTGTCGGACGTTGAAACAGCGATCCATGGCGGCCATGAACTTTGGTTTGGCGTTGGTATAGAGGTGTCGGAGCAGGACCAGAATTTGGCTATAAATACGGGGAGAAATGGACCAGGAGCTCATTTGGAATCGAGCTGCCGTTGAGTTCAGACCTCATCTATATCGAATTTGCTCAAAGTTACAGTAAAACTGTATCACCGTAGCCTAGCCGCGCTAGACAACCCACGGCAACGAATTTAATTCTCTGCCAGGGTGGGTCTAGTTACCCTCCATAAGGCTTGAGGCTGGATTCTCCTAAAACTGGCCGGACCAATCACCATGAAGTGTAGAGTCAGAAGGCGGGCGTAACGAAGTAACGACAGAGGCGTGACGATTCTGACAGAAACAACCGGCGCACAATAAACAGTTATCTTTCGACTCGGCTTTGGCCACAGCCCTTAAAGATTTGAAGCTAAAATTCAACTTGAAAGATAAACAAAGGACAGCACTTAAGTGTTTCATTGAGAAGAAAGATGTATTTGGACTTATGCCGACGGGATATGGCAAATCCTTAATATACCAGTTGGCTCCGCGGCTCCGCTGGTTGGGAAGCTAATGGGACTTAGCCACACAATCCGCCGGTGCTCTCGAAACCACGTCAGCCTATTCGTTGCGTTGATTGGTTGTATACCTACCCAATTGCTGCAGAGGGATTTGATGGACAACCTTTTAGCCTGCCTCCCTCCCTGTTGAGCTTCCCTAGACCCTTGTGCCGTCAGAAACATGGGATCTAGCAAGGCTAGGCTAGTATCACCATGGATGCTGAGAGACTTGCTATGATTGGTGCACTAGTCCAGCAGCAGAATCGGAACCTCCTCAGATTGCAACAAGCTGTTGACAGAAGGAGAAGAGAGAGAAGGAGAGACAGAGTTGTGTGGGCCTCTTCTTTTGTCCACGTGGCATGATGAACTTCAGCTGTTGACTTCTATCAAAAATCTATCAGAACTTGTATCAAAACGATCCGTTCAGCTACGTAGTCACAAGCGGTATGCCGCTAAACCAACTTTATACCCCCGCCAAGCCAACGCCCGCATGCGCAGAACGCCGCTAAACCAACGCTCGCGTCACCGCTAAACCAACGCTAAAGCAACGCCGGCTTCAGCGGTGCACCGCTAAGCCAACGCCCGCTACCGCTAAACCAACGTGGGCTTCAGCAGTGCACCGCTAACCCAACGCCCGCTACCGCTAAACCAACGTGGGCTTCAGCAGTGCACCGCTAACCCAACGCCCGCTACCGCTAAACCAACGTGGGCTTCAGCAGTGCACCGCTAACCCAACGCCCGCTACCGCTAAACCAACGCTAAACCAACGTGGGCTTCAGCGGTGCACCGCTAAACCAACGCTCGCTACAGCTAAAGCAACGCTAAAACAACGCCGGCTTCAGCGGTGCACTGCTAAGCCAACGCCGTGTTCTCGATTTTTTTTTTTTCCTTTTTTTTCCCCCCATTTTGTGCGTGGTGACGAGCGTTGTCGAAATTCGACCCCCCCCCCCCTACCGTTCAAGGAACGCTCCAGCAAAGTTCGGGCGGTGTGACCTGGCCTTAAAATGAAACCAGGAATTACATTATCACCTGATTGTCAAATAACAAAAAAAAAATCACCACTTAGTGAAACAATGCTCCCTTCAGAGGAAGCTGATTAACATGTGTAATATTTCATTACATATTGTCACCTCAGAGCAGTTTTAATCATGTGTTCTCATCACTTTCTTTCTTTTGCTTTAATAAAATTATAGATGATAATCATATTAATGGCTCTGTTCATGCCAGAGCTGCTGGTCTTTGATTCTGTGAGCCTTAATCTGTCTCTGCCCTTAATCTAAGATCTCTTTGAATCTCAGAAACAAGAATAGTTGCTTGTTGAAATAGATTTAGGATGGTGGAGCGCTGATGGGATATTTTTAGGTTTCTTCTGTGTCGTGGAAGTGCTATTCATACTTGGAGAGGGTTCTTTTTTCAGGGTAAGATTTGATAAAGATTTTAATTGAGTTCTTGTGGTTTTGAGAGAGTTCCCCCCCCCCCCCCCCCCCCCAAGCCTCACACAGGTCATGTTGTTTTCAAACTGATTTCTATTATTTTTTTTTGCATGGGTTGACTTGTTTCACACAGTGGAACTAAACAATCAGCTGAACCCAGCAGCAGCTGCGGTCAGACTGAATAGAAGACTGATTGTAGCTACAGATGATTAATTTCATGTAATTTATTGTAATTAAAGTGACAAACTGTATCAAAAAGGGGAAAAAATAAAGAAATTGTAGTATAAAACTGAATGTCAGTAGGTAAAGCTATTCTGTTCTTGTCTCATTTGTGAAGTAGGAGGTCATGAGGGGATTTGGATGTGTTATTAAAAGCGCCATTGATATTAAAGGGAGTACCATATCTTATGAACTATAGATTGAATTGCTGTGTTATAGGAACAAAGCCACTTGCAGTAGCGAACCAATAGACGCTCCTCTGCCAACTCTGTAGTCTCCTACAGCTCTGTGGAGCTTTTTAACACCTTTCAGCTCATTGTTTTATCACCCACAGCTCTGTTCACACTCGCTGCTGTCTCGAACACCTTTTTTCACCATTAAAATAAATCTGCTGTAGACCACCAGCCCAGCACCAAGCAGCTGACAGAGCAGATGAATGGATCATGTTTTACAATCAGACAACCTTCAAATAATGACTGGACATGGAAAAGATGCAGGATAACATAGTGTGACATTTCATATCGATTTATTTAACAGTCTTCTGATTTCCAAGCAGTTTCTGAATGTTTTTCTTTGTTTGTCACATTTTTTTCTTCCTGTGGGTTCATTTTTTTTTAACTGCAATATGAAGTCCTGCACCTGTAAGGAAATGGCACAGCTGTGACTAGGAGAGGAAACTCAAATCTCTGCTGTCCGTTATAACAAGTTTTTAATGCTAGAAATCATTATGGATTTTTATACCTACTGGTTTTAGAAAAAATAAGAAAAACTCACAATCAACACATACAGGAAATGTATGTACAAATGGAGTTACCAGTGCCGGAAAAATGTATAGTAGCTCTACATATCATAAATACTTCACTTGCATTTAAAAAAAAAATATATATTTATCTACATGTCTCCTGTCTCCTTTGTGCAAACACAGCCTGCAGTTCAGCTGAAAAATCTCTGAATATTTGTCACGTGAATGTCGGTCACGAAGGAGAGCAGAATTTCTATTTTTGTTCACACAATCTGGTTAATGCAAACTGTTTATTTTTGGCAAAGTTTTTACTAGACAAGTTTTATAAATTATAATTAACCTTAATGATTCTTTGTTACAGTCTCTGGCTCTGATAATTGATGTAATCTTGATGATTAAAAAAAATAACTCTCCTTTTAACCCCTGGCATATTTGAGGTTCAGTTACTATTCATGCCAACAGAGAATTGGTTTTAAATTGCACATTTCTTCCAGTGCTTCAGCGATAAAACCAGTTGATATCTAGTGTGATAAAAGCTGTGCAAAGAGAAGCACATTTTCAGACTCAGTGTCAGGTTAAATGAATCAGAACTGAGTGTTTTCATCCTGGTACCACCAAAAGAGTCAAACTTAATTATTAAAGTCGATCAACATCTAGGCCTCTTAAGTGTTGTCGGTCATTAAGCTAAATTGTGCAACTGTCGCTTCTGTTGTTTTGCTGCTGTTGTCAGTTTGGTGCATTTCTATTCTGACAGCGTGACACACTGTGGCAATATCAATAAAACGCTGTTGTTTTGAAGGTTGTGGAGATTGCACCGGCGTTCCAACTGGACCCTCATCTGAGAGACCGACTTCACGCTGATGCAGTCAACCTTGCCAAACAGGTACGGTTGTGTGTTTGGTGCTAAAGCCAATAACAATCAGTCACAACGCTCTTGTGACATCTGCTGTCTCTTTCTCCTCTTTCTTTTGTTTCAGTCTATCATACAAGCTTTTCCCCAAGGTTCAGGTTAACTAGACCATTTCATTACATTAGGGGAGCAGTGCCTGACTAAATGGAAGGAAGGTTTTATGACGGAGCCCTTACTTAGTCATTTTTTAAGCACGGACTGTACAGAATTAATAGGTACGTGTTTAAAATAGTTTAAAATGTTCATGTGGCCATAGCCTGATGTTAAGGCAGTATTTTGTCTGTTGTCGAAGCAGGTGTTGGCATGTTGAATGTGCAGTGTCAGAGTTTTGACCACTTAAGTAAAGTTGGCAGACTGAAGGAGAAATGGCTCACTGAAACAAAAAAGGGTTTTCTGGAGAGGACTCTGCAGCAGTGGGTTGTGTTTAGGAAGTCTGAACAAATTCTGAGCACTGTTCATTTTTCTGTCTATAATTGGGCTGCAAAACAACTGGATTCTCCCCAGGAATTTTAATGCGCTATCTACCTGCCATTTAAATGAGGGCCACATTAGTGCTTTGCCAAACTTCGAAAATGAAAATACAATTTGGAAATGGGTGGAAATGGATGTCAACAGTGCAGACAGTAAATGCAATTCAGGAAATGAGTTTGAGTGCGTTTTTCGAGGACAGTTTTTATGACTGTTGTACACTCTGCTTTGGGGACAAAAAAATAAAAAACATTCCCTTGCGAAGTGACAGCGCACCTTGTTTTTAGCTTTTTTAAAACCATTTGTCTGGCTTTGCCGTCGCCGACAAGTTGGCTCAACTATGACAGCATCACTTAAAAGTCAAGCCTCATCTCTCAGAGGAGAGTTGAAGAAATGGCCTTTTCGGGTAATGGCCCAGTTGAGGAATGGATGGAAGTGAGAAGGGAAGAGTGGGAGAGCAGGGCAGAGACAAGGATGGTGATTTGCTAAAGAAATGACCTTGATAATACTGATGGTTATGTAAGAGAGAGAGCGATAGACACTTTATGTGAGACTCACGATGTGACCTTGGTCCAGTGAGGACTTTGTTCTGCAGTAATCATATCACAACATCAGCCAGCTCATCTGCTTAAAGTGACAAACCATGTCTGCTCGTGTGTGTTTAAGAGCAGCAGAGTCAAACTGTAGTCCATGACTTTTCTCTGTGTATTATGATTTGAAACAAGAGTGATGTTGCTCTTATAATGACTGTGTGCGGATGACGGCTACCAACAAAAGTACACCACGAATGCATGCACATAGCCTTTTAGTGTTCTGGAGTGCAAGGACATATTTCAGCTCCATCACCACTACAATGTGCTGCGAGAGCGTTTACTGCTGTGTTAGCAATTCTGGAGAAAGAGTCTTCCGTTTCCAAACCTTAAAGTTCAGATTAGCGTAATGATTTCTGTGTCAAACACTCGTAGTAGTCAGATAGTCAGACAAAGTAAAATATACCTGTATCAGTAAATCATTTCAGTTTCTTCTAGTCAGCTTTGTGTATTTAGTTTACTACAAAGTGTGAAAAGACAACAAAAGGAATGTCCTTGTTTACAAATGTTAAGGTATTGATGACAAGTTTGAATGCAGACCGTTGTGGTGTGTGTTATCGTGGCTGGATGATTCTGAAAACATGTTGGGCGTTTGTTCTGTGCTTGTCTCCCATCTTCTCTGTGCTAATGTAGCCATTTTTTTTACAGAATCTCATTAATGCAGGGAGTTAATATTTGTTAAATTTTTAAATCAGACATGTTAAATAAACTGACTTTGATTCAATATCATGATTTGTAGGCTTGGATTTGATTATTTTCCTAATGGAACTGCATATTACAGGCGAGTCAGAGGGTTAAAGAATAGATTGGAGCTAATACTTCTACTTGAATAACATTTTAATGGCATTACTTTCTACCATTACTTGATGCTAATTCCACTGAAAAAGCACACCTTTGACGATAGGGAAAGGTATGGGTGTGTAGATTTTTCCTCTCTACCAGTCAAAGCAGTCAGCTTTGGCTCTGAATAAGCCTTCATAGGGTTAGTGAATAGTAAATATAGTGCTATGAATGTGTGGAGTCACACACACACACACACACTCAGCTGAAGGATCAAACCTGCAGCATTTTCAGATTATCACCAGGGGTCTCACTTTCCCTCGGCCTCACCATCCTTTTTTTTTCTTTTCAATTTCCAGGCCTTGCTCCCCCTCCTTTCCTTTCTCCATCTCTACTGCCACTGCATTTCCCTGCTATGTGTTGTGACTGCATTTCACTTTGAGTCAGTTCCCTCAGTGAAGGCTTCCACTTTCAGAACTGAGGCCAGCTCTCACCGCAGGTATTAAAACATGCTCCCTAAGCACCACCGAAGATGAACTTGTGTGTGTGTGTGTGTCGACCTGTGCGTGTTATCGAGTGTACAAGAGCAAGTGATGGTGCACAGCGACATTTATTTTTAATGAGTCATGTGGATGTTACTGAATATAAAATACACAAAAGGACATTTGTGCAGCACATGTGTTTTCACATAACAGTTGCTCTTCTCCACATACTTGTGTTAAAAGGTGCTTTCTCCAAGAGGGCAGTTATTCATACGTTCCTGCTCTTGTCGAGACCTTCAAAATCTTTCATTGTGCCCTGTAAGGTAGCTGTGCTCAGACGCCGTAATGCGTTTAATTTGCAGCGTGATTGCAGCCTTTTCATTTTCATCAGCGGCTCAATGGGTTTTAATAATGTAGTTCACTAGATGTGGACCTGCTATTCGCACACTCTCTTGCTTTTTTTTTTTGGACACCGCATAGCAACGCCTATACCACAAAATCTTTGTTATAAAGGCTGCTTAGTGGATATTCTGTAAATACTAAAAGATCAGTGAATCGTATACTATCCCTGCTCATCTTTTTGCATGCCCACACATACACTTACGCGTATGCAGTGCTGTGAAAAAGTATTTGACCCCGTCCTGCTGTCTGTTTTCTTTTTTTTGAATATCTGGTATTATGAGCCAGATATTCAAACTAAATCTGAAGTACAACAAAGACATAAAAAACAATACAAGTTTGAAATAATTGTGCCAACTAAGCCCACGTTCAACCACAGAACCACCAAATTGCATTGATAGCTGTTTGCAGCTGTATAAGAAACGCCAACCTGATGACCACCAGCCCTGTTGAATAAATTCATGGCTTAGACCGTTTTAAGTGGCATGAAATTGGCAAAAAGGTCCCACATTATGCTGGAACGATGAAGTGAAGAATGGTTCAGGCCTGAGAAGAGTTACAAAGCTATTTCTTCAGGACTTCAAAGATACACAGTGAGAGACATTATCTGCAAATGGCAAAGACTTGGGACAATAGTGAACCTTTACAGAGGTAGATGAACAGCTACAAGTCATCCAGGAAGTCAATGAAGAACTGAGTTCAGACCTTGACTCCGCCATTCTGTCTATTTTGTGTTTACAAAGTTATTTCTTGTGCTCCAGGACTCCACAAAGAGAGACATTATCTACAAATGGTGAAGACTTTGAATAATAGTGAACCTTTACAGAAGTGAATGACCTTTCAGAATTCCTGCAAGAGCACAGTGATAAGTCATCCAGGAAGTCACAAAAGATCTAAGCTGCTCCAGACCTCTATCACCTCAATAAACGGCAGCGTTTATGGCTTTCTGTTAGAAAACCACTGGGCTAAAATGGCATCCATGCACTGAAAGCTACTACTGCTGCTAACCCAGAAGCACATGAAGGCAGAACAGCCCAATGACTTGCAAACCATTTGGACTGCTGAGTCGAGAACTGATCTTTTTAGGAGACAGGAGTCCTGTTGGATCTGGAGTAAACCAAGCACAGACTTCCACAAAAGAACACTGTACGTGGAGTCAAGCATGGAGGTTACAGTGTAATGCGATGCTTTGCTGCTCTGAGGCCGGGGTGACTTGTCGTAATTGAGGGAAACACGAATTCTGTTCTCTAGCAGAAGCTCCTGAAGGAGAATGTCAGGTCATCAGTCTGTGACTTGAAGCACAAGCACGACTGGGTAATGTGGCAAGACAGCGATCCCAAGCATAAGAGAAAGTCCACCTGTGAATGGCTCAAAAGGAAGAAAATGAAAGTTTTGAAGTCTGGAGCTGAACCCCATTGAGAGGCTGTGGCAGCACCTGAAAAGGGCAATTCATCCTTGATAACCCTCCAGTGTTGCTGCACTGAAGCAGTTCTGCAGAGAAGTGTGGGCAAAAATTTCACCACAGCAATGTCAGAAACTCATCCAATTTCTATTTCATTTCAGTTGTTGCTGCTTTATTATTATATACTGGATAACCTTTTTCCTGCAAGAACAGAATTATCATTTGAAACGGATTTTGTGTTCACTCAGGATGTCTTTTTTTTTTTTTTTTTTTTTTGCAGACGCGTGTCAGTTTTGCACACACAAATAGAATAAATTGCGGGAAGTCTTTTCTCCTGCTTCTTCACACACCTGCTATTTCTGGGCTCTTATCTGGTCTTAATGGTGGCTCCATAGTGCGGCCGCTCGGTCCCCCTTCATCTTGCCATCTGTACGCAACACCCGTCTTCCATTACCAGCAGCCTCCATCGTAGTCTTTCAGAGAAGCAGCAGTCTTTGAACTCACTGCAGGCCACAGCATTTCATGATTGAATGTCCTAGAGAACAAAGTTGCCTGGCAACACTGACGGCTGCAGGAAGTTACTTCAGCGAAAAAGGGTTTTGAGCTCTGGGTGGATATCAAGCCAAACCTCAGAAGAAAATCAGAGCTATTGTCAAATGGCTCACTATGCTGTTGTGTGTTATCTGCTGCTCAAACAGCAGATTTCTTTTATTCTTGTTTGGAAATGGTCCTTTTTTTTTTTTTTTTCCCCCCCCTCTTGTATTCTCTTCTAGTCTGGCTGCCGTGTCGATGCTTTGTTCTTTTTGTGTTTTCAGAGGGGAGGACTGTGGATGACATTTCATTTAACGAGCAATACCCCAGCTAGTCCAGATTGGTTTTGTGATTGATGCAGCTCACTATAGAAGTGTGCGATTTTAATAATGACAATGATTGGCCCACTGTTTGGACTTGTCACACATTCCCTTTCATCCATGTGTGTTGATTTTGGCGCTTTTTTTTAGTACCTCTTTGACATCTGTGCAAGTGTGCAGCAGTTGTATTTGGTATTTTAGCATCTTATTTGGGCAAGAACTCACTTTCCTGAACCATCAAAAAGTTAAATGTGGTGTTGGGAGGCATGCAACATCTGTGCGCAAATGGGCTCCAGTTTAGTGGGCATATGCTCCACAATCCTGATGGATCAGCAGACAGACGTAAAATACCATGCCGTAGACACAGCACATTACGTTTGAGAAATTTTATTACACTCAGCATTTAGAAAGTTGCAGACCTCCCTGAGAGATTTGTGTCAATAACAAGTGAAGACAAAGTGGTGCATTGCTGACTGGCTCTGCATAAATCATCTAAGATACGTTTACTGATGTTTGACAGCAGATTAGTTACTGTTTGGTTTTACTGGGTCACTGAGCGGGAGGCCTGTTAATACTGAATGCTCTGTCCTTTATACTTGTGTGTCTTGTAAAGTGTGATAAAGGTTCAGTATCATTCATGGACAGAAGCTTGAGGTGTGCCAAGTTCAAAGGTGCCTTAAGCTCCTTCTGCAGTGTGACTGACCAAAGTTAGTCTAGTCTTGTTTTTTTCCTTATGTCTGATCTGTTTTAACTGTTACCTTTTTGCAGTAGTTTCCCCCTTTTTGGGCCACTGCAAAATTACTTTACTATGAAGGAAATGGTTCCATATTGTTGAACTTTCCCAATATCACACTGTGCCATTAAAGTGTTTGCAGGTTCATAAAGAGTGAAGTTCATGATATAGTGTCTGTTTAGGGAATATATATAATTCCACTTTCTGAGCAAGATGTTAAGGAGAAGTTGTAGTCAGACTGCTGGAATTGTGAACTACTCTTTTAAATACTGGTGCACATTTGCTTTTGCAACTTGAACCCAATTCTTTTAGTCCCTATTGTCTGTAATGACAATATGTGCAGTTATGTGCAAAAAGGCCAAAGACATACAGTTGCAGTCAGGTCAGTGATACCATTTGACTGTTTTACACCTTCATAATGTTTTTAACTTCTTCTGTTCTTGTCCTTGGCTTTGGAAAAGCGGTGTTTTTATTTATGTCCAGATAGTGATACAGCTGACCATTTTATGTACTAGTTTGTGCTGCGCCCACACTTTGGGCTTTTCTCCAGTGAATCTCGGAACTGTCTTTGTGTTGCAGTTTGGCAGCAAGATCCAACTCTTTTCAGTACTTACCATGACTGGGGTTTGGCAGAGGCAGATATTGTGAAGGACTGTTAGCAAATGACAAAATGCAAGTCTGATATGGAGTAATACAGCACTTGAAACAAATGAATTGGATTCACCTGAATCTACAGTTGGTGCATTAGCACTGTGTGAAGTACTTAACTTGTCTCGCCAAGGATGCATAACACGAAAGGAGCAACAGTTCTTGGAATGGTTGTTGGCTAAATAACAGGCATACCTCATTTTAAAATGCATGCCAGCTCACCTTAGATGTCTGTGGGCAACAGAACTGTCAAATTAGCTAAACATTTGTCATGCTGCGCGTGTGAGAAATGTGAGAAAGAGGAAAGACAAGCAGGTGTACATTTGTAGGCGGCTTTAATGCCAGCTAGACCTCACCTTCTGCCACTTTTGTTTCATGGTGTATTTATCGGTTTATCCTTAAGGCAGACGGGGCAAAGTTACTGTCAGATATTTTGTGCTGCTGTAATTAGGAATTAAATTCTGTTACTTGTGTGGGTGAGGAGTGTCGACAATTGAGGATTAGTTGCATTTACATTGAACATGCTCTAACCCACTCAGCTTTGTTAGTGTTTTTGGTGGCAGGGCGGGAGGTGTTCATTTTTAATTTCATTAACCAGCTGCAGCAGGAGGGCTGGCCTTTTTTTCATCTTGCATGAGGAGGTGATATGATTTATATTTTTTTCCCACGATCAAGATTAGTAATCAACAGCTGATATGCACTTGCAGTAAAAGTGAAAATCTTACTGTCAAAACTTAGAATAACACACACTGCACTAGAAAACTTTATTTAATTGCTTATTAAACTGTTTTACATGAACTATTGTCTTTAAATGTGTTGGCTAAGGCTTTTGGTGCATATATAAATGTCCAAATACGCGTGGCAGTCAGCCATGTGCAGGTGCACATCTGCGTGTACACATGTAGGTACTGATCAAAACACACAGTACTTGTATAATAATGTAGTGATGGCTTGTGAATCCTTTTTATTCCCTTTGTCAACATGTTGACGGCTGCTGCAGCTGGTGTGATCACATCACAAGAAATTAGCAGACAATACTGACTGTTTGCCCTCTGGTGGAGTGAAAGCAGTGGAAGGGGGTAGAAAATTCTAATTTGCTGCAGCGTTTGAAGTGTGAGATGCAGCGAAGAGAATGGAAGACAAAGATTTGAAATCTGTGTCTGAGATGACTTGAAGAGAAGCATCATTTGTGGTTGAGTGTTTTGGAGAACAAGCAAGAAATAATTTGTGTTCGTTGTTTTGCTTGATGGCTCACGCATTTTTCCACTGTGCTTTGAGAGAAGTGCTTCTCAGAAGTGTAAATATGTCCACAACTCGTCAGTACCACAACACAAAGGCATATCTCTGTGTTCCAGTGGGGTAGCAGAGTGTTGTGCATGTGCATATATATATATCAATATATATCCAGTTTAATCGAAACAGGATGAGATTAGGATTGTTTTTTTTAATGTTTAACTTTAGTTTTGTATTTTTTTTATGTGAAAGTCGTCCCATGAAAAGATCAAATTAATGTCTTTCTTCCCTACTCATGCAGTTATCCCCAAGACTTTTCATTCTCACTAAAAGGTGCATTTCAAATTTTTTTTTTTAGGCTCTGTAGTGTTTTGGCTAATATTACTCAAAAATTAGTAAATTATATTTGTTTGGGATGATTTTCATTCAAGAATTAATGCACATTTGGATATTCTATGGGCATTTTCAACAGCAAGACAATGTATGAGGGATTGGCTTGACCTTCATGGTAAAGAAGGGGCCTGCTACCTGACAAAACTGATTTTTAAATGTGTTTGAGTTTGTCTACACATAAAATATGTACAGTACAGTATGGTGGTGGGTTAAATTTGTTAGATGGTTACCTTTCACGACTGAAGAAATGGGTTAGTACTGGAAAAAGTGTTCATTACTACAGGTGCTAATGTTAGTTTTCATTTTTTCTTTTCATATCAAATGCAAGTGCAAACATGAGGCTTCGCCGTCTAATGTGACAAGAGTATTAGTACGTGCTTTCCTAGATGTGTTTCTACGTCCTGTACATATAAAGTGCTTTTCATAACCCTGAAGCACTTAATATGCATAAAAAAAATGATTTCAAGGGATCAAGGAAGAAGCATTTAACTGTAGGATGCATTTAACAGAAGCAAGGATTCCCATTTCAAGTGTCTGCAGCTTGACATCTTCCTCAAATAACAGCACCTACTGAGTGTGTCTATCATTGCAACCATCTTGCATGGTGTTACAGGCCTCTTGCTCCATGTCCTTCTGTAAAACTCTGTGTAGACACACATGTCTGTCAGTCCACTGAGGGTGTTAAACGTGGAATTAGTTCTGCTGTCAATCACCATGGTGACGGTGAGTGAAGATACGACACGCTCTCGCTCAGAAATCTTGTCCCCTATAGACACAAACACAGGAGGGGTTCACAAATTCAGACTGACTCAGCGTCTCTGGAGGTGGTCAGTGTACTGTAAACATTATTACTGCTTACAAACCCGCAAACATCCTGCCTATAAGCGTCTCTGCATGTTTAGTCCCATTTGTGACTTCAAAACCAGCAACGTTGTTTCGCCCGAGAAGATTGCTTAAATATTCAGTCAGGAAAACAAGCTTTTAGAACTGGGGTAGATGAAAAATATCCCCCCCTTTTCCCCCCCAGTGAGCTCATGCATCAGTCAGTTTTTGTCTTGTTTATTTTCGCTAATTTGCTTATGTTCTGTCATGTTTTTCTGTCTTTCTCGATTTGTCTCGACTTCTTCTTTGGTATTTTGTTTCTGTGGTTTTTCCTTTGTACTACCTCCTCTTTGATATTCAGTCCTCTTTATAATCCGAGCAACTCTGGTTCTTTCCTTTTTGTCTTCTAAGCTGCCAAACTTGTTTCCTCTTCATCAAGTTTATTCTGTGCGCATACACTTAAAGACAATATGTGAATGTCAGTAATGCAAAAGTAATATATCCATCAGTTCAAATCTGAACAGTCTTCCACTAAATATGCACTTTTAGTTGCAGAACGACTCTGGATTTCCAGGTTGATGCATTTTTATGGATTTTGGAGATCTGATCAGATAAAACTCAATAGAACATCTATAAAAAAAATTCCAAATCAGAAAATATAAGCAGTATGTGAAGCAAAAGTATGTCTTGTTAGTTTCCTTGTGGCATTGTTAAACTACTCCATTATCAGTAAATGTTGTTGTGACCCTGATCACTTGTTGAAATTGTATAATTGAGGAAAATAGTGTGTTTAAGCTGGAGTATGGGATTGTAATTAGGTGTATTTTTTTTTTTGTCAAATTCAGTGAATATCACCTCACAGTCTGCAAGCTGTCCAGTCTGTGTACGCTTAGAAGAATTCTGTTCTTCACACAGATCTGGCTCTGTAGATGAGAAACAAAGTGGCTCACATCGATCCTCGCAAAACTATTTCAAGTAGTCTAGTTTACATTGATCAGGAAAGGAGCAGTAAAAGTGAGAGGAGTGGTAAAACAGGCACATGTGCTCTTTTTCGTTTGCCTGATGACATCTGAACCTTGATGTCCGAATGAGCAGCATGCTCAACTTTCCGTAAAAGTCGCAACAGCAATCGTAGCAGGTCTGACCTAGTAGCATTTCTGTGTCACTTTCACCATGGCACAAATCTGAACCACATGCCTTTTGGTGACTCGATTGGCACAAGTGACATATTTCGAGTTGCGCGAATCGATTTGGGGAAGGTTTTTTCCGCACTTCAGCACCAATCTGTAAACTTCACCGAGCGCACAAAAGACAAAGTTTGAATGCCAAAATCACAAAATATCTCTCATTTGCTTTGACCTACAGTTTTACTTCCACTACAACCTGTCAGATTAATGGAACTTACTTTTAATTTAGATTGAATCTTTTGTTTGTGTTATGTATTATCCATCAGTTGATAGTGACTCTATCACAGTGTAAAGAGAATATATTTTTTTTTTACCATATGCACAGTGATTTTATACAAAAATTAGTGACTTATGAAAGCTTTGTGCAAATGTGATAAAAACACTTAGGTTTCTAGGATGCATTTCAATAAGTGCTTTGATATTTATGCAATATTGTCTCTACTGTTACCAGATTTTATTAAAATGAATCAAATTACACGATCACTGCCGGCTTTTAGCTATCATCTACATATAAATGAATCTATTTTGTTCCATTCTGTTATCATTCAGTCTGTGATCAGAAATGAAAGCTGCCCAGTGTCTAAGCTATTTGATGAAAAACACTGAAAAACTGAGTTTCACAGAAAGCCTCCGAAATAAAATGCCACAGTTCCACCCACTCTATTTGATTGACAAGTGGTCTAAAGGAGGGACATTGCAGAAAAACAGCATCGATGAAACAAAGCAAAAATAATTCAGTGTATAAGATGGCAGTGGTTCATACAAACACTAATTTTTTTTTTATAACCAAAAATAATTCTCGCTTGTTTTCTCCAAAATCTCTGCTTTTCTGCATTCTACCCTTCTCGTTTTCTTTCGCTTCAGTCGATATCCATGTGTGTATACAGTGTACACTGTGTGCAGAAAGCAAAGATGGATTCTGCTGTGCTCTGTGTAATGTAGGATGCATAAAGTAGTGCAGGAGTCTTGCATGTCAGGGTGACATTGGCACTTGTGATTGGATGGTTGCTATTTTGAGCATCCGTGGCTTGTATCTGCATGCCAGCAGACTCTTCATTTCTGTGTGCACCCTCATGCCTGTGTTCTGCATGCATTTGCAGAAGTAAGCCCGGCTATGAGTGTGATATTGAAATGGACAGTGCTTTTTTTCTGCTGATTATGAATGGCAGGGTGAGCTTTTTGGGAATCGAATCCTACAGACAGGAAAGTCAGTGATCTGAGACTGTCTAGGAGGGAGACAAAGATGGAGGGGAAGAGGTATCAGTTGAGACCGGGGGCTGATGGAGCACGACAGTGAAGCACAAAGCAAAAGGAGGGAAATGAGTGAAGGGAGAAGCATGTAGCAAAGAAAAAGGTGAAAGAATAAACTCGTACGAAAACACATAAGGTGTTCAGACGCTACAGGAACTGAGACAAGAGGAAGTGAGGGGAAAGACAAAAAAGGGAAGGTATTGATTCTTTCTGCCAGCTGGGGAGGGGGAAACTCAATCCAACTGTGCTTTCTTGAAATTAGAGCCAAGGGAAAGTTGGAAGGATGGGGGGGGGGGGGGGGGGGGTATAGAGAGCAGAAAGCAAGCTTTGGCACTGTTTGTCACAATGTGCAGTAATAACACTAAAGAACGGTGAAAAGTAAGTGCTTATGAATAATAAATGGTCACAGCGGCACTTGGTGCAGACGTCGAATAACTGACTTGAAAACTGCAAAATGAAGCAGCTCTTTTCGATTTGGATTATACTTTAACTTTCAAACTGTAGATTGTTCTTGAATAGCAGCATTGTGATAGAGTTGAAAGGACCTCTGAAACGACAGAAGTAGAGATGCGGATCACAACTGGCACTCAAAACATCTCAGCTAGAGGATCTTCTAAAGAACCACAACACAGCAGATGCCAAACAAAGGCACGATTTGAAGTCTGAATTACACATAAACTAACATTGGGAAGCTTAAGTGGCTCTAAAGGTAGGAGTGTTTGGGTGAATTGTGTAGAATACTTTATCTTGAACTCTCATATTTTCTTAGTGTAACTCAGGAAGAGCACATGTGAAGGCTGTATTATTATTGAAGTGAGTCATAATTTTGTCAGTACTTACTCGGTTCACTGGGACACTTAATATAATGCAAACCGTGGTAATAGTGCAAGAGTTTCCTGTTTGTTTAATGTGAAGTTGTAGTGTTCTCAGTTTAAGAGCGGTGGAAGTGACATTTTTTTTTTTTTTAACTGCAGATATGGTTAGTTTATAGTCCTGTGGCTAAAACTTCATGGTAAAATAATACAAGCAGCGGAAAATGAGAGATACTACTTGGCTTTTAGGAGTGCAAGGACTGAGGAAGTGTTGGATTTGAAGCTGTACAAGTGGTTTGTTCACATGCCGACCACAGATGCTTGTCATAAACTTCAATTTTGTGTATCTTTGTAGTCCAAATGAGCTTGTTTTCCTAAGATAAAACATGAGAAGCTGGCCCTTTTGGATACATTCAGCATATTTTGAGGCTGTAATTAGAGCAATGTGAGCTACAGTTTGACATTTAACTCCATAGTCAAAGTCCATCCGTTCAGTTAATTTCTAATTGAATTAATGAGGGACAGCTTCTGCCAGAAAGACATTAGTCCCTGACTCCTGACAGGCGTGCTGGGCTACTTTTTGGCAGAAGCTCGCAAATTACAGTTAAGCTCGTAATGAAATCGTCAGCGTCACATTGGGGTGTTTCCCTGTCAGGCCTCATTTTGCAGTTCAGACGAGCTTACACCACATTACTCCTCACTTAGCATCCTAATGATGTACAGTACGTCTAAATATATCTACTGTAGTGCATAACTGTCCTGCTTCATGCCAGCTCTGCTTTCTGAGGACTGAAAGGAGGGGAAAAAAAATGACTTTTCCATGCAAATCTCCTCATGCGAGCTGGAGCATTGTAGCACACAGTAAAAAGTAGAATCTCTCTGATGAGGAGACATGGAAGCAAAATAATTTGCCTATGGGGAAATTAAATTGGAAAGACAGGAAAAGTTTTTCCGAGTGTTTTGACTGAGTGAACAGTCGACAGTAGAGCAATTTCTCTCTTTTCTGTCAAACACAAAGCACGGAAGCTGAGTGAATATTCTGTCAACTGCATTTTGGTCCTGCTGTGGATGCAGAATGAAAGTAGAAATTGCAACCCTTATATTCCTTTATAGAGAAGCCTGAAAGAAGCCTCTGCCTCCTCCCTCGCTTGCTTTCTCCTCCCCATTCCTTCTTTTCAATTCTAATAAGTGAGCATGAGCTGCTAAATAAAACAAGAGTGGACACGCACACTAACAGATCACCGGCATCAGCAGTCTTCCTCGCTTATTGTCGTTTCCCGATTATGCATGTCGGATAATGTGATCCAGACTTTTATCCTGTTTATTCCCATTTCTACACATACTCATTATTCCTCCTCCTCCTGGCGTCCGTCTTGCTCTTGCCGGCCAGCTCTTCTTTTTTCCCTCACTTTTGACCGTGTTTGTTTGTTCTTTCCAATTCTGTCTCTTGTGTTGGACTGTCACTCTGACTGTGACAGGCGTCTGTGCACAAACTGTACTCGTCACTGCTCCTTCTCTCCTATTCAAACAGCTGCTGATTTTCATCTCTGTTTTTCCTCTTATTTTGTTCAAATTGTTCTGTCAGTTTCGAGCTACAGCTTTGCCCCATTTTTGTGTAAACAACTATATGAATTATGAATTGAATTCAACTTGTTGTGCTACACCTGCAAAAGTTCCAGCTGGGTTTATGTGTTTGTACAGTGATGGCAATTTTCCGCGGATCCGCGGATTTCCGCCGATTTAACTTCAAGGATCCGCGGATTTCCGCTGATTTAATTTCAAATTTGAACACTGTCGCTGATATTAACGTCAACATCAGGCCTCGCGTACTCCCGCGAGATGTTAACGACGTTAACATGTCACGGAAATCCGCGAGACTCCTGCAAGACTTTCACTGAAGCTATCGTTCGATTGTAAGCGGCCCAGCGATTGGAAGTCGCCGCACATCCCCCCTATTTATTTGTTAGTTTGTCTCAAGCAGAAATAAATGTGTTCTGAGTTTGTCACAAGAAAACTGTGCTAAATTTGAATGACCTAAATGAAAAATGTTGTCATGAAAATAGAAATCAGATTTCCAAATTGGGAAAAATCGAGCAGCATTCTCTGATTTAAAACGTGTCTGCCCAAGGTGTAGATCAAAAGCTCTCAGATCAGCTCAAATCAAACTGACCGTGCAAATGGACTTGAGTTCATTCCAACTGAACACAACAGGTTAAATTTGAAATGTTCATTGTAGATACGAAATCATTGTCACTCTGCAGCTGTAGATTAAGTTACCCACTCTAATAAACTAAGCTATCAAAGCAACTTGAACTCATTGGTGGAAATTTCCTGCCAATGGTGAGACAGAAGGAGGAAGAGATTCCATTTGGCCATTTTCAACAGTCGCGGATTCTGTGAAATCCCAGTTTTCTCTAAAGCTACCTGAGGATAGTGATGACTACAATATGTTGTTTTTTTTTGGTGATCTTCACCTCGCTATCAGCTCCTCACAAATCAGTCCAAAGTACTAAACAGAGAAATGATGAAAAATAATGCAACACCACAACTTGGTGTGCCATACTTCAGTTTTTTTTCACGTTTTCAGCAGTTATTTTCAGACGGGCATAATGTCTGAAGAAACTTCCTTTACGCTGACTTTAAAAAGAATATGCAGCAAAATTATTTGCATTAAAGAATATTTATTATACAGTCATACTTTTATATCAGATTGAATAATTTTGTGATCATCGTAATAATCCTTGTTTTGATCAAATTCCAGTAATTACTGGTATTATGAAGGTGGAGTCAATCACAGAACTATAAAATATATATGGAGCTGACTCGTAAACGGGTAGTTTTTTTTTTTTAAAGAAATTATGCTTTACTTAGTACATTTTTGTTTTTTTTAAAAAATAAATTAGATTTTTTTTGTCTTCCACTTTGTTACTAATTTCTGTCACCTTTCAAAGCTGGAGTTAGGTCCTTTTATAAAACACTAAAGAACACCACTAAGACATTCAAAGAATAAAACAGTGAAGACAGTGCAACCTCAAAAAGACAATAACAGTGTGTGCATTCTTCACCAAGACATTTTCTTTTGACTTGAGTGGTAATATAAAGTGTATTCCAGGTCTGCTTGTGTTCTATTACTAACGAAGCGCACACACATGGGTGACAAAAGTTGATGTAAATACCAACATGTATTCACAAAAGACAAAGGGACTTGGAAGAGTGTTTGCATGCACCTATGGGCACACAGTAGCATGCATTCAGTGTAGTCTTCAGATGAATACATGCATACTGTACACAGGAGATATTAAACTGACAGAAATGTGAAGTGACATGTAAGATACACATTCCTCAACGTGGAAATCGATAGTGACAAGACACACACATACTCCTCACACATGAATAATTACGGACAAACACTTGTTTTTTTTTTTGTTTTTTTTCCCCCCCCCACTCTTGTCGTCTCTCTCCAGTTCGTCTCTCCCTCCGGCTGTCACAAACGCTGTAGTGTGGGTGTTTTTTGCACAGACTATAGCCAAATCTTAGGCTGACACACACACAGGCACACTAAGGAGTCTGCACACACATCTGCACACAGCTGCAGTCTTGTGAAGTAGAAAACCCATTTCTGAACTCACCATCTTTTTGGAAACGGGGAGGCATCAGAAGAAGGAAGGCATGCTTGGAGTGAAGAAGTGGATATGAGGAAGAAAAATAGCATTTCGGCCTGATTTTAGGTTTAAGTTACTAAAATTGCGTCTCCACAGAGGATAGATTGTGTTTGTGTCTCTACGATCCGACGGCCACACCTCTCAGCACCGGCAAACATTAATCATTGTTTGCAGCTGTTTGCACTCTCCTCGCTTATATTACAGGAGTGCGTTTGCCCTCCTTTGTCCGGCTGTGTGTAGTGCGCTGTGCTCTTTGATCATTAGGCGGCTGCATTCATCCCTCCTTCTCATCGTTTTATAGACAACAAGCTCATTATGCTTCCATTAAGTGCTGACAGAGTGAAGGGTGATTGAGGGCGGAGGGAGAGATGAAGGGGACTGAGTGAGAAGAATAAAAGCAAAAGTGGAAGAGAGGAAGAGGGGGGGAGGCATAACTAGCTGACTTACCCGAAAATGAGGACTAATGCCCAATTTGAAAGATTTAGGAAGAGGGATGAGTGGAGGGTAGCAGCTGGATGGAGATATGAGAGAGGTGAAACTGTAGCAGGGTTTAAGTGAGATGTGAAAGGAGGGATTTGAGAAAAGTGGGTGCATTCAGATGCAAGGAGACTTTGAGAATTGCGCTGCTCGCACTTTGACCTGCAATTATTTGAATTCACCACACACTCAACACTTCACGGGGTATAAAGTTTAAACTTTTCTGCAAGTCTCAAGGCCTCCGTGTTGTTCTTTTTTTGCTCAATATTTAGTGAGCGTAATTAGACAGGGTTACAGGCAAAATGTCATTTACTGCAGACTTCCGATTACGTGATGGATCGAGCAATCACAAGCTTAATTTGATTGGCCTTAGCTTTCCCAAATGTTAAAGTTGTTATCGTCAAAGGCGCAATTAGAGGGCTTCTATATTCCTTTAAGTGAACTAATTCTAGGTAAGCTCAATCTAAGCTTTGACTTTTTGTCATAAATCCACTGACGCAGCTGAGTTTTGCCAGTTCTGTGGTCACTGAATGCTGGGTGACTGACATGTTATACGTAAATGTCTGCTGTGACACAGTCTCTTGAATCTGAGGCCTAAGTGCTCCAGTTTTCTGTTCATGACATCTAATGCAGCATGAGGTGACCCTTAATTCAGTTTTGCCACAAAGTTCAGAAGCCCAGCTGTTGGTGTCCTTAAAGATGACTTGTACGCTCACTTTTTCTCACTATAATGCATAATATATGCGTCTAATAATCAGTAGATGAGTGTATTTCATTAGCAAATCATTTTATTTTGAAAGGGTTGGGAAATCATGGTGTTTACTTGCAAGCAGTTCTCTCCTGATTAGATTGTCTTTGGAGCGCAATATAACACAAAAATCAATTATTAGGTTAAAAATGTTTAAATTATTCCTTTTTAATGCCCATTTCTAATAAAAACCCAAAGAAAAAAAATATTTTGAATTTAACACCCTTAACAAATTAAACCACTTCAGTGCTTTTATCAGGGTACACGGGTGATATTTCAATGCTAGCACAACACTGAAAAGCAAACAAACTGAAAAATGCACACATAAATACAAATAAATAAGAATAAAGTACTATTAGCTTGATCCACATTAAAAAAGAAAGCAAGTAAACGGAAGACAACTAGTTTAAAAGGTGACACTATAAAATAATTTATCGACTGTTCTTATTGCTGTTTAAATTTAAACGTGCATAGTCCTATGATTTTATTGCCCAGGCCTAACACTACACTGATTAAAGCCAAAAAAAAAAATCTCTTCAAAGATTGTTCTCAAAATACAGAAGAAGGTGTTTGTGATCTGTTTGGCATATCTGCAACACGACAGAAAAGTTCTGCAGTCGGATTACTACTATAAACTCACATCTAAGCTTCAGCAGCATCGGTTACATGCAGTCATACCAGCACGAGAGCTCAGCTCATTTTGAAAAGCAAGAGTTGGCAGATTCAGCGGTGGGAAGAGGAGTCGATTGAGGCGAGCAGGCAGATGGAGAGAAGGACTGTGTTGTAATGAGGCAGAGAACACTTATAAAATGTTATAGTCTCGTATATCGTGAGTTCCTGAGAAGGAAAGATGGAAGACGGTGGATCTTTTGAAGCTGTAATACTTGACACGCTTCTTTTTTTTTCCCCCAGCTGCCTTCCTCTTTGATTGGGTTGCTTGTAATAATACCGTCAGTTTTGTTCTGTCGGTTCTTGAAGTTATATCAAAGGATTGTGCCCTTGAAATCCACAAAACAATATATAATGGTGCCTAATTTTCCATTTCAACCAGTAGATTAATAATTTTTTTTGTATTAATCCTGTGTGGAGTTTTCAAGCAGGAAGAAAAAAATTAAATTCAGCTGTCAGTGCATTTTCATGAAAGGCTAAAGTTGAGATTTCTGTATGAAACAAAGAAGAAACCTGAAGGCAGAGATGCTGTGGGAGACGCAGGTGGACAGGTAAAGGTTAGGAGGTAAAGAAGAAATAGAGAAAATAAAACAATATGTTGCGTAAGATGTGGAAACTAACCACACACACACACACACACACACACACCCACTGTATAGAAGTTTATTTTTGGTGTCATAAATATGACAGTTTGGGTTGCCTTGCTGACCGCAAATCCGCCTGTAGCAACATTTTCTGGATGGTGTGGTGATATTTTGGGACGGGTCTCTGTCCCTTCAGTGTATCTAAACTTATGGCTGCACTTTGCACTGTGATGCCTTCTTTTTTTATTTTTTATTAATTGATTGTAAACATCACATTTTATGAGCCCACAATGCTGTATGTCCACACATGGACTATAAATTCCTAGGTGTCTTCTGTGGCTGTATTGATTTGAAATCTTCCGTCTTCCTCTCCTCTCTGGCTTCTGTGTTCACTTTATGGCTGCATTGCTTCCAGTCCATGTGCAACTCCCATTACACATTACTGCTGGCTGATGGCCTCACAGCTTCTGTTCACTACACAGGATCTCTCAGTAATGTGAAGAAAAAGCAACAGATCGATAGGCATATTTTTTGTCTTCATGTCATTGTTGATGTGACATGACTGTGAAATCACATTGAAACTGCTGCAGAATGCTGGATTATGTTTGCTGTACAAATAGCTACAACAAGCATATTCCAGCACTGCAAATCTTCTGCCCTTTTATTAGTGAATCTAACACTCGATGTAATGGTTATTCAGTTGTTTGACATTGTGTAAACTAAATAAACTTTAGTTTAACGTGTTAGTATTATAACATACGGAGAACACACACACTGTAGTGGTTCAAGCATTCTGCCAAAAAATGATTTGGCATGTTTAAGTACAGTTTCATTTCATTTATTAATTTCAGGCTCACGACCATTTTTGGTTTGGAGCACAAACATTTACACAACAAAACAAAACAGTGTAAAAAGTCATTTTACACTTATATAAAGAATTAATTACTATTCACTCCACGTTTTTACGGTGGACATTATGTACAGTTGTGGCACATATTTTTTAACAGTCAACATATGAACTATTAAACTGTTCTTTTTTTCTGTGGTTTTACCACAACAGGGGAAAAA
Organism: Acanthochromis polyacanthus; assembly: GCF_021347895.1. Classification (NCBI taxonomy): domain Eukaryota; kingdom Metazoa; phylum Chordata; class Actinopteri; family Pomacentridae; genus Acanthochromis; species Acanthochromis polyacanthus. The sequence continues at coordinate 8,876,592 of NC_067135.1, read as the reverse complement.
TGTAAATTAAATCTAAATGTAAAAACAGTTTGAAATGAATTGTTTTTTCAGTCCTTAATATATGCAATTTTTCTTTGAAATGGCTGCAAATATCTGTAAAATGGTAAATTTTTTCCTGGTTTAAATAAATTGAAAAATAGTGTCATTTTATGGTCAAATGTTATAAAAGAATGAATTGCCATTTATTAAAAAAATGAAGATTTCTTTGATGTAGGCATTATTTGCAGATTTGGATTTTTAAATAATCAACATGTAAAGTAATACTTTGTCATTTTAATAGATATCTGTAATTTTTAAAAAAAGGAAACGTAAGTTAAATAACAGCAAGTTGCTAAAAAATTAAGACTGGTTACAAATGTTTTTTTTTTTGTTTTTTTTTTGCAGTGTATGTCTGAATGATGGAGTTTTTAGCTGCATTATCTCATGTATAGAATATGTGCAGCTTCAACTCTGCTGCTTCTTGTGGCCTTCCCTTTCATCACATGTTTGTCATTATTCATTCCTCTACCACCCTGTGAGCATCTCTTCCTGTAGTGTTAACAGGTGCTTTGATTTTACTTATGGCTCTTTGTTTTTGTTGCATCACATTTTTCCTACTCTATCTCTGTTTGTTGACCAACCATCTGCTCCATTCATCATTTACCTTCGCTTATTTCTTCTCTTCTTTGTTCTCTCTCTGCCTCTTCCATGCTTCTCCTGCCGTCTGGCCATCTTTGACTCTTCAGGTTTTTTTTTTAAATGAAATTTTCTGAACTGTTTTGGAATTGAGAAACCTTACTTTTTGAAGGCTTGATAATAATAAACCAAGCGGAAGAAGGGAGTGATGAAAGTGGAGCAAAGCACAAATGCCACATAGGAAGCGATGACAGTGAGGAAAAAAGTAGCTTCTTTTTTGACTTGTTGCCATGTAGAGAAGTAAAAGTAAAGGCAGAAAAGCAAAGGGAAGGGACAGAGGGAGGCTGCCAAAGGAATGAATGGTTCACACTTCAGAAGAAGTGGTTTGAGCAGACCAGTAGGATCTGCCATTTTTAGAAGCCAGTGTGGATATTCTTATCTAGCTCTGAATAAACATGCTGGTTTGATTTACAGAGGGTGGTTGGCATATAGAGGCTTACTGAGTATGCATATCTCCAAGTGAAAGTCTGACCCTATGTGTTGGCATTTAGCAAGGCTGCTATTAAATTTAATTAAATCCCCATCAGGTTTGGTTGCAAAGCCTCACCTTTAAGTTGTTTAAGCCATAACCTACATATAAAAATGGTGTTTGCTACCAGTTAAAAGCCTTGAGCCATGAACATTTTTTTTTTTTTTTGGCAACAATATGAGACATGTGAGAGGAGTGGATCTGATTTATTCCCTGATTTTCCTCTAGTTTCCAAAGTGAACGCCAAGCTGTATTCATAAAGTCTTGCAACTGGAAACTGAAACCATAAACTTTTAAGGAAAATGTTCATTGAGGTAATAAATCACGTGAGAAGTACGGCCATTTTCTCATAGATGTCTGACTTATTTCTGCCACCAGATGAGTCGCCTCCTGCTGGCTGTTAGAATGAATGCAGGTTTAAGACACTTGTGTCTCTTCACTTTTTACATCTGTCTGCTATGTCCATTAAAAAAAAAAACTGACACATTTCACTGTGGTGCAACCTTAATGCATTTAAAATTGTGTTTAGTGTCATTTTTCCATATAATAAAGGAATGTGTGCAACATTTTTTCTGTTAAATATTAGTATTTTCCTACATGTAGAAAAATCCTCTACAATATCGTTACTTTATGCCTTCAGTGGAGTCTGTGCATTCTCTAGTTTTCTTCGTAAAGAAGAATATGTACTATATCAACAGTATGTATATTGTCTTATTTAATTTTTTTAAACTCGTGTCATTTTTGCACTATTCATGCTGTAACACTGCAAACCTCCGTGCTGTGGGAATAATAAAGACTTATCTTTATTTAATGGTATAAACTAGATTTAAACTAGAAGACTTTTTTGGCAGATGAAGTTACCTGAGGAGAACTTTTACATGGAAATATTACCTATAGCTTTAATAATTCATTTTTATTAGTCTCTCTAGCTATCTAGCTTTTGGGCTGGAAATTGATCTACTACTGTGGTGGAGTTTGAAATGTTTTAGCAACTATTAAATGGATTAATATAAATCTTTATACAGATCTCCATGGTGATGATAACTTTTGCCGACCTTGGTTATCACCTAACTTTTCCTCTTGTGCAAGTGAGTTTGACATTTGTCTCCAATTTAAAGCCAATAATTCCGAAAGTTGTCGAGGCATTTCGCGCAAAACAAGCATTTGTGACCCTGTGGATAAATGAACCGATACTTTGTTGGATAACTAATGACATTTCTCATTAACCTCAGCTACACTGTGTTCTGTTCTAATTAGCAAATGTTAGCATGCTGAACTAAGATAGTAAACAAGGTAAACATTGTACCTACTTAACACTGGCATTGCCCCTGTGCATGGAGAAGAATTTAACACCTGCAGAATGTAATTGTTTTACAAGGCCACAGTGGCAAACACTTTTTCAGCAGAAGCCTCGCTAAGTCTGCACCATGAAATGCTAATCACCGCATTTGGAGCCATTTGAGCATTCGGAAGGAATCTTATACCATCTCAGTGCTGCAGCATAATTAAAGATGAGTAAAAGTTTCTATTACAGATAAATCTTCATCTCGATCAATTTATTATTGCTTCATTCATCCCATAACCAAATACATTGCCCTTCTTTGATGTGATTTGGCATCAAAACGAAGCTGCAATTGGAAGAAAAATAGATATGGAGCAGGAGGGAGGATGACCTGAATCTTAATTACAGAGGCAGAGAAGTGAGAATATGGATGGGCATCACTGAAGGAGAAAGAAATAAGTGATCAACTTAAGTAGCAGCTGGAATGAAGGGATGAATACATGAATTGAAAAATAGATGAAGGGATTCTGGTCAAGCTCTTTTCCATTACAGCGAGGATGAATATGAACGTGTGGGTGCATGTAGGACTGTGTGTGTGGGTGTATGCATGTTTGTATTCATTATCATCGTGAGTTTTGTGCGCCCGTAGGCATGTATGTGATGTGTGCATTACTGTATATGTTTGTGCCTCTGTGTGCTGTTCGGGTTGTGCGTTCGGGTGGGTGAGCTCGGCTGCTTTGGCAGCTGCCTGCAGCTAAAGGATTAGAGAGGTGGCACCACTGAAATGGAGCTGATCTATTTGCGAGTGTGTTTGTGTTATTCTGCGGTTGTGTCGGCTGTGAGCGGATGAGACGTGTGTGTGCGCGTGCGTCTGTGTGTGTGTTGTGAGTCTAAAAGGGAATTGGATCAGATTACAAAAAAATCTTGGCGACAGATTAACTCAGATCCCCACAAGAGAGCACAAAAATGAAAGAAAGGAAAGAAGAGACTCGAGAACAAGCAACAGCGATGTTGAGATGAGGAGGGAAGAGTAAGACGTGTTGTAGGCTCTGCTTACGTAATAAATGCTGGCTAATATGGCTCTGCCTCAAAAGTTGCTGTGTGTAGTACCTTTAAACAGCTTTTCATGCTCAGATTGTGATACCCTTGTGTATTATTTAAAAAGAAAACGGGGAAAAAAGAATCGGTCCATGTGATCTGCTTCATGGCTGTGACTGCTGAGTGCTGCTGTTTTCCAAAATGAGGCCCACATTTGCTATAAGCTGAAGAAGGTAGCATTCCTTTCACTTTGCCTAGTGTCTTTTTGGGATTTATATTAATATTACGATATCTTAATATCGTAATATTAAGATATCGTAATATTTTTCACCTGTGCTTTTCACTTTCCAGCCCTTGGCACTGCCAGAAGCTTTGCCTTGGCATGTTTTGTTTTTAAAAGAAGAGAATGCTCTCTTGGTAATACAAAGTCCTGCCCTGTTATGGAAGCAGCATAACTATGACTAGAAGTTGAGACCTACTCTATATTTTGTGCAAGATGATGCAATTAAGTCTTAAATCTTTAGAAAAAGGGGAAAAGAGTCAAATTTCTGTTTTTATTCCTGCAAAAAATTGGAATTGACATCAAGCATTTTTCTCATTGTTTGACCATGAACATTTTATTAATAGCCAAAAGTTTGAGATTTTATTTCAGATTTTACTGCATCAGACCTTCTAAAATGCAAACATTTTCAGTGCTCAAAGACACAAAAGCCCCTCAAGGGAGCTGAACTGCAGAACAGAAGAATTATTTTGTCCTGACACTCATTTACCTGCATCTTCTTCAGTGCATCTTATAATCAGTTTGCTTATGTGATCTCAGGTTCATAACAAAAGTGGCATTGATTGTGTTCTAGACAGTTAAGCCCACTGCTTCTGAAAGTCACCCTGCAGTAAATTGACAAACAGAATTACACACACACATTAATGTAACCAGACATAGCCATTTAACAGGTCAGTACCATCGATTGTACGATTGATTTGTTTTGTTCCCTCTGCTACGTGATGCACATCACGCATAAAGCTGTGAAGCTCTCTGCCACATCACCCGGACTGCTCCATGACGCAGCATGCCGTGCTCTACGCCTGGTGGATGTGGGGCACTGGGAGATGGCAGGGGGAATGTGAGGCTTTGTGTGCAGTGAATTATCAATATTTGTTTCCTGTAGGATTTGCATGTTGTGACAGCAGTCTGCCCGTAAAAACCTTGAGAGAAAAATACTTTTTTTTTTTTTTTTTTTAGGCTGTCTAAGCGTAGCGAGAGTGCAGACCTGAGGACCACTGAGCGTGTTTGTGTGTGCGTGTGGTAATGATACATTGCAATGTGCGAGGGAATTTAAGTGCTTCTTTTGGGCCCGACTCAATTTAATTGAAAATCTGAAGGAAAAAAAATCTTGAAAGCTTCTTTATTCCTCCTCTCCATGACTAATCCTCACCCGGTTTCTTATAGTTACTTTTTTCTGTTTCTTTGAGTTAAAAGACAAAAGGTATTGTTATGCTTAGCACCAGCCTTCATCTGCCAGGATGTTTTTGTTACCTGTGTGTCATTGAAGGAGCAGCAGTAATGTCTTCAAATAAAGAGACTCCACATATAATGAAGACAATTCTGCAGCCTCTTACTCATGTAGACGTTATCAGAACAAACTGACTTTCTATAAAGATGGATGAACCCTTTGTAACAAAAATCCATTTACTTCTTGCAGAGCGGTTTGAAGCTCAGACTGGTGATTCCAGCCATTGTCATTTTTGCAGTGCCTGACTCCTTTAAACTCCCAGCTAATCCAAAAATAGGCCCTCTTTTTTTTTTATTTTTTAAATGTGACAGCACCCATCTGTCAATCACAGCAGCTGCAATCTCAGTCATGCATAACTTTAAATCTTAACACAATTTAAATGGATAAGTTGCATACGGATTCACCTGTCATGTAGTTCATAGTATAGACCAAAACCCTTAGTTTGTTTCAGACTGTACACATGTTTATTTCTGCTTTAAAGCTAGACGGATTGGCTCAATTTTGGAGACACCTCAGAGGCCATTGTAGGAATTGCACACTTGCATATTGGTTTTAATTTTCCACTCCAGAGAGCACAATATTTACTGGGGGGAAAAAAGAAAAAACCTGTCAAATATTAGTCTGACACACCTTAGTCCAGCTTTTATGTGCCAAAATTGAGACTGTATTAAATAACACTTTAGAGAAACTCCACAATATTCCATGAAATAGGCAGAGATCACTGTCATCTGTGGCTTCCTTTGATCTGATCTGCTTTGATGGGGAAATCTTTTCCCAATAGAGATCATTTGGATGGGAATTTGTAAAGAAAGAGTGATGCTTCTTAGAGCTGATATTCTCTGAATGTATCAGAGCAGGTTAGCTGTGCAGCATCAGTTCCTATAGTTATCTAGCTGGTTAAATGAGAGCCACCTTAGTAATGCTAAAAACTCCGCAAAAACACTCGACATACCTCCTTAATCCTTTAATCTTTCTTCGTAGTGCGCCCTTCTGGTATGTCTTTATTTTAATCCACCAACAAAGCAATGAACTTAAATAGCACTCAGTCACCCTATATGAACACGGCAAAGCTGATCATAAATTACTTCATCAAAGATACTGTATTTTCAAAAGTCAAAGAAAGGTTCTCGTGCTGGTAATACCTCTTAGACTTAGAAGTTGGTACAAGTTGAATCCCAGACATCACCTGTTTAAGCAGAGAAGACAACAAATACACTATATGCTGTGCCAGCAGAAAACATGGCACACATACAAAACACTCACACAATCCAAAGCACATTAAGCGCACTTCTCAAACTGCCAGCTTAGGACTTTATAGGGTTCCAGAAGACAATCGTAAAGCAGCCGTCAGCAACAAACTACTGCACGAAGTCTTGGAAACTGAAATGCACTCTGTGCCTAGTCCTCCCACAAAATACATTAAGTGTAAAAGTTACCCAGTGGCTTCTATGATTACAATAATACGAACATGACTAAGATGGTTAGAAACTTGATTTTGGCTTAGTATGAAAGGGGGGAAAAAAGGTGCAATTGGACTAAAAGAAAATGTTTGAAGGCACAGAATAACAGTTTGCACAGAGAGGACACAAGGACGAGTCTTGTTTTTTGTGTGTGAAATGTGCCCAGAAATGATAATTTAACATGTCTATGGCTGTGAAGGATGCAGTGATCAACGACTTTTGTGCAATAATGTATTCCATGAAAACATTCAGCACATCACCTCGCTGACACTTCCTTCCTGTTTTATAAAAACCCAATTTGGAAAATTCCCTCTTCAGACCTTGTCAGAACTACAAAGGGTTTGTAAGATCAGCTTGAAATCTTGTTTTTTGCTTTTGAAGTCAGCCAGTTGTGGTGATTGTATTCCTGCTCGGGCATCACCTTGTGCAGACAGAAGACAGGAGTGAAATCTGTTTTGGTCTGGTGCTGTTGCTAAAGAGTCCATCAAATTGTTTGCCCCATGATGCTTGTACTTGTTGTAAACCACTGAGTGCTGCACTAACCTGTTACCTCCAAGCTTGTCGTTTGCCTTTTAACGCCAACAATTTTTTCTGCCCTCTGTAGACGTGAACAAGGTGTTTTTAGCCTTGAGGTTTTTAGGTGAACACAGTGCACACGCTTACTGTAGCCAAAGAGAAATATTTCTTCTGATCCTTTGTGTTGGGTGAAAAATGACCCTTTGCAATCTGGGTTTTTATTCTGTTTATACTTTATCTTGGTGATGAATTATTTCACACACCATATTTCACAGTTGTAAACTCTCTGGGTGGACTTTCTGGCAGTGTGAGGCGCTGCGCTGCAAAAATACCATCAAGAGTCCTTGTTGAATTTTGGCATCTTGTAAGAACATTTCACAGAGAGAAAGCTCCACCATTGAAGCTCCCTGCTATTCTACCTGTACCTAAATACTCCATCTTATCTGCTCCTTCTCTCAGTAGGACTCCTCATATCCCTCATCTGTGTCCTCATTGGATCCATCAATCTTCCCTTTAGCTCCCTCCCTTCCTTCCTCCATCCAGACCCACCCATTTTCTCCCAGTGCTCACAAATTGTTCTTAACGTGTTTTGTCTCGCGCTACAGCTCTCACTCTGCTGTACAGTACCAGCTATCCATCTCTGTCACTTTCTATCCAAAGCTTTACATCAGGGCTGGGATCATTTGAGCACAATCAGACACACACTGGGGCCGGCAGCAGGGAGCTAAATGCATAAATGTACCTTATGCTTTTTAAAAATACTACTAAAAGTGAGCGTGTGGAGTGCAGTTTGAATACACTCAGTGGCCTCTCCTCATGCTCGTACAGCCCATTGACTTGTCTGCCAGACCTTATAAAACAGTGACCACTCAATCTGTTACACTGGCTGCTACTTCACAAACTGACTCAGTGTGAGAGAGAGGGAGAATGAGTGCAATATGGAGTGACACATATTGGTACAGTATGTGTGCAGATTTGTGTGTTTGTGTTGTGCGAGGGCTGGACTGTGTCTTCTACTGTGGTACAATCTTTGTGTTTATCAGCGAGGCCTTGGCTGCACACAGAAGGTGACGAGAAAGGTGACTCAGGTTGAAATTTGGCATTTTGTTAGTTTGTGTGTGAGTGCATGCGTGTGCACAGAGCAGAGTGGCCAAGCTGCAAGCACTTACTGTACAGTTTCTGTTGGGAAAAACACTTTTCATTTATTTACAGTAGCGGTGCTGCAGTTAGTAGGTATATCAGATAATGTAGATGCTGAAAATGCGTCAATATTTTGCAGATAATTTAAATGCCAGCATACCCCAACAGTTTTGCACTTTAATATGCACACATTTCTTTACATTTTATACTGTGCTGCATTATATAATGACAAACGGTTATTATAATTAAAATGAACATGAATAAAATGGTAATTTTGCTTTTTTTGAAAGAAAATAACCATATACATGAACTGATTTATTGATGAAATAGTCTGTTGTTAGTGGCTGCTAAGCTATTGATAATGAGCAACTAATAATCTGATATCTTGTATAATTTTCACACAAACTGCTCATGCATTTTTAAAGATGGTCATTCCAGTTTAGTACGTGTCTTACATAAAAAGGCTAAAAATGGAGACCTAAAGCCCTTCTGAACAAGGAAGTTCCAGTCTGAAGAAGCTTCATCGGCAAACAAAATTGAAACTTACTGTCTGGTTTAGTTGAACATGAAATCCATAACTCAGTCCTGGCAAATTATTTGAAAGGAGCCAGGGAAAGAAGAGTTTTGTGTTGGCTGTCGTACTGAAAAAATACTCTTGTTTTTCTCTTTGAGAGAGATGCTGCACAAATTCTGCTTTTATTCTATTTTGTTTTATTTTTTAAGGTCATGAGAGTCGTAGCAGTTTTACTCTTAAAGTGTATATTGGATTCACTGCAGTACATGTGCTTGTGTGTGTGTATACTGATAGTTGCATATGGATTTGCACTGTGTGGTGTGCTTGTGTGAGATTGTTTGGTGATTCTCTGGAGGTTTCTGTGTTGCTCACTGGGTCTTTATTAATCGTCCCTACAGCTGGGTAAGCGGAGCTCAGCACAGGTAGCATGCACACACATTTTAATTGTTCGGTTTCTGTCGGACTCCGTGCCCTTTCAGCTGGGAGAACACAACTACAGAAATCTGTGTGTAGGTGTTGTGTCTCGGTAGGTTTCCTCTTTCTACGTGCCCTCCCATGTCCTTGTGTGTCTGTTTGTGTGTGCGTCCTTTGTCTGTTTGTGTGGTCAGGGCGCGTATTGAGCTGTGAATTTGATCCCTTTTAATGAGTCTCTCTGGTGGAGCTACTGATTCCATAAACGGGACTAATTTCTCTCTTTAGACACAGCTCCCATGACTGTGCCTGAATATTTTTACACAGATAATGTTTTACAAGTTCAGTGTTAATATTGTGTTGCATGTGGGTGTTTGCACTGTGCTCCTGATCTGTGTTTAATATCCTCCTGAGATGAGGCTTAATTCCTCCAGTTATGAGCCTAATAAGAGATGCAGGTGTTGTTTTTACTCGGGTGAACCATTTGTGTACATTCCTGTGTGTTATGCATGAACAGTTTTTTTTGTTTCGTTTTTTACTCCAACTGCATCTTCAAAACACTGAGTGTGGCTTTTTTTTTTTTTTCAGGTCGTTTTGTGCTCGTTTAGTTGCCAGATTCTAATTGCTGCAATTTTAGCTTAGGGCCATTTCTGTCTCTGCAATCCATCCCTGTCTTTTCCTCTGCCCGTTTGAATGTCTCAACATTTATGCTCGCCAAATGCAAATCAAAGCAGTCCTGAAGGCACAAGGCTTGTTTAACAATTAAGGACTAAACATGCATTTTTCTGTTTGAAGACACGACTGCGAGAACTGGTTTAGATCATTCACTTCTCCCCTCTCTGATTTATTCACCTAGTCTGGTTCCCACAAAATGCCTAATGCTGCAAAGAGGGAGGGAAGACAGCAAAAACACAAAACTGTCTTTTTATCAAATAGTTTCTAGCTGTTGTTTTATTAAATGTACGTGGTGCCGTTGCCTTCTTGGTTTCTCACATCTGTGTCCTCTGGGGAAAATTAGATTTGCTGTTTTGTAGCTTGTGTTTTTGGACATTTGATTGCTCACAGCCCTTTAATTTCATTCTGTTGTTTGGGTGTTTTCTCCACACAAAATAGGGTACATTTTATAATATGGCAAAGCTTTGATTATAGGAATAATCAGTGATGTGGCTGGATCTGATCTGTGCATCTCACAATGTGCTGCTGTGATTGGTTAAATTGGTGAAAATTGTCGGAACACCAATCAGATTGCTTTGCTCAAATTATCTGTGTAATTTGTGTAAATCCACCAAGTCGTACAATTGTGATGATAATAATAAAGTTTATTTGTATAGTATTTATATAGCAATTACACTCTGCATGCAGCTCCCACTGGGTAATATTAAACTGGAGCGGAGACAAGCCAATGTGGAGTTGTGAAAGACGAGTATGTGAAGTGCCGGTGTTGGTCTACGAATGTGCGACTTCTAACAGAAAAGCAGCCTGTTCGGGTGTTGCAATCTTAGCAGAGCATACGAAGCAAATGAGCTGAGTTCGTATTGAAACTGGGTTTTAATGTAGTCTGTGCTGCATCGGATGTTAGACTGAGTACAGATCAAAACTTTGCAGACACAACAGCTGTGTGAAGAAAAATGATGACAAAACTAAACTGTGAAAGGTATAATTAAAACTTAAAATGGAGACTTTTAGTAATTTTTTTTAATGATAAACTCTTGTTGTTCTCTGGTAACATGAACATACTGTCGAACATTAAATGCTACTTTTCCATATCACAATGCACGACCATACAAATATTTATGTTTGAAGACAAGAAAAACATTTGATCAGCTAAATGGAAGTCCTATTTGGTCATCTTACAGCCGAGATATAAGATGAGACAGGATTTTTAGAAACTTTTAACTATCGCTACCAATTTGGTCATTTTTGGACTCAATATCATCACTTATCTGAACAACAGTAAAAATCCATGGGCTTTAAAAAAATGCTGCATATAGACAGACATTTCAAGAACACTGTTATCTTGTTGGGTTCATATTATTCCAGTCAGCACCATGTCCTTAAATCCACTGGTTTGGTGGCCTGAGTGCATTACGTTTGCAGCCATTCTGCGCTCCGTACGGCTCCAGTGATGCATACAGTTCAGTTTATTACATTCAGGTCTCTTGCATTGGCATTTTCATTATTCAACCTTGATCTTTTCTTGTCCTTAACCAAGTTTCCTAAATGAAATTATAGACATCTTAGTCATGATTTATTAGTGGTGGATGTTGTAGCTGGAATATAAATGTAATACATCGACGGTGAACATTTTGTAGACCATGGCCAAGTTCAGCCTGCGTGCTTCCTCCGATCTATATTTTTCTTAGTATTTATTGACATTCCGTTTTGTTTACTAAAGCTTGCATTATTTCTGCCAACACTCTTTATTTTAACCGTGAAGTCCCTTTTTTGAGAGAGACTCTCCAGCTATATACTGCACTATCTCTGCATGCATCACGACAAACACTGAGATATAAAGATAAAGTCAACATTATGCATTTCATTTCTTGCATCAAAAGCACAGCTGGGAACAGTGATTGTGCTGCTGGAGCATCAACGTTATGGCCGGTAGAGCAGTGCTCCTCCTGGCAGTGTTTCAGCAGCAGGGAGTGGCCAACTTGAAGCAGTGAGGTGTCAGAAATAATAAAATTTAACACAGCTTGCACACTCTAAAATGTACACCAGGGCATCAGTTCTCACAACTTCATTCAATGCATGGGTGCAAGTAAAACTAATTTATTGATACAAGTAAGCTGTATGTGGTAAGGATTATTTTGATGAGTTGTGTTGACATAATAACATTGGTAATTGCAACAACTTAATAATGGGTGTAATTCAAACTGTAATTTTTGTTGTTTTTCTTAAATCAGGTTGTAGTGACTTAGGGAAATTGACTTCATAATAAAATATTTCTTCACCACGAATTCAAGGTTTCAAATCCCATGTGATACTTAGTTAAAATACCAAATTCAGACAGTTAAAATGGAGTATTGATGGGGCTGTAGTTTGAACAAATATGATAAAAAGCACAACTTAAGCAATACGGCCTGTGGTGATTGTGGGGGAAAAAAAGCTGATTAAACTGATGATGACTCTGAATGGTTGTCAACTGACAAACTTGAGTTCATAACTATCTTGAGTACATCTCCGAATAAAATCTTAAAATGGCATGGAAAATCTTGTTGGAACTACCAAGTTTTTTTTTTATTAGAAATCGACCGAAAGCCAATTAACTAAGTGGAAAAGATTGAGTGGCCGCCAATTCTTGTGACTCAATGGAGTTTACTGGTTGAACAGAATTTATTTAGAAGGTTACCTAACTATAAATGATTGATGCAAACTGTTGAGCACAAACAGTTTTTTTTCTTTTTCAAATGTAATACAGCCAGAAGTAGCATTACTTTTTCATAACCAGGTCTCATGTCATTCTTATGAAAATGCATCAAGTTAAACGTACAAAACATTTAACATTTATGTAATGTGTGAAGAACTTACTCGTGTGGGCACTGGCAAAAAAACAAAACCCCTCCAGTCTAATTGATATATACAGTAAACCCGTCTTTGTGTGCACAAAGCCTGTCAGCTTTGCTTGCTCCATTTGCATATTTTAATGATTGAAATTGTGATTTTGAGGACAGAGTGTCATGTTTTACAAATTGTAATGCCATTGAAAACAAATTTACCACTATATGAATAACCTAACTGGACTTGTTTCACGATTTAGACACAAAATGCCATTGAGGACGCTTGTAAGTGGATCTTTGGGATTGTTGTGTTGCAGATCCACTTAAGGACTTTCTCCTTGCCTCATATTCCTTCAAAAAAAAAAAAGAAAAGAAAGGTAAATCTAAAATGTCCGATCTGTAGATCAACAAATTAGCTGCTATTTATTGCTCTCCCTTCTGGTGTTGAGTATATAATATATGCAGCACAGCACATACATCTGAGCCTTTTGGCCTTTATTATGTGCTAATTACATGCCATTATATAAACACAGTATTCTTTGAGCCACATCTGCACTGTGTTCCATCATCTAGAAGATGTATTAACGTCTCCGCACCAGCAACAGAGTAAATTTCCTGCATATTTATTGTGCCAGACAGTAATTGGGATTCTAATTGCAGTGTTGTACCTGAAAGGTAGTCGAGAAAATAGTATTTTATGATGAGATTTCAATAAATTCAGCCTTGATTAATGATCCAATTCTACATTACAGAAAAATTATGAAAACTATCCTCCTTTCTCTTTACAAATAAACCACAAGCCAGATTGTTAACCCATTTAGTGTAGCCATATTTGCTTGAAGAGTAAAAACAGGATTTTTTTTGTTTCATGGCTGATTAAGATGAGTGGACTTTCTTGACTGTTTGCACAAAGAATACAAACAGTATTACTTGTATAATTCAGAGCTCTAAAAATACTTTCTTGATTTCTATTATTTTTTGGCTGCAGGTTGGATACGAGAATGCAGGCACGGTGGAGTTCTTGGTGGACAAACACGGCAAACACTACTTTATTGAAGTCAACTCCCGACTCCAAGTTGAACACACGGTCACCGAAGAAATCACCGAGTAAGTAGCAGATGTTTGCATATACAGATGGAGTTGGGCTGGTGGGCAGCTATGTAATTGTGGCGCTTGTCCGCAGACAGATGTGCTGCTTCAAGGTTATAAGGTTCCCGCTCTGGAAATTGGCTGAAGTAAAGAGAGTGGAGGGATGGAGGAGTGTAGATGGTGTCAAGAAAAGAGGTGATGTTCAGTGTGTGAGGGAGAATCAAAAAGAAATGGATGAGAAGGAAGAAAGGCAGGCTGAGAAGAGGGGAAAAGAAAGGATTGATCGAAAGAACGAGAGCCAGAACAGGTGGAGTCGGTGAAGAGAAAAACCGAGAGATGAGGTCAGAGAGAGAAACGGGAATGAAGGAGAGAGATGAGAAGGAGAGGGAAGATAATGAAAGATATAAATAGCATTCCGCTCTACTGATGACCTGTGAGATTTGCTCGGCTGAAACAACACAGATGGGTCTCAGGCTAATACACAAGTCACAATAGCACAAAAAGCACACCCGGTGCAGGTGTAGCTGGCCGTTCAGTCACACCCAGACCTGAATCTTTGCACTAATTCATATCTTAGTTTCTGCATTACTTGCTTAATTAATAAATTGACCTGACAGACTAACAAACCAGAGCAATTAAAGCAGCAAGTTATGAGGGAGTTTTGCATGGAAACAAAATCATCTGTTCCTATGGAAACTCGGCATGACTGACAACTTCATCTGTATCCTCTCGCTATTTTGATCATCTCTACACTATTGTTTTGCTTCTTTCATCTTCTTCAGTCTTTCTTTTTTTTGCTTTTTTTCATTACGCAAAGAAGCTCTTTGATCAATTTGAGATATTTGCGTTACACCACAGTGAACTAAACCAACTCTGGATGAGTGGAAAAAACTAAATTTCATCACTATGCATTTATCTTTGGCAATCATGAAGACAAATAAGCACCTTTGTCAACAAAAACAGTATTTCTGTCAAAGCATTAGTTTCTTATTTTGAGTAAAACTGTGTCATCTTTTAAAGAAATCCTGTCAGTTGAGGTCTTGAATAGTACTGGTTGTCTTAAAAATGTGGCTAATGGGGCTTAATATGAGGTTATGAAAGACAAATGTGGAAGTCATCAGACACATCAGTACAATTTTGTGCAATTTAGATTAGTTTTTTTTTGTTGTTGTTTGGCTCTAGTTTTCAGACATTGTCGTTGCACAGTATACACCAAAATTACATAGCAATCCTGTGCAATTAAGCTACAAAACAGATTTTAAAAGTAGGGCAGCAAGAACTGTGCAAATGTAAAAATCTGATTAAAAAAAAAAGTATATACAAGCTTACTCCATGAACACAGCGTTGTAGCTTATTGTTATAAGGATAGCTTATTTGCTGCATTGAGAGCTATATCAACTGTACTTTCAATGTTTTTCTAATTCGCAGTGTTTCTAAAAAGTATTTCCATTTTTCGCTTTTATTGCTTTTTAACGGTGAACCATGGTCAATTTAATTTAGATTTTTTTAACTCTATTTCTTCCTTTACATTTTAGATTTTTAAACATTTGACATTACTTTGTAGGACTCTGTTTTCACTTTTCTTTGTTTTGTAAAGTCTTGTTAAAAAAAGGCCAAAATTACATTGACCATAACTTATTGTTGAAAAGCAAAGGAACTGAATTTATCTGATTAGATGTCGTCAGTGAGTTCAGTGTGGCGTTGACATGTTATTGAAAGTCTGCGTATCAATGAGTCCCAACAGAAATCTTGAATACATTTAGCTCCTCACTGAATGCTTTCAAAATCGTTTATCCTTCTTTCCTCCTTTGGTATACATTATTTTTTATGATGGTCTCATTAGCTGTAGTACAGCAGGGATGTGTGTTGGTCCTTTTGCAAACATGAAACATGGATCTACACATGATCTTGCATAAAACAATACAAGCTGCCAAAAGCTCCTCCTAAGACTGAAACAGATGTAATAACTTTGGAAGAAATGGGCACAGTTGCCTACTGTGAAAAGGATAAAGACAATCAAACTGAAAATGGTCTTTAATTAAATCCACCATTTCCAGCAGAGAGCTATGACCTCAGACTTGGAGGTCTCTTTCCGGCTGCTTCACTCGTTTCAAACCTCCCCAGTGTGAGCTGAAGGTCACAGTCTGGTGAAACCAGAAGAACCACGACATCTACATAAAGGCCATGGTTGTCTGCTGGAACATGGTGGGTTGTTTCCTCTGGGTTGACAAATGAGATACAGATGGATTGGTGCATTACCAGCAGTAATGCAGCTCTTATACTAGACTGTTGTCTAAAGAGGAAGTGGATGCAAAAGGCAAAGTTTCTAATTTTCCAGTCATTACAGTTCTAAACCTCACCTATGGTCAGGAGCTCTGGAAAAGAAAGAATGGGGCTGGAGATACAGTTGGCCAAATTCAGTGTAATCCAATGCCAGAGGGTGGCTGGGCTCAGCTTTAGAGAAACTGTAAGGAGCTTTAAAGCCGGAGGGAGTAGAGTCGCTGCTCCTTTGTGTCTAAAGGAGCTGAGGTGGTTTGGTCATCTGATTAAGATACCTCCAGGGTGCCTTCCTTTGGAGGCTTTCTGGGCAGTGTCTAATTGGGAAGAGACTTCAGGGGATACCCAGAACTTGCTGGAGAGATTATATATCTCATCTGGCCTGGGAACGCCTCGAGATTCCCCAGGAGGAGCTGGAAAACGTTGCTTGGTAAAGGGACATCTGGAATGACCTGCTTAGCTGCTGCTACTGCAATCTGAATGTGGTTAAGTGGGAAACAATGGATGAATGGTCCCAAATTGTGATTGTCATTATGTTTTCAGGATCTGTCCATTTGTCCATCTACATAACTGCCCATTTCATGTACTGTCCAGCTGTCCTTGACATATTTTGGACTCCTTTGGGGAATTGAATCATTAATGGAACCAACCATTACTTTAACTTGAGGATGAATTGATTACAATTTAGTGATCAAAGATTACTGTAACCTCACAAAGCACATTTTTGGCCATGAATGCAGAATTCATAAGCAAATTATGATAAAAAAAATTCAGTCTAAGAAGATAAAATGAGGTGAGGACATTTTATATCCAAAACGTCAAATCTGGACAGAAACGGATGCAAACTGCAGCTTGACTGCTTGGCAGTGATGAACAACTGCAGGGCATTAATTTTACTTTCCATTTGTGTCAAGTTTTGCATTGTTGCTTTTTTCATAATGATTTGTTTGTTGAATTCCCTCTGTAGTTTCCAATTTCTTTACATTTGTCTTGCTGTGATAGATTAAAATGAGCTGAGTTATACTGTGCTGGTTTTAAGGAAGCAATAACTTAGCAAGAAGATGGGATATTTATCTGTCATAAATCATATATTTCATGTGCACAGTGCAGATATTGCCATAATGTAAACTCCCCAGGATTGCCTTTCTTTTCTGCTACAGTTATTGAATGCATTGTAGCGTCGTATACATTAAAATGATGAAAAAATGGCAAAAAAAAAAAAAACGAAAATAAGGGACACCGAAGAACTCTGGCAATATCATAGTAATATTTTCATCTACTTGCAACTCAGCAGAGACTTTGGGCTGCATTATATGTGAAAACATAGTTATACAGGAAAGATCTTCAGTCTAAGTTGCACATCAGAGTTTCTTTATTCTGTCTTTGTGCCACCACCACTTCCACTTACCCCCTGCTCCCAGCAAACT
This sequence comes from Acanthochromis polyacanthus, assembly GCF_021347895.1. NCBI lineage: Eukaryota > Metazoa > Chordata > Actinopteri > Pomacentridae > Acanthochromis > Acanthochromis polyacanthus. Next base: position 8,859,283 of record NC_067135.1, on the reverse strand, counting down.
GACAAAGTATTGCAGATCTCCCCCAATTCAGCCATGCACCAGTTTGTCAAATCCTCTTCATCCTGCAGAGAAAACCTCATATCACAGAAGAAGTTTGACATTTTGGGGAATTGGGGTCATTTGAATCGGCAGGGTGTAGTAATTGCCTAAATCTGCATCCTGCATGAAATGAATGAAAGTTTCACCTGTCACAAGCACGACTTTGATTTCAGGCTGAGGTCGAGCTCCAAGCAGTGAGAAATTACGGCCTGTAAGGGAACAAAGAAACCCCATGTTCATCCATCTAAATTGTAAGGGAAATGTGTTCTTTACGAGGGGTGTATTGCATTTGAGTGCAAATGACAAAAGTGAAAACTGCATTGTGGTTTTATTCGAACGTTATGTCCATTAGTCTCTGAGCTTTTTGTTTCGCTTGACTGCACTCCCAGTCTCTGAGGTGTGTGAGGACATTTATTCTTGTTTTTGTGTGTTTCAAACCGACTCTGTTACTAACAGACTTGTCAGGGAGGTATTTTTTTTATACTGGGTTGTAAAACTCACCTCTAAAAACTTTCATTCGCCCTCTCTCCTCCCCACAGTCTCCATCACTTAGATCTCTCCTTTTTAATTCCTTTTTTCATCAATCATTCTCCTTATTCCCTGTTCAATTTGCTAACTTTGTCTTATTTCAACCTGGCTGCAGTAGAGCCTCTGCTTGATAATCCTTTACTTTAATTCTGTGTCTGTGTGTGGTACATGCTATCAAATTTAAAACTTTTTTTGCAAGCAGTTCCTGTGGATTCTCTAACTTACAATTGTTATTCACTCTTAACTCCTCCGTTTCATTCTTCTCCCATGTCTGCTTTATTTGTATAAGATATGTCGATTTGTTTTTGGCTTTCGTAAGCTTTCTTTTTCTAGCTTTTGATTTTCTTCACTTCTTTATCTTAAGTCTTTCTTTCTTGCTTCTCTGAGGGTTTATCCTCAACAGTGATGCTGTACAGGAGAGCATTGTCTCTCGGTCTTCTGGTGAATAGAAATGAGGCTTCTAGCTGATATTCACGTTCCCAAATGGTATATGAATGGCTTTGGATATCCCCTGTCTCGTGACATTTCTCTGCTGGTACCAGCAGATTGACATTTTTGTTTCAGAATGGAATGTCTCAAAATTAAACTGACATGAAACAGGATTTTGTATTTTAGTTTTTGGCCAAAGGTCCGCAAAAATACAGTCCCAGAGCTATCCTCTGCTCAGCTATCAGATCAATCCGGCTACATTTGGTGGTTGTCTGACTTGCACCCTGATCTGATTCTGCACATTGTGGTCACAAAAATCTATCCAAACAACTTTTACGAAACTCCTCTCCTTCCTCATTAAGCAAAAAGCTACACTCCTCACTTACATTGACCTGAGAAATTGCTAGAAAGGCCTGTGATCAAATATCTCTATCCAGACAGATCTAGAAACGGATCACATGGTGATACCGGCCGTAAATGGACTCTAAGCCTTGTTTACTCTGCAATTAGATGCTAAAGTGACACTAATACGATGTTATCTGCAGCGCGGGTCAAAGTAACCCACAAATTTCGATCTTAAATTCTCTCTCGCTCTCCTTAATCCATCCTCTTTTCCTTCACACCCATCAATCTCGTCCACCATTCCTCCCTCAAGCATTTCCCTTCATCTGTCTGTCCTCTGGCAACTCGGTGCATCCATCTCTCCACCTCTTTCCATTTCTTCATCTCCCTTTTCTCTCTTTCTTCCTCGCACCATTGCCTCCTGCTCTTCCTCGCTCTCTTTTCCCTCCACCGTCCTTCCACTCCTGTCAGTTTCTTCCTCTGTATGTCGACTGCTCAGTCCCATCACTCCTCCTCCCCCTTCAGTCTCATTCCTCTCTTCCCTCTCATCCATCTCATCTTTGCTATCCTCACCTCTGATTCGCATTCACCTCCTGACTTCTGTCTGTACATTCATCTCTCCCCTTCTGTCCTTAACCTCACCTTTGCCTCATCCACTCCGACTCACGCTTCATCTTTTCTTTGTCCCTTGTTGAACTTGTCCTATTCTGTCCTCGCTCCCTCCATCTGCCCTCGCTTATCATGCTGTCTTGTCGCTCTTGACCTCCGTCTGCCTCCCTGCTTCTTCCATTCATGTATTGGTACAGGTGGCAGGAAACATGAAAGTGTGAAAGACTGACTTTGATGTAATTAAATCACATTGGCAAAGTCCAACTACACAGGCAAGCCATTAAATTAAATCTGTGCTGTATTTGGCTTTGGTTAGTAGGCCCATCAAAAGCAAGGGGAGCATATTCCATTAGAATGACACAATGTCCCAAATAGTGCTTGACAGATACTGGATTTTTAAAGGCACTAATGTAGTTATATGGGGTTTTAAAAGCTCTTATGTATTCTCAGATTTAAAAATACTCACATAGTGGGATGCACTCATTTGTGCACTTGCTGTTTTCAATCTTGTCTTTTAGTTCTAGGGTATTTTTTTCAATGTGCATTTGCTGCCATGGTTGCACTTTCATGCAAGCCACAAAGAAAACGAAAGGCTTGCTGGAGTATCTTCTGTCATGTCAAGAAAAATCTCCAATAACACTAGAAAATGAAAAACAACTCTACATACTACTTCACTCCCAACTGTGTTTTGCTTGGTTACATCATTTTAATGTCTGACCTTCATTATTCAGAATGATCTATGCGCAGAGTTTGACAGTAGAAGGCTGTTTTCACATTCATCTACTAAACAAGAAAGGTTTCTCTTCACTCACTTCAAATTTGAATTTAACTGATTTTATGACACCAAAAATTGTCTCAAAGCAAATCATGGCGCAATATGCAACATAAATGCGCTGTGCAAACTTGAGACTTCAGCGCACATAAAGAGAGAGTGGACTTCAAAGTAGAAGACATATTTTGTGCAGGAATTATGATTTAGAAATAACAAATTTGTGTAATTATTGATGTTGGAGTTTTCAATAATGGAGAAGGATGAGGTCAATTTTAATGGATTCTTTTCCAGAATATACAATTATTTCACTGAGTTCTCTATTACGTTTAGTGAAACCTACCGGTAGTTCAATGTAGGGTGTACAGCAGTCGTGCAAGAGATACACAAGGCCTGGAGGTTCTGATTTTTCTTCAAACTGCTCTAGTACTGATTGAACTGTACAAGGGAAGCATTTCTATTATTTACCGTTCCCTTATTGATGTGAATGCAATGGACAAAATAACTAAAACAGTCCCTTCACCTGAGCTGCACATTACATCCTAAAAAATGACGCACATTTGAATTATCACCGAGAGACAGTCAGTGGAGTATAACCGGTTGTCTAAGCTTGGGTCTCAACAGATTTTCCTCCTGTGATGAACAATCAACAGAATTTTAATTTATGCAAAACTAAAAGCTAGCCTATCGTATTTCGATAAGTATTTAGACCGTGGATAAGCACAGGATCCCATTTCACCTTATAGCCTATAACCCTTTGATGCACAACATGTGTCAAAGGTGATCCAAATCCAATGGGTATCTCCTGACCCACGCTGTGCATCAAAGGGTTGATGTATTTCCACACCTTGATTGAAATCCACCTGTGATAAATCATTCCGATATGGTATGATTTGTAGAGGCACGCATTTGTCGATATAAGGTGTCTGTCAGATAAAAAATAAGCAATGTGATCGAGGGAACCTACTGCAGAACCTAAACAGGATTGTGTTTAGCCTACAAAAATGATCTGCTACGGTGACAGTTCCCAAGAGCACAGTGACCTTCATAATTCTTAAATTGAAAAAGTTTGGAACAACCAGACTTGTTTTTTTTTTTTTTTTTTGAAGGAACTGACTGCTCAGCCAATCTGAACAATCAGTGGAAAAATCCGCCTTGGATAAAGTGGTTTGGGCAAATACCACATGGCTGCAAATGCCTTTGAGCAGTGAATCCCCACATTTCGTGTGTCTTTCCATTTTCTCTATGTAATAAAAGCACAAGTCACAGATGCCTAAAAGAGAATTTTAAAAAGTCAGTTCATCAAAAAACCAGGTTTGTACTCCCGAAATTCTGTCCGGAGATATGAGAAACTTCCAGGACAACCCTCACTGGCGTGTCCATGTGGAAGCATCTTTTAGACAAAGACACATAAAATCACCTGAAGTACTCCTAGACTGTAAGATACAAAGTTCTCTGGTCTGATGAAGCCAAGCTTGAACTGTTTGGCCTCAGTTCTCAAGTGTCATGTCTGAAGAAAACCGGGCAATGCTCATTGCCTAATACTACCCCAACAGTGAAGCATGGTGGTGGCGGCATCATGCCATGGGGTGTTTTTCAGCACCAGTGACAGGGGGACTGAAGCTGAATAGGGCAAAATATAGAGATGTCAATAAAATCTGCTCAATCAGGACCTTCAGGGTTACCCTTAAAAAGTGGCCTTCAAGACACAGCCAGGACAATGCTGTGATGTCCTTGAGTGACCCAGCCAGAGCCCTGACTTGAACACAATCAAATGTCTGTGTTTAATGTGTGTGTGTGTGTGTGTGTGAGACCTGAAAACGGATGCCCACTAATGTTCCCCATCCAACCTGACAAAGGTTAAGAGGATCTACGGGGAAAGAAACCCAAATTTAGGTGTACAAAGGTAGCCGTCTCATCCCCAGACTGTAATCGCTGCAAAAGATTTTTCAGCCAAGTACTGAATAAAGGATCGGGGTACTTATCTCAGTGTGATAGCTTTTTTCCTTTACAATACATTTTGCAGAAACTCCTGAAATCCGTTTTTTTTTTTTTTTTGCTTTTATAGTGTATTGAGTATAGATTGATGAGGTGAAAAGTGAATGTAAAAGACTTCAGCATATGACTGCCAAAATACAATATATGAAAAGTGAAGGGGTCTGACACTTAGTAAATGTACTGTTGAACTGCAGGGACTTGTACTTTTTGTTTTTGGCGTTTCTGCTACAGTCTTGGCCAATACTGATAAATCAGTGATAAGCTGGGCTGTAATTTCAAGCACAGTCTATCTCCATAACGAGAAAGTCCGATGTTATCACCACAAACCTTACCCAAAGACTATTTTGAGTTTGGTTGTTTCTCTTTCCACACGTCCTTCCACATTTATTCTTTTTCCTCCTCACTGTGTAGTTCTGGCTGCTTTTTTCTCTGTGTTGCTTTGATTGTTGTCATATCTATCACCTTTCTGCATCTCTGGCATCCTGACAAGGTGGTATGGTTTTGACTGAGAAGGCATCTTCTGACTTTGCCTCCCCTGCTTCTCCCTTTCTCTGAGCAGTGGTAATAGGTGCATACACAAGTGTCAGTGAGGAGGCGGAATACCACAGTCTGTAATCAAAATGAATGCACACACATACACGCTCATTCATAGATGCATACAAAAATACACCCCCGTATTGAACAATTTTGATGTCCTAAGGCATCGGCAAAGACTCAGACACACTGCACACAAGGAAGAAACACTGCACTGAAACATTATATGAATACCTATTCATCTGTCTTCCTGCTTTAGTGAATTCCTGCGCAATAGAGGCAATTCTGTCTTCTGCCTCTGACGATGTATGCACACAAAATGTGAGATACAGGCAAGCTATATTTTGTCTGGGAGGCTCAACCTGTGTGTGCGTGAGGAGGAGAAGCTTTTGTGCGAGATGCTTGTCTGAGTGAGTGTTTGTGAGGAGAACGCCTCGGTATTCAGCTCCAGCTCTGCCTTTGAACTTCTCCTCTCTCAAGGTTCAATTTGTCTATAATTTAGCTGTAAATGATCTTTCCTTTTGTGCCATGAATGTGTGTTTCTTCGTGGCAGTGTGCAGCAAGGCGGTGTGTGCGTGAGTGTGCTCATGTTGCCGTCAAGGGACATTGCACATTTGGTAGATTGGTGGACAGGAGTCTTTTAGATTCTAAAGTGATGTAATTATACCCCCAGGCTCACGCTGGGCTCTGTGTGCTGAGGAGACAGTGAGGGATTGTGTGCCTGTTTGGATGTAACAGCACAGGGGACAGTGTTTTACCTTTAATGTGGGTCTGAATGTGAACGTGTGAGGGACAAATGGCAGGAGGTAAAGAGGTCCTTCACTAGTGCATCTCAAAAAACTAGTACCTTGTGAAGAAAAAAAATGATTCAAAAAGATAGTATTTCCTGTTCTGTATTAATTACACATGACGTAAAATCTTTCAATCATTGTTTAAATTTTTTCATGAAAATCAGTAATCAAATATCTCAAATTTTTTACAGTATTGCTAAAATTAATCAAACAAGAGATTTACAGTATGGTAATGTCCAACTTGATTTCTACATTCAATACTTGGTTGGGAATCCTTTTCCACATATTACTCCATCAGTGTCGTGATATGGAGGTGATCAGCTGTGGAACTGCTGACGTTGCTGCTTTGATAGTGGCTTTTATTTTGGTCTGTATTTTTGGGTCCAGTGTTTCTCATCTTCCTCTTGACAATGAGGTTCAAGTCATGTGCTTTGGTTGGCTAATCAAGCACAGTAATACCATGGTCAGCAGATTACTTGTTTGTGGTTTTGGCTTTATGGAAAGGTGTTAAATCCTGCTGGAAAAGGAAAACCGGTACCTCTGTAATGCTTGTCAGTCAACAGAAGCATAAAGCGCTCTAAAAATCTCCTAGTAGACCCCTGCAGTGGACCAACACCAGAAAATGACATGAAATGGCACCACAAATCATCAGACTGTGGAGATGCTCAATTTCAAATAAATAAGTCATGCTAACATCTGACAAACATTTTTTTTTATCATTGCTCACAGGTTCAACTTCCCTTAATTCAGATCTCTTTTTGTAATTCCTTGTTTCTAACCTGGACAGCCTCCATCTTGTAGGACTAATCGTCTGATTTAGAGGTTGTTGGAGGTACAGTAAGCTCTGGCTGCCAGGTCCAATATGAGCAATAAGTCCCTGGAGAATGTTCAACTTTCTCTCCAGCTACTGTGGCTGCACAGACATGTGGCTACTGATGAGTACAGAAACTCTCTCCAACTGCTCTCATTAATGGTCAGGTAATTGCACTGTTGAATGGAGTCTGATTTAATTTTATGCTTCAGATCTTTTATTGTGTAATTCATTAAACTACAAATTGAAAATGTAGGTTTATTTGTTTTTGACCTCTCACCTCAAGCTCTTTGTCAGCTGTTTCCAAAGACAAGAATGAGCTTTGAAGTCATATTTATGAACAAAAAGCTCTTCAAGTGATTAGAATTAAAGGTTAAATATATGCATTTAAGTGAAACTGGACAAATTTACATGATTGAAAGCTCCACAACAGCTGCTAAATGGGACCTCCATTTAGGAACTGCAGAGGCCTGATTGTTTTGACGTTGTTGAAAATAAATGAATATAAATAAATCACAAGTAATTTGCATACTGTGTAAAATGTAAATAACTTTGGTTAAGCTTCATCGTTCCAACATATTTTATATACAAGGACTACCAGCTACTGTAAAAAAAAAAAAAACATCAAGGCAAAATATTCATTTATTTTTCTCTTAAGTGTTGTCAAATGTTATCAGTTATGTAAATAAATTGCTTTTTTTTAGAAATATTTCTGCTACATAACTTCTGACACTGAGGTAAAAATGAAATGACTTTTTTCAGCATGTTTTGAAGTTCTATTTCATTTCTGTTTTTTTGCAAGGCACATGTTTAAAAAAAAAAAAGTCAGCTCAAGGTTAACTTATTGGTGTGTCTGAATGTCATCAGTCTTCCTCAGTGAACTGCAAAATAGCACATTGCAGTTACTAAGTTGCGTTTGAGTTTCTGAAAACGGGCGCTGCAGTTGCTGCTGTTTTTTGGCTTCATAAATCTATTAAAACTCTGCAAAACTGCTGGCTCCGCTCACCAGTTCTTTGACATTTTTCCACTAAACCACATAAGTGAAAGGTCTCCCAGCTAACTGGCCAGGCCAACGAAATGATTTGGCCATGATATTGACATCAAAATCCATAAACCCAATCTACCTTAATGTTGTAATGCCCGCCTTTAATGCAGCCCAGCATATAGTGAGTATGTTTGCACACTTTACTGCTGCTATAGGATGTCAGGACATGCTGAGCTATACAATAAATTGTGGTCAGTCATGTGTATTATCTTTCAAATGAGAGTGACATGTCATGATTTGCAAATACATACTAAATATTTCCAGTAGAATTTGATTGACGGGACTTTTGATGGCCCTCTAACAAAATATTGGATTTAAGCCATGAGATGATGTGCCAAATCTTTGCTGCAGTGTTTTCTTGCCAATTGTTTTTCAGTCTTTTTTAGAAAAGAAAGGCTTCTGGAGCAGTGTTTAACCCACAGAGACCAATAAATTAAATCTCTTTTATTTCAAGATCGGAATAAATATTTTCCCACAGAGTAATCTTAAAACTAATCTATGAGGTCATTAGACAAACTGCATTAAATTCATTATAGACATATTGGTGACTCGTTAATGCAAATTTTTGATGAAGAATCCAGTAGCGCACAGAAATATCTATCACCAATCGTTTTCCCGAGAAGTGATTTTGAAGCTCAGTATCGGGGCTCCAGCTGTTGCATCAGCTATTCCAAAAAAAAAAAAAAAAAAAGAAGAGTTGGTGTAAGTGGAGCTTTAGAATAATCTTTAGTCTTCATACAATTAAAACGGGTCAGTTGTGAAACATTTCAACTTCCTTCAGATGTCGTGAATAGGTGAAACTAGTTGACGAGACCAAAGCCTTTTTTTTTTTTTTTTTTTTTAAATATATAAGCAAGGCTATGAACATTTCTTTCCAAAGTTAGACATTTTAACATGGAGGTCTGTGGGGATTGACTCATTCATGGAGCCAGCCTCAAGTGACCGTTTGAGGAGCTGCAATTTTTTTTTTTTAGTGCTTGCCTTTAATTTTCAGCCATGAAAGTTGTCTCTTGGTGTTGACTCCTGCTTCTGTATTTACGGGCACCAAAAAATATTGTTTCGTTGTCTGAAAAAAATCCAAAAATTCAGCAAAAAAGATTCACACATTTCTGGAAATTTGCAAAACCTTCAGGAAGAAAATTCAAATAGTTACTTCACAGTTTAATTTTTATAAAAAAAAAAATCCCCCAAGTTTGGCAAGAAAATTCATGTAAATATATTCAAAAAAGGATAAATGTCTTCCAAAAAAAATCCTAAAAATATCTAAAATGATTATATATATCAGTAAGTCTATTTTCTTTAATATTCCCACAAAAAAAATCAATTTGGTTGATTGTGTGAATGTTCTTAAACATTTTTAACATTTCTTTTTTCCACCAAAAAATGTTCAGTGGTTTCCCAAAAATGTTGAAAATGTGGACATCAGAAATTTCACTGTGAAAATATATATTTTTTTCCACATTTTTAAACTGTAATGGGTCAATTTTGACCCGCTTTTGACTGTGCTTTCACATTTGAAGCATTTAAAGTTAACGAATTCCATGGAGAAATGGTATTGATCACGTTGACATCTAATATTGATCACTTTAATGGCAATATTATTTAAAAAGTTGTATAATATCCATCATAGTGAAGTTTGACCCCAATCAGAACATCGTGTGCAGCGACAGTATCTTTTATTTTGGAGAGAACAAATATGAATCTACTGCACAGTGTTCAGTGTAAGTGAGGAATAAAATCTGAACCTGATGTTATCTAATACCTCATGTTTAATACTGCAATGTGTGCTGGTTAAGAACAAAAATAGCAGTGACTGCATAAACGGCCTGCATTAGCAGTTATTGCTGTTTGTGTAGAGAGAATGAGAAGCAGCGCTTTAGAGAGATGCCTTACATTGCATTTAGCAGTAAACACAGCAATGAGATGAGCAGATGAGGCTACTGTTGAGTGTGGCATTTTTTTAAAAGTGCTGCAACAAGATTGTGACTATCTTCCAACAGAAAATGAGTGTTCTCTTGTTTTTTATTGCTTCTATTTTGACAATTTTGCAGACAAGGACAGAATTAGTGTGCATGTTATTTTGGGCTTTCTTGCTTTTGGCTATATGTCTGCATCCATGTGGGCTTGAGAGAAAGAACACCAACCGTTTTCTCGCCTCTTTAGTGTGGATATGTGTGCGTTCATATGCATTAATACAGTATGTCAATGCTTGAGAGAATATGTGTGTGCCGCACCTGGTTATTTGTCTGTTTAGGCTAGCTAATTAGTCTTAAATGACCGCCCTCCATCTTCATCACCCTGAGAGTGACAGAGAATGAGTGTAGGTAAGAAAGGCAGAAAGAAACAATGGGTCGCATTAATAGACAGTCTGACAAACGAGGGGTGGAACAGGAGAGAAGGAAGGCACATGAGGTGAATAAAAAGACCCAGAGCTGCTGTAAGAATAAAGCACAGCGGCCTGCTGGACTGAAGTTTGAGGTCTGCATTGGTTAGATATGTTAGAGTCCATAGAGAATCCCCACATTAATGCATTTTACTGTGAAACCGTTTGCCGTGATGCATAGTAATGCCCTTTCGCTATCCTTCACTTTGTCGTCCAGCCTCATTTGTTTAGTCTTTCTGCTTGTCTTGCGATTTCTTCGTCATTCCATTTCAGTCTTTCACTCTTTTTTTTTTTTTTTTTTTTTTCTCCATCATTTGCTTGCTTTCTTTTGTTCCCTCCTTGTCTCTTCCGTTCTTCATTTCCTCCTTGTTGAATGTTCGGTACAGCAGCCAGCATCTTCTGCTCTCCACTCTTGGCTAAGATTTTGAGCTACATCAGCAGTTACCCCCCTCTCCCTCTTCAGTTCTCCCCTCTCATCCGCACTTGTTCATGTTTCTTGGCACATAAACTACATAAAGGCCTTCAAAAGAAGGTCAAATTGGAATAATTATGCATTTGTTTTCAATTAACATACTACAATGTAGGTACATGCTTTTTTGAAAAATGGCCACTTTCCTCTCTCGCTTTTTTTTTTCTGTTTCTCTACCAGACTCTCCTCTCTGTAGAAGCTCTCTGCATGTAATTCTAGCAGCATTTGTTCCTCTCATCACTTTCTTTCTCTGCTTACTTTCTCTTAACTTCTTTCCTCTTGTTCCCGTGGACTTTATCCTTATATTCCATCCGTCTAGACAGAATCTTTTCATTGCCATTTGGTCTGTTTGTCTGTCTGTCGGCAGGATTATGAGTAAACTGCCAAGCTGAGTTTCATGAAGCTTGATAAAGAGATGGCGTGTGGTCAAAGGAAAAACCTATATTATTGGTGTGGATCTGGATCAAGGAGTGAATCCAAGAGTGTTCTTTTTCACTTTAATTAAAAATTGAGAACTTTTTTTGTGTGTCTGTCTGTCATGGAGAGAACGTCACAACTACCTGGCCAAATTTCATGAAGCTTGATGGAGTGTGGTAAAAGGAAAAGCCATAAAGGCAAGGAAATACTGCTGAGCCCTACAGACGATATGCCTGGACTCCGTGTAATGTGCTAGATAATGGTTGTCATAATTGTGAGGAAATCGTGTATATACCAGTGATTACCTGAATCAGCCTTTATATTACAGTGTGCTCCAATGTTTGTGTAAAGATTCAACTGAATGCGTGTGTAAGCATTGCGGCATACTGTACAAGTAAATCCAGCTATTTTGTGCGATTTGTGTGTGTTTAAGTGCATGCCTGAGCATTTGTGTGTGTGTGTGTGTGTGTGCACTCTGGGGAGTTTTGTTTGGTTTTGTGAGCACGTCATAAAATAATTTTAAGGTGATTATAATTGTGCAGCGAAGCATACAGTGAGTGATTGAGAGGTAAGCAACTGAATAGGAATGAGGGACGTTGCTGTGTTTGTGTGTCCTGACATCAAGGGAGACTTTAATTTATACGAGCGAATGGAGGCTATTTATGGTAATGGCAAGGATGCGTATTGTGATTGTAATCACAGCCATCTCTGTTTTTTAGTTGTATGAAATGTCTTGACGCACACGGCTGAAACGTGAGTTTCTCATCTGACAATGAATATAACATTTTTTTTTTACATTTACTGTATTTGTACTGTAGAGGCTGATCATTAATGAATATAGGGAATTGTAGGTAGCCATTAGCACGGAGGCAATAAGGACCGGCAGGACACAACGGTGGAAAATAAAGAGCTGTAAGCCTCAGGAGCTCAGGGCCTTTTTACTCACTTCACACTTTCTTTGCAGACTTTGGCAGTGTCACTATATGTCTTAGTCAGGAATGTGACAAGTTTTTTTTTTTTTTTTTTTTCCACACTTGGTCTGCTCAGAAATGCCATCTGCTTTCATGTTTATGGTATTATGTGGCAGTATGCGTTTTCTCAGGAAGAAAGTTGTCTGAAAGCTTGTGTCCTCCTGTATATGGCTGGATTAAAGAGAGCTTCAGTGTGGCAGTGATACACAATGTTGGCTAATATTCAAAGGCTCAGAATGTGAATAAACAAAACAGAAAAACCCACATATTTTGTGGGAATTAAAGAGCTAATATTCAGACCTTTCTCACCCATACGGCTTTTATTTCATTTTGGAATAAACATTTTTCAGAGTTTTGAAACTATACCTGAGGACACAAGCAAGGCATGTTTTAGTGTGTGTTAGGAATTTCTTTGAAAGCTGTTTCATAGTTTATATTTTGGCAAATTTCCAAAATAAATTAAAGAAGTCTGTATTGCAGAGTCACCATGAATGTACAAAGAACCACTATTGCATTGTTGGAAACACAAAAAACAAACACGGTTATTATGATGCCAGATCTGCAGTTGCAAGTTGTGTTTTTGTTGTTTCTTAAATAGGTTTGTGGTGATTCTCAGGTAAACTGGTGTCCCTGGAATGTTTTTTCACATTTCTGTGTTCAGACTTGCCTGAGAGTTGGATTTTTGTCGAAAATCATCAGTCAAATCAGACATGAGTGGGTACTTTTAGTTTTGTTCTTACTCATTCATAGACAATGTCATGTTAGACCATTTTCAAACTTCGTGTTGTATCACACACATAAGCTGAAACTTCAAAGATATCAAGGTCATCATGTGAATTGGAGTAATTATGGAGCAGTGCAGCCCCCTCATATTACCCACTGGGGAAAGGGATATAAGCAAAATGAGAATGTTGTGCACCAACGTGCTGTAATGATAGCATTTTGTCTTGAGAAGAAAGAACAGCAGAAAGCTAAATGAGTCTGGATGAGAAAATGGTCGAAAAGTTGCAGACAGCACAGATTGATTATTCCTCAGCAACAACTTTACCTCTGTTAATTTCTGTGGGAAACCTTCTTCCTCAAGGGCTGGAATGTTTGCTTGCTATCATGCTGCTCCAAGCGGTAATTGTAGCCAGCCTGATAAATGTCAAACATTTCGTACTAATTAGGGCGTCCAGGTTGAGACTGTAAGCATTTTGGGAGGTTTTTGACTGGATCTGTAAACGCTGTACAGGAAAGTGTCTCTGCAACGATGACCTTTTATGCTGAAGTTTTATATGAATTACTGTACTCTGCCTATGCCGCCACACTGTCCTCTTCACGTGTAATCGTGACAAAACTGCACACCCAGGAGCACCACCATTTACCCACGGCTAGAATTATTGAAATCGTAATTTGCATGAATTAGCATAGCAGAAATGATAAATTAAACTGTAATTTTCATACGTTTCGTCCAGTAATCCCTTTTAGATTCCTCTGAAGCCTTTTACTCAGGCTTGGGGCTTCTGAGCCGAGTTGTATCAAAGACTTGAGGAAAACCAGAGGATTCAGCATCAAAAGGAGGTGTATGCTGGGTAAGGCCCTGGGACAGACATGCGTTTGGGGATAGCAGCGGGTGGGGGACAAGTGACTAGTCCTATTTTCCGAGCTTCAAATATTGAGTCTGCCGCAAAAGATGAATAGCAGAAGCTTCTTGAATTTAGCTGAAGACTCACTAATGAAGACGTCGGCTTCATTTCTGATTTGATTGTGTCGTCGTGAACCACGACGGATTTGTCAAGCACTGATTCACTTTGTGTGACATACTCCATGTTGGGCCTACTAAAGCCTGGGAGAAGGTGCTGGAGTGTTGTCGGTTTGAACCAACCAATCACAGGTCGTGTTTGTCAATATTGTTAGGTTGTCACTCCCACACATCAGCTAGCAAACAGGATGCCAGGCTCTGCTGCTTGCATTCAAATGATTCACCAGCCTGTTAGTCAGAGAGCTGTGAGTGGAATATAATGGGGTGGAATGACAGATGAAATCCCTCCCAGACAGACGTAAAGGAAGCTTTGCAGCTTTGCCGGGCTGTCTCACACACAGCATGCCTACCTATTGGTGTATCACGCTGGGAGTCCCGTTGAGAGGATCATTTTATCTAATAAGGCTTGCACATAAATGTGCCTCTATTTCCTTGCCTGTGCTGGGAGAGGCTTCCCTCACATGTTAACAGAAGTGCACCTTTACATGCATACATTAGAGGCACATTTACAGTCTGCTCTGAGCATTGGGTTTAATTAGGAAGATTTCCACCTGAGCTGTGCTACATGTAAAGGAAAACCTAGTGCCGTACAGTTGTTTCATGGTTGACGAGTGCAAAACTATGAAATGCAAATTGTGAAAGTGAGGATAACTGTGGATTTGGAACTGCCACTCTACATATTTAAGTCATTATCTTGCACAGACGTCTGAATTCATCACTGTCTGCAAACATGTTTCTATGATTCATATATCCTTTTCTCTGCAAATGCTCTGCAGAATAACTGGAGGCCTTAATTCTGGTGGTTGAATTGAAAGGATCAGGCTAGGATATTTTAGATTTTGTAATTCGCAACAAGTCTCAAAAAAGGATCTGAACTAGCAATTAACTGAACAATCTGACAAGTATTGCCTTTGTGTCCGAGGCCTGACGGTATTCCTCTGTGCGATAGAGATCAATTTGTCCAGATACGATTAAGAACACATCAATTGGCCAGAGTGCTGCTCCTTCATTATGATGAATGTGTGGTTTGTTTTGAGTGAATCTCAGTCACTGACGAGCTACAATAAGATAATCAAATGTATATGAAATGGGAGCTAAAATGCAGTCTTTCCTCCTTTTTAAGTAGTATTTGCTAAAACTACAGTACCCAGCTGTTGTTGTAAATTTCATGCCCTTTTTCCAAAATGAAACGATGTATTTCTGACCAGTATTCACCAAAAGAACCAACGGATGGTCCCGTTTTGTAGTTACAATGTGAAGTTGGGCTTTGCTATCAAACTATATTTCCTGGTATTTTGCTGTGTTTTCTGTTATTTCTCTGTTATCTGGCTTTTAACTCCGGTGCACATTCTTCACTTTCTCCTTTCCTTATGCTGCACCCCTCAGTCTTTTCTTTAATGTTGTCTTCAATGCAAGTCATTTCATTTCTCTTTCTGTTGTCTGCATTTTATTCTGCCAAAGCTCACATTTTATACTTATCACATTATCTGAGCTGGTCTATGACTCACAGCCTTGTGTCTCTATGTGTATTTGTGTAGGTTTCATCACAAACATATATTGTGTGTGTGGATATCCTCCTGTGGGTTTTCCAAATATGCACTGTGGTGGTTGATGCATTTTTAACTGTGTGTGTATTTTGTGTGTTGATGCACATATCGATGAATGTGTTTATTTCGATATATATATGTGTGTGCGTGTGGTGTATTTTTTTTTTTATCTGTCTTCCCTTTCTCTTTCTCTATTTGTGACTTCCACTGTGCAATTTTCCGAATGAGAGAACTTGGATTGCATTTTATCAGGCCTGTGTAGGCTTTTGCATTTGTTGGTCTGTGTTTGTCTGCTGGTGTGAATTTGCAGAGTTGCTGTATGTGGACCTTCTTGCAGACTTCTCTTATCTTTCAAAATTAAAATCTCGATTTCACTGAGCTGTAGTGTGGCGGATTTTTCAAGGCCGGTGACTAATCAGTTATTTTTTTTAAAATGGAAATCTGCATGATAGATGCAGTTTGGTTCAAAATGTTTACAGGGTACAGTAAATCTGGATGTTGATCAACTCAAAAGGGGTTTCATAATTATGTTTGATTTTAGAAGTAGCTGTTTACAGTATTTAAACGAGTCATTAGATTTGAACAAATTAAACTGCTTTTCTTTTGGATTCCTCCAGTGGCAAAAGTGATAAGATTAAGGTCCTGAGCTTGAATATTGGATTTGATTCAATTAAATATTTATAATTGGAAACAATTAATCACTCTTAATGAATTATGTGAAGCAGGTAACCTTTCTTTCACCTCAGTGGTCGGTCAGGAAAATGAGTCCCAAAGAGAGGGTGATTTGTTCAAATGTATGCATCTACTGTATGTTTTACTCTCCAAGGTCACAAGAATAAAATATGAATGCTGTTATATGGTTGACTTTTGCTCTGAGATACAGTACCTGGAATACACAGATAAGAGTGAGGCACAAGTATAAATACAGTATATGTTGAAGTGTTGTGTAGGTGTAGGAGCAGTTTTTCTGGGTTTGTGGAGGCTTCTGGGACCTCAGTTTGTTGTTTAGCCTTCTGGTTATGTTCTGGGCCCAATTCAAAGTTAAATTTGTGATTGGAGGAGCCTGCTTGACAAACTGGATGCTGTGTCTGCACTTGTTGTCGACTTAGATTGGGTTTTAACTTTTACTGCACACTGTCTTAGTAAAGCAAAGCTTCTATCAAAATGTGTTTTATGAGGATGCAGATTTCCAAATAGAAGGTTTATGGTGAAATTAGTTCAAGAGTTTGTGGCGAAGGTAAATATCAAACAAGGTACTGAATCAGGAACCACAAGACAGAGTGATATCGAAGTTTAATTAACCTCCATGATGTCCTCAAATGCACCTCAGCTCACTGGTTTTACCATTCATTCTTGACCTTATGTGGGAGAGCTCTAACTAATCCTCGACTCCAAGTAGGCCTTGAAACATAGTGAATGTTACAGAGTTCAGATGATGATGAAGAGTGATTCAAATGGAGCACAAATCTGCTTCTTGCCTGCTGCCTTAGAAGCCTAAACGGCCAGTGCTGCCTTTGATAGTTGAAGGTCCAAACTCCTGCTGTGATAAAGTGACTCACTGGAACTGAGATCAAAAATCAAAAACCGTCCTCATCTCCTTGCCTGGAACTCTCCCAGGATGTCCTGTTATATAAGCAGGTCAAGCACCTGAAAGCAGAAATCTGGTGAGCAGGACAGGTGGGGAGCGACTGTTGTTGTCGTGGCCAAAAGAAGCTGTGTGTAATCGTAAGGCTTGTTGGGGAAGCTAAATGGATGCAGATGGATCCAAGCTGTGCACAGGTGCAATGCGCAGTTGTCATCGTGCCACAGTTCGGGTCCATTGTGCTGATTGTTCTCCCTCAGACACTTCAGGACGTTACAGAAGAACTCTGCTTCAACAATCCAACTCTGGAGGACAAATTCTTAGTGCACACTATCATGAATGATGACAGCTTTCCTTCCCCAGGGGTTCTCCTCACTTCTGGTGCTTTTGCTGGTTTTGGAAACTGCAGCTCTTCCAATGAAGAGGCAAAAAACCGTTGTCTGGCCATTTGGTGGTTGCCTCAGACCTGCCTCTAGTATCATGAATGTTTAGTAACTGGCACATACTGTAATGTTTTCTTCTCTCCTCCAGTTTGAGAAACTGCAAATGTGCACCTACCATTTGTCACACATTTGTACTGCAATCTTCTAATTTATTGTAAACTCTTAGATCACACTGTGTATGTAGATCAACACTTAAACCAGATCGGAGAGCAAGAATACGCATCTACACTATAAAAAATAATATATTATTAAACTGTTTTTGATTGACTTTTTGAACAATTTCCAATTATTTTACGTTTCCTCAGTTTTGTTAAATTACAGATAAGAACCAGTAAATCACAGAAAATAAGCATTTATTTCCATTATGAAAAGAACATGCCAAAACTGTATGTCCATGTCCAAAATCTGTATTTTTATTACCAATGGTAATTCATTCTTTGACAATGTTTGACTATAAATATACACATTTAAAAAAAATTATTCAAATCAACAAAAAAATCTAACTACTTTGCAGAAATTTGCCATTTGTTGAAAGAAAAATTATGTATATTTAGAAATGAAAAATGGTACATAATTTAAAAAAAAGTTATTTTGGCCTTTTTGCCTTTATTATAGTGCACAGTGGAGAGATTTTTTTTTATTTTTCACAAATAGTTTTATGAATTTGTTCTTTTGCAATGTGTGGCCATAGAATTACACTTTAACTGTGTAAATCAGCTGAAAAGCTGATTTTTTTTTTTTTTTTTGCTTATTTTATAGATATTTGCTGTTATTTTCCTAGTTATTACAGTCTATGTACAATACCATATTCCACTGTTTCTTCCAACAGATTTTTTCTGCCACTCTTCCTGGCAGATTGTTATTTTTGCAGAAATTTTCTTGCCAGTGCATGTTATGATGAGCTGTATGTGAGACAGCAGGGTTGATAAACAAACACTTGATATACCGCTCATGTTAAGTTGTGCTGTGAAGCTAATAAACCCAACATTCAGACTGCAAATAAGCTGTCACAGCAGCATTTACTCGACAGGCATGTTGGATTGCTATCAGAGAATAATATAAAATATTAAATATGTTGCAAAAATGCTTCCAAAAGGAAAGTGAGATGGAAATCCGGCCGTGGTTTACATGTCCCAAAGTTGTAACTGCATCCATCTCTCCAGGACACGTACAGAATCTTTACTATTCCTCTGCAGGGTTTGTACTCCATGATTATGACAGGTGAAATTACACTTAAATCCGCCCTTTAATGCAACAGCAACAGGAAGACAACAGTTCCAGCAATCTTTATACACATGATCATCCAGAAGGAGCACTAAGCTGTTGATGCATTACTTCCTTGATAGGTTCAATACATGACTGTGAGAGAGCCACTGTTTGTAGTTTACATGTATTGTTAGTTAACTAGTTAATGCTTAAGTGCCCAAATAATCTTCAGCTATTTGCCAATTTACCAAACAGCTCAGGGGCTGTACAAAACCTTTTTGACTTGAGTAGAGCTGACTGTTTGCATGTAGCTAGGGAAAGCAAAGATGTTTTGCAATTAGATTTGTAATCTCGCCAGCAGAGACACTTATTGTATAATGGAAATGTGATAAGTGTCGTTTGGATTTTATCCAGTGGCACTTGGAATGACGAGTGTAAAAGGGGCCGAGTGATGTAGATCTGACCAGAGACAAACAAGACTTTTTTTAGCAGTTGTAGCCTTCTGAAGGTTTCTTCCCACTGTAGTCAGTGTTTATTTACCATTTAAAAGGTCTAAATATTAGTGAGTTGTTATCAAATCAAGCCTGATAATGGTGCTGAAAAATAGGACATTTATAGTTATTATTCAGGATTATTGTGTGATTTTAATCGAAACCGAACCAGTGGTGTAAAAAGTATTCAGATCATTTACTCAAACAAAGGTACCAATACAGCAGTGTAATGAGGCTCCAGTACAAGTCAAAGTTGTGGAATAAAAAAATGCTGTTATAGTAGCAAAATTTCAACTGTTAAAATAAGTCTTGGTTTGGTCCCTTAATTCCAAACAGTATCGTTACATAATTAATACTGAAGCAGATAAATCTGAAATCACAGTTCTGATATGTTTTCGTTCATTTATTTAGTTTTTTATTCACGTTTTTAAAATTTGAACATCTATTGAAATGCACCATGTGAGAAGTTTGAACTGAAAATCTATTTGATGGAGCTGTTAATATGAGCTATGTGAGCCTGACTACACACTGCTTCTTATAAGACTTTAAAAGCCAAAAACATTGGAAACCGCTAAACCTGTGTATTTAATTTAATGTTTCAGAAGCTTATTGTATTATTAATTGCGTAGTCACTGAAGCTGTCAGATAAATATAGTGGAGCAGAAAGTACAATATTTTTGTCTGCAATGATAGTGGATCGGAATTAGAAAGCAGCATATAATGGGAATGCTGAAATGAAACTGCTAAACTGTAGTAATGTACAGTATTAGCGTCAATGTACTTAATAAATATTTTAATAGATAATGTATTGAAAATTGACTAGATTTACAACTCGCTGGTTTTAGATCTTGGGCTCAGGGGAAATTTGATGGTATTCTTGAACTGAGTTTTTATTGAGAAAACAGATCATTGTTACGTAATTATCAATCAGTAAGTATAAATTACTTGACTTTTATTAACTATTTATTAACTACCGCTAAACCAACGCTAAAGCAATGCTGGCTTCAGCGGTGCACCGCTAATCCAACGCCCGTGTTTTCGATTTTATTTTTTTTATTTTTTTTTTTCCCCATTTTGTGCGCGGTGACGAGCGTGATCGAAACCCCCCCCCCCCCCCCACCGTTCAAGGAACGCTCCCGCAAAGTTTGGGCGGTGTGACCGGGCCTTTAATAAGTAATTATTGTCCAGTTGCTATAGATTACTTCTGGATTCCATATCTTATTAGCTACTCACTACAGGATATTAACTATTGTTCACTACTGGCTGGTCTGTCCCAATAACAGAATGAAGGCCACATTTCTCCTTTGTAATAAACAGCAGCAGCCATCTGTTTGGTGACTGCAGGTCATGTAAAATGCTGCATGATAAATGCTCACATGATGATGGATTATTGATGTGTAGCAGGTTATCATGCACAAATGTTATAATGTTTTAGTAACTAAATAGAAAAAGCCCATTAGATGATTATTTTTATTATTTGGAGTCACTTGGTGCTTTCTGTGTTGGCAGAACAGAGCAGTGTGTGGTTTTGACATCTCATACAGGATTTAAGACTCCGTTTGCACAGTCTACAAACCAAAGTGTCATTGAAAATACTGTATTTGTGCTGCGTATTTATACAAATGCTCCTCTCCTGTCTGTCTTCCCCCTCTTCCTATCTGCATGCACTGACTCACTCCTTTTGGCCTTTTTCTCGTCCTGCTCCTCGCTGCCTTCTGGACGCTGCAGTCATTTTGCATTCCTCTCCTCACTCTTCCATCTGCTTCATAACAAGGAAAGCAGGAATTAATTAATGGGCTGATAGTGAGGCTTGAGAAAATGGGGGAGAAAGCAAGCTGAAAAGGAGAGGAAATCTAATCAGATAGGCTCCTGTTTCTGTGTGGAGATGTCTGCCGGGTTAGTGTGTTTGTCGGTCCATATTTTCCACCGCCTCCTTGTATTTGTCCTCCCCCACTTATGTCCTCCAACTATTTCCCTCCACTTTATTTTTGTCTATTCAAAAGATTTTTTACACTTTTTTATAATGCTGCTCAATTTTGGGCTGAATTGGGAAAACAATTATTTCTTTCTGAGTCTCTTCTGTCGTCCTTCGTTTTCATCCTTGCTCCTCTTTGATAAACTGTGATTAGTGTTTCCCCTCCCTCCATCTCCAGCCATGTTCTCTTCGCAGTCCTGTATCAAACAGGCAGCGTGTTTGTATTCCTGTCAGTTAAATTGATGTCAAAATGCCATCCTCATGCCACACTGATTCAAATTTCTTATTTCCTCCTCTCATCTCATCCCTCCCGCCTGTCTCTCCATTTCTCACCTCCCCTTCCTCGGCTCCACGCTCTTCTTCTTCTGTTTGCTGTCTAAAACCGTCTAATGAAATTCATACAAAACAAGATGGGAGACTCGATGCCTTCCTCCTCGCCATCCTCCCTGCCTCGCTCTACCCGTCTCTTGCTTCATCTTCTTTTGTTTTTCTTTCATATTCTCTCTCACTCCATTTACCCTGCCTTTATTGTCCTTTCCATCTGTCCTTCACACTTTCCTCGATCTCTCTCATTTCTTATCTTTCTCTCCGTGGACCTCCTTTTCTTCCAGGTTCTATTCTTTTCCCTCTCCCTTATGACTTCTTCTGTTTATACCCCTCCGTCTCTATTCCCTCGCCATGCGTTGCTTCCACTTTCTCCACTAAACTCTATTTCTACATTTCCCATCCTGCAGGGCCCCACTTGAAGCATGTTGGCTATTTCTCCAGTCATTTATTTAGACAAGAGCTTGAAGTACGAACACGCACATGTAGTAGACGAGTCTGCATTAGTTTTTACCGAAACGAGAAATGTATTTCTGCTGTGCTTTTTACCACCTGCCCTGAAGCCATCTTGCAAAATGTGTTTACTGTGGTTTGTGCAAACATGAACAAACACGAATGCAGAGTTGAACACACACCATGACACAGTGTGGGCTAGCACTCAGCGCGCTAATGAAGTTATAACATCAAGTGTTCACTTCAAAAGGAGTAAATGTTTTTGCATTTCGAGGCCACATATGGGAGGAGGAGAGGAGGGAGATAAAGACAACGGGAGATGAAAGAACAAGAGGAGAAAAGGACGGGAGGACAACAGAGAAGGATGGAAGCCAAAAAGCAATAAAAAAAGAATGGTGGAGGTAGAATTTATTGGGAGGGAAGAGAGTGAAATTAAAAAGCAATAAAAAGTAAGCAGGATTTATATCATGATAATGTCTTTTTCCATTACCACTCCTTCGTATGCTTTTTGTGTTCACACCTTCCATCTTATTGCAGTGTTTTCCCTGTTTGGCCATTCTTAATCTGTTCCTCTCCTGGCTTCCACTTTTTAAAACTACCATATTAAATTTTAAGAAATAGTTTGACATATCGAGAAGAGAGCTTGTTTGCTTTTTTTGGCTCATGGTCAGATAAGATTTTAGCCCTTTATCTGTCTTTTAAATATAAAATAGCAAGCAGGCAGCAGTAAGCTTAGGCTTCCATTTTAGAAACACAGCTAATCTGGTTCGGTCCTAAGGCACCAAATCCATCTATGAGCACCTCTAATGCTTAATAGTTAATCAGTAACAACTTTAAGGGATATTGACTTTTGACTATTGATGTATTTGCTGTTATGCTATATGTATACATCCAATATATTTGAGTTTTATCGATAAAAGCAAATTATGTGATCATTGTCCATTATTTTTCCATCAGTGCATATCACAAACTAGTTGGGGACTTGTCATGAAGATGCTGCTTGACTCGGCATCACAATATGCTCTGCTACATGTGCTGCAGACAGCTGTGGGTAGATTGCAAACCCTGCCTTCATACAGTGGAATTAGAGCCTGAAAACTGTGATAAGTCATTCCAATCATATTTTTCTGCATTAAGTTAAAATTACATTTACAAGATGTTTTCCTATTGCTGCATATTTTAGACAACATAAAGATTAATTGATATGAGTTAAGTTCTGATGGCTGTTTCTCCTTATTTAATGTCTCGTTTTTGTTGCTACAGTATCTTTTGGCTTCATATTTAGCTTACAGACATGACTGACATCAAGCTTCTCATCTTTTTCCAAGAAAGAAAGCCTTTAAGCTTATTTACCTAAATGTCAAACAGTTCCTTTAAGCTCCCTTTATTCCACTTCTTCCTCTACAATAAGGTCTATATTAAAGGTTACCCATTTTCTGCACTGCCACCTCCTCTCCTCCCATTTTACCACCTTCCACCCTTCACCCTGAGTCATCCCTTCTTCCTCCCCCTTCTCGATTTGACATGGGCATCCCCCTTCTTATGCTCCCATTTATCCATCTTATCCCTCCATCCCTGCTTCCCACTCCAATCCCTTCTGCCTTCCACCTTCACTTTCTTCCACCTCCTCATTGCCTTCATTCCTTCTGTCCCTTTGAGCGAGGCCAAATCCAATCTCTTCCACACTCCCTCTTTTCCCACTCGATGTTTCAGTTTTAGCATCCAGCTTTATATCCTCCACCATACTCCTACTCCCTCTGCTTCCCCTCACTTCATTTCTCGCTCTCTTGCTTTGAACAGGGAAACCATAGCAGTCATCTTATCTTTGTCGTTTTTCAAATGTCTCAATTTCCTCCATCCGTTTTGATCTCGAGAGTGGAGTAGATATTTTCTTTACCTCGCTGGCTGTTTGTCATATTTCTCGGTATTGTTCTTGATTCATTTTCTGAGCTTCTATAACCACAACAATCTGCCTCGTTCCCTTTGCTGTCATCCCTTCCCTCCCTCTCCCACTTTAAGTTCTGGGCTCACAGCCACCCCCTTCTCCCTTGCTAACGAGCTCTGAGTGAAATGAGTGAAAATGATATGCAATTAGTACGCAGCCTTCATGGTCTCAGTGTGCTTGTGTGTGTGTGCACATGTGACAGATTGAGACAAAGTTTAGTGCACTTGCGGCTGGATGTAAGTGCACATGCATGTTGGACTTTAAGATAGCGTGTTCTCAGGTTCTAGGTTCAGTATTTAGCTAATGTACTTTCCATGTACTGCGATATTGCAGAGATGTCTCGAGAGTCATGCATATGTGGAGCCAATACCATGAGTACTTTCTTGGGTATTTTTCTCTACATATATACATTTTTTTTTAACATAATTGAGAATTTAATGGAAGAAGAAGACTTAAGTGCGCATTATGTGCAGGTGCTCACCTCCTCTGTCATAGGTCAGAACATTATACATCCTCTGCTGTGATCTCTTCAACCCTGACATTCTAACCTGAGCATTACTCTGGGCAGACACGGTAATTATTTTAATGGAATTACATTTTAATGAAGCCGTCATTGCTCTCTTGACTCTGGAGATGACCTACAGTAATTCTGCAATGATCGTCTTTTAAAGGAAAATGTAAATTCTTCCTTTGAAATGCATATCTGTCCTTGTGTCATGCAGAGGCACACGTCTTTTTAGATCATCCTAGTGTGCGTGAAAATGATTTTATACATTCTATTTTTGTGCAGGGAATCTCATGCACCAATCCGAAACAACACTGACAATGAAGCCACTGACAGGGAAAATGAATTACCGTACATTGAATATGTTTGGAGATCTTGGATCCTCCTAAAGCAGGACGCTGCGCCTGAACACAACAAGAGCACGAAGCATTGACCCAGCCTCCAAACTCCATAGATCCCAATGATATCGAGCATCCATTGCATGCACCAGAACAGTCCAAGGTCTCATGTTTCTGAGGTACAACAGGGATCCCTACACAATATTAACCAGGTAGTTATAATGTTGTGGCTGACTGGTGGATTTAATTCATTAAATCTTATGTTACAGTGAGCTGCAAGTTATGATTAGCAGCATGAATATTCTAAATATATTTTCGAACATGTCGCAGTGAAAATAAACAATAAATATCTTAAAAGGATACAGCTGATAACATGACAGCTCATGGTTACAGGTTGTCATAGTAGCAGGAATTGCTCTCCCGCTTGTGAGATTTCCAGGTACACAATTGCAAATGTAGCTAAAATAGAACCATGGAAAACATGAATCCTTATTATTTGTGAGTTTAGAAACCGTTGCTGTAGTTGTTTTTTTCCAGCTCTATTGCAACTGTGTCCATTCAAAAAGGTGTAGCTCCTCTAAATCCAACATGGCTGGCACATCTTTCCTTTAAATAGCCACAGTACATTAACCCACATTAGGCTAAACTAACCTCAGTTTAATTTAGTATAACATCTAAACGTGTAGGTTTTATTGTTTCATAATCACACAGGTTTCCACTGCTGGTCGTCTTGGGAAAAGGACAGTCTTTGATGGTGATATTCTGCACCATCTAACATGACATGTGGATAATGAGATGTTGCAGCTGGCCCAGTTAATGTGGATGTCATGTCACGATGCAACTGAAACCTCTGTCAGGTTGAGACTGTTCGGCTGTTACGATGCCGGTTTAGCTTGGATAAAACATTTGCGTCGGTGGATAAACAATATGTGCATGGCCTTGACCTGGACTTTAGATGAAAGGGGTTGCTTCATCTTTGAAGCTGCCAGGAGGGAGACCTGGTGAGTTCACTTGGAGTTTAGACTTTTGCCAAGACGAGAGCTGATTTGTCTTCGTGTTCTTAAAGTTGAGCTTTAGAACTGAAGTGTGCAATTTTTTTCTACCAGAACTTCTCTTCAAAAATTAGGGCCAACTGAAGAATCTCATGTATACGTTGAATTTAAAGGTGCTTCAAGAAAATGTGTGTGTGAAGTACAAGCTAGGGTGTAGAGGTGTGTGCTTACATTTATCGTTTATGCTCTGGACTGTTGCTGCTGTAAAATCTGGCTAATAGAATGTGTAATAACAGTTCCTGGATTGTAGCCAATGCTGGGCAGTAAATAGTTTGACACTCCATGCAGTTTAGAATGTGTGCATCTTGTCAGATATGCAAGAAAAATAAGATATTTATAGGCACACCAGTAGCCTTAAGCGTGTTTGTTGCATAGACAGTAGACCCAAATGCCAAATAATGCATTTGGCTGTGAGCTAAAGGTGCTGACAGACTTTCAAAGCACGCGTTCAGTGAGTAGACAAATTCTGTGACACATGTGGGGGTTTCCATTTTACTTTTAGATTGTCAGAGATCAAATATAAACTTGGCAGCTAATCAGAAGCCCTAAGCGAGGCAGCGGCCCAACCGGCAAACAGTCAGATGCCAGGCAGGAAAACAGACATGCAGTATTGGGTCTGGCATCTTGGAGTTAGATTTTCTTTAGCATTGTCAGGAAGAAAAAAAAACAGAATAGCATCTCTGACACATCAGAACCTCAAAGTGAGACAAAGCAATGCCCTAGAAGGAGACACTGCGAAAGTTGAAGGAAAAGAAAAGGCACAATATTTAGTTTGACATTTTGGGGTTCTTTCAGTATTTTAGGAAACTTGTGAAACCTTGGACCAGAAAAAAATCTGGTTAATATCTTTTCTGACAACATCAACAACAAAGACTTCCAACAAGGTGCATTTTCATAACTTTTTGTCTCCTCGTATAACAGAGTTTTTTTTTTTTTTTTTTAAGAATGTAATTATTTGCTCACTTTTTGAAAATATGCAGTGCTTAACCTAAATATCACCAACAATGATGATAACTGCAGGGCAGGTTGTGTATTATTTTCTAATGTGATCTTGAGGTTCTGCTCTTAAACATGGCCCCCAGGTCAAAATCTAGTTTTAAGACCTTCATTATTTCAGCTTATACTATACTCATATATTCCAAACTTAATTTTATTTTAATCAGATTCCCACCAACTAATTGACACAGAGCAGACCTTGGGCTTTGGAGCTCTAGTAGTTCTCGGCTTGTCGGACTCGAGGCCAAGTATAATTAAACTGCCACGTGTAGTCTGCTGTGTGCACGATGCATGATGTGTACATGACAGCACAATGTGGAGAGAGGAGGAGGAGGTAGAGGTCAGCAACTTCTGATGTGAATAAGCAAACTTCAGTTAAGTTTTTGTCATGGATAAATGGCAAACAGACCAGATAAAATTAATTAATTTGCAGTGTAAAGTAGGAAATTCTCTCGAAGTGATCGCTTCTTTTTTTTTTAAATTGCTTTTTTAAAAAAAAAATCTGATTAATTCATGATTGAATGTCTTGTATGGCATCTCACATGTAAGAAAAACGGTTAAATGCATGTTTTCTGATTATTCTTTTTGATTATTCTGGCTTTGTGGCAGCAAACAAAAGAGGAAAGTTGAATCATCAGAAATCGTAGAGTAACTTGCAAAACTGTTTTTATCTATAATTGGTGTAATTTTGAGGACACACATGCTAGTGGGGGTTACAGAGGGACTTTGCTGGATCTCCACTTCAGTGTCAGACATAATGTACACACACCGGCCACTTTATTATGTATGTCTGATGAAATCTAATGCAATCCAGTACAACAGCTCCGCCATGAACTCTGCTTTTATGAAGCTTCTACATGTTCATGTTTCTGATGGTGTTATAACGGTGATAGTTCTGCTTTATACTTAATGAGGTCACAGTGTGTCGTGGATGTGTATTGGGCTGCATTACATTTAAAAATTTTTCTAATATTTTCACATACGTAAGCATGGCAATTAGGAGCACTTTAATATGAAATGTAGATGACAACACTATCACTTATGACCTCAGTGATAAACAAAGTAAAACAAAATTTAAAAAAAATGGATTTGTGTTTTGTTGGATTGCATTAGATATCACTGGTGTATTTAAGAAAGTGGCCAGTATTCATCAGTATGGAAAAAGGGAGCAATAATCTTTGCAGAAAATTATACGCCACGTTATAATCCAGAACTGTATCAGATCCCACTGTGCAGCTAACTGCATCATTCTTTTCCCCGAGTCTGTTGCCAGCTCTTATGTCACCACGGATGCTGCCAAACTCTGTCTGTACAGATGTTTCAGCTCAATCCTAATCTATGTCTGTGGTTAATCCTATGTGTTCTTTAACTTTGCTAGGAGTCACAAACCGGCAGCGTTTACTATCGATACGTTCTTGTAGTCGTCGTGTTCGTGTCTTGTGTGACTCTTCACTAGAGGCGAATGGCCCTCATCCTCCCCCTGCGTAGTTTGGCCTTATTGTGGAACTTGCTAATGATGCAAGGTACTTTTATTCTGTAACTGGCTGCACAGATGTTGCTGCAGGCCCTTTAATTTGTCTGAGTCAAATTAGTACACAATGGATTTCATAAACCCTCAAGGGGCCTCATTCAATCAGCGCTGCCTTATGTTTTCAAAGTAGAAGAATTATGCAAGAAAAAAAACTGGGTCAAACTTTATTTATATTTCATAAAAAAAAAGTCAGCGCACGGATGCCAAATGTTTGACTCTCAACTCGGAAAATGTTCCGTTGTCTCATTTGCCATTGAAAATGTGTTTATTTGCATAATATTAAAGCACTTCCATTAAAACTCGCTAATTTGCCACCTCATAAGTTGGTGTTTTTGAATTTGGATACTTGTCTTTTAAGTGCTGTTTTTTTCCTCCTTTTGCATCATTTTTCATGAATATGCAAATACTCTACAAAAAGTGAGTGGGTTACATTGTTAAACTACTGACAGAATACATTAATATACAAACACTCTGTCCGCATTTCAAATTGTGTTCCTTATCGCTGTTCCTGCGTTTGCAAGAGTGGATGGAACTTTATTGTATAAAAATGTACATTTCCAAGCAAGTACATTACATTTTTCACATTATTCTGTAATTATACGTTTCATTCTCAAATATTTAATTAACATTGCATTGAATAGAGTACAATCTTCTCATATACACGGCCTTTAAAGAGCTGGGATGTTGGCTTACCATATGAAGACTAGTTGGTATTCTCAGTGTGGTTACAAATTGGTGTCCTAATTAAAAAATAAAGTGCAGGAAACTCGGAACAATTTCCATAACCACTGTTGGGGCCATATCTCATAAAGTGGCTCATTTCATCCTGTCCTTTCATTATTTCAAGATACGAGTGGAGCAGTCTAATTTGAAAAATCCCAACTTATTCATGAACTTGCAACAAAAACATGTCGTCAGCACTTGTCCAAGTTATCAAGGAAGAGTCTGTGTTTTCAACCAACACATTTCACACCAGCCTGATGCATAATTGTCCTTCTGTTTGGCCAGAATGTGGATGCAACATAATTGAGACATTAAGGAGACGAAAGCCAAGATGGTGTCCAAAATCTAAGCTTATTCGCTAATGTGTGTTCCTTCTGTCTCTCATTCACCCTTCAAGGCGGAGAGGTTTCCCAGTTGTCTGAGTGTGTTGATGTTTGGCAGCGGGTGCGGTTTCTTAGACACAGCTGTTGAAGAATTATGTGTTTCCACCCACTGTGTCCGTCCAAAAAACCAACCAAATAGTCCTTTCATAGATTTCGGCTGTGCATTAGACTGTGCAAGGTCATGAAGCTTAACCCAGCAAGTCTCATTTGAGCTTTACATTTAAATAAATGCATACAGATGAGACAAAATTGATGTTAAGGGTTACAGCTCATGGAAATGGAAGAAAATAAAGTCTCTCTGTCATATTTAAATTCTATCTTATATTGGGTAATTACTGAATGCAAATTTGCATAATATACTGCTGTTTGTGTGTGTCTGAATGCATTTGGTCCTGGGTGAAAATGCATGTCTAGATATGTGTGAATGAACGGCATATGTAAGAATTAGCATTACAGTATAGGGCTGCACTATAAAGGTGAAAAAGTGATCACAATAAAATGTTTCACATCAGTCTGCCAATAATTGTTGATCATCTTAGTGGCCTGTTTTCTGTGAAGACTTAACCTTGCCAGCAAGTTGATTTCTCGCGATATTTGTGAGTTCACAAATCTCTCAAACCATCTTGCTCCGCTCCCGCCTTCACTTCAGCATCAAGTTGGTTCGGGCCAATCACACAGCAGTATTCGTGTGTGGGGCGGCATATCCGGGTGTGACGACAACACCAAGCGCCAGTAGCTCAAAACAAACATGGCAACGGAGGACAACGATCGTGTAGATGCTGCTATTAAGTCAGTTTTAGCTGAATCTCCTATCGCTTCTTTGAAGGAAGAACAACGAGAGGCGCTTTGCGCATTTCTGGATGGTAAAGATGTTTGTGCTTTTTTACCTACAGGTTTTGGTAAGAGTTTAATCTACCAATTGACTCCGCTCATTGTGAAGATCCCGCGATTGGCTAAAAACAAACCTGTCAGAGGCGGGACATACTGTTGCATTGTCCAATCTGTGCCTCTTTCCTCCGAACGGATTTACATGGAGCGGTCCCAGATTGATATTGTGGAGTACTATCAAGTACTACACAATTATTAATCTGGCTATTGCCAGGTTAGTGAAGACTAGTAGAAGGGAAAGCTTAATTTACCATTTTGAAGCTGACTGATGCACTTTCCGGACCTTTCTTTTAGTGTGAAGTATTTATTGCAGCAAGATGCACAACACTTATCAAATATAAGCTTTAAGAAGAAAATTCTTTAGGCCTTTTTAAAAACATCCACTGTCTGTGGACCTCTCAGGTGGTCAGGGAGGCTGAGTGGAAAGCTCTGTCTCCCAAGTTTGGTTCTGGACAGGTGGAGGAGGTGACAGTTATTGGTGTGGAGGCTTCTTTTCAATGATTGGCGACAGATGAATTCTTTAAGGTATTCCGAAGCATTGCCATGAATGCACTGATGAGTGAGAAGAGCGATTTTTGTGGTGAATTCTGGAGGATATGAGGAGCCAGTGGAGTGAACAGAGGGTAGGTGTGATATGGTGTTGCTTCCACACTCATCAGGATCCTGGCAGTGCTGTTTTGAATATTTTGAAGCTGTTTCAAGCTCTTGCTAGGGATCCCAGTGGGAAGTGTGTTGCAATAGTCCAGCCTGGAGGAGACGAAAGCGACAAATTTACTTTACAAATCACATCTTAACAGCTGCGAGAAGAAATTGCAATTTAGTATCTGATCAGAACATTCAGACGTGTTTCAAACTACGAGCGAGTGGTTTTAATGTTGCCGGGTACCTTCAAATGGGCTTGCCGGTGGTCGAGGAGGCACAAATATTTCTTTTTAAGTTGTAAGCTCTCATGTAGCCTCCACCACTCCAGAGATTCAGACTGACTGTCTGCATCAGAAAACATCAGCTCTCTTTCTAGCTTGTGCTCTGTTTTTTTGCATTTCAGTGAGAGGCATCTACATTGGGGCTTTTCTTTTTGAAGACACTACAGAAAGATTTCCATTTGGTCTTCCTACACAGTGTTTGTTCAGCACAGATCCTCCTTCTGTTCCAACAGAAGCTCCTGCCTGGGATTAGCTTTGGTCATCATCCATCATTTCAAACAATGTCCTTGTTTTCACCAGCCTTGACATGTGGAGTCTGTTATTGATGGCATGTTCTGCTTTTTTTTTTTTTTTTACCCAATCCATGCAACAGCTTTGCTCTTTGACTGTTTTGTCAGCGTCTATTCAATAGCATTCAGTTAATTTTGTCCTGAACAGCTGGAGCACAAGCTTCACATGTGAAACTGTCACGTATGACTCTCCACAGGGAGAATGCATGCACACATGAACTCTGGGATATCGATGCCCTGCCAAGTTGGCACCAGGTGTCGGGTGTTTGCTGAAGCCAGGACCAGAGCAGTGGCCTTTTCTTGTTCCAAAAGTCTTGTCACAATCTTCTACTTCTGTGGTGACTCTGTAGCGAGCTGGTGTTTGCGGAGATTGAGCTGTTCCTGAGCTGCTGCCAGATGCCTCTTTTTTTCAGTAAATATTAAAATACTGCCACCATTTTCTTTGATGCGTTACCATTTCTTCACACTCTTTCGTCCTTCCTTGCTGCTCCAGACATAACAGATACATCAAACTAATTCATTAAAAAATGCAACAAAAATACACATATAGTTCTGAAATAAAAGCTACTGCACAAAAACATTAGATGTATATTTTTAAAAAAGAACATGTGTCAGGCTAAAACCTTGCACTTAAAATAATTTCTATTGCCATTACAGTCTTAACCCTCCCGTTGTCCTCATTTATGGCCACCAAATTTTTTTTGTCCTTGTCTGAAAAAATCCCAAAATTCAGCAAAAAAAATTCCCCAAATTTCATAAAATATTGAGGACCTTCAGGAAGAAAATTCCATTCATTCTTTCAGTTTTATTTTTAAAACAGTCGCCCAAGAAAATTCTTGCAAATATTGTCAAAAAATGAGTAAAAATCTTCCAAAAAAATCTTAAGAATATCTTAAGTGATTACATATATATCAGTACAACTTCTAATATTTTCTTTAAGAACATTTTTAACATTTCTTTTTCCTACCAAAAAATGGTCAAAGATTTCCCAAAAATGTTGAAAATGTGGGCATCAAAAGTTTCACTGTGAAAATATTTTTTTTCCACATTTTCAAACTTTACAACGGGTCAATTTTGACCCACAGGACGACACAAGGGTTAAAGCTATTTTTATTATTAAAATTGTGGCAGTGACGACTTCCAGTTGACTTTAGAAATATTCATCTTATTGTGCACCTACAATATTAAAACCCAAAAAACTAGCTGTAAATGACCATGAAGCTACTAAATGCCAGCGCTGCTCATCAATAGC
The DNA here is from genome assembly GCF_021347895.1 of Acanthochromis polyacanthus. Taxonomy (NCBI): domain Eukaryota; kingdom Metazoa; phylum Chordata; class Actinopteri; family Pomacentridae; genus Acanthochromis; species Acanthochromis polyacanthus. The sequence continues at coordinate 8,826,557 of NC_067135.1, read as the reverse complement.
AAGCGATGGTTCAAACACTGCAGCAGAATCCAGTTGGTAAGTGAATCGGCTTTTACCAACTCCACCCCATTGTCTGGCTTGATGCACACCTGCTTGTTTTGATTCGGACACTGTGAGACCAGTGCATCCATCAAGCCATGTGCAATCAATTCCCCCACGCTGTTCTGTGGAAAATATTCCGTTTCTCCTCTTCAGACCCCATTCAGTCTAGGAAATGAACACTTAGGCTAATAAAAGGCTCGCACATGCAACTCAGCCAGGTGTTGGAGTTTATGGAAAAGCAGGGGGCTGAGCACTTTCTGTACTGATTCCCCAAACTCTCAACTAAAGTTCTGCCTTTGAAAAGTGTTGGCAATACAATACACTGAGGGTCAACCATGCTGAGAGGCTTTCTGAAGCCAGACTTTTCAAACATGCTGACTGGTGGCATATGCTTAGCAAGGCAGCTGGCTACAGTGTGGGATATGTCTTTGTACCATTCTGATGCTGTAATGTTGTGGAGTACCTCTCCATCATGAACTGCCTGTGAGTTCAGTGAAGATAGGCATTGATTTATCGAATCTCCTGACCTCTGCTGAAGATATGAAAAGCTTTTCTTCCAAATAATGTTTCATAATGTTTCTTCCTTTGATGTTTTAATGGTGGTGGTGAAGAGTGCTGTGCATCATGTCGTTTCAAAACCACCCAAAAAACTTCAGAGCCCGAGCTCTGGTGACTGTGAGGGTCATGTCATGTAATTCACAACATTTGTCATTACTAAATCATACAGTGACCTGTTGCACCATACAGTTGAGAGCACTGTCATCCTGAAAGACAGCACTCTCATCACAGGATAAAAGTGATCACTCCGCACAGCTTTGCACTGATTTGCAGGGATTTTAAGTGGAGAAGTAGTGCCAAATCAGACCAGCAACGTGCCCCTACAGCAAACCAGAGCCACCAGGTCCCCTCACTGCAAAGGTTCAAGTTATTCCTTTAATTTGTCACCCATCTGTAGGTTGTGACTGATGATACTCCAAAAGGTGGAAGATAAGTTTGTTGTAATCCCTTTCTTGGCAGGGATGGTCTTGCTGCACAGTTGACACACAACAGTGTTCTTATGTTAGTCAGACTAGAAAAACAACTACCATCCTGGCAACCTAACCTGTCTCTATCTTTATCCACAGTTTCCTCATCATTTGCACTTTCTCACATGCTGATGGCACAACCAAACACCAGAACAATCTGTTTGGATGTTACATGTGAGCTCCATTATCAGTGTTTCTGCATCAGAGAGGGAGCACACTTGGGGACTGTTCACTCCATCGAACTTTTTTGTGTGCAGTCACTTTAGTTTGCATTTATTGCAAAACAAGTGGCACAATTTTCTTATTGCTAGTGATTAACTGTCTGTCATTAACATATTGTCGCCATTATGTATATTTATCTCCAAAACTTGTTATAAAACTGTAGGAAATGTAGAGATTATTTGACAGTGGTTAGTTTATACATATACAGGCTTGATATTTGTCACTATGCCTAAATGAAAAAACCCCAAAACAGTACTTGTTTCATCTAACAGAGCCAGACAGGCTTCAAGTTAGCAATTTTGGGTTGTTTGACTGGTTGAGTTTCTTTATTACTTTCAGAAGTGTTAGAAAAACATACTGAAAGTCTTTGCTGCCATGTGTCAACATCTGTGTAGATGAAGCTTTGAAATTTAAATAAAACTAAAATACTAAAAGATCAAGAATCATGGTTCTGGTTGTCCATCTTCATATTGTAGGGCCTGGTTTCTTTTTTATTCTTAGTATCACCTTTGGATACTTACTAAACTTTACCAAACAAAAGTTATGTTGCTAATTTATCACTTGGTTTATGACATGGAAAACCGGATTTTCTGTGTCCTTTTTGCTTTCCCAGGAGTCACTGTTTCAGCAACATCAAATTATTACAAAGTTTAAGAGGTGTCTGAGGGATTGTTTTCTTGCCATGCATCATAGGTTCATTTGCTGAAGTGAGAAATGCTGCAAAAACCACATCCATTTAAACTCACCTCACTCCTCATCCTGATGTCAGGCCAAGAATAGCTAAAAGTCTCTATTTTAAATGAACGGCTTTACTGGTCTTTAAGGCCTTGATATAAGTGGGAACAATGTTCTCTATAGTGACATCGAAGAAAATAAAGGGCTATTCACACCATATTTAGGTTGACAGTTAATTTATTCACCTCATTGCCTCTCTCTCTACAACAGTGTGGACCTGGTGCATGCACAGCTGCATGTGTGTGAAGGCCGCAGCCTGCCAGAACTCAGCCTCAAACAAGACAAGATCAGGGTGAACGGATGTGCGATCCAGTGCAGAGTGACGACCGAAGATCCAGCCAGAGGCTTCCAGCCAGACACCGGAAGGATTGAGGTAGGCTTATTGTAAAATGGCTTTAAGGCGCTCGCTCTGTTGTGGCCAGTACTGTGGATGGCAGTACAATTCCCAATTCTAGACATGGTGTTTAAAAAGTCTGAAGAAAGTCTGAGATGATGTGGAATAAATATATGTAGTGAATATGCCTCACTTATATTTTTATCAGATATAGACAGAAATTAAGTAATTATTAACAGCAATAAAGCCTTAATGCTAAACAATGTTTATTTTGTTGCCGTGCCAAATACATGACCCATTTTATTTGGGGTTACAAGTCAGCTGCTACAGGTGTGCATCTGTTACAGTGGCAGTTCTGCTGTTAAAGTACCACAGCTAAGGCAGACTCATGGATGAATGCATTTGCTATTGTCCTTGGCTTGTTATATATAATGTCACGTATCAACCGAAATCAAAAGGATTAACGTAAAGGTGTGAGGAGAAAAAACTAGTCACTTGGCAGGCAAATGTGCTACTTAGTTATGTAAATACATTAGAGAAGAAAAGAAAAGACGTTTCAGCAAGCCAGGAGCAGTGTTTTTTAATGGAAGATAGATTTTGAGGTTAGTAAGTTTACAGACCATTTACATGTGCAAAAAGTAGCTACATAATGCACCAAGGTGAAAGGAAAAACACAATATGCTTAATGCTTTTGCTTAATTAAGGCTTTTGGTAGGAATTGGTACCAGAATGTCCCCATCCAGGTGGGTGTGCATGTATTTCAACATGTGCCCACAGCTGCAGAGTTCAACAAGCACTAAAAAATCCACTGTAATAGCTTTTAGTGCTGCCGTTGTAAATTATAAATGATGCACGTTTACATGAACATGAGTATCTGTTATGATCGGATTTTTGAAGCATACCATTTTGTGTCTTATTCTGATTGAAAAAAACTGAAGAAGTGCTTATCCTGGTTTTAAATTTGCCAGCTAGAGTATTGATGAGGCTTCAACTAGGCTATGGAAACTCTAATTGGTAGTGAAAGAGTTAATGTAGTTAATAGTTTACAAGGAAGAACATTTTAAAATACTGGCATGCATGTTTGCAGTTGTTAGGTTACAGGGTGGTATTTTTTAAGAACATCAAGTAGAACAACTCAGGTCGATAGCCCCAGTCAAATTAATTTTGGGTTAATGGTTTCCAGGAATCTAGGACTGATCATTTGTACAACATTAGACATAACCAGATGTCTCTCTTTGATTGAATGTACTGACCTGATCAAAACCAGGTCTCTGCAACTGTCGTCCTAGTAAACACACTCCTGTTTGCATGTGTGTTTCTGCATGCCTTAGTGTGTTTTGTGGTATTCAGACTAGTGCATGTGCGTCTTCTTGCCCTTCACTCTAGACTGTCCACCTAGCCACCTACTCCTCTTTTCTTGTATTTCTCCCTCTACCGTCTTATATCTTCTCCTTTTCTTTAATGGTTTCCTTCCTGATTCTCTTATATAGGTCCTAAGAGTGTCAGAAAGTGATTAATTAAACGGTAATGGAAGAGCATTTGGATCAATAAAATGATTAGACTTAAAGTGAGGTTTAATAAAAACTGCTAAAAACAAGTAAAACCTTGTGTTTGGGATAACAAGAGAAACAGACACTGCAGACCTCAGCATAGCATGGTGCTGAGGTCTGCAGCCTACACTGTGGCAAATATAGGAGATTGTGCTTAGGGGGAATGGAGGTGAAATTATTTCTGAACAACATAGAGCAGTTGGAACCCAAGTATGGGATAGTGATGTGTGCTATCCCTCTATATCCTGTCAAAAAGCACAATGGAAGCTGATATTATATTGTCTGAATGTTACATTTACAGCAGTTGGAGATAGATTTTTTTTTGTTTGTTTTAATGTAACGTATTAGGAACATTATCCAGTAATACAAAATCATTGTGGGAGTTTGGCTAGTAAAGTGCAACCTCGAGAAACTGTTGTGCAATGCTTAATGCCTACAGGCCAATACTTTTGTCTTGCAGACAAGCTGAAGTGTGCTATGACAGCATTATTATGGGCAAGTGACTTATCTATCCTGTAAAGTACCCCATGTTGCTTTTAAAGCAGCTTCTTCAGGACAGAAAATCACGCCTGCTTATTTAATTTCTTTTTATTGATTATTGACAAGGCTGCTCATTATGGTTTAGAAAATAGTTCAAAAATTTACATACCTGCTTGTAAATTCCTGGATCCCCTCTAGTTTGGTTCCTTTCCCCCTCTTTATTGACTTGTCATGGAGCTGTGTATGAAATACTGCTGTTGCTGCCTGGTGGCTTAACGGTGATTTTCAACTCCTTGAATGTGATTGAATTCGACTTGCACTGGTGGCTTTCCAATCAAACAAATCATCTCGATCGAGGTGGAAAATGAGTGGTTGTGTTGTGCGCATGGATTTATTTAAATGGAATTTGAGTCCATTAATTCATCTCCCAGGGGCTGCTGTTTTAGTTTATTAGCAGTTTGTGACTCAGTGATCAGACCCAATTAGACCTGACTGTATCAGCACATTTAGATGAAGCGTTCATTTGACAATTCAGCTGTTTTGATTTGTGTTGAAGAAAGCAGCGTATATTTCTGACTTGAGCTTCCAGGCCGAAACGTATAATCTATTTAAATAACATCCTCTTTATGTGGTGTTGTCACTTGCAGGGAGCATTACTTCTCAGTGTGAAATTGTCACAACAGTAGCCAAGGAGTACGCTGTGACCTTTCCGATTCAAGGACTTTCTGTGTTGTTTCCACCCTGTATTTTTCCCCACTTCAGCTCCCCCTGTATTGCTTCATTCCTCCTTTCCTCTACCTACCACTCATCTTAAGATCATGTACATAATGCACACACCCTCATCCCCTCCTCTTAAAGCACTTTTTCGCCCTTCCCACCTATTTAAATCTTCTTCACCATCTTTTTTCCCTCTTTTTCTCCTGCCGTCTGTCTGCCATTTATCCGTGCTGTTGATCTGGGAAACATAGCATACTTAGGTCAACACAGCAGTAACACCCCCCCTCCACCACCACCACCACCATCACCATGCAATATGAATGAAGCAAACAACACAGAAAAGCTTGGATGGAGGAATGCCACATTTGAGGAACACATGAATAAATGATCACTGGTGGGCTGTGACAAGGTCAGCAAGCACCCTAGTGAAGGGTAGTAAGGGGAAGCTGTCCCGCATAGCATTTTAGTCATATCAGGTGCTGGCGGCGAATTGGATAATTTTGAAAAAAAAATGAAAATAGAGTAACTTCTGAACCCTTTTTAGAGCTGATACAGATACCCCACAACATGATGCCCAAATCTTGGAGAAGCAAATCGTTGTCAGTGAGCAGATTTTGAGCACTGGCATCAAACCTGGAACTCGTGTAGCGATGGCACTGTGACTTGCTCACTGTGTTCAGTTCTTCTTCAGCTGGATCAACGGGAGAGGGCAGGAGCCATGCACTGTACTGGAAAGACTTCTTCTTTCATAATGCACCAAAATCAGCCATCCCGTGCATAGCGACAGAGTATGAAAGATTTTTTTTCATCTCAGAAAATCAGGACAAAAATACCAGCAGAACAGATGGGAGAGGTGGGACATTGGGTGTTAGAAATATGAGAGGAAGGAAGAGGAGATAACTGGAATTTGAGAACACAATATGCGGAAAAAGTTTTTTCATTTTCTGTGTAAAGAGCAGAGAGATTGTTGTGCCAAACAAAAGCAAAGCTCCAAAAGGTCGACTTAGTAACGGGTACACACTTGTTTTGCATCTGTTTGACTTCTTTTTCTGTTTTTGAGAGTATGAAATAATAAAAGGAACGGCTCAATGACAGTTTTCTACCTTATTTTCTTGTCTCTTTTTAGCAAAGCTTTCAGAGCAGGTGTAGGAAGTGGACATGGGGAGAGATGGGAAACAGAGAGGATACACATAACCCACATCTGCAGCATTGTGTCCTTTGCTGCTGCACTGTCTCTGCTGTAACTGTTCATTGCATTGCTGGCAGTTTTTTTGTTCTATGGTAATTGAATGTCTTTCAGTCAATTGAAACTCTGAGTGCATTGTTTTCACCTCACCTTGAGACACTGAATCAAAGAAAATACTGAGGCAAATTTAACCCAAGTTTAATTATAACTTGAATAGCTGTGTTTTGCTACTGTAGGAGTAGAATTATAACTCATCTTTTCTGATCTTTATAGTTTGTATTCTCACTAGGACCTGCCCATGTCAGAGTCATGTAATATTAGTATCTGCTGATGCCAATTTCCTAGATAATACATACTTCCAATATCGTAAATTAGCTGTAATACCTGGTTGTGCCACCAGCTTCTTTGTGTTTAATAATGTAAGACGGCTAAATGTGGGTAATTCAGTGGTGGCAAGCAGACGACAAAGCCTTCTCTGAGGCTAAATGACCTCTGGCCAGCGTACAAGTGTTAAATCAAGCTGAGATATATTAGGACACATCTCAGTGGCAGGTGAAACAGCTGTTTATTTAACGTGTCAGTATGACAATGTATGTAGGAAAGAATCAAAGAAAACTGCTGTGATTAGACCTGATCCCGCTGTTAGGATTGGACTCGAGGACATTGTTATGATAAACAGGCATTAAAATTTAATGACCTGAGAACATCCAAAACAGGTGACCGCTCCTTCACCAACACAGCTCCTCTTCAGTTTCTGGTCTGAATGCCTGACAGATCTGTTTACCGGTAAATAATAGATAGGCTGTGTTGTATCGTTGAATTAAGCAGGCCATCAGAACAAACACAAGTGTATTTTCAGTGCAAAAAGTTTAATATTGTGTTTGATAATTAGAATTCTACAAATTGAATTTATTTTTCGTCTTTTTTCAACAGTAAAAAAACAAACCCTTTTGAAATAAATAAATGATTAAAAAACGTACATGAACGAGCTTCATGCAATGCTGAGGCCTAGGGAGGAAGTCTAGTTTAATTGGCTGTGTGAAGTGAAGATTTGCTGCTGCTCTTGGAGCAAGACACAGTTTGGTAATGCTGGAGACAGATTTGCAAATGGTGTAAATCATATTAGAATGTTTTAACTGTGACTCGTGTTTTTTCATGGCACCTTTGCAATAAGATGCCGCTGCAGAACCGTAGCTTATGCTTTATATTCACCGTGAGACGTTTCACTTTTGCATAACTTTGATTCAGGTGGAACAGGCTTGAAAAAGATGTCGATGCTTTAGCTTATGAGGCAATGCAGCAAACAAAACACGGTGCACAGAGGACAAACATGGAGGGAAAATGAAGCAAAGTGTGAGCGAGGGGTGAGGTGAGGAGTGATGGATGTCGTAGCACAAGGGTAACAGCAGCGGCAGCCTCTCAGCAGAATGACAGGGAGGGATGGACTGCATGCTTCGGGATCAAGCTCACAGGGAGGGAAGGCAGGAGGGAGTGTATTAAAGCAGCACCTTGACTGCTTCACGGTGTATCCGCCAGCCTTTTGGCACATAAGCTCTGTGATCAGTTTAGCTTTGTGAGATGTGAAGGTGATCGCATGAAGCACAAGAGGGAAAAGCCTTTAGTCCCATAGTGTGATAAGTGGATGATGGAGACAATTTACTGAAGCCTGAAATCACGTTACTCCTGTAAAATAAAGACGGGGGAAATGCGACTTTGTTGTTCGCAGCAGGGAGAACAGTAGGGGTGAATCAGATTTTTTTTTCATTGCGTACAGGAGTAAAGGAATGAATGAGCAAAAGCCATGTGTGATGTTTGTCTCTGTCTACATCTAATAGCATTAACAAGGGAGCCACGGTCACACTTCTTCTGTCTTTCCGTTTATCTGCTGATCTATCATCAATCTTTTTTCAGAGATATCTCAATTTGTATGTAATGAATCACTCCATCATGGCCTACCACGTCTGTCTCTTTCCATCTTCACTCCTGTATTTCCATCGTACCGAACCTCTCCTGTTTCTTGCCAGGATTGCCCTTTTCTCCCAATTTTTCATTGGTTATTACCTTTTTTCCAGATTTGTTCTTCCTCAGTCTAAACATCTATCAGTCTTGTCTCTTATGTCTCTCATTCCTTCTTCCCACCATCCTTTCCTTCCTTCATCATTTGTTTTTCTTTCTCACCCCTCTTCCTTACCTTCAGCAGCTTGTAATGAGGCCAATGCTCTTCCTCTCTCCTCCCAGTGTTCCTATTATTCCTCCACCTCCTGTTGCTTAGCACCTCATTTCACTTCTTCCTTTTCCTCTCCTCCACTTTGCCTCTCGCCTTTCCTTCCTTCCCACTGTCATGTGCTGTTCAATTGGCGTTTTTCTCTAATCCGAACCGTGTACCTCCATAGGAATGGAAACCCTTACTCTGGCAGTATTCTTAGCCTGGAGGGAGCTACAAGACCTCGCTTCTTCATCCTCTCGTCCCTCTTGCTTTTCCTTATCAGTCTAAATGTAGACATCAGTAATGGATTTAACTGTCATCCCATAATTTTTCCCATAAATCAGTTGTCTTTTCTCCTCACTGTATGAACTAGCGTTACTCTCCTCTGCATTTCTACCACCCAACCCAAACATGCATCCTCTTCCTTTTGTTTGCTTGTTTTTTTTTTTTTTTTGTTGGAACACATTTGCATCCGTCACTCAATGTATTAATATATCTTACAATGCCGCTGTGTGTGTTTGGGTGTGCGCATTCCTTCAAAGAACAATTTTGAGTTTGAAAATAGGTTGAGTCCTAATTAGATGAAGCGTGTTGTTTTATCGTCATTAAAGAAAACACCTTTAGCTGTGCACCATAAAGATCCTCCACCTGACATTGGTTGATCATGTATTGTCATATTCATCACCATTATCTTTCATTTTCTTGTCATTAACAAAACCACCAGTCATCAATGTAATCAGTTGTAAAAAAGCCACAGACACTTGCTACGTTTATTAAGCCCTTTTCAGAATATGCAACATTACGGGCTTCATCAGTCAGTCAAAGTCATGACACAAATGTCACTTTTATGCTAATGTTTCTAGCAAATTTATTTACACATCCTCATTTCAGTGACATAGATATTTGTCACATGCAAGAAGACTTGATCTAAACCAACAGCAAATTCATCAAATCTGTCCAAATAAGTAATAGCTTAATTTATTTATGAATTCCTAAACATTGAGAACTCCTGCTTTATAATCTATGGGAAAGTAATACAATGTTACAGTAAAAAATGATATAGATCCTTCTGCTTTTTGATGCTGCAGGTATTTAATGAGCTCAGAGAAGAGACTCCTACAAACAGCTGGAAGCAACAACCAAACTTCTGTTGTAAAGTCTAGATTATAATCATTGTTGCTGAGTCTTGCTAATCTGACATTTTCATTGCAGTACAGTTTTATTTTTCTGGGCATTTTAGTTTAGTGTTAATTGTAAAACTGAAGGATAAAGTGAACAAGAAAGGTGTTTCATGGTTTCCAAAAATTGCTCATCTGTTGATTTAACTGCAGGCAGTTTAGAGTTGTTCCATGTTTAGTGACCTGATAAGATTACTTTCGGAACTGAAAACCCCACCAGTATGCTCATTAGGACACATTTAGGTGATGTCCGATGAACTAAACGGAGTGCTGTCATTTCACTTTATTTTATTTTTTTTCTGTCTGCTCTGAAACCCTGCACCGTGTGATGGGTAACAGTACAGAAAGAAAACTGAAGAGTAAAAGGGATACAGACTGTTCACATGCCCCCTTGTTAACTCTAACATCCAGGACCCCCTGACCAGCAGTTACAACACAAGAAACACACCTGCAGGAAGGCAAACCTCCAATGCTGTGTGGTGCTGACACACACCTGCAGGTACAGAGTACAATTTCCAAGGAAGTGATCTTTGACCTTCAGGTGGTCATGCGTAGAGTTTCTCCGGCAGGAGGTGACTGTTTCCTTCAGTCTGTGTGTCTGCAGAGTGAGTAGTGAGCTGGCGGGTAACAGTCAAAGATTGTATCACAATCATATTTGTATATTTATGTTCGTTTGCTTAGGCTTTGGCATAATCTCCAGTAAAATCTCATGCATTGAAGGCAATACAATGATCTCCCCTCCTCACTCCATTTCTGCCACTCATCATCACTGTAATTATGGGAGCAAACTAGCTCAGTGCTTTATGGAGTGACATTTCTCCCTTTCCTCGATTACTTCACCCTCCACTCAATTCTGTGCTCATTCATTTGGTGGTATTGTCCAATTACTGTCTTGCTTTCTTGCTCTTTCTCTGCCTCTTTGAAGCTGCTCCTCTCCTCCTCCCTGTATGTCATCATCGTTTGTAATTTAATTCATCCAACTAGGCCGACAGAAATCATTGATAGTAATATACATCCTCCACAGAAATCATTAATAATGTGAACCTGCACTTTTTTAATCCCAAATATCAAACAATAGACTGCAGATGAATGGTCAGCGTTTAGTTTTTAATTGCTTTGCGCATACGAGTCATTACAGTGAGACGAGTTTCTCACTTTGTACCTGCTGCTCATCCAGGAAAAATCTATTGTCATTTAAAGACCAAAGCTTATGGAAAAGCTTGGGTGAAACATCCTTGAGTGCAAACTCTGAAATACTCCATCACAAACTCAATTTTCAGGGCAAGTGCTCCAGAGTCCACGTGTCTTAACGGAAATCCCAACTGTTACAGACTATTGATGGACTTGTTGCTGTTGCTCAGTCTTCTTTCACCCCTCCAAGTAATTAGAGCAGTCATGATCACTTACTTCAATTTTTTGAATATTAGTAACAAGCTGAGTAAATCCTGTAGGCAAACTTGTATGTTGCACAAGGGAGTGGTAAATGGAAACGGAGGAATAAACCAGGAAACAAAACCAATGGGCTGCATGACATGTTAAAAAAGCAAATTCCACCACTTAACTCTACACATAAAAGGAATTTGAGTCAGATTTTTTCTTTGGCTTCAAAGTACTTACACAAAAACACAGGACAGCTGCTTAACTAAAGTAAAATGAGTTTTTAACTACTACTGTATGCACAGGTATAGATGTGTGTAAAAGAGCACATTGTTAGGTTCACAACTACACTGAGTAGTTCAGAATTTTAGTTGTTTACAGAATCTGGTTGGAAGAAAAGCTGTTTTTTGACGTCTTAAAAAAATTTGACATTTAGGTACATTTCGACAATTTTAACTGACAGAACCGAACTCACATGATTAGTTCAAAGACCGCTTGAAGGTAGAAAATGAGATGATTCTTTCAGGTTTTTTAGGTTCTGTTCCTATAAAAATGTTTAACTTTGGCTTGCTTTCTTATTTATTTTTTTGTGAAGATAACAAACCCTGTGATGTTTTGTGCAGTTCAGGTTGTTAAACATCTTTTTGTTTTTGTATTTATCAGTCCGATGGCGAGCTTGTTGCATCGGAATTTCAGTCATAACGTGCACCAACTATTGTATGTTCTGGTTGACAATACAGGCTGTTCTATTCTATCATTAGTAGGAATGATAAGTTGGAAAAAAAAAGCAAAAATAAGAGAATCCAAAATATAGACACTGTATTTTCCCCCACACATTCGGTGCTTTAGGTTTCACTTAATTGCCGTTTTTGCATGAGTTCATTCTCTGTAACCCATGGCGGAAAACTGAAAACATGGTTTTAAGGAACACCCGTCTCCCAGCCATACAGAAAGCACTGACCTGTTGGCTTCATATGTCTCTCCAGCTGCATCTCTGCCTGTATTTTATCCGTCAGTATAGCCCCACGCACAGTAATGGCTGCCCTGTTCCCCTCTATACTATGTCGTCTTCTGGCCCCTCTATATCTTTTCCCCCTATTATCTCCATCACCCTCCTCTCTGGAGCCATTTCCATCTGCCCTCCCCACTTCCTGCTGTCACTATCAATTTTCTCCTGTTTTTCTGTGTGGTAGACTTTACACACAGGCGTGGCAATCTGCACGTGCATGTAAATGTGCTGCAGCATACAGGTGTGTCTGTAATTGAATGTCCCTGCTGTTGACAAGCCTCCGTGCCGCCTCATATTCCTGTCGTTTGTTGTTTTTCCAGCTGATCTGTGCTTTCCTCCCCTCCTCCTAACTCCTCTCATTTATCATTCTTCCTCTGTTTTCTATCTCTTCTACCTCCCATCTCCCATCTCTTCCATTTCATATTTTCTCTCTTCTCCCCTTCTCCTCGCTAGTTTCCTTTCTAGTTATTATTCACCCTTTCCCTCTGTCATTGCTCATCTTTCCCCTGTGTACACTGCTCCATCTCTCCCTCCACTGTTAGTTGATTTGTTTTTGCGGTTTCATATTTCCTTCCATGTTTTCTTTCACCCCGTTTTCACATTGTTGCCTCCTGTCTATTTTTTGCCTCTTTCACTACCCCTCTCCCTGGTTTCTGCTGTTCTTGTTCTTCCTCCTTTTTTGCACCTCATCTGTTTCTCTCATGTCCCGATTTGTTTTTGCAGGTTTTCTCTTCACTTTCTGCTTTTTTCTCCTTTTATCTAATTTTTACACTCTTGTTCTGTCGTTTCCTGTCTTATTCCCCCTCCCCTTTTCATTTATTTGTACATCTTCTATACACCCCCTTCTTACATCCTTCCCCTCTCTCATTCTCCCTCCTTTCATTGCCTCTATGGAAATCTTCTCCTTATTTATCACTTCTTAGTCCCACATTCCTCCATCCTGCCCGACCCTCCCTAACTCGTTTATGTCTAAATCGGATTCCTCCCTTCTCTCCCTCCCTCTCTTTGTGTATACCTGGTCCCGTGTTTCCTCTTTTTACAATATACCTCCCTCTTTTTATGCTAACGCTGCCCTATTTGTCATCCTCTCTTCTTTTCATACCTGGCTGCCATTTCCTCTCTCCTCCTCCTCTGTATTCACTAGTCTTTCTCTGTTTGCACTGTCCTCGTATATTCCCAGCCCATGTCTATATTTTTAAGTTGCCTACCAGACAGACTCGGACAGTTTATGTTCAGGATGACATGCTTGTGTTCACGTCTTTAGCATTAACGTATAATACTGTATGGCTACGCTAATGAGGTCCCATGTCTGCTCTGTCATATTTAATCTTGCACATTGGCAAAGGCTGGCCTCTTTGCAACTCAGCATCTTAGCTCACAATGTGCATAATGGCTGTGTATAATTTAGGAACGACTCTGTTGTGTGTGCCCTATTAGTTGTGTTTCTTTTAAGCAGGAGTTACATGAGGCAGCTAGCTGGAGGGAAGCAAGTAGCTGTCGATGAATTCTTCAAGTGAGCGGGGCTCCAACATGCTGGTTTCTCTGCATCAAAGTATTTTACAGAGAAGATTGAGAGGAAATTTTACAACAATTATCCCAGAGTCAACAAGGGAACATGTCTGCCGTATTTCAGGATTCAGGATATCAAACCAGCCAAAATTAACTGAAAGACGGCACTCTTAAGCTCCTTTCAGACATGCACTGTCTTCTGTTAATCTGACGACATCCAAACATGTTAATCTGATGTCTGAATGAGCCACTTGCTCACTTTTTCATAGAGGTTGTAACAGCAATCTTTTTTGGTCGGCCCAAGTAACGTTTATGTATCACTCTCAACATGGAAGAAGTCCGAACAGGATACTGTTGCATTATTGGATAGGTGTGCATATTTCCAGGTGTTTGGAGAAGTCTTTCCTTTACGTTTAGTAAATACAGCAGCAGAGCTCAAATGAGCATCTCCAAAGTGAGACAGTTGTGTGCATTTTCCCACATGGAGCAGCAGTAACTTTATTAATGACTTGTAATACTAAATTATCCCCAACAGGGAGATGGTCACCCTTCATAAGCTGCAGGTAAATCATTTTATGCAGAGCTAGTTTAGTTTTAGTCTTTTGCTTATTTGTGCATTATTATTCAGGGTTGTTAATGATCATCTGATATAAATTATTGGCACAAATAAAAAAAAACTATTAACTGATGAGGCAGAGAACAAAAGGCATGCATGCTAGAAAGTGTGTTCTACATGAACTTTAATATCTGGTTGCCCAGCCAGATGGAACCTCTTACTGTTTACCACTTGGCAACTCAAGAAGGTGGTCAGTCAGACTTTGGGCTGTGCTGGTAAGCAGAGAGCATTGTGGGAATTTAATTAGGAAAGGGCCACCATGAGATAGTCGCATGTGACGCTTAATGCCTACTGGCCAAAGCTCTTATTTAGTGGGTGAGCTGTGTGTGCTCTAGGACAGCATCTTTTAGCCTAGTGACTGATAGTGTACACCACTGGAGCAGCTTATGTCACATTCCTGCATTCAGAGTGACTGTGTCAGCACATGGAATGATCTCTGTTGAGTTCATTTTGTATTCTAATTTAATCAATTGCTGATTAAGGCCGCTGATTACCTATTATGACTGTGGCGGATTTGTCAGAGGGAAGCTGTGATAGGCGTTAATGTAAAAATGACCTTTGTCTAAATGACAGAATGCCATCGCTTTAACAGAGTGATGAAGCAGCAATATGAAATATCCCATGTCTGAAAAGGTCTTCGGATCCACATTTTTCAAAAGCATTGTGTCTCATAGGATATTAATATTACTGCACTGATGATATGATTAACTGCAGAGCTCAGTCAGTAGCAAAAGCAGCCTTCAATAGAACTATCCTGAATTTGTCTAAATTCGTTCTTTCAGCTTTTGGAAACATAATTTATCTGTTGTTACCCTGGTACTACTTGAATGACAGTTTCATTTATTGCTTTCAGAACGTCAGACTGATCTAATTTGTGTTGAAAGAAAATCAGTGAGTAGGATGGAAACAAGTTGGGGAAAAAAGCAATTTTGCAGCCAATGCTTTGCTGCATTGTGATGATCACACCCCTGTAAAGAATGTTTTGTTTTAAAGGCAGGTAGTGTGAGAGAGGAGTATGTGATATGAATCTAAAATGGCATGAAATGAGAAATGACACCTACACTTGAAGTGCACTGTTGTGATTATACATAATCAAATGAGCAGTGGTAGTGCATTAGATAAGACAAAACAAGCCCTAGTTTTCCCTAAAGACTTATTATTGATGTGAAAGTTAGCTTGGTGCTTTTAAATTAAAGCAATTTGAAGCAGTGCCGACATGAAAACCATCCAGAATCATCTGAAGCATGACTTTAAGGTTAATACGTAAGATTTAAGTCAAGAGTAATCCAGATGGTAAGCAACAACATATGTTTATAGTTGATTTTTTTTTTTTCCACAAGGTTGTAGAATACTGTTGGACATATACTGTTGTGTAAAATCCAGTCATGAGATAGCATTTAGTCAGATCTGTCACAGTGGTGCTTTGTATGAGAACACTGAGCAAGCTGGCGTGTTTAAAGTAATTTCTCACGAGGCCTATTTCAGATTTTGTGACCCTCGGTTGCAAAGGCAAAATAGAGCAAAGCCAGCATAATCGCAACATGAATCTGACCTCATTTTCTAAGGCAAAGTCACAACTTTTAATTGTTATTAGCGACAACAACCGTGTGTTTCCTCCGAGAGTGTGGCCGCTGAGTTGGACTGGCAGACAAGTGACTCTCTGCATGTTAATGGCAGCACTGAAGAAGGCCTTCTGGATTATTTTCACTGGTAGCCCTCGTAAAAGTCCCCGGTGTCCTCCAGTGGCCCCGCATTAGTATGACAGCAGCCCGAGCACGCCTTTGTTTCTCTGGCTTTGAAACGAGCAGCCGTATTATAATGCAGAGCTAGTGTCTGTCAGTGCACCGGCTTGCACATCAGTCGGTGGTCTTTTTGATGACTGAAGAAGAGAATTACAGTGAATTAATTGAGCGCGTTTGAATATTTAAAGCAAGTCAGACAGAACTGTGGCTGAAATAGGCCAGCGATTCCCCAGAAGACATGACATTGTCGTTATTTGTCATTTAGTTTATTTAAGGAGATACAAAATATTATTTATAGATTGGGGCATTAAGTATAGATAGTGTGCATGTTGCTAATGAGCGTAGTTGTGTTCTGTTGCACCAAAGCAGTTAGCCCGTCAATAAATGCTAATCTGCCGCTGTGTGTTTTGGTGTTGTCACCTTGGGTTCAGTTTGGGTCGATTTTCTGTGCTGACCAAACCTTCAACTTTCCCTCCACTTCATATCTCACTTGTCATCTTCCTCTTTGCATAATTCCTCCTCCGGGCTGTGCGTGACCACCACTCATTTTCATCCCACCTCTCATTCTCGCTGCATCTTCATCACCCACTCCTCCTCCTCCTCCTCCCACATCTTCCTCCTCTCCCTCCTGAACACCGCGATTCCTCAACTCTATCCCTGCTCATCTTTATTCCATCTAGTAAATCTTACACTTTTATTTTTTGCATCTCCTTTCATCTCATCTCTGCCTCTTTTTCTTTTCTTTCTCTCCCTCTTGACATGCAGAATATGTCTAAGAGGTTTCAGTGCATGTGTCCTACATAACCGCTGGCTGTGTGCCTTCTCGTGTCTAATGCTGTGTTTACACTTCTTCTTTTTTTTTCCAGCCTGTGCTCACTGGAGTGTGTCTGTGTTGCTGTGTGCTCTCGAGCTGCGTGTGCGTTTACAGGTTTAGTGATGCATCTGCATCTCGGTATGAGTTTGTCTACTTGTTTCTGCATCTGTATGTATGTCAGTATCTGTGTGTGTGTGTGTGTGTGTGTGTGTGTGTGTGTGAGGGAGGGTGGTTTTATCAGCTCTTGCAGATGGCCCCAGCCTCTCATCCATCGTTCCAGTGAAATGAAGAGCCCTCTGAAGAGTGAAGGCAGAGAAGAAAGGAATGGACAGACATGGAGAGACGGAGAGAGTGAGGGGGTGTTGACACACAGGGAGGGAGAGAGAGGGGGAGGAATGGTTGGAAACAGCGAGAGGTTGGAAAGAGAAGAGGGTGATCAAAAGATGCAGAGATTGAGAGGAGTGATGGGGAGAGAGACCACCAGAAGGGCCTTTTTACACAAACCACTGTGGGGTGTGTGAAGTGTTCATCTGAGTGTGTGTGTGTGTGTGTGGGCTTATCACATGAGCGCTTCGTCGGCACCGGCATGAATGCCAACCAACTTCTTGATATTGCACCAATAAACCTATCAGAGTTGTCAGCTTTAAGTGACACTCCGCTTCTTTGTGTGTCTCACCGCGAGTGGGGCTCTGCAAATGAATTTTCTTTTTTTCCTTTGCCGATGCACAGCTCGCTGTAAAGGTTCGGTCACATAGCTAGAGGTGTGCGAGCGCATTTGTGTGTGACAGTTGGCTTGCATTAAAAAGAGGCTCTTCAAATCGCCGCAGGATAAGGAGTGTTTACGATGCAGCACCCGCAGGAGCGAAAACAAACAAGAGAGACAGAGAGCGCAGGGATAAACAGGACCAAAAAAAAATCACGCAGGGAGAGATGAGGTGAAGGAAGCGAGTTTGTGCCGCGACGAAAAGCAGGCGCTTGGAAAAGGTGAACGAGGGACAAAGTATAACTCTGAAAGCCGACTTCAGACATCCAGAAAGAAAAGCAAACAGACTCGGGGACGGCGAGGAAGGAAAATAACAGCAGAAAGGGGAGGAGAGTTGGTTGACAGGGCGAGTAAAGAGAAACTAGACGGAGCGAACAGTGACCTGGGACCAGAGTGTTTTTTGGTAAATCGCTAAAGGAAGTAACAAGCAAAAAAAGGGAAAAGACAAGGAGGGCTGTGTTAGGATTTTGTCCTTTTTGATTATTTTTTCCTGTTGGGCTGTGAAATGTCACTTCCCACAGACCTTCTGTTTTACTGGGAGGGGGGGCGGTAGCAACATGCAGATATGCAAGACAAGGACACAATAGATCAGGATAGCCGTGAAAACAGGCGCAGCATTGAGTGGATTATCAAACCCACCCTTCACCTTTAGAAAAATGTGGCCTAAAGTTTTCAAGACCATGTTTGTTTTTTGTTTTTTTTGTAATTAGGATGTCCATTTTGATAGTCTTGTAGTTTCATTCCCTGGTTTTTAGTGAATGACACAAAACAAATCTTTAAAAAAAAGATGCATTCAATAGCCAGTTAAGTTGAGACAACACTGGTTAAAAAGAAAATGACTGCAAAATCTTAGTTTATAGTAAAGACTTCACAACAGTCTCTCTATGTGCACACACACAGACACACTCACTGGCCATTTCACTAGGTACACCTTGCTAGTAAAAGGATGGACCATGTTTGCCTTCAGAGCCGCCTTAATTCTTTGTGGTATACTTTCAACAAGGTTTTGGAAACATTCTTCAGAGATTTTAGTACTTATTGACATGATGGCATCCCACAGTTGCTTCAGATTTGTCGGCTGCACATCCATGATGCAAATCTCCCGATTCTGTAAAAAAAGTTCTGCGGTGCTTTATGCAACGGTAAAGTTCTGAATGACTGAGCTGCAACCAATATTCATGTGACAAAAATTATCTAAGTTTTCGGCTAAACTGCAGGCTGTTTACAGAGTTGTACATACGAAACTTAGAGGGGCTTCGATAAATATATGCAGCATAGTTGAAACACTGTACCGAGAACCAAGAAATATCACTCAATAAAATATCTACAGTGTCCAGCCACCATTTTTTTTGCAGTATTTTGAACACCTGTGGACACTTGAGAACATGTTTATTCCTGTTTTTTCCACGATTTGGAAGATAATCACAAAAAAATCAGCTTTTGTTTTTTTTTATGATTTATGGCATTCTGACTTTGTCAAACTGCACAGAAGACATTTTTGAGTTTTCTCCACTTCTTGTCATGGTTGCTCTGTGTTGGATTTTATACTGGAATGAAAGAATGAGCTCAGAGTTAAAATGTGACGGGAGCAACAAACGGCCAGAAGCTGTTTGGGGTTCAGAGGGTTTAAAGAACTTGGACTGCAGGAAAACCTCCAGTTTCCTTTGAGTGTGATCCAGAGATGTGCTACAAAGACTTGAAAGACCTCTGTTTTTAGCTTTAACCCTTAAAGGCAGGCGGTCTGTTTGTGTGGTGTCCTTGCAGACAAAGACTTGAACACTAGTTTTCTTTTATGTAAATATTTGAACGGGCATCAAAGCAGCTGAGGACTCAAAGGTAGTTCACAGATGATTTAGCAGTTGTTGGAAGGAGGAGATAAGCCATCCTGTGTTTTAAAGTCAGTCAGTTTTGGATGAAAACACTCAGTTCAATTTTTAAAGAAACATTATGATCTCACTGCTGGTTAGCAATGCTCTAATAAATAAAAGGTTAAAAATGTCCACAGTGCTAAAGGCTAATTTGCAGTTGAGTTCCAAAACTGATGAGAAATGTGAGAGCTCCGGCAATCGAGTTCCATTATTAGTGGTATATGAGGAGCATAGTAAAAAGCGCACTTGCCCTTATGTGTGACAGGAAAGGTAATGAGAAGGGCGACGGGTTGAGATGGAAATGAGCAACTGGTAAAACGACAGATACAGTTGGAAAAGAGGGAGAAGAATAATAAGCTGTGAAAAGCCACCTAATCGAATTCATTTTCGAATCCCATTTAGCTGATCCACTGACATCACCAGTGGCTGGTTAAATCAGTCGGACGTAATGAGCAGAGTGTGCAGCACTGGCATCCGCTTGTTTCACGGCTGTGGATTAGAGCTGGTCCGACTAGTTAGACAGATTCTTCAGCGGACGTCGTTGGGATAAAGGCAATTAAATTAAAATTAGAGCCAACATTAGTGATCAAGCAAGAATTGGATTTTGACTAAAGCTCTTATCTGGTCCGTATGCTGTATGTGAAACCAACCATATTAATGTGGCTCATAATGTAATAAGATATACAGCAGATCCAGCCGCAGCACAAGTCCCTGGTTTTATTCACTGCTTAGTGCTCCATATAAATATGCACTCAATGATCCTGCGATGTCCCTGATCTCGGAGCCACCTTCTGTTTGTGATTACATGCCGTGTTTCCCTCCCACACATGTAGAATTATGTCCCGTCCCTCCGGGGCTCCAGCTCTACCATTGATCAGGTATTTGAAATGTCAGAACGATAATGAACTTTACCTGTTGACACCAGATGGTTGTCGGCTAGAAATCAATTAGCTCCGCTGTCAGTTGGTTGACTGAAGAAATGAGGTCTCTGTCAACACAAGTTTAAGTAGGTACTTCTCTTACATAATTTATTTGTTTATCACTCATTATTTTGCTAAATAATAATGAAATTTTCAAGTAGTCAAACTCTTTCAAAGTTCACCCGACAACTCGTGACCCAGAACATTAATTCAACAGCAAAATAAACAGCATATTCATCTTAAAGAGCTGCAGGTTTTGGCTGCAGCCCCCTCTGGCAGTGCCATTTGTTTTCCATCTCCCATATTATCCCCATTAGCTCCCATTCACATTCTGGTCTCCACCTTCCTGCTGCCAGCTCTGCCTTATAATGTACTCGCTTCAGGCTCGCAGGTTGCTAAGTGTCAATCCCTCATCACGCAAACGTGTCTGCTCTTCTGGTGTGTCCCCCAGAAACATTCTCGCTCTAGTTTTTGTTTTCTCTGCTTAAATGTATGGCATTTCCTCCGGTCATGTATGAGCTGAATGAGACTCTTCTACACCTGTTCGGAAATGATTCTTGGAAAATCTGTTGGAGCTATTTTTGCTGTCATTTAGGAGGAGCTGTGTAAGTCATAAGCCAAGCAGGGTCTTGCAGTCAGGTCATATTGAAAGCAGCTGCAGCACAGCTTTATGTATGATAGTAACTTGGCTGAACGGTGACGTGCGAGCGTAATGTGGCTGACGCTGCCGGGGATGAAGTCACTAAACTGTCAATTTCCCAACATTCAACACATGACGGATTACCGGCCGCTGAGCCGAGAAATATCGCACTAAGCAGAGTGTCATCATTTAATAACGACGTCTGCACTTCCACAAGAAAACCAGAATGCACTGCGGCAGAGTAAATGTTATTACACGGCTATTTGACGGTTGTTAACATGTTTACGCTGCAGCCTTCAGTCCTTGAAAATAACATCAGGATCACTCAGCAGATGGTCCAGCTACAAGTTGGTGTCTGGATTGTAGCTGCAACTTTCAAGTTTTCAATCAAAGTCGGTTACATGAATTATTTTTACACATTTTGCCTTTGATAGTTGACAATGTAGAGATGACAGAAAACAGAGGAAAATGGAAAGTGACACAAGAATGGTTCATGGTTGATAGTTTTGGTGCATTTGTAAAAATCATTATTGTATGTATTATTGATATTAACGTTTAAGGGATACATTAAGAAAAAGAGTCTTTCTACCTCAGAACATCAGATTTTTAGAACAATTTCTGGTCAATTTTGCTTGAATGTTTTACTACATAAAGTGTAGATATTTATAAAAATATGTTTTAAATTTCAGTGTGATATATTTATGTTGAAATTTCCTGTTGAGCCACTTTTAGCACTTTTAAAAAAATAATAATAATTGAGGCTGTTTGAACCATAACATGTTAGAAAATATTAAAAATAAAAGCCTGAATTTTTTATTTCCATGTCAGCGCTTTCGAAACTGCAATATTGGAGTAAATATAGTAAATATAGCCCTCTCACTATGGGTTAGTTGAGAAATGAATTAAAAAAAAAAAAGGGAGCTGTCATCAAAAATTGCGTAGACAGCAAGAAGTGATTATTTTCCAACCCATATGTAGCATTATGTCACAATAACACAAAATAAAACTATTTAAATATGAAAAACTTGATCACAAAAATGGAAAAAAAAAGTTGCAGTGGGTGAGCTCGTATGACCGGTTATACCAAAAAAACATGACTTCTAAATCAACTCTTAAAATGAACTAGCTTTATTTTGAAAAGGCCTTTTGGCAGACTCCATAAAACAGAGCAGGCACCATAATATATCATGATTTCTAAAAATGTCTTGCCCCAAGTTGCAACATTCCTCCTTAACATGGACGATCTCTGTTTCGTGCTCCCGTCTCTGTTCCTCCCTTTTCTCTGTAGTATCTTTGAAGGCAGCTCAGCAGGATGAAAGGACCTTAGCGGTGGTGTTATTCTTCAGTTAAATTTTCTTTGACCTTTCATTTTCACAATAGAGGAAATCCTCACGACACCCAAGTTTGCAAAGATCCACATGAGCCTGAAGCCAACGTGAAGCTGGCTGGACGTCTCGGTGGTGCGCTGCGACACACAATGTCTGGTGTTAGCTCGACCGGGTGGATGATACCCAGGACCAGCCAGGGAGGGATTTATTTAGCTTGAAACTGAGGTTTTGCTTGGTGGCTTGAAGCCTGCACTCGAAAGTGACAGATGAAGGTGACTCAGCGTTAATGCAATTCATTGCTGCCATCATTGTCCTGTTCTGATTGGATATTGGTGGAGCAGCAGGGTCGGGTGTAAAGCAGCGTGAAGCTACATGTAGTGTTTTCTGCTCAGATTTACCATATTTATAGGTTTGATTCATGCGACATGTGGATTGTGAGAGCTTGATGTGTGCACGGCCTTATTTAAGTCATTTAAAGTGGACAGGCTGAATGTCATTAATGCTGGTCATGTAGACACCTTGCCAAGAAAGTGTGCGTCTCTGAAAGCCACTCATAAATCTAGCGTACTACAGAGACGGCGACTGAGGGTCAACAGAGACCAATAGAGAGAGAGAGGGCAATGAAAGAAAATAAGGGGGAGAAATTGCTGGATGGATGCTGAGCAGACAGAGAGGACAGCTTTCCTCTTCTCCCTTTCTCTCCCCAGTGTGGCCATCTGTACAGAGTGTGATTAATCATCCCGTATCCCCAGACATGGCAAGCCGTCGTTGTGACACTCAAAGCTTGTGTGTGTGTGTGTTGCACTTGTGTACGTGTCTGTGTGCCTTTGTTTATTTGTGCATTTTCTAATTCTCCAGCCAAGTATTTGCCTGTGTTTGCATGCCTGCTCTATTTCCACAGCCATGTGTTAGCCTGCATGTTTGCCCTCCTCTGTGTTTGTGGGGTAAAAAAGACCCAGACAACACGTGTGCATGCATGTCGGCATTTATGACACATTTTTATTTGTTTACCGATGTGCCGCTGCCAGTTACGGACAGTCCCCGCGGCAAGCAGGCATCGTTGATGGTGTTAATTAGTGACATGTCCCAAATGGTCTGGTTGACCAGACAGAAGGGAGGAGGGAAGACGAATGGAGGTGGTGTTTGGGAAGAAAATGGAGACGGTGCTGATTGGGGGAGAAAACCTTATCTTCTACATTAGATGAATTTGCTACTAAGTTATGGAGGAAAATTCATTTTTATAGTCAATGCAGTGCTGCCCAAATAATAAATTTTTAGCATAACAAGGAAGCATGGACACCAGATCCACAATATTAAAACAAAGAAAACCATGAAATACATTTATTATAATAATAACTCAAAACCTGTAAGATAACATGAAAGTAATGGCAAATATCTGTAAAATTAGATTTTTTTTAGCTGATTTAAATTCAGTAAATCTGTGTAATTTTATGGCCACACACTGTAAAAGAAGGAATTACTATTGGAAAAATGCATATTTTTGATGTGAACATTATGTACAGTTTTGGCAATGTAGTCGTGGAAGCCGATAACCACTGATGAGCACAGGGAGTGAAGTCTGGTCTGGTCCAACAGAAGATCTACTGTAGCACCAACTGCTAAAGAACCTTAATGTTGACTCTGATAGACAAGAACGCTAGGAGTAATGTACCTTGCTGCTATGTAGCTGTAGATCGGTCATGATGAACCTTGTCTACTGCCCTAAGGTCCTACAATAGATGCTGGAGTGTCAGAAATGCACCACTGTGTAATAGAAGCCTGGTCTGATGAATCATGTTTTCTTCTATATCGTGTGGGTGATGGCTGCATGTGCATCTTTTTCCTGGAGAAGAATTGGTAGCAGGATGCACAACAGTCAGAAGGGAAGTTGGTGGAGGCAGTGTGATGCCTTGAGCAAAGTTCTTCTGGGGAACCTTGAGTGTGTCGTAGACCACGTACGCCCTTCATGGATACTCTATCCCCTGAAGGCAGTGGCCTCTTTTAGCCGGAAAATGCTCCCTGTGTCACTGCAAAAACTGTTCAGGAGTGGTTTCAGGAACATGACGAGTTCAAGGTGTTGATTTGGCCTGCCAATCACCAGATCACAATATGAGCATCAACAAGTCCTCACCTCCCAACTTCAAGGACTTAAAGGTCTGCTGCTGTCGTCTTGGTGCCTGATACATTTAGAGAGCTTGTGGAGTTTGGGCCTCGACATTTCAGAGCTGTTTTGGTGGCACAATAGAAAACCTACATGATATGAGGAGATGGTTTTAATAAATATTCCAACATTCACTGCCTTTAAAAGACCATGACCTTGATTTAAATATTGAAAACGTTGGTTCTAACTTGCATGTTTTCTTGTTCAAGTGTTTAGCAGCATAAGGCCTGCAGCAGGTTAAAATCCTGTATTTTCCTTACTGGGTTGGGGAAAAAAACATCAGCTGGAAATTATTTTTTCCCAGAAATAGATTTTTTGGAATAAATCAGTAGTATTTGATCATATTTGTAGGGGGCAATGCTGAGGAGAGAGCAGGAATGAGTGGAGTCTGATGGAAAAGCTGGTTATTTTGCATAAAGGAATTGGAGGCTTAGGAAGGAGGTATGATTAACTATGAGGAATGGAGGGATGGAATGGGAAAGAGGGACGTGTGATGGAGATGGGAGAGCTGGAGGAAGGATGATGGACGCTGAAGGGTAGACAGCATGGTGGCACATTGCTTAGAGGTGAGGGCTGGAATGGAGGGATGGATGTGAGCACAGCAAACCTGTAAAACAGAGAGATGGATGGATGGATGGAGGGGACCATGTGAAGCTTTGCAAACAGCAGGCTTAAAGAAAGCATTTATGTAAAAACGTATGGTTTAGTCCTACAGCCATGGCCATAAGTTTGGACACAAGTACCATGACGCTTGTGAATCTTAGAAAATACCACAAAATTGTCACTTACGATATAAATACCAGTCATAGCCGTCAACGACAATTAAATATATTTCATTTTGGTTGATTGCTATGACTGGTATTTATATTGTAAGTGACAATTTTGTGGTATTTTCTAAGATTCACAAGCATCATGGTACTTGTGTCCAAACTTATGGCCATGGCTGTAGTTCAATTCCCTATTTTTTTTCTGTTGGTGAACATCAAGTGCGCAATTTTACATTTGAAGCTACGTTTGTAAGCATGGAAGTGTTGAAACTGTTATGACTGAGGCATGTTTTTCTTCACTAAACAAGTTGAAATCAGTATGAGACACAGAGGTGATTTCAGTTCCAGTTGTTAGAATGCATAGTGTTATGATAAAGAAAACTGAAAAAGCAGTTTGGATTCAGGCCTATGGAAAACTTGAAATGTTCTGTGAATTGTAAAACAAAAGGGAATAAAATTGTGAAAATGCCAAGGAAAACAAGGAAAATAATGACAATTATCTATAAAATCATGATATTTCAAGCTGATTTAAATGCAGTAATACAGTGTAAATTTCTGGTCACGCATTGTAAAAGAAGATATTACTATTTGAAAAAATACATTTTTATTTTTTTTCAAATGGTAAACTTGTAAATGAATGTTTTCCTCTTTGAATGTGCTTGATATTATCTGCAGTTTAGCAAAACTGGGACAATCCGTAACACTTTTAAAAATATTCAGATAAAAGAAAAGATCTGTAAAATAATATTTTTAGCTGATTTAAATATAAACAAAACAGTGATTTTATGTTCAGTTATTGTAAAAGAATTAACAGTCAAAATGGTATTTTTGTTGTGAACATTGTTTGCAATTTTGATCTTTTTTTTTTCCATACAGGCATAAATTATTTTCCTACTTTTTTCCCATTGATTTTACTTATCTGTCATTTTACAAAACAGGGAAAAATCTGTAAAGTAAAAATAAATGGTTTTAAAAATTGTTTAAAACAGTTGGGGCACGTTTATTTATTAAAAACAACTCGTGGACCATCATTTTGTCTGGCTGCTATGCTCTCTGTTTTCAAACCATGGACAGTAAGGGCAAAAATGACCAAAGCTGTTCAAAAAGCTGGATTTTCATTTCAGTCGATTCTCTAATTACTGGAGAAGATAAAGTGTCGCCTTATCAGCCAGACTTTTTTATTAACGGAAATGAAGAAACCAGCGATATCTCAGAGGAATGAGGACTAAAAAAATCAAGTGGAACTGCGATGGGAATTAAAGGAACGTGTGAAGGAGGTGAGAAGAGAAGGATTACTGAGTTGCAGGACACATGGTTAAAATTAATGCAAAGAAATAAAAATGATATCAAGAGCCAAGGAATTTATCAAGGAAGAAGCTGAGGAAAAGGTGGAACCAAACCGATACGGGTTTGTAACTGTACAGCGCTTGTGACTCAAAAAGGAGGAAGAGGAAAGAAGGCAGAGAAGCCACAGATGGCTAAAGAGATATTTCAAAGCTGAATAGAGAATAACAACACAGACAAAAAGGCGGGTGAAGAGTTTGTCCAAATGTCACAAAGACACCACCGGGAGCATAATAAAGGACAGGATGATGATGCAAAGAAACAGAGGACAGAGAAGCGAGTGCAAAGGCAGACGCTGGCGAGAAGGAAACTCGGAGGGGTCATAAAATGCTTCCCAGCAACGAAATAGATCAAGCCATTGGAGTATTAGCAGAGGAAGGAGGGAAAGAGCGCTAACAAGGACAGAACAACTTCCATCACTTCAGTTATGAGCACAGGACTGGTGGTGGAGTGGGATATCAAACGAAAAAAGGGAGGAGAGACTGAGGGGAAAACCAGTGGGGGGAAAAGAGGCTGGAGTGAAGCAGAAAACGAGGACAACTGAATTTTCTTGAAGAGGATGGTGGAGTGGTGCTCGGAGTAATAGTGAATGATAGAGGAGACCTGAGAATTTGGTCAGAGATTGGTGCTATTTGGCAAAACTGAAACGCTTGAGCTCCACTTGGAGAAGACTGATTATAAGCTGTGCCTAAAATGATCACAATAAACTAGAAGACAAATCTCTAAAAAATTTCAATATGGATGTTGTTTTTTTGCTGATTAAACCAGGCAGAGCATAGGGATGTTGACTGAGACCGGGTGGGAAGGGATGAAGGAAGGGGTTGCACGGCAGCAGAAGGATGCTGTGTAAAAGAGAGACGGTGTGATGAGAGATGAGTGTGAACAATGTCAGAAGAGACACGTGCCAGCACTGTGACACTATCTTCAGCCGCTGGCGGCGAGAGACGAGGGGGAGAGGATGGTAATAAGGATGATTTGGAGGCTTTCGGGAGGAGCTGCAAGCCAAAGCGAATGTTTGTCATAATGTCAGGCTAATGCACGTGTCAACAAGCAGCCATTTTCCCCTGTTGGCACAGACAGACGCAGGGCTAAGAATAGGGAGAGAGAAGGGAACTGTGGGCAGACATTTTACAGGGATCCAGGGCCTGTTTAAGCTGGTGCCCCACATATTAGCACTAATATGTTTTAATCAGTCTGAGCCCTGGGGTGTCAGAATACATTTACTTAGTTTGGGTCCCAGTATAAGAGGAATACTAATATATTTTAAAGATCCTGAGCCTCAAGGTGTTGAGACTGGATTTACTCAGTTTGGGTGCTAACTTAATACCTATATATTTTAAGTTACACCAGACACTGTTATTAATCAAAGGGCCCCAATAGAAATACTTTGTGCCATGATTATCTTAACCAAATATAGAGTACAGTCAGTTTAATTCTTAATCGTTTGGGCAAGAATGTGCATAACTTTATATTAATCTTGTTTTTTAGTTATCTAGACTTGTTATTAAAGGCCTCTTAATTTTTCATGCTTTTACAAAGCAGCGTGCTTTGAATTTTTGGGGAATTCATTTACTTTGTTTTGGTATACTTTACCAGAGCACCAGGGGCATGCTTTTTGAGCAGCACAAATGGAAGTAGTATCTATGAAGAAGTGCAGCAGGCAGCTGGTACACGGATGCTTCAAAAAGTTCTCGGTGCCACCAGGCACAGGAGAACGATTGTTCTTGTGTTATTTTTTTTAACATAGTCTCCTTAAACTTCAATGCACCTAGTCAACCGACGTTCAGCCTTTGTTGTTCACGGAAGGAGGTCACATCTTGAGCCTGTAGGTTCTCCTCAACAGCGTGCATGATGTCATCATTGTGAAAATGGTGACCAGAAGTTGGACAGTGCAGGTCGGGTAAATATGAGGCATGATTCAACAGTTCAAAGGCACATTTGGCTGCTTCTGCTACCTGAGCTGTGTGGGAGGACACTTTGTCCTGCAGCAGCAGTAGCCGGCTCCAAGCTTTTCTCTCCTTTTTGCTCTGATTGCTTCAAACTTCTCAGTTTTTGTGAGCAGTGATGTTAGGCTTTATAGTATATAGTAGTGCCCCAAATTCAGAGCTACGACACCCGTTTCCAGATTAGGCCAGGAACTTTTTGAAGGACCCACTTATGCTATGCACTGTATCGAGATATAAGAAAATCCCAATGATAACTTTGGCCTGACTTTAGCCTGAATGACCAGAATGTAAAATAAGCTTTTTACATGTTACTTTGGCTTCAATTTAAAGCCAAGTGATTCTGACAACATGGAGCATTTAAAATGTCAGTACGGCAGTCATGTTCATTTGTTGATGGGAAACCAAACTCATGAATGCTGTTCATATACGTTTCATTTTGCAGCTGTAGCACTGCGTTAGCCAGTCGTGATTAAATGTAGTGGTGTTCTCGGTGTCTCTAAGCCTGCATCACCCATCTCATTTTGTATTTAAATAATACATAATCAGCTACAAAAACCCTCTGTCATTGGAACACAGTAAGAACTAAATGGATTCTTTCACATATCAGGCAGGTATTGATTGACTGAACCAATAAACAACATTTTCTAATGCAGGAACTCCTCATGCCGGCCAGAGCTTCTCCAAATCAGCCAAAGTATCATCACACACTCACAAGAATGTAGGTGCTTTCCCACCTCTCCCTCTTCTCCCATCCCTCCCCCTTGCCCTCCTCTGTCCTTCTCAACCCGCCCGGCCAGCAGGCAGATGGGTCCCCCCTATATAGAGCCGGGTTCTGCTCGAGGTTTCTTCCCTGTTAAAAGGGTGTTTTTCCTTGCCGCTGTCGCCTTTGGGCTTGCTCTGGGGATCAGGCATATGGGTTCTGTAAAGCGTCTTGAGACGATTTGACTGTAATTGACGCTATATAAATAAAATTGAATTGAATTGCCAAAAGAGAAATTTAACTCACACAGTCACAGTCTGGAGCCTCAGATTTAGGGTTTTATCAATGTAAAGCGGTACGTCCATTATTTTTCAGTCCAGTGCTCTCTTCTCGTGACATTATCAGTTGTTTTCAACCAAGGTTTAGATTTTTCAAAATATGCCCACAGCATGTTGTGATTATATTTTAAAAACTTGCCCTCAACGTCAGTGAAGAAGTTAAGATGATGGGGTCATTTTGCTGGTATTAAGAGGGACCGTGTAAAGCGTCTGAATGTGTCAGACTCTTACACCTTGGTGCTGTGGTGGGAGAGTCTGCAGAGACGAGGCACAATGCTCGCTTGACCTGTGCTTGGAGCTGTCACTGACTAAAGTGACTCAATTTGAGACTAAACAAGATAACAGTACTAGTTTATTTTTAATTAGCTCAGACCCAGGTGTCCAGAGGTGTGCTCACAATGTGACTCCTCATTTAATCCAATCGGGCGCCCAAGTAAAGAGTTTTAGCATGTTTTTAAAAAGCTGGCTCCCAGGCTGTCAGAGACTGACTGTGTTTAGTTTGGGTCCCCACGTAGCTTAAGTATTATGTTTTAATGAGTCTGGGCTTCGGGGCAAGAGACACTCTATTTAGTCTGTTTGGCCATTCAACTGACAGAGAACATGCTTTTAAAATGAAAGCCCTATCTGAGACTGCAAGCTAAAAACAACAGATTGAGAATTTCAAAGCAATGCCCATGGCAACAAAAACTACTAGTGTCATTGCAGATGATGGTTAGGGATGAAGGGAGAAATAAACAAATAATAGATATTACAGAGGGAGAAGAATTGTGATAAAAGGGATTCAAACCCACAAATGATTTTCAAGGTTAACCCTCTGAACCTCAAAGCATGCTGGCACATTTGAAAGGTATATTGGCAAATGGCCGAAGCATAATATTTGATATAAATCATATTCCAGCAAAATCAGCTCATTGTACATGTTTAATGTAAGAAAGTGCCAAAATGCACTGTTTGCTCTGACCAGATTCTGCAAAAAATAAGAAATTTTACAGTCCTCTGTGTAACCATGAAGCCATTACTGAGTCACCTGCAACCAGAAGTCACAGCAACAATAATTGAAGGAAATTTTGGCTGAACTGCAGGCTGTAAAAAAATGTAACTTTCTTTTTTATGATTTGCTGCATTTGAACATGTCACAGTGCACACAATACACTTTATCAGTTCTTTCTCATAGCCATGGTTGTGCAGAATTTTACATTGTCGTAAAAATGACCTGTCTGAGTAAAAATATGATAGGAGCAACAAATGGCCAGAGACTGCTTAGGGTTTTGAGGGTTAATGTTAGTCCTCGTGACAGTGTTAGCAGTTCACATTAAAAAGAAGAAAAAGCAATGGAGAGAATGGGCAGAAGAACAGATGGAGGACAAGGGCAAATATGAAATGAAAATGTAGAAGAAGT
Source organism: Acanthochromis polyacanthus (assembly GCF_021347895.1). Lineage (NCBI taxonomy): Eukaryota > Metazoa > Chordata > Actinopteri > Pomacentridae > Acanthochromis > Acanthochromis polyacanthus. The sequence continues at coordinate 8,795,641 of NC_067135.1, read as the reverse complement.
TAAGAGGAGGCAACAGTCAGCTCTGCAGGTGGCACATAACAGCACAGGAAGTAAAAAAAAAATAATCGGAGGAGAAATATGAGGACACTTGTGTTTGAAAAAACTAGGCCTAAATTGCAAGAAAGTGAGCTGCATTTTAAAACCGTTCACATCCACAAGCACTCCCTTTTCTCATGAAGATTGTATCTGCTGGTGCCCTTTATCTAAAATTTGGGAGGGATTCTACTTAAAAGGATAGTTTGATGGTTGCTCTTTGTAATATATTCATAACTGAGAAAATCTCACTATTTGTCTCACCTGATCCTTTTGGAATAGATGAGGGTCAGAGCTCAGGCCTCTGCCCAATCAAAGTAAAGCTAATTTTTCATGTAACAATAGGGTTGCTCTGTGATGCAGGATTCTCTCAGCAGAGAAACCTCGGCTGGTCTGAGTAAACTTGAAGGTTGTGAAACGGAGACAGTGCTTTGATTTATTTCTTCCTTCTATGATGGCAGCTTTAACGTATTTTGACCAAATCTCCACAAGTCTATTAATGAAACTTCCTCCTATCTGAAGCTTGAACTGTTCTCTTGGACCATGCATTTGACATATTTTAGCACATCATGTCTGCTATGTATGAAGTAATCATTTATAAAAAGATCTATATATTTCTTGTTGTCCCATCCACTTGTGTTAAAAGATTTTTTTAAAAGAAACTGTCATTTTCAAAAGAAGAGACAAAAAAGCATCTGCAATGAGCTGAGTGTCTGTAGATGTTTATGAATCAAAACTGTGATGGTTGTTCTTTTGTTCATTCAAACTTAATGAAAAACACTGTTTTCATTACAGCTGTCATGTAGTATTCAGTGCTTCTGGCTGTCAGACTCCGAGCGAGAGAACAAGAGAAAGGAAAGCACCAACATAAAGAGCAGAGGAAATGGATCAGGGTTGAAAATTGTCTTCTTCCAAATGTGCACAGTTGTGTTCATGAATGGATCTGGTTGGCATTTTGATTAGAGGAAGAAACTATGCAGAGACGGTAAAATAAGACGGCCAAGATAAGGATATCTGTGAGATGCATGATACATTACTGCACTGGTAGATCAAGGCTTCGGCGTAATGATCAAAGTGCTTTTGTCCTTGTTAGGATAAAGAGACGTGCGCACACGCTCGTGCAGAAAGACATGGCTACACGTTACGGCACAAATATCCACACAAAACGCACATTTATGCATCACATCATCCTGATCTGGTTTCCCATTATACATCACAGGCTAATTCATTAGTTGCACTGATAAAAATGTAGCTCATTAATTCACTGTTCCTTGTGGAGAGAGGAAGGGAGATAGAAAGGGGAGAGTTGCAGAGAGGGTCACAAGTGAAATTACAGATTGGAAATTAATTTTGGAGTGGATGTATGCATACTCAAAAAGACGTGCACATGTGTATAAGAATGTGTGTACTGTCATTCAGTGTGTAATGGATATTCTTCTGCTGTCGCATCCTTTTAAAGCAGACAGAAATTGAAACCCCTAATTTTGGAATTGAGCAGAAAAAATGGATGAAGGGGTGTGTGAAATGTAGGGGAATGTTAATTGTAGTATACCTTGCCGGTAGGATGATGAACTGCAGTTCCACTGTGTGTAAAAGGTAAAATAAAATATTAACAGTAAGAGCAAACTCCAGTCAAGAGGTTCGAGGCAGAGTTCAGGCTGAGAAGGATGTTGGAGTAATGGAAGGGCAAGTTAGAGGTGATTTTGAAGCAAATGGCAAAAATATGACAAGCCCTCACCAAAGGGTAGTGGATGAAAGAAATATAGCGAGGAAAGAGGTCAGATGGGAGAGGAATAGGAGGGATAAAGCAATACATAAGGAGATGGGTAAAATGTGGAGGTAGGTAATGAGGAGAAAGTTGACGGTGGAGAAAGATGAACCTTTAATATCCAAAAAATCTCACTAAAGCCTGCTTTTGCACTAATGAAATATGCATTTAAGCCCAAATTTGATTTTATAGAGAGATTTTATTCGACCAATAGGCATCTTCTGGTTCCACATGACATAAATAAGTTAGAACACATAGTACGGTAAGACATTGTTTTAGAGATAGTCATGATAAAAGTATTCATACCCTTTGACACTGTTGAAATATTTCCAAACGTTCCTGGTCATTTCTGCCATGTTCTAGAGCATTCTGGTCCACGATAAACTGAGAACAGCTACGTCTCTTGTCAGTTTCTAGTCAATTGTAAGTCATGGTTCAAATCACAGACCTTAGTGAGCCGCCATTAAGGTCCATCACTGAGAGAGAACTGCACATTGTGGTTGTGCACAAGATGTAGAAGGCCAGTAAAGTCATATCCAAATGCTTTCAAGTGCCAGTGGCGACAGCGCAAAGCAAAATGATAAAGTACGAGGAGTTCCACTCAAGAACGGGGATAAGAACAATTCAAAGGTCACCACCAGTACCATCCTGATGAATTTGTACCAGTTCCAGTGTGAACATCTCAGCAGACATTGCACAAAGCAGGTCTATGTGAATGCCGGCTATGAAGGACTCAAAAGCTGGTGCAAGAGAAGTTGACTCAAAACAAAGCTTTTAGTCATTAGCTCTGTGGTCTGATCAGACAAAAATGGAGTCATGGTTTGGAGGTGGTGTTTGGTTTTCTAAAGTTAACTATCATGAGAAAAGAACTGGAAAGAAATAGTCTGCAGAAAAGCCTTGGTTTTGGGCATCATTGGACTTTCCAACCAAGATATTGATCTGAAAATTTAAGAGAAAATAGACAGTCTTGAATTCCATAAAAGATCTATGGAGGGAACTGAAGACCTGAGGGATGACAAAGAACCCTTCAAACCTCAGACAATCATCACAAGCTTGTAGTGAAACTAAATTTGAGTGGAGATATGCAAAAGGTTTATTGGCAACTATAAAAATAATTTGATTATTGTGGTGGTAAATAGAGGCTTTGGCATTGAGAATTAGTTAAAATCGATCAACATCTCAAACGCAATGTCTTACTGTCTTTGGTCTTCTGACATTTCTAGCCAGAAGTAGCTGATTGGTTAAATAAAAACCTGGCATTAGTCAGTCTGGGCTTGCTATGGCAAGAGGAGAAAATGTGAAATATGGAAGTGTCTGAATTATTGATTTTTAGTGATGATTTTTGTATCTGAAAGACAATATATGGAGATGATCACTGAGTTTTAAATTTTACATGGAATAAGAAATACATTTTCTAGCTGCATTGCAAAACTGTTGTTGCCAAGAATTTTCACTTTTTCACTTTTCTGTGCAGAGATTTGAATTTGATCCTTTCTCAGTGCTGAGTTGAAGAATGAAGTTGAACTTTGAGTTACCTGTGTTTCTGATGTGTTCTTCTACCATCACTTGTCTTATGTCCAAATCTGTACTCTAACATCAGCATTTTGAAGGTTTTCCAATTTGTTGCTCTCTGCTTAACACAAGTAGGGTCAAAGGAAAAGTAGTCCTGTGGTTTTTCCTGTCATGTCTCCATCCACTTGCCACACCCACATTCCTTTGCTCTTTCTTCGACTTACTATGCAGTTATAAGAGAAATGTTTTTAAAAATAGATCTAGAGGCTGATATTTTGGCTGGAAGCCCCAGACAATTCTTCGCTGAGGCAGGATAGGAGCACTTCTCTGCCTCTGAACTTTGCTCTCGCTCTGTTTTTCCCAGTTGCTCCATCCCGCTGGGTGCGCTGATTTAATGAAGGGGATGGCAAAGCAGTTAAGCAGCTTGTAAAAACATTTTCCTCCCAAAATCAGATAAATTTTCACAAAATTGCACCCGTCCTGCCCCTGTCTTCCCTCTCCTCTCATGTAGCTCCTCTATGCTTTTCGTTAAGTATTTAACATCTTAACCTCCCTTTTACTTGACATTTGCTTGTCATATTTCAGTTCTTGCTTTCAACCTTCGCTTTTTATGTTTTCTCTCCCACTTGAAATTTGCATTCCTTCCTTAACTGATTCTTCTCGTGCTTCCTTTAGCCCTCATGTTGACGCCTCCCTTTACTTCTGCTTCTCTTCAACTTTTGCGACTTTAGCTCCCACTGTTTGTGTTTGACTAGGCTACATTGCACTCCGCCTCTGTTCTTTTTTCAATTCCCCTTGCACCTCTTTCTTTCCTCCCTCAACTTTGCTCAGTTTCTCTGTCTTGTCATGTATTTTTAATGCCTTTGAGACCTGCACGTCTTTGTCGGTTCAGCTTGGCTTGACAATAAAACAGTTGAACTGTGTATGGTGATGGAGGAAAGGTGAGAAGGGAGGGGAAAAGTAATAAGTTGACAAATACAGGATTGGGCTCGAAGAGGGGAATTAGAATACCTCATTTTAGATGTTAGGGTGTTTAAAACAAGAGAATGAGACAAAAGACAATATGATGGTAAAGAACAGAAGAGAATATACAGCAAGTGACATTTAAAAAAATCATGGCTGGAGAGTTGAGCCAGCAGGAGACTACAATCCAAAGTTAAATTGCCATGTTTTTGCAGTCAGTTTGGCAAGTTTACAACCAAGGAGCTGCCAAGACTTGTTTTTTTCTACATTGTGCAGCTTAAATTTCATTCACAACACAGTCAGAACATTTTACAATTGCATATTATCACTGCAGTTTTCTGTGAATTCTGAATAAAACGGTAATTCATCTTCATAATTACATGTAGTAAAATCGTACTTATCCTCCACATAAGCATGTTCTGTGAGCTGAGAACCATGTTTAACACACAGAACAGATCACCGTGAAGCCTGCAAAATATGTTTCCCAGACACCGAAATGAGATTTAATTATTCTGTGACTGTTTATTGCTTTTTTCGAGGTGATAGATCGTCGTTTGATCGTGATGGATGAATTGACGATTTTTAATGTGAGTGTTGACTCATTTTGAAATATTATCAAACCAGCTGGCGCACAATCGCCTCATCCATATTCCTTATCTCAGAAAGGGGTAATATCTCCATTCCTTCCTTCCTCGTGTTCGGTTTAGGCAACAGTATCTTCTTTTCCACTTTCTGTCAGTGTGAATTATCATCCTGCCCTTTTATTATTAGCTGTAGCGTTTTTGCAACCAGAGCTTATGTTGTCGTTTGATTGGATTTTACTGTTTAGATTATTTACTTCTCAACTACCGTGAGTCACATGTCTGTTTTAGGTGTGCAGATTTGTAGTGGTGGTGAGTATACCGGCATTTCTGTACGATACTCTTCGACAACATGCATAATAATATCAGAGCTCTCATTCAGGAAGATGTTTTTGTAGATTAGAGTTTTGCTGTTTATTTGCTTGTACAGTCATTTAGTCCACCTCATCGATACGTTCTAAACTGTGGCACACACGTTCTAAATATAGCACCATATGGAAGTTTAATAATAAAAATAATAACAGTTGGATTTATAATGAGCAGTGGCAAATTGGCTGAAAATGAAGTAGGAACAAAGGGGAGTCTGGCAGAGAAGTGGAGTGAGAATAAAGATGGTGCAGTGGAAGAAGGGAAGAGCTACTAGGAAGGAATGAGCAGTGACCTACTTAGCAAGAATCTGATGCTGTGTTTGGTATATTGTAAATTGTACCGAGAGAGACAGAGGGGAGGATGCATGGGAAGTAAAGAGGTGGAAGGAGAGATGGGCAGTCTGTTTGCTCTGAGACAACCCTGTGATGTTGTGCACACACATGAATGAAAGTGAACGCCACACGCGGTGCTGTCTGATCAGATGCTTCTCTTCCATTCTGCTTCATTTTGTTTTCTTGTGCATGTTTTTTGGGCTTCATCCGCATCGTGACAATGTGGAATATATTGTCATTCTGTCTGCTTCTCCAGTTCCTCACCCTCCCTCCTCTGTCATATCATCTATCCTCTCTAATTGCATCACTCTGGTGTTGCGTCAGCTTGCTTGAGTGAACAGCAACATGAATACAGTCCCCCAGGTCCAGACTGGCAGGTGTGTTTCACTTGACCACATGTCGTCTAATTTCATTTGGTGTTAATTTTCCTGTGTTTACAAGGCAGATATAAGGCAGAGAGGGAGACTGTGCTAAATCAAATGTCTCATAACGATTCCTGATGAAATGATGAAAGTACAGAGTGTTCACTTTGGTCCAGAATACTGCAGCAGCCTCCCATCTCCAACTTGACTTCCTTTCAATCGTGTTGATTGCATCTTTGGGAGAGAACATTGTCACTCACCCTGGCCCTTACTTGAAAATGTATCCTGACCTTTGGGTCTCACTACTGCGGGAATATAAAAATTTTTGGTATCAAAAATACATGGGAACAGAATGTTTTATTCGTCTGCCTTCAGTTCCTGGAATAAGTTTTAGAACTGAGCTTTCTGCTGGACACTGTGTAGGCAGTGCATCGCTGGGAAAGTAGTGAAGTTTGAGATTGATTTGCAATCAAGCAAACTGATCAAAGAGAAACTGACAAACTGCCGGTGTCTCCAGCTGTTGCTGTTTTTTTTTTTTTTTCTCCCGAGTAAATTAAATCCACTGTCAACAACATTTAGTAATAAATGTTTGCACAGAAACTATGCTATTTTGTAGCCCGAAACTCTGCATTAAATATCCTCTAAAACTCACAGTAAAGTCAGTAATTTTCCTAATGCGAATTGTTTTTGTTTTTTTCCCCAGATTGTGTTGGTTGACAGATTTATTGATTAAAAGTTTTCCAGTTTGCAGTTTCACAGTTTGCATACAAAATTATTTTCAGTCTGTAAAAACTTATCGTAATTCATTGCCAAAGTATAATGTAAGCTATTAAATAGTTGGCTGTTGGGGTCAAACCATTAAGCAATGTGAGTTACAATTAAGACAAGAGTGTTTAAAAATGTACTTATTATATTGACCTTTAGCCTTATGCTGAAGTTATTTTGCAGGACTGGAAACGACAACAGTATTATCACACTGTTATGATTTGCTACATAAAACATTTTATTAACAATAACTTCTACAGTTTCAGAATCTGACAAAACCTGAATAATGCTTTTCATTTTCTGTTAATATAATGTATTATCGTATGTATATATTCATTTACATGCAATGGTAATGTGAAGACGTGATTTATATGAAGAGCAGACAAAGACTGTGTGTTGTAATCTTTCCTGTCTGCACACTCATTATATAAATACCTCAGTATCTCATATTGAATTTTGATCATGAAGGCTTGGATGTTGCACAAGCGTAGGCTGTTAATTAACCCAGGAAATATCTCACATTACATCCTACATTAAATAACAATCAAACAAGCCATTTAGCTGATTCTGATAATCTGAGCAGCTTGGTCCATGCGGTGTAATATAGCAGACATGGAAGCAACAGGTAGTTCAAATAACTGAGGGAAAGTTGGTGGAATTAAAGTGGAAGCGCTTTTAGATGAGGCATAGCCTGCAGAGGTGTTTGGCGTCATCACAGGGAGGAAGATAGTTTGATTTGGCAGCGCTGATGAAAGTTCAAAGATAGTTTGACCCTTTGGGTTAGCCAGAAGGAAAAGAGAGAAGTCTAGACGAGCCAGAGCAATGGCTAAGGCTCTGCCTCAGGGGATAAAAGTGTCACATGCAGAGAGAAAATATTTTAGAAAAATACATTTCTTTAATATTACACTGCTAGTATTAACTCCTCTGAACCCCAAAAACCACTCGTTGGCTTGAAAGACGACATTTTGTTTCACATAATTGAACCATTTTAATGGTGGAGGCATCACCAGAGTGAGCTGCAGTCATCTTCTGGTTACAATGAATGTCTTCATCAAATTCCACAGCAATCCATCCATGAGTTGTGAACATATTTTAGGCCAAAATTGTGGGTAAACACACAGACCTACTCCCAATGCTGTGCATGAGGCCAAGCCATGCTGCCCGTGTGGTTAATAAATATGAGATGTAAACTCACCACAGAAGAGATGATGGAAGCAGCGCGACACAGCTGAGAATGAGAACGTGTCAGCATGCAGCCGCTGTAAGCTTACACTATAATTAAATGTGTTTGAACTATTCAGGACACTCTGTCCTCATAGATTGCAGGCTGCATTGGAGTTGAGGATTTGTTAATGTATGAGTTTAAAAAGCAAAACCTTCCACATTTAAATATTAAGACCTAAAATTCAACATTGTCCCCAAGGTGATGAAATTTTGATGAGACTCTTCCTGGATGTTGTCAAGTTTGTCCTCCTCTGACTCGGCCCTATTTAGACACCGCTAGTTTCCTTCTGAAACATACAGGCCCAGACATGTGGAACATAAGTGTCTGTATAATGCTGTCCTGTGAGGGAGATTTGTTTGTATCTTTGTCCAGACATCTTTCGCAGTCGTAGTGTGTGTCTCCTCTTGAATGAATCTGTGAGTGTCACTGTTGGAAGTCCGTCAAGATGTGTACAGCTTGTATATCAGATATGCGTGTTGGTCCAGCCCACCTCCAAAGCCCCAAAACAGCTTGTAGTGCCGTCACAGACATCTGGTTGCCACTGACTCTAATGGTTGCACTGATGTTTAATACTACATGAGAGATAAGACTGACTGTGTGTGTGTGGAGGCAGCAGGCATCTGTGCAGGATTTCATCTTGGTGTTGTTGTTCAGTGTTTGTGCTCAGTGTGTCAGACAAAACGCGAACAAATTTTTTTTTTTGGGCTAACCTTTCTATGCAGCTGGGCACTTACAGCTGCGTTTCTTTGTTTTTAATCATAATGTGGAGGGAGGAGAGAACAGTGGAGTAGATGTGTGAAGAGCAGATTAGAAGGGAATGTGTAATGAGTGAATATGCGACGGGAGGAGGAGAGAAAATAAAGGAGGGGAAAGGAGATTTGAGAAGGAAAAGAGGATTCGAGTGAAGAAGATGGCAGGTGAAGAGAGAAGAGACGAGAGGAAATAAAAGGAGATGGAGGGGATAGAGTGAAAATGAGACGGGAGATGAGGAGAATATGAACGGAGAGGGGAAAATTAGAGAGTGTTCTGAGGAGGAGTGGAGGCAAGGCAGAATGGGCGATAATTGATAGAAAATTCGGAGTGCGAGAAAATGAAAAGAAGGATAAACCGGGAAGCAGCAGAGATCCTCTATTGCTCATTAGGGTCATTATACCTCCGTCTGGAGCGCACATACACACTCTGTGAGAGGACTGAAAGGAGAAGCCAATTTAGTCGGGCATCAAAAAAATGAGCCTTTTAAAGAAAGCCAACGAGGAACTGAAAGGAGGGCCAGTGTGTGTGCTGCAGTGTGCATGCTCTGTGTCAGAGCAGTTAGTATATGGTTACAAATACGGCTTTATTATGAGGGACACATGCGTAAACATATTTTGGGCGCTACTGGTGGTCTGAAGTGCTAAGAAAAAGACGATTAAAAGGATAAAGGAGGAAAAATAAACACTCAGAGAAAGCAAGGAAGGGAATGAAGAGTTTAAATGAAGTAAGAAAGGAAGGATAAATAAAGCGGGGGATACCCTAGGGAGACAGACACAGAGAGGGAGGTAGATAATGGTTTTGTGAGATGAGAAAAAAAAAACATAGAGCCTATGTGGAGACAGGAAATGAAGGTGAAATTGAAAAGATAGGAGGAAAATTGAAATAAAAGAAGAGGGGTGGAGTGGTTGTAGTTTGGATTTAGGATCCGTGTGTGACAGCTGTGGATTGCCAGCCGAGCTTTAGACAAGCATATGTCGAGTGCAGCCACAGAGAAATAGAGAGTCTGCGAAACGTGAAAGGTTGCCAAAAGCATGGCTGACATTTCCTAAGCGTTTCAGTGTGGATGTTTATTTGACTGTGTGAATGCATCCTGAGATAGAAAGTGTGTCATGTTCAGTAAAGATGTCATGGTCAGTTCAGATTTTCATTTCATTATGAAAGAAATACTGCAAGATACAGCTCAGAAGGTGAGTTCAGCGGTATGCTTTCATCCATCAGTGGATCTCTAGTTAAGTCTCTGTTAATGAAATTGGATTGGTCATGGCTCCCTCGTTTCTATCTTGGACTTGTGGAAGGTTACAGAGGACAGGAAATGACTAAAGGAAAGTGAGACCAATACGCCTCGCTGTCGTGCTGATCCTGAATCAGAATAGCTCCAGATCTGTGCCACCAGGTTAGTGCAGTCAGGAATTCACAGGGGAGGTCTCGGTAATGATTTAAAGTATACTGCTCTGTCCTTCTGTGTGATAGTGAAGTGTGAAGGTCCATGTAATGATCCACAACAGGCTCCAGTTTTCCAATCAGTGTTATTGGTGTTCAAAATAAGAGCAGACCAATGCAAGGCTCCTGTTTTGCTAATAGCAACTGTGTCACTTGGGCGACCTTTTAGTGTCTTAAATCATCCAATAGGAATAGACTCGTACACTGTGAGGAAAACGTGCATAAATTGCATGCACACATTTTACACATTGAACAAAATCCACAGATTTGAAGGAATCTCTTACAAGTTAATTGTCTCCCTTCCACTGGCCCGCTTCACATCCAATGATATTGTGTGACTAAATCTTCTGACGTTGAACCAGAATATCCGAGTCTCTCAAGGCAGTCGACTTTGTAGAGATAAGAGGATTCTCCAGGACACTTGTGAGCGTGGGCGGCTTCAGCAACATATGCATCCTCAGTATAGATACACAAAATGAGCTCTTTCTCTCCACACAAGCTGCTTTTTATGCAGCATGTGAAAGTCTGTTATAATTTTGACATTCAGCAGAAGGGAGCTCACACTGCAGCAATTTACAGACGTGGATTTTATTTTGTAGTATTGCCGTTTTTTGTTTTGCGCAGAGATGGATTCCACTATTCAAGCCAAGCACCAAGGTTTTCTTTTCACATGTGTTCATGAAACTTGAGTTACTATTGCCCTGGCATTCAAGGCTGATGTGCATGTTTTACGAAAATATGTGAGCGTAAAAAGGCTGCTAAGACTTCAAGCTGTCACTCACTTCAATAACTGGCTCCATTTCATCTGCTTTCTGAGCTGCATACAGACATGTCACCTATTTATTCGTGCACTGTAACAGCATATGTAATGTCTTTTTTCACACTCGCACATGGCTGATATTTGATGCTACTATGAATGTGGATATCAGTTAAGATTGAGCTCATAGTTTGTGTACAAGTTGCAAAACCATGATTTCCAAAGTGCTTTCTAATCTCTGGTAAAATAAAAGATCAATATCTTGATTGGAAAAAATGCACTTTGGCTCGGGGGCTTTGTGGCAGCAGGCCCAGAGCAGATTTTAATTCAGCATGTTGCGGTTACATGATACAGACATGCATCTCAGTCATCTGAGACGGCAAGACAGCCAGTTCTGAAGGACATAAGTAATTAAATTGAGGAGATGGCCAGATTTATTTATTTTTTTTCCCAGGGCTGCGCATAAACTATCACCAAATTCCTTGGGAGTCAACCCACTTACACATTTAGCCATAGAAGGAAAAAAAAAGTAGGAAGATGCTTCTGAGACACTGAATCACTAAAGTTAGTGACCAAGTTGTGAAGTTTTCACCAGTTTCTGTGTCAAATGATTGAAAAAGGAAGTTTTTTTTCTTTCTTTCTTTATACTTTGGTGTGCATTGCCAAACTTCAAAAACTTTACTAGAAAACTTATTGTGAAGCTGTGAGGTGGGGATTTTTTTTACCTGCACACCGAGCCCGAGTGAAAAGGAATAAGCACAATAGTATTAGTGAAGGAGCAGTTGCTAAGCAGTGCTTTCAATGCATTAGGCCAAAAATTATTACCAGCGAAACTTCATTCTTGCTTCACCTTTGTTCTCTTTCTCGGCCAGCCTCGATTCATCCACACCGCTCGACTTCAGACATTAACATGGCACTTATATTCTCTTCTCTCCTCAGCTCTGTGTGTTATTCTGACTCTTTCCCTTTATTACTCTCTTTACCTCTCTGTGTCTCTGCCTTTCCATCTGCTACTCTCCCTCTCTAATTGGTGCGCTATCAGTTGGAGCTCAGATATTGCTGTCACTTTTAGTCTTTCTGCTTCATACACAGAGCTGGCAGGCGCTGTGTGTTGTCTCTATTTCCTCTCCATACGTTAGCTTCAAGCGTGTGTGTGCTGTCTGCTGCAACTGTGTATGTAAGTAGCACCTGACAAAGAAGATGGTAACCTAAAGCAGGAAGCAGCAGGGCTGGGAGTTGTAATGAAAGTTGTGAGAAGGTGAAAGGTTTGTGAGGGGAAGAGGGCGATAAATGAGGCTTGGTGGAGGAGTCTGTAAAGTGAGGACACAGACCCTAGTGGATAAAAGGAGAAATGAACTTGGTAAATGGTTGGGAAAGTGTCTTGGAGAGTGTTCAGTGTTATTACAAAAGCAAGCTAACTGTGACATCTGGCCTAGAGTCCACTTAAGGAGCCGGAGGATTTGGACCATTACTGAGTTGCATCCACTAAATGAGTTTAGAAAGACACAACTATCTTGTTTGGTCCTTGGTTGAAACCAGCTAAGAGCAATAATGGAGGTTATTTTATCCCTCCATTTATTTTGCTCGCTTAATAAGTAAGCAAAGCTGCAGTACGCTGCAGCATCCTTAAAGCCACATTTTATTATCTGCACCACAGTTTGGTGAGGCGGTGAGTCATTCGTCATCTGAGCGTTCGCTGATTAGTTCGGTACAAATCTGACCAGGCTGAATCAATTTTCAGTTGAACGTTTCCAGAATTAAATCTCTCAGTGAAAACTGAGCTTGAGAGATGTTTTCTGACTCTGTGAGCCCACCAGCAAATTAGCACCCCATTCTATCAACAGAAGCCAGTATGGCTTGTGGTTAAAAATATGGAAGCATATTGGCTTAAGAATGACGAATAGACCAAAATATTTAGATATACATTTTTAAAATTACTTTTTGCTCAAGGCATTTTAGCTATATACTGTGTATGAAAGATAGACATAGTGATTCTGTGTACTACCATTTTGAACCCTGTAGTTCATCTAGGTCTTGTGAAATTGGACAAAAGTATTGCAGTCCACATAAATGTGAACTCAGACACAGGAATACTGTAGGGACAAAGTAGCCCTGCCCTAAACAAGAGTCTCTTTAGTAGTTGGATTAGGTTCATTTTGTCGTTATATACTGTACGATAGTGTTGCTTATTTAAACTGACAATTCAGAAAAGTTGTATTACCTTGCTGACATGTTTCGACAGCCTCTGCTGTCTCCCTCAGAGCGTCATCTGACATTTGGTGACGTGTCTTTTATCACGTGGTCGGTTTGACAGATCTGTCAGAATCTGTCAAACCGGACACGCCTCCCGCTGTCCGGTGGTCTCTGGAGGATGGTGTCCCAGGTATACGAGAGGATGTAGGCCCCCTCGTCCTGGTTCATCCTCTCGCATACCTGGGACACCATCCTCCAGAGACCGGATGGCGGGAGGCGTGGTCGGTCCTGTGTGTAGCATGTGTAGACATAAAATAATATTCTTTTTTTGAAATAAATGCTCAAATGTACCTCCTGACAACAAATAACTTGTTGTTCTCTTGACTTGTTCCACCTGTATGACAATATATCAGCTTAGTCATGTGAATCAGCTCCACTCCACTTTTCATGCTGTTTGCTCGTGTCTTTTGATTTTTCTTTGGCCACCATTCACTGAATAATTTTTACTACTCGAACCTTTGAACTTCATCCACAAGCCATTGTTGTTGTCCCGTTAGGTTTATTTATTCATTCAAAGAGTCCAAGGCAGTAAGAGTTTATAAGTGCACTCAAGGTAAACCAGCACTGTCATACAGTGTAAGATGTTGACAGAAAAATAAAACAACTAGGAAAAAAACTGCTTCTAATAGTCATGACTGGAGCATTGTTGCTGTTACTGCTAAATAGAGTAAAGATGGATGATGATGGATTTTTCTTCATGAAGAGCAAAGCAGCGTGCAGGACTACTGGGGACCAAATCAGTGCATGTGTGTACGACAACTAAACTATTCCAACTCTTAAATTATTTGTATCTCTGAATCTTCAGAGTGCACAGAAGAAAGAGAGGTGAGACAGACAGAGGCGGTGACATGGTGGAAGAGTGAGAGAATAAAGTAGGGTTTTCTTGTTAGACAGCGCCCTGGGCTGAGAGAAGCTGACACCTTGACTTCAATTATTAACATGGTACTTGACTTTTCATTCAATTCTGCCTGTACAGTATCTCTTTTTCTTTTCTTCCTCTGTTTTTTTTTTGGCTACAAGATCTTTCGTGGCACTACTCGAGGTTGAGTCCTCATCGAGTGAAGGAGGTAAAGATGTCATTGAGTGCAGGATGTTGCTAAAGCACTATTGTTCTCCTATCTTTATGCCCTGAAGCCAGCATTAATGCGTGATTTACATATATTTACAAAGGCACTGCATTAAAGTCCACTATTAGCACATAGCAGGTAGAATCCAATGCCACAGTGCTTCTTTCTTGCTTCAGTAAGCACAAAATGAGCAAGAATATTTTCTTTATCCATGCTAAATGTTGGATTTTTTTTCATGTAATGTATATCAGGTGGTTCAATAATAAACATAAATGGTGTCCTGGACATTTCAGATTTTGCCCACAGTTTCTGAGAGCTCTCTGGAATAAATTTCCCTTATTCTATTTTTTTATTTGCATTTCCCTGTAAAACAGCTTCTGTCTGAGTGGTTCCACTAACTGATCCTCCATCGTGACGGTTCTGTGGGTTCCAACCACGTATCCCATGTTTGTTCAGTAAAGTGTAACTGCAAACATCTGTCTTGCTACATGTTTGATTAGTCTCCTGACACGAGCAGGACAGGGTTGTTTACAGTGAGGAAATGGAATTGAAAACAATATTGGCCCATATTTCAGGGATCAAACTGCTCTGTGTGTGTGTGTGCACATGTATTTATGGCTGCCTGTCTCATTGCTGTCCAATGTATATTGAAGCTTGTAAGTAAATGCAAATGCATTCACTGCATTGCTTGTTTCTTTGAGTGGCTCGTGTTTGCTGAGACCGTGCAGATTTTCTTCAGCCTTCCACAGTGTGGTGGGTGTATATCAAGATGTTCCTGTCGAGCCCTTTATGGCAGATACTTAGATTACATTAGGTTGCACTTTATTATGCACATGATTCTTCTGAAGCTCGTTTTGCATCACAAAGACGCCGTGTTTTACATGTAGAGAAATGAAAAAAGTCAAGTATAATAAGGTATTACATACCCTTTCTTGTTTTTCTGTAGCTGACATTTAGCTACATATTGCAACACAAGCTAACATTGCCCTTCGTCTGCTACAAATCCATCTTTTGATAAAACACAATTACAGATTTAATGGAGCTGGGTTCAGTTGATGTAGTACTATTAAAAAATAACTAACACTATTCTAGTGGTTGCATTGGACACCAGATAAAATTTGTCCCTTGCATTGAGGCATCGGCCCCATTTTTCCCATTTTTAGACAACCGACTTGGGTTTGTTCCATCTCAAAGCATCAGGGGCCTGCTGCTCAACCATTT
This sequence comes from Acanthochromis polyacanthus, assembly GCF_021347895.1. Lineage (NCBI taxonomy): Eukaryota > Metazoa > Chordata > Actinopteri > Pomacentridae > Acanthochromis > Acanthochromis polyacanthus. The sequence goes on along the minus strand of NC_067135.1, from coordinate 8,780,240 downwards.
CTGGTTTGTGTCAAACTCTTTTATCAGAAACTATTGGTATTTAAACTGATGTTTGTGAAATTTTGGATTGACATATTAAATACGTTGCTTTGTAGAGAAATGTCTGCTAAATGAAATTGTAGAATTGTGAAGTATTTTTTAAATTGCGCATCAATCCACTTTCATTACATTTTTTTTCTGCATTTTGAAATTTGAGCCTGTGTCTGAGAAAGATTTCATGAACTATTGAAGATAAAAGCCTTTTCATTTGAGTTGAACTGTAGAAAACATCGTTGAGCACATACTCACAAAATACCTGATAGCACAGAAGTCAACCAGTGACGTTCTGTGAAGCATGTGTAGTTTCATGTCACAATAACACAAAACAAAATGCTTTCATATGATATAATTGGTCAGAAAATTTAAAAAATACAATTTTTGTTGGACTTTCTTTACTGATTGAGCAGGTATGACAAATTGTACCGCTAAAACCAAAATATTGCTGGATAGTCTAATCCAAGTAGAGTAGGCATGATAAGGAACAGTGAACATCTGTGAAAAATATCTGAGATATCATCTTAAAAATAGATCTGGGAAAATATTTGATATATTAAGCTAAAATTTCTCAAATATCTTTGTAAATATATTTTATGCTAAAAAATTTTCAAGCTTTTTTTTTTTACCTTCAAAATTCTCAATAGTTACGTAATTATTCTTGTGTATGTTTTTTTTAAAGACTCTTCAGCTTGAACTATCAGATTCCACAACAGACCTTCCTCTCACATCTGGCACAAATGTCAACCAGAAAACACAGTAATTGCCTGTGTCACTAAACATCTGGCTTAAGTAGTGCAGCCAAACAATTGTTGAATTACAAGCTCGTGCAACAATCAGCTGTGCAGAATCAGATTCTGGGTCATTGACTTACACTGAGGGATTCATTGTGATACATTCATAAAATACCTCCAGTTTGCCGTTTTTGACCGTCGAAATGGTTTACTGCTCGTTTTTACAAAAGATACTGTCAGCATCTCAAACACAATCACCCTGACGTGCTTTGGACTCAAGACTGCCAATCAGGACATTTCTAATAAATATTGGCCCGTACATGTTGGCACAACGTCAGCTGACATGTCTACTTGGCATGGGCGGCTCCCAAATGTGGAACGTTGTAAGAGGCTCCTGGGTGGCCTGAATGGTTTCAAAAAGTTTACAGTGACTGGAAGCCAACAACAAAGCCAGGATGTCAGGGAACAGAACTGCCTTTGAGCTAATCACTGATCCTTCGTCTTCTCCTTTTATCATTTCAACTGCTGGATAAAAGTGTTAGCCAAATGCCTCTCTGATTATGCAGCGGGGTGTTGCTGAAAATTGCCTTGATGCTCAGTCAACTTGTGTGAAGACTATAGACTGAATAAGTCAAAAAGTAGCATCAATTTCAGCTGAAGCGATGTTTAGTGTTTTACTCCCCCCTGGGGATGTAGCAATTTGATATTAAGAGCGTGCAGAGAAACCCTGGGCAGCTGTCAGACAGCCAGTCAGTCACTTTAACACAGCAGTCGGCACTAACAACTGCATTGGTTTTGTTTATATGCTTGGCCTGCAGCGTTAAGGGGTGACGGAGAACAATTTTAAAATATAGCCTGCTCACCGTGAGGAAAGATTTAATGAGTAGAGAGGAAAAGTAAACAGTGTAGATTTTCCCAGAGGTATTTGCACAGAGGATTGTTGGCAACTGCCTCCAGACTCCTGTGGATGCAAAGTGCCCTAGAGCCCTATTGGAAATACCGATAAGCCAAAGCTGGCAAAATATGGCCCATCAAAAGCACTCTTAGATGTTCTTTGCTTCATGGGTAGCAGCCTGAAAAAGAAGAATAAGGTTGACTTAGGAACCTTCATTTAACACAAGGTTTTAAGTTATCTTTTTCTGGTCTTTACACACATCAGTGTTCCTGCTTCATGCGCATTTGAACAGTGTTTTCATTTGTTACCCACTTTCTGTCACTTTCAATTCATCTGTTTAAGAAGAGCCATTATTTTTACAAAGGGAATTGTGGCAACAAAGTATCATTTATTTATGAAGCTTTTGTTAAGGCCCTCCTGCAGAGATTGGGTTCACATTCAAGGATGCTACAAGTCTTTTAAACACCGCTGTCCCAACCTACAATCAGTCACTATCACAAGAAAATTAGCCTTTCCTTAGACGATCTTTTGTGCAAGCACAGCTGCTCATGCTCAGCTGAATGATGAATAATGAAGTGTAATGGCACAACAGAAACCTTTTTAGCATGCACAAGGAGCTCTGTTGGTATTATGTTCCTCAAATGCAAAACCCTTTGAATTGATAACAATTTATTTTGACTTGCAGACTTATTCATATGCACACAAGAAAGTGAGGGTGTATAATTTTGAGGTGTACTTCAGTAACACTCGAGGTGCTGATGTTATGCCCAGAGCCTTTAAAAATCAAAGGAGAGAGCCGGGCTTTATGAAAATCACAACCTGTAAATTGGGGCTTTGAGCCTTGAAACGGTACATTGCTCAGGTCTGGAGGCAGCGTGCACGAGCAGCAACACTCTGCTTCAGCTTCTTACACATTTACAGTTTTTATGAAGGCAGTCTTTATTCATTTCATTCGGTCCGTATTTTAGTTGGAAAAAGATCTGAACTTCTGCTCAGCGAGTCATATCTCTATGAACAAGCCTTTTTTTGAAATATTAAATTCAAATGGAAAAAAACATCAACGTGGCAGTAATTTAGCATTCAGCATGGTTGCAACATATATTGATGTCCAAATTGCAGTTTTACATATTTTGCTTCCTGCTGTTGCTCTGCATTTAGTGTAAGTGTGTTTCTGTGTGTTCGTGTTCATCTTAATAACATTGGCTCATTGGAACACAGCAGGGATTCACTGAAACATGCTATGTATTTTCTCTGCACCGTCATTTTTTAGTATTTTTGCTGACATATTTTATAGAAGTTAGTATACTTATTATTTTTGTGCATTTTTGCCAATTGTAGATAAGCAGAAATTGTATTAAGAAGACGAGCAGGATAATTTTAGATAACATGGCAATTTTGATAGCGCAAACTGATAATGAAAAAATATTGCTGGTCATGAGTGTTGGCAGCTCTGCACATGCAAATTGTCTGAAAATATTACCAGCATATCATCAGTGTGGCACAACATTGTTATAATTATAATTTCTACTCATCTTTCCCTTCCAGCCCTCGAGGGGCTCCATATGTTATAGTGTTGGACACTCCTCACTCTGCTCTTCACATCTCCTCTCCTCCCTCTCTGCTCTCTCGCCAAGTGGTTTGGAACAGTCCAGCCTTTCCATTTCTCACTCATCTCATGCTTGTTTTCTCCCCTCTCGTCTCCTTATTTTGCTCTTCTCGTATATCCGTCTGCCATTTGTTCCCAAGTGCAGGTTCATGCATGCTCATATTCTAGACGCCTCACAGATGTGATCCTGCACAAATAAAGTCCACTAAGAAGCCCAACAAGTGTGTTGACGGTAGAAAAAGTAAAAGGTGGCACTTCTTTTACTATAGCACTGAATTGTACAACCAATAAAGAGTGCCAGTTTATTTACACAGCACTTTGTCATGTTTTTCCAAGTGTTGTACCGGTGAAAGACAATAAAAATAAAAATATGCAACTGATATAGAATCAAAAAGTAGAGACAAGTTAAAAAAAAGTCTGATATCTGAACTTGTGACATAAAAAATGAAACACATGCAGCGATAGCATAATGGCTAACAGCTCTTTTCCTCATGTTTAGTTTGGACTCTGGGCATCACTTGCTGACGTCCAGATCTTAAAGCTCTGCCAGACTTGTAACCAACAAATCAAAGAGAATGTTTTACTATGTGTCTTTCACGTTATTAATTCTCTTTACAATTCTGCAATTTAAAGTAGAAAATGGTAGAAAAGGCTGGATTTGAACCTGGCACACTGCTGCATCTTTCTCTGCTTCTTTCAGTTTATTCAGAAATACTCCTTGTTTGAGGATATTTCTGCCTTTAGCTGTGTATTATTCAGTAAGAGACCAGCAGTAACAGTTGGGTTGAGGTCAGGTGACTCATTCGATCATATAAAAGTCAGTCCAAACCACTTGGCAAGAGAAGAGAGAAGCGGTTTTTATCCATGTTCCATCAGGCTTCTGAACTTCTGAAACAATAACCCAGTGTCACTTTGAATAATGCTGCTCACATGCAATCTCCTGCCCGTATTTATTCTATTTTACTGGCTTTTATTTTGTCTCATTGCCTCCTCACTGTACTGTATATATCTTGCCTCTTTTGCACATGTTGGATTTCTTATTATAGTTTTGTTTTATATGGACTTTCAATTTTATTATTTATTGTCGTTAATTTAGCTTGTTTCAATGCACTGTCCCCCATGTATGATGACAACAAAGCTGTTCTATTCTGTTCTATTCTATTAGAGCATTCCATTTCTTGGGTTTCGTTTGCGGCATGTTGTTGGTCATTAAACCATCTGTACTGTGAAGCACCAGCCTATCAGTTTTGCAGAATTCATCTGAATCTGAGCTGAACATATGTCTCTGTACGTTTCAGAAGTCATCGTGCTGCTTCTATTAGCAGTCACGTCAATAATCAACAATGACCCAGTTCCATTAGCGACCACACACGTCTACGCCATTACACTGCCTCTGCCATGTTTGTCAGATTATATCAGATGAAGCCTTTCTTTCGTTCTCTTCCCATCATTCTGGTGCAAATTCATCTTGGTCTCATGTGTCCAAATGATCTAGCTCCAGAATGAGGAATGCTGTTTTAGATGCTTTCCACCAAAATCTGTTCCAGTTTTTCTGTGCTTGAGTGTCACCAGTGGTTTTCATGTTGAGGTCAACTTTCTGCATTTGCATTCTTAGAGGCATCTCTTGATTTTTCACTTGCCAATGAGTCTTCTTCACTTGGCTAGTTGTTGGAGAGCGCTTTCTCTTTACCACCACAGAATTCAACAATTAATCGCTGTAGTGTTTTTACAGTGGTGAGCTCCCTTGTTCACTTCTTCTTTTTAAGAATCTACCAAGTAATTGACTTGGCCTTCTCTAAACTTTCTCCAGTCTCTCTGACAGGCCTGCTGTTTTCTCCCTGGACTGCATATTGAGTGGTCCCATGAGCAGCAAATTCCTGCTTTGGAATCAACTCCAGTCCTTTTATATCCGTATTTTGTCACCAGTTAAATCTCCCAAATTATGGTATAAAAGGTCTGGTGTTGATTCCAAGTGATGAATTTGCTCTTGGTAGCTGATTATGGGAACACTTCATATGCAGTCCAATGAGGTGTTAATGGAAACACAGGAGATAGGTTACATATGACCATAGACACATTATTAGTCAATCGAGTGAAAATGGAGTGAGTGTGTAAAAATCTGCTGTACTTCCTCAGTGGTATTTGTTGAACCCCATGAATTAGAGCTGAAAGTCTCCACTTCAGTCGCATGTTTATTGCATCATTTCAAATAAGTTGTTTTGGTGTAGAGGAGAAAAAGCAAAAAAAAAAAAAAAAAAAGCGTCCCGGTCCAAATTCTTGTGAACCTGACTGCATATTTTGGATTTATTTTCCACCACTTTGTTTCAAAATTCTGTTCGCTTGATGTTAATGAACAGTCATTCACCCCAATTTGCCGACTTTCTCTTTCAGAATGTTAAGTAAGACTTAAAACGTGTTCATTACAGAAATGACTTGAATCAAACCAATTTTTGGAGTGACCCCCATTTGCCTTTAAAACAGCATTAATTCTTTTAAGTACACTTACTCGCAGTGTTTCAACTTACTTGAAGTTTTCCAAGGATCTTTGGGAACACATTTTGATTTCCGTGAATTTAATGTGTTCTGTCTCTTCGTGTAATTTCACACTGACTTGCTGGTGATGAGATCAGGGCTGTGTGGGGCCACGTTTAAATATGAATGTGTGAGTGTAATGACTAACAAATTGAAAACACCTCTGTAATGTTGCTGCGTCTGTGCTGTTCCTGCCAGGTCTTCAGGAGCGGTGAGGGCATGGGTATCCGTCTGGACAGCGCCTCTGCCTTCCAGGGAGCCGTCATTTCACCCCACTATGACTCACTGCTGGTGAAAGTCATCGCCAGCGGAAAGGACCTGCCTACAGCGGCCTCCAAGATGAGCCGAGCCCTGGCCGAGTTCAGAGTGCGAGGGGTCAAGGTAGGACGACTGCGCTCGATGCTGTGTGCACGTTTTTCCTACTTTTCTCTGCATTCCAAGTTGCTGTTGACTCACAGAGCTGATGGGGAATTCAGCGGGTGTCAGAAAGCTTTATTGTCAAGCTAAACAGCAAGCAATTGTCGTAATCCCTGAACCTTGTGACACAAGGAGGGAATCTGTGACGGCGAAGATGTAGATTCAATGGTTTCCTCTGCTTGATAAGAGCTTGTCTTGGACTAGTCAAGCCAGTCGAGATTAGTGGTGTTATGCAGCTAAAACTGAAAGTCTGAACGTACCGAATCAGCTGCAGATTACGACAAGTTTCTGTGAAGTGGTACTCCAGCACTTGGACACTTAGCCTTCCGTCTCTCTGTGGCCTGCCTAGTTGATTACGTGCTTCATGCCACTCTGTGTTTCTTGGTTTTCAGAGTGGAAACATTCTCTGTCAGTGTCTGAGACTGCCTTGAGATAAATCAGTGCACGAAGACAGTGGTTTTTATTTTTAGGGAGGATGCGTCAACATTATCAGCAGGTGCAAACGGCTGTTGGAAGACAGCAAAAGTCAGTGTCTACAACCTGAGAATATGAAGGTAATTAAAAGTGTGTAGCTGCAAGGGCTGTTCATGTAGCTGTCACATGAATCTACTCCTGATTAAAATGCATCACGTCTCTTATTTATTTGAACTGGCTCATTTAGAGTGTTTTTTTTCTTAAAAAGGCTTATTTGTGCCAAGTGTTACAACCGCTTGTTTGCATTTAGTTAAAATACACTTGGGGAAATGGTTAAAAATACATATTCTTTGTGCTTTTGTCAGTATATCAAAATCTAAAGCTTTAAAAACACTCTAACAGATGGCTGGAAATTTATAGTCAGTAATTTGTTGAAATAGAAGCACCAAATCAGCATTTTTATTTAGATTTTTCTTTGTATTCCAGTTTTCACATTTGAAGCTGCACATTTTTAATTCTTACCCTGCAATTAAAAATGAACAATTTGCTATCTGGGTGAGTGTGATGTAAGGCATACAGGGAGCTGGCAGCACATTAAGCTGAGAAGTTTGTCGAGGTTTTAATCAAGCAGCAACTGGAAACCGCAAACCAAGGTCGTAGGTGCAATTTTTTTGTTGCCACAAGAAATGAATCCTTTCAAGGTGACGCAAACACTGTTGTCAAGGTGAGCTAGTCTTGTAGGGAGAGCGTCTAAATAAATGTAATGGTTTGTAGCAGCTAAGTGACAAGACACATTGTAGACTGATTTTCGTTAAAGTCAGACCCAAAGCTAAAATGCCATTAATGGTTTTTTAAAAAGGTTTCCGTTCTAAGTCACTTAGCTGAATGTCAGAAAATGAGCAGAAAAAGGGGCTTTATGTAAACGATCACTAAGAAGTCAACCTGTTGTCCCTGCTACGGTAGCTGTAACTCAAATAATTATGTGCAACAAAAACAAATGTTCCTCAGTGGACAAATTATTTTTTCCCTAACTGGAGATAGCAAATGACCCAGCAAGAATAGTTTGTGCTGCACACCAGCAACTGTGAGTAACCTTCCTGAGTACTGTTTAGATTTGAAGAGGATCTCTTCCTATTCTGCACCAGCAAACTAATCCAGAAGCTTTGTACCTCATGGACACTGGCAGAGACAGAACACTGATGCTGAAACCAACAGATAACAAGCTTTTAAATTAATATTTTTTTGTGTTCAGATTGATGACATCACGCCAGCTGATTTTGACGCTTTCTTTAAACTTGAGCAACACTGGCTGCTTTTCTATTCTGACACCATTCAGTTTTAAAGGCTTGACAGCTGTTTAGGTTGGCTGTTCGGACTTTATGTCCCAGAGTTTAAAAAACCTTCATGTGTTCTTGTTATTGTCTCACAAAGCGAATGTCATTCAAGTCGTCTTTTTCCCGCTTTCATGTAGGCAGTGTTTGTATCAGCAGTTAGGCAAAGCTGATAATTTGTCTGCCTTTTTTTTTTTTTTTTTTTTTTTTTTTTTTTTGCATTTTGGTTATAGTGGACTCCACTGTACTGTTTAAGGGGGTCTTTGAGCCCTGTTCCACCTTGGTTTCCAAATAACCATGGAAAATGGATCCTATTTCTGGAAACAGACTTTTTATCTGCCCTCCTTCCTCATCTGTTTTAGTTTAACAATGGTGCGTGAAATCATCCATTGCCAGCTGATAAACCACATTAGACATGCTAAAGCACACCAGAAGCCCACATCATCTCTCCCTCCAGCTAGTTAACTGCTCCCACCTGGCAGCACCAATTTAAATCAGTCTTTGAATACATATCTACAGGGGAAACCAGCAGGGCTTTGGTTCCCGAGAAACTGAATTGTTGTATTTTTGTAACATAGATTTAATGAACTTGTTGTCTCATGTTTGAATTTTTTTTGTCATGTTGCTGTAAAAAAGTTTTGCTGAAGATATTTTTTTTTATCTTCTTGTAAAAGAGCCCATCTGCATCGAGAAGAAAAAAATGACTTAAAAAAGCCATTTGGAAGCCTCTGCAGATGGTGCAACACTGGCAAGGGCGTGCAAAATAGTTTCCTGAATCGGGCGGCATTCAGACTGACTTTGTACTTGTCATACAGCGCTCTGTGGTGCTGATTTTAGATGATCAAAAATATTATTTTTCCTCATGTAGAGGCAAAATGCAGACAAAGTACATATTTTTGGCCAACATCATCCCTCCTGTAACTGCAGCAGTACCATACAAGTGACCCTCTGTGTTCTACAAGCGTATCTTACCTTTCAGCGTTTCTCTCTCAACAAAAAAAACCAAGAAGTTTTATCAAACTTGGACCGCCCGGCGACAAAGATGACCCCTGTGACCTTGAAAATGAGGTCACGGTCACCAAATGCGAACTTGACCTGTGTCTTATTATGGTACACCTGTGTACCAAATATGGTGAGGCTACATCAATATTTTATGGAGTTATCGTGCGGAAACCAAATTGTTACAGCCAAATAAGCAAGCAACCAACCAACCAAAACCATGCAGCTCAAAAAAATACCTTCCGGAAAACGATGTTTGCCGGGCGGTAAAAAGTTAGAGCACGATATATTGGAGGTTATTTGCCTTATTTTACATTTCACTTCCAGCAAAGTCAGTAAGGCACACATTGCTTGTGTCATTGCCGAAGCTATATTTTGTACCGCCCTAGTGCATGATGCAGATGTTGGGAAATTGGGTTGTGTGCATGTTTAGTGAGGAGGAATCCGTGTTCATCATAATTTTAAACCTCATGGATGCACATAATGCATTTTGGTTACACTAATTGTCATTATAGCTGTTGTTTGTTTACAAGAAAACTCCACAGGGCACCACTAATAGTTTCAAATATGATGTTAGCTTGATGTGGACTCTGCATCATCCAGTGAGTAATCAGTCTGTCCTGTGCTGTCTGCCCTACAAACTAATTAATTTGATACAGCATGTGTCATGTATATAAATTAGTATTTACATTTGGCTAAATTGAGCCTTCACATCCAGTGCGTTTCATTTCTCATGGTAATACATATTTGTGTGCCAAAAGTGACGACTAAAAAGTTGAGGACAAGACAAAAATTCTGGTGTAATTTTTCGTCATCGTTGTGTTTGAGTACTGGTTCTCTAGAGGGTTGCTGGAGCTGCTTTGGAATGTCACCAGTAAGAAAGCAGAGTGTTGGCAAAAAAAAATCCAAGCCCTAGTAATGCTTTATCTGCTCACAGAGATAGGAAGCTGAAATCCTTATTCCTTCACAAGTTTTACTTTCTTTGCCCCCAACCAAAGGGATGTGGTTACAGTACTTACCTACTTACAGTACCTGCTTTTGGGATTATTCTTTGAGGTTTTTTTATAAGTATTGTAATTTCTCAGCATCTTAAGAATACTGTAACCTTTAAATGAAAGTCAAAGCTAAAATGCACCACCCAAAGTTTCCTCTGTTAATGCTGCTGTCCTCCTTTGTCGTGTTGAATCATGTTTGGCATTTCAGCTCCATTTGTCCTCTGCTTCTGTATACAGTACGTGTGCACGTCTAAAAGCATCCCTGTGTGTGCGCACACATTTGGGATTGTGGGCTTTAGTTTGTGTGCATAAAGAATGAGCCGTGTGTTTGGCAGTAAAATGTCACGCAGCCAAATAGACAGAGATGGGGAGAGTGATGGACGGGAAAGTGACAGCACATGAGGCAGGAGGGTAAAGCTAGATGGATAGAGGAACGTGGGGGAAAACGGCAAAAGGGCAATCAAGATGGAGAGTGTGTAACATAAAACGACAAGGAAGGCAGGGTGGCCCACAGAGGCCGGTACACCTGTGGCCACTGTGTAGAAAAGATTGACAAATGTTGCTTCGTTTGCATGAATATTTGTACAAACAACAAAATGGGATTCTTGAACAGATTTTTTTCCACAGAAAAGGCAGAATCCTTGGGTTAAGGAAGTGGAAAATGAATTAGGAAACAATCATTTTGTCCTCTGTAACACTATGTTTTTTCGCTCTGCAGGTATCTCGGTCTCCCTTAAGTCTCCTCCTTAATGGCAGCTGTGACTAAGTATAGAACAAGATTTTTCAACAATCAGGACTGAGCTAAAAGTGACATTTAAAGAGTGATAGGTGCTATGTACACATTTTTTTTAGCCTTTACGAATGCAAGAGCAAAGGTGTAAGAAATGGATTAAGCTGTGTGCTCTAAGGAAAACCACAGCTAATGAGTGAATGACTAATGAGCTCAGGAATAAACATGTTCCTTGAAAGTAGCCAGTTTCTGCAGATGGTTTCTAATCACATCCCCGATGATTCCTGAGCTCCGTGTCAGAAAGACATAAAGATGCAAAAAACAAAACTCTAATATTTTGACAGCCGAAGCACCACAGATAATGTACAATACCTTCTCACATTACTGTTTCTAGGCATAATTTTACAGCTGATCTGTGTATGTTTAGGAGCTTCTTAGGTTCATTTATTGACATTTGCGTGAAAAGTCTCTACAGAAATATGAAAATACTCTTTAAAAACTAGTAATCTAGGTTCAAATTGCAAGAATCTATTAGTTTTAAATCATACCAGTGTAAAGAGTTTTCACTGGCAACTTAACATTAAAGTCTCCTGAATTGCATAGATCTGTTATGTTAAAAACAATATTTTTGCCTTTCTGATTAATACCTTAAAATCCCAGTTGAACAGTGTAGCGGAAAGTTGAGCGATAGCTTAGATTTGCTGTCGGAAGGATTAAACACACCAAACAAGTTGCTGTCTTCCACAGTAGAAAAACTCTAACTTAATGTCTGCATTACAATTTGATCTCAGAATTATCTTCATAGTTGGTCTACATGATGCAGTTAGTCCAGCTGCTACTATAATTATCACTGATTTAAATGATTTAAAACACTGGCTTCTGTATTTAATAGTTCAGAATATGAAGCATGATTTGACAGTTCTGAGAAATTTAAGTTATTCACACAGTTTTTTTTAAAATATTTTTTACAATTACAGTAGATATGAATTCAGTCTATTTTGGTAGACAAAAAAACCCCCAAAAAAACAAGAACAGCAGTTGTAATTTCTTTTTACAGTGTAAACACAAATAAATGAAAGTTACCCAGCAGGTGGAAATAGCTGCAAAGAGCCCAGGTAGGAAACTGTCAGAAAGAGAAAAGGCTGTAGGTTATATCCGAAGCTTTCCCTCATGACGCTGCAGGCTCAGTATTCTGTCCAGTTAGATGGAGACCTCAGGAGATTGTGATGATTGGACATGTGTGTGTGCGTAGGTTTATAATTGTGTATCTGTGAGTGAGACTGTTCGGTTTGTTTCTTTCAAAGAGTTTTTTGTGACACCAGAGGCTTTGCTCTAGGCAGTGTGCTTTCATTACTGTTCATCTTTCCACCTCATCTGCAGGGGTGAGAGAGTCTGAGGTGACCTCAGGTTGTTGCATCCACCTGAGTGTGCGTTGGAGGGCAGCAGGGTTTCCATCCAGAGAGGTGCTTTGAAGAATCTTGTAATGTTTCGCTTCATTATAGGCTGCCAGATCACAGGCTGCTTCACATCTTAAGATGGCCTCATGCTTATACGTCTGTTACTTTTCTGGGTATTTGAATGAAATCTTTATTTTTCTGCCTTGCACTTTCAAATACAGCACTGTCATGCATGATCATAGATGTTTAGTCATCTTTTCTACCAGGTCACAGGAGCTTTTACTGGATGATAGCATCTTTATCTGCTTTTAGTTCCAGCTCTTTCTTCCTCCTTCACATTAAAAACAATGCTTAGGCTTAAGAAAAAACCCTCAAAAACCCACACGACAATTTGCCAACTTCTAACCAAATCGTGTTCAAATGACATACTGGAATGAGCTTTTCCTCAGCAATCAAAGGTGCTTTTAATTTCCACTTACCTCATGATTGGCAGCAAAACACACGTTTAAGTTGATTACTAATGAAACTCAAGTTGTTTCAAGTAGTGTTTCTGTAGTATTCAAAAATAATTACCCTAACACAGTATATAACAAAATAGGTTGCTCTAATGTTAATTAGGGGAGGAAACTTGAAATCCTTAGCTCAATTAGAAGAAAAATGAAGTTTTATTACCATGCAGACATTTGAGTTCAAATTAAACACAATTAATATGATCTAGATCATTAAATTTGAATCCTTAATGTAGAATTATGAATTAGAATTACCCAAAATATTGAACTGATGTAGGTACCAACATTAATATGTCAACCCAATCTATGAAATTCACTTTAATTCCGTTCATAGCTTAAGAGGTTGATCGGAATCATTAAATTAGAATTTTTACTTTGCAGCCAAGCATTTTATTAAATGATAGGAATAGGTTCTTTGAAATACATTTCACAGTGTTCTTGAGGCTCATTTTGTTGCTTCTTTTTTTTCCCCCCAATTCACGATTTCTTTATTTGAAGATGGCATTAAATTTGTACGAACAGCAGGAATTCTTAGTACAACAACACGTTACACAAACAGAATGAGTGTTGTATTTCCTTGCAGAGAGAGATCTGGTCTATTGTGAATTTTTGACTGTGCAGAGTTATCAGGGAAGCTGTTATTGTGGGCAAATAACAATACAAATGGAACAAAACTGTCAACCTCATGTCATATCTTTTCAAGGCGAAATCCAGTTTTTCCTCATTTCGTGGCCGTTAACTGCAGTGTTGTATTGACACAGCGGGGTTTTGGATATCAAGACACCAGCAGTCAAACTGAGTATTTGGCTGCTGCATACTTTTTTCTGTGTATCTGCTTCTAAATGTGATTGTTTGCACACCTCTGTCATGGAGCACTGCATCTCCCAGTGCCTCTGCTGACACGCCTAACTCTGATCATACTCACTCTTTCCAGTTCTGTCTTCACCTGTAAACAACTCCTCCTCTCCACGTCTTGTTTTTAACTTTTCTTCTGTCAGGCTCCCCACCTCTTCAACTGTTTGACCTCAGTCAGCCTTCATGGGCAATGTCTGGTTCTCTCAAGTGTATCTCTTGTTTTCAAATCTCTGAGCCTCCCATTAACGGTTCACTGACTTGGCTACATGTGTTTTCCCACGATTCGCTTTTTTTGTTTTTTCATCTTATTCTTTTATACCTTCATTCTGTTTTTAGAAACCCAAACATTCGCCTTCTTTATTGATGTTTTCTATATCGACACATTCAGTGAAATGAAGGTAATCCAAGCTCTGAAAACGGCTTCATTTACATCCAAATTAAACCCAAACATAAATCAACATCCTTTTCTGAGAAAATCGATGATCTGCTGTTTGAATCAGAGCTTGTCTTGTTTTTCTCTTATTTTATTCCAATAAGAGAAACTAGAATGTGTGAATGAGGTCTATTATGCAGAGTGTTAAATCTATTCCTTGAAATAGCAAAAGGCTTAAGCTTTGCAAATGACTTTTCAAGGTTTTATAAAGAAACATTCAGAACATTAAGAATCCTTGCGTCACTGGACACTCAATCATTTTCAAAGTGGATAACACAACACCACCTGAAAATTCAATTCTGGAGCATTTTTTTGATGGTTTTCTTGCCTTTTACCGTATTCTAGTCACGTCAACATCGGTGTTAACCTAGTTACAGGATGAACTCTTCTTCCCTCTGATCTGGAGTTAGCCTCCCATGACTTTTGCATCCTCTTCCGAGAGAGAAATAAGACGGAACCAGCGATCCAGGATCATTCAGCCGACATTTACAACGCGGGAGAGGACAGACGGCAAATCCATCTCATCTCTGACTTATCAGTAGCAGTAATAAGTGGTTTAGACACACTCTGACAACAGCCACACACACACTTGGAGATACATTTTTTTTTTTCCACACGGTCGTGCACATTCTGTCTCAAATGAAATAACACACTAATATGTGTCTCCAGGGGGCGGGTTATCTGTCCATCTCTTCTTCATTTCACACCTCTAAACAGCCACTTGCACGGTGCTTAATCACATGAACTGTTTTGTAATTGTGTGTGTGTGTGTGTGTGTGTAAAGCCTCGGCATGCATGTTTGTGTGAATCTACCCACACACATTTTTGTGAGTTTAGCAAAGAACAAACCCTGGAAAAGCCTCATTTCAGGAAATTGAATAAAAGATCAAGAATATTTAAATCCAATTAGCGACAGAGTGCAGTGAGATAAAAGTCGAGGAACAGAAGGTGATGCAGTGGTGACACGAGGGTGGAACAAACAAAGCAGTTTGATTGTGAATGAGAGAGTAATAAGAGGACACTGAAAAAGATATGACACTGATGGGAAATGAAAATTGATAGATTTGTTTAAAATTTTACTAGTTGGAGCAGAGAGAGTGACACTAACTCTCCACAGCTCTGAGGAGACCAACAAAGTCTGATGTAAATGTCTAAAATTAAGACCTCAAATACATTAAATTGTCGAACACACACAGGCGACAGGTTTTCATCTCACATTACCAAATTTATTTACTGCTTGATAACCCTTAGATTAGCACGGAATGGAAGCACTAAAGGGAAAAATGCATCTTTTAATTCCATTTTTACTAAACTCTTTCATCTTAACGACAAATGATCTGCTTCTGTTTTGCATCACATTAACCGCTTCATCTTTTCCAACAGTGTAAACATGAGGAAAATGGTAGATTTTGTTTTTAGTGTGTCTACTCTTAACATATAAACCATTCCATTGCCTTAATATCGCATATTACATGCTGTATATGCCACATATTTAGAGAAATATGTCTGTGTTTATTCTAGCTTGTGCCAAAAGTTCTCAGTTTTTCTTAACTGGCGAGACAGACAGGAGATAATGTGATAGAACTTTTAACTGGCAGGGTGCTCAACTACATGGATTTCTTAGTTTCTTAAAGAAAAAAACGCTTTTTAAACATGTAAGGAAATAGAGTCTGAGATTGAGGCGGCATTTCAACTCAAATACTTTCTTTTCCCTCCAATATGTACTACATCTGTCTTTACAATGTATGCACTGGTTAATCCAGTCATCACACAATTGGGACATGCTGCTTTGTCATAATAATGCGCCTTAAACTTTGACCGTCTTCTTCTTACATCCCTCGCAGTCTGTAGTGTGAATTGAGCTGTCATCTGTCTGTGTGCTTTTGGCGGCTCAAGCTTGTTTATACTCGTGCGAGACACCATGATGTAACTGTGCCGATGATTGTGGGTCTTAAAGGCCAGGAAGATGCGGAGGCTTGCATGTTGTAAAAGCTTGCAGTGTGACATCTTGTATTCTTGGTATACTGCGTTTACCATACTATGTATTTGGACGTAATCTTTTTGTGATAGACTATATGTATTGACTATGGATACTACAATGCTTTCTCAGAGTCTGGGCTGATGCTTGCAGCTACTGACTGATATTTGAAGGACAGCATTTCCATTAAATGTGGTTGCCATGGTGGATGCCTATCAGTGCAAAACTGTTAAAAAATTCCACATTGTGTTGATTATTTATGTTAACAATTTAGCGTAGTTGTCACTCAGCCCCATTTTACATCTAAAAATCATTACATTTTTATTAATTCAGAAAGAAACACCATTCTGTATTTTAAGGCTAACGTCAGGACTTGTGTATCTACGGTATAACTCAATTTCTACAAGGCTTTGTTCGTAAAAACACATCAAGATTTTAAAGTTACAAAAACCCAAGGTTTTCTGTTAAACATGCAGTCTCTGCTTGTGTCTGTGCAACCTGAATGCAGTTTTATCAGGTTACGCTGGTAAAAACACAAATTTAATATTGCAAGTTAAACCTTCAGTGTCATTATATTATCATATAAATATTTATATATACTAAATAAAGTCAGAATGAATGCTTTGTATTTCTGTTAAGCATGCAGCTTAATTTTACTGTGAAACTTTGTAATAAAAAAGTAGCACATGCTTAAAAAATAATAGTGATGCATGATGCAAGATATTTGACTTTTGCCTGCATCTGATATGTTCATTTTTGATACCAGTATATGCATATATATTTTCTAACTAACTTCAGAGAACATCAGGTCTTTCTTGTAGGTGTATATATTTATTAATATATTTTGTTATCATAATGCCAACTCTTGTCCTGGTGGCGAACTATTAGGAGCAGATGTGAAGTAAAGTTCTTCTCAAATGTACATATTATCTAGCCTAGCCGCGCTAGACCCAGCTCTCTAGACACGAGGGTCTAGGGATGCTCGACAGGGAGGGAGGCGGGCTAAAAGGTTGTCTTTCAAATCACTCTGCAGCAACTGGGTAGGTATACAACCAATCAGCGCAACGAATAGTCTGACGTAGTTCCAAGAGCGCCGGATTGTGGCTAAGTCCCATTAGCTTCCCAACCAGCGGAGCCAACTGGTATATTAAGGATTTGCCATATCCCGTCGGCATAAGTCCAAATACGTCTGTCTTCTCAATGAAACACTTCAGTGCCGTCCTTTGTTTATCTTTCAAGTTGAATTTTAGCTTAAAATCTTTAAGGGCTGTGGCCAAAGCCGAGTCGAAAGATAACTGTTTATTGTGCGCCGGTTGTTTCTGTCAGAATCGTCGCGCCTCTGTCATCACTTAGTTACGCCTGCCTTCTGACTCTAAACTTCATGGTGATTGGTCCGGCCAGTTTTAGGAGAATCCAGCCTCGAGCCTTATGGAGGGTAACTAGACCCACCCTGGCAGAGAATTAAATTCGTTGCCGTGGGTTGTCTAGCGCGGCTAGGCTGCATATTATCTGTACAAATTGAGAAAACCAGTTTGAGTTTCAGCCTTTTAGACAGATGCTGTCTTCATGCCGTTGTGCATCTGCAGTGGTGATTATTTAAAATAGCTGTACTTTTGCAGGCCTGTGTTCGTAAAACATACCCTGGCAATTAGTTTTTACAACTAGATTCTGTAATTGCAGCTGTCTTGTTCTTGGATGTGACACAATGACAATTCTACATCATAACTGCATTTTGACAAATTGCACGCTGTCAGCGCAAGCAGGTGATCAAACAGCAGACATGAAACAGATGCGTGTATAGCCAGAGTCATCACATTGCAGCCGTGTGCCCATCTACATCACAGCTAGTTTGAGCTGGATGCTGTCAACTGGGACTTTGAAGCCATAATCAGGATTAAACGGCTGGAAATCGGCTGTGGCGAAGTGGAGGGTGGGAAAGAGTGAGTGAAGGGAGAACTAAAGGGAGGAAGAGATGTTGTTTTTTTTACAGCATCTTTCTCTCTGGCTGATTGGTTCCCCTACTTCCTTTGACACTTTCTTCGGTATCATCTGTTCCTCACTTCTTGCCATTTGCGTCTTTCGCTCTGCCGCTCGCTGCTCTGCTCCAACATCGCAGCGTGAGTTCAGCCACGTTCGCTAATACTTTACATACATGCTCTCGCTCCCCTGCGGTTCCTGGACGTCTGTGTGAATATTAATTTGTGATCAGAGCAAGTTGGAAACACAAAAGGGAAGGAAGGAGGTGAGGAAAAGAGGATGACCTTGTTGAAGGTGTGAAATTTGATTAGTCGGATGAGTAATGTGCTTTCTCAGGAGACAGGCGATCTGTCATCATGTCCAAGGCGTGGGTCAACTTCAGTTCACTTCCTCCCAATTCACTGCAATATGTGATGCTGCCGTGTGTGTGTTAAGTTTATTTGAATGGAACAACAATAAATACTCCCCGACTTTTGTGTTTAGCTGGAGATGATGTAGGTGGAGAGAGAACTATTACTCTGGCATGTTGTGTTGAATGGTTTTCAATATCATACCTTGAATGGTTGACAGTAGTCCTGGTTGAGGAGGGGTGAATTTGAAAGTGTACACAACAAGTAAAAATGAATACCAAATGGAACAATTAAAGTCTTGGATTGAGAGTAGATGGCATCCAATTTGCAGCACGTGTAGAGACAAACAGTCAAATGTGGCCAAAGCATTCTGTTTTTGTCAGAACTTCTCTGACTTGCTACGTTGAAGCAAAAGTTGATTGAACGTTAATGCATTTATACATTGTCATTGGTTGCGTTAACCTCAGTTAACTTTATGACACCAACATAGAAAACATATGTTGACCCTCATTACATTTTTAGCTACTGTTGGCTCGTTTTTGACATCAATATAAAGTCCTGCACCTCGATGGAAACGGCTCATCCATGGCTAGAATTTGAGAAAACTCAAGTGTATTTTGTGCTGTAGGACACAACTGTAATTCCATAAAGTATATTATAAAAAGGTTACATTTCCCTCAGTATTGGTTTTACAAAAATGTTGCAAACGTGGGGCGGCATGGCTCAGTGGGTAGAGTGGCCGTCTTGTAACTGGAAGGTTGCCGGTTCGATCCCCAGCCCGTCGTGCTCATGTCGAGATGTCCCTGACCAAGACACCTAACCCCTAATTGCTCCTGGTGGGTTGTGGTTAGCGCCTTGCATGGCAGCTTCCGCCATCAGTGTGTGAATGTGATGTATCATGTAAAGCGCTTTGGATAAAAGCGCTATATAAATACAACCATTTACCATTTACCTGGAATCGATATGTACAAAACTGGAAGAAAAGAATGGTGTCTCTACATATTATAGATGTTTTACTACTTACATTTTTATTTTATTTTATCTGTGCTTCTCTTCTTTCTGCTGTAGACACAGCCTGCAGTTCAGCTGAAAAATCCCTGAATTGTTTTCACATCACTGTTGATTAAAGATGAGTCCTCCCCTGTGCAACCAGGGGGGTACAGAATTTTCTTTTTTCTTTTTTTTTTTTTTTTTACAGAATTTGATTTGATTGAATAGTTAATTTTCAGTGAAAAGATGTAGAATACAGTGATTTTGGTGAAATATCACAATTACAAGCTGAGATTCTGTTTTCTTTTTTCCTGCTCTGATAAGTGGTGTAATTTTGGCAATTTAAAAAAACAACAAAGTGCCTTTTATACCTGCAGGCGAGCTTTGGGGTTCTGAGGGTTAATGCATTCATAAATTCTTGTCGCCCACATTGACCTCGAGTGACTCTTGTCTGACAGAAAGGGCAGAATACGTTAATGGTGTGTTATTCAATTCTAGACCCACGCTGTCACTTTCTGGTGGGTAAATCCTCCATAGACGCCCTGAGCAGCCAACATTTGTTTGTTTAAAAGTGAGAATATTTGAGAAATGCTGTTGTGCAAGTTCTCATGCTCTGTCCTGAATACTGAGCTTCAGAGGCAGTGACGTGAATAAGAAATCAGACCCACACATGCACACAGGAGTGAGGTCCAGGGGAAAATGGGAATTTTTAATTAAGGGTCGGTACACACACTGATTAACTGATGTGTTCTAATACTCTCTCTCACATACACACACACACAGAAGGTTTTAGGGCTTAATCATCCATTACACAGCCAAAAACATTAATACAGTCTGCCTACAAGACACACACATTTCCATATAGTAGGGGAAACACAAACAAAATTATACAGGTCTGCGCAATGCTGGAATAAACAGTAACATTAATTTTCTTTCACACATTGGGATCCTCATTCCAGTGTGAAAGGTCACTCTGGTAGATTGCGTTAATTGAAAGCAAACAAATCGAGCTTATCAATCCTAATAAGTGATGCAATCATTCTCCTAAGCACTGAATTGTGGATGTTTATTCCCTTGGGCTTTTTCATTACGAGTTTTTAGGAAGCAGGCGAGCTCTTAAAGGCTCCACATTTGCTTTTCATTGAAATCAGGTGTTGACAAGACGGATCCCTTGGACAGTTCCAGTGGCTTGTTAATGATGAAGCTCACAGTGTGAGCATCCGCTGAGATTTCTCCATTGCAGAAAAATCATTGTCATACAGTGAAAGCTGGGGTGGCCAAGCATCTGTCTTGCAGTTCTTTTCCCAGGGGCCTCCGTTTTTTTCCTCGTTCTCTTCTAATTGAACGGATGTAATGGAACAGAGAACTCGATTTCTCTCCATCAGCTGGCCGCCTGATTATTCCCGCCACACTCCTGAAGAAAGTGCTTTCCAAATAGTTCATCTTGAGGGCAGTATTAAATGCAGCACTGGTTTATTGTTATTCGTACTAAAATGTGACGACTACACCTGTGAATGCATCTGTTTTTTCAAATGTCTTAAAATTGCGTGGAAACCTCAGGGGCAAATCCGCTCCATCAGAGCTGCCAATTTTCCTCAAAAGCTTTTCTTTTCTTTTTTTCTTTTTTTTTTAAAATACCAGAAATGCCGGAGTTAAGGCCTTTTTTGTTTTTTTTACGCTAAAAATGCCATCATACCTCTTTATGAGTTGTGCTGGTTATTTGACAGCTGGGTTTGCTTGTTTCCATTGCAACATCTGGCAGGAGCTCTGATTTTTTTTTTTTTTCTCCCCCAGACTGAGCCTGAGGTGTACCTGCTCTCACTATGTGCTCTCTAATATAAAATTCCATTACAAGGCTGCACTCTGTGTTGGTCTGAAAGTGTCTGTTTGGCTCATAAGGCTAAATGATGAATGCTTTGCTAACTGTTCTGCACAATTTATCCATACATTGTGTAAAATCTCCCTTTACCTCATCCTTCTCTCTTCTGTTTGGTCTTTTATGTTGTGCTAAGCTAAGGTCTACATTACAATTGAACCTTTTTTTCTAAGTTAGAATATGGAATCATGACTAAGCATGTACTCACACACTTGGGTACAGTTACAGCAGTGACGCATTGCTGATAATTACATGTTAGAATTATAAAATGGAAGGTGAAGTTGAGGTACACTCGACTGCAAGTGTCGAGCCAAAGTGGCGTGTAATGTTCTTGTTGCCTATAAAACTAGCCTCACCCCTAACAGCTCTCCAGTTGAGACATTTACAAAAGGCCTTGTTGAGGCTGTACAGAGCCAGGAGGCTGGCCGAGGTGACATGTTTACAGCTGTCTTGGACAAAGCCTTTCAGAGTGGCATTTCATCACAAAGTCTACACTTCTGCTAGATCGATATGGAGGGAGAGAGGGAAAGATAAAGCAAGAATAAAATGTCTAAAGCCCTGGTAGTGACCCCTTAAAGCTGCATTATTCATTGAGATTACGAGCTGAAAGTGTTGGACAGAACAAATGAACTGTTGACAGATTCTATTTTTTCAGAGAAAATTGGTGCTAAAATGTAAAAGCTGTCATTTCAAAAGGAAATTTATACATAAGTGTCGATGTTCTCTGCAAATATCGTTACATTTCTTGTAAATGCTCCCATTAGATGTTCTTACCAAGCTGACAGTTTAATAAGAGCATTTTTATGAGTTCAAGTGGAGAGTTTAGGTTGATGTTGGTGCGACAGCAAAGGTAATGAGGACATCAAAAATATTAGAACTCATCTTCCAAAAAAAAAAGTGAAAATTCACAGTAATCTATTCAATATGCCATACGTCTGCTGTGGTTTCATATTGCCTGCTGTGCAAACGGGCTGTTTTGAGTGGAGCAAATGAGCAGCAGTCTGCATTTCACACAGCATCCCCCTTGATCAAAGAACTTATTTGCTGAAAAGTTAGGATATTCCTCTGAGGCTCCGGGAAGCTATGTTATGGTAAAGTAAATGTGACACTCCAGCCCCAAGTTTGGCATGGGATTATTTACAATTAGGAATTTCAGGGGTTTCACACAGTGGAAGCCCGTGGGCCACAATGAATCAGCACAAAAAGGCAAAAAGTGGACCAACTTTGCCACTGGGAAGAAAGGCAGAGTCATTCCCCGTCCTCCATTATAAGCTGAAAACCCATTCCTTCAAGAGGTATCTCAAATCACCTTCTCTACACTGAATCATATTCCCTCTGCACATCTTCTACCTCAGCTAACTCTAATTTGCTCTTAACTTAAAAAAAACTCTCCCTTCTGCCTCCCTTTAAAAAAAAAAAAAAAAAAAAAGAAACCTTTATTCCACTCATGCTGGTGATCTCAGTACTGAGGCGTATTCTACCAGCGTCTTCCCTCTAAATTGCTCTGGATTAGAGCATCCAGTAAATGGCTACAACACAAAATGAAGAAAATGTTCCCAAAATGGTCTGAGAGCAGTATTTTTTCCTCCCCAGAAGCTGTCAAGTAGTGGTCTGTCAAAGACCTAACATCATCCTGATAGAAATAATTGAATAAGTTTATCATTCTGCTGGCACCAGACTGGAAAAGAATTATTTAATGGACTGATATGATCTAATTAAGTCAGAGAGTCCAAAAGCAAAGCTGTGCTTCAAGTGTCTAAACTCTATTTGTTCCTTTCTAGCCAACTAATGGTAATTTTTAGATTGTGGCAGTCTGGGAAACAAATACTTTATACACCCAAATTAATGTAATCAGGAGTAAACTGTTCTGCCTGAACAACCACCAATTTGTTTGCCAGATACCAAAAATGCAGGGCTGTTTAATATTTCAACAAATCAAATGAGGCACTTCCACACGGATGAACTAATGGAAGCACTGAGATCTTCACTGTCTTCAGCACATGTACAGCAGTGTGTTCGAACACTGCAGCATGTGAGCGACTATTTTAGGCATGAAAAGTCTAAAGTCATGAACAAAGACGGTGTCAATTAAAAGGATGAGCTGCTTAAACTACTTGGAAGACATTTACAAAAACGGATCTAGTCATTAATCAAAGGAAATTAGGACGAGTGTGAGAGATGAAGAAAATGTGGGAGACTAGAAAAAGCACAATTGGAGGAATAAAAGGGAAAGAAGGCTATTAGGAAGGTTGGTGAATGATTTAAAGTGGTGCAGTGGAGGGAGGGACGCAGGAAAAAGAGAAATGACTTTGGGAGGGTGCTTTGTGTTTTGGCTGCTTTAATGACTGATTGAGAACAAAAGTCGCTTTTCTAATTCTAATGAGTTTAATTATGGCTTGCCCTCAGCCAGGTGTTTGGATCGGCTAATGTCTGGATTCATTAATTGTCAATTAAAACAGAATCAGGCACCCGCTCACAATCTCAACCAGCTCTCCCTGCAAACATTAAAAAGTAGAACAACTGTTTGTTGTGTTGAACCATTTGATGATGGTCCAAAATAAGACGAGCCTGGGACTGTGACTATGGATTTAGGAAGGCAAATATGTTGTTTTTTTTTGTTTTTTATTTGTGGTTTGCAACGATTAGATAGATTGGCAGTTTGCATTTCAGTCTGTAATGAAACTCCTGCTATTGAAAGAAAATGGCAGCGAGGGAGGGGCTGAGTGCTTCGTATTCAGATCAATGGAGAAGCGAGGGAAGATTAAGAGAATTCAGACTTTTTATTCTGAAAGATTTAGGTAATAAAGGTGTGTATTTCCCTGTGTTTTTTCCCGCATGTGTGTGAGTGTGAGAGAATAAAGAAATTGGTCTCATTTTAAGCAGACAACAAATTTGTGCTTGATGCTCATTGCTGCTGCTGCTGAGACAACAAATGCTTTCAGCTCAGGAGAGCAATAAGAAGCTGCTGGAGGTGGCAGCAATGAGGTTGGGGACAGGAGATGAGTGTTAACTGCAGTCTGTGCTGCTTTCATTTACTTTGATTCTTACTCTCATGCCTTCACTTTCTTCTCTCCTTGTTTTATTTTTGTCTGCTTTTTAGCAAAAGCCGAGCATTACTCCCTTCATGAATGTTGGATTTATTTCAGGGCGGTTTCATTAGCTCTCGCTAGGTGTTGCTAATAATATGACAGCTGAGGGCAATTTGTAATGTGAATATGATGATCAAACTAAAGTTCAGTTTTCTCAAGTAGAAATGCACAAAAAGTTCAGACAATTATGCAATGTTAAAGACAGACCTGGAAGACACAAAATTGAAGATGCACCTCATTATTAAAATAGGCGTAGTAATCACAGACTAATTCAACAAAACGATCATGATAATGATGGTCACAATAATGTACATCATTAGACATTTATCTACACTACATCACATTAAGTAGTGACTCTAGTGGGTTAGATATAAAGCCAACACTAGTGTACCGTACTTTCCGAACTGTAAGCCACTAGTTTTTTCTCACGTCTAATGTATAGATTTTTACGGGCGAGCTTCATGCCATCAAAACGTCTAGCCTCGTCATGTCAGAATGAAACTACCAAACAGGTCACAGTGGACCAATGAAACCGTTCGAATTAAATCAAGCAAACTCCCACTAAATTCTTCAGATCGGTCGTTTCGCGTTTCATGCACGCGCCCTCCTCATGAAAAACACAAAGAAATGCATATGATGCAGCTTTTAAGTAAAAGGCAATCGATCTGTTTGCCGAGGAAGGAAACGGAGCTGCTGCATGTTAGCTTGGCATCAGTGAATCGATGGTGAGACGGAGTCGGCAGCGCGAACCGACTCAATGCGTTTTACTGCCGAGTTACAGGCGCTGTTCTTAAAAAAGCATTTATTTAATTAAAAGTTTAAAAAAAAAATCTGTGTAAATATCTCATGTTACATTGTGGACACCTGCGGCTCATAGACAGATGAGACTTGTATATATATTTCTTTTTTATTTTTATGGGTGCAGCTAATATTCAAGTGTGCTCAATAGTCCGGAAATTACAGTGTAATAATGTATAGCAGGAAAAATAGCTGTATTGATATTTTTTGTCACTCCTACACGAAAAGCAATGAATTATTTGATCAATTTAAATGAACTGCTTTATTTGGTAACATACAATTGAATGAAGTTTGCAGCAAGTTTAGGTTTAATGTACTTAAACCATTTGATTCCTGTCAAATAAGCAGTGTGCATTGCTGCAAATTACTTAATCAAAGTCAACTTGAAGTTTGTTTTCTTCAAATCATGTATTTGCTTTCCCCAAATATAAAAAGTCAAACATGATTTCTCCATTCTTCTTTCCTTTCCTTTACTCTTTAATCCTGCTGCAAGAAAACAGTGCTTTGTAGCTGCAGGAAAGAAAGAAGAAATTCGAACATCATCACATCAAATGCAAAATGCTGCAGGAGGAATAAACCTAGTTTTTGCACTTTTGCAGAAATGATAATGCCAGTTTAAAGGGACAAAGTGTGATTTCAGGTTAATGGAATCTGCAAATGTAAATCATCACCAAAGCAGAAAGATTGATTCATTCTAACCATACTTCACTGCAACTACAGCTCCAGTTTGCTTTTTGCAGTGTACACAATGACATAGTATTGACTTTTCTATCAGAGCATTAATTAAATGTTGATTTTCTGCAGTAATTCCCCACTTTTTTGTTAGTTTTGAGTGTGGCAACCATTATTCAGTCATATCCTTGTAGTAGTAATTTCATCTCATGTACCTTTATTGACACTTTGTAAGGTTTCAAAAGTTTCCAGAATAATTTGGAGACAGAATAGACCACACACTTAATGGGAACACAGCAATACGATGCTGTAGACATGGGTAAAGGTCCTCAGTACAGCTTTTCTCTTTTGGTTTGTTCCTTTGAGGCTCTTCAAGAGAAAATGATGTTCAGTCAGGTCTTTTAAGACTACAGTGAGTGTCCCAGCATGGTGGTAGAGTGTGTAATGAAATTGGTCAAGCGGTGATATTTGGGAAGTGTGCAGCAGTGTGTCAGCGAGTGTTAGAATTTATTCTATTTAAAACCCACTTAAGCTACTGTGACTGTGTGCATCCAGATAAACCAAAGCTGTGCAATTAAACTGCCACCTTGGTGTTCTTTTCTTTCTCAGTTTTCATTTCATTGTCCTGTCAATCAGTGTGTTTTTTTTCTATACCAGTATTTTCCAGGTGTTATTTATTTTTGTTTTATTTTTCTGTTTCCCTCCTTTCTATTCTGTTTCTCGATCTCAACATTATTCTCTCCCCTAATTGCTCATTATCGACTGTGACAAGGTGGCCAGTATTGTTTTCACTGTGTGAGTGTGTGTTTGAGAGTCACTGTGGTAAAATGTGGTCCTGGAGACACCGCAAAGATTGTAGGCCTGTATAAATACCATGGTAGTCCAAGGAGCTTAAAAAAAAAAAAGCAATTGGACTTCTCCTTTTGGTTCTTGAAGACCTTTAAGCTCTCAACAAAGAGAGTTCTTCAGAATATCGTGACAACTGGCCTTCTCTTTTCGGTTCTTGATGATGTTTCACCTCTCATCCAAGGTGTCCATTTCTGAAGAAACTGAAAGTCTTGAAGAACTAAAGATCGTGGATGAGTCTAGTTGCCATGATGTTCTGAAGAACTGCAGAAGCCTCTTGGATACATGGTGAAACAAGAACCTAAAAGAGAATCTTTTTTTCTGCAGCTCCTAGGGATTACTAGAAAGGCTGTGTGAGAACATGTGTGGACAGAATTTTTTTTTTTTTTTAATGTAATACAACCACACAATCCAGACACATTACAGCTGTATGGCTGACATCTAAATAAAGGCTGAGTTTAAAAGGACTTTGGCTTGAGAATGCATTCCCATTGCAAGATGATCTCTATGCTTGATTTTTAAACAAACAAATCAACAATATGTTTCTTCTGCTACAAAGATTTGTTTGTAAGTGGAATGGCCATAGATGCATGTGGGAGTCAAGTGGCGTGGGTTATTGATCTTTACTCGACCCTCATATGCAGCTGATGAGTTAACACCACATTTGCGTATTCTACATCTTTTTTTCTTTTTTTTGGGATCTGTGTGTTTGTGAGTGTATGTCCACTCCTACCTAAAGCATTTTGGCGCCTGTGAGGGTGGTTAGAAGGTTGCATTGTGTTCAAATCCAGCTGGAGCAAACCCCAAGCAGACTGAAGAGACGGGGTCATAAGGCTTGGTGGGTGTTAAACAGTGCTTCCAAGGTTTCGAAGACGAAGACTGTGTGTGGAACTCGCTGCAGCCCTTTGTAAAATGAAACACCCTGCAGATGTTTAATGACCCACAGTTCACTGCAGTTTAAGCATTGTACCATTAATTACGGAATTACTAGCAGTAGACCAGCAGGCGAGTGACATGGCAGGGCTGAATCTTGCTGTTTTACTTTCAGCAACAGGCTCATGTTTGACTCTCACATGCATCAATGGGGAATAAATAGTGTGGGATTAATCTTTATTGTGTTGTTTCTTCTTCTGCACAAACACTGCTATGTTTACAGATCTGGTTCCCTTTTGGGCTACTAATTTGAAAATCTTTGAGCCCTTAATTCTTTAAGAATCTTTAGGTAAATATCTGCCAACTGTCTTGTGCAGGAGTTAAAAGTAAAATGGCTTTCCGGAGAAGACTTTGCTCTTCTCAAAGTGTGGAGCGTCTTTTACAGGAGCTGACACGTTGTGTGACCGAATAGAGTGCTGTGACCTGCTCCACAGATTGGAGAAAGCTGTGACATCTGTTTTCAGTTACTGGATAAATATTTAATTATTCATATCTTGTACAGGCGGTTGCACACAATAGGACACTGATTAAACTTCACCTTGTATTGAACTTTGCATAGATTTTACAAACTAATCAGTTATTGTTCACATCAGTGCCTGACCCTGAAGCCCGATTTGCTTCAGATTTCGGTGGCGTCTTCACGGTCCAGTCTGTATAAAATAACTGAAAACGCAAAAGACCACTGCCCACCGACTTCGTTATTTCTTTGAAAAGCGACTCAAGTTATTCATTATTGTAGCTAATTGCAACTGGAGGCTGAAGCCACTGATCTTTAATCGGTTTCACAGGAACAAATGAATTTGTTGGTTGATTCGATGCGACGCTGCATGTTTTCAAGTAGTATTTATTGTCGGTCCTTTTATTTTTTAAGTCTATTTGCTAAAGCTGGTCTTTGGGATATGTGTTCGTATCCTGACTGAAAACGTCATCTAAAGGACAGACTGTACATGTTCCTCATGTAGAAAACATTTTTTTTTTTTTGCAAGCTATGCTTTTCTTTGAGAAAAGTGCCATGAGTCATGCGGAGCAATGTGCCAAGGTCTGCACACAGTTAAACTCAAAAATCTTTGTGGAAATAATACATTTGCTGCTGTATCTTTGCACTGGCGCTGGCAAGCAATGGGATATTGTTAAAGCTTCAGTGTTCCTCTTCTAGTCCCAGTGCTGTTGATGTTTGACAGCACTTTGATCCTAAGCAACCACAAACTAAGCTGTGGCTTAAGATGCATCAAATAACAAAATGCAACCCACATAGCTGCAGATATTGTATATAAAGCCCTCACCTCAAGAGACACAATGCCATCCTATTGTGTCAGCTGATAAGACACTAAAATCTATTTCCACTTTTTTTCTATTTGAGGAAAGAGATAATAAAAGTGCATTTGCTTTTCCTTTTGACAAACGTAGCCCATACATTTGCAAAGTTGCTTTACAATAAAGTGTCTGCTAGTATAGTTTGTTTTTCAATGGAATCTGAGCGGTTTTTATTTACACTATTTCACTTAATGCAAGACAATACAACACCTTTATGGCTAATGAACAGTACTTACTTTAATTCCAAATATATTCTCTCCATGTCTTCGCAGCCACAGAAACTCCTTTTGTTCCATTTTCTTCCACATTAGACTAAACTTTCAGTAGACGATGCACTCGGGTCCAATATGTCCAGCAGCAGTTAATGATGAATATCTCTAACTAATAATCTCCCACAGTATTTGGCCTTTAGAAATGGGTAAATAAGGAGCAAGGTTAAATTACTTACTGGTTGGTGCTGTCAGCCGCTTCGCTAAAGGACCTTCTGTCTGAAGTCGGCCTCAGTGGTAGCTCTGCTGAGATTCCCAATAACTAGAACGCTGTGTTTAAGGGCTCCAAACCAGATTCAATTATTACAATGTGTGTACCTAATGAATAATTTTGGTTTGGTTGCTTGGGGACAGGAGCATATTTATAAGGCCAACAGCTGGATCATACTTCTTGTTATAAATTTGTATGAGCATCATTTCTGCATCTTAGTGTTGATAAATGAGAGATGAGAGCAGATTTGTTTTAGTTTTTAGGGTTTTAGAGCTCAGAGTGATCATGCATGTTTGTGGCAGTAATTTAGCAAACAGTTTTCAACATGCTCTTTTGAAATAGCGTCAGAGATGAACACCAGAATGCTGATAGCATGAGAAATTCCACCGTTTCTTCACAGACATCCAAATAAGCAAGTACATATTGAAATCTTTGTCATTTTCTATTCTGCTTTTTCCCACTCCTTGTACTCCAGTGTTGCTTGGTGTCTAGAAAGCAGCCAAAAAGCCTAGAAGATTGCACCCTGCTGCATCTGTCTCTCTTAATCTGCCACTGCCTCTCACACACATGTACATCCACCAAGATCTCCTGCTGTCGCAGTCTCCGAAAAGAAACCGCAAAATGTCTCAAGATGAGAAGAGTTACAAGATTTTACTGCCTCCTTCTGATCATGAGTCTGAAGGGAGCCTTGGGGGATGATGAGTCGGAGGAGTAGGTGGTAGCATCGCCACATGGAGGACAAAAAGAGACTCAGGAGTGAAACATGATGAAAAGAGGGCAGGAAGCTCCCAGTTCATTCCTTGTTCTGGGGGAAAGTGAAGAGATGGGCAGTGGGTGGGATGTTGAGAGAGGTAATGATGAGCAGCAGAGCCCCTGCGGTGAAGTAAGAAAAGAGAGGGAAAAGGCAAAATCACATCTGGGACAACGTGAGAAAAGCCGAAGTGTCAGGAATAAAATGGAGCACACTGAAAGGGAAAAAAGAGAATGGAAGGAACATGAGTGATGGAGAGGTGTTGAGGTTAACAGAGGAAACACTGTGGAGAAGCAGATAATGAAAGTTGTTCAGGTTTTTAAGAGGTGTCAGTGAAGTGATGTGCTCTGCTGGTTACAACAGAAGACATGAGTTGAATGGGAGAAGTTGAGGTAAAAGAAACCAAAAAATGGGAGCGACAGAAACAACAATCAGGACCAGAGGGAGGGATTACTGAAAGAGGACATAGAGGGGGGAAGGACAGGAAATGGATAAATGGTAAGACTCAAACAAACTGAAAGTAGTGAGTGACCAGGAGAGGCTAAGTAACAGGAGAGGAATGGTAAGCTTCAAGCAGCTGTGATGTGAAATTACTGAAGCTTGAGTGGAAAAGTGAAATTTACACAAAGTCATGATTTTGTTTGTATTAGACATGTGAAAATGTCATTAATTAGGAATACGGTCTCTAGAGCTTAGTGCAAATTATTATTAACTGTGACAAACGACGATGATGATGGCAATGATCGCAACGACATCAAGCTTGAGCAGTGGAGTGAAAGACAACACAATACAATAGTATGGAAGTACAGAGGAGCTGGTTTGATTTAGAACTGACGACCTAAACATCTGTTGGCTGTCAGCCATATCAGGACTTTAAAGGGGTACACAAGTTTCCCAAACATGAAATTGAAGAGCTTTATGAATCCACTGTAGGGAAGGTTATCAATAAATACTGACCTATCAACACTTGATTAAATCCTAAAACTGCAGCAATGCATGGTTTAATACAAGTATATTAATGTGTCAACCATTACAGTATAATTTAAGCTTGTGCTGTTCAACACAAAGCTCTTCAATACAATTTTGTGACAGATTTTGACAGAAAAATGAAATCAAGGAGACTAACTTTACTGAGTAATGTGTAAGATGTCACTTGCAGGAATAAACACAGGGAACTCTGCAGAGCTTTTTAGCCTCTGTTAGCTCATTGTTGTTGTTTTATTTAGTTATTTTTGCCTAATTTCCAGCTGCCACTTGCTTAGCCCTGATCAGCAGACAAGGTGGTAAACAGAGAGTTTGGCAGCTTTAGAACTACCTTTCCCTCAAGAGACCAACTTCTCAAAACTGAGCTGAAGCAAAACTGCAAACCGCAAAGTTGGAGGTTTGTATCCTCTTAGGTAAAAGTCAAGAAAATACATTTTTTTAACCATTCTATAGATTTTAAGTAAGCAAATTATAGTTTGGAAAAAACATCTACTCTATGTTCGATACACATAATTCATTCAGTAATTGTTTACAGACTAATTATTTCACTTTTGATTTAACATATATCATGTTCCAGTGTGTCAGAAGTCTACATACGCTAAGTTGACTGTAATCAACTTGGAAAACTGAAGAAAATGATGTTATTACGACAATCATTGATCGTGCGTCCGTAGCACTGGTGCGTAGGAGAAGCATACCATCTCCTACAAGCAAATGTCCTCCAGTGTGAAAAGTGCAACTCAATTCCAGAGCAAAAGCATATGACCTTGTAAAGAGGCTGAAAGAAACTGGTTTGAAAGCATCTATATCCTCAGCAAAATGTGTCCTATATTGAAACGGCTGAAAGCCCACTCAGCAAGGAAGAGGCCGCTACTCCGAAGCGCCATGAAAAGGACAGCGGGGACTGGTGCACTTCGAAAAACAGCATACTTCCAAAGTTCTGGCAAAATGGCTTAAGAATTACAAAAACAGGAGAGGTGTATAATACTTATACCATCTTATTATATTATATGCCAAAAAAATTGGTTTAATCCATTTCAGTGCATGGCTTTACAAATGTAGCATTCCAGAAATGCCAGTAAGAAGGCATGCAAACCTGACTCGGTGGTTAAAAATTCTACCCATCTATTGTGAGGCGCTTCAGGAAGGCTATCCAAAGCGGTTGAATAATTTCAAGGTAACACTATCAAACACTAGTAAAAGTGTATCAAAGCTTCAGACTTTATGATTTTCAACTGAAAGTGTCCCCGTCTGACCTGAGACAGGGAATGTTTCAATCAATCAATCGATCAAGATTTATTTATAGAGCACTTTACAACACTCATGGTGACCAAAGTGCTTTCCAGTTAAAAACAAACATTAAAATAAGAAATAAAAGCAGATTAAAAGAAAGCAACAATAGAGCATATCAGGAAAATAAAATCTGATAAAACCACTTAAAATAAGATAAAATAGAATAAAATAAAAAGAAATAAAATGTCACCACACTACTGTATATTAGAAGCCAGTCTGAAAAGATGTTACTTTCTTTTTCCGTATTTTTATTGCTCCACTTGTGATATTTTCTCACTCTTTATCCTTATTCTGGCTCTCTGGCAGCATTTCTAGCATTTAATGTCAGGAAATGTCAAAATGAGTTCAAATGAATGTATGTAAACTTCCAACTACTACTGTACATTAATCAGGAGGAAAGACACCCAGCTTTAAATAGCTTCTAATGTTGGTTTGTGTTGACTGAATGCATATAAAGACAACTCTTTCCCGAACTATTATCTGCAACAACACTATAATGAAATGTTGGTGTTTGTGTTTCCTTCTGTTGCCTCCAAATGGCCAAAAAAAATCAATTAATTCGGCTTTAAATTGGATTTGAGCATGTTGGTTTGAGTGTTGACAAGGATTAAAGATTCACTTGGTGTGTATTAATGTTTAATGAGAAGGACTGAAGTTTTATGACAACCATCTAACGAATACACTTTCACTGCTCCCACTGAGCCTGACCGTTCAGCTGTGGGAAAGACAGATCACATCATGTACCACAATTTGCTAAGCTTTTACTGACATGGCCATGGTCAGGGGTCCCATTCCTCGTGTAGCTCAATAGCAAGGTTTGGAGGTTACAGTGACCCCAATGCTGCTGGAAAAACAGTCCTCATGATGGTGCAGGGTGAGCTGGAAGTAAGATGTCCAGCAGAAGTCTTTGTTCTGTTCCTGAACTTGGTGGGTTTTTTTTTTTTAGTGGTGTTAATAGACGTGGCAGGAAAAATGGTCGCATTTTAGCAGGTAGAATATTTTAAAGGGCAAAGAGAGAAAAGGCCAAGGAGGCAGAAAATCAGAACCCATCAAGAAAATGTTCTTTTAGTTTCAGAATAAGGAGAAAGATGGAGATGGAAGGTAGATAAAATATTGTGTGAGTGAGCGTAAAAGAGCTGGGTAGTGGTGAAGAACAGAGAGCTGCTGAATGCAAGTACAAAATATCTCATTACATTGCCAGATTAGGACTTATGGATCAATAATTAGGCTTTTCCATGCATTTTAAAGATTTCAGATCTAATTTTAAAAAAAGGGTGCAATTAGTCAGTAACAATTCCTCCATTAGATTACATGACAGATGTTTTAGTCCACCACGTTTAGCATTGCTTGTTTTCTTTTTAATAGTCAAAGGGCCAAAATAGTTTCAAATACAGTATTTTATGTGTAAAGAAAATGGAGAGGGACAAGGACGGTGGGGCAGAGATGAATTGCCACAATATATTTGGGTGAAATAATAAGGGAAGAAAGACGGATTTTAGTGTTCGTGTATGAGTGGGTAGGCGGTGTGTTGCAGACATAGAAGTCAGATGTGAGTGATTCTAAGAGACGCATTCAAATAATTAAGACTCAATGACAATGACTTGGAGAGCCAAATAGTATTTTTTTTTTCTAATCAAGAGCATTAACTAAAGTGACTGAAGGACAAGTTAAAAAAAAAAAAAGCAAGAGCCAAGCAAAGGACAGCAAGAGGGAGCAAAATCGGAAAAGAAATGGAGATTTGGAGCTACAGCAGTGAGCAGAGGATTGAATGAGAAGTCAGTGGAGGTGAATGAGAGCAAATTAGATCGAAGGCTGAATTAAAGATTGTGTGAGAGGAAGGCACAGAGAAGGAAAAGAAACGATGCATGAAGGTAATGCCTTGCAGGAGACTGAGTCTTCTATCATTTTAGCACCTCCATAGTTTGAATATCAGCTCTCCTCCTTTTTCTTCCTTCTTTGTCTCTTCCACTATCTTTTTCTCTTCCATCTCTCCTTGTTCTTTTAAAGGTGCACTGTGTAGCATGTCATTGTCAAATTAACTGCCTTGCTGTAATTAAACACACTGTAGCTGCGGCTGTTGCTCTGTCTCAGTTCTGTGATGTTGCTACTGCTCATAAAACTTCAGCACATTTGTAAGTTTTCTTCCTGTCTCAAGATTATTTTCCTTCTCTCCTGCTGCTGCAGTATATCAGTTCTACTCTCCACTTACCCCCTTCAATCTCCGCCTTCACTGCTACTCACATCTCTCTTCGTTTCTTTGCTCTTCTATCTGTAATCAATCTTTTTATCTACCTCACTTCTGCAGTCCCTCAGCCTCTATCACCAAATCTTTCAATCCTCTTTCCCAACTCTTTCTCTGTGCCGTTGTCAGTGCCAGACTTTGCTGAGTTGTAGCGAAGTTACACAATAAAATACGGACATTTTGAATTTAAGAGATGCTGGCAGCATATGATCAAGAAGTATGGGAGATATGCCTTTTTATTATCATTTACCTCTACTGATCTGATCCATGCAGATAAAAAGGTTTGGAATACTTTGAGTTAGTGCATGAAAATCTCAGAGTCCCTTCAGATATGATTAGGAAGGTAATATTTATGTGAGCATTCTGTACCCATCAACCTCTGTTATTAGCTCTCCTGACAATCTGCATTTATCATTCAAGCCTCATTTCCCCTGAGCCTTGTTAACCATAATTGCAAACAGAAAAAATAATTGAATACTAGACAGAAACAGTCATTAGTGTCTGGCTGGTTGTGGAATCTATATGTCGAATGTTCAGCTCAGCATTTTTAATTTGATGCATCAAAGAAGAGTGGAGTTAAAAATAGCAAAATGACATTTCCTCCCACTGGCAAAAAGAGAGAATTTACTGTAAAAGCTCCCAATTTTCAAAGTGTCAGAATAAAATGGCACAGCAGTAGTCTACTAGGAATCAGATGACATGCACATGCTGTACGGTAACAGAGCTGTCATGTATTATTAGCAGTCTACTGTAGAACAAAAGGTCACATGTGGAATTGAATTAAACTCAAATTAAACTTCACAAGTTTTTGTCGATGACTAACATAATTAGTTAAGTCGTATACTTTTGTCGATTATTTTTTATTGCTGTAAATTACGCTTGCACAATCTCACACTCTGTCACAATGCTTCAGATCCACTACTTGAAAAATGCAGTTAAGGTGACTAATTAGGTGTGAAGCACGGTTTGATTTGTACAACCACACCATCTTTGCAGGAGTTACAGTTGTTGTAAATGTATTTTTGAGTGACAGCATCCAGTAAATAATAATCTAAAATTGCTGTCTGGGCATTTGTTAAACTTTAATGCCTCATCTCGGTGTCTTTTCCATGAAATTACTATGTTCCTGCGTTAAAACGGCCTACTTTAGGATGTATAGATCTGTGAATCCCCACTTTCTTCACCACTCGCTATGACGTCAGCACATCAGCTCAACAACTCTAAAACTACTCTCTGCAACCCAATGGTAAATTGTAATAGAAGAAAAATTCAACATAATGCATATGAAACTCTAGAGCTCTGAATCAGTTTTTGAAACTGTCATCAGTACGCTTCAGTTTCATGGCAGAAATGTCATTGTGTTGACTGTGTATTTTGTTCTTGATGCGTCTTCAAACATGTAAAATGGACATGGTAGAAAGGTTGAAAAAAATCATTTGGGAATCTTTAACAAAAAACAGATGAAGTCAGTACACACTTTTTCTCTGCATGCATTTGTTTCACGCTTGAATTTGCTGAATTGTCTGTTTGTTTTTAGAGATAGTTTTATGGCCAAAATCAAATGCATAAGGTCATTGACAGACTGTTTAATATGTAAGATTAAAAAGAAAAAGCTTATATTTGGCTTTGATTTTGGTTATAAAAATGTGGCCAGTATAGTGGTTGATTTGCCATAATTGAAGTAATGAATATCTACAAGTGTAGAAAAACAGTAATAAATAACTTACTATTCAGCTGAATCTACACTCAGTCTTGTACAATGCCATAGTATTAAACAAGGGCAATTAAAAGCATCTTCCTTATTATACTGTATCTGTCCATTAATGATGAATACCTGCAAATATATTTTATTGTCCGGTCATTTCTTTTACAATATCACCAGTCTCCCCTAAAGTTGATTTGTGTCCCCCTAAGTTGCAAAGTCTGCACTTATTAAATCAGTTTGACTCTCTGCCAAGTTTAGGAAGGTTGAGTCATGTTTTAAAGGATTTCTGGGTGCATCTCCTGCAGCCGAGGTCTGCTCAGCTGTTTTCTGTTTTGCATTTATTGTACTGCTTTGACTTTATTAAGAGAGCTTGGCCAATGAATTCAGACCGTGCACTGGTGGTGAATTTGCATAGCTGCTGTGGAAATGTCACGGCTTTGCAATCACAATCTGCTGCGATGATCGTTGTACCTTTGACAGCAGCACGGTGCTGGTTCGACAGATTTCTGCTGTTTGCATAGTGGCACAGTTTAGCATGTTGCACAACTGGTCCAACTGGTTTGTAGCACGGGAGATGCTGAGTCCTGATGCATCCTGAGTCGGCAGTTACTCAGCACTCTGCAGGGGAAATGCATCATACCTTCATCATAACTACAAATGTCAGAGGAAGTTTGGCTACAGGCAGGCATGGCCTTTGAAGACCAACACATGCACCCACAACAAATGCACAGAGAAATGCAGAGACATTACTGCCACAAGCTTATCCTGCAACGCATGTGTGTCTACGTTCAGAGGTAATCTGGTGTGCGGCTGTGGATGTGTGTGTTTGCACGTTACTCAGCATTTTTTTTTAATTAGTCAAATTGGGCCAGGGTTTTGCCGACGGCAAAGAAAGCAGAGGGAGGGCTGCTGCTGTGTGCTGTGGTGTTCTTGCCCGTCACACATAAGTGCATGTATACACATGCAGACAAACACATACTGACTCCCTGTTTCTCAGAGGTGACTAGCACAGACTCATTCTTGCTTTTAATGTGGCCACTTATGAGCTGCAAATCAAATTGGCCTCCAACCTGATGTCTGCAGACACACATGCAATCCCACCCACACTCTGCTTTTTTTTCTCCTGTCACTGTGGATGGTCTCAAATTAGAACACTGTTGACTGCTCAAGCAGCAGCTGGTGTCTAAAGCCCAAGACACGAAGGGGAATATTAACCCCTTTCACACATTAGTTACCGAGTTTCTTTCAACCCTTTGTAGTTAAAAAAATCGGGTAATAAAGTGTGCCTGCATAACAGAAATAACAGCAACACTCAGAGTACATTGTTTTTCTGTCCTCTCCCTCATTAGGAAACATCCAGCCATGGATACACACCGGGGCACTCACAGAAACACACTGAAAGCTAAACACAATGACCTCCCCTTCCTTCACTTCTCTTTCCCTTGCTCATCATCATCTATTTGTCTATCTCTAGTGTGTCAGCATTCTCACATCCCCATTCTCTCTCTCTGTCTGCATGTCTCTCCATCTTGAGCATTTAGCAGTGTCTGCAAAGGGCTTAATAGAAACAGAAAACATGCACGAGGAGAGGTAGATGAAGCACAATGAGACTGATGGAAAGAAAAGGAAAAAACAATATCACCGCTTTCCGTGCCTCTTTCTGCTCTCCTCTACCTCTTTTCATGGATTTGAGGCTTCATTTTGCATAATTTTGATGGTTAATCGAACTACTCTGCTGATTCAACAGAGAATAAACAGGCAGACTGCAGCTCTATGCAGCATTCAGTCTCTTTAAGCTCTTTGTTTGGCTTCTGTGTCCCTTACCACCTCGCTGTTGAAGTATTCTTGGTACATCCAGCTGGGACAGGAGCGAAAGACAAACCCAGAACACCCTCCCCTGAGAAGCTACTAAATGACAGAAACAAGGAGCTGAAGGTGTAAACTAGTTTTACCTGCCTGACCTGGATAAAGTCAGACAATAAATAAATTGATGTTGTGGCTTAATGTTTTCCCAGTTGCTGTTGTCTTTTCATCATTTCAATTATATATTTAGCACTTTAATTACCTATGCTCAGCTGCAGATTACTGCCAGCTTGCATTTTGCTTTGCAGCCAAATTAGTGTTAAAGTCAGCTGCAGGTAGCTGTGAAAGGCTCTTATAATGTCTTACATTAGTCTGTCTGAAACCAGCAGATGTGGTTGATAATAACAAAGTATCACAACCATCATCCATTAGCCTGTCAGCTTTTAGTTCCTGTTCTGTCTCTGTTGTCACTGCAGCTCTCTTTCTGATTTGCGGTCATATTAAATCTGCTCTTTGAAATCTTTTGTTTACTCTTGTGGTTTTTTTTCCTTTTCTAAATGCATTTGTCTCTAAAACTATTGATCTCCTTCCATCAGTTTGCTTTTATGTGCTGCTTTCTTATCCCATCTTACTCTCTTATATGCTGTTTTTAATTACCTCCAGAAGGGTTACTTCACCCTTACCTTCTAATCAGCTCCACTGACTGACAAGTAAACAACTTCATTTTTGCCTCGCAGATGTGAACACACTAACGCTCCTTTGACTCACAAGTTTGCCTTCAGCTCAAAACATTTTCATCAAGACTGAATCATCTTCACATTTCCTCTCCAAATTCAACTTAAAACCAAAGCGCTGGCATTTTTTATTAGAAATTCGTATGCATCCAACTTACGTCCTCATAGATTTAAATATGTCTGTTCTGTGCTAAACTACGCAGATAAATAATACACTATAAATTCTTTCCATGTGTAAAAAATGCATGTGAAGTACTTTTGTAAATGCACACAACCATGACAAACATTTTACTCCCTTTTGTAAATGAGTCAGTCTGTTTCATACATGTAGTTTTTATTATTTATATCAAGTCCATAGAACAATATTGACTTTGGCAAAATGAAATAAAAACAGAAAGGAAACAACATTAATGGTTAAAATTCATTATTATTAATGTAGTTGGCTCTGTTTTATAGGCATCTGTGTGTGTCTGAGTGTTTTTAGGATGTATGTGCTTGCCAGTTTGTGTGTTTTGTGCTGTGTGCTTATTCAGTGTCTTTTTTTTTATCTTTATTTTGCTGCCTAGTTATAATCAACATTTTTCTGTTCTAATCCGGATTTTTCGTCTAAAACAAAAAACCACACATTTCATGTTTTGCGTTTGATCCTAACATCATTCCCCAGAAAACTTTGAAAAACAGAAACACATGGTGTGACAAGTAATGTTATTTTTTATATATATATATATATATATATTTATATATATATATTTACTTTCAAGTTTTCTCTTTTATTTTTTTCACTTTGTTAGAAGTTTTGAAGAGTCTGTGGTCTGTGTCGGTGTAGTCTTCCAACAAAGCGTTAGTGGCTTCCGTAGTGCTTCTCTCTCTCTTTTTGTGTTTTTTTTTTTTTTTTTTTTACTGCTTCCTTTCTGATGACATTCACAGTTTGGATTTAACATGAACCTATGTGGCACAAAGGAGTCGAAAGTCACACAAAATGAATTTGAAGTTTTGATTCCCCCTCAACAGTTGCCACTTTCTGCTCATGCTACATTGCTGAAAATAGCGATTTATAGAGGTTGCCGTGAAACATTTCACTCCTGCTTCCCCTTACATTGGAGCGCATGACCACCGCTAATCTTAAATTCTTAGATTTATTCTTTTTACACCACGCCCAGAAAAGCACAACATTTTTAAACATGAGCTAAATGGAGTCTGGTTGACTGGATTGCCCCGAACAAACATTCATGTACATGTGCACACGCTAATACACATCCTGTCCCCAATCCATCAAGGCTTGGACACTTATGCATCCATTAGCATTATTCATTTTTGGTCCATTATCAACTGACATCCAATATGATCTTGTCTTTCAGAAATGCACACGCTCACATGTTCCATTGTGCACCCCTGTCTCCACCATTTTGTAATCCATATCGACTCCATTGTAATCCCAATGTCTTTCTTTTAATGATGTCTGTGCTGCACTCGCTGTTTCCAGCTTGTATCGATTGATCGTGTCCAATGCACCCGGCTCTGTATTTATACTCCCATAATCCACAGGCACAGCGAGCCAAAATCATTGTCCAGACACAGAGGACACATAAGTCACATTCATTGCATTTTGGAAAAGAGTTTTAAAATGGCTGCCAGTGTTGGAGTCAAAAGCCAATTAACGCAGGGCGATGCCATCCAAACCTTTTTAAAAAAAAAAAAAAAACGGTTGTGTTTTTGTCAGAGAAGAGCGTTTCTCCAGTATTATCAGTCGTGTTGTTGTTGTTTTTGATCCAGTGTAAATCCTTGTGGTGGTGTGGGGGCTGGGACTCTGGAGAATTGAAGTGTTAGCAAAAGTCTGGTTCTATTAGAGTATAGGCTTTACTGAGATCCACGCTGAGCTCACGACATCGCTGTCTCTGCTATATAACCTTTGTTCTGTTGTTCTATTGATGTTTTCCTCTCTTTGATTACGTCTCTCCCTCTCTTTGTAACTATATACCGCTCACCCTCTCTTGCCACATTTGTCATTTCCTTTGTCGAGATTTTTGAGTTATGTTTTCGTGCAGCTGCTTTCTTTTTTTGTTGTATCAGAAATGTCTCAGCCTTGAGTATTTAAAGACCATTTTCAACCCTCTCCCACAATGTTTTTGCTAGTCTCTCCATCTTTCTCCCTGCTTATGTTTTCTGCCCAAAACCCTTCAGGTCACGAAGAGATTTCTTAAAAATCTTCACCTCATTTCCCAGTGTACTTTTCTGCTCTTCATTTTTCTGAACTTCTCGCTGGACAAATCAAGGAGCTGCACAAGTGAGACTAAAGTCAGATTTACTCATCTCCCTTCCTCTGAACTCAGTACCATCCAGCCCTCATCTACAATCACTTTGTCTTCCCTTTCTTCTTCCTCAATTTCTCTTAAGACTGTACCTCTTTGACCTTCACAAATCAGCATCTCATTCAAACTGTCCTTTCTCAGAAACCTTTATCCCTCTTGAGTTTTTTTCCCCACTCCACAACCCCTATACAACACTCTCCTCCAGTTCTTCTGCACTCTTTCCATCCTTCCCTTTCTCCCTGCTTTTGTCTTTAACGTTACTTGATTTTCCAATAGTGATCCCAGTGTTAGAGTTGGAGTTGGTGGTGTTGTAAGCGTGGATGTATCCCCGTTGGAAATTGCAGTGAGCCCCGAAGTTCCCACTGTTTTCTCCCTCATCGCTGGTTGTTGATGAAGTCGTGCTCGTGGTCGAGGCACACTGCACCAGCATCCCATGGAGCGACTGACTCCGCCTCGTCCAGATCACACTTAGCCGCTTGGCATAACTGACAGCACCGTAACGCCTGGCGACTGTCGCTGCAGCATCGGTCGCCAGGGCAACAGAGGAGCCCATGTCCAGCGAGTGCCGCCGTTTGCTTACGGTCCCACAGGCAGGGCTCAGAGGGGATACTGGGCTCTGATAAGCCTGTGAGGAGTTCCATTTGTCCCTACCTCTGGGTGTGATTCTCCAGTCCAACAGCTCAGAGTCTCTGAGAGGCGCCGCCAGAGAGAAACTGGCACGATTTGTCAGTTCTCGCTCCAGACGGGGTTTGGGGCGCTCCCTGGAACGAGACTGACGGGGCAGGGTAGATGGAGGAGAGGGGGAGTAGTAGAGAGGAGTTCTGTCGCTTTCCAGGGTGTAAGGAGGCGCCTTCTCCAGCTTCCGCTGCCTCACCACTAGTGCCATCTCACTTCCTGTCCCCGTCGTGGTGGAAACTACCCCCCCAGTTGAAAGAAACTGCTCCAGGTTGACTTTAGGCTTTGGCCTGGGCTTTGGAGGCAGTTTGGGAGGCAGAGAAGAACCAGAATCAGCAACTTCTTTCTCCTTCTCCTTGTCTTTCTCCCCTCCTCTCTTGGAGGGCAGACCATTGGGCAGGACCACCATCATCATGTCTCCAGAACCATTTGACTGGTAGCACCCACTGCTGTTTCCCCCTTTGTCTCCGCCCCCTCCACCTCCACCCTGACAGCAGGCCCCGCCTCCTGCCTCTGTGTTGCCGTTGTGACATATCATGTGGTCGCTGTGATTGCAAACACGGTGGCGCACCATGAGTGCCACGGTAAACACAAGCAGGGTGACCACAACAACGCCGCCAACCAGTATGGTGAGTGTCCCACCCAGGAAGTGGGCTTGGAGGGAGCGGCATGCTGGGTAAACATCCTTGGTGGAGAATGTGGTGCAGCCCAGGACTTTTGTTGCGGCTAATGATGTGATTGTGTCATCGAAGATAGCCAGCACGCACAGGTTGTAGTCCACACCGGAGACCAAGTTCTTCAGTAGGAAGCGGTCACTGGTCGATGGTAAGATTCTAAAGAGACATTCAGGAAAGAGAAACATAAGTCAGTAAAATCTGTACAGACAAGTACAGTTCAATGAACTAAATCTCCACTGATTTTTAACCCAGCCTTGAATATTCTGACTATTGTGAAATAAGGCAAAAATAGCTGAATATTGGAACAGAAGCAGAGGGAAAAGGGAATGAAAGGGTAACAGCACAGGGTAGGATACTGCAGTAGGGGGAGAGAGGAAAAATGAGGCTATTGATGGAGAGCGCGCCTGGGGAACATGAAAAGAGAACTCTGTCTACTCATTTGGAGAGCAGGGGTGTGTATATGTGTACGTGATTGTACTCGAGTCCCTGCAAGAAGCAAACGTCAAGCCATTTTGTGAAACCTTGCATTTTTAAAAAAAAAGTGGCCATCTTAGGTTTCATGGTCAGAAATACAGTGAAGTTGATAGTTTGCGTTATTTGTTTAGAAAAATATTTGAAATTGCAATTAATCACAAGCAAAGCAAATGTATTGTGTTCTTGATTGCCAACGTGTGCCTGTATGTGTCTGTAATGAGTGAGTGCTTGCGTGGGATAATAAAGAGAGAAGTGCTTTGAATGTGTCCTCATTTTAAGTGTTCTAACAGCTGTTGGAACAAACAAATGGGGGAGAGGTGAACAATAGAGAGAGGGAGAAAGGGGGGAAAAACGTGAAGAAGGGTGCTGATGAGAACAGGCAGAGCAGGATTTACGTAAGCTGTATGTGCTCAGTTCAGCGTGTTTGTGGTTTTATGTTTCTAATCATGACATGCTGGAATAAATATCTGAGTATTTTGCCTGCAGTGGGTTTGTGTATGTGACATGTGAGAGTAAAGTGTGTGTGGGAGACTGTAGCACACCTCAAGTGTCTGTCGCTGATGGGTATGACTTTGCCCTCTTGTGTGGGCAAGAATGTGTTTGTACTGTTATGTGCTGCTAAAATGAATATTTTGTCAGTGATTCCCTTTTCTTTCTTTCTTTCCTGCATTTTTTGCTGTCCAATTTCCTATTTTCCTCTCCCCTTTCACACTACATCAAAGGGCCTATTTGTAT
This sequence comes from Acanthochromis polyacanthus, assembly GCF_021347895.1. Classification (NCBI taxonomy): domain Eukaryota; kingdom Metazoa; phylum Chordata; class Actinopteri; family Pomacentridae; genus Acanthochromis; species Acanthochromis polyacanthus. The sequence continues at coordinate 8,736,675 of NC_067135.1, read as the reverse complement.
CGTACGTTACTAACCGTCCCGGCTCCCCTCAGACTTGAGCTACATCCTATAAATGCCATCTAGGATGACTCAGACATCTTGGGAGCTGCTGCAGAAGGCCTCTAACCTTAATCGGTTTATAATGCATTCAAAATAAAGAGATCAGGAGCAGCAGCAGCTACTCTACTTGTGATTTTCTTCTGTTTGGAAGTGAGTATAATTAGCTACTGTTATATAAGCAGATTGCTCAAATGAAACCAGCCTGATTGACGATTCTCATGTCCATTATTGTATTAGAGTTGGTGGGATGGAGTGATGGGATTAGTTTTCCTGAATACTAAAAAGTTAGCTGGGAAATTCTAGATAAGGCTTACTTAAGGCAAGCTACAAGGCAGATGCATGGATTGAGTTATGGTATTGCTAAGTATGAATACTGATCACAGATTTTTGCTCTCTTTTCAAGGCTTAAAAGTTAACAAAAGTGAACATTTTTTGAACCAATGTCCAGAATCTCAACTACTGCACAGGTAGTGTAGAATTACGTCTGTTAGTTTTACTATTTTGGTAAAGAACAAAGTGTTACAAACTCATTTACACCATTTCAGCAAATCGCCTGGAGAGGTTTGAATAGCAAGGACTGGCACAGAAATACCTTCAAACTCCAGAGGAGGCTCAGTATGATTTTAATAAGGAATTACAAAGTAGTGTCCAACTCTCCAGGTTCCAGTATAATCTCAGCAGACACTTGGGGCATTCTCATTAAAATCATCCTTATCCAGCAGTCATTAGGTCGCTATAGATTCCGTTCTAACACAGTCACATATTTGCCAGATAACTCCTCCTCTGCAGTGGAGCTACTAAGGGACCAGGTGTGTGTTACCATGGCAAAGACTCATTAATTGGCTCACCAATGTAGCAATTCCAGTGAAAGCATCTCCTCTTGCAATAGCCACACATTAAGCACTCATGACCAATCAAGTCCCATGCTTCATTTCACATGATATTGGTTGTATTTTCTTTCAAAGGCTGAACATAGACATGAAAATTGTCTTGTTGGATCACCGCAAAAGTGCAAACGATACAAATTCTGCAAATAGGCAATGCAGCTTAGCAGTTATCTGGTCTGAAAATAGGGTAAGCTAAAGGTGTCCTCCAGGGAATGCTAATATCTGTTCTTGCTGTTGAGATTAATTAGTTCTTCACCCTAATGCCTTTCATGCTGCTTTTATTCTTTAAAGTGTCAGGCAGCAGCTGTATTGGAGGGTCCAAAACATCTGAGCAATAAATATAAGAGTAGGATAGAAAACAGCAAAGTTACTACTTTTTATATTCTTACAGCGAAGGCATGATCAGAAGTGTTGCCAAATACGACGAGGAGAAAAGACCCAAAATGAAAGACTCCTGAGCAATCAGTCACACCAGGGGATTGTAAATTATCCAGTAAATTCCTGCAGTAAAGACAGTGGGTGCTCAATCAAATTTCCACCATGAAATGCACAAGAAACGGCACACACAATGCCTCTGTTCCTGAGTTAAAAGCTTTGGTCATATTATAGGCTTTTAAAAGGCCCTGAGAAATATTACAGTGGTGTCGGTTCATCTGGAGCCTTCACTGTGCATCTGTGTATAATTGATAAGTCCTGTGAGGCAGAGAGACTTGGCCAGCACTGTGGGGAGTCGTGTACTCCACTGAGGGGCTGATTCAGTGTGAGAAAGGGTGATATTAAAATCATTTTTCTCTTGACTAGGATTCATATTAAGGCTCTGAATTCTGGAACCTGCTGCTGGGTTTGAAAAGCACATTATATTTAAAATTCCCCAAATTACACAAATAAAAAATTAGGAAATATCATGGTTTTTCATGTGAGTTTTGGTTCCGTTGGAAAAAACAACCAAATCTAAGCTAAAAGTCAGCGTACTTCATCAAAATCCCTTTAATCAATTTGCCTATTTTTTAAATATTCCAAGATTCTACCAATCTAAAAAATATGCACTTTTCAGTGCAACCAGGAAGTCATTACTGACTCAGTTGTGATCAACCATCATGTAGCAAAAATGAGGAGATAGTTTCTGAACTGCAGGCAGTGTTATCGCAGAGCAGATAGGAGATAAGTATGGAACCATTGGGAAAGTACATTTTTAGATTTTATTCTGGTACTGGTAATGTGAGCATTTGGAAAACTGTTATTTTCGATTTTTGTAAAATGAATAATCAAAAAATGTGTCTTCAGTTTTTCTTTTTTATAATTCCTCTCATTCTAACTGTGCTACACTGCATAAGCAAGAGTTCTCTCTACTTCTACTCATGGTTGTGTTGTTTCCGTAGAGGTGCAGGACTTAATACTGCTGTGAAAAATGAATCCACAGCGAGTACAAATGCAGCAGGAGTACGCAATAAAATGCCCCAAACCTGTTTGGGATTCAGAGGGTTAATTCATACTTGTTATTCATGTAATTTCTGTTCCCTCCTTTTCCCCTGTCGCTCAATGTCTCAGATTAATGTAGCCAATATACTGCTGTATGCATTATTGGATGCTCAAAAAGAAACTGTATCACTAAAGTAATATTCATGCTGATTCCCCTTCTACACTCTGATATGTTGCCGCATTATGAATTATCCTGCACCAAGTGAGTTTATATTTATGTGGATTAACTTTAAAACAGCGCAATGCTTTCTGCAGTCAAACTGGGACAGCAAAGTATTCAGTTGGTCCTCCATTGTGTGACCATGACTCACACACATACATGCACACCTTGAGTGAATCCTTCACTCATTTTTTTTTTCTAATCCTGCCATTCAATACCCTTTCCTATCCTTCTATCCATCCTTCCCTCTATCCTTCTTTTCAGCTCTTTTCTGATCCCCCCCTCCTCAGTTTATCCTCCTTATTCCTCTTCCATCCCTCCTTTATGAACAGATTTCCTTCTTTTCGCTGATCAGTCGCTCCCTCTCATCTGTCCGTATCCTCTGCCCTTTCATCGCTTTGTAATTCTCCCTCTCCTTTTTACCCAAATCTGCAGCGGTGCACTCCTCTTTTGTTCCACGCTCAACCTTTTTCTTGGCACCCTTTTTTAACCATATGACTTGCATTTTAAGATATGTTTGTTCACTTCGCACATCTCCTCTCCGTCTTTGTCTCCTTTTACCTCCTCTGTGTTTCTACAGACAATCAGCTCTGCTCACCGCAAATCCTTTGGCAATTCTCGTCGGGGTTCTACCTGACCTCCCAGCCTCTCTTCTTTTCACACTCACTGTAGTATATCTCTATTAGCTGCGGCGATAACCATGTACCGTGATTTAGCATCCAAGGTCACTCCTCCTCCTCTCTTCCTTCTCCTCTCCTCTTTATCATTTCCTCTTTAGGTACCTCCTCCCTCATCCTCCTCTCTCTTTCTCTTTCCCTTTTTCCGTGCCACCTCTCTATTTGCCCTCATCTTACATTTCTCATTCCCTCCCTATCTCCTCCTTGTCCACGGCTGCTCCCATCCCTTATGAGATTGTGAATCGCCTCTCCAGTTGTTTTTGCTACGCTGGCAGCGACAGAAATAGGCAAGCAAATTCGCTAAAATATACATGGAAGACCCGGACACATTCACAAACGCATGCATCTTTGATCTGCCGATTCGCTGCCACTCCGTGCATTATTCATTCTTCAGCGTGCTTTGCTGTGTGGCGTGGCAACACATATGAGACACATGGAATGATATTCACCCAAACCTCCCGAGACAATGTATGTTTATGAATACAAAGTGCATAACTTAGGGTGCTGTTTTGAAATACGATTGACTGATTCAACTGGTTTTGTTAGTTGCAGACTTTGACATTGTGTTACATCTCCACACATGCTAAGAGTGTGTGTCTGTGCTTCTTAACAACCCTGCAAAGGCCCCTGCAAATGCACAAAGTGGACGAGACAAGGAAGCGCTTTGTTCAAGCTGGTGACACACAAACACGTAATTATTAGCACCCGAGAGAGAGGAAAAGAAAAGGAAGTGTAAAGGAGTGATGGAACCCTGTCTGGCCTCGCTTCATCTCTGTTCTTTCTGTCTTTTTCTTCTTTTCTTGTAATTCTCTTTGCCTCATGTCGTCTTCTTCTTCTCCATCGCCGTTACAAAGTCTGGTGGTCTGACACCAGACAAGATTGGGCACACAGAGCAAGAGCCAGAGGAGCAAGAGAGAGGGAGAAAGAAAGACGAGTAGCAACAACAAAGCAATTATCTCCTCTTCTGGCTGACATCTATACTGCTCTCGTCCCCCACCCCACTCCATCCCCATCCTCCCCCCCCATGTCACGTCTTTTGTTCGTTTACCCTTTTCCTCCATTTTTGGTCTTGATTCGTGAGACTGTTTACTGTCTCGTTGGCTGTCTCCCTCAGTTTCGTCTGCTCGCTTCTTCTGTTTTCCTTGATCTGTCTCTCTGTCAATCTCTTTTTCCCTCCCCCCCCCCTTCCAGATTTTTGTTTCATCCCTCCTTCTGTCTTTTTGCTTCCCTTAATCTGGCCTTCAACTCTTCCTCATTTGGCCTGATTTTTTTCCCCTGCGCCGCCTGATTCACTTGTTTTCTCTCTCATTCTCGCTTTTTTCTGACCTCTTTCCTTTCCCCAGTCCCCCAGTATTCATCTTGTTTCTCCCTCTTCTCCTTTCATTTCGATGTATCTACCCAAAACGCCAGAATATGAATCTCTTTTGCTCACTCTCTCCTCTGCAGCATAATGTAAGGTGACATATGTATTGAGTGCTGACCCTTTCCCTGCTCCTCTGCTTCGTATGCCTCTGATGTGAGCTGACACATGTATTGACACAGAAGTTTAACACTTAATTACATCTTCCCATGGGGTCAGACTCTTAACGCCCTTCGCTCTCGTTTTCCCCTCCGTCCTCTCAGCTCTGTAGCTCCTTGTTCTTTCCTTTGCCTCCATCTTCATCTCTGCATGCCTCCGCCCTTCCCCGCTGCTATATCTCTCCTTGCATCCTTATCTATCCCTGCCTCAGCAGATGCACTTATCTTGTTTCTTGTACTGGTTAGCAACATCAGCTAAAATAAGATGCTGGTATCAGTTTCCCAGGCAATATCATATTGTAGAATACAAAGAGCCATAAGAAACATGACAGAAAGTAGTTTTTACAGCTCAGTTATATTTTTTAATATGTTGTTGAGGCTCAGTTCAGGACTGAGACAAATATTGGTCAGAAATGCTGCAGAATTAGCAGCATCAAATAAGTGGTATTGCCATACACCTCATTTTCAAGTTCTATTTCTTCCTTCACTTCCCTCTGCTTTTGCAACTCATTAGCCATGTTCTCAACTGTCTATTTCCCAGCATGCTCCTATCCTATTTGCTGTCAAACTCTCGCCCTGTCCTTTTAACTGCGTGTCCCTTTTTCTTAGACACCACTTTCATTATTCTCATTATTTCTTAAACTCTGCGTGATGCACTCTCTCTCCGACTTCCTCCTCCTTCCGTCCCTGTGATCGTTTCTGTTCCCATTAAATTTGGTGCCAAACGGCGAGACGGTTGATCCCATTGTGACCTGGGTGCAGTCGTTAAATTCACCACCCTTGCGCTCCTGCCTGCACACTTAACAAGACTTTTTGAGCCTCATAAGAAACTTTTGACCCTGACATGTACAAGAGTCACACGGATGCCCCCACTGACAAACCTTCTGTAACCGTGGTTCACATCTTATTTCCCAACAGCTTGCCATCGATTTAAAAATGAAAAACAAAAAGGTACATCAACACTGAAAAAGCCACCCAGAGCGCTATGGAAAGCAACAGACTTCATCTTATGTGATTCAGAGATATTGAATAATGTATTACACACCCAGGGATTGGTCTCAATGACACCTATACCGCAATACATTTCCTATGAAATAGTCCTGCATCAAGCAATATTGCTGTGAAGCTCAGAGTGGTGTTATGTTATATTTACTTCATGTCAGGTGGCTTTTGTGGCTTGTAGATAAAGGGATCTAAGCAGTTTTAAGACAGGATTTTGTGACTTCTATTTGTACACATGTTGAAAATGACAAGAAAACGTTATATATGCATACACATGGTATAATCCACTACCACAGCTACCAAAAAATCAACAAATTTCTCTACAAAATCTTCACAAACGATGCTTCAGAGATGTATGTGCTCTGCTGATTGAGGCCAATTGCTGTTCAATTGTCAAGCCCTGTGTGTTCTGTGGGATGTAAATGGAAAAAAATGTTGTACAAAACTAGAAATCTTGCTCGAAAGACAGGAAATGCAGTCGCAGATGGTACCCCAGGGGTTGCTAGTTAATATAGAGGGACAGTCTTGCTCCTTTTCGTTGTCCTTCAGGTAGGACGTATCAGTTTAACAATTGCTTACCTTCAACCAGCAGCCAGAAAATCCTTTTTTTTTTACAATATCTGAACACTGTCTCTGATTAGATGATCAGAGTGTGTTACTGTAACATCCTGGCAAAGCTCCACAAAAGGAGGCTTGGTCGGTTGTTGTCAGGGGAGCTGAGGATGATCCCAGCGGACGCCACATGGATGACATCCCACCTGGCACCGCCACAGATGCCATCAGAATTAGACAAGCTGCGCTAAAATGGAGGCTGGTGTTGTGTAGCATGTGACTGACCTTTAAAGATGATTAAATCTGGCAGCCACACAATGTGCTCTGCTTGCTCTGTAATCTATATGCCTCAGTATGTACTCGCTGCACTCACCCTTTATTTCTTTGCCTTACATTCCTAAATCCCCTCTGTTTTCCCGCTTTCTCTCTTTCACCAGGCGGACCGGTGTTTTCCCCTTCTGCCAAAGCAGACACACACCACCAACAACACAACATGAACACACATCCTTGATGGGAAAAATCCTCCACTAACTTTGGTTGACTCCTGTTTTCTGTTGCTGGTAACACAGCAGCTGGCACATTCATAGCCTGATGGAAAGCTATACTGGAAATCCCTGGCAGCATTGTGGTATGCTTCCTATCAAATGCTGCCCCCTTCCATTTCCTCTTTATCTGTCCTCTGAGACCAATTTCCCTGCTTACTTTGTGCTTTTTCCCCACAACAACCTCACACTTGTCTCTTATTTCTATATCTCCGTCTCTCTCGGTGTGGCGGTTATCCCTTCCCTCTGTTCTGTTCCTGACATGATTTGTTTAGAGTTTAGTCAAACTTAAGATCGCTTACTCCCTCTTGACTGAACTTTAGTATCTCCCCTGTGATGCCGGTCGCCTTGGCTCCGTCCTCTGTTTCCCTTCTGTTTTTGCGTACATCAGCATTTTTTCTCTTCTCGAGCGGAGCCTTAACCTTTCCTGATGCTGCCGTTCCTTTAAAGTGAGTTCTTTAAGAGAAGGACGTTTTACTTGTGTTGCCATTTTATCTTGAAGAGTGAAAGGGAAACAGCTAGGCAATACAACTACCATGAAAACAGAGCCATATTCAAGTTGTGTACTCAGTTTTTTCTGATAGATTGCTTATCTATCTGAATTTATTTATGCATTTTGTCCTCTAAGCTTCAGCTTCTCGATAACGCACCTTCGCGCGATAACATTAAGCAGCAAGTCGGTATTAGAGGATTTTCCGTGGAGGAATTAACACAGCTGATCAGCGAGGGAGCGGAGATCTCATTCAGTTCATTTAATTCAATCATTTAATTAGTTTTCTATGTGTAATTGCCACAACTGTCATGGGACTGTACAGGATCTGCACTTGTTTGTTTTGATGTGGCATTTCATTAGGGTACCTCCATCCTTTCAACCCGCCAGCTTCTCACATTTTGCCTTTTTGTTTGTTTGTTTAAAGGACTGTTTCTTATCTACTTCTCAGTTTCTTTCAAATTTCTCAGTTTCTTCCACACCCAGGTGTATTTATTTCTGTTCCAGTGATGGATTTAAATACCTTCCTTCCATTCTCCTCTTTGCTTTTTCCTTGAGGACCGTTCAAACCCACCTCCTCTCCCCTCTCTCCTCGCTGTCTGTCAGTCCATCTCCTTCCATCCATCCTTCTTTCATCTCAATCTCTCCCAAGGTGATCTGGGTTGGGCCCATCTCCTATCTTCTCCCTCAATCCCCCTCCTCTACCTCCTCAAATCTCAGAGGCCTCATTCCCTTGTTTGAATCCACCCATTCCTCGCATCCGACTCTATCCTTCACTCCAACTATTAGTTTCTCCTTCCCATCTATCTTTTTTACATTCACCCTCGGCTGCCGTCTTCCTTATTTTCTCTCGATCCTTCTGATTATAACCACACATTTTTTTTTCACATTTCCAGTCATCTTTCCATCTGTCCTCCCTGCTTTCTCACTGTCATATGGTTAGCTCCCTTTCCCCCTTCCAGTATCACAGCTTAATGCCTTCTTTATCATATCCGAGGAAGCCACATTCAATCCCTGCATTAGTGCCAGCTGAACTAAATAAATAATAAAAAAACAACCAAAAAAGCCCCCTAACATATAATGCCAGCATTGCTGTCCCTACTCAACCTACCCTCTCTTATTGCATCTTCTTCTCAGTGTTTCAGCCACTGTTTTGCTGTAGCAATAACCCCACACATAAATTTTTCATCAGTCTGTGCTTGTAAATTCAGAGGCAGTAAACTCTGAATGTGTGCGGACATAATTCATGAACAGTGCTGTAGTATTCTACATGTAAGTACACTGAGTTGCTCAAACCACAGTGTAATAAATTGCATTCTGCGTCCACCCCTCTCACGCTTAATATAAAAAATATTCAATAAATAACTCTTCATCTTCAAACTTTCCTTTTCTCCTCATGCTTCTCTTCATGCTAATTTTCAATTGTATCAAAATGTCACAGCATGTTTCTTTTTTTTGTAATGCAACTGGGAAAAAAGGTGTGTTCTGTAGAAACTGTCTGATCTGTTTTTCCTCCTGATTTTGTTGGCTTTATTTGGCTGCTACAGTAGTAGAGCTCCACGTTCTCTCCTTTTGCCAGGCCCACAGCTAAATTACATAACTTGGCTCGCAGCAACACATAGAAATGGCGTGGCAAAATTTGTCAGCTTTGCAAACACTTTCTTAGGCACGCAGATTAGTTTTTCACCGCGTGTTTTTTTCCAAAGCTGCACCCTGTACTTAGACGGCAGGGTGCGGAGGTGGTTTCTTAAATAATTTGTGGTGGCACGAAGAACGTTGCAGCCCTTAACCTCAAATCCAGTCTTTCTAAGTGTTGATCTGCCTCTGAGAGCGTGGTGAGTAAACACGGACTGTGAAGTGTGAGGGAATCTCATTTTAAATTAAAATGACATGACTTACTGAAGATTAAATATTGCTTCAGATTAAATACATTCCTATCAAGATTCTGTGCTCCTTTGTGTAGATGTGGCCAAAAGATCATAGATCACCTGAAAGTTGTGTATGTGGTTGCCTGGATACGTCTGTCACTTCAACTCAAGGCTAAAGCCCAATTCACACATCCCTGCATCCTTTCTTCTTCATTCAGTTTTTATTCAGAATGTTCTGACCAGAAGTGGCGATTCATATCTCGCTTTCTGTGTTTCCAGCTAGATAAACGCTATTGACCCCAACAGGGCCTCTATCAGAGAGCACAGAGCCACAAAATGATGTTCAGCTTCTTCACTCGGTTGAAAAGGGGATATTAACGTGATTCTTTATGGTTCTTTGCTGCACGGATACACAGCAGTGATAGTTTCTGAAATTAAAACACCCAGAAGGGAACATGAGAGCGACCTCCTGTCAAGTTGCAGCATTTATAACTCAGACATTGTGCTGCCAGATGTGAGTAAATTACTGCCCTCAAATGTATAGCCTCAGCTTACCCTGCTTATCGTAACGGTGATCGCCTTAGCAAGAACTACGGCATAAAATGCACAATATTGATGCACAGACTTTAACTGAACACTATCAACCACACAAATAGCTTTAATATGGCAGAGAAATCTGAAATTATCTTCTGCACAGACAGTTGCTGTGTAATGAATCAACTGAGGCATTAAATGAAATGTCAAGCTAGCAACAAAAAGAGCTTACATAGGTAACTTAAGCAGCTAGGGTAAATAGCAGCTATCTACATTCACAGCATGCCACGTCTCTCATAAGAATTCATAGCAATTATTCTCTCAGGATCTTTGTCTGTTTGCTGCAAATTGTTTTCTCATTGCAGAACAAGTTAAACCTCCGAGATGCAAAGTGAGCACTATCCTCTCAATTCTCATACAGCCAATAATCTGTTTGGTTGGTTCAGTTGTAGTAGGAAAATTTGGATAAGTCCGTTATATATTTATTTAAGCACATGATCTGTAGGATTTCACTAAACAGCAGATTTACCAAATTGAGATCGCCCACGAACTAAGATCATTAGATCATCCCCTGTGTAGACTTATGTTGCATTCAGAATCAGACACTGTTTACTAGCCTCTAGATGTTTTGCTGTTCGAGGACACACTGTGCCAAATTGTACAAAATCCGCTTTATTCCCACCATGTTCATCCTCTTGTCCTCCCGTTCTGCACTCATCTATATGCACTGACTATCCACCTGTTGGGTTTTAGTGTCATACAGCGATGGAGATAAATTATTAACTACCTTCCCCCCTCTATCCCTTCATCTGTCTCCGCATTCATCTTTCCCTTGAGCTATCTGCCTGTCCATGTTCAAGATGAACAATTTCACTGCTGAGGTGTCACATTGTAATGGATAAATATTTAAGAGGGTTTTGCATGAAAACAAGATTCACCTTTAGAGGGAGGATGTCACTGGTGAAAATACCAAAAGTGGCTTGTAGCTGCATACAGAGGAGAAGCTGATAACATAACCTATTTGCAAATATCATTTCTGAGGCAGAAATTGTTTGCAGAGGGAGGGGAATGCAAAAGAATTTGGACTTACCTGTAGATGAGGGTTTCATCTGCGGTGCAGTTGTACTGTATCTGATACATCCAGACAACATAAGCTGTAGACAAACGCCCCAAATCCCATCGGACTTGAGCCGAGGTTGATGTCACTCCCTGTACTCCAACCATCCTTCCTTCCTCTTCGTCCCCCTCGTCGTCCTCCATGCTTCCTCCATCAGCCCTCTCCACCTCGGAGGCCCTCCCACTGTCGCCCTCATCCTCTTCCCCCACACTTTTTCTCCCATCCTCCGTTTCCCCTCCACGTCCCACGCCATTGTTAATTCCTCCGTTTTTTCCTGTGCTGATATCCGAAGAGCCTGGATCGGTCCGTAAAATCCCATTGGTCACGTTCCTATTGTTCTGGGTGTTAACAGTGTTGCTCCCCGTGTTTCCACCTACTCCACCCCGGTGAGGCAGGGGGATGATTTTCAGATCCACAGTGGCGGTTGCTTCACCGGCTGCGTTTATTGCGATACACGTGTACGCCCCGTCATCCCGGGCAACTGTTACCAAAATATCCAGGGTGCCGTTGCTGAAGGAGCTGGTCCGGGATGAGTTTGCGATGATGCGATCATCTGGCGACACCCAGTGAACTACCGGCTCTGGGTCACCAATGGCTCTGCATTTCAACGTGGCTCGCTGGCCCTCCAGCACCCACAGCTTGTGGGTGTGACGTGTGATGAGTGGAGGTTCACATGTAAACTCCTCCTCAGGAATAGACCAGAAATATCTGCAGAACAAAGAGAGGGAAGAAGAGTGAAGCTGAGAGTGAGAGAGGGGTGGAGCAGAATCACCTTTTCAGGCTAAGACAGGAATTCATCTTGTTCTATGCCTCGTAGGTGAGCTGAGGAGATTAATGAAGTATATTAACCTAAAGATCTGTGCGCTCGTCTGTCAATTTAAAGGTAAAGATCAGTTTGAACGGTTTCCCCCTGCTACTCTTTAGAAAGCAGGACTAAACAAAGAGTAATTAATGATGACAGCAGAGGCAGATGACAACAGCAGATGCTCATTTTCCTCCTCAATCATTTGTTTAAATCACATTTATTTAGACTAGAAATTCCAGGCAGAGATAATTAGGGGTATGAGAAAAGGGACAAACTATCACACCAGTGTTTCAATACTCAGTCCTCATGACCTTCTTGTCCTGTGACTTTTTACACCGCTTCACAAAATGTGAGGCTCTTAATTGGATATATAGCAAAGCAGGTCTGGAGTTACAGCTTGTAGACCAAATTGGTCTTAAAACTCTGTGATGGTGAGACATTCAGCACATTTTAAACATTGATGACATTTACCTTCCAGCCAGGTGAACAGGAGTGGCGCACGTCTCCATGTCATCTGAACGGATCAGTCGCCTCAGCCAAAGCAGCTCACAGTTGCAGTGCAGCGGGTTTCCCCCAAAATTCAGGCTTATGACGGCATTGTAGGGTGTGGGACTTATTGCACCTGTCTGAGACCTGAAAATTACAGTAGAAGATGATTCGGGTCACACATTTGTATGCCCTATTGCATTTAAAGGTTATTAAATGCAACTTTAATGATCATTTTTACTCGTATATGGAAATTAGTTCATTCTGAGCAAACTCTACAGACCTCATTATGTACAGTTAGAAATCTAAGCATGTTAATGAGCAGCTTCAGCACCAAAGTCCACATTGCAGAACTATCTTGTTAACATTTTTATCAACATTTTTTCACTTAAGGTTGAGCTTCTTGGTAATTTTGTCCCATTTTGCAAAATTGCAGCAACTCCAAGGAAGGAGTCTGATAGAATGTGAGCAGTTTTTTGCGTAAAGTAAGATGTTGATGTCTGCAAGTTTGTAAGAACTTACAGTTCAGAAATAAGAGAAAGAAGTTAATTTTGCAAATGATCAACAAGAGCAGCTAGCGCAGGTGCAGTGTTGTGCTGTTCAAAGCATCTTGAAGTTAATTGGGATAATAGGGAATATCAAGAAAGAACATAAGACTTTATTAAATCTACGTTATCATAAAATTCCTGGAAAATAGTCTAAAATCAGTAGCTGTAATACCACATACTGTATAAAGAAATGCAGCAGTGGTCCAAAAGCCTGAATTATATGTGAATTTTCATTCGAAAAGAAAATGTCAGCTTAACAATTTGAGTGAAAAGTCAATCTTAGTCAAATATATGTAAATTTCAATAAATGCTAGTATTTGGTATAATCTTCTTTTTGTTTTAGAACAGCAAGAAGTTTGTGCAAAACTTGGTAACTCATGTTGTCCCAGCATGATCTGACAATCCAAAGAGCTCCTGTGCCAGGAATACCCGCAATCTTCAATTAACTTGATTATTTCTTTCTTTTTTTTAAAAAAAAAAGAAGAGATAATTTTATGAAGCATGCAGCGACAGCAGGAGGCACCGGTTGAGCATCAAATTATACTGAGAAAGGGAACAGGTGGCACAGCACAGAATAACAATGGAGAAAAATGAAAGCAGAAAAGACAGAGGCAGTTGAAGGCTGCTATATGGAGCACAGCTCACGTGGCTACATACACAGAGAAAAGCACAGGTGGGTACATTTAAATAGCACTGTCTTGTTAAGTTGTCTGCAGTGCATTCAACTTGAATTATAATGGAAAAATCTAGACTGGAAGAGAAGGGGAAAAAATCATCTAAAAAATGGTCTTCTGAGGGGGCTGTTTATGGAAGCAGTCAGGTTTGACTTTATGCAAGAGTGCATAGTCTTGTGTAAGAAATGAACTGAAAAAAGTGAAGCTGAAAGTGTAATCCAAATGGTAATTTGACTTGAAATATTAGTTTGTTTTTTGACAGCTAATTCCAGCTCGGTTTGGAGTTCATGATACCACATCAGTCGCCGCCTGCAATGTGTTTACTTGATGATTTGTGCTGGAAATCATGCAACGCCTCAGTAGTTTGCTTAAAATCTGAACTGCACAGAGTGAAAGTTGATCGAGGCCATGTCACAAATAGAGAGAGGTGTTTCTGATGTAGTTTAAGCAAAGTTGACACCTCTGCAGTGAGTGATGTCTCTGTTTAAACCTCCATATTACTTGCCATCTCCCTTTCCAAAGCTGAAAATGCATGACCCGCTATTAAGTGGGTGTTGCGCATTTGTAAGCAGCATTAATTTTGGAACCTGATGTTGATTTAGATCAGTCTTTTGACAAAAAATGTATTCACTCAAGTCAAAGTTTAGTGTTTTAATCCAACAAAAACTGTAAATATGCGTTTCTGGTTTTCATCAGTGACATTTCAGTCTCATTTTTGGATGTTTTTCATGCCTTTTAAGCACTTTGGCAGTGATTGCCATCTTTGTGCATGGTTATTATTATTACAGGTGTTATTAGAAATGGAAAAATCTCAGTGTCCATGTCTCTTTGCTCTGCAGTGTCACAACAGACTGTTCCTCAGCAAATCCAGTTAATGTTACTTGTTCACTAAAATCCTGTTTACTGTCTGGGTTCAGCTTGACAAGAGACACTAAATGGTTAGAAAACATTAATGCATTTATCCAACTTTTTTTTTTTTTCTCTTGTTGAAGCTTTAGATGGAGAAGCCATTATTAATCCTGCGACTGACTCATTCCATCTGACAGCAACTTGAAAGCTGCCGGCCTGAAAGTAACGCTAATGTTACATCTGCTGAGCTGCATTAGCGCTGTTAGATTGACTTATATTTCTGTAAAGCTTGACCTTGATGCTTGTAGTTTGTCTCAGCTGTTGTATTTCTTTCCGTTGTCAGATAACAATACGGACTGATACACAACATAGTCAACAGAGGAAGCTTTTCCTGATCATTGGCTGCGGTTTCTGACTCTGCATATGCTACACATCACTGAATAAGACTTTGCATTAAAGCAGTGATTCGTTCATTTGTCCATTTTTGCAGGTTGACCAAAAATTGAGAGCATTTGTTTTTTCTTCACCATGAAAAATCACTGGTCGGTGCACAATTTGTGTCAGTTTTGTGTTTGAAACAAGCCACTGCTTTAAAAAATTGAGAAAAAACCCCCAGAACAGATAACTTGGTTTCTTCCATTGTACCAGCTGCTGCCCCTTTTACGGCCAGTAGGCTGGTACGAGTGAAACAGCCTCTAGTGGAGAATGCATACTGCACATACAGTTAACTAAAAAGCAAAGTAAATAGTGAATGTAGCAAAAAACTTTCTGCTGTCTGTGCACTAACATCTTGATGTGCCAGAGCGCCCCCTCTTAAAAACCACATCGGTGTCTCTGTGGCAGCGCAGTCTGCTGCAGATTATTTCCACTAAGCCACTCCTTAGAGAAGCATAAAAGACGAACGCTTAAGTGCTACCTTGCAAAGAGAGGATCAGGAGGCAGCGTTCGGAGCCTGTTGGAGGTCATGTCCAGCCTTGCGAGTTTGTACAGCTCTCCAAAAACTCCTTCGGCGATGTGGTCTATCAGGTTGTGGTCCAAGTTCAGAGTGTGCAGGCTGGCCATGTTCTGGATTGACTCCCATGGTACCCTGCAGCAAGAAAATAGAGGAATATTTAGAGTGATTAATATGAGATTAATGGAATTAGCAAACTTTGTGCTCATTGGACAAAGGAGAAATGGGGGAATTATCTGTTTAAAGCAATGGCAGCTGTGAAGACAGATTCAGCCCTCTAATGGGTTGTGTCCCTTGTGGATGCAGTGACACAGGATAAGACGTTAACCTGATTAAAGCATGAGAGTACCACTATTAGATCAGTCATAGTTCATTCCTTATGTTCCCAGTACTTTATGTCCCTCTTAGGAGAAAGTGAATAAGCAAATACTAATTAATGGCGACAGCAATGACAGACAATAACAACAGATGCTCATTTCCCTTCTCAATCCTTTGCTTTTTCTGGGTTTCGCGAGTCCCATCTGCAACCCATTGCTACAGTCATTTAGTATTCCTTAAGTGCGGCCATTCAGTGTTTTAGACCAATTAGTGAGTGAAAACTAAAAAGTAGGAGCTTGCAAAATAGGAAGAAAGTCAAGTATCAGTTTATGGAGGTGCAGTGTTGACTTTGCCTTTTCGTTTTTCTGTTTGCTTCTTGAACACAATGTATGTTTGACAGGAGGTAAATTTGCTTTGCATCACTTGAAGACACTCTCAATACAGAGCACAAAAAGAACGAGGCGCCACTTCTTGTCACACAACAGGATGTAAATTTCAAAGCAAAGAACATATTGCTTTGCATAATGAACTAAATGGAACTGCTTATTCCAAAACAATACTTGAGGTAAAAAAAAATTGTTAAAGCTGATGATTACTACATTTGTTTGTGCAGTAACTTGTCTTCACACAACATGATTATATTCTGTTTCTGATTTAGATTGTGAAGGGATAAATAAATGAAGCAGGATTTTGTAGCAGAGACCAAAAAAAGTATGTATTTTAACACTTTTTAACAGTAATTTTTTTTTACGATTTACTGTTGTTTTACAGATTTTCTTTGTTTTGTTAAATTGCAGATAACTAATAAAGTCAAAGAAAATAATCATTTACATAGTAACTGTCAAGAAACGGTTCCAAACTGCAAGTAATGCCCACGTCATGATTGGACTTAACTCTATTAGAACAGCAACACATATTGCCATTTTACAGATATTTGTTATTTGAAAAAGAAATCATGTTTATTACAGATTGAGAAATGGTAAGTCAATTTTTAAATATTTAAAATAGAGATAATGGAGATAAGAGAAATCACAGAAGTGAAAAAATATTTTTAAAAAACGGCTTGGTATCCACATGCGGAATTGGAATTTTTGTACAGTAATTTGTTCTTTCGCAATGTTTTACCCTAAAAATTGCACTATGTAGCTGCATTTGAATCTGCTAAAATGGCATTATATTACAGTTTTTTTTGTTTGTTTTTAGACATTATGTTATCCAGCTGTTTTTGTTATTTGAAAAAAAAAGTAGAGATTTGATTTGGTCTAACATACTATTCACAATCCCTTTTAATTTGTTTTATTTATCTTACCTGAAGATCTTAATACATAGGAGTCAGATACAGTCAGTGCAGAAGTGTTTACTAACAATATTTTTTAACGGATAAAGCTATATTTGGTAGCTCCTCTCCTTGCTGCTTTGCTCAGTGCCAGTGTCCCAAAAAAGTTCGAGTGAAGTCACTTGAGGTTCCCGAGTTGCTTTGAAAATGAGATATTTTTTTAACAGATCTACCACTGAATAACAATTGGGCCTCCCTACATAGAGTTCTCTTATGACAACTTGTATCCACAATTGAGTATTTTTAAAGCTTGAAAAGAATCTATGAAGCAAAAACTCGGTCAGTAGAAACTCCACAGTAACCTGCAAGAACAGGGCAAACAGCAGTTGCTAATGTATGCGTCGTTAAAGCTCTGCACTTTTCTTATGGTTTGGTGGAGGTTGGAGAAAGGCCAGAGAGCTCCTGTAGAGGAGACAAATGAAACATCTTAATCAGAACTGACGGCCAAATGCTGCTGAATTCATCAGCGAAGTGGGACACTATAAAGAGGAGAATAGGGGCCTGGTAGAGACTATTATCATTGTTCTGACTTATTATTTAGTCCAGAGGAACCGATAGTGATGCTGTAAGAATCTCCATTGTCCTAAACGAGCAGAATAAGACACGGTGCACTCAGGTATGAACCATATAGAATAGTTATAGCAGCATACGCTCATCCACAGTGGCAGGAGCTCAGGCGTGCCCTTTTTAAATTGTAACCAAATTGAAGTCAAAGAAAATTAGAACCTCATCAAAATTGATTCATTTTCCCTGAGCTTTTAGTCCTCTCCCACTAGCCTCAGCAGTTTGAGCCGGTAGCACTTCATTGTCTTTGCTGACTCTTATGTGATCAGACAAGCTGTTTCCACTGTGCCTTGAAATTTTGGGAGGCGAGTTGTGTCTGCAGCTTTTACACTCGAGACCGAAACCTGAGCGCTGGAGGATTGTGCAGTGTGTTTCTACTTAGCGAAGCACATCGTGTGAATGCACAGTGCGAGTGGGGCGATTAGAACAGAACAAAAGCTTTACCTCCTGAGGTTGTTGTAGGACATGTCGAGGTCTTCCAGTGTGAGTAAGAAGTCGTCGAAAGCCTGAACCGAGACTTTGACCAGCTGGTTGTTGTTGACAATCAGGTGTTGCAGATTGATCAAACCTGCGAGGTCCCTGGGTCCAAGAGTTGTCAAGCGATTACCTGCATGAAATAATAAACAAATGCCACTTTAAGTTCAACCGATTCCTCATTTCCAAGTAGTTTAAAGCTGTTGGCACAATTGGAAATAGACAAATTATCAGCCTGGCCAATTACCATGGTTGATATTTGGCATTTTTATTTATTTTTTCTGATGAGGGTCAGATGCAATTGCAAGAGACAAATGAATCAATCTCGATCCCACATAAACAGAGAGCATCCTAATTTAATCACTCCTTTTTCTCTTTACATCTTCAGTTCTAGTCATTGCTATTAATAAAGAAGCCTAGTTATGAAGGACAGGTTCTTTGCTATCACATGCTGTTAAAACATAACATTCAACGTGCGTTGGTCCCAAATATTGGTTCTCTGCCTTTCTTGATTACCAATAATTGATATCGGCCCAGAAAAACCCATATTGATCAGTCCCTAAATACAGCGTCTGCTCACCGTCCAGATGCAAAGAGCGCAAACTCTCGAGGTCAGCGAAGGCCATTGGTCGGATAAGGTGGATGGTGTTCCTCGACAGTGTCAAATCAACCAATCCGGTCATGTTGACAAAGTCATTTCCGCCCACTTCCATTATAAAGTTGTCGGCCAGTCGCAGCTCCACCGTGCGCCGGTCAACGTGCGGCGGGACGAACAGGAGGCCCTTGTCGGCACAGAGGGTGCTGAGCGATTCCGAGAGGTTTCGACACACACAGTGGAAAGGACAGGCCGAGACCACGCCCCACGTCTCCCCTGCTCCAATCAGAGACGGCAGCAGGCAGCATGTGACCAGCGTCAGCCAGTGAAACGCCGGGAACGGGACAGAGTCTGGAAGGGTTCTCTTGGTCGCCCGGGGGCAGGCGCAGTGGATGAGATGGGATGAGGAGGGCAAAGATGAGACCAGAAAAGGGGGGAGAAGAGACAGAGAGAGGGTGGATGGAGGGAGGGCGGAGGGGGAGGTGGAGCCTGCTGCCAGCTGCTCGGGGTGGAGGTGTGTATGGGGCGGGTGTTTCTGTCTGCGGGGATGGAGGGGTGGGGGGACAGGCATGGTAGAACGCCTGGCTATCCACAGACCTGGAGAGAGAAAGGAGGAGAAACATTAGTTTTTACACTCCGCCCTGGTCAGACATTGTTTTAGAGGAGATCTCTGAAGTGTGTTTTTGTGTCTGGCTTCCTGTCTTCCACCTACTCTGACCAGACGGAAAGCTTGTTCTACTCACATGCATACTTGTGTGGGCCAAAAGCTTCTTGAATAAGCACCGCTCTGCACAAATGGCCACATGGTGCTTCATAAAAATAAAGAAAATCCTGAGGAATGGTTGACACCCCTGCACTTTTTTCACTTCACCTCTTATATATACACTTGGAAGCACGCACCACTACAGCTCATCGCCTAGCAACAACATCTCAAAAGACTGAACACCGCCAGTCCCCATAGTAACAGTTACCTAGAAACCTGTGAGAGCGTGTTATATCACAGGATGCTTTCTTCAGATTGAGGGTCAACGAATTAAATCGGGTCACCAGCCTTGATTTCGACGGCAGTGTAGGTCTCAGTAAGCACATACAAGAAAATCTGTCAGTAAACACACATTTTGTAGTGATGAGGTATAGATATGAGTCACTGCTACTGATTGGCATGCATAATAGTTGTTATAGCAACTGTAGCCTAGATGCAGAGAGAGTGACAGGGATTGTTGATAACAGCCACAAAGAGAGGAGAGAAAAAGATGGTGAGTCAGAGACAGAAAGTAGCATCGCTGGAGAAAGACGGGGATATTTTTACTTGGGAGCGATCTATAGAACCTGGAGCGATGTGATTATATAGCGATACATAATATATGCAACCTAATACTTTGAGTAACAGGCAGGCACAACCATATATCACACCAACTTCACAGGTTGGCACAAATTGCTGCTTGATATTTTCCATTAGATCCAAGCTTTGCTCTGTCTGCATGAAGAGGGTCTACCATCCAGCTCAGATGTTGAGGCATCATCAATATAAAAAACAGCCCCGGTTCACTCTGGTCTACTTCCAAGATGTTTTAAAGCCTTCACTCCATGTTAAAGTGATAAGAACCCTAGTGCCTGAAATGATTATGCTTTATATCTCCTAAATGTTCTCACTTAAAGCAAAGAGAAGGATTGAAATAAGGAGTATTCCTCTTAGATGATGGGAGCAGATTACATATGGATTACTTTAGGGCTCCGATGAATGGTGTCGTTATTGCCTTAATGTCATGCATTCCCTTTTGAAACAAGATGTTTGGGGCAGAACATTAAACCGATGGCGCATTAGTTATTGAGAGAAATGCAGTTTGGCTTGATAGGATGAGCCGAAGGACAAGTTTGTGCCCATTTAAAGCAGCATTAACAGGCTGCGGCGACTGAAGCTTTCACAAAACCTGCTTTTTGTTATAAATTTTTTGCTTTTTTGCTGCTTAATTTTAAACAGAGCAGCGCCTCCGAGTCGTTCTAGAAAGTCATGACTGCCAGGTATCTTTTTCCAAAACCTAAAAATATAACTCCGGCGCACACTCCAGCTTAGCAATGGTACCAGAGATGGTTATCTCCTTATGTCTGGTGTCATCAGTTTATAAAAAAAAATAAAAGAGGCGCTTGCAGGAGGGGAGGTTGGGGGAGTGTGGGGGACAAAGTCACGAATGCCTGCAGTGACAGCCAGTCCCCAGGGCAGTCGATGCTGGAAGCCGACTGCTCCTGTGAAGACATGCATACTAAAATGTTAAAATACTCCAGCAAAATGAAATGCCGCTTGAAAATATGTCTAGTTGGCAGAGTTGTAGCTCGATCAGCTTATCCTGCTCCGTGCTAATGCTTGTTGGTCAAACAGCTTACTGTACCCCTCGACCACTGTCTTCTTTATTTTTCTGTTTCCTCTTTTTTTTTTTGTCTTTTGCTTTCCTGTTCATGTAATCCTTCTCCTGCTTGTCTCTCTCTTCGATTCCACCGTTTTCTACCCATCTGTCCTTGTATCATCCCTACATACACCTTCAACTCTTCTCTTTTCCCTCTGTAGTTTCTTTGCCTTCCATCCTTCTGCCTACTCTGCTCTCCTCTGTGTTTTATCTCCTTCTCCATTCTTGCTCACCTTCCATCTTATACTCCTTTATGCCTCTGGCTGCTCTGTAAATTTCCACATTTTCTTTCTTTGTCTCATTCCCTCTCTTTCTTTCTCTCCGTCTTGTCTGCCCTTGAGGCAACCCGAGTACGACAATGTTATCAGTCACAGCTCTTCCTCGCCACCTTCTCCACCACCTCTGCCTCTTGTCTTTTGTGTCTTGTCTCCCCATCGCTTGCTGACTCTGCTGCCCTCTACGTCTCCTTGCCTCTTCTGTTCCCACTTATAGCCACAATCTATGCACGCGAATGCACACACGTGATTCCGTTGTGCTCTGAAACTCGCTCCCTGCTTCATTTATCTAACTTTCCCAGCCATCTTTCCTCCACCATCTGCCTTATCTCTCGATTTTTTTTTTTCCTCGCCATCATTTTTCTCCCTTTACCTCTTCCTCACTCTTTTTCACTTCTGCATCTCTGCTCTCCCTCTATTAGGGGGGAGATCTCATTTGCAGCGAGGGCAGCGCAGTATTGAAGCTTTCTGACACACACACACACAAGTTGGATGTAACCGATCCGTTCATTTAGTGATCGATCTGACCCGCAGAGATGGATAGTGCCCTGTCCCATTCATTTACACTCATCCTTTTGCTCTGCCGTTCTCTCTCAATCTTCCACGCTCTCCTTCCATCTTATGTGTTGTCTTTTCTATTTAAGAGCTGTAATCGTACGAGTAATTGATTATTGCAGGTGTCTAAACTATTTGTTAGTGGGGTCACTATGCATAGCAAGGCCATTTTTGACACAGTATCTGCTGGCTTGCTGTTCAGCTATTACATATCTCGGATCTGATTGAATATTAAATATTGGAAAGTGCGTTGTCAGTCAACTTTTTCATGCAAAAAATATAATAGACAATGTCATACCAATATTCCTAATGCATTAACTCATTTCATTTCTGCTTCAAGCCTAAGTTACTGAGAATTATGTCGCGTCTGATTCATGTGCATCCTCTAGATTGGTATAACCCCACATATAACTGAAGAGTGAGGCACTATCAAGATGTTCATGCAGTTCATTTCATCATACATGTCTTTTATTGGACAAAAATAACCTGAGTGTTCAAACCAGATTCTGTAAAAAACTAAAAAATTCTGCACTCCTTGGCACAACTGTGACGTCGTTGGTTACTCAGCTGTGACCAACAGTCATGTGACAAAAATTCAGAGTTGATCTTCAGGCTGTGTTTACACGGAGCAGACAGGAAATTAAAAATGTAAGCCGTAAAATATTTGCAGTAGTCGAGTCATCATGTTTTGCCGGTATTGCTAACACCTGTGGGCACTTGGGAAAATGTTTTACGTGTCAATTCCATTTTTTTTCCCCCCATTTTTGTTAAATGAATAATCAAACAAATTCAAATCTATTTATTTATTCATTTTTTAAGATTTATGGCATTATAACTGTTGTACTCCACAGAAGACATTTTGAAATTCTTCCTCCTCCTAGCCACGGTTCTGCTTTTTCATAGAGGTGCAGGACTTTATATTGCAGAGAAAAAAAATGTCCACAGTGAGGAAAAATGTGACGGGAGCAAATACCAGCCAGAGACTGCTGAGTGCTAATGCATTTCCATTAAGGTTTTTTTTTTTTAATGTAGATTCAAAATGTGCATGTACTAAGATGCATTATACAATACTCCATGTTCTTAGAATGCAAACATAATACAATTTAAAAGAACATACCTTATATTGTGCTTTATATTCTACATTGCCATTTATGCACAACTTATAGATTGTGTTGAATGTTACCATAAATATTTTTCAGCTTATAAAATGTATTTGAATACAAAGAAGTGCCCATGACAAGTTGGCAGAGCACATATTGTATCAATAGTCAAAAACACAGATGATCATGATATACAACAGAGAAAAGCAACAAATCCTCTTATTTGGGAAAGTGCAACCACCATATAATTACTCAGTTAATTGGCTTTTCCTTCGAGGTCCTTCAGGTTCAGAAACACTTCTCAGCTTACAAAAAAAAATGGATACTTAAATCTTAAACTTTCTGTTTCTGTTTTCAAGCGTATATGAAACTGCTCTACTGCTTTTGCCTGCAATAGTATTCATTTTCACTGGTCCAGGTTACTGTACTTTGATTTTTTTAATCCAGATTTTTCCTTATCTTTACCTGCCTCTTTGGTCTGTTTTTATGCTTCTGTATCAGTAGAATGTTCCCTCACAGGATGAATATTTTTTTTCCTTACACATTGTACCAATGCAGCATAAAGGTGAATTACTGTATATGTGAATTTTCACAGTACCCAAGATCAGCTAGTTGCAGTATCTACTCTGAATGTATGCGTTTGTAGGCATTGGCTCCCACCACGGCGCTCTAACGAGTGTGTGTTCCTGTTTGTGAATTAATGTGACATTTTTCTGCACTTAGGAAGCCTTCACTTGCTCTTAAGACTTTGCTGCTGAATTTGCAGTAAGGTGTGAACACACAGTTGTGACTCCACACACACACACAATCTCTCGCTCTCGAAGCAGCGGGCATCATGGTGGTGCAAAAAAGGCCAAAAGCCCTTTTGGTATCAAGCTTGCTTGACACTTTCTGGGGGAAAAAGGAGTAAAGGGAGGCAGGCGATAAAAGATTAATGATTGAGAGACAAATGCACTGAAGAGAAGAGGATAAACAATCATCAAAGGAGATCAGACAAAAGAGGGAGATTAAAACCAAAGTATATTTTCACGTGAAAGTACATGCGTATTCTGCTAGGTGTTTGTGATTTGAGCTCCGAGGCATGTGCACCGTATCAGCGTCCACAGCAGCTTTGCTTTCTTTTTTGTGTGTTTACCTTTCCTTTGTGTTCTTTTTTTCTTTTACTCCCTCTATTTTGGGAAGTCTCTCGCTACGCTACCCAACGTGAACCCTTCGCCCTCCAGAGAGCAAGAAAACCGACTGGTGGAGAGAGCAGAGAGGCGAGTGAAAACATGAGCTAAAAGCGTCTGTGGAAGGAACTACTCAGTACAACCAGTGTTGGAGCACGGCTCGGTGCTGCAAGGCTGAACCCAGCCTCACCCTAACTTACAAAACTTTTTGTTCTAACACCCACTACTGCCCCAGGAGGGTGCTGCTTCTTTTAGGGAAGCCGACCCCAGCTAAATATGTGGCAGCTAATAGATTTCAGATGATGAATTTCTATTAACCAGGTTTTTTTGGTGATACTTGTGAACCTGACTCAAACTTGCACAATTAGGACAAGCTTCAGGCACGACTTAAACGGCTCTATCGCAGTGTTTTATTCTTAGTATTTAATTCTCAGTGGGTCAGTATAAATGTCAGGCCTCTTAAATGCCAACCACAATTATTAATGTTAATAAAACCCCATGTGTGTGCATTTGCATGTATATTTCCAAATCTCCAAATTGGCGTGTGCTTTTATGCATCCACTCTGGCACACGCAAATGCCATTAGCCCATAATCGACTTAATCGACTTAGGGAATGTTGCAGTGTTTATAAACAAGGGGATTTGTATTAGCTCTCAAAAGCCACTTATCACAAGCCCAGTAATCCACAGATCTGATTGGACTGTGCACCAAAAGGCTTCACTTAGAAATCACCAACATCCAGACGTCACGAAGAGGTTAACGTTTCGACTAAAAAGACGAAAAAGTTGACTGTAGAAATGAATGAAAACGCTAATAAAAAAGACGTCACGCAATGTCGCTTACGTGCACTTGAGCTCTGCTGCATTGTTTGATCCTAAAATACACACAAGCGTCCGCTGCAACAAATGCGGGGATCAAATATGGAGGCAGCCTTTTATACACACACACTCACATTCTTTCAATCACACCGAGGCTTTCTAGCGTGCACTCTTACTCATAATCCAGGCCCTTGATATTAGGTGAGCACTTGCATAGAGAAACAACCGCGAGCATACCAAAACAGTCTTCCCACACAATCATAATTATAGGGAGGCCGACACATAGACACACACTCTCTCTAGGCAAAGAACAAAAGAACGCCCACATAGCCTCTTCTTGCGGCAGTCGTGTGTACTGTAAGCCCACTCATCCTTTTGATAGTATCGCTCCTCTGTCATCCCTGTCGTTTTCTGTCCTCTTTAGTCAACCAGGATGTATAGAAAACCTCGGGGAATGGGGTGAAAGTATTCGATATGGAAGCAGAAGCAGCAAGATGTAAAAAGCGGCTAACGGAAAGGAAAATGGGAGAGGAGTGCACAAGATGGAGGAGGCAAAGGTTTCAAGACTGGAGGAAAATGAAAGCTTTAGTGTGAAGAGCTGAGGGGAGCGAAGAGTTTGAGGAAGGGGAAGAAAGAGGGATGAAGAGTCAGACTGTATGAATGTGTGTCGTTAAGCGGATGGGCAGAGAAATATGTAAAGGCGATAAACGGGTGAAGGCCGCCATCCGTCACTGTCGGAGAGAGGGATGAGCGAGGGAAGGCTGGATTTGATTAGGAGGAGGGAGAGCTGGGTTGAAAGTGAGGCATTGCCATCGGGGTGGTGGGAGAAACAGGAAAACAGAGGCACGAGGTGACTGGTCGAGAAAATAAGCTGCTACTGATTAGCTGGGAGCACAACATGTACTTCATTGTCGCTAAAGTTTTTCTGGAAGAGGTTAGAAATTGAAAAGTAATAGTTAAGTGCGAGATAACGAGGAGCTGTGAAGCTTTCTGACCAGTATTGTTGCAGTATGGTGTGAAAATGTTCAATATTTGTGCCAATATGACTAAAATTTCAGCACAGATACAAAAATGGAACACATTGATTGTTGCATAAACACAAACTTTCCTGAAGTTAATCACGATTTATGAGATTTTGAGTTTAATAAGGAACCAACTGGTCGAAGAATAAGTACTGGATTTTCAACAGTAGGAACATTTTGGTTCATAGCCCAGCTGATGATGGATGTAGTGGAGATACTGTTTCCATATGGCCAAATTCAAAGTTTCTGTACTGGAATCCTTTGTTAGTTCTTGGCCAAAATGCTGTATGTAATTGCAATAAGTTGAGGGACATTGCCAAATTGAACTCCATCCTGTGACCACTGAATTAACCTCTTAACAGCTGGATTATTGTAACTTTCTGTGGCTGGTATTGGTCACTGCTTCATCTGGAGCTGATGTACAACTCCCAACTGGTCCAAAGAAACTGGAAAACCTCACACATGTAGTAGATTCATACATGTAATTCATTTTTTGATGCTTTTATTTAGTCATGCAACGGTTGGCACTGTGGTACATTAACTCTTCCTTGATTGAGGCTGGTGGGTGAGAGAAGCTCCAAAGCTTTCAATTCATTTTTCTGCCTCTATTGTCACTCTAGAGAAGAACCCAGAGACATGCATGCTTCCAGTAGCTGTGGTTGCTCTTACTTGCCTTAATATTTTAGTATTTTATATCAATCCAATTTTCCCAATTTGTTTTTCAAGTTTTTGTTTCCTGCCTTGCTTTTTTGGCACTTATTTTGTTGCTGCTTGTCATATATCTTGTACAGCACTTTGATCAAGCCCATCCACTGCAGAATCCTGGCAATTGCTCTGTCTAGCTCTGTTTTGATCAGCACCAAATAAGTTTATGTGAGATACCCAGCCTCGCTGACAAGTAGCCGCGGGGAGTTTTAGTGTAGCAGAACAAGATGAGAATAACAAGAATCACAAGTTACTGATGGACACTGTCCCAAAATCCAGCACTGACAAAGAAATGTGATAATAAAAGGCTGTGTTTTTCTTATCTGTTTTGGTTCTGTGGCTCCATGAGTCACGTGTCGGTGAATAGTGTGAAAATCAGTAGCTTTCAGATACGGAGTGTAATCCTTGTCTTTTTGTCAAGTGTGGGCTTTTTGAAAAAGAACAAAAAACTGCAAAAAGTCAGTCATTAAGTGCTTTGTGTTCTTCTTTCTCGGTCTGTACAGTCATCTGTTTTTTGTTGGGGTTTTTTTTCTAGCCACATAGACAGCGGCCACTGATAGAAACAGCTACAGAACCCCTGAGGTGAACAGGAGTGAGGGAATCAAGAGGGGAAATAAAAGAATAGAACAGAAGAGCATTCTCTTTAAAATACGACTGCAGCGTCCTCACAGCAGGCCTTCAAAATAATGCAGCTCTTCAGAAATACTCCACTCAACTAATTCCTCCCAAACCCCTATGTTGTGTTTGAGAGGAGGAAGAAAAAACAGAAACGGCATGTGTTTCTGTGTGGATGGTGAGCAAGTGTCTGTGTAACAGCATGTCGGTACGCATCTGTATGCAACGCCCTGTCTCACTAAATCCTCTTGGAATCCATCCTTTTTGGAAGATTTCAATTATTGCTTCTATTCCGGGAACATTCCACAGTCAGATTTTTGAAAAGTTTGGGTTGCTACCTTTGGAGACCTTCCATCTCTGTATCAATTTTGGAATTAAAACAACCTTGTTTTTGTCTTACTGAGGCACATTTCACAGCTGTAGCACGTAAAACCTTGAAAGTTCAGCTTTTCTTCTTCAGCGGTCTGAAAATCAAACATGTCCGTGTTGGAATCGTGGAGACATGAGCGTTTCATTGGCGAGCGCTTTTGGCTACAACACCTTATCTAAAGGGAGAAGTTCTTAAAAGTATCTATAATCTTTAAACATGGCAACACTTAAGAGAAAAGCGAGCCACTCTGCTTGTTCTCTGTCTGTTTGGAGTCAAAACATAAGAATATTGGTGGAGGCTTTGAAGTTTGGATTTTTAAAAGGCTGCCACACTTTATATCAGCTTTGCATAGATAAGCAAACCTGGTCTTTAATGAACTTGGAGTGCCTTGTAAAAAAAAAAAAAAGAAGTTTGAATAGTCATAAAAGTTGAAAACCCAATGTTACCTGGGATTCTTTTGAAGTATGCCTGTTTTGGAGGCCAGCCCCTCTTTTCCACTCTCTAATGTGTGGAAATGCTGTGACTGTAAGAAGTGCCAGATACTGTGGAAACCAGAAGGCACAGTTAACCCACCGTTCTGATTTACCACAGGCTGTGAATTGGTGAACCATGAAGACACTGGACAAGAAAATATCAAGCAGCAAGCTGTAGCATTAAGTAGGCCTTGCTCTTATCCACCTTATGAGTTGAGCAGAATTTTGCTGCACACAACTGTGCACCTCTAGCTTGTTTTTTTTTTTGTTTTTGTGCCCTTTAGTGCCCTGAACATTTGTCTAACCTCATTTGGGCACTCGAGTCCTGCAAATGAGACGAGTGTCAAGTCAGTTTTCTTGTAACAAACTTATTATTAACTGCAGCTTTTAGTTGGATTTCTCTTGGCGTTGCATAATTGACTGATTTTTAAAGATAAATCAGACATGATATAAGAAGATATGTTTAAATCTAAATAAAATATGTACAGCCTGTGAATAAAGCAGGATTTTGCATCTGAGAATCCCATCCCACCAATGAAACAGCCAAATATCTCCACAAGTCTTCTCTCCAGCTCTCCAACAGTGTTATTAACATTGCTATAACAGTGGCAGCCAATATCTCGCTCTGCTCTGAGGTTTTCTAATCTTGTTTCGTCTCCTTGGAAAGCCCACACAACTGCGCAGCTTGGGGTTTCCATTTTCGGGGAGGTAAATTGAGTTGGCAAACAACAGCGGTGACACTGATTTTCTTTGGCACTTCATTGGCACAGAGGGACAGGGAGTGGTCTCGTCCTGATCTGATGGGAAACTGATTTGAATATTTAAGCGTGTCCATTATGTGAACTGTTTCTACCCTGAGATCAGGATTTCCACATTCCTAAAAGTATACCAGCAGAGGCTTGTGTGTGTGTGTGTGTGTGTTTTCTTCTCTTTGTAGTGCTTCAGTGTCACTCTCACTGCAGAGTAGGATTTCACTAGGATCTGTTTCAAACATCCTTTTGTCAATGGCAGCACTGGTTTGATTCTATACATCTGAAGCAGTCTTTCAGTTGATATAGCTGAGCAGCCAGAATCACAGGGACAGCTGAGCAAATAAGGGACCAAGTGCTGAGAATAGCTCTGTTACACTGCCGCACCAGGATGCCTTTTTTATTTGGACAGGAATCATTTTTCATTGGTGGACAGCTGTCATAGTGCTGCCAGAGAGGCGGCTCAATACTGTTCTGTTTTGATGCTGCTTTTACGCCAGATGGCAATAGCATAGTTGCATCTGATTAAATTGCACAGTAACATGGTTTAAGATGGAAGCCAATAAAAGGCTGTAATTAATAGCAGACAGTCTTTGTTTTTGCCACATGCTCCCCTTTTAAAGCAGATTCCATATTGTGCTGAATGTGAAGGAGGAATTAATCGACGTATCTGCGTGTATTGCCATCTTCTATATACCTGTAAGTCTTTCTGCTCAAGATTTCCCCATTATTATATAATCAGGGAGGGAAAGGCTGGATTAAAGGGCGCTCAGGTGATTTATCATTGCATTTCAATAATGTTGGGATCATCACAAGAGACAGATTTACAAAGAAATGTCAAATTTGATGTGGCAGAGGCTGAACTTTCTTGATTTTAGTTCCAAAATTTGGAAGATCTTACTACTACTGACACCATGACTGCAAATGTCTATTGTGTATTCATCTCCTCAGTTACTAATTATCAGTATCGGTCCTAAAAGAAAAAAGATCTCAGTTCACCCATACTACTCCAACTAGATTTCAAGGGCAAGCTGTTTGAAATTTGATCAACTATAAGAATATGCAGTCTGTCCCACGATCAGCATCACCCAGTTTCAAGCTTTCAGAAACTGTAAAAGCAGAAAGAATCACAGAATTTTAAACTCTACATTTCTTAAATCACTCTTCTGTGACATGCCCTTAGTTGGGAAAATGATCCAAATCTAAGCATGAAATTATGTTTAATTAAAATTATTTTATTTTCCACGTCTCATTTAACATTTTGGCAAAAATACATTGGCTCCAACCAAGTTCGGCAGAAAACAAAAAATGTGTTGCTCTTCAGTACAACTAAGAATCCATTAATGACTCAGCTGCGACCAACAACCTCATGATGAATATTCAGCTGAACTGCAGGCAGTGTTTACATGGAGCTGATAAGAAACAAGTGTGGAGGCAAATTAGAAATGAAAACGGCAAAATATTTCTAGTATATTTAGTGACAGTTTCGTTTTTTTTTTCAGCATCCACAACGCTTGCGGGCACTTGGGAAACTGTTGTACACATTTTTTTCCCGTTTTTTTTGTAAAATACAACTTTATTTATTCCTTGTCATTTATGGAATTGTAACCTTTGCAATACTGCACAGAAGATATTTGGGTTCTCTCTCCTTCTAGACATGATTGTGATGTCTCAGTAGAGGTGCAGGACTTTATATTTCAGTGACAAATGAGGCAAAGAGAGACAAGAGCAAAAAATGCCCAGAAATTGCTGTGATTCAGAGACTTAGAAGTGATGGTGGCATGTCTGCCTGTAGTTTGACCTCAGGCATGCCGTATGAATCATCTAATTTGTTTGAATCCAGCATCACCACACACTCCTCTGCAGGTTTGGATTCATAAGAATCCTTGTGAAGGTGTGATTGTGTGTGTTTGGGCTTACAGTCATCCAGAGGACATCCAAGGAAACTCTTCAACTTAAACTACTTCTAATGCACATTTACTACACATACACACTCTTATAAACTTGCAGACATAACAAACACTTGAATGTATTTTACCTACATCCACAAATTTGCCTTTGCCTGACACACTATCACTAGTGTTGGGAAATAACTGACCTGCCACTCACCCTGAGTATAATGCGCTTGCATTTTCCTCAGTTGCCCCTTTCTTCTTCCTTCTTTTATCCCACCTTTATCTCGCCTCTTTCCTTCATCTTTCTCCCTCTGTATCGTTCAAGCTCTGCCGTTTTATCCCTACATAGATATAATTTCTTCCCTCGTTATGTTCATAATGCGCCATCTCATCTGTTCGCTCTCTCAATTCCATCTTGTCCCTTTTTATTCTTTCACAGCACCTCGCCTGCAGCCCTGCCATATTTTCAATGGCTGATTGTGTGTGTTTGTGTGCACCTGTGCATGTTTACATAGCTGCGCCTAATCAACAAAAAAATTTGCAAATCCACCACAAATACAGGCCGAGAAGCAACACGCACAAAACGCACCGCTTCAGAGCTGTCAACACCGCCCGCCCAATCACAAACCCCTGCGGCGCCAATTATATGGACCCTGATTGGCTGACACGACAGGATGCAGCTTGACAAAAAGTGTGTTTGTGTGTGTGTGTATGTGCAAGTGGCTGTTTGATGATGCAGCAGGGTTCCCAGCTTTCTAAGGGGAAATCCTGAGTAAGAGAACAATTACCCAATCAGCACCCTGCATCCAGCACAGTAGGTCAACGACACGCCAACCAGGGTTCATGAATCACAGTGATGGATGTATTGATTAAAGCTACACACACACACACACACACACACACACACACACACACACACACACACACACACACACAACCGTGGATACACACAATTGTATACAAACTAACTGTAATGTAAAGTATTTCTTTCTTTGCTTAGCTGTTGTGGTCACTATTCTGCTCAGTCTGAAACAAAAGGAAGCACAGAAATAGGGAGGAACAGAAGGTCATGGAGAAGAGGTGGGAGTAGCACAAACATTCCATGTAGCGTAGGAGTGAAAAATTCAAAATTATTCTTTGGTTGAGGCCTGTTAGTCTGATCAGAGGCCGCTTTGAGCCGTCATGAATCACAACCTGCACTGTAACTCACCACAAAGAGCTGCTTTTTCCCCTTGATGTGCGGCTCCAGTACAGGCAAAAACAACGCTGCACTGCAACATGCCTCCAGGGAGAAGCTGGTTTCCCCTTGAGTTTGTTGATTACCGTGTCTCGTATTCTAATGCTTAGCAGTGCTGAGCCAGGCAGAAACACTTTCGCCGCCAGACTTAGCCTACAAGTGTTACAGACCGAGCACAAGCCGGCTCCTTCTGACAGTCATCACCCACTTTGTGTCCTGCACCGTGATTCACCTGAGCATCTACAAGCCACCGCATCTGTTGACAGCATTTGTGATGCAGGCAAACACATGTGAGTCTGCAGATACATCGCTGGTCGGGAGGCTCGTATACTGCTGTCTGGAAGGTGTTGCCAGCATGCTTAGAAGAATTGCGATGAGCTGACGGTGTTGATATTTTGACATTCTGGAACGAAGTGTGAAGAATTAATACGTCACACCTGTCTGAAAGAAGCTTAGCCTACTTTGAGTGCTCAGGGTCTTGGTTTTTATCCCCTAGAATCTATCGATCATAGAGGAGAGTTTAGAGGCATGATATCTTTTAAAAATCACCAAAATTACATCATGACACGGCTAGAAACTGTTAGAATAGAAAAAATTGTTGCACTTTCAGCTTTTGGCAACTAATAATTTGTGACATGTCTGGAAAATTAACTAAATCTGACCTCAAAATGCTATTATTTATACAATGTTTCGTTTAAAAAAAATGCTAAAAATAAACCATTTGTCCTAGCCAGATTCTATAAAAAGCTAAAAAAAAATCTGCACTCCTTGGTGCAACCATGAAGCCATGACTGACTGAACTGTGACCAAGAGACGCATGACAAAAATATAGGGACTTTCTTGGTTGAACTTCAGGCTGTGTTTACAAAGAGCAGAGAGAAGACAGGTATGGGAACAAAATACAAGTATAAGTGGTAAAATATTTCTAGTATAAGAGTCACTTTGTCTGTTATTGGTAACACCTGGCAGCACTGGGAAGCACAGATTTTAAAGTGATCAAAAACAACAAACACCACCTTTTACCATTTCTTTTTCATCATTTTAGCTTGGTTTCAGCTCTCTATTTGCCACCATGGTTGCTCTGTTTCCACAGAGTTGCTGGACTTTATATTGCAGTGAAAAATGAGACCACAGTGAGGAAAAATGCCCACAAACTGCTTGGGATTCAGAGGGTTAATAAACCTGACAGATTAAAGTGCACATTTAATTTGTCTTGGTGTGCTGTAGTGCCGGGACGTTCAACAGTCATTTATCAGGCGAGAATGCCAACCAGCTTAGTCTTTGAGAATTTATGGGGGCATTTTTCACCACTTTCTGACTTTTCAGAGACTGAGCAATTGATAAAGAAGTTTTAAACGGAGTCATTACATCTCCCATTGAAGGCTTGTTGGAGGAAAGTTCTGATGGGATTGGACACATCAAAGTTTTGTGTGCGTGTAAATCCTTCCCTCCTCATCTCCAGAGGGGTTTTCACAAAGCAGGATTAGCAAGTTAGCCAGATAAATTTAAAAGCACTTTGTGAAATTTTGTTAGCTATTCTCACTCGGCATCTAATCATATTCCCTCCACCTAATATTCAAATTTACTTTTACAGATTCAGATCAGTATTACCTAGAGAGTGAATATATGGTTACCTTCCTAATCTTCATTTGTGAGATTCCTTGTATAGGGCTCATGGTGTTTCCTCAACCTCCATCTTTTTCCCCCTTTCCTCCTCCTCCTCGCTGTCTTTCGACCCTCATATCCCACTTGTCTCTCCCAGATTCGCTAATCCCCCCCGATCACAGTCACACTTGGCTCTCCCCCGTTTCCCTCCTCACCCTCGTACATCTCCTTTCCCAAATACCACCCCTCCGTCTGTCTCCAGTGGTTGCTGTGGTTACGGTTTGTTCTGCTCATCAGGCGCCCGCTGTGCCTAAACAGACTGTCAACAGTTTAATTACTCATCCTTTTCATCCCTCTATCTTTCCTTACTTCTGTACTACGTGTTAGCTTGTTGCTTCCACCTCTTACTAAGGAGCTTCTTAGTCACTATTCCTCCCGGTGATGCTTTCTTTTTGCTCCTTTCATCGTCTTTCACTTCCTTCCTTCCATCTCGTTTTGCTCCTTATCCTTCCTTTTTGTCACGTCATCCCTTCACCCCCGCCTTTCCTTTCTACTACTGTACGTTTGACTACTAACAGTCTAATTACTCATCTTTTTAGCTTTCAATCACACCGGTTTTATTGCACTCCTCCCTCCCTCCCCCCTCCATGTGCTTTATTAGTGTATTTTTTTCTTTTCAGACATTGTTATTCCTCTATTCCCTTATCTCCGCTCTCTTATCATCCACCTCTCAAGTGTCATCACTCGCCTTTTCATTCTTCATTACTCAGTCTCTCTACATCCTCTGAGTGTTCTTCCCTATCTTAAACAGCCAGTCTTGTAATTACTCCTCTTCATCACGCTATCATTCCCCAACTCTGTCCATCAGCTACTGCTCCATTCCTCAGCTGTTGACAGTGGCCTGATGTCTCATCCTTTGATCCTCCCACTATTCTTTAACTCCCTCTCCCTCCTTCCATTTGTCATTCCCTCGTCCATCCATTCATCCATCAAGTGCCATTCTCTTGACAGACACCACTTTTCTCTTGTTTCAGCGTTTCAAATCTTCCACTTCTCCCCTTGATTGAAAACCGGTTAAATCAGGAAGGTGTCGTTCTTTCATTCATCATCACCTTTGATGTCTAATCGCGTGTCCGTCTTCATCTCTTTCATAGAACAATCTGCAGGTATTGCACTTGACCAGTTTTTGAACCCCTCTCATCTCCTTCCTATTTTTTATTCACTAATCGACAGTTCAGTAGAATTTCTCCTCCTCCAAGCCATTATCCAGTCACAGTTTAACAACCATAACGAGGCTTTTTGCTCTCTTTTGTGTGTTTAAAGGACTGTGCAAAAACCTCTAATAATGGAGGTACTCATCAATTAGGAAGAGTTTCGGAGGTGGGTTCTTTTTTTTTTTCCTGCCCTTTCCGAAAATAAAAACAGAAGAACATGTCCAAGGAAGCAGTCTAGCAGGTTTTCTTATGCAGATATTAGCATATCAGACCGACTGTCTTGCTGTATCAGTAACCCAAGCCAATCTTACTGCACAGGAAAGTGGCATTACTACATTATTTTGCGACTGATGTATGTGGGGGCCAATCCGGGATGCAACCACAAGAGTTTAGTTACAAAATCCTACTGCCGTCAGACTACAACTCTGTACCAGTGCTGCTTCCTTTGTTTTTATTGCTTCCACATGAGTGATCAGCTTAGCAACGCATCAGTTAACTGATCTCCAATTTTGGTTGCTCCACTTGAATAAATGATCCATTCACGTGCCTTCCAGTTTTTGTTTTTGTTTTTTTTCCCCTCCATTCACTTGCCAGTCTGTTCATTTTGGCAAGAGCACCTACTTTGAACAGTGAGCATCCCATCTGTTCATCTCCCTCACCGTAGCCTGAGAATGACAGACCCCTCTTGGTAACAACCAGCCGCACTGAGCATTAACAGTATAATTGAGAAAATGTTCTTTCATTCTGCCTTTATTTCACCGTTTGAACCAGACGAACGCTTACCTGCTCTGTATTCTTGTGGCACTCTGTAGCAGGAGAGCAAAGCCAATTACAGAATTATGATTTGGTTAATGGAAATCAAAAGGCCTCTTTGTTACACTTCAAAAAGATTCAGTCATCATCTCTTCAGAATTAGCTCTGCCCCTGCGCAGGAGTCAAAACTGCTGTAAACGATCAACAGAGCAACTGATGAGCCTGTCTCCTTATTCAGAAACCTGATTGTTCATAAAACTGGTTTTGTGACGTGGTGAATTGCTTTAAAGCTGGATGTCTTTTGTTTCTAGAGTAATTCATGTTCCTCTAAGGTGGAATTCCACTTTTCCCATAAGTTGTCCTCCTTAATTGTCTATTACGTTGGAAAAAAGCCCCATGGTGCACCAGATTCCCCCTCGTAGTTAGATCTCTAAATAGCTCATTCCTGGTGTTAGTGATCAGACTTTTTGGGGTCATCTAAGACTAATTGTAGCCAATGGTACAATAGTAGAAAGTAACATAATGATGGCCATCTGTCACTTCTAATTATTTCTTCCTTGTCTATCTTTCTATTCTTATTTCCCTGCAGTAAATCACCGTTAATTCATCATCCCAGCCTGAATGTGCCTCTTTCTAATCCTGTTCATTACTGCCATCAGAAGTCTTCTTGTTTATCTCACTTATCATTTAATCATCATCAATCTTTCTGCTTTCCCCCCTTTTTCTGTGTAATTTCTTGTTTCTCAAGCCTCTAATGTGCTTTCTATTATATCACCCGGTGCTCATCTTGATCCCTTGATTTCTTTGTCTCCAGTCTCTAGTGCAGTGATCCCTTCATCATTTCACCCCTTTTCTTGTGATCTATTTTATATTTTCCATTCATTTCTCTGCTCCTCCGTCTCATATGATCTCAATCAGTGATTCTAACTCGTGTGACCTCTCTTAGCCTTCAGTGTCATCCCTCCCTCTGCTCCCATCTCCATTTCTTTCTCATCGCCCTCTTATCCTCCCATATATCCACTCAGTTGGTCTGATCTCCTGTGTCAGTGTGCCAAATCTGTTTGTGTGCATGCTCGGCTTACGTAAAAAAAAAGAAACAGCCTCAATCGAAGGGGAAGTTAGAACTGCCACCACACAAACACTGTCAAGCCTGGATACACACACACACACACACACACACACACACACACACACACACACACACACACACACACACACACACACACACACACACACACACACACAGCACGCCAGGTGAGATTACATAAAGGCGAGGCGATGAAAGCCCAGCTGAGACACACCTAGTGAGTAATCTGATACAGGACAGCTGGCTGACACACACACAGTGAAAGAAAAGAGAGTGAGAGCTGGATTCTCAGCATGATCGGGGTATGCTGAGTTACAAATTGTGGACTTAGAGGTATACAAGGATTAGAGGCGGAGAGTAAATCTCGTCTGTGCCACGGGGGAGATTTGAACCTATGTCTGTGCTCCTGGCTTGTGTGACATTTGCCTCTTGTGTTTTCGCTGTTATGAATGCACATCTGTTCATTATTTATAGCCCTGCGCGTGTGTTTAACACAGAGCAGTGAGTTCCCAGTGCAGTGAGTGCTGGTGTTCACCGCACTGATGTACTCAATGATTCAGCACAAGAGAGCTAACCATGCAGATATGGATTCGCCTCGACTCGGACAATACGTGTGTGTGTGTGTGTGTGTGTGTGTGTGTGTGTGTTTGAAACTGCACGGGCATTACCTTTTCCGTCTGTGCGGCTCTATAATCCGAATCAGCTCCACATGTTATCCAGGTTGTGTGTGTGTGTGTGTGTGTGTTAGTGTTTAGCACAGATCTCGCCCCAGGTGTTTGTGCTTGTTTCAGGGTCGGGGGGTGTTTTGTGTGCTTGTGTTGAAACCTGTCCTACTCCCCTCCACGCTGCCGCACACATCAAACGCAGGCAGATGTAGGTCAGTGTCAGACAACCAGAGAGTTGAAGAAATTCCAATCCCACAATATCCTCTTAGGCTTCTATAGATGAAGAAAACCTGGAAAATCCTGAATTACTCGCTGAATCCCGGCGCCATATTCCGAAATAGAGACCTCAGTTTGGGAAAAAATCCAAGAATCCACTTTGCTTAAAATCCTATTTATGGTGTCTTGATATGATTTCCTCATGGCTGCATTCAACTTTTCTCTACGTTCTCGAGCAGGGAGAATCCAGGCGGCGATCTTCACCTCCCCTTCCTCACCTTCTCCCCCTTTCCTCACTCAGCTCTTCTCCTCTTATTCATTCGTCTGGCTTGCTCTCTTATTTCTTCATCCTTTAAGTGTGGTTTTTTTTCTTGCTTCCAGGAGGGAACCTCAGGAGCTCTTTACACTTTACACAGTGCGATCCATTTTGTTCTCCCACCCTGAATTAGTGGCTCATTGATGACCTTGGAGGGATGTAAAGGAAGAAAAGGGGGGAATCAGGAGAGATGGAGGGAAGGAAGGTTAGAAAACCTGAAACAGGAGACAGAGTGTGAATGCAGTGAACTGTACATGTGCTCCATTAGAGCCTCTTTCTCCTCCAGATATCTACACCCATCCCTCTTTCCACAACTTTGCCTGTCTCTCACTCACTCCCCCCCACCAACTCCTCACCTTGCCACCCCCTCATTTTTTTTTACCTCCCCCTTTGCCTTGCTTCTCCCTCCCTCTTTCACCTGTCTGTCAGAGAGAATCGATGGCTCGGAGACCCTCTTAGCGCCTCTCAGCAGGCTGCATTGGCTCATTCTTGCACAAACACTCTCAGGAGCACACATGCACATTCACACATGCTCTCACGCACACACCAACACCCACACTGCCACCGCCGCACACATCCAGTCATGCAGTGATACTCCCCTACAAGCACACACAGCCTCTGCATCTCTAGCTCACTGCCTTCCTCTCAGTCACACACACACACACACACACACACACACACACACACACACAGCCACAGCCTAATGAAACAACTGGGCTATTGATCAGCGCCATGAATGTCAGACAGTTCAAAAGTCCCCCCCACCACCACCTCCTCCTCCTCCCTATTCTCTAACCTGTCAATCAAACTCCAAAAGCCGACACCTTTAAGAAAACAATCTCATTATCTTGATCTGAAGCGCTGTCTATGTGAGGGTCCATCTGGACTTTAACGCAGCAGCTACACATATGCCGCATCTCCCCTTAAATTAAACTGACAATTCTTTTTTTTCCCATTCCCCACTGTTCACTTAGCTACTTCACAAGCACAGCAGAGATATTTTTCTATTTTCTAAGTCTCCTCGTTGTTCTTTCGTCCTCATCTGACGAGTCTTTCCTCTTTTTTTTTGCCCTCTGCTAGATGGAAAAAGGAGAAATTACTAACCTTGTTTTCCGGATCATTCCACCACGACTCCTGGAACCATCACATCGCTCTGTCTCCGCGGCTCTCACTCTATCTCAGCTCCGTGGAAAAACACCCATCGCTTTCTCTCTCCTCTCTATCTCTATCTCTCTCTGTCTATCTCCCTTCTCTCTCTCTCTCCCTCTCTCTCTCTCCCCTCACTCGGTCTCGACAGCTGCAGCGCTCTGTCTGCCTCCTCTGTCGCTCTTCCGTCAGGCTGATTGAATTTTAAGTCATGTTAATCCCACAGAACAGGTACTGAATGAAGGAGGGGACAAAGGAGAGAGAGAGAGAGAGAGAGAGAAAATAACAGAATGCCGGGAGTAAGCTGGGCTGTATTTTTAGAATTCTCCTCTCTCCTTCAGGCTGGTTTCTATCTTTTTTTCTTCTTTTACTTGTCCTGCCTCTACCAAGTCACTTTTTCCTTCATTCATCCATTTATCTGCTGCTTTATCCTCTTGATTTTTCTGGTTTCTTTGCCCTTATCTTGTAGAGAAGAGAGAGCGAATCCCGAAGAGAAGCAGGAAAGAGTACCGAGATCCGTCTCCAGCAGCGTCAAGCATCAGACTGAAAGAGAGAGAGAGAGAGAGAGAGAGAAAAAATGCACGAGAGAGAGAGAAGCATGGAGATGAGGAGCAGGAGGGATGCAGGGGTGAGGCGGCAAGGGGTGGTGGGAAGGAAAAAGAAAAGAGAAGAGGGTATGATGTATTGCGGGAGGAGAAAGAGAGAAGATTAGGAGAAATGAGAAACTGGGTGGAGAGAAGAGGAAGATGAGAAGAGGGCAGAGGACGACGGTTATAGAGGATAGTGATCGAAAGTAACTAAATATATTTACTGAAGTATTTATAGAACAAATGTAGAGTTTGTTCTTGTATTCAGAAATACAGTGTCAAGCTGAGCTCTGTGCAAAAATGAAACAAAAGATTTGGGCTGTTTTTAAAGATTTAAGGCTGGAGAAAGATGCTCAGCTACTTAGCAGATTTAGCAGCCTGAGTTCAACAAGTATGCTAAAAAAAGTATTGAAAGACACATTGGATAAAATGCCCCTCTTAAAACAAGAAGAAAAAAACTTTTTTAAAGGAACTTTTACCTTGAAATAGTGAAAAAATCTGCCAATAGAACAAGTGAAAAATGGCTTGCTAAGATTTCTTGAAATAAGATAGAATATTGAGATCTTAAAAATAGCTGGGAAAACTTATTTTAAGCTATATTTTACCAGGATTGTCAACCTTAGGTGCTTAACCCTCCTGTTGTCTTCATTTACAGCACCAAAATATTGTTGCCTTGTCTGAAAAAAAATAATTCAGCCAAAAAAATCCCCATATTTATTTAAATTTACAAAATCTTCAGGAAGAAAATTCCTTAAGTTTCCCTTAAAAGTTTTTTTTTTAAACCCTAATTTGGGAAAATATCTAAACTGATTAAATGATTCCATATATGTCAGTAAAAATTCTAATATTTTCTTTAAGAACATTTGGGGAAAAAATCAGCTGGATTTTGGTTGATTTTTTATTTTTTTTTTCCCCGAACGTTCTTAAAAAAATTCGTTTTTCCACCAAAAAATGTTCAAAAACGTCCCAAAAAATTGAAAATGTGGAGGTTTTCACTATGAAAATATATATATTTTTTCCACATTTTAAAACTTTAAATCAGAGTTTTCTTGTAAAATTCAACTCAAAACAAGATCATTTCAAGATTGTGTGACTTAGCAAGATATTTAAGATGCATTGTCTTAAAACAAGTCCCTCCATCTTGCTGAAATTGTCACTTGGTAAGTGAATTTATCTTAAATCAAGTGGGATCAGACATTTTGACTAA
Organism: Acanthochromis polyacanthus; assembly: GCF_021347895.1. Taxonomy (NCBI): domain Eukaryota; kingdom Metazoa; phylum Chordata; class Actinopteri; family Pomacentridae; genus Acanthochromis; species Acanthochromis polyacanthus. The sequence continues at coordinate 8,696,027 of NC_067135.1, read as the reverse complement.
AAAGACAAAATAGACTTGGTAAGACTTTGAGTTTTCGCAGTGCAGTGTCATTTTTCCATCTTTTACTCTGTATACTTCAGAACTTGTACTCGTAGCTGTGGTTGTGCTGCTTCCATAGCAGTGCATGACTTTGTTGCACTGAAAAATGAGCCCACAGGAGCAAAAAACACCCAGAATCTGCTCGGGGTTCAGACGGTTAATGGGGCTCTCAACAATAAAGACATAGAATGTAGGGTTCATAAGCGGTGTCAACTGTTTAAAGCCAAAGCATTTACAGCTGAAAACCAAAATACTAGCAATGAAATGTACAAACGGGGATAAAGATGTACACTTTCTGCAAGTCCCTCTGCAAATGCAAAGAACAACAACAATAAAAATGCTTGCGATAAAAATGGTGCATACTTTGTGCTTTCTCTCCTGTTCACATCTGGCCGAATGAGAGCGCTGCAAATACCCCAAATCTGTTTAAAATGACTGATCACCATTTGTTTAAATGCAAAAAACTATTTTATCTTAGTCATTCTTACATACATATATAGACTCTCAAAGTGCTTTTTGGTTCTGAAACTCTTGAGTCAAATTTTAAATGAAGGATTTCTGTTTTGTAACGGCTTTTTTTTGCACCGTAAAGGATCTGAGTCCTTCTCAAACCACTGATTTTGAGTTGGGGTGGAGAGAAGAAAGAGGGAGAGATTGAAGAAGAGGAGGAGAAAAAAGTCGGCTGGTATGACAAGCAGAGGCGAAGCTCTTAGTGCCTGGAGCTACTGTGGGTCAGACCGGGATGAGAGGGGGAGCAGAGGAGGATGATTAAGAGAGAGTGAGCACATGAGAGCAGACTTGTGAGGACAGGGAGGTAGAGATGAGAGAAGAGGCCAAAGATCTCTGGGGCCGTAAGGGAGATAAGTGAGGAAGAGATGTTAGCGAGGGACAGAAGGGAGGAGTGGATGGAGTGATAGGAACAAGTGCAGCAGATACCACTTCAAACGGTGGCCGAGCACTTGATTTCCCTGCCACGCTGGTAGCTGCTGGAAATAGCTGTTTAATGGAAACCGTCTGCGGGTGCGAGTATGTGTGTCGGTGGGTGTCCCATTACTAAGGCAGCACCGGTAACATCAGAGCTATTGGATGTTGGAATTAAGTCATTTCCAATATTCACATATGTGCAGTTCTATTTTGCCAACAGAATCACACACTGAAGATAAAACATCAGTAAGATAGGAATGAAAGATTGTTTAAAAAAAAAAAAAAAAAAAAGAGGTCAGAGATGGTATTTGGTTGTGTTACGGATGGACTGGTTTTTCATGTATCTCAATTTCCACCCAGGAGTCAATTTTCGTCCTCCATCTTTCTCAATCTATGCTCCTATTCCTTTTTATTTCTCCACCGTTCAAGCATTTACCTCTCATCTTACTATCATACATATTTTTTGTTTCCTGAATTTATTTTCTGTCCCTTGCTTTCTCTTTCCTTTACTTCCTGTTGTGTATTGCTGCGGCCCAGAGTATTTTTAACCTAGTAAGCCAGACTTCCCTCTAAGCAAGGTCCAGCAAGGAGAAGTTTGATATATCATTTCACTCAGTCGTATCCCGTTTACAACGCTCGATTTGGTGGCTCGTTGATTCACAATTAATCAGAGCTGTGGTGGTGCAGCACCCGGTTCTCGTGTCAGAGAGTGACCTTGCTGAATGAAATAAACTAGCATGACCTGCTGCTGGGTGATGGATGAAGCGAGTTCACCAGCCAGGAGAAAATGTCATTACTGACCGAGTTACTAGTTTAGTTGTAAGCCAGTAATCCACAGCTATAATTCAGGGCAACGCACATTTAGAGCACTTGTGATTAAAATTAAATTTCTTTGCAGATAAAATGCAAGAAACCAATCATCTCCCGAGTGGAGGTCAGGAACTTTGTGTCCTCAGAACTTTTTCTGTGACCACAGATCAATGTGGTTAAAGTAAAGCACACAGGGGAAGTTTTTTTTTTTCCTTTCAGGACTGAGAACTAAGCGGTGAGATTGGCAGGATCTTTAGTTCATTCTGAGTAATGCTGCACTTAATCAGAAAGAGGGCAGACCTGTTCTGGTTCGGTCAGGCCAAATTAGCCCTCAAAGTGAAAACAGTTGCAAGGGAGTCGGCCTACTGACCCAGGCCTGAACAAATCCATCGACTTTTTTTTGGCTGCAAATTGGTTCAGTGGTCGACTCGCTGGTGGTGTCAACAAACTGGAAACATCTCAGTGTCAAGTATTTATGTGGCTCACTAGGGTGCATGCTAACACTTTAGCAGATGGCCTTTCTGTTTAATACTGCATGAGTTTACACCAAGGGCTTCATTACGAAGCATCTGTAATGTGAACATACTTGACATGGTCAGGCTTTGTTATGCAGGCTTTAGCAGTTCCCTTAGTGTTTGGACACTGACAAATTTTTGGAATTGAAATGGGGGAAAAAATACCACAGGGTTTTTGTGCTGAGTGTCAAAGGGGAACAGCTCAGGAAGAATGTGCACGATATAATGTAGATGTCAACATCCTCAAACGCACCTAAATCAGTCTTGGCTTAAAGGTAACCTCTGAGTTTTGACCTCTAGACAAAATCTACAGAACAAATCAGATTTGTTCCAGCATATCCCTCAACAACCTGCCTCTGGTCCTTGTTTTGTCCCTCCTTGACCACTGTTAGCAGCTACTCACTTCTGACTGACCAGAGCAAGCCAGGTTATTTCAGAGGTGCTCCAGTCATCTGACCATAGTAATTTGACCCTTGTCAAGGTTGCCCAGGTGTCCACCTGCCAATTTGTCCTGCATCCTGCACACTGAGTACTAAAACTGACTGCTCACCTGCCACCTGAAGCAAATAGCTGTACTACTATTTGTCTCAATGCTTTGCATGGATGTTTCCTCCCAACAGACAGAAAACGACAAGTTTGGCAGAAAAGTGTGCAGCTTAAATAAAAAACCTTGACAGCAGCTATAGAACATGTCTCTGCAGCAACAAGAATGTATATTAGTGTGTGTGTGTGTGTGTTTATGTCTGAATGTGAAAGAGAGAGAGAAACTTTTGTGCAGTTTTACAGTAAAGTGAAATAATGTTTTGCATTGCAGATGTTTAGCTCCTTATCCATCATGCAGTATCATCAAGGAAGCACGACCCCAAATATCCAGAGTCATGATGAACTTTACTAACAATAACAGGCAGTCCTGCAGCACATAGTATCGTCCCTGCACATCCCAGATCCCAGTATAATTGACTCTAACTGTAACCCTCAGTAAGTGAGACAGAAACAACTGAGATGTCCTGCAGTGATAGCTGGTCGGGTCAGTGCTAACAAAGTTACCATTAAAGTGAATTAATTACTGACCCTCAATTTTTGCAGCCAATGAGCTAGGTTAGATTAGGAATGTAAAGAATGAGTAAAATAAGAATCAGTTTATTTGAATTACAAATTAAACAGCAATTAAAAGCTACTTCTTTTAAAACTGCTTTTCAACAGTTGTACTATGGTGAGCTTGTGTGTAGGTAGACAAGGAGACAAAACATGTGGTTTAACAATGTATTTCCAGCCCCCATGTGCCCACAGCTGCAGGACTGGTACACTATTTACTATGGACTCATTCTCAGGATATGAGCACTGGCCAGAAGCCATTAACCGCTACAGAAATCCCTGTCATGGTGACCCGTTGCTCATTAAACGACCTGAATACTCTTAATGCCACTGAAACACCCCAGATCTCATCATCCATTTACAGTGATCAATTCAAATACAACATAATTAAAATAAGAATATGGATCTGGACACTAACATTTTGATGGTTCTTTTGTTTCGCCAACACAGAACTGCTCATAGACCAAGCACCTCTTCATCTGATAATGGTATTAAACAAAGCAAGCAAGCTGCATTCTGCCACAGCTGCACTTTGATATCAAGATGATCAGTCTACATGATGGAGTGATTGTTCATTAAACATTGTGAACATTAGTCCAGCTGCTGGAAACAGCTGCTTAGCTGGAAAAGATTATCACGAATACTGTTGCAGCAACTTGTGCTGCTGCCTCTAAAGTGTGTTTGCGCACAGCAGAGCACGGCCGATACACTTCATTTTAATTCCAATATTGCTGGAAGCTTGAAATCAGAGTCCTGCTCCTTCTATATGTTAGCAGCATTAGCATATCTAGTGTTAGCATGAGCAAAGGCAAAACTACAATATATTTTCTCACATGCATGTCGTATATCTTCTGCCTTATCAGCTAATACATTTTTAGTCTGTTAAATTATTAACTGCATTTCATTGATTAATAATTAATCATTACCATCTCTGGAGACCACCTGGATCACAGTAGAGCTGTGGCTTCTCTGGGATGCTTGGAATAATCTACTTGAGTTTTAAAAACTGGAAGGAAGCATACCAAGAAGAACAGCTGCTGTTTTAAGGTCAAAATGTGGTCAAACCAAATATATAAAGGATTTAATTGACATTTTTGAATTTTTTATTGCGCTTTGATTGAAGCTGGAAAATAGACTATTTCTGGATTTTATTTAAACCATCTTTGCTTTACTATCAGCTCTACAGCAGCCTTGTCTGCACCTCTCCTCCGCTTGATGTTTGTCTGTCATTTGCCTGGCTTGTCACAAAGTGAGGACATTTTTCCGTGTGTGTAAATGAGTCACAGTGAAGTTTGAGAGACACGGTGACTAAATATACGCAACACTGAAACACGAGCAAATGCAGTCATTGCGCACCAGTGCATGTAAACACATCGCACAGACTCACCAACGTGTTAAATGCCCCCGTTCACACACACACACCCACACAAGCTTCACACATGGACATACATACATGGAGCATACATTTAACACAGTCTCTTTGCAACCAACATACAACACACTCGGAGCCTGATTGAACACACAAACTTACCATAGTATCACGCAATGAGGAGGACATGGCGATCACACCCCGCCACGAGACGCACACCTTTCACAAGGCTAAATGAACCGCACTCACACTCTCACTCACACTGGCACCCTCGCTCAGCTGTGATGTGAGGGGGTAAATGGTGTGGAGGTTGAGATCGAAGGGCAGATCCCCCCCTCTATTTGTCTCAATTTGCGGATAATGAGAGACAAGGACAGACACACACAGTCGCACACATGTGCACGACAGCCACACAGCACCGTCTTCTAATTTTGTTCTTGGAGCCGTTTGCATGTCATTGTGCTTTTATTTATTTCCACTGCATTAGTAATAGTGTCTCCGAATGATTTCCAAGTTACTGCTGGCAGACCATTTACCCGCCATGGGCTGCCATAAATGAAATACAAGAAAAACATGCTGGGCCTCATTTGTCTGTATTTCTGTATGTGTAAAACCTTGACAAATGTACTCAGACGTACAGACACTGGGCAGAAATGCTTCAGGGACATGTTGGTTGAAGAAAAAAAAACATGCAAGCCAAATATTACCAAGAGTGAGTTGCTTTATTGCGTTATGTACTGCTGGAATTTACAAGTGAAAACAAACAATGCATATGAGGCAACTATTAACTTGGTGTGCGGGAGACTGCACAAATGGGCCTGTACAGAATGCAATGAGCTGTTATAAAAGGCTGTTAAATGTCAAAATATAAAGCTAGGAGGTCCAAATGAAAAGATTGCAAATTAGATTTTGTTTGTTGATTGTTTCCTCTAAAACAAGCTGCGGTTTCTTGGCATCAGCTCTGTGTTAGAAAAGCAGGGATATGTCTGTAATACACATAAAACCAGTACAATGACAAATGTACATGCAGATAAATATCAGATCATAGTGAATAACCAGCGAAGGACAAGTGCTGTAAAGATTCTTTTATGCCTAGTGTCTTTGAACTGTTGCATTAATGCCACTGTTTCTGTGCTGCTATATGACACAGTTTACTTTCATCTCATTTTAATAGTGCGGCTTCACTGTGGGCCCGTCCTTGTTTGAACCTCGCAGTCAAAGCTCTTCTTTGAGTTGCTCTTTTTTTAGCATCGAACAATAGATCATGTACAGAGATGCTTTCCCCCCAAAGAAATATGTTCCACTCTACAAATTGCATTTGAAGCACAAGAAGTTTGTTTGTAACCTCGAGAATACCTTGTCAAGGCGATTGCACCGAGAGAGTAGATTCAAGTGTTGCACCAGCTGACATTTTTGGCGTTTCATCGACCGGTCGGATTGCAGTGCTTTGCGAAATGCTGTTAAACCTCGAATACAAAGTCTTAGTGTAATTAAGGACTGAAATGTTCTTCAGCTGGTTAAAAGCATGTTCTGGGTGTTTTTGCTTCTGTCATATTTTTACTAACTGTGGGGTCATTTGTCACTGTAGTATAAAGTTCTGCACCTCTGTGGAAACAACATAACTGTGACTAGAACGAGAGAAAACTCAAATGTCTCTGATGCAGTATGACACATTTGTAATACCATAAATCACAAAAAAAGTTAAAAAAAAAAAATGGAATCAACAACATTCAGTGCCCAGGTGTCCACAGGTGGTACCAATAGTGAAAAGAAAAAAATGTTGATGCTAGATACTCTAAATGTTTTACTACTTAAATTTTTAATTTGCCCCGTACTTGTCTCCACTGTGTAAACACTGTGTGCAGTTCACCCGAGTCCTTTGTGACTTCCTAATTGTGCCGAAGAGTCCGGAATATTTTTTATTTTATTTTATTTTACAGATTCTGCTTAGAACAAACTTGTTTTTGGCAATTTTTAAAATGAGGCATGTAGAAGAAAGTGATTCTGATGGAATATTATGATTTTTTTTTTTTTTAAGCTTGGATTTTGTTAAGTTTCCTGGCTGAATAATTCTCTGTTTTGACAATTTGTGGCTCAGATAAATGGTGCAATTTTGGCAATTTTGTAAAACACCCCACCCCCTCAAACATACCAGTGTGTTTGGCTTTCAGAGGGTTAAACAATAAAACTAAAATTGCACATAGCTTACTGCAATTAAGCTTATTCTGACTATGAGAATAATTGCATTATGAGGATCAGAGCATGTTGTTTACATGGGCTCCACCTCAGTCACATTACTGAAATAATCGCATTATGTTTGGATTATTGACTGCACAAGTCAACAGCAAATAGACATTTCTCACAGCAAGACGTTGACATGTTAAATGCAGGTGTAACTAATAACATTAATAACCGGCTGAAGTCTGCCAGAGCACCGGTGTTGCTTATGCTGGCTTTACTGGCACAACTAAATGGAACAGAGCCATGTTTCACCTGTGCTTCCCCTGCTGTTCAGGCTCATAAAAGTCTGGAAACTTTGCGAGTTGCTGCAGTCAGACAGACATTTCAGCACCACGGTCAGCGCTCATGAGCTGTATGTTAGATTGCATATAGAGAGCAGGAGGAGGAGGAGCCCTGATCAAAGAACATTAACAACCCAAATGTGAACAGCTATAAATACTGACGAGAAAATCACAAGCAGCCATGATAAGCTATAAAAATATGCAACTAAATAATGCATGATGTTCTGTGCTGAGAAAATCTAGACAGTTATAGTACATTCGGTAAATAACAAGCGGCTGTTAGTCATTTGGTGTTCTGAGCTCCCCTTAGTCCCTGAAAATAGAGACCACGGATGTTTTAGCATTAAGGGCGTCACGCTGAGCCATAGATGGAGGGGACGGATTAAATATGGTCTTGCTGGTTGAGTCAACAATTCCGTTTTGGTTTGCTTTTAAAATAGGAGTCCGGCTATCTTTGCTCAATATTTATTAGCGCAGGAGCACGGATGAATCTCCTGCTCAATACTGACGGTAATCATCAGTACAGACAGGCCCATGAGATGAGATGGGTTACTTTCACAGAACAATACTGAGACTTTATCACGATGCTAAATTGAGGCGGCATTGAAGAGATTTTATTTTATTTTTTTTGCCAACATCATACAGAATGCGATAAGGACGAGACACTTTGATCTCTAGAAAGCCACATGTGAATCACTGAATCCTGTTTTGCATGCTCCTTCTTTTGTAGTCAGTCACCTAAAGTAAGGTAATTATAACATCTTTATTTTTATGCACGCTAATTGAGCAGCAGGGTATCAGGAAAGAATTCTTACTGGTGATAAACAGTAAACTAAACTGCCGGCTTCATTTCTACTGTGTGCATTGTAAATTGCAGTCTGTTGTGTTCTGGAGAACAATATGAAGGTGCTAAGAGGAGAATAAAATCTTTCTCCAAACTCTAACATCCACTTTCACATGTTTGCCTTCTTGTTACAGCTGTAATTGTCTTGTACCTGCTTCTCAAGACAAATATTTCACCTGATTTATTGTAATACTTCGACGTAATTTGAACAGCGCAATCTGCTGTCGTGTGAAAACATTTGTCGCTGTGAGTGGTGATGCTTGATGAATATTTTGCAGCTTTTACAGTCCAAGCCTGACGTTGAAATGTGTTTGAACTAATACACTACATAACTTTGGAGTGTTTTGTCAGAAGTGTCTAACTAGACAAGTGAACAATGTTGGGCTACAGTTTTCCTGTAAGACTTCAAGTTCCCTGCCTTTTCTACTCTTCTGCTCCCCTTTTTATTTGGTCTTTTATATTCTTTCTGCTTTTTAGATTATTTAAGGCATATGGCAGAAACGGCTTCATATACTGGAAAATATGTTGATATTTTGTTTTACAATTTTGAAAAATATGCGATCATTTTCTCCAAATGGCTTGAATAAATCTGATTGGTAAGAATTAATTGTTCTAGGATGACTGGGGTGATTTTGTAGGTGAGTGCATCCAAATAGAGAATGAAAAATCTGTTTTAAAAAGCTGAAAAATTACTTCAATGTGAATTATTTTGAGTGTAAACTGTTTGGAACCTTTCCTTTTTTTTGGACTGTTTCTGGTCTGCATGGTCATTTCTGTCACTAAAACATTTCCATACAACTGAGTTCTTTTTGCTACCAGATCTTACTTTTTAGTGTGTTTTCCTCTTCCTTGCTCATGTTTCTGTGCACATGTGGAGAATGCATGTCGACAAACTCCACATCTTATAAATAAATTTGTATCCAAGAACCCCTAAATTAAAGTAAATTATCACATTTCTCTTGTAGATCAGTCACAGGAAATGAGAACTGTGTGAGTTTTTGTTTTATATCGCTCTAAAAAAAGTTGTTTCAGGATGTGTTTGTGTTAATTTGCCTCACTTCACGCCACACTTCCTTTCATCTCACTGTTAACTCACGCTGAGATCACAATGTCGATGCTGTAATGATATATTGTGCAGCTTTAAACATACTGCACATAGCTTTTTAAAACATTTTTTTTTTAAAGAACCACTGGGTCTTGTATTGACTCACAGGGATTGTTGAAGAAGTAATTTGGTGTCAAATAGTATGTAGTTATGTATGACCTATGGGATATGAAGTAATATTCTAATCTGTCTCTTACATCAAGTAGGTTTGTTTATCTTCTAAGTGTTAACTGTAGCTAGCATTACTCCTTTGCTTACAAAATTGAATCTGTGTAAACTTTAAATGGACAATTATTCCACATTTTCCTTTTATATAATCTCAGTTTGAAGAATCAAAAGCATTTGTGGCAGGTATTCATAATGAGACACATTTAAATGTTATGCAACTCTGCCTCCACTCACTGTGGGGTCTCTCAGCAAGACTATGAATTTCATATTTTATTCTTGCGCTTTAAGAAATGACAAAAACTTTAATCTATCCCAGCATGCTGTGAGCTTGTTCATTATAAATACTCCAGCGATTCCTGATGTCGGATTAACATTCATCGCACAGAGATGAAACCTGCTTTTGAGCACACAGTCGAGATGATATTAAACTACACATCAGCCCTAAAACTAAAATTATATTACGCTTTTGACAGGTCAACAAGATCCTCCGACATGAGTGAAAGTAGAGCAACAGAACCACCATCAGAAGTTGCTTTCATCAAAAGCCCACCGCCTGCAGCCCATCTGCTGACTATAATCTGAAATAGCAGACAAAAATGATTCAGCATGTATATCCAAATTAAATTCATCAGACTGCCAGTGGTTTGGAGCCTGAAAAGTGCTCCTTGCCCTCTTAAAAAATGATCTGTTCTTTGGTTCCCCTTTCTAACTTTCAGAGCTGCAGAGGCCGAGAGCACTGAGCACATCTGCTAACCCACTGACTGAATTTAAACGTGATTAGAGCAAATTCTTTTAACACAAGAACTCTTGGTGTTATTGTGTGAAAATTGTTTGAAGTGTTTATTCTGCTGACTGTAGCTGCTCTCTTCAAAACAAATGGAATTACAGAAAGCACACAAATCTACCAAAGACTGTGTTTTTTGTTATGAAATATCTATTTGTGATATAGCTTTAGCCCAACAGGCTCAAGTTCTGCTACTGCTGGGTGCCTGTGTGATGGGGTTAGTAATGAGCTTTATTGAGCTGGGATCCCAGAGTGAAACTATGAATTCCTAATGTTTTCTGTAGGCACTAAAAGGTTGAAGATCTCCTGCTGCTTTATGCTACATGGGAGCTCAGATAGACCGCTGGTTCAGTTGTTTGGGCTTTTTTTTTTTTTTTTGGAGGGGGGAGGGAGAATAGAGTGAGATGTTAATTTGAACAAATAATAACACAACATCTTAAAAATCCAACAAGATCCCAGACTTTGATCTTGCTGGATCACATGATTTCAAGTCTGGTCCTTGCTCGTTTTGATTCACAAGTCCAAGTATAATTAACACAAAAAGAGCAAACGCCTGCTAAGTGAGTCTGAGACAACACGCTCTGTGGGTTTGGAGTACATCACGAGGCGTTTAATGCGTCACAGACCTACTGCTTAAGGATTCCCAAAATACCACTAAGTAGCAATCTGTTTTAATAAGCTTGTGTCTCAGAGTCTCTAGAAGGGGCTAAAAAGGCATTCTTTCAGCCAGTTCAGCGCCATGTTTTCAGTGATACCCGGTGAGTCACACTGCTTAAGGAAAATGCACCAGGTATTAGCTGTGATTCCTGGTGAAGGTAGCTTCCCTGGTGGCCATGAAGCTGTCATCTGGCACGATCGGTTTAATATTTAAACTGTGTAGTCATTTTGCGATATGAAGCACATGTCAGGAAAATTGCCTTTCACATACCTGCCTTCATCATGTCATCTGTTTTAGATTGTCACAGAATGACTTTCCTCGGAGCGTGAACTTTGGCAACCCATTTAAATCATCTGGGATTGACATAAGTCTTTAAATCTGTGGTTATAGTTCAGTCTCTGCAACTCAAAAGAACACATTTTGTTGCTGTAAGATCAGCTCAGTCTCTGCAAGATGCTGCTCTTGCTTTACATTTTAAAAAATCTGATGTCCTATTAAACACTAAAATATCTTTTCTGCAGTCCTTTGTTAAACACCTCTGGCAATTTCAGCACCATGGTCAGCGTCAGCTCACACAACAGCGCCTCAATCAGACTGAGTTAGAAATAGTTCAGGACAAGCTAAGCCTGACGTATCTTAAAGTTTGAAATTTCCTCTCCTCCTCCTTTCTGTTCTGTGCATCGGTTTTTGAAGTGTTTCTGATATCAGTAAGGGATTATAGCTGCATTTATCTCAGATACACCCATGAATACAGAAAATTGTCATCCGAGAAAGCGAGCGCCTTTGTCAATTTATTTAATATGTTTTTTAGCGGACTCTTTCACCTCCTATGAGCTTATTTACTTGTACAATAGAAATATTTCTGCCCACAGCCCCTTTATGAAGTGCAAGGTGAAAATTCCTCTGCCATGGAGTCCTGATAGGAGTTATTACTGGAAAGATCACAATCGGATGTTTTTATTTCACTTGGGAAAAACCCTGGTGGCAAATGTCAAACACCTGATTCCAGATTTAATTTGTACACAGAGCCTTGAAATAGTCATGCACAAATTTGTTATCTTTTGAAGGGGCCTTGTGGTAAGACGGGGTTGAGGAGCGTGTGCAGACAAACATTTTCAGATTGTATTTCATGGCTGTAAAGGCTGCTGGAATTGGATCAGGATGGTTGGAGTGGTGAATAGGTATTGCCTACGTTCAGCAAGAGGACAGGACATAAGAAATAAATATGAAGATAGAGAGCAGAGAATTACAGCCTGACCTTAGTTGGGGAGTAGGAAATTTCAGTACAGACGTTTTTTTTTTTCAAGGCCGATGCCGATTATTTGTCATCAAAGAAACTAAAACTTACTCTTGAATCTTACTGTCCAAATTTAGCTTAACACAAACACAAAGTTACGTTAAAAAGCGTGCATACTGTAATAAACTACTCTGAAACTACAATACAGTTTTATCGGTAGTGCACTGTTGAGACTGGAGACACAAAATGATGCCAACAAGATACAAAACAACCAAAAAACGAGACAAAAAACAGAAGTGAGATACAAAACATAAAAGAAATTTAAAAATTATATAAATGAGATGCAGCATGACAAATTTGAGACAAAACATTAAAAACAAGACATAAAACACAGACAAACGAGACTCAAAACCACACAAAATAAACACACGAGACGCACGACAAAAACTGGACATATGAGAAAAACAAGACACCAAAGGACAAAAACATGACATAAAATATGACACAAAGCAACTAATGAAGAAGACAAGACAGAAAAGAGACAAAATTACACAAATGAAGCATGACAAAAATGAAAGTAAAACGGCACAAATGATAAACAGCATAACAGAAATAGGACAAACAATAGACATAAAGCCATACAAACAAGACACATAATGACAAAAACAACACAAATGAGACACAAAATCAACCAAAACGCAAAAGAACAGCAGTTTAATGTTGTCTGCAGTGGAAACACAATTAAAACTGTATTTTATTAGAAAGTCTAGTTACAGTATCAAACTGTAAACCTCATATTTTACTGCAGACAATATAAAAATCTATTAAATCCAAATCATTTTGCAGGAAATGTTATGTTTGACATGTTTAATTAAGATAACTTTTCAACATATATCCTTCAATGCCGATTGGCTATTAGCTGTGATATCCAATCAGATAGAGCTGTAGAGCATGTTTTAAATTAATTTCCTTCATCACAGATTCGTTTAAAAGAAACATATTACCACCAGTCAAAAGAGTGCAAACAAACACACAGTGGCTGCTCTGCTGCTGACCTTCCAATGGACCAATCAGCAGTAAACTCATTAACAGTCAACTGATGGCAAAACGCATCAGCAGCATGACACTGACTTTCTGCTGGCGTGTTCCTGCATATTTTTCCGCTCTTCATCCACACACGTCAGTGCATGTTTGTGTATTTGTCCGTGTGCGTTGCATTTAGAGCCTCAGGTTCCTGTGAGTCTCCCACTTTAAGCATTAGCTTGAAATTGTATGAATTTCTTTGCTGCTGCCTTTGGCTTTCTGTAAAAACCAGACTTGTGTGTGTCTGGATGTCTTGTCTGCTTGAGTAAATTTGTTGTGTGTGTGTGCGTGTTAGGTCCCTCGCATGTCAGCACAAGTGTGTATGTTCACACTTGGGGCGGATTGTGTGTGTGTTGATCTTGTTTATGTGTCCAAGCCAGTGGTTAAGGCATGACGGATGGGGATAGGGGAGACAGAGGAGGAGAGCAGAGAAAAGACGAATGACCTGACAGCTCCCCTATTCAACTCCTAATCACTGAGGGAGTGTGGAGGCTGTGTGTGACACAGGGAGGCAATGTGCGCATCAGGGAGGACACACAAATCAGGTGCTCTGTGTGCTGTGCATTAGTGCGTATTGCTTGAAAATCTGCATCTGTACTGTTTTAGTTTACACAGGTCTGCAAGCATAATGCCTCCGGAATAAAAGCTAAAAGCTTGTTTTGACCACTAAAAAAGAAAAATTAAGTCAATAGTGCTAATTAGCTCTGTTTTTCCAGATACAGTATTGGGTCAAAATGTAAAATTCAATGCAGATTAAAGAAAAATGTGGCATCAATCAAAACGAAATGTTTGATTCTGAGCTACCAGTTCTACCTCAAAAACAAGACACCAAATAATGCAAACAAAACACAATATGACAAAAAATGGGATGCAAAATGTCAAAGGGAGACACCAAATAACACAAACGAAACACAATATGAAAAAAAATGAGACAAAAGGGCAAAACCGAGACATAAAGCCACACAAAAATGAAACAGAATAACACACTAAACAATACACAAAAGAAAAACAAGACAGAACATTGCAAAAATGTGATACAAAACCTCAAAACAAGACACAAAGCAACACAAAAAGGGCACAAAATAACACACAAAAGAAAAACTAGACACAAAATAACACAGATGACACACCACAACAAAAACAAGGCACAGCAAAAACAGGACATAAAATGACACACACAAGACACACCACGACAAAACGAGACAGAAAAGGACAAAAACGAGATGAAAAGACACAAAAGGGACACACAAGACGGTAACTGACATGAAAAAATGCAACACAAAATGACACAAAAGAGACACAATGCCAAAAAGAGATGCAATAGGACAAAAACGAGACACAGTGACACAGCATAAAACAACACAAACGAGACACGACAATAGCAGGACATAAAATGAAACAAAACACATAAGGACAAAGACGAGATTAAGTGGGACACAAAAAGACACAAACATACCACCCCAAAAAACACACACACACAAAATGAGACACAAAAGGACAAAAGCAAGACATTAGACATGACAAAAATGAGATATAAACAACCAAATTAAATGAAAACTAAAGTAAAATTATATCCATAAACCTATGTGTTTATAATTAAACTTTATCATTAAATTACCCAATCAGCACTTGTCATTTGTTTTCCAATCTGTGTTATCAAAGTATGTAAGATTTAGCAAAGTTTTCGTTCTGAAGCAGATTGTGAGCCAGTGTTAATGCATCTTTTACTTCAAGAATCTCAGTTTGACAGTCAAAGAAATGAACACATTTCCACTGAGAGTGTTTTTCTTGAGTCAGTGTACATTATAGTGTGTCTGCTGCATGTGAGACAGAAAGTAAAACGGTTGGCAAGTGTTGATCACTAGGAAATGCTTCGCCACACTGAAACAGAGCTGCTAAGAGCCTGATCTCTGTAAGGAGCAGAGCAGTCTTGTTTACAGGAGATGCAGGTTCAGGTGAGCTGTGGATCAGAGCCTCAGAACAGGATTGCATCTAGCATATTCTCAGCTTTCAAGGTAGGCATTAGGATGTGTTTGCCAACTCAAATGTGGTGCCAGTTAATTAAAAGACATGTTGAGATTTCAGTCAGACAAGACTAACGCCTATCACAGATGTATACTAACACTCATCTCCTAATTATCACCTCTCTGAGCTTTGTCACTTCTGTAACAGATGAGTGTGATCATACTCGTCATTATGCGACTCAATCCAAACAGCTTTGCATCCGTGAAGTGGCTTGTCGTGATCGTGGTGATTCTGTTTGTCAGGGTGCCTCTCTCTCTCCTTAAATTTTAAAGCCCGTATTGATTATTTCTGTGGCCTCCCTAGTTAACTTTGTTTCTGTTCACCTTTCCCACCCTGAAGCCAGATCTGCTCTATTTGATCACTTTGGTAAATAAGAACGTCACTGGTTCAATTTCAGCAGTCTGTCTTTGTGGCCGTTTGCTGCTCAATGTGTCTTTTTTTATGTTGCGTCTCAGCTGCGCTTCGACAAGGCGTAACATCCCTGTTCAATGTGGTGGACAGGGCAGGTATTTGTCTTGACACTTGTTTGTGAGGTGCTGTTGAGAATTCCTAGTTTCTGTTTGCAACTTTGCTACCTTTGCCCTGAGAAAGTTCACCTTTAGCTTCCCGTTTGCAGAGAGCTGTGCCCCCACTGAACCTTGACATAGTGTCAGGTGGAGTTTGGTTAAGGTTCGGCTTAAAGCAGCTCAAACATTTCTTCGATAAACTTGCTGGTGTGATTATGAACTTGGCATGAAATTATGAAAATGTAGTAAGGGATTTAAGGTTTGTAATGCACCTCAGTGCCCTGTGGTAGACTGTATCCAGTATATTGTAAGTATTAGGAAAAGGCTTGTCATTCTACCCAACACAGGTATACCAGCAGTGGCAGCAAGACTCTTTTTGGTCTTAAATGATAGGCAAGACTCTAAAATAAAATCCTAATTTCAAATTTTTCTTTTTCCATTCACCAATTACAATAGTTTCATAGCTTTTTTTTGTGATTTGCATGACATTTGCAGCTAACGAAGTCCTGGTTTAGCCACAGAGTGGTATATCACAGTGTCATCTGCATAAAAGTGGACATTTTATAGTTAAGATTGTTTGCTGTCATTTATTATTCAGTATTTCCTCATTCCATTTCCCTTGATAATGCACACTTCAGCTATTGTAGATTACCTGAAGTGTTGGATTAGCTCTTACTGTTTAGTACTGTAGCAACCAAAAGAGGTGGACACTACCATGATGGCAAGCTGAGAGCCTTGGTGGAGTTTAGCCTGAAAAGGAGCACCATGACGAAGACGTTTTAGATTTACTGACATTTAGCAATTGCAGGAGTGTTAAAGTTGGCTAAACCTGAATTTTGAGTTGTTTTTGTGGCTTTTGTTGCATGTAGTAACAAGAATAAACTAAGAATCTGGCTTAGGTTTAAGCTGCTGTGCTGGAATCTTTGGATGGATGTGCAAAGTGAACAGTAGTGGTCCCAGGACTGACCTGTGAGGCACACCTTTGGATACGCCAATGAAATTACAAATGATCAGACATTCCTGCACAGTGCTGTCAGTTGTCTAAAGAGTCAATAAAATCAGCAACTACTGTTAAAGGACCAACATCTGTGCTATATAGTAGGATACAAAAAATCAGATTTTCTATCTCAATTAAGGACAACAGGGCAGGTGAAAAGAACCTTATTTTCATCTAACCCTAACACATTCTGTCTGTACAGCTCTGAGCATAGCTAGTTGAGTTGCAAAATTTAAATAGTATATCAATATAACGCAGTCTGGTCAGTAACATGGTGACAGATGCTTTTTTCCCTCCGTTTTTTTCCATCATCACCTTACTGAAAAATTACATCCAGTCCCAATGTAGACAGATTGTAGAAAACGACAATACATAAACTGGCAGGTGATGCATTTAATTTTCTGCCCTGACATACCCAGACTGCATTTTACTATCGGATATAAATTCTGTTAACAACATTTGGTTGTTGGGTGCCAACTATGGCACTCCATATGAAGCAAAGAAATACTACTAGCTTTTGATTATACTGCTACAAAGTACTTATTTAAGTGTGTTTGGGTGTTTTTTTGTGTAAAGTCCAACTTAAATTGGAAATAATGTGGCACAAATTACCTTTAGCCTACTAGCCAAACTAAAGTGATGTGTTTAAGTGACTTGTCTGCAGTCGAGCCAGCGGCCTGGGATGTCAATACTTAGCTCATCGTTGCTTTGGCAGTCATGAGAGAGGCTGATTGCATCAAGAATGATAACGAGCAGCTGTGAGCAGAATAGCAATAAAACCGACTTTTCTAGTGATAAACTGAGTGCTGTGAGAACCAAAGTGGTGACGGACACAACCAGATGTCGGTTTTTGGTGGGTGATGAAGTGCATGTTATTTAGCTTGTCCCAAAAAAAGTAGTGATTTCTGATGGAGGCTCGTGTGAGAGTTCAGTTGTTTTATATTGGAAAGTATGCATATATGTTTAAAATAAAGCCTGTTTAATCATAAATTCAGATTTAGTTCACCTTATCACACTTCTATCTACAGATTTTGCCTGTTTTGTTAAATATTTAAATCACAAACTGTTACTTCACATGTTGACTGATTAAAAAAAAAAAAAAAAAAAAAAAAAAAAACAGGCCAAAACTTTTGATAATGTCCACATCACAAATATGTAGTTTAATATTTTTTTAAATAGAAAATATATAAATAATATATAAAAATAAATCATTTACATAAAATTGCATCCTGTTTGTTGATAAGCATTTTAAAAAATGAAAATGACAAATTGTACGTTGCATTTTTGCAATGTGACGAATTAAATTTTTTTACTGTATTTAAATAAACAAAAATGTTATTTTACACATATTTGCTGTTATATGGAAAAAAAAAACATTGCATTTTGAAGACTGAAACATTGCAAATAATACCGATAAAGTGTTATTTTAGAGGCTTTTTTCCTTTTTCTATTATTTACTTCTCCTACCTGGTAAAATCACAATCATCACACATGATCTCTACAAAATCTAAAATAAAAATAACTAGCTCAGCTAAAAATAGTGTTTACATCAAACATCTGTATTTTTTGAAATGTACAGTTCTTTCACAAAGGTGGAGCATAAAATTACACTATTTTTGCTGTATTTAAATCGGCACAATTATTGTCATTTTACAGACTTTGTATGTTTTGTAAATTATGTCTGACATCTGATAAAATCACACAAAGAAATATTAATTTACATGTTGACTGTAAAAAGAAAAGGCCAAAACTATTCTGACACTGTTCCACTGTGTTCAAATCAGTATTCCACCATTATTCTAACATATTTTTCCTGACACTTTTGCTGCCAAAGTTTTTTTTAAAGATGTATTTTCTATTTTTTTTATAGTGCACTAAAAACTAACCCAGTCCTCAGACATCTGCGTGCTTGCACTCACAGTATGAAAAGCTTTTGGGAGCCACAATCAACACTGGAAAGAAAGTGTGTATATGTTCTGCATGCTGTGTGCATAGCTCTGAAAGCTGTAGCTGAGTGGTGGTTTCAGGGCATTCAAATCAGGGAAGGGCCTCCGTTGAGTGTGTGACATTACTGAGAATGCAATGAAGGCTGATGGAAAAATAAGAAGGGATACTGTGCAGTAGGAATGGAGAGCCCAAAGAGTCTGAGACTTTTTTTTTTAGCGTGTGCTACAGATCATTAGAGGAAACGTGGAGAAAGAGTGAAGCTAGTGTGTGTGCGTGATCGCCACAGGCAGACAGAGCTGGCTGATAATGAACACATTGATCTGGTACAGCAGAGAGGAAAAGGACAAACCTCCATGTATTAATAGCATCACCATCGTCCTCCATTATTTCAGAGTTTTTTTTATTAATGACCACTGTTTGTGTTGTCTTTCTTTCCTTGTCTCTGTCCTGCCACATCCCTCTTTTATTTATACCTTTTGATTGCTTCCCTCCCTCATGCTCACTTATAAAGTTTGTTTACTGTGAGGGCCCCAGGGCCTTTTTCAGGGTTAGTGTGTGGTGTTGTGTGAGTGTGTGTCTTTAATGTTGCAGGTTCCCTGGTTGGCTGGAGCTGGACTTAATCAAGAAACTAGAGGCAGCTGTCTCTGGCTTATATAAGACCAGCCTCATCCTGGTTGTCTGGAGGCTCCCTCTTCCCCAGCACCACTTCATGTTCTGTTTGAATTCTGATTTTCTATATAGTTTATTTATGGTTACCGGAGTTTGCCGGGGGGATTTTCTTTTTTCTTTTTTGTTTCTGCCAGTCTTATTTGTTAGATTTTATGTATTGTTACTTTTCTTAAACCTCTGAAGTCCAAAATCCACTTCCAAAAGTACCATAATTACATCATTTGTCAGAACAGGAAACTGTACAAACTGAAAAAATGATGAATTTTCAGCTTTCTGACAGTCTTTGAAGTAATTGTGGGGAACTTTCGATTTTGGTGTGAAAAAAACAGTCACAAAATGTCGGACTTTTCAGCTGAACTGCAGGTCAGAGGACAATAATGAAAATAAATTAAAATGTTACTAATAAAATATCTTTAGTATATAGAGCCACTATATTTTTTAATATTGGTAACACATGTGAGTACTTACAAAATGTTGTACATGTTGATTCTGTGTTTTCTTTTTATTTTATTTTTTAAATAAAGAATCAATCAAATTCAACTTTTTAAATGGATTTTTTTTGCCATTGTAACTGTGCCTTACTGCACAAAAGGCATTGAGTTCTCTCTACTTCTAGCCGTTGTGGGTTTGTTTCCGTAGAGGTGCAGGACTTCATATCGCAGTGAAACATGAGGCTGCAGTGAGGAAAGGTTGTTGCTCTCATCTGTCACAAAAATATGAAGCCACAACTAATAGCTAGTTAGATTAGCATAAATACCAGAAAACTTACATAGCCTGCTAAGCTAAATACTAATCTTAGAGACGCTGTACGTCAATTTTGTTGCCTTTTAGAAACTGAACTAAACCAATCTGTTTCCATTCTTTCTGCTCATAAAAGAAAACTGATTTTTTTCAGCTAATATGTTTCTGCTATTTTTTCAAAATTTATTCTGACCCAGCCAGCTTGCTTATCCACCTTACATTTGGCTTGTTTTTGAGTCAAAACTAAGTATTATATAACAATTTCCATATTTCACATAGATGTTTTGAGATGTATGTAGGGCAGTTGTATATATTTTAATGCATTTGTTGTTGGCCAATACTGCTAATAGAAGGGAAGAAGACTTTGGCAGGTTTTTGAAGTCTTTGGGCTGAAATTCGTTTTTGTTTTTAGTCCACAGCTTGTAGCCCAAGGCTTGGCGGAGCAGCACAAGCCGTGTGAATCCCTCAGCTCTGTTCTCTTTCTGCTCTCCAGCTCTGCTCCCTGTGGCAGAGGGCTCAGAGTACACTGTCATTCTGTGTTTGTGACCGCTGTATACCTCAGAAAATGAAAACCTTTCTTCCCTTGCTAGGGATGTGATTATCTGGCAAGACATGGACTGCTTTCCTTCAATTTTATTTTGATATTAATAGTAATAAATTATATATATACATATGAGAGAGAGAAAAGGACAGAGATTTACATTTTTTCCTTTTTCCATCTCTTTGCATTTTGACTGTATGCGTCTTATTGTGGCTCTGTTGGCATGACTGATGTGTCCTTTATTGCCCAAGCACGTTGATCTCTCCACTACATCCCCCTCTCTCTGTGTTGGTAATGAGGTATGCGTCTGTGGGGTTTGTTTACTGCTCAACTCCCCTCTCTCAATTATGGGATTCCTGAGTGATTATGCTGTAGCAATTATTTTAAGTTGGCCTGGGTTTGACTGTCAGCTTAACACTAAAATTACGGTTGTAAATTCTATCCATCTGCATGTTATGTTTGCGTGTCACAGATACCCATCTATAGAGATGATGAGGTGGATGATACGGTTCTGGGCTGCTTTACATCGAAAACCCAGCAGGTCCTCCGGGACGTTCTCTTGGTTCTGAGCTGTCTGGGTGTGTGGAAGGAGTTTTCTTTTTAAATGTCACTTAAGAGTCCCACATGTCAGGTCATATGCAAAGACGTTTTTGGAAAACTTTAAGAAATAATCTTTCACACAGTTTACATTCCTTCACTTTACCTCCCTCCCTTGGGGACGTTAAACGCTGATAAATACTTTTAAATCCGCTCCAAGAATATATTAACATATCCTTTCACTCTCTCCCCTTTTGTGACTTTCTTCCTACTAATCTCTCTCCTCCTTCCTTTTCTCTGTCACTCTCCTTCCTCTTACAACAATTCAAAGCCGTCTATCCACATTGTTAAGACAGGCTTACAAGTGGGGAAAAAAATCAGCAACAAATCAAGTAATGAAATTAACTCCAACAATTACCCATCTTTCCTCTCTCCCCTCTCATTCACTCTCCCTCTCTTTGTTAATTTGGAGAGCTTAATTGGCGTGATAATACTTTTGAGGCAAACAAACAACAACAAAATAGAAATGGAATGTAATTACTTTCAGCAGTTGACTTCCTCCCAGTTCCCCGTGTGTGTTTGTCTATTCAAGCTGAGATTGTGCAGCGTTTGAGGTTTTCAGTTCCTGAATGAAGCTTCCATGAAACTACTACTTTATTACCTTTGTGTACGTACAGTGCTTTGTATTCACAAATGTCAAACGCCAACCTCTTGAGCAAGATGTCTTCTTTAAAATAAATATTTTCTTTCGAGTGCAAAATAGCACCTTCTCTCTGTTTTGAGTTCCTATGTGGTTAGATTTCCATTAAATTGTGCAAGAGGGGTTTTAAAAATCATAAATTGCTCAGTAAGAAGTTAAGTCTCCTTTGTTTATCTTTTCTTTCTCCAGACCAACATCCCTTTCCTGCAGAATGTTTTTGCAAACCACCAGTTCCTGCACTCCACTGTGGACACCCAGTTCATAGACGAAAATCAGGAGCTCTTCAACCTCAAACCTACACAGAATCGAGCCCAGAAGCTGCTGCACTACCTGGGTCAGTAAATACACAAACACCCTAACGGAAGTAAAAAGTCCAAATCAGTTCAGTTTCTTGAATAATTTCAGATTTTCTGCATTAATTGACCTCATTGCTATTCAAACAATATGACATTACAGCGGTGTTTTGGCCTTTTAGCAGAAATTAAAAGGTTAATAGCTTGGCAGCCACCTATTAGTGACAACGCTATCAAGGAATTATTTTTTCTGTGGTTTCCAGTTAAATAATGTATTAGCTTTAAAAAGCTAAAGAAGTCTCAAGAAATCAGAATTTGTTGAGAATTTTTTTTTTGCCTTTATTGTAAAAGACAGTGGAGAGAGAGACAAAAAATCTGGGTAGAAGAGTGGGGGAAGATATACAATAAATGACCATGGGCTGGATTCGAACCTGTGACCGCTATTTCAGGGATTGTAGCCCCCTGTTTTTTGGTCTCTGCCTCAGCCAGCTGAGCTATCTGGGTACCTTCTTCAGATACTTTTGAATGAAAGTGGTTAGGACCAACCTACCTATGAATATGAATGGTATAATTCAATGCACAATATAACCATAGACTTTCTAGCCTTCCAGTGAGGCTTAGATACAAAGAGAGAAGGTTTAAGCTTCTTCTCCTAAACTCTTAAAAATCATCTCTGCTCATTAGTCTCACATATTTACAATTTTTACCATGAGAATAATCCCTTCATGCTTTAAAATGGCTTTAATGGAACTTTAAGCGTCCTTTAGTACGTACATATCCATTTATTTAGTTTCCCCGCCTCATTGTCCAGCCTGATCTGCAATTTGGTGCAACTCTGCTAAAACACTGTAGAACTACACCATTACTGAACTGAAAACTAATCCTGAATTCAGGATAGGTTCTGAAGGTTTGATGTGAATGAAACCCCAGAAGACTAAATCTGTGTTTTTAAGATTTGTCATCCGTGCGCTACAACTGCAAGGTGGAAATGCTCAGCCCTAATCCAAGACAACAGGACAAAATGTCCCAATCTTCCTTGCAAAGACATGAAAATGTTTACATTCTGACAAAATGGGAGGATTTGGTCCACGAATGTGTATGCGTGCAGTGCAACACTCCCAAACACACACAGGAGTGGACTTTCAGAGGTGTACTGTAGCTGCCTGGGGCATGTTGCACAGTGCAGACGCCTGGTTCCTTATGGCTGTATAGAAGATACATGGAAGTAAAAGGACAGCAAAGAAAGAAACAGCACAAGTCTATGTCATAATACTCAAGTTCATGGGCAATAACAGTTTGTCATGTAGTGTTGCTTTACTAGCTCAGAATCACTGCAAGTATCTTTTTCTACCTCTCCCTCTCGATCCTCAGCTAATTTTAATCTTACTTTTATTACTATAATGTATTGTAGTGAGATGTTATGGCTTTTCTATTAGGCACTCCATTTATTCACATGTTGGGTGTTTTTTTTTCTGAGCAGTATCTGGCACAGGAATATGTTGTCAACATGTTCTGATCTTATTGACATGATATCAATGAAACCTCATCTCTGTATCAAAGTTACATATTTACAATTTTTTCCCATTAAAGAAAAGTCCATTGTTGCCTTAAAGCGTGCAGATCTATGAAGTCTTTCCCCCTTTTTACACTTACCCCTCCTCACTCGCTGCAACTCAAGCACACCAGCTCACCTACAACTCTGTTAATTCACTACTCTGTGATGTAATGGCAAGCTGTAACATTAGGCGATTCTTGTTTGAACACGAATCTGATTCTCAGGAAGAATAACAACACAAAACCCCCCACCATGCAAACTAACAGGACTGGTTCCTTGTGCTTGTTTCACATTAAACTCTGACTGCATGAGACTACAGTGAAATTTCAAGATGGAAATACTAATACACAGTGCTGGCTGCTTATTTCGCTCATAATTTGTCCTTTCACATATTAAAAAAACACCACAGTGGCTTTTAAACATAATAAAAAATGATTTTCTCATGAGGGGGTCTTTAACTCTGTACAAAAAGGAAAAATGTGGAAAAAAAAAGAACTTGGACATCTGATGTTGCTTCTAACTCGTAAATGTAGGAGGATGCAAAGCAAGACTATCATCCATTCTAGCTTGGGGGATATTCTTTTATATCTTTCATTGATTTTTTTTTTTTTTGTTTGTCTGTAGTGTCTTTACAGTATGTTAGCTGTGTGTCAGGCTGTATTTGACTTGTTTTCTATTAATATTCTCCTATCCAGGCCATGTGATGGTGAACGGACCAACCACACCCATCCCAGTCAAGGCCAAACCTTCCTCTACAGACCCTGTCATTCCTCCAGTCACCATGGGTACGTCCACCAAAAGTACTTCCCCCTCTGTCATTCTTTATCCAGCTTACTCAGTTACAACTCCTCACTCACCTTTTTTTATTCAACAATCAATGAGGCATCACACCAAGGTGTAAAAGTAGTTTGTTCAATGGCGCTTGAGCGATTAAATCATTAAAGCAGTGTTTAACCTCTGTACTTCTATGTGTAGGGCAAGATTGATAGTTGAATATGAAGTTAAAGCTGTGAAAAGGGGGAAAAAGAAAACTATTACTACAATAATGTTACAATGCATCATCACTCTTGGATTTATTGCATTTGGACTAATTTAGCAAGGCACTGCCCTGGCAAGGGTTAGGGGGCTTTCTGTCCCTGGGGCAGCGTTTCTAAAAATGTAAACACTTGTGGATCCACAGGGCACTTTGGATAAAAGCACCCACCGAATGACAAATGGGCTGTCGAACAGTCTGATAGCTGTAGGCAGAAAGGTCTTCCTAAATGGCTCAGTTTAGCACTTGGGGAGGAAAAGGGTTTTAGCCCAGAGTGCTCTGCTGAGCTGTGAGTACAGCAGCGAGAGGGGTGCAGCTCATTGTTTGTGAAGGCAGAAGTTCTCCACTCCTCACCCTGATCAGCACCAGCGCCGCTGTAGTCTCGCTGGAAAGGCCGGCGGCCAAGCTGGGCCCTTTGATGAGCTCGTTGAGCTAGTTTGGGTCTCTGGAATGGAGCTCTGTGGGAGTTTTTCTTCTTCCTCTTTCGAACTACTGTGCAGTAGTGAATTTTGTAGGGTAAAGCTAAATGAGGAATGCTGATAAAACAAATAATATTTTCTTAATCATTTTCATATCTTCTGATAAAGCAGAACCTTTTGGGATGGGTCCATGAACATAGAAATAATATATTTGGGGTAAGCATTTCTTTAACATATGAAATTATGTTTTTGGGCTATATTGTTTGAAAAATGGAATTGCTAGGTGAACTGTTGGCAGCAAGTAAATAAAACATCATGAGGACATAGTTAAAATAGAACCACTTACTACTGAGGAATGGATTGACATTGAGTACAAAGTTTACATTGTGGAAAAGTGCATAAAGATACGTTTTTCAAATCTGGACTACATGGACTGAGTACGTATAACCCATAAAGTCTAATATCACTTGAACCTACTTGTAATTAGATACAACCAGCTCTCTTCATTTATTTTTCTTTTGATTCTTTTTTTTCTTGGTGGTGTGAAGATAACTACAAAAGTAAACTCCCGGGTTCTGCTGTGCTTACGCAAAAACAAAAGAGTAATTACAAAAAGGAAAACTTTAGAAAACCACTAGTAAAAAGGACAGTCTTATTGGCAATATAAATTGTAATAACTTGCTTTTTCAAACTAAACAAAGACAATTTTTCTGTAATATTTTTTTTCAATATGACAAATATTAGTTAAAGGCCTGTTTCAGTTGATGTCACAACTTAACTCTGCTCATTTTGCAGTGAGGCTTTTTGGGCTTTCCTGCTGCTCTATCATCCTTATTTTTGTTTGGGGTGCAAACCAGCATAAATTTATGCAGCTGCTGCTTTTGACAGCAGCAAAACAGTCAACTGTTCCAATCTGACATGTTTATCAGCACACTGTTCTGCCTCAGCACATACCCCGGCATGCCTGGTAAACACGAATTTATAGCAAAATAATGTGAATAATATGAATCATAATCAGGCATAACTAATCAAATCTGACATCTAAAAAGCATGCACAGTGGAACAGAATGGAGCAGAATGGGACAGAATAATGTTTGTGTGTTTTCTCTGTGTTTATCCACCACTCATCTTACTTATGCAAATCTCACGTTGAAAGCTGTCATTGCCTGTCGCAGGAGAGCAAACACACACATGCATGTATGCACTAAATCACCCAAACTGGCATAGACATACACTGTAGTGAGCAGGCACTCTTTAGACAGACACCCTTTGTGTGCATGCCCCCACTTACCTACTGTAAGCGGCTGATGAGGTAGCTGTATGCAGCACAGGCACGCACAGAAGCATACCTAAGGCCTAGTAATGAGATTTGTAATGTGCTTATATCCTTTCTTTCGTTCGACGGAGGGATTGAGAGAAGAGAGGGATTAGGCCTGTATTATCACACTCTGTGGAGGGAGGGACAGGGCATGGAAGGGGAATAGGGGTTATGAAGGCAGAACAGAGAGGGCTCGGGCAGCATATAATCCCTATATATTGAGAAAATGGTCAGGTGGATGTAGTGGCAGGTGTGCAGATATGGATAGATAAATTGATTGAGATTGATGTGTGGGAATGGAGAGCTGGACAGGCGATGTAGCGTGCAAAATTCAGCGTGGTATCGTTCTTTCTCAACTAAAGATAAGGCGAAAGGGGGGAAAAAACTACAAGAAAAGTGACCTTCGAGGCATTCCCAAAACACAAGAGAGAAGGGAAGACAACTATTCCTGAATGATGGGGCGAGGGTCTCCTGACAAAATCTGTTAAGCACTCAAAGGCCATTATTTTCTAATTAGGATTTGTAGTCTGAAACGTTGCCTCTGAAGGCTGATTGCTGGTGGTTCATCGATGGTGTGGAAGTACACCTTGTTCCAATTATTGTCTGGATTTATTTAATGGAGGACATCTAGAGGTTAATCACCAGATGCCTCTGAGCTAGCTCTGGGAAGAATGACTAATAAAAATGACGGACTACTTTCTAACCTCTCCATTGTGCACTGTATTGCCATTCTTAGGAGTAAGATAAAATAGTAGTTTGCAGCACAATAGCATGTTATAGTATGCACAAAGTAGTGGCACACAGACTTAATGCCTTGACTTTCCCTGTTTGTTGTCTCTGCCTGTTTCTAGTTTTGGATCCTTTCATTTCGTCTTCAAAGACAACAAATTGTTTTTGCCGCTTTGTGTTTTCTACCATTGTTTAGGTCCAAAAATCACTTTTAGGTAGCCTTAAAAGGACCCATACAGAGCCTTCAATTTGGCTTTCTGAAACCTGAAGATACTTGGGATTTTTTCAGGTGTGTTTACAGCAAAGTTTTCTTCATGTTCTGCCTCTTTCTCACCTCCATTCGCATACAGCTATGTAGAGGAAAACTAACTGCTGTCCTGCTTTAACAATACCGCCAATCATAAGCTTTTTTCTCCAGCCTGTACTTTAGTTAAGGTACATTACCTGCTGTTAGCATGTGCAGGCTTAACTGGCTGTTGGAGTGCACCTGATCTGCAAATTATAATGTGCCTCAGGACAAAGATATGGCACATTACGGCTCAGAAAAGAGGCAAAGCAAGGCTGTTTTCACTGAGAAATTAATAAAGAAGCACCTTTAAGCACTATAGTTTGCGCTATCTGGTCATATATTATTAGCTGGCATTGTGTAGCTGCAGGAGAAGTGTGAATAGAGCAGCAGGCAGGTGAAGGTTGCCAAGGTAAGAGGTATACAATGCCATCAGCCTGCAAGACACAGGAGTGAAGGGAGGGCATCGAGGCCGGGAGTGGGAGTGAGGTGTTTGTGTCTAAGTGGGTTAGTTTTCGAGCCAATGACCACTTGGGACATGTATCTCTTTACTGCTTTGTGTTTTTGCTCGATACAACATACACAAAGCCACTCTAACTCTGTTTTCTAGGGAAACTTGCATAAATCGGCCATTGTATGTATAGAAACTGTAATCCCAGTGCACATGCCCTCATTTCCTTGCTAGTGTGTTGTGTCAAAGTGTTTTCTATGTTTTGCACAGGTGGTAAAACATCGAAAGCAAGCAAAGATGTGAGAAATGGAGGGTGACATTTGGGAATTAATTATTACTTCTACTGTGGCTCCTTAGTTCTCTTTATTATACACATATCTTGAAAAGTTCAAATGTCTCTATCTGTTTGCCTCAGCAGCAGGACTTCACAGGGCTCATCTCGTGTTCTGCTGTTGTTGGGATGCATGAACAAATGCATCTATAGTGTGAGTGTGCTTCATTTTGCTCATGCTGGCCTTAGAGACAATTACAGCACAGATCATTTGTTTTTCACGAATGAGGTGCAGCAATAAAAGGTCAAGAGCAAATATTCAACTACACAGACAGAGAGGAACGGGGGGTTGGAGGACATCTAAGCAGGCAGATAGTACCTCATTAACTAGTCTAATTGATTGATGATTGTACACACAGCAGCAAAAATAGATCCCAATTCTGCATCCAATATTTTAGTGCCTTAGGTGGTGCTTGTGTTTAATTGCAAGGCAGAGAGGAATGAGAGAAAGGCAGGGGATAGATGGTTGCTTATAGCCATGCCCATAGAGTGAGGTCTTTGCAATGTTTAACGTGTTTGTTTTGAGGAACACTCTGCTGTAATAAACTGGAAATGCCAGTGTTTGTCTTGGGATTCCACGGCAATTTTTATTAGTCCTCATGGATGCTTTTAGCGTTTATATTGTGTTTCAGTATTGTATGTTGACGTTATAGTCGTGTACCATAACCAGAAACACTCATCCAGTGCCAGCATGTCTAACAGTCTTCCTTGGGGAGTGCAGCCTGCAGGTTTTCAGAAGCACTCTCGATGGATATGTTGTGGTTTATCTGTTTCTAGCTCTTCTGTTTGCTTGCGTTGCTCTTGGTTTTTTCAACCTATGCTGGCTGCCGAATTGTCATTGCAACACCATGAGGTGTAGTTTTGAGACATTTGGGCCTTGCACAAAATTAACTGTAATAGTTTTGGAATATTTAGCAATATTTTTATACAGCAACCCAGCGGCAACCTCCACGGCTGAAAAACGAAGCGAATGCTAACGTGTCAGAGTCTGCAGTTCCACAAATGACCAGTTGAGGCTGACTACAAAAACAAATCAGCCCCCATAGACGTCCATGTTAAAACACCGAACTTCACAGAGGAAATATGTTTAACAGCCTGGTAAAGGAATAAAAAAAGCAGTTTTGGTCTCTTTAGCTAGATTCACGGTACAAAGAATGTATCTTTATGTAACTCCCTTGTTTGGACTGCATTAAAGCTAAAAGTCCTGCATAGTTCAGGATCTTAAAGTTACAATAAAAAATTAAATCGATACAAAATTGTGCTTTTTCAACCAAATGTAGTACTTTAGGCTTACCACTAATTAGCAACATTTAACATATGAACACTAAATTAAGGTGATAAAGATTGATTTTGTAAACATCAGTATTTAAAGTACCACTAAATTTACATGCTATGTGGACTCTTATTCTTTTTTGTATTGCTTGAAATCATGACTTCATGTCTCCTGGTTTTGCAGTTATGGTTATTAGAGTTCCTAAACTAATATTTTGTCATATCATATACAAGTCATGTTTTAAAAGGCTTGAAATATATCGTTTTAAGATACTCCATCTGGTGCTGCCTCCACACTTTTGACAATCGAATGTACTGTATATGCCATACTCAAATTTGCAACATTACACCTCTCTGATTTCTGGTGCTGTGAAAAGTTTGGGACCTAGAAACAGGGTCTCCAGCCAGATGACTCGGTATTGAGAACTGCAGAAAAACTGCAAATAGCAGCCATCCTGGAACCAGTACACCTTCAGCTGGCAGCCATACAGTACCAAGCTCAGTTACTTGGATCTCTTGTTTCACTAAATGGTAGCTTCTGACTTTATATAGAAAACCAAAGCTATATGACTCACTGTCAGCAGGAGTAATCCGTTTTCACTAATCAGTGGGTGGTGTGTCTAATAAGCTGGCTGCTGAGCTTCTGTGCCTGTCTTCTTTTATAGCCGATCTTCTGAGCTGAGGGTGATAGGAAGAGCGTTGAGAGGAGATAGCATCCACCTCATTAGTCCAAGTTATGACAAGCACCAGACTTGTTAACTTAAGAGAGAACGCTTTGTAAATACCATCAGTTTACCTGCGGTCTTGCGAAGTTGATGTGAGTCATTTTTCAGGCTACACACTTAAGCAATGTACACAGTCGATACACTGCTTAAGATGGGATGAATGAAGACGTGTTTACACACCTTTTCTTCTTCTTTTTTTTCATTCAAACAATGTGACCTTTTTGTAGCTGTAATTGCAGTTCTGTGTTGTGACGACCCTCCACCTGCATGTTCAGGTGCTGAGGGTCGTCAGCTGATTGAGCCACACCTGATCAAGTGGCTCAAACTACATAAAGCCTCCCTCATTTCTAGCATCAGGCTCTCTGACAGGAGCTGCTTCCTTCTGAAACTTCAGCAGCCTGGGTCTGGTTTGCAGTCTGGTTCTGGTTTGGTTGGAGGTCTTCAGTGTGCCTTTGTTGACTTGGTTTGTACTTCAATAAAACTTTTTTTTTAGTCGCCACCCTGTGTTGTCTCGCTGTTTTTGTTGCAGCTTCAGAGCCGAGTTGTAACGATGTTTATAAAAGTTCCCTTTACGTATTTTTTTTCCTGGTTTCTGGTGATAAATTAGTCAATTTTCTGTGAATAAACTGACATCTGTACAATCTGGTGGAACATCAAGTTAGTTTTCCAATATATGATGATGATTTCTCGCAAACTGCTGGATCACATATTACCACAAACCTTTTTTCCCTTTTCATTCCTCCTCTGTAATGTTCTCCACACTAACCGTGGTCTTTTCCCTACTTCTTCTCTCGCTGTTAGGCGATCCTCCGGTGGGTTTCCGTGATGTGTTGCTGCGTGATGGTCCTGAGGGATTCGCCAAGGCTGTCCGTGCCCATCAGGGTCTGTTGCTAATGGATACCACATTCAGGGATGCCCACCAGTCACTCCTGGCAACCAGAGTTCGGACCCATGACCTGAAGATGATCTCACCATTCGTCAGCCACAGCTTCAGCAACCTTTTCAGCCTGGAGAACTGGGGAGGTGAGTTTCCTTGTTTTAGATGGAAATATCTACTTTTTCCCCAAAATAGTTTCTTTAAATGGTGCAAAGCACACATGAATGACATCAGTTAATGCGATAAAAACTTTGAAAAGCACTGAAGATGCAGGATAGTGGAGCTGAAAATGACAATATTTGATCATGAGTTTCCCTACTCTGATGGCTATCATGTTAATTAAATCCCTTTGTATGTGCTTATGCATTTCAACGCGTCCCCCCTGCTCATGCTGTAGATCTGTTCCATGTTTCAATGATGAACCTCTTTGTTTTTTTTGCGCTTGAGCTGTGAAAATCATATCTCATTCTGCCATCTCCTCTACCACAAGTCAGTAAGTTCCCTCAACAGACGATGATTGTACCTCTTCCCTGCTCTTCAGTGAATAGAGAAAATCACACTTTGAAACTTCTTGTGGCACAAGCAGTCCAATATTGTCCCTGTATAATAGGCAATTTCTCCAAAACTGGCATAGAGGAAGAAAATGTGATGTTTGAAAAGCTGGTAACAAGGCCAATTACTAACACTTCTTCATGATGATCCAATGTGAAGTGCAATTGTTCTGAACTATGAACCCCATTTAGAACACTTGTGCATTCAGGACACACAACTGTGAAAGACAGATGCCAAGTAAACCTCTTGAGGTTGAAACATGTAATTTAATGCTCAATTATAGTGATTGTACTTATATTATTTGGAGTGGCTTGAGAAGATCACACGAACAAACATAAAAACTAACCAACAAAAGCCTTGTTCCGTTTCAGATTCTATTTCAGTGGCTCGGCTCATCGTTAGATGCTGCTTGAACAAAGTGAGGAAAAAATAAAGACACATGAGAGAGTGTGAGAGTCTCCAGTGAAACCTCTTCGGTGCTATAAACCCTTTCTAAGATTAAATTCCTCTTGGTAACAGATCGTGGTGCACCAGTTAGGGGGAAAAGCAATATATTTCATTACTGTGGGAGAGCACTTTGAGCGGAACTCACATTAAGCAGCTGTCTACTTATTTCATGTTTGAACAGATAAAAAGGCTATAGCAAAAGTAAATTATTGAGTAGATATTTTGATAAAAAGGGCTTAAACGCTTCCAGTCTTCCATCTCCCAGAATATTGTGATATTATTATGAGACTGACCCAGGAAAGATGATATGAATTCAGTTTAGCTGTGTTTGAGGAGCTACATTAAAAGCAAATCTTTGAAGAGAGACTCTGAAAACTTGTGCTGAACTCAGTCTTTCACTCCCAAAGAAGTGTTGAATAGGTGCCAGGGAAGCCCCTTGTCTGTGTTTGTCTCGTTATGCTATGTGAACCAGCTCTGAAAGGGGAAAGTGCTTTGATTAAGGCACATGAATGCCTTTTTAAGATGGTATTTTCATATATTTGACAACTTTGAAAAGTGCTCCCAAGTTTCCAGCCAAGACCATATTAAAATCTTGTTTACTATCATTTGCAATCATGCACACAACCTCGCTGAAGCTTTACTTCTGAGGATCACGCCAGAATATACGGGGCAGAATATACAGTTACAAAGTTCAATTTTGAGGCTTTCAAACCAGTGTTTTTCTGTCTGTTTCTCTTAGCTTCTTTTGCTCCAGAAACAGTCAATGAAGCCTGAGAGAAAGCATGTTTTCAGACCATTTTATAGTTGCTATAGGAGATAATTTTAGTGCCTTGTTTATGAAAGCTTAAACCTTTTCCCTTTCAAGCTGTTTCAAAGCCTAAAGTAGTGTGGTGAGATTTTCAACAAATCTTTTGATTGCATGTTGATAAATCTACATTTAAATACAGTCTGAACAAGAGCAGGCCATTTATTGTGAGACTGAATAATGTAGTCATTTATTCTTTAAGACCTCACTTAAGTATTTTTAGTAAAACATATAATTATTGTTAAACGAGCCAACAGTGTGGCTAACGTCTTAATTTGAATATTTGCTGCAGTAAAAGCTCTGAGTAAACACTGCAGATTTATCTAGTGTCTGAACTGAATCCAGTTCTGATCAAACGTGAAGAGAATAGCGAGTACGTCTCACTTTGTGCCTTCCCTCCTGAACTCTTTCATAAAGTGCTAATGTTTGAATTGCAATGGGATTCGACTTTTAAAATCTTCTGTCAATGAAACCTCTTGAAGTTTAAACAGTCTTTCGTCTCCATAAAGAAGTTAGAGAAAGTGAATATATGCTTGTCTCTCCCCCATTTATACAGCGACAGCAAGAGTATATCATTGAAATCAGATGTAAAACATGAGTTGGAGAAATTTAAACAAGTCCTGACATAATGATTCTGTAATGGGCAGATATTATGAGCTGGGGAGCATAGGATTCATTTGTCTTTCTCAGTTAAGAAAAGTAGTGGTGATCATGTGAATCGCAGAATAGAAATGTAATATGCGGGTGGATTCTCTTGAGGCGGCAGTGTTTCCTGCATGATGTGATTATGAGTTTGAGAAAACAAGAGGGACCTTCTCATAATTATTTAAACACTTAAAGGCAGAATACATTCTAAAAAGGGACATCCCCCTGAAACCTTCCTGTCATTTTTATTTAGCAGTGTAATAATGTGTTTGCATCAGTGTCTTCCTGTGCATATTAATAATTTGATGTTAATTGAGCTAGTTAAGGGGGAACAACAAAGCATTTAGAAAACAGAGTGATGAGTCTGCCGCCAAGCCCTTTGACATTTGTTTTGGCAATTATTTCAATCTGCTGTTTTTGTTCACATTCTTAGCAGGGCATGGAAACTGTACGATTTATCTTTTTCAACAGAGTTACATTTTTTTATTTATTTTGAAAGATGGGAAATTTGCAAAATTGTTTGTTTGTTGTGTTTGACTTTATCTTGTATTTATCATTTACATTTTTGGCCTCTACCTATTTCTTGTGGCTTTACATAACATCTTCCATGTTTTCTTTCTGGGGATGCAAATTTCAAACGCTTTCCTCAACCAGTAGTCATTTATGTTTAAAAATCAGTAACTGGTTAACTATTGAAAGGAATGCAATACAGTGGCACCCACTGACATTTAATTTTCACAATATCAGCTCAGTTACATACAAATTTAAAGAACAGATAATGTGAACACCTACTGAATTATAAATGAAACAGGAAAAACTAACGACTTTCATCAGAATTGCTAATTAAGGTTTGTGCCAACAAATTCCAAAGTAATAAACACAGCAAGGAAAATGCAATCTTCCTCTGAGAATAACAATCTTTACCAAACGGCTTTACATTATATAATGTAATTCTCATTGCTGATCAGCTGGAACAGATATCCACAAATACTGTTGCAGCAACTTTGTCAGTTCAGGAAATCTGTCAGTATTTGCGGCAACCTCTAAAATATATTTATACACAGAGCAGAGTGGTGCCAATACACTTCACTAAGTATGAATGTTTTTTGAAGCATGTAACCAGAGCCCTGCTGCTCCTGAGCATGTGATAATCCCACATTAGCATTAAGGTAGCTAGCTAAATCAGACAGCCTGTTGACATCTTTTTCACACTTTAAATCTGCACAGTTCATCAGTATGACTGCTCAGTTAGCAGCTAAACAGCAAGGAGGTGCTCTCAATCAATGTTACTCTTACCGACAGTCAGCAAACACACCTAGAACTCTCATTCAACAGGCACACCTACAGTAGGTACTACAGCAAATCAAAATCCGTTTTCTGACAGTTAAACTGCTTGTCAGTTAGTTTCTATCGTATTGCTTAATATTTTTTTGCATTTTTTCGAGTGTTAATAGCAACCAGTTGATTAGCAGTGAATCATTAACATCTCTAGTGTCTTTTCCCTCCCGCTTTTCCCCTCTGTTCTTCCTGTAGGCACTTTTAAAACTTCAATTTTGATAAGAAAAACGTAAATGAAGTTTTGACGGCTTGGAAAAGGCTCTTTCCACAGTGCCACTCAAATGGCTCCTACCTTGCAAATGGTCACATCTGCCAAATTATGTGCCTCTGCTCAGTAATGCAGATATTTTGATGAAAAATTTGAAGCCTAGATACCAACCAAAGATAACCCTGCTGGTAGTAGAAGGTTCTACTGTCTCAGACTTTAGAGGATCTCCTCCAGAGTCTGTATACAGCTGTTTTCAGGCTAAGAAGCACTCCCTATGATGAATAAGCTGGTCTTCAGGTAAAACAATTGAAGCAGCCTTTGTAGTAAAAAAAAAAAAAAAATGTTGTAACCTTTTTACAGTTTGTCTGTAGCAGGTAAGATAATGAGCTGTATCTCCTTCCTCCACTTACCCTGTGTTTAAAACCCAACGATGCCAGATTCCCCATTTGCTGTTCTCTCACCTTGCATTGATTTAGGCTGTGAAACACAAATTAGACTACAATGCTGTTAAAAGTTCAAATCTGCGCACACTGTCCTCTAAAGAGTTCCTCATAAATCACTTAATGACCACAGGAGGAACGACTGCTGTGTGACTCTTTACTAGGAGGTCCCTGTGCGATGCACTTTTATTACAGAGTGATCAGGGATACAATATCACACTCTGCTTCAGTCACTTAGGAACCAAAATAAATCACTAAAGGGAGTTGACCACGTGAATACTGAACGCTGTTACCCTGACACATTGTCCCTATGTGAGAACGGTTTTGTTTTTTTTGTTTAACACAGCGGTCTTAGATAGGGAATATTGCTTTCACATGTTTCAGCTGCTTAGAGGCAGAATGAATCATTGAAGAGATTAAGCCTGTGAAAGCCCTTTGAGGATTAAGTCCCTTCCTGATATAGCATTTCTCCCTACACCATGCAAGATACAGTAAAATGAACTGGGTCACACAATGTTTCTATCCGGCTCCTCATATCTGTTTCACACTTGGCAAATTTATCAGATGGAATAGCGGTAGATTCTTAATTAGTGTGCTTTAATATGTTGGTGTGCGCCTCCTTTTTATCCCGGCGCTTGTGTAATCGGTATCTTGGAGTACTTTTGCTTGCCTTAAGGAACGTGAGCAAGAAAGTCTGGACAGCACCAAGGTAGACCAAGGAGCAAAGTGGAATCTCAGATGACATAAAAATTGATCTGACAGGAAAAACTGTCTGATGCATGGTGGGGTATAATGGCACACTTAAGCAAAAATGCTGAGATATGTGTGTTTATGTAACCCAACAATCCAAATTAGAGATATTAATCATTTTTATGCACCACAGGCCTTCCTTTATTTGCTTAAGAGCATAAGATAGAAGTTTAGTTTCTTTAACTTTGGATGGAGTTTGCCAGTGTGTGCCTGAACCGACTGTTTTATTATTGAATTATGTATAAAATGTTATATTACAGAAGATGTTACAAGGCCGTATATCTCCACAACACCTATTCCAGGAGACAGTTTGTCCCCAAATAAGTTTTTCTTGACTTTGCTGGCTATCATGGGGACTGCACAAAGACCTTATTTCCCTCCTTCCATCTGATTTATTTTAGCTCACATTCACAACAGATTGGAAGCAGCCTATTTTCCAAAAAAAAAAAAAAAAAAAAAAAAAAGAGGCAGACTACAGCAGTGCACATTCCTAATGTCCTGCACGTGGGACCAGCTGTCAGTCTTCATTCACGTTATCAAATTATTAGAGTTGATTCCGCTGTCTCAGATGAATTCCTCACTCAGCATCATGTTTTGATATCTGAAATGCTATGAAACATTAATACTAATATGTTTAACATCAGATAAGATTGCTTGGAGTCATTTCCGCTGCAGTCCGATGGTTTAAGAGAGGCTGACGTAGGCTAAAATCCAAATTGGAAGAAAAGATTTTTTTTTTAAGTTGATGAAGAGGATGGTTTTTCCAGGGCATCCCTTCTGCTTAAAGAGTGAGGAAGAAGCAGTTGTGCTTAGTATTCTCCCCGTGTCCAAATGCATGAGTGCTCAGAAAATGAAATTTAATGATGACAGTGTTGGATCAGCAGAATACCACTGGAGGCTTTAATATTTCTGGCTGATATGATAAACGGGTATGAGAATCGCTAATCTACTCCCCCAGAAAGGGAAATGAGAGATCGCTATCTCCTCTTTTTTTTTCTTTTTTCGCCTCTTCCGTGGAACATTCCTTAGATTCTAAAGCAACTTGAAAAAGAAATGATGAAAGTGTTAGAATGAGCACTGAATGTGCAACTCCCGTTTGATATTTTACTTAAGCATCCACTATTGTGTTTTAAATTGGTGCAGTCTGTGTGTGTGTTTGTGAAGAAGGCTGAAATATATATATATTTTTTCTTAAATTGAGATCAAAGTCAGGATGATGAATAAGACTGGAGATGAAAGCTGCAATAAACCGCAACCTGTTTGTGTGTCTGTAGGTGCTACCTTCGACGTGGCCATGCGATTCCTGTCAGAGTGTCCATGGAAGAGACTCCAGGAGCTGAGAGCTTTGATCCCAAATGTCCCTTTCCAGATGCTGCTGAGAGGAGCCAACGCTGTGGGCTACACTAACTACCCTGACAATGCTGTCTTCAAGTGAGTCACTCGTACACACACATTTCATCAAGCTGTTCTTCATCTTAATTCAGTTCTTAAACAACCAAATGATTAGGAGTCGTATTGTGAATATTTTTAACAGCTTCAGAGAATGAAAGTATACGTTGACAAATGTAAGCCAGGGTTGCAAATGTAGGTCTGTATCCACATTAACTTAAACTGTATGGTCTAATGTATGCCAAACAGTGTTGGTATGGAGTTCAGTATGTAGAACAGTCAGTACTGAGTCTCTATATACATCTAAGGAAACCCTTCATAACCCTGAAGCAGCTTTGTCATTTTTCTATTTAATTTGCCCCCCCCCCCCCCCCCCCCCCCCCCCCCCCCCCCACTGTGGTGAAAACAGTTTTTATCAAATTCTTGAACAGCATCAATTTGAATAAGGCTTCTTGAAGCCAGCTGCCTCTCCTTCTGCTTCTTTGTCTCTCATTGTCATGTTATTTAGAAAATGTCCTCTGACTGGGTCGTTTCCATGGTAACAACATGGGTGACCGTCAGCTTCATACATGATTTTTTTTTTTTTCTGTCCATGTAATAGAGTCAGGCCTTTTAGAAGATTGAAAAGTATTGGCCTCTGAATAATTACACAACCAACTTAGCAAAACAATAGAAAAGCAATTCCTCAAAACACTACAGAGAAAAAGCAATAAAATTGAGAATATGCAATTTTCTGAATAGGAGAAAAGGAGTAGGCTGAAGCTACAGTTTGTAACCCCTACTTTACATACATAGTACCATGTATAATTGAATCATTGCTAGTATTTCCGTGCCACACTATTGCCAAAATGAACATATTTTCTGAAGTATTAGTTGAATTCAGCTTAAATGAATGAATACCACACGTTTTTAGTTCCTCACTACAACTGATGTTTTAACCCTTGATGGACACACTTTGCATCCAAAACCACATCCTAAACTGCATTTACATTAATTTTACTCATAGTTACAACTTGCATACCACCTTCTCACCCATGAGTCTTGTTTGAATTACTCATGAACTGCATCAACACATTAGTATGTGTGCAATTATTGGTTCATGTCATCAATTAGGGATGAACCAAAAGCATAACTTACCAAATGTTCTGCTGTTGGCTGCAAGAGTGAATGCACTGCCAGCATCTAAAGAACTGAACAGTCAGTGGATTTTTTTAAATTTTGATGGGGATTTTTGTACATATCAAGTAATAATGCCATAAAGACAGCTCAAACTTCTGCAAAATAATATATTTGCTAATTTCTTCACCCATTTTCACAATCCTGCTTCTTAACTGAATTAGACACAAAATCTGCGTTGTTCTAAAGTGTAGGCTTCCTGCATATCAAAATAAATAGGAAAAACCTGTCATTTCCAGTGATGTAATTTCTCTCTGCACCAAGGAGTAATCTGGGATTGAAATCACATCACGAGATTTGTGATGATGGACTTGCTTCTTGCTCAGTACAGATTGTTTGCGTCAGTTAAAGCAGATGGCTGAAAATGAAGATAAATTTTATGTTAAGATAATCCAGATAGCCATAGCAACAGGCTAAACAAAACCTCTTAGTGATAGCCTTAGCTTAGAACTGTCAAAATAAGTTCAAATTGCACTGATACAAACAAGTGAATTATTTGGTCATTGTAATCTGAAAAGTGGGCGTGCTTGTGTTATATTGCTGTGGTTATAGCAACTTCAGCAACATTTGTAACCTCACTTTCAAAGCACAGCTCTGCTAATTCCCCTGAGCTGCTTCGCTCTGCAAATGTGCTCATCTGTCCCTCTGTGTAAACAATAGCTTTCAGTCATTGGTTGTCACACATGCAGAGAGAGAAGTGGCTGCTTCAGAACCCAGGTATTGTATTTAATATATTATACCAAAACTGGCCAATATAAATAGCGATGCAGATAACTGTGAAAATGCAGAAAATTGCCCTTGAGTATCAGTCAATCACTGAAACCTATCAGTGCCTTCTGACACAGTTGCTTTGTTTCTAAATATATCTAAATGGCTGTAATGTGCGGTAGCTCTCCACAAACCACACGACTCGCACACATTTAATCAGGTCACTTTGGTTGATGTTTTCCTGCTGCCTCTTACCACGCTCAGTGAGTTGCACATCATTGATACAGATGTATACTAGGAATGCTCTTTCGGGCCGTAAATGCTCCTGCGCCTACACACATGCATACGCACGCCTCTTTTCCAAATGGATTCACCAGCTTCGTCGGTGGTGTGGATGACTCATATAAACACAATCGGTACACACCTGCAGTCAGCCGCACACACAGACACCGACAGGGACGTACACACTGCTTCCCTCAGTGTGTTTCCCTCACCTCAAGTAAATTAGTAGTGGCTAGTTTATGACAAATGCAGCTGTCCCCTCCTCCCTCCTTCGTATTGAATCACACACAGACAGACCTCCCCTATCCTCACTGTTTTTTGCCCCCGCCCGACCCCTCCTATCGTGGAGTCATTATTTACTCCTACTCATGCCTCCCTTTTCCGTGTTTCCATTCATCTCCCTGCATTACACACTTCTTTCCCTCTTTTTAACTCCCCTCCTTCGATGCCTATTGCTCTTCATCTCCCTCTTCACTCTCGGCGTCCCATAGGGGGAGTGCCATCGAAAATTTGCACATCATTGTGATTAATGGCTTTGATCTGTTTGCCCGGCTCTCTCTCTTTCCATCCTCCCTGCACTCTGTCACTAACTCGTCCGCAACGTTTTCAGCACGGCAGCTTGCAGCCAAGTGACCTAAGCGTCTTCATTAACTAAATCAAATCAAAGTGTAATTCCATTTCATTTAGTTGATTTAAAGTGCATTTTACAGGGTCACAGCAGAGTATGTTTTGCAGTGAGAGGGATGTGGCATTTTTAAAATGTCTAAACCGCCTGGAGGATTGAGCGGGTCGTATGATTGTTAACGAGATTTTCTTGTCGCATTGTGGAAAAAAATACAACCTCTATGAATTTCACAAATAGTGATAACTTCAGCTGAGTTAGATATGTAGGGCAGTACAGTGTTTTTCATTTGGTGCCAATGGGCAAACAGCACTTGTATACATTGTAGCATATTACTAAATAAATACTGGACACACACACACAAACAGGACTGACAATCCTGTTGTGGCACAAATAAACAGACATAATAATGTGTGTCTGACATACAGTGGTTATCTGTTGAGTTTTCCAAAACAAAAGCTCTCAGTGTGAGTAAATATTGCATTCACAATCGCACTGCTACAGTAAGTACTCACTCCAGTTATGAAAAACGTGATTAAGATACCGGGGCCAAAGCAATAATGGCAAGGATTTAGCACTAGCAACATGGATAATGAGGCGGGTATACATATCTCCCCAGTTATTGTGAGCTCTTGCAGGCTGTAAGCTCATGAAAATAGTGAGAAAACAGTATTTACTCAGGTACAGCGATATTTATGAGCACCGATATGGTGATGGATATAAACAGCTTATCCTGACCCGGATGTGCACTGTTATCAGGAGTACACTGTGCGTGAAGGCAGACTCATTATACGTGTGTGGGTGAGACTGTGTGCTAATCCTGCAGTGTACAGTAGGTCTTTACAGCCTTCCTCACCTGATTAAAATGTGGATGTGGAAGGTGTTTAACTAACATCATTTCTATCTCCTCAGGTTCTGCGAGGTGGCCAAGGAGAACGGCATGGACATCTTCCGCGTGTTCGACTCCCTGAACTACCTCCCTAACATGCTGCTGGGCATGGAGGCTGCAGGAGCGGCAGGTGGCGTAGTCGAGGCCGCCCTCTCTTACACGGGCGACGTCTCCGACCCGATGAGGCAGAAGTACTCCCTGGAATACTATGTGAAACTGGCAGATGAGCTCGTCAAAGCTGGAACCCACATCCTGTGTATCAAGGTGAGGAAACAATAAAAGGATCCAAGAGTTGCAGCAGAAGTTGTTCAGGCTTCTGCAACAAGCCAAGTTTTGTCCTTCCCTGTGAAAATCGAAGGATATTGGCATTTGTTTCTTTGCTTCTGCGTCAAATCCCATCCAGCCTGCTACAAGAATAACTGAAAACCAGCTGAAATGACATATATACACACACTTTTTTCACACAAGCAGACGTGCAATGGCATGTTGGTCTTAATCAGATCCTAAAATACCAGCTGCACCTTCACTAGCTGCTTTGTCGACAATCTAAGTAGCAGTGTAAAGTTTTGTTTTGTTTTTTTTTTTACTCACTCGCTTTAATATATGGTGCAATTCCATTAACTTGACTAATTCCTGATGAAATTACCACTCTTTAATCATCTGAGAAACAGCTGTGTGGGTGTGTTTACCTCTCTCACATACAACCTCCACTTCTATTTCTGTTGCTAGTTTTACATTTGCTGCTATTATTATCGAAATGCAAGAATGTAAATTGATATTCAGCGGAAAATAGAAATAAATGATGAAAAAAAAATAGCTTTTCCAATAACCAATTTCACTAATGTGTTGTGCTGAATTAAAAGCCCTTAAACACATATATGGCTTTTGATTAGCATTTGTGTAACAAGAAAATTTTCTCCAGTTAATGGTTGAACACAGCTGATGGTATTCAACTTGCTCCAATTAAAATAACTTGTATACTCGCTCCTCTTATCTAAATGAATGGACTGATAATGCTCACAAAGAATTAATTTCTTTATTCAGGCATGACACAATATTTGCAGACGTGAAATGATAAATTACACAGTGTGAACCATCGTACACAGCGGTGGCAGTCTCATAAAACGCTGCCACGGCTAATGAGGTTAAGTTTTGTAAGAGGAAATGGGCATGTAATGTAACTTCATGGAGTGCAGTGATCATCAAAGGAACCGCAACCAAACATTTAAGCGCCCTTTGCAATTTCTGTTAATATCAGTTCAGATTTATTTTTTATAATAATCCTCATAAGTGTCTTTATTTTGTTGTGCTGTTTAATAATTTTCAAATTCATATTTAATGATTTTCCTGTCTCATATCTGTCAGAAGTGTGATTTTCCTAAGTGGCGATTTCAAAGATGCTTCCTCAACAGCAGAAGTAGAAAACTGGCTTAAATTAAACATCTGTTTTAATTTCAGATGAATTCAGCGGTTAATGCAGTGATTATTTGGAAAGTATTAGTAGTCATTCCCCCCCTCTTTCCAAGATCAAACTACTCTAAAGACTGTAGTTGTATAAAAGAGGAGTAACGTCTAGATTACACAGATCAACTACAACCTCTGACAGGTAAATGAATAACATTGAAAATGTCTCAACGCAGTGGCACTTGTCAAGGTGAAGGGATTTATAAGGCAGCAAGTGAACCATCA
The DNA here is from genome assembly GCF_021347895.1 of Acanthochromis polyacanthus. NCBI lineage: Eukaryota > Metazoa > Chordata > Actinopteri > Pomacentridae > Acanthochromis > Acanthochromis polyacanthus. Next base: position 8,652,982 of record NC_067135.1, on the reverse strand, counting down.
GTTCTTGAAAATTGAGGTGTTGGAAGCAGGAAAAATAGGAACCACAGATCTTGTCAGGTGTTCTGTCTGCTTGGCCACCAACTTGTGAAACAACAACATGATCAAGGGTAAAAGCTGACTCGTGGTGCCCATTCCCAAAAAATAGCCACTGCAGCATAATCTGCTTAAAAAAAAAAAAGGCGTACTGCTGAGCATGATAGAAAGATATCAGAACTAATAGTGTGTGACAGCTTGCTGTGTAGCTGCAGACATGTCAGTGTCTCCATGCTGATTCCTGTTCATCGCTGTAAGCACCGATAACAAGCACAACTGGATCATGAGGCAGTAGAAGAAGGTGGCTGGGTCGGATGAATCAGATTTTCAGATTTTGCTGAGTGCGTGTACGTTGTTTACTTGGAGTACTGATGGCAGCAGGATACACTATTGGAAGAAAGCAAGCTGGTGGAGAGGCAGTGTTGCTCTGGGAAACCTCGGGTCCTAACATGCGTGTGAATATCACATTGCAGATCACGCAACTCACATGGCAACGGCTTTCTTTGAGGGCCTCTTTCAGCAGTGTAGCCACGCTCAGTCACACACCTTTACTGGCTGGTTCAAAACCCCTTGCCTCTGTGTTGTTTATTTTTCAAAAGAAGTCATAAGGCTGAAATGTCTTCTCGGCGCCGTTTATTGTATCATCTGGTAAATATAAGAAACCACTCTGGTCAGCAGGCTCAGGCATCTTGTGTACATCTCTCAGGAACTGACAGTGAGTTTTACACTAATACAATATTATAACAAGGCAATAAAACAAAAGATGTACCTTGTAAATATAAGAAAACATAGTCAGCAGGGTCAGATGTCCCTATAAAAGGAGCAGCACGTTCATTTAGGTTAATGCTTGCTAGACAGCTAGCTTACAGAATGTCTCAAACTTCCCATAAACACATTTTAAAAAAAATAAAAATATATATGTAAACACACTAATGAACATCCAGTTATGTTCATACTACACATATACTCATAAACTAAGGAACATCATGAAAGCAACCATTCATGAGTCCATGCTGATCTCTCCAACCTGCCTCATGCACGCCTCTCAGGAAGTCAGTGTGGCACCAATGGCATTTATACACTATAGCTCCAGAGAGCATGCTATTCAGTCAACAGTAACTTAGATTAAAACCAAATTACAGCAAGTGCAGCTATTTAAAATATATGCTGTTACAGAAGCGTAATGCTCCCCGTCGCCCTGCAGAAATGGTTCAGCAGTGGTCTGAAGGACATGAGTTCAGGGTGTTGGCTCAGCCTCCATATTCCCCAGATCTCAATCCAGTTGAGCTTCTATAGAATCTGCTGGTAAAACACACTGCGATCCGTAGAGGCCCAACTTCATATCTTTCGGTCTTAAAGTATTTGCTGCTATCATTTTGGTGCCTGATACCACAGGAGACCTTTAGATGTTGTGAAATCTATGTATTTATGAGTAAAAACTGTTTTGGCAACATAAAGTAGACCTGTTTAGGTAGGTGGTTTTAGTGTTGTGAATTCATCAGTTTGCGATTAAATTCATGTATTCCACCCGTTTCCTCGTGTGTGTCTCTCTTGCCAGGATATGGCTGGTCTGCTGAAGCCAGAGTCTAGCAAGCTTCTGATCAGCGCTCTCAGAGACCGTTTCCCAGATGTGCCCATCCACGTGCACACCCACGACACAGCTGGAGCCGGAGTAGCCGCCATGCTGGCTTGTGCTGAAGCTGGAGCTGATGTAGTTGATGTAGCAGTGAGTATTTATCATGATAGTTCTACAGATCCCTCACATTACTAATTTACCATAATGTCTATTCAAAATTGATATTGGGTTTATTATAAGAAGCCTGACACGGGACCGCTACCAATATTTTGAAACTTCCATCCGCCCACCAATTATCCTGAACATGAACACTCACTCACTTCCTACCAGTTGCTGCAGTTTGCGTAATGAAATGTTGCTGAAACTAAACAGAAACAATTGTTGAAGCCAGAAACATTCCCTTCACTGTGCTCACTGACGCATGCTGCCAGCACAGGCAGTTTCATTAAAACAATTGGCTACTATTTGCAGTTTTGGGCTGTTGTGCTGCTCGGTTTCTTGTAACACTGAATGAAACAGACAACCGACTGTCCACCATGAATCAGACTCCCTCTCTAAAAACATTTGCATTGGTTCCATTAGTTTATGTAGTTAAATAATGAATAACAATAATAATAAAACATTCATGCACAATAACACAAAACGAAGCAAGCTGAAATACACCCAGTCGGGTAGCGAAGGTTTTTTGTGGGGGAAAATCCTGTTCAAAGGGAAGCTGGTGTTTTGTGCTTTCTCACCACTACTCATTATACTTGCATGACTTGGATGCAGATTTGCAGAGCACCTTCTACTTCATGTATAAACAATCAATCCGCTAAGTTGTGGACCCATATTATGCGCATTTGCAGTGATTAAAACTGAATCAAACTCTATTCATATTGATGGTCTCTCTTTAGGTTGACTCTATGGCTGGGATGACCTCTCAGCCCAGCATGGGAGCCATGGTCGCCTGTGCCAAGGGGACCAAGCTTGACACCGGTAAGTAGCAGTTCTTCACTTAAAGAGCAAGTAATCTCAAAAGGAAGTTCTTTGTAATGGATCAGTTTTGGTAGACGCTGTCCAGTTGCTATTTTATCAATCTCATTAGCTCAAGCATTAAAAAACAGGTTCAGAATAAATATGTTTGAAGAAGCAACTTCAGATTTCCACATTAAGCTTTTATTGCAGCACGTGTTTGTTGGTGAGACGGAAAATCTCTCCATCATACTCAGAAATGATTTTTTGGGTGTCTTTCTTAGAGTCTGCTGCTTTGCACGAGGGAAGAAAATCGGTCAACAAATCAATAAATGACAGAGCGCACCAGTAATTGTGGCGGAGAAACCTACACATTCTGCTCAGTGATGATGTACACAGTCAATTATGAGAGGAAGATGGAAACGAGAGGGAGGCAGACCAAAAGAAAGGAACCGTTGTCGTGAATAAAAACGGTTGCTCTGAGGAACAAAACATTCTCGATCCATAAAATGAATAGTTCAGAGAGATTTAAGCAGCAGATGATACATATGAGCAGATTTATTTGGTGCTTAAAAGCCCATGTGCATGTTTATAAAAATACTTCTCGTAGTCGTGAATAAGGTGATCTTATTTTCATTCCGGTGTGTGTTGAAAAATGAACAGCACGGATACTGCTATGCTTTGTAGTAGCTTTCTCTGGAGGATTTACAGGTTAAAGGTTCTTCAGGGCAACTGACATGATGGTTACTCATTTGCTTTCCTAAACGATATTCTGGCACGTCTATCTGAGGTGTTTCATGTACAAGCCCCTCTGGACCAGTGTGGAGCACCATTCTGTTTTCTCGGGAGGTTATATGATAAGTGGAGGAATGGATTTATAATGTGTTCATTCCTCACTGGGTTTGCCATACTGCACAATTTCATTTTCATGGGCTGCAGAAAAGCTGGAGCCCACCCTCACCTCTGACCAGGCTTGGTAACCTCCTACATCAGATATATTTAAGCAGACAGTTGGAGAAATGCTACTTAAAAATTGAAGGAACACAAAACAGGCTAAAGGAATTAAAAGTGATGTGGCGTTTGCTGCTTAGTTATGTGGAGTAATGCTATTGGGAAAACTGACTCAGCCTTGCTAACTGGATCTGATAGCTCATTTCCATTACCCAGAACCACGAAAAGCCCCGCTAATTTTGTTTACACTACATTCACACGGCTCAGCTAATGTACTGTCGGCTGCTGTAGTGCAGGATATTATTAACATTAAAAGCTGTGTGTGGCTGTATGGTAGCTAAATGCAGATAATGTTTTCACATGGACATCTTGGCGTGTACCCCAAGTTCCACTTGTATCCTCTAATAATAGATTTTGTTGTTTTCTCGTTACAATTGCCTGCATTCCTGTTGCACGTTTTGCATGTTTATTAATACATTCTCATAGATGCCATGCCACATGGTTTGAAGTGGTTTCTGTGGGTGCTGTCATCAATCACTGACTGTCGGTATCAGACTATATTTTAGCGACCTTTTATTGAGTTATGTTAATAGATTCGCAAGTGGAGGCACAGGAGGTACCTGTATGTTACATTATTGTACATTAAGTGCATTCAGAAAGCATTCAGATTCTTTTTGTGTTTAAATTTTGTTATATTGCATTGCTATGTAGTCTAAACTAACAAAATAAAAATAAAAATGTTTTGCCTTGTTGGAAGGTGAACCTTTCACACAGTAGTAGGTCCCGAGTACTCTAGAGCATGTTTCCATTAAGCTTGCCCTCAAGACTGACTATTTGCCCTACACCTGCTGGCAAAAAACAACCTCTTCTATGATGCTGCCACCGCCGTGCTTCACTGCTGTAATATTTTTGGCCAGTTGATGAGTGTAGCCTGGCTTCCTTTCAACATGATGCTTAGAAATGAGGCCAAACTGTTAAATGTTAGTTTCATCACACCAGAGAATCTTATTTCTTATAGAATGAGTCCCTAGGTGTTAAGGGGGGGGGGGGGGGGGGGGTTGTTTTTTGTTTTTTTTCATATTCTAAGAGAGCTTTTATGTATATTTCACTGAAGAAAAGGCTTCCATCTGGCCATTTTGCCATAGAGCTCAGATCAGTGAAGCATTTCAGTGACAGTTGCCCTTCCTGAAGTTTCTCCCATCTCCACACAGGATCTCTGGAGCTCAGCCAGAGTGACCACCAGGTTCTTGATCGCCTCTTTTATCAAGGCCCTTCTCCTGTGATTGCTCAGTTTGGCTAGACAGCCAGCCAGCTCTCAGAAGAGTCTTGGCTGGACCAATCTTTCTCTATTTAGAAATTTTAGAGGCCATTGTGCTCTTGGGAATTTCAACTGCAAGCACAATTTTTAATAGCTCTCCCCAGATCTTAACACAGTCCTGTCTCTGAGCTCTGCAGTCGGTTCCTTCAACCTTGGCATGGCTTTTACTCTGATATGAATTGTGAGCCCTTATATAGACAGGTGTGTGCTTTTACAAATCATGCCCAAAGGTCAGAAGTATTTTCTGTTAAACCTGTAACATTGCTCAGCAGTGGTCTGACAGTGTACTGAGTTACTCCTGAGTACATGTCTACATGACTGCAGCAAGGTGAAAAGTTAAACCACTGGTCAGCAAAAAAGGCATTGCTCCTTGCGTTTCAGTGCCACATTACTTTCATTTTGCCATTTCTAATTTCCATGGATGAATGGCCAAGTGGAAAACAAGATGTCCGGTTGAATTTCCAGAGCAGCTACAGTGTTTTTTGTCAAGCAGAAGATAACTGTAAACATCAGGTCTTGGTGTTATTAGCCCCTGATGGTGTCCTTCAAAGCGAACCGGCTTCTTTCCTCGGCTCATTGTTTCGACAGAAATATTTAACAATCATACACTGAAAAATCTGTCATAAAAGAGGAAGCAATTTCTGTAGCGGTCTATAAAACAGTGCAGCAGCAGATCCATTAAAACGTGCCGTGTTCTGAGGATGATGTGACTTGTGCTTTGTGAGGAAAACTTTTTTCTTTACTGCTGCTGCCTCCATCTATGTTTTAAACTCGCAGCTGAATGTGGCAGGTTTACATCTGGAACTAACATGGCTCTGGACAACGTAATAGACGTGATAGACACTCTGTCATCATTTAGACACAGTCCAGTTTTTGTGACCGAATATCAATTCAGGAGCATACAGTATCACAAAAACAGGAGGGAGAGAAAGACAAGGTCGTTGCTAAAGAGCGACAGGTTCTCATGTCTCAGTTTATTCATTGAATTTCAATTTCCCTCACTTGAGACTGAGATTGGGATGCAGGATGTCTCTCTCTCACACGTTTGTATACTTATTCTGTGTCCTGGTGTTACCCTGCTATATGCATTATGCATATACATGCAGGCAAACTCCCTCTCACGTCCACATCCTTTCATACCTGTCACCTTGTGCTTTTCATCCCTGCTTCACCTAATTCCTCTCCCATTTTCTGTCTCAGTTTGGCTATCTCACTACTTTTGTAATCAAGCAGAGCAGTGCCTTGGATACTTCCATACCTTGCTGACCTTAGTCTGTTTACTGCTTTCCTTCACTCCCTCCCGTCTTTCTCCCATCTCTGTTTCAAAGCAGTAATCAGTGCTGTGCAGCGTGCTCTCCCTCCTCTATCTCGCTCCCTCTCTATGCTCTCATGCCTTTTCCTATCACCCCCGCTTCTTTCACATTGTCTCTCCATCCTCCTCCCTCCCCCTCACTCGGTGACAAAGCAATTAACAGCACTTTCCATGCCGAGTTCACTCCCTCAGACTCCCCCTCTCTCCCTTCCACTCCCTTAGCATCTCTCACAGTATCTCTTTGTCCCAAAGAAATGTCAAAAGCAGTGTTTCTCTGCTTGATTCATTTGTCTTTAAGCTGTCAGTTTATTTATTCAGCATGCCACACACTTTTAAAAGTGATACATAGTCTCACACACTGCATTTACTGCCTCAACTCATGTAACATGCATGGATTTATTTGGATTTTTTTTCAGCTGCAACTACAATGAGCCGTTCAAAATGCAGCAGTCCTAGAGGACCACACAGCAACTAAACCCAGACAAAGAGGAGGTGAACGGGGACGTTTAGCATCACCTCCATCTCTCTCACCATTTCTGTCTTTCTGTCTTTTCTTTTCTCCCTCAATTCCCCTGTGTCTCATCTGTCTTCATCTATGCGTCTTGTTGTGCTCTCATTGTTGCATCAACCACAAACGCTGTGTGTGTGACTGCTTTTTTCCAACTGTGTTGGTGCAGAAAATGTATGTATACATTTACAAATTCCAAAATATGAGACTTTTTGCGTTTCTAACCTGCGTTAGTCAGTTTGTGCTGCTGAGTTGAATATTAATGATTTGTTGTCGCTGCCCTGCTGCCATCCAAATATGTGCTGTATGAACATCTGTCTGTGGAATACATACACATGCTATATAGGAAATGATTTTGGGATTGCAACCAGCAGTGCAAAAAAAAAAACACCATGCAGTATCACCTTCAGCATGATTTAGCCTGTAGTTTATCACAATGCAGACAAAAACGAGTACTGGTGTGTTTGCTTCTTTACAGCCAACTTTCCTTTTTGGATAGCAAACATGCTCCTGTTATCCTTCCAAACCAAAGCACTTCTCTGGTAAATGAAGATTATTAATCATTTTTAACAATTTAAGACTCTCCAGCTCACACAGGTGTAGTGTTTGGCTGATGAGACAGAGAGAGGAAGATTGCACACTGTAGGCTTATGGAAGACAGTGTTTCTTGGACAAGCTGCGGCTCAGCTGTTGGACCAGGTGCCTCTCCACCACACAGTCTGGAGCTCGTGACTCTGAAATGCTTTTTTCGGTTTGTTAAAGTGATAAAGTCCCTGACCTTTCCTTCGCAGTGGGCTGATTGAGGTGTTGAAGCCACACTAGTGATGTTGTTCTATAAAGGTTCAGTCAGTCAGTTGGTCCACTGGATAGACTACTGGGTGGATCTTTTCATGGCCTCTTTATGATGAATTCTAATAATTTTGTGATACTATAATGGATAATTCTGTTTTATTGCAATCCTGTTACTTTCACATAAATGTAGCTGCTGTGATTCATGCAAACTTAACAGTTGCATCTTCCACTAAGATGGAGGGAAGGACTCACAAAAAAATATAAAACCCTGCTCTAAGATCCTACATGCTGTTTTTTGGTGGGAGATTTATTTTACCTGGGATCAATCTGCCAACACAGTTGTAAAATTTCCTCTCAGCTACCACTGTTGTTTAAGCTCATCGCTCATAAATGAAGACAGCCAGCTGCAGATTTCTGAGTTTATCTGCTTTCTCTTTGGATTGTCATTCTGGATGTCGATCAAGTTTAAAATCCAGTCCAGAACAGTGAATTAAATTACCAGTGACTGCAGGGAAAATCTTATCTCCCACCTTCTCATGTAATCTTAATTCTTCCAAATGAGACTTAATTCTTTCTATCCTCTGTGATATGCATTAAGTTCTGTCTTTAGAGGATTTAAAGCACACTTACATTTAGAAATTTTGCACTGAATGAACATAGTATTTGTAGATTTGTATGCAGATTTGCATGCAGATGTGGCCAGTTGTGTATATATATATATATATATATATATATATATATATATATATATATATATATATATAGTGATATGCTGAATATTTTATGAAAGAATCCTATTTAGTGCAACAGCCTCACACGGCTGAACCACACATTTGGAGTGTGTCTGTTGTGCTGCCCATCAGTCTGCTACACAAATGACGGCAGGTTTTACAGCCACAGTAGCCTCAGTACAGCAGCACAGCTACAGTTTTTCAGATGGGAGAACTTAGTTACTTCTAATTATGTGCAATCTTGAAAATGTTTTGTCCACTGACTGCAAGCCAGAAGTACATAAAGTGGAGTCTGAGGTGTTCAGCTGGTGCTGCTTTTTGGCACAATTGACCCAAGCTTACATTTGAATCAACACAGTGAACACGGCATCCTTTCCCCCTTGTAAACTGAAACTATAATTTCACAACGGAAGCATAAATGAAAGCAACAAAAATGGTGCTCGCATACAGAGATGGAAATGGACCCAATTACAGCCTGGCTTGGCAAGCGGCTGAATTCGAGGAGCAACGACATGCAGATTAATTTCACATTAATTTCACAGTAGCTCCATTCTCCCACCAAGATCACAGTGGAGACACGCATTTTGGAGTGTGCGCTCTCTTGGAATCATAAAAACACAAGCTTGTCACTCGGTTGTTGTGGAAGTAACAAGCTAAGTTTGTCTCATTAACATGGATGATTTTTGTCATCATTAGCTAGAAGCTCCGTGTGCTGCCATTTCTGTCTGTTGTGGCATTAAAGCACCTTTTTCCTTTCGAGGTAATCAGCTTTAGTGTACCTTAACCGGCGGCAGCAGAATGTCATGAATTTGAGCAACAGATGTTTTATTTAAGGATCACAAAATCTGAGGAAGATTTAATGAGCAGTTCAGATGTGAAAAAAGGCAAGATGAAAATGCAGCTTTCAAGCACACTCACAGGCTAATAGTACACTTTACCTACAGTTAGGCGAAGTAGATGAAGTGCACTGCTCTCTAATCCAGCTATCAAAAAGTGAGCTCCTGGCAGACTACATCATTTTGGTTTCTTTCATTCAGACACTTGTGCTAGTTTCTAAAACCCCAGCACACTGTCAAAACTGTAACAAGTTTCACTTCGTGTTCATATTCTCATACATTAAAATCAACTGCATAAACCCACAATTGACTAGCTGGCACTAGTTGTTGATGTGACTAATGCAGATAAATGGCAGACTGCCACAACAATTCGACTAGATTTGTGGCGAATATCACATCATTTTCCACTTTTAGCTGCAAGAGGACAAAAACGATAAAGCAAAAAAGAACAGGTTTTGGTTTTAAAGCAGAATTGATGATTGGGTCATATGTCTGTGCGCAGCCTTCATGTCTGTCAGTGCAGCGTTTATAATACACCCAAATCCACCTCATATTGCAGGCTGTTGTGAAAAACTTTGCATTTCTTTCTGCCTTTTGTTGTCTCAAGACAAGCCGCAAAGTTAGTTGAAATTACTGTGCATCAGTATTATTGAGTCTTCCAAACAAAAGTGTGTGGTTTCCATTGACTTGATGTGGTTTTATTGTGTTGTGTTCCAGGCATTGCTCTGGAGAAGGTGTTTGACTACAGTGAATATTGGGAAGTAGCCAGAGGCCTGTACGCTCCATTTGACTGCACTGCCACCATGAAATCTGGCAACGCTGACGTCTATGAGAACGAGATACCTGGAGGACAGTACACCAACCTTCACTTCCAGGTACAGGCAGCTATTCTTGTATTTTTTATTATGTTTTCTCGGTTCTACATTTTTAGCTGCAGAGGATGGAGAATAGGAGCTGGACTGTGCATCTGGCAATCTTTGCTGTGTGTAACATTAGATACTCACTGTTATATCCCTGTCTGTGCATTTGCTTTACTTGAATTGACAGTTTGATGTAAGACTGTTGACAGAAGAATTTTTTTTAAACAGAATATTCAGGATCTGAATCTGATTTTTTTTTTTTTCCCCTCCTTTAGAAGTGCCTTTCTAAAACTTTTATGTTTTTCTTTAAAACTACTTACTGTGCACTGTTTTGGAAACACTGACTGAAAATGCTGCTTGAACAACTTGTTTATCTATTCTGTATGGCCGATGACAAGAGTCTACAGTGTCCACAATTTACACAGTCACACTCTGAAAAGTGTCATTAAAAAGTGACTGAATCCACAACATTTTGCACCCACTGCAAAAACCCTGTGACTGCCCATATCTGAGACCACTTGTGACCTGTTTATATCAAGAGTTAAACAAATATACTGTGTAGAAAATTACAGTTTACAGTGGGGTACCAGAATGGCCCATCTGGCCTTTGCTAAATTTAAAAGCTTTGGTCACAAGTTTTTGCTTTAAATCACAGAATGATGCTGGCTCGCCCAGCACTCACTGACTTTTCCCTTAAATGAGAAATAATAAAGAGATTATTTTTACTCTGCTCATTCATTCTGCCATTTGTTTCGCTGTGGTTCATTGCAGGCTCACAGTATGGGACTGGGAAATAAGTTCAAGGAGGTGAAGAAGGCATACGTTGAAGCCAATAAACTACTAGGAGACCTCATTAAGGTGAGACATGGAGATAAAACATGACAAATCCCCCTTGGTTTTCATCACCGAGCAGTGCAGTTTCAGCCTTTATTTAGCTTCACCAGTAACTCAGGAGTACAGAGCAGTTCAGTAGATACACAGGACAATAGATGTAGTCAGTGAGGATTCATCATTTTTATCATTAGTGATGCCAGAAAATTCTAATTTGACTGACAGATTCAAAACTCCTCGATTTAAGGTGAAGTCAGTGATTAGAATCTTTGTTCAGATTCACAGACTTCATTTTAAGATCTACCAGTAAAATAGGAATGTTAAAATAATTAGCTCTGCATCTTAAATAACTGGAAGCATATAGCGCATTTGCAACGGTAGGGATGACTCATTTAATGCATTACATCTAGCCCAGTTTGAGAGGAGTGTTCTGCCAAAAGCACAAATACTTTGGCACGTTTTTGATATTCCTTCATTGGCATGGCTCACAGTGGCTGCTTCTACCAGGCTGCCCCTCTTTCCTGGCTTGGCTGAACCAAACAATCCCAGATTAAGTAAGGTGTGTGCTCTGTGCTGTTTGAATTCACCTTCAGCTCACTGGATATTTTTCACCCTCCCCAGCCTCCTTTAGCTCTGTGCACCTACATTACAGTATCTTTGCCCTTTTCTTAACTAGACTTATTTATCCGAACTTGGCAAACTACACCTTTTCTGTATTGGGTCCGTTTATCCTCTTGCTTGCCAAGTAGTTCTAACTTGAGCTGGATAGATTTATTCAGCATTAACACAGTTACTTAATTTGAGGAGAAACTCCAGTGAACTGTTTGTGGGGTTCATTTTCTGAAGGGCACATTAACTGTAGTTATGGAGAGAAGCTTCTGTTGCCAATTCTGCAGTCAACAACATCAGCCTAAATTCACTTTCTGTTTTTCATCAACATTCATTAATTCTTTTGTTTTTCTCACTTCATTATTTACCATCACACCTTAGTAATAGATTTGTCCCTCTTTTGCTGTGCTCACACTCGCTCTGCAATTATTTTTGCTCAATTGTTTGCGTTCGCTTTCTTTCTGAAATACACCTCTCACTTTTCTTTTTCACCTTTTTTTTTCGCCATTCTATAGCTGCTTTACACACATTTTTTTCCACGGCCATCTTTCTTATTTTGCTCCCTCTCGGAGTAGGCATGCTCCCATGGATTCCCCATTACTCCACCACATCCTTCTCCCTCCTTTTTTTTTTTATTCTCTTTATATCTCTCTCAATTTTCCTTCTCTGGCCCCCTCTCTGTTTTCCTCATCAGTTCTCTCCCCCGACCTCCCCTACCCTCTCCCCATGCTCTCTATCAATTCAATTAAGACTTGGTGGGCTTCACTGCACAAGCCAATGTTGGCTTAATGTGCCTATGGGTCCTGCTATGCTCTCAGTTGTATCCTGTTAGTTTGACAATGGCGATGCCTCTCACACTGTCGGCTTGTCGATAAGGGAGAAGGAGGCTGCTTGTCAGATTTAGACATAAAGGAGACGCTCCACATACTGCACTGGCAGCAGGCAGAGCATCTGTCCAATGTATGTGCCTTTACCACGATCCCCCACACATCACTGCAGACGTCACAGCTATGAAGCTGTCCGTGAAGAATTGTAAAGTTTGTGTCAAGGCAACTTTTACATCAATAATTAAGCATTTTCTCTTTCTCTTTTTTTTAGCAAAAACTCCAAAGACAAAACACAAACAACTCTAATTATTTTGGATTTCTGAAAAAAAACCTTTTATCACCAAAGCATTTGCATAAAAGTGATTTGCATTAAAGCAATTGTTTACTTTGCCGCGTTTACTAATTCATGTTTTTTGTAGCAGTTGGTGTCACATCCCGAATTAGGAAATCAAGATATTTGTGCAGGATGCGTCTGAACTGACAGACCAAGCTGGTGAAAAATTCAAAGACAAGCCTGGACTTTGGCTCATTGGCTTCCACTTAATACCAAATGACAGACTTTCACAGAATGCTCCTAAGCCAAACTGTTTTACAGCTTAATATTAATTCCAGATATATGGCTGAGCGTAATCATCACGTCGCGTACTGATCACCCAACACAGTTCATTAAATCTACCTGAATCCGTGTGCTTGATTTACAATTATAAAGGCTATAAAAACATCCTCAGCCTCTTGACTTTTCCTCAGCATTAATTGGACAAATCTGTTGAGGATGTCTGAGGCCAGATCAAATCTCTCTTATTGATCATACGGCAGTCATGCAGGTTGCATGTGCAGCAGTTAAGATGAAGTGGATGTTTGCCACACTGCTTGAAAATTTTAGAGAGACAGGGGCATTTTGCAGGCAGCAGAATGATGGATGTGGAAGATGGAACTGTGAAAGGTGATCTGTTTTTACCCCATTATTTAAAACTGTGTTGAAAGAGGGCCGGTATTGATCTGAGTGAGGGAAGTTTCAGCATTCCATCACACAGGGTCTACAGTATGTGTGCACAGGCCTGTTAAATGTACATCAGTCACAAAAGGCATTTAGGTCAGGAGGTGCAGGAATAAAGCAGCATTGCCAGGATGGTATCTTAGTGTTTGCATTTGGAATGTTGTGTTAATTGTGTGTCTATAATATAGAGAGCCTCACTTCATTCTGCAGAATCCTCTGAAGGATAAAATTGATTGCAGTTTTAAAAAGCATCCTCATTTTTGTAATTGTGGTATCTTAGTTTAAATTAATGCTATTTTTCAAAGCAATTCTTATCTGCCTCTGGCCATATGAAAATATGCTTTATTTCTGTGTTTAATGTATTTAAATCTTGTCCAACTTATTTTTATCTGAAATATTGAACTGTTTTTCCTATTATATATCAGTTGAACTTTAAAATTGGTTTATATGGTAAAATCTAGTGCTGTTGTGACACTAAAAAAAAAGCAATCTTACCAAAAGAACCTTGACAAGTGAAAAAGTAGAAAATAGAAGCAGATTAGATCTGCTTTTTCCTCTTAACCTGAAGGTCTTTGTAACATGTCATCATGTCTGTGGCAACCTTTGGATGATGTCAATCCCTTCCCCTCTTCCACTTATCGTCCTCCTGGTCACGTAGTACTGCCCGTGCACGGACGGCAGTGTTGTATTATCTTCTGAACAGCAGCGCTGACAAACCCTCTTAGACAGAAGATTATACCAACAAGTCATCGCTTTGAACTCACAGCTACTGACTGTTATGTTTGCTGGAGGGCGTATTTGCTTAAACGATAGAGAAATCAGGCAAAACACGCATGAACAGATATCTGCAGGTGCTGTTTTAATAATGTAATCTCAGCTGTGCATGCATACATTGAATCTTTATGCAGTGTGTCTAAGTACACAAGGTATGTGCATATTTAGTGGATATTTGACATTTTTCCAAGTATCAATCTGATTTTTATTTTTTTTTGCAGACCATTGATGAATTAAACTATATCAGGTCTGATGCAGACTCCTCTCTCTGTCTGTTGTCACTCTGTGGTCTCACAAATGCTTCTCAAGCAGAGACTGAAAAAAATGGAACAAGGAACACGAGCTGTTGCCACAAACCAGGAAATTAGCTGCTCTCACAGTGGCTAAGGCTTTAAGCTAATGGCTAGCAGCTAAGTTAGAAGATTAACCTGAAACAGAATCTGGAAAACAGTAATTAATAAAGTTTTAAGGTAGGACCTTAGTGGACAATAGAAGTAATAGAACAGTGAAAGATTAAGAAAATAGAGAAGAACAGCAAACATAACTGCAGGAGGGGAACTGATCAGTCGATCCCACATAAACAGAGGAGAACGTCCTAATTTAATCACTCCTAGTTCTAATTTACATATTCAGCTGTAGTCATTGCTAATAATGAAGAAGCCTTGTTATGAACGACAGGTTCTCTATCATCTCATGCTGTTAAAATATTACACACAATGTATACCGATTCCAAATATCAGTTAGCAGCCTTTCTTGGGCACCAATAATCGGCATCAGCCCTGAAAAAACCCTTATCAGTTGATCCCTAGTTTGTAATTGGCATTAACTTGCTGGAACTGAAGTTTATTTCTTTTCCTCCATTTCTTTGCTTTAACTTCCACTCATTTTGTCATTTTTTTCCTCCCCTTTTCTGTCTCGCTCCGCTACATCCGTCGCTACATGAGCGTGTCCATATCAGAAGGACAAGTTGTATATGTATTTGTGAGGGTGTTCTGTCTTCCGCCCTTTACCTCACTTAGTCTGTCACTTTCCTTTTGCAATTACAGGCACGTATTCACTCACCTCCACACTGTGAAAACACTCACACAGTCTCTTATAGTTGGAGGTGGAGCGCCTCCTTGTATTGCCTGTGGGGCTGCAGATGTCTGCTGCTCTTGTCTGTTTGCCTCCGTCTCTCCTCCCCTCGGTTAATCTGTCCATCCCTTTATTTCTCCCCCTTACTCTTCCTGTCACTCTCTTCATCACTCTGTCTGCCGCCTCTCCCTCTCCGGTTTCATTTTGCCTCCTCCCCTCCTTCATCACTGCCTCCCACCATCCCTCATTTCGATTAGACTTCCTTCATGTATCCTTAATCTTTCTATCATTTCTCCCCTCCTCCTCCTCCTCTGAGCCTCTCGTTATCGCTCCTCTCTCCTGTCTCCTCCTCTCCTGACAGGTACCATTCTTCACTCTGCTGCTGGCTTGGCTGCCTCGCATTATAGTGTGTGTGTGTTTGTCGTATTTGCCTTTTCTGTCTTTAACACACACTCACTCACACAGATGCACACTCGCTGTTCTGGATGATATAATCCTTTGCCCATTAGGGGAGTTCAGGTTTGGATAGAGACACATTTCAAAACAAATTTGAGCAAAGTACACAGACACATGACACAAAGGCATACAAGCACACTGAAAATCACTGCCATGCCCTCATTCATACACTCTCTAACACTGTACCAGATCTCTGCTGCCAGGAGTGGGGAGTCATGCAGGACCACTTAGTGGGAGCTGTACATTAGTGAAAGTGAGAAAGATGGACAGAAGGCGGGAGAACAAAAGTGTGAGAGAAAAGAAACATGGAGGTGGTGAGAAGAGAAAGAGATGCTGGAGGTGGATGAGGGAGGAACGGGTCAGGTGTGATAATAAGAGCCTCAGTTTGGATTAATTTGGATTCATTTCTGATAAAATGCATTTGCAAAATAGTTATGACAGTAGGTAGTTCAATGTCTTTAATCAGAGAATCATTTACTGTCTGTTTTCATTTTTAGTCATACCATGCTAGTTGTTTCCATATTTGAAACTAGCTTGTGAAAAGATGAAAATGCAAATAATCCAGACTGTGTAGTGGCATCAGAAGGTACAGGCTATAAAAAGCAGATTATAAGAACCCAGAAACGCAATCAGACCACCAAAACACCTCGAAGAAGAAAAACCAAACAAAAAGTTTGCCATCTTTGAGAGAATTTTTTTTTCAGGAATTGTTTTCAATTGGGCAAGCTGTAATTGTTTTTTCATGGTTAGTACTGGCCAGGTTTCATGCTGTCAAAGACGAAGAAGAAAGCAGCAACAGCTGATCAGTCGTGCATTCAAAAAAGGTGTTTCCATGTCCCATTATGTAAACTGACTCTTTTTTTAAGGTCAAAAATTACCTCAAGCAAGCATAGAAATGCTTTTAAAGAAATTTTCCATTTTCATTCACTTTTTCTATCAAATGCAGTACTTTGAAATGTACACAAATAAAATATGAATAGTACTTTGGCTTTAGAAATGTCAGCAAGATGGTTTCAAGGCTGATCCACTACTACTGAGTGGATTGCTGTGAATACTTGTGCAGACAATCACGATCTCCACAATATGAAGCCTACTGACTTCAGCAACTAACCCCACAATAAGGGATTTTGGAGGAAATGTTCATGTATGGCCATGAAGTCAGGCCATTCATTTTGTACCATTAGTGGGTTCTCGATAAATAAAGCACAGTGGACAATATGTGGAGACAATAAAGGCTTGGTTAAAGTGCTTCTTAGCAGGATTGACATTTTCTAGCAGACTTGACCTTGACTTGAAGTTTTTGTCGTGGTGGCACATTGCTAGCTAAACCCTCACAATGGCCTCTTTTTGCCAATGCAGAACACAAATGAGATGTAGTCTTCCATTGTATTAAAGAGTACAGCAAGGTACGACAGCTAATCTACAATCTATTCACTGACATGAATGTATCTCCCATGCATGGAGAAGATCCCTACATACTGTTAAATACAACTTCATATGTCAAGAAATCTCTCAAGACCTACGTTGACATTTGTGTTCTACCCTTTTGAAATCGTTGGCAGATGACCTTTATTCTTACTCCACTCTCTATTATCTCTACTGCACCACACAAACCTAATGGTTAGGTTTCTCTCTATATGACGCGGTGTGGCTGCAGACCCTCACTCTGTCAGCAAAGTTATTTGAGAAAGAATATCAGCCCACTTTTTCTACTAGATTACATTTTGTTGAGAGATTCAAGAAGAAATTCACTTAAATCAGTCCAGTTAAAGTTCCCCTAATATTGTAATGTAATTTTTAACTTTGTTTTCAGTATATGAAAGACAGAAATGTGAGTTACTGACACAGTGACACTACTTTATCTGTTAGCCTGAGATAGATGCAAAGTTAACAGTGAAGAAACTGAGCTCAGCTTCACACACAAACAGAGGAAATCAGATTCCTCTTACCCGGCCAAGATGTGATTTACCTCACTGCTCGTCTAAAAATATAGAAAAGCTCCCACATCATATATAGCTCATACCAAGCTGAAAATATAATTTACTTTTCTTGTGTGTGAGGCATCCAGAGAGAGTTGGAGGTGGATGATTCATCAGCAGAGATTGATAATGAGAGTAACACTATTGGATCAAGAAAAAGAAACATTTGGCAGACTGACTGGAAATAAGAGGGATGGGAATGGGACTAAGTTGATTCATGAAGCAAAAAGTCAACATCTTGGCTTTTAGTGTGAAGACAGAAGATAGTGTTTAGGATAGTGAAAGGCCTGGAGTAAGAAGAATGGTTCTGGAAGATGGATAATAAAGAGAAGAGTAACAGTTATTTATTTTGCAGTGAAGAGACGAGAAAAATGGACTCCGGAGACAGAAAGACAGAGGAAACAATGGAAAATGAAGGCCGGGGGAAGGTAGAATAGGAATGCACAGTGATGCTTCTTTCTTGTCTTTTATATAGATTTCGAGTAACTGAGCAGTGAGCTTTTGTTCCTCAGCTATACCAAGTTAATGGCCTCTCCAGGGATTTCAACAGCCCATTCAAATCTCTTAAGCTTTTCTGTAAACAGTCATTCAGTAAAAGCAATGTATCATTATCTCCTCTATTCACAAACCCAATCAAACTGAGCTTTAAGTGTTGTGGCGGGAAGTGCTGTAGGGAAGTGCAGACTTGTTCCAATCAGCAGGAAGCGCTTATTTCTTGCAGCTTGCTGAGAAAGTACTGATGTCCTTGCAAGGTTCCTTTAACACTGTTCAAGTGGCTGTGGAACTCAACAGGCATCATGTGCTTGTTTTTAAAGATAAATTTTCTTATTAGGAGATCAATTGCACCAACATATTTTCTGATTTGTTTCATAGCTTCACAATGGGAGGGTCTTTTTCCAGACACCTTTGCTTTTCAAGTCACTGTACTTTAGTACTCTTTAAAGACCACAGCAGGACTTTTGTAACCAAAGGCACCTATATACTATTTACAGAAAATACTTAGTGCACAGTTGGTCTTCAAATGTAGCATCCATCATTATTACTGCTGCCATTTGCAGGATAGGTTGAGTTGGTGGGTAGTCTTGTCATCTCCAAAGACCAAAGGCACTTTGACAAAACACACACACAAGTTAGACCGCGGTTGTTGAAAGACTACAGTGATAACAGGAGCTCAGCTAGCCTAACAAGCACCCAAACCCCAGGGGGCCGCACTAATCCCAGAGGGACGTGTGCGCTTCATGTCTCAGTCTTGATAATTTGGCATCACATCTCCAAGAAATAGGTGTCAAGTTCTTTGTTGGTTAATTCTTTGGGGAATGTCAACTTGATCTATATTTGTTCATCTATTCTCTTTCTCCCTTTCTTCTTTCTTCTTCAGAGTGCACTAATTGCCACAAAAACAGGCATCTTGTAGAGTGTGGGCCCACTCTTTGTTCTCTCTAGTCCTTCAGCTGTCAATGCTTAACTTTACAACTTGTCAAACTATGGGTGGAGGTTTAAAACAGGACACTGTCACTCTGCTGGCAAGTATTCAATGTGAGGATAGTTTAAAATCCCTAAAAATTGATCTGTGCATTTAGAATTTTTTCCTTTTTTTCCATGAAATGAATCCCAGCAGCTCCAGCACACAGCTCACCTACTTCTCTGTAAAACAACTCTGTTACATAATGGCGAATTATAGTATTAGAGTAAGTCTGCCATACATGTTCAATCCAGAAACAGAAAGTTCCACATTGAAAGCCAATGGGTTTGACTCATAAAGTTTGCACGTGAAACTTTGACTGTCTGTGTTTTTGACACGGTCAACTGCACACTGCAGCTTCAAAGTGAATCATGATGTGTCTTCCACCATATAAAAAAAAAAAAACACCATATGGACATGTTATCATGGCATGAACTTTATTTCCACCACAGGGATCTTTAAATTTTTCAAGAAGTCGGGTCTCTATGTGGGAGACTGTCATATTTTTCTCTCTCTTGTATTCAACTTTGATCTGTTCTCCTACTATATAGTAAAAATGCAGCACTGAGCATGAGTACAAAACAGAATGTCTGTTTTTGAGACAGAAGAGTTGCTGGATCACAATAACTGACCCCTTTTTCCTTTTAATGGCCTAAGTATCAGATGAAAGTCAACAGCAAGCTTTAAACTTGTCTGTAATCATCCCAATAGAAGAGTAATGTGTGCAATTGATATTTGCATCAGTGTCCTGTTCACAGTCAAAAAAGACTCCACTTATCACCATTATGCTAATAGGGATCGCAATTACCATAATGATATGCCATTATAAATAATGAAAGAATGAATACGTGTGATTTTAATGAATGTTTTCTGTGTTCTTTCTTCTTCCATCTTCATTTTCAGGTTCATTCTGTTTTCACAGAGATAGTCTGTGTAGTTTATTTCATAGCTGTCAAATTAAAAGATTAAAGAGACTGTATAGATATAAACATCTTTTCATTTCTCTTTCTCTGGGTCACTCAGTGCTTAATCTTTGCAGACAGCATCTTCATTATAACAAAGACTCTGTCACTGCTTGTTTTTTGGTGAAATTGTTGTGTGTGTAGTCCTACCTGTTTACTGCTGAGTGGAAACAGAACAGCAGGACTTCACAAGAGAAAAATGTCCTGACAGACAGTTACAACTACTTGTACTTTTTAGGGAAAGGAAGATTAAACCATTGCAATGTGAAAAACTGTAGTATTACCCTGAATAGATTCTGTGTGTGAGTGTTTTTCTGTACAATGCTGATATTTGTCATATTAAAAGGCCAGTGGTCACAGACTGGTGAGAAATAATGGCACCTCTCCTTGTCCAAAGTGAATTGAGATATGTGTGTGGAGAGGCTGTATTCTAATATCTTATGCTCAGCCTGTGGTGGAATAGAAATACCGCACTGACGGCAAAAGCAAGCATGACTCTTCTTTTCATCCTGGAAGGGATTTAATACCACCGAAAAACAAATACTACTAGCACTCACGCTTCTTCTTTTTCTTGCTCAGGTGACTCCATCTTCAAAGATTGTGGGTGATCTGGCCCAGTTCATGGTGCAGAACGACCTGACCAGAGCAGAGGTGGAGGAGAGGGCAGACGAGCTGTCGTTCCCCCTGTCCGTGGTGGAGTTTCTGCAGGGATACGTCGGGATACCACATGGAGGATTCCCTGAGCCGCTCAGATCCAAGGTACTGCAATTTCTTCTGTATTCAGTGTTTTTTCACCAAGTGCTTAAATTTCTTTGATAGATTTCTAATAATATCAATTTACATTTAAAAAGCACTTCAAGCCAATTCTAAATCTAGTTCCATTCGATTGGTTGCATGTCACCAGCAACAGCCAATAAACACTGAAAGCTCCTGTTTACAGACTGGGACAAATGAGTGTTTTGTAGAGCAGAGTTAAGTGTTAGCGGTTGCTAAAGTCCTAATAAACACCACAACTTTACACAGAAATGGCCAGTTTCCCCATTACAGTGAAAATGTGAAAAGAGTTGACTTATTTGTGTTTGCAGCTGGAGGTTTGCAGTCAGGCCTGTGGCTAATGCCGCCTGTAGCATCTCTCTGAACTAAGTTTAATTTAATCAGTCTGATGTAACTGGCAGACACACCTCTAGAGCAGAGATGCAACCTGCAAAAACAGAAGAAGCACATCTGTCTCTACAAAGCAGGGTATTAGCTGCTTTGACAGGGGCTAAGGCTATGCTAACAGCCAGGAGGTAGCCAGAGATTACCCCAAAACAGCGTCTGGAAAACAATAACGAATAAACGTTCAACATCTGTCCAAGTGATGAATTAGTGAAAAATGAACACAATAGCAGATGGAACTGCAGGAGACAAACTCAAAGTCAAATCAATCAAAGTCTGTCGATCTCACAGTGAAGAGAGAACGCTGCAGCATCATGTGACATTATCACTCCCACTTTTATTTTACATATTCAGTTACAGCAATCAATATTAATGAAGAGACCTTGTTGGGTACATGATAGGTTCCCTGCTATTACAAGCTGTTCAATTATTCAATATATATCAATTTCAAATATGAGTTACCTGTCTTTATTGATCACCAGTGTCGACCCAGAAAAACTAAGTAAAAACCTATCATTTGATTCCTAGTAGAAAGTCTTACAAACCTTCCAATGTTTCTCCTTCACTTGTTCCCTCGTGTGTACCTTTTATGTAACAGACATGTCACACAAACACATGCTGAAAAGCCCATTTAAAGGTGTAAGTCTGCACACGCACACAGACTCTGTCACATGCTTGGTTACATCTGACAGTCGCGAGTCCCCTGGAGGACGCTAAAAACGGCGAAGGAAACGTGATGTTGCTCTGTCCTCTCATCTTTTGTTTCCTCACCTCCACCTACTTTCTTGTGCTTCCTCTCTTCACAAACAGTGAACTTAGCGACTCTCCTGCACATCAGGGGCCAACAGCTTGAAGTCTCCTCAGGAGGATTGCGTGAATAAAGGCAAATGTGTCACATTCTCCCAAAAAAACTTGCTGACATACTGGCATACTTGACAGGAGAGAAAAAAATTGACTGCATTTTTTTTTTTATGGAAGAGAATTAGGTGAATGCTTTTTTTCCCCCTCCACACTAACATTCACAGATGCCTCACCTTTCATAATGCATTATTAATGAGCTGACTGGTGCAGAAATTATGTTAAGTATATTTGTCGAGATCATACCTGTGCGTCAAATGTGTCCAGGCTGCAAATTTAACAGTTTGTATGTTATATTCAACGCCACAGCACATTTGTTAAAGGATTAATGCAGAGATGAAATACTTGAATCATCTGTTCTCTGCTCCGTCAAGTTCGTCTTAACTTTTCATTCAATTAATTGTATATTTACAGCTTTAGGGGTCCCTCCATTCATTCATTTGTGCACTCATCTTGCTCTCCACATACTGTTCTCCCGTCCCATCCTTCCTTACCTCTGTGAAACTAACTCCTGTAATCCTTCTACCTTTAACCTTTCTTTCCTTATTTCTTATTTTGGGAAATAAACTAGTAACATGTCTGTGTTTTAGCCTCACAAACAATCCTGGCTTCAGCTTGTTACCGTCTCTCAATCTGCCACGTTTCTGAAATCAAAGTTCAGAACATGTGAGTAATTCCGATTAAATAATCAAGATGATGGACAGTTTCTGTATTAATTCAAATCCTCAGCTGTCCTTTTTCATTTTGTCTCCACTCGGAATTGAAAATACTTCATGCTCAGAGATGATGCCTACCTGAATGCCAAAGTTCACATTTTTCCCACTTAACTTTTCCCTCTGCTCTCTGTTGTGTACTGTAGTGGGGCGCATTTGTATTCCAGCCCGATGGTGTTGTACAATGTATTTTCTATGATACGCCATTCATTTTTAAGCAATATGTCAAAGCTGTAGCCTGCATCATACTGTGTACTCTGAGTAAATCCTCAAATACGTGATGAACTGCAGCCAGTTTCTCATCCGAGCCAAAAAAAAAGCCAGACGATTCCTCGAAATCTATTCTACAGATATTCATACCCTGACTATCCACCCTCGATATTAAACGCACAAACACCAAGGGGCTGTCTGGCACACGGCTTACTGGAGAACTCATTCTCTCTCTGTCTTCATGAGTCAGTTAAGCAATAACCGTTTAATCACTCAAATTCAGTCCAGTTCAGATTTGATGTGGATCCTTTTTACTTTCCTTTCACAGTGTTCTGATGAATCTAGCTGTTGTGTACACATATCTTGGGATGTGAATCCAAGTAACTGATTTACATAACTAGATAAATTATGTTTTTAAGTGAAGAATGTATGACATTATTCATCCTGAAACTGTGCTTCACACAATGACCTTTAGTTTATTATAGTCTTGTCAGGTATGTATGTACATGTATGTGTTGGTTATAAAGTGTAAATTTCTTGCATGTACACACCCCTTCATATGGTTGGTTAAAACAGTGCTGCAGCTGAAACTGATGTTTGCATGCTAGCAGCATATAAGATGCTTCTTTAGTGGTGCTTTTGAGGTATTTATTAGGTAGTGAACAATCTATTCAGAATTATTTCACATGCTGTCTCATGCATTCATTTCACTCTCACTGGCTGTCGCAGAATTGTTTGCCTGCATCAAGTAAACTTTTTTTAAAAGTGCAAAGCGGTAATTGAGTTGTTTCACATCATAGTTCTGTCACGCATAGTTCATTTGTAGCGTGGGTGGACAGACAACGGACAGGGGAGACAAAAACAAGAAAGACAGGGTCAAGTGAGGGAGAGTGAAACAGTGGGAGGATGGTTGGTGAGAGGAGGAAATGAGGGAGAGCGTGATGGCATCAGAAAGAAAGTGAATTAAACAAGATTGTGGTTAGAAATGCAGCACGTCGCTTAGAGCAGCACTCCTGCTCAAAAAAGAGCAGGAGTGTGTTTTTGAGGCGCTTCACCGGGAATGAGGAGAGCAAATAACCTTGGAGGAAGACTTTCCTTCATTTGTTAATGCAGACACATACGCGCTCTCAGCCACTATCTGTCTCACTGTTAAACAATCAAGCAGTTTAGGTGTAAGACATCCTCAGAGGAGACAATGTTAATGAGCGGGGACTCCAGTGAGCCTGCCATCTTTGAAGTGTTTCCTCTCACATACACAAATGAGTCAGCTATCTTTGAACTGTTAGCTCTGTGACTAATAGCATTGCACTGGGTCCTTTGTCTGGAGATTTCTGCAAGGCGCACACACATGCACTCATCTATATTGTGAAGATATAAGACACACTTGCTAATAAAGAGTAGGGCAAACAATTTTCAACATGCATAAACATTTTCTGTATGCGTCCACACAAGATGTGTTCAGCTGAAGATTTAATTCAAGTGAGTCAAACACAGAACAACCAATAGCATGTTAGCTTTTACAGAGAGCTAAGTAGGCACCACAAAAGCTTATTGTGTTTATTCTTATTTCCTCGAAACATTTACTGACGCACCAAGTAATATCCTAATTGTATGGGGATTTCTTCCTTTCCCTGTCTTCTCTGAAGTTTGTGAAAATAAAAACAAAACAGAAAATAGCTCCTCCCGGCAGCAGCCTTTTCGTCGACTAACCGCGATTTAAAATAATCTCTTCATCAGACATTATTATTAGCCTGAAATTGATTGTCTCTACAAGTTCTGTCAGACCCCAACAACTGTGTGGGAAGATGAAATGTCATATCACTACTAGTCCTATAGCTGCCTTCACTTCCTGCACTCGTCTGTTTCTTTTTGTCTTTGCTTCTCCTTTACTTTTTCTAACACTGCATTCATGTGTGATGGGCTGATGGTACTTTACTGGAGGGAAAAAACATGAACCGAGGGAGAGATGGAGGGAGACTAAAGTGGAAATGACTGCAGAGCTTAACACAACAGTGGCGCTGTTTTTATGCAAATTTAAAAATAGCATGCATTAATAAGTTTAGCATTCTCCTCGATTTCAAGTGTTTCTCACCTTCTCTCCCACTCAAAACATCTCCTCGTGTTCTTCTCTGTCTTCCTCTCTCACTCAAAATCTCTACCAATTTAGTGCTTTGACAGGTTGAAGCTTTTATCCACATATATAGCTCTGAAGTACAATGTGAAAGTTTTACCAGCACTTTAGACTTCCCACATTTCTGCATCTCATGGGGGTGGTATGAGTGGGAAAAGATTCACAAAGACTCTATGACTTTGAATGAGAACTTTTAGTAAATTGTTTGTTTCCCCTCCTCTCTGTTGTTGTGCCTTTTATCTTTCTTT
The DNA here is from genome assembly GCF_021347895.1 of Acanthochromis polyacanthus. Lineage (NCBI taxonomy): Eukaryota > Metazoa > Chordata > Actinopteri > Pomacentridae > Acanthochromis > Acanthochromis polyacanthus. The sequence continues at coordinate 8,627,822 of NC_067135.1, read as the reverse complement.
CTCCTGTCTCTTCTCATTCCATATTCTTTTCTCTTTTAACCTCCTGTCACAGGTGTTGAAAGGCCTTCCCCGTATCGAAGGTCGTCCAGGTGCCTCTCTGCCACCTATGGACTTCAAGGCTCTGGAGGAGGGGCTCCGAGCTGCTCATGGGGATGACATCACCCCTGAGGATGTGATGTCAGCAGCCATGTACCCCAAGGTGTTCCAGGAGTTCAAGGACTTTACAGGTGAGTGGCCTTGATGATTAATTTGATCAGTTAATCAATTAATTCCTGTTAATAATTTAACTGAAAAAGCGGGAGATGAGCAAAGACGACCAAAGATGACCAGAGCAGCTTTTACACAAGACTCTCAATGCACTGCGCTTGCCACAGGTTTCAGCACACAGCTCCTAGGGAGTCATGGATTAGCGAGAAAAATAGGTAGAGTTTTTAAAACTTCCAGCGGGGCGACATCAGCATCCTCTCAACAAGAGGCCTTCAGTCTGTTGTGAAAACTTCAGCAGCAAATGCATGTGTCCCATGCTTAACAGCAAGCATAAGCACTACCCTTGCTAGTATACAGCAAGTGTTAGCACTGCAGAGTTGTCATATAAATCACGGAATTCAGACATGCAGCACCAGCTTTTACTTCACTTTGCCCTCCATGCTGTCCAAGATGCCCAATTTCTATTGGCTGTTTGCAGAGTTTGCAGTCTTTCTGAAATGACTGGGTTTCAGAGGGCGGCAGTGCCGCGTCCTGTGTAAAGGCTGCTGGCAGTTCCATGCTCGCAAGCAGAGAGCATTGTGGAGGTTCAACAAGTTAAGGGCACCATGAGAAGATGTCCTGTGACACTGAATGGTTAGAGACCAGAGCTCCCATTTCTGGGTGAACTAAAGTACACCAGCATCCCTAAGTAAGACAGCATCACTATGAAGTAACGGCTGGTTGTTTTACCCCAGTAAAGCCGCCCATATCACGAGAGAAGCCTCTCCACCTATGTTATCTAACTATGTTCAAAACTATCATGTCATTTCATCAAGAAACGGAACAATGACTATCTTATTAATTTTGTGTTATTCATTAATCAGCTATTGATCAACAAGGCTGCAGACTAGTGGTTAAGAACATTTTTCTGTGTGCATCTCTGTTGAAAACACTGCTGATTATCAGTTAAGGAAATTGCCTCTAGTTTGCATCCCTAATCCTATTTAATTAGTGAAATGGGCTCAAATTGAAGCTGTTATATTAAACAAGTCTGGGTTTGTGATACTTGATCTCATTCTCTCACACAGCCTCATTCTCATTTGTATTATTACTGGGCCTTGAAATTAGCACCAGCCAAGCTTATGTCAGGAACACTGATTATAAAGTTCAGCCATTTGGTGGAAATGTTTTATTGTTGTATTTGGCAATTCAGGAGCACAGCCAGTGTGCCAAGAAGGTAGCAGGAGGTTTGCTGCGAGAAAACAATGATGCCGGGAGATTTAATCCTGAACGTTCAGAGGAATCAAATTGACTGGAAGTTGTTTGAAGCAGTTGCAGAAACATTCAGCTGCCTGGATTAACCCAAGCTTAATTGTTGCTTTGAAGAGCAAGGCATCGTTAGCTTTAAACTGGTATTGCCCCTTTGTGAGCATTTTTTAATTACTGTGCAGTCCTTCTTTCACTACTTCAGGTTAAGACTGTACACAACTCTGACCCACTCTCAGCATTCAGTCTTTTCTAATTACATTTCCGATTTACAATATTGGAATTCTCCAGAATCTCTTTTGTGTTTCCAGATATTGTGTGAAGATGTGCTGTACTTGTGAACACTCTCATACACCCAGCACATATCACTGGAGTCTGAGAAATAATAATCTATATAAAATTATCTTAAAGAGAAAGACAACAACAATTAGTCTATAAAACCATACAGTCCTGGAAAATGTAAAAAAAAAAGCTTTTAAAGGAAATAAAAGACAGTTGAAAGGAAATTAAAACTCACTTAAAATCAGGAGACGCTCTCGAAATAAAGCATGTTTCATAAAGATACCTAAAAGAGATCGCTGACTGCAAGTTTTCAGCCAGACCCCAGGACAGACCAAAGACTTCTGACTGAAGATCTCAAGTACCTACAGCTTGTACCATACTTAAAGGTCAGAGAAAAGCTCAGGAAGAGCCATGCGGGGCTTTAATGGTTGTCAGTAAATTCTAAAATCTTTTCCTAAAACATAGTGAGAGTGCGTGATCATGTCTCCTGGAGTTTTGCACAGTTCTGGAGTCCGATAAATAGATTTTTGGGTTCCAGCTTAGTAAAGGATGCCTGCAGTTAATACAAAGTTCCTGTCATAAAAAATGAGTGAGTAGATCGTATTTTAAGAGGGATAAACACCAAAGACTTTCCTCGCATCAGGCATGATATGATCCAAAATGGGAACCCAGCTGATGGGCAAGATCTGTTTAATTCATGTGCTGCCGGGCCCAGAAACAAGGATTCACGGTTTTCGTCTCAGTTCAAATGAGGAAAATCCAGAAGAAAACACCACAACACAACACACCACACAACACCACACACACACACAGACACAACACACACACACACACACACAACACACACACACATTTTACGAAAACTTAGACTCTACTGCTTTACCAACACAAATTTGAAATTCTGTCCTTCTGTTTCTCCAGCTAACTTTGGCCCAGTAGACTGTCTGAGACCAGGACTGTCCTGGATGGACCCAAGATTGCAGAGGAGTTTGAGGTACCAACTAACACGGGACCATTTTTGCCAAAAACCAGACTGTTCTGCCTTTCATTTCCCTCTGATTCCCCAACCCCACCAGCAGGTTAAATGGGCATGTTATTTAAACTTTTCAGAAGCCAATGTACACCATTTTCAATTTGATGAGAAAAACAACCAAATCCAAGTAAAAATTGCCAGGATATTTCTTCAAAATCACCTGATGCTGTCCTCAAAATTTACCAAAAAAACCCCTTTTAAAATCAACAGACCCAGCTGTTAGCAGCAGTAATGCAACAACAATTAAGAGTGTTTTCTGAACTGCATGACTGCTGGCTGGGGTTTTTCAAGCAGATAGAAACAATTGTTAGTGAAATATCTATCGTCTGTTGAGCCACATTATTACATACTGGGTAACACCTCGGGCACCTAAAGGAATCTTGTTTTTTATAAAATGAATTTACAATGAAGTTGTTTTTTTATGGTCATAAATGTCATACTGCACAAAAACATGTGTTTCTTTGTTAGCGTGATTATTGTTTTTATACAGTAGGACTATATAATCTATATATAGATATTAGTATCTATCTATATTCTATATGAGAAATGATACATGAAAACAGTAGTTTTGCATTTTTTTTTTGCTTGTTTTTGGAATGAGAGGCAGATAAATGGATCAGTTTACATTCACCGCTGAGTGTATTTATGATTTTTTTTTAGTCACGCTCACTAATTCTTGATAATCATTTAATCTTAACAATAATTCATTTAATGATCCAATTGCTCTTTAATTATTTCTGGTGTAATAACAGTTCCATTAAAGAAAGGACATTATCAGCAGAAATGATTGTTCCTCACTGGCAGATGGCTGAGGTTTGATATAGAGTCACCGTGAAGTGCTGATACACAGTGGGAAGGACAAAAATATTAAACACTTCATCAAGGGAAAAACAAACAGCATCTCTGATCCATCCAGCCATCAGATTGGCCTTCCTGCACAAGACAACAGATACATTTGTCGCACAAGATGTTTGAGAGGCGGCTCATGAAATGCACTGAGGGCGATATTCAGACCAAAATAACCCGTTACTGACTTGTGAAGATTATGCTGCTCGTTTATTCTGCAGCAGGGAGGCAGCTGGACATGCAGGCCAAAGAGGGAAGACAATAAATGGGCTGAATTGCCTTGCATGCAGAAAAATTATTGGGCACAGAAACAGAGCAATCTCTGGGAGAGTGGATGTAATTACTGGCTGTCACTTAACAGCAGAGCCACAAAATCTCAAACCAAAAACGCTTCTCTGGAATATTGATGCCTGTGTTGCAAACCCTTTTCTGTCAATTCCAAAATGTTACGTGAGCAGAATCAGCAGGCCGGAAATAAGTTTTATCTTGCGTAAATATATATTCAGCAGAAATATTTCAAGATGTCTGCTGCACTGATGGAACGTTTCTTTCAGAATACAGACAGACAATCCAGAAAGTGCAGACTAAAGTGGTTGTTGAAATCCAGATGAGAGAGATTCCAAAGGCATTGTTGATTCTACTGATAGTAACTTTACTGAATCAGATCCGATCAAATAGAAACTTTGCTTTTTTGTTGAAGCTGTTAAGTCTGTCACTGTGTGCCGTCATGTAATGAAATGTTTATTGGTACAATATTCAAAACTCAAAATTTCTGTTTTGAAAAGCTGTAGCTCAATGTGCCATTTTCTAATTTTCTACAATGAGGTAATAAAATATGTTTAATACTAGATTCTGAATACCCATCAGTGACACAAAACTGGTAGAGTCAAATGAAGTTCAGATCTTTAGGGCTAGATGTGAACTTTATTTGACTCCAAGGATTAAAAGTTGAAAGGCCATTATTCTTCACAGAGGGAACACTGACAATATGAGACACATTATTTCTCTCTTTTTCAGAAAATACTGCAGTTGTTATGAGAGGTTTTTTTTTTTTTTTTACTTGGTACATTCACTCAGATGGACAGGGTAACTCCAGGTGGCAGCAGTGCAATCCAGCAAACAGGAGATGAGACGGGTCAGAGATGACTGTGGCATTTTGCAACTGCAGCTTCATGGTGACTTTGTGTAGTAAAATCAGGCAGTTGTGTGTTACCTGAGGACAAGAGGCCTCCTGTTGAATGACTTGAAGCTTAATGAGTAGCAGAGATGACCCTGACCTCATACAAATACGTTGGAGATGGTTTTGTTGTAAAGCGCGGGTAAAATACCAAACTAAAATGTTGGCCTTGTGCAGATGATGCTGCTGACATTCTGCATTGTGATAAATCCACACACTGAAATGTATTTGTTAGCTTTATGAATTCAAGTTCCTGGACTGTTGCCTTTGGTTTTAGCTGAGGATAAAATGAAGTGAATCTAGGAAAAATTCAGTTTTTTCCAACCTCTGCCTTCACTGTAACACTAAAGCTCCTTAAGCTTGCAGATGAACTTGAATTTTACATGAATAGCTTCTCGGTACAAATGAAAGTAAAAACAAAAAAAGGCCCCTGGATGAGAAATAGTTGAATAAGAATCTACTTTCAGGGCAACCTACTGGCTAACTAAACTAGCTGTTAGGTTGGCCACGTAGTGAACTACCTTGACTGGAAATGATCTGCTGTGAATATCAGAATTTCCCTGTGAATTGCGGTATTTAAATAAAGTGGCGAGGAAGCCTTAATAATTAGACTACATCATTCTGTTCAGTTTGCTGACAGTTGATAGTTCCCCAAACTCTTGTCTCTTCCTGTGTGGGACACCTACTGAATTCCATCAGCAGCACATCGCTCTGAAACTTAATTCTTACCATGAAAGCTTTTTTTTGTACATTCAACTTGTCGAACATCGACTAAATTCAGGTTTTTTCCTTCTCAAGAGGATAAAACCCTTCAGTGTAATGTTAAAGTGCAGACAGTCTACAGCTGATCTTTAGATGTTTGCGTTCTTGTCTTCTGAACATAGGAGCATTTTAGACTATTTAAAAAATATATATATAAAAAAAAACTTCCCTCTCCAAAACAGGAACTTCATTATTTTCAAGTGTTTTAGAATACACATTTTGAAAGGCATTAACATGTTGTGAAGCATTGATTGAAGTGTGTTAGTCTGCCACAGGGTCAGCGAGTCATCACTGACTATCACCTCAGCTTTTATGTAGCTTCAGTGTTTTTTTTCCGTAGGTAAAGTGAAATGTGTCTTGTAAAGAGCACTTTGTGCGCTGATGAAACAAAACTTTCATGACTAAATGAAAAGACGTCTGTACCTGTCAGTCACCTGCTACCTCTCACCGTTTTCATGAGGCATCTTGTCTAGACTCTGCGTCAGACTCGGCTTTTACCAGCATTAGTTATAGCTCAGGTTTAACCCTAAAGAGCATCTTTTATATATATCATCTGTTCCTCCTACATCTTTGACTTATTTCATCAGATTTCTCTGATTCTCTCATTATGAGGACACACACAGTTACTGAACATTCAAGCGACCAGTTCAGTTAGGCTTCCTTCAGTGCAGCAAACAGTTTCAGCTCCCGACGTCATTTCGTGCAACAAGAAGACTCACATTTGACTGTGTTAAAGCTTTTTTGAGTTTGTTGTTTCAACTAAGGCTGCACAACTATACTGAAATGATGCATTATATTTTAAAACATTTAAGTTCACTTTTACGTAAACAGATCCCCTTTTAACTTCCATTGTGCTGCATTCCTGCTAAGTATAAATGTTGATTAAAATGAGACTTAGAATACTCTGTATCTCTTTATGCAGCTTTAGGTAATATAACTTACTGTACTCGGAACACCTCACTCGCTAAACATCTGCTCATCAATAGACATTAAAATTTACAAATGTTCCCTAAACACATCATTTGAAGCTAAAGTAGATGCTAAATAATGCACAGAGAACCTCTAGTCTCCACTCATTAACACAGCATAGTAACCAACATTTTTAACATCAATATTGAGTCAATTATGTTCATTTAACTGGCGATCAACTGATCAATATTTGATGAATTGTGCTGCCCCTTTTAAGCTACAGTTTGGTCAAGCTCTGCCGCTACTTTCAAATTCCACAACATACTATTGATTAACCAAACAACAATCACAGATTCCTCATCAAAGATGACTCAGTAACCACCGATGAAAGCTGCAGTTCTACAGCACGAATGGATAAATACCATTTCAATCTTGCCTATAGCAATATTGCTTTCTGCACTGAAATTAATTTTCTAGCTGTCCCCTCTTTTAAGTGAGAAACTCATATTTAATCTAGTCTTGCTTTCTGATCAATTTCTTCCTCCTGTCTAAGGAACTTCATTCACACGCTTCCCAAACACAAATCTTTTTTCCTAACCTCAATATTCACCCCTCCATGCAGCTGTCTGTCTGATCTCCAGTCGTCAGAACGGGTCATTTTAGAACTTTTCAACACCATTTTGTGTTCACATCAGTCATCGCTGCGGAAACAACCCACCCCGTTGTCCGACAGTGGGCACTCCTATCAGATCAGTCGTTGGTACAAGGCAGACATGAAATGAAAGCATGTCAAAAAAATGACCTGCACAAGCAGCATGAGATTCTAGTTTTCTTCTTTCTTTTTTACTGTAAAGAACTCCTCAAGGATAAAAGAAAAACAAGACAACCTCATTTTGTCATTTCTAATCCATTTCTTTACTTTGATGTTGAAAGACTTACATGGTCCATTCCATTATGTCACATGCATTATTTTATTATTTTCATGTAATTCAAGAGTATGAACATTACAAATAGAATCATTATCAAACAAAGCATGATATACTTTTATTGCTCTAAACTGCAGTATTTACAGGCAAATATTGCTGTCTGGCTTTTTTCCTTCCATGATAAGAACAACATTTGCTAAAATATTCATCGTGTCTCACATTTCCTTATATTAACCACGCCTGACTGTACGTCAGCGGGTTACTGCATTCGCTTCGGTATGTGCTGGTATGTATGTATTGGTGGGTGTGTGTCCGTCAGATATCTCTGCAAGTGCTGAAGTCAGATAATCAAACTTGCACTGAAGATCAGTCTAAGTCCCTGCTCATTGTGAGTACAGGTCAGCAATCAAGTAGAAGGATATACGTAGATGATCAAACTGATACAGATGCATGGCGTGTTCTGCCCTCTACTGAGGCTCTCTATGATAGGTTGGTTTATCTCACGTGAAATGTTAATACCTGCTGATCAAAAGCTATCAAGAGCATGAAAATTTACATGAATAGCCTTCACAGTGGGATTGAGTAGCCTCGGTTGCTGACAAAGTACTTTTAGTATATTTTTCACATATGATAGACTGTTGATGCCGTTATGTTAGTGACGTGGAATGCTTCCAAATGAATGCAACAAAAAAATTGCCAAATGTAGACATACAGATGCCATACATGTTCTTTAATTAGCAAATTCTCAGTGTGCTTATGTGTAGCAACTTTTCCATGCTGACTGATTTCTAACACTACAGTAGATCCTATTAAAGCAGAACAACCCAGAGGAAGGAAAATAGCACTTTGCAGCCCGGCCAGTTGTTATTTGGCTCTGTTTGTTTTTGTAAATCCAAGCGACACCAATAAAAGATGTTACCTTTTGCACTACAGATGAATCTTGCAGTATTAAATTTCGGAACAAAAGCCGTCTTGAGTCTGCCAGCCAGTGAAGCACACAGCGAAGTCCCGATCAAAAACAGATTTAATCACCAAATCTTTCGAGCCCGTGCTAGACCTAAAGCCCGGAGTTTATGTTTGGGAAGTAGATATAAAACTTTTGCTGTAATCGTTGTGGTATTGTTTAGCACATCACTCCAAGCTTGTTGCAAATCCAATACAAGAGGCAAAAATGAACAGTAAGCTGAAGGATTCCCTTTTGTGCAGTGAATATGATTTAGATCACAACCACTCCAATTTGTGACCATTTTTGTTTAGCGCAATAGAATCTCTTCATGCTTTGCAGAGACTAAGTGTATATGATAGATGTTTTTTCAGCCAATTTCTGACTAACTTGAGTTGGACAGTACCCATTTAGCCACGTCCCTGAAACAGACTATTTAAAGACCAAATGGGCCTCTGTGAAGAAGAAGCTGATGGCTCTTTAAAGAGCACACATCTCTGACATATCTCTGTCAAAACAGACTTGAACTCATTGACCTACATGTATCTCCCATGTGATACTGGCTCAGTAAGGTATTAATCATGTCTGACAGAAGTATAACACAGATTTTCACAAACATGGACCCACTTATGCACACAACATCACAGCTAATATCCAGAGACGTCAACACGTGGATCCTATTCACTGAAGTAATCTGATTACTGTGTCACAGGCAACAGGGGTCATTAATAAAGTCCCATCAAAGACTAATATGAAAGTGTTTCAGTCAGTGATGTTATAGATCTGAGTGGGTAAGCGGCTGAATCTGACAGGAGTTTGATGCTTGTGACTCCCAATAAATGCAGGCAGCTTGTGAGGGCTCTATAGATGAAAACATCACCGATGCTTCACTGAGATATAGAACATGCATAATGCACAAGGGATGCTATCACAAATATGGAAATAAGAAACTGAAACAGAAGGAGGCTGTGTGACAAGAGTGGGATTTGATACAATTTTATTGACTCTGAATCCGTTTATGTAGTTGATTTAATGGTGTTATGGGACAAATTTAGATTTTAAAATGTGTATTTCTTTTAATGATGTGTGAAAGCAGCTTAATAGTTGTCAACTGTAGGGAGGTGGACTGTAGGAAGGTTTAGTACTGGTATCAGTGTAGCAGGTAAGATTAAGTTGTTCACTGAAAGTGAAGATATAGACGGTGCACTGAAATAGTATTTTTAGTTCTACGTGTACATGTTACATCTTAGACAAAATCATCTTCAAAAGGTTCCTAAAATCCTGTGCAACTCTTCAAAGAGGCAGATATTGTATTTTTATGGAACAGTTGAGGGGGATGTAGCGCAGAAGCCACACAGTTGGAAAAGGAAAGGCAGTTTGTTTTTTGCAAAGCACTGCCAAGGCCTAACAAAACAGCACAAGCTAGAGAGAAGTTCAGTGTAAAGGAAGGTACAGAGAGAAATGGGGAGAGATGAAGACTGAGTGCCAGAGAGAAAGCAAAAGCATGCAAAGACAGGGTTTGTTACCAGATGAGGAGTGAGGGAAATAGATGAAGAGTCAGAGCACCCAGAGAAAGACGGAGGCTGAATAAAATTGAGATCAATACATATCTGCAGCAGCCCATATTTTTGTCTTTGCACTGAGACTTGGTTTGGAACATCAACTGAGTGTGAGTAGCTGAGATAGCAATGTGGGAAATACAATAAAGAGGGTCGAGGAAAAGGGCTGGATAAACACAGCAGAGGAGAAGCCGAGAGATAAAAGAGAAGCCAAAAGAGGAAGATGAGGGAAATTAATGATGGCATGAGAGTCAGAGTGGCCCCAGAAATAGGTAGCAAAATAACAATACCAAATGGAAAGCTGTGGCACTTGGGAAGATGACAAAGAGAGAGATTGAAAGGCAGAGAGAGAAACTTGGACAAATGGAAAGACGGGAAGAAAAAAAAATGAGTTTCCGAACGGTGAGACGAGAGATTTGAGGGGAAGCGTGAGATAAATGAAGAAGTACAGTGGCCAGTGTCGAGGGAAAGACCAGCAAGACGGAAGGCGGCAGTGACCAGAATTGATATGAGAAGAAGCAGCCTGTCTGCTGTTGGTACAGAGAGAAGAGTAATGTCTTTATCTTAAAAGGCACTTTTACAGGTGGCAAGCAACAGAGTTTACAATTGTACCAAAGACTGGGACGGTGTTTTCATATCCTTCAGTCTGCCTTCATGTCTCTCTTTCACTCTCTGCCTCTTTATCTCTCACATTGTTACTCTGTCTATGCCACTTCTCCTTTGTCTGATGTCACAATTGATACGTCTGGTGAAAGTCTGTCTGGAAGAACACACACAGATAAACCACAGAACTGTCCATGTGCTGCATTAATGGATGAGATAAAAACTGACCCGTATTTCTGGTTTGAATTCTGGAAATGCAGAAAACTGATGTTTGTAATTACTTTAGGTGATCACATTGTGTGTGTGGTGTGTAGCTCATCCTCACAAAAGGAAATCATTTGGGAGCATTTTGGGTTTAATAACTTCATAATTGGCTTTGCAAGATGAAGGTGAATGGTTTTGTGAATACTTAAACACCCATCAGACTAACAGCCACTGCAGCACTTTGCAAGCCTTTAGCCAGTGGAAGAAATATTTAAGGGTCAACTTTGCCTCACTGTCTAAAATATCAGGACAACTGCGAAAGTATTGGCGTACTGGTACGAATAATAATCAGTGTGTGTTTTTAATATCGTATACCTCATTATCATTCTGCTACAGGGGAGAAAAAAGGCTGTTTATATTTCTTTAAACCAATCAAATCATATTGGGCAGAGTGCGGCTGAGGATGCACTGTGGCATCCTTTTAAAAATAGTGACGGGGGAATTGCTTCAGTGGAACATTTGCACACAAGTACAGCTAATGGCTAATTCACCATGAAAAACTAGCAGGGCTGCTTTTCTGCATGATCCAAATACTCAGCAAAATTTGAAATAGTGTGATGTTTTGGCTGCTTGGAGATGCTGCTTATTGTTGTTTCCTGTGGTGAAAGGGATTTTAAACACGGCAACAAAAGCAGAAGGGCTGGAGAAAGCTGTGTGAAATGCATGGACGACGAACGACAGACTTAAACCCACAGTCCAATCTAATAAAAAAACCTGTGATTGTATGAAAGAGAAGTTTGAAAACACCTGTATGTTAGAGACAGCAGGCCTTCGAAGGTTTCTGAACCGAGGTATTAGCTTGTAATTTAACAGACTTGATCTAATTAGCCATCAAAAGTCCAATAAATTTTAGCATGCTTTATTTTGTCCCTAAATCTTTGAGCATGGATTACATAAAATTACACATTCAACTCTGCAACACCACACTTAAACTGTAACATTAACGTTTCTGCTTTGCCGACAGTGTCTAAAGAGATGTGGCTATATGAGAATAAATGTTAGCTAACATTTGCTGTCAGCTTGCTAAAGCTCACCAAACACATTTAATGTCTCCAGCATTAGCACTGTTGATACTGGGAGCAACAAGTAGCTCTCATTTGCTTGTTTAGTTGCTTTTTGTTGTTTGAGTGGGTGAGTCGTGTGTGTGCTTTACAGAGGAGGAGAGTTGTCCTCCTCACTTGTTTAATACCAGGCCAATCTATTTTCCATTTTTTAATTACAGAATCGACTACTTTCTTGATCTTATTTGCTTGTGGTGGTGTTGGTGGCAGCCCAGGGTTTTGTTTGCTCTTTCCAATAACAGTTTGAGCTTTTTAAAGAAGTACTGATCCACAGTTATGTACACAAGTTAGACGGAAATAGAAGTTAAGATAAACCTGTGTTACACCTAAAGGAAACTTTTACCAGATGTTGTTCAAAAACAAAATAACATAAGAAATGCAGTCCCAAGTAGAAAAGCAATGAGATGTAAGCACGATACATCATTAAAAATAAAATTAGTACGCTAAAATAAGACTAGAAAAGCAGCAGTGCCAATGATACTGAGGTAACAACACATGAAAATGAAATATTGCACATTACATTGAAGTGAATGAAAATATCATGGTTTAATGTAGGACTTTGATGTTTGCTGATGACTATATGTGGAATACAAAGGTAGGTTTTTTTTTTTTTTTTCCAAAATCTTGAGGGCAATTTTTGCACATCAGTCACACTTTTTAGGCACATTCTCAGATTTCTTGGGGCAGTTTTGCCGAAAAACAACTCTGGTAGAGCAAAGAAAATATATCTTTGTACTGTGTTTTGTTTCATCCAACATTTTGATCCCAGTATTAGTGCTGCAACAGAGAGGCTGCTCTCCACTGCTACAGACATAACTAATAACACAGCTGAGCCTTCTCCTGCCTTATTCCTGCACACACACAGAAAAAATGGTGTTTTTACAGAAAACTATTGTTGGTGTTGGTCAGTAAACTACACTTTAATTTCCTTATTTTCATACAGGAAGAAAAATGTAAGAAAACTCTAAATTAATCCAGTTAACTTTCTCTGCTTTTTTCTTTACTCACACATGGTAATAAGACCCTCATCATTAGAACGGTTAGTTCTGTTTTATTTGCAGCACAGTAGGTAAAGAACAGGAGCTGGAATACAGTGTTTCTCTCTGTATTTACCAACTCAGGAGTTGTTTTGAACTGTGAATTGATCCTGAATTAAATTATGAAATTGCAAAAAAATATCCCATCCTGTCTTGTTTTTCAGTTGCTTTTTTTTTGCCACTCTGTTAGTAATTGAAGCTCCAAATCGCTTCCACATGCAGTACGATCATCTCCCTCAACAGATACTTATATATACCGTATCTGCAGCAAACAAGTTTAAAAATCTATTTCTTCTATCAATAACTTCTTAGCTGAAGTTTGCAGACCTTCAGTGTCATGTATTACAGCAGGTAGCTTTCACACTAACGTTTTTGTTATGCTTTACACAAACCGGTGTGTTTGCACATGTGGTTCAGTTCATTTGAGGGATTGTGGACTCTGGTAGGAACTAAAACAAATAAAATAGACTGCCTGCGGTGCAGTGTGTTTGAGGTATGAAAGAAAAATGGACTGCAGGAATCTGTGGTGGAAGATATCGATTCCAGCATGAATTCAGAATATAAACTCGCAATAAATCCACCTGTAGATTATGGGCACCAGCACAAGAAGCAATCTGATAAAATAATTTGCATTAGCACGGAATGAAGGAAAGAGCTAGCAGCTTTACTTTTTTTTCATTTCACCTGGGTCTGCATTCTCGTTTTATTGCCTGAGCTGGACTTATGAAGTGAGCATCCATGTATTCATTTCAGTTTTCAAACAAAATCTAATTTCTTTCCTCCTTCGCCCGGCCCTTCCTCTTTACATTTTCCTCCTCTGTCCTCTTCTGCTGTCTCAGGTGGAGCTGGAGAGAGGAAAGATCCTCCACATCAAGGCTCTGGCACTGGGTGACCTGAACAAGGCCGGGCAGAGAGAAGTCTTCTTTGAGCTGAACGGGCAGCTGAGATCTGTGCTGGTAAAAGACACAGTCGCCATGAAGGTAAGTACATGTAATGAAAAATGATGTAGAGTAGAGATAGTTGATGGATTGATGGAGATGCTGATGGTCTGTTGGTGAGAGTGAGACTGCTGATTAAAGGTCAGGAGATGGATAAATGATTGACAGATGGGATGGTTTGAGTGAAGGATAGATGTCTGCAGGTAAGGGAAGAGGGAAGGCTATGGAAAAGCAAGATTTTTTTGACAATGCATCACTGGTGCTGTTTAGTCATAGGAACAAATGGTTGTGAAGCGTAGATGGAAACTCAGCAGGGAGAAATGTTTCAGTGGGCAGCTGAGTGACGACACGGGTCAAGTGTTTCCTGGATGAGTGGATAAATGGACAGGTGTGGACGGATGAGTGACTGACTGGACAGATGAAAGCATGAAATATATATTTTCTGTCCCTTTACTCAGGAAATGAAGTTCCATCCCAAGGCTCAGAAGTCTATCAAAGGTCAGGTGGGAGCACCGATGCCTGGAAAAGTCTTGGAGGTCAAAGTAGAGGTCGGATCTAAGGTCAGTTCATAGATAACCTGCTCATCCACTTTTCCCAGCTGGTAGATTTAGTTTTAATCTAGTCTCATGGTCAAATGGATCCTCATTTAAATAATCTGTCATTTCCAGACAAAGTTTAAATGTTAGAAAATATTGTCATTTAACTGAAGTAGCCAAAGAGGTTTTATTTTGAAATATTAATTTCTAATTTTGAAAGCAAAGTACCAAGAGAATTCATTTTGGCCTCCAACCCCACTGAGAGATTCCTGCCTCTACAACTATGCAGTGGACCCACAGGGCTGTTGGGACTTTTTTTCCTGTATTACTGAGTTTCATTGCTTACACAAATAATTACCTTTTTTGCTAGATTGCTTTTTTTATTCAAGAAAAATACCTCCCTGTTGTGTAATCACAAGCAGTTGTGGGTCTCCATCTTGACAAAATACTTAGGAAAAAAACTGGAAATTGTCAGCGGTTTGGACAAGCAAACATTGTTTTGCAAACTCTTTGTGCCTACAGGTAAGGCTGAAACTTGAGCAACACAACAAGCAAATTATTTATCCAAGAATCAATAAATGCTTCTGTGGCCTCAGGGGCTTGTATCTCTCTTTGAGCAGAAATAACTAGTGTGAATGTCCACTGGTCTCTAAAATCTGCCTGCTGAACTTTTTGACAACTCCTCTATGCAGAATTCTTTCAGTTGCAAGATGTCTGTGGATTTTCTTGCATATATAAAAACTGACACACAATTTTATATCTCCTGTAGCTCTGAATTTTCTGTGATGAAATCAGTCAAATGCTTGCATCTTTGTTGCAACAAAACATTCAGTTCTTTGTACAGATTTACTGCATGTCCACTGGAAATATGACAAAATATACTTTAACTTGAATTATCAGTTCTAGTGATGTAGAAACATGATTGTTTATTGGGAGAATTGCAGATCTTTCAATAATTGTCATAGAAAATTAACCTTGACAGAAGTCATTGGAAACGACTTCAGTGACGTGGTGCTTCCCAACATTGGCCACTAGGCGGTGACACGATAGGTGATTGACAGGTGCTATTCAGGCTCCACCCCCCTACACACACCCAAACACTGGCTAAACCTGATTGGACAAATGCTTGACTTGTTAGCTGTCTGCTCTTAGATTTTAAACTGGATTGACATGGCAGCTTGTTTGGTAACTTCTACATTTTTTTTTGTCCATTACAGTACACTAAGACATTTCTGAAAACGTCTGAGGCTTAGTCTGTCCTCACTTTAGATCGACAACAGTTAGTTTTAAAGTTGTGTGGGAGTTGTCGAGTGGTGATCACACACTCTTAACTTCTATAAAGTTGCCTAGACCCTAACTCTAAGCAAATGATTAGCAGAAAACATGCCACTGGAACGTGTTGCATGACTGCTTACATTGACAGTGGATAGGAAGCATTATTCCTCAGCGCACATGACTGTTCTTCCGTTTAAAACCGTAAAATAGAAAACAAGCATCTAAAAATCAGGCCAAAACACCTGTACATCTTTTAGAAGAATCTAAGAAGGATGCTGGAAGATCAGGAAAGCAAGTCCAGAACTAGAGCTGCCCTCCAGCTGCTAACACTTTGTTTGTTCAGGTCCCACTGTTCTGTAATATTCTAATAAAAAAAAATCGCACTTCAATTTTCAAAGGCAGAGGAAAAATAACAGTTATTAATAACAAACTGTCCAATTTTCATCTGTACCAATAAACAAAATGAGGAAAAAAAATGAGAGGCCGACGGGGAAAAGCACCATCATCATTTCATGTGTCATTTGTTTATCACCTTTAACTGTGGCACTGATTCAAAGAGGATTGCTTGTCCAAATATGTCAAATATTTCAATGTACACACAACTGTGTGTGTGTGTGTGTATATGAATGTAATTAAACTGTCTGTGTTATGGACACATTTCGTATCTAGTTTTTATAAACCTTCTTGTCATTGCATTGAGCATCACAAATAAAATTAAATTCACCTCCAGAATTGTTAGATATGTCAAAGCTTGGACAGATAACATGGCTACTTTAGTACTTAGAGTAACTAATACCCTAATAGTATTTGTGATTACATAAAGCTTTCCTAAAAAAACAGCCTTTATGTTGTGAATGTCTCTTGCTAATCTTTGACCACAGCTCTTGTTCACTGATCTGTACGTTTGACTCGTGTTTTCAACGCTGTGTGAACTGTCTGTCCAATTATTAAAGGTGGAGAAGGGTCAACCGCTGTGTGTCCTGTCGGCCATGAAGATGGAGACCGTGGTCAACTCCCCGATGGCCGGCACCATTAAGGCCGTACATGTCACGGCCGACGCCTCCCTGGAGGGAGATGACCTGATACTGGAAATCGAGGAGTAGAGCGACAGGACGGGGTGGAGGCAGTAGGCAGGAGATAGACAATCTGATTCTGGAAATGCTGAGAGGTGGAGGAATGTGGGGATTAAAATAAAGAGGAAAACTGGAATATTATCCTTTTGTGATATCTGAGACCCCCAATCTGTACATATTTGGTTACACTGTCGACACATAATGAAGCTCTATGCATTAAGATCAGATGGCATGAATGTCCAAAATAATATATCCAATTGATGGTAATTAATGCCTCTATTTCATTCTCCCAGAAGCAAATTAGTTATCTAGGTGTGGAGATTAGCTTAAAAAATGATACCTTTACTAATGTCCTGTCAGCTTGTGGAAGATAGCGTAGACATTTACATATAGCGTTTAGAATTGTGATACATTCCACTGGTGAAAAGTCTTAAATGTGACGTACTACGATGAACTAACCACGTGTAACTCTAGAACAGGGTTGTAACATCTCTTCACAATTAAATCCCATTTTCACGCTGTTGATGTTGCTTAATATATTCAAAGCGAGTAAGATTAAACATTTTATCTTCGACTACTAAATGTTTCTTTGTAATTAGCAGGATTCAGACAAAGATGAACAGACCTGGATATATTAATCAGTAATTCTTTTCATATGGGGATTCTTTTTTTTTCTTAAATGCTCACCTTAGCAAGACATTAGTCGCAGTGCATTCTGGGAATGTGTCATCACTGTTACTCACTTTTGTTTTCCAAGGTGAAAAAATAAATAAGACAACAAATGCACCGGGGCTAAGGGAAATAAATCACAGTATTTTGCCTAATCTGTTTTACATGGGTGTCATGAAAATATGTTCAGTCAGAGAAGCACAACAAAAGAAGTGGCACAATCTTAGAGCCAGAAATACATGCCAGAAACATCTGACGTTGCACCAAAGTAAAAAAAATGTATTCTGTTACTGTATCAGTAATAGTAGATGGTTTAGTTTTTTAAAGATCTGTTGCGATGTGTTCTAAATCATGTCTGTCTTTACAATCCCCAAGCAGAAGAAAAAACAGTAAATTTGGAAACGCCTTCATTATAGTTTAACTGTGGCTCTGAATTTAAAGGCAGCAGTAGTTTGGCTCTATCTGCTGTATCATTTTAAGGTGTCCAGTCAGTTTTAAGGTGGCTTTTGAGGCCTTTTTAGTGTCTCTGCTTTGGTGTGATGTTAAAAAAACGCTGTCAGAGGAGCAGTTCCACCTCTGTCTTTCCAGAACCAGGCAGAGATTATGATGAACAGTCGGTCTGCATGGGGATTTTTAATGCTAGGTGTAAATGGGATTACATAGGGCAGTAATGGAGGTATGTGG
Source organism: Acanthochromis polyacanthus (assembly GCF_021347895.1). NCBI lineage: Eukaryota > Metazoa > Chordata > Actinopteri > Pomacentridae > Acanthochromis > Acanthochromis polyacanthus. The sequence goes on along the minus strand of NC_067135.1, from coordinate 8,609,793 downwards.
TGTTATTTTCTGAGGCTCTGCTGATTAATTTATGAATTAATTCTCTGTCAAATGATGTGAAATTAGCCGGACTAATAAGAGACTCTGGAGACTCCCTGTAGCAGCGCCCAGCTTTATATTTCTAATGCGTGACTGTTTGCATAAATGAGTCACGATGTGTGTGTGTGTGTGTGTGTGTGTGTGTGTGTGCAAGCAAATTTTGAGACAAACCCAACCAGTCCCCCGCAACGCACCTCCTGAGATGAAAACACATTCTAAAAGGAATTAAATATTCATACTCACATATGCAGTGGTGCAAAATATTCATGTTAGCCCCTGAGTGCTGCCTGGATTAAGAGAAAACACACTGCACAGTGGTGTGGCTGCATCTCCACAGTAACACGATCGAAAACAAAGAACAACGCAGCAATTAACCGTCTTATTTATTGGATCATGTCGTTATATTTAGCTGAATTTAGCTCATAAGATGACAAACTGGGTTTTGCACCAGTGCCACCTGAATGTTTCGCTTCTCTGACCACTAAAAGTAGACCGGAAACAAGCAGCACATCAGTCACAGCTTCACTAAAAGGTGTCACAATTCCCCTTTAATACCAGCCAGAAAAGAGACCACAACAGCTGACATTCCCCAAAACATCTGTGCTCCTTCAACAGAACACATCGATTGGGACACAAAATTGAAGTATCAGTTTGTACTTGACTGGATTGTTTCCAGCATGTTTGCTCCATTACCTCTGAGAATGAATACCCTTTTGAACTATGCATCAATACTGAGCGGAGATGCCACAGTTAATTAGAACACTGATGTCTCCTCGCTCTCCCTGCCCACAGCAATGCCTCACTGTATCTCCCGGTTTATCAATTTGTATTTGAGATGAAGTGGTGGGATTGTATGAATGAGTGTTTTTGACAAGCTGTTGCACAATAATGTAAAGTTCCCTCCTCCTCTCATTGTGAGCGCTCCTCATTTATCTGCTTTCCCTGCCTCATCTATCTCACCACCTTTTCAAAATATGTTCCTCTCCATCTCTTCCTTTGGTGTACTTTTGCACATGTAAAATGACGGCATCGATTCATGCAATAATGTGAAATGTATGGCAGTGTTTCTCTGTCTTGGCCAGCAGCGATTCTAACAGTCAAGCTTATGACAATGCACAACTGTTCAGTGTCTTGAGGGGGAAAATACATTTCAGAAAAAGCAATTTGTTTCCGAAAGGCAGCCATAGATTTGACCTATTCTTCAATTCATGCTATGTAAAGCTGAGCTGTCACAGAGTATGAAAACAGTGCCTGTGACATTTCTGTTTTCTCTTTGTATGTTTTTGTGAAACCAAACTGTTTATGTACTCCTTAAGTTCAGCTGGAACGACTGCCTGCTGACTCAGAATGTCTCAGTGGAATTTCAAATGTTCACAATGTGTCAAGGTTTCTAACTTTCTACATTGACGTTTTATTCATTCACTTAAAATTTTTCAAGTAGTTTACATTCATGTGTTGAGGTTAAAAGTATGTCAAAGTCCTAAGAGAGACGAAGAGCTGGAGTGCAAAATAAGGGAATCAAATAGTATGTAAAAGCGATGCTTGTTCTGTCTGTACTTACAAATAAAGTCTAACTAAACCTGCATTGTGTCCGTGTGCACTGTAAGTTCTGCATGAACAAAAATCGTTCTCAGAAACTCAAATGATCCCATTTATTGAAGTCTCACTGCACAGCAGACCCATCAGATCGGTGCTGGCCAACAGTAAAATATATACTTCATCTGCATTTCAAATCAAACTGTCACATCACAGCTGTGTCAAATGAACGAGTAATTAGATTTCAACAGTAAATGTTGAAGTGGAAAAAAATAACTGTCACGAGCCAACACCCTGCCGATCAATGCAAGTAATTTAGAGTCCACAATTTTCTTTTCACTTTTATTACAATAATGAGACCGATATGCTGGATTCTCATAGTCTGATTGTCTTTGGGTTATGTTGCATAAGAATTTTGTTTTCTGGGTCCACATTGGCTGCTCATTAGGATTCAGTTCATATGTTTGTGTTGAGGGATTTGCTTTACTTGGTGCTTCCCCAAACAAGTTAATTCCGACGTGGCTGGATGTGGATCTAATCTGACACGCGGCTGTCTTTAAACAGGCTCTATAGGTCTGATTAAGTACTTATTAACGCACTGAATCAATTAAGTTTTTCGTTCAACTGCCGTTATTGACCAGCCGTCACAAACACTGTGTGTGATTGGTGGGAGGATTGATCACGCTGGCACCAGGCACCGCCGGACATTCTCAAACTCCTGTGTGGATTTAGTGACGCTGAGCATCTCTAATAATATTGCACCACTAAGCGAGGCACAGTTGGCTCGTCAACCACTCTGTAAACTGGGTTAACTGAGGGGCTCTGGAGAGAAAACGTTGCCATGGTGCCAGGATGAAAGAATGCCTTGACACTTAGTTGTAATCAGATTAAATCACAGGGGCAATTTTGGAACACGGTGGATGTTATGACCCACTTGTCAGCAGACTTGAGTGACAGCTTTGATTAATAACATAATCAAATTTGCATATATGAATATAGACGTGGAGAATAACAGTCTGCAAGCTATGACCTTGATTGATTTGCTGATATCACAAGGAACAAAATATGGTGGTGGCATCTGTCCCTGAGTTTCAAACTTCACTAAAACACAGTTGTAAGTGGGGAAACAAAACTTCACACGATTTCTTCTTTTTAGAAATAAAATCTTCATCCTAAATGCCTCGACTAAACAGTTTCATGAAAAGCAATCTTTCTACATGTTCTTGTGTTGTCCTTGTGGTGATTTTTTTTTAACTTTGAATAAAAGCTATTTTCATTTAAAAGTCATTATGAAAGGCTTCCAGCAGCTTCCACATGCTGTCATGCTGTGTGCCAGATAAAGACTACTGATGATTGGTGTGCATTAAACATTTAAACACATTTACAAATACAAAAGAGTCCTAAGTTCTCTCTTAATAAGGCCTCTGGTGGCTTTGTTGTGGTTAGAGCAATAATTTGTGTTTAGCTAAATGTTTATCCAGTAATGATGATCACACTAATCTACAATAACAGATGAGTTTGCTCCCATGGCAGTTGGATTGCAAAGCAATTTATGTTTTTGTGCATATTTCCATCACTTGATGTATGGGAAAAAACTTCAATTTGCTTTTCCTGGTAAGGCTAAAACATCTTAAAGCTCTATTCTCTGTTAGGTGTCCTCCAAAGGAATTGGTAATTACTGATTTGTTGTGCTGGTTATAAGTAGATTAATGTTAAAATAGCTATAAGCAACATCAGTATCTACAGCTTCCCTCAGGAGACCAGTGGATAATTTTGGCATCACTCTCACAGCATAGTTTCAGTGCAACGGATATGTTTTTTGAAAAACGGGACAAGATGAACAAATATAGCAAGCATCTGACCAGGGTACAGTTACCATAACAATGTTAAAACACTGGGGGTTTTTTCAGTCAAATTTTTGATAAAATTTTGGACGACATACTAAACTACAACGTTTTTAATGATGTGTTGGACAACATACTAAACTATGATGTTTTAATGACGTTTTGGACGACATACTAACTTATGACGTTTTTGTCCAATTTTGGACAGCATACTAACTTATGACTTCTTTGTGACATTTTGGATGACATACGAAACTATGACATTTTTGTCCAATTTTGGACAACATACTAACTTATGACTTCTTTGTGACATTTTGGATGACATACGAAACTATGACATTTTTGTCCAATTTTGGACAACATACTAACTTATGACTTCTTTGTGACATTTTGGACGACACACTAAACGATAACATTTTTGTCTAAATTTGGACAGCATACTAATTTTGCGTTTTGACGTTTTTGGTGACTTTTCGGACAAGATACTAAACTGTGACGTTTGTGTCACATTTCGGAAGACATGGTATACTATGACGTTTTTGGTGGCGTTGTGAATGACATACTTAAACTATGACATTTTTGTCCAATTTTGGACAACATGTGAAACCATGACATTTTTGTCTAGTTATGAACGGCGTACTAAACTGACATTTTTGTCCAATTTCAGACGACGTACTAAACTGACATTTTTGGTAATTTTGCGGACGACATACTAAACTATGAAGTTTTTGGTGATTTTTCAGACAACATACGAAACTATTACGTTTTTCTCACGTTTCAGAAGACATGGTATACTATGACATTTTTGGTGGCGTTGTGAACGACATACTAAACTATGACATTTTTGTCAAATTTTGGACAACATGCTAAACCATGACATTTTTGTCTAGTTTTGAACGGTGTACTAAACTATGACATTTCTGTTCAATTTAGGACGACACACTAAACTATGACATTTTTGTCACGTTTCGGACAACATACTAAACTATGACGTTTTTGGTGAGTTTTCGGACAACATTTGAAACTATGACGTTTATGATGACTTTTCGGATGATGTACTAAACTATGACGTTTTTGGTGACTTTTCAGATGACATACTAAACTATGAAGTTTTTGGTGATTTCTCGGATGACATACTGAACTATGACGTTTTTGTCATGTTTCGGAAGACATGTATGCTATGACATTTTTGGTGGTGTTGTATATGACATACAAAATTGTGACATTTTTGTTACATTTTGGACGACATACTAAACTATGACATTTTTGTCCAATTTTGGATGACATACTAAACTATGACGTTTTGGTGATTTTTCAGACGACTATGATATTTATGGGGTTTTTTCGGGCGACATACGAAAGTATGACGTTTTTGGTGACTTTTCGAATGACATACTAAACTATGACTTTTTGGTGACTTTTCGGACGACATACTAAACTATGACATTTTTGGTGACTTTTTGGACGAAATACTAAATTATGACTTTTTGGTGACTTTTCGGACGACATACTAAACTATGACGTTTTTGGTGATTTTTCGGACGACATACTAAACTATGACGTTTTTGTCATGTTTCGGAAGACATGGTATACTATGACATTTTTCGTGGTGTTGTGAATGACATACTAAACAATGACATAATATTTTTTGGCCTTTTCTTGGAGAGGAGAGATAGGGATTTACAGGAAATGGGAAAAGACTTGCAGCAAAGGGCCGTGAGCGGGAGTCAAACCCGGGCCGCTGCGTTAGAGACTAGCGCCTATACATGGTTCACCTGCTTAATCCATTGAACTATACAGGCGCCACTGAACATGAAATATTTGTCCAGTTTTGGACGGCGTACTAAACTATGACATTTTTGTGACTTTTTGGACGACATACTAAACTATGCTGTTTATGATGACTTTTCGGACAACGTACTAAACTATGACGTTTTTGGTGACTTTTCAGATGACGTACTGAAATATGTTGTTTTAGGTGACTTTTCAAACAATATACTAAACGCTTATGTTTTTTGTGACTTTTAGAAGACATACTAAACTATGACGTTTTTGGTGACTTTTCAGATGACGTACTGAAATATGTTGTTTTAGGTGACTTTTCAAACAATATACTAAACGCTTATGTTTTTTGTGACTTTTAGAAGACATACTAAACTATGACGTTTTTGGTGACTTTTCGGATGACGTACTGAAATATGTTGTTTTAGGTGACTTTTCAAACAATATACTAAACGCTTATGTTTTTTGTGACTTTTAGAAGACATACTAAACTATGGCGTTTTTGGTGGTTTTTCGGATGACATACTAAACTATGACGTTTTTGGTGACTTTTCGGACGAAACACTAAATTATGACTTTTTGGTGACTTTTCGGATCACATACTAAACTGACGTTTTTGGTGATTTTTCGGACGACATACTAAACTATGACGTTTTTGTCATGTTTCGGAAGACATGGTATACTATGACATTTTTCGTGGTGTTGTGAACGACATACTAAACTATGACATAATTTTTTAGGGCCTTTTCTTGTCTTTTATTGGATAGGAGAGATAGAGATTTAGAGGAAATGGGGAAAAGACTTACAGCAAAGTGCCGTGAGTGGGAGTCGAACCCGGGCCGCTGCGTCAGAGACTAACTCATATACATGGTTCGCCTGCTTAACCCATTGAGCTACACAGGTACCTCTAAACTACAACATTTTTGTCCAATTTTGGACAACATGCTAAACCATGAAGTTTTTGGTAATTTTGCGGACAACATACTAAACTGTGATGGTTTTGGTGACTTTTTGAATGACATACTAAACTATGACGTTTTTGGTAACTTTTCGGGCAACATACCAAAGTATGACATTTTTGGTGGCTTTTCGGACGACATACTAAACTATGACGTTTTTGGTGACTTTTTGGACGACATGCTAAACTATGACGTTTTTGGTGACTTTTTGGACAACATACTAAACTATGACGTTTTTGGTGATTTTTCGGACGACATACTAAACTATGACGTTTTTGTCATGTTTCGGAAGACACGGTATACTATGACATTTTTCGTGGTGTTGTGAACGACATACTAAACTATGACATAATTTTTTTGGCCTTTTCTTGGATAGGAGAGATAGAGATTTACAGGAAATGGGGAAAACTTACAGCAAAGTGCTGTGAGCAGGAGTTTAACCCGGGCTGCTGCGTCAGAGACCAGCTCCTATACATGGTTCACCTGCTTAACCCATTGAGCTACACAGGTACCCTTATAATGTGAAATATTTGTCCAGTTTTGGACGGCGTATTAAACTATGACATTTTTGTGACTTTTCGGACGGCATACTAAACTATGACGTTTATGATGACTTTTCGGACGACGTACTAAACTATGATGTTTTTGGTGACTTTTCAGATGACGTACTGAAATATGTTGTTTTAGGTGACTTTTCAAACAATATATTAAACTCATGTTTTTTGTGACTTTTCGCACGACATACTAAACTATGACATTTTTGGTGGCTTTTCGGACAACATACTAAACTATGACATTTTTGTTGACTTTTTGGACAACATACTAAACTATGAAGTTTTTGTCACGTTTCGGACGACATACTAAACTATGACGTTTTTGTCATGTTTCGGAAGACATGGTATACTATGACATTTTTCGTGGTGTTGTGAATGACATACTAAACTATGACATAATTTTTTTTGGCCTTTTCTTGGCTTTTATTGGATAGGAGAGATAGAGATTTACAGGAAATGGGAAAAGACTTGCAGCAAAGGGCCGGGAGTGGGAGTCGAACTCAGGCCACTGCGACAGAGACTAGCTCCTATACATGGTTCGCCTGCTTAACCCATTGAGCTATCCAGGCGCCCCTATAATACGAAATATTTGTCCAGTTTTGGACGGTGTACTAAACTATGACATTTTTGTGACTTTTCGGATGACATACTAAACTATGACGTTTATGATGACTTTTCGGACGACATACTAAACTATGAAGTTTTTGTCACGTTTCGGACGACATACCAAACTATGACGTTTTTGGTGATTTTTTGGACAACATACTAAACTATGAAGTTTTTGTCACGTTTCGGACGACATACTAAACTATGACATTTTTGGTGACTTTTTGGACAACATACTAAACTATGAAGTTTTTGTCACATTTCAGACAACATACTAAACTATGACGTTTTTGGTGATTTTTCGGACGACATACTAAACTGTGACGTTTTTGTCATGTTTCGGAAGACATGGTATACGGTGACATTTTTCGTGGTGTTGTGAACGACATACTAAACTATGACATAATTTTTTTTGGTCTTTTCTTGGATAGGGATTTACAGGAAATGAGTTGGGGGAAGGCTTGCAGCAAAGGGCCATGAGCGGGGAGTTGAACCCAGGCCGCTGCGTCAGAGACTAGCTCCTATACATGGTTCACCTGCTTAACCCATTGAGCTATACAGGTACCTCTATAATATGCAATATTTGTCCAGTTTTGGATGGTGTATTAAACTATGACATTTTTGTGACTTTTCGGACGGCATACTAAACTATGACGTTTATGATGACTTTTCGGACGACGTACTAAACTATGATGTTTTTGGTACTTTTCAGATGACGTACTGAAATATGTTGTTTTAGGTGACTTTTCAAACAATCTAAACTCTTATGTTTTTTGTGACTTTTCGGACGACATACTAAACTATTACGTTTTTGGTGGCTTTTCGGACGACATACTAAACTGACATTTTTGTTGACTTTTTGGACAACATACTAAACTATGACATTTTTGTCCAGTTTTGAATGGTGTACTAAACTAGGACATTTTTGTAAAATTTTAGGTGACATACAAAACTATAACATTTTTGTCCAATTTCGGACGACATACTAATGTATGATGTTTTTGTCACGTTTCGGACAACATACTAAACTATGACGTTTTTTGTGATTTTTCGGACGACATACTAAACTATTACGTTTTTGTCATGTTTCGGAAGACATGGTATACTATGACATTTTTGGTGGTGTTGTGAAAGACATACTAAACTATGATGTTATTTTTTTTGGCCTTTTCTTGGATAGGAGAGATAGAGATCTGCAAACAGCAACGGGCCACAAGCAGGAATCAAACCCAGGCCGCTGCATCAGAGACCAGCTCCTATACATGGGTCACCTGCTTAACCCACTGAGCTATACAGGAACCCCTAAATTATGACATTTTTGTCTAATTTTGGAAAACATGCTAAATTATGACATTTTTGTCTAATTTTGGAAAACATGCTAAACCATGAGATTTTTGTCCAGTTTTGGACGGCGTACTAAACTATGATATTTTTGTAAAATTTTGGACGACATACTAAACTATGACGTTTTTGGTGACTTTTCGGACGACATACTAAACTATGATGTTTTTGGTGACTTTTCGGACAACATATGAAAGTATGACGTTTTTGGTGACTTTTTGGATGACATACTAAACTATGACGTTTTTGATGACTTTTTGGACGACATACTAAACTATGACGTTTTTGGTGACTTTTCAGACATTATACTAAACTATGATGTTTATGGGGACTTTTCCGACGACATACTAAACTATGACGTTTCTGGTGACTTTTCCGAAGACATACTAAACTATGACATTTTTGACCAATTTTGGACGACACACTAAACTGTGACATTTTTGTACAATTTCGGATGACATACTAAACTATGACATTTTTGGTAATTTTGTGGACGACATACTAAACTATGACGTTTTTGTCATGTTTCGAACAACATACTAAATTATGACGTTTTTGGTGATTTTTCGGACGACATACTAAACTATGACATTTTTTACCAATTTTGCATGACATACTAAGATATGACATTTATGTCCAATTTCGGACGACATACTAAACAATGACGTTTTTGGTAATTTTGCGGATGACATACTAAACTATGACGTTTTTGTCACGTTTCGGACAACATACTAAACTATGATGTTTTTGGTGATTTTTCGGACGACATACTAAATTATGATGTTTATGATGACTTTTCGGATGATGTACTAAACTATGACGTTTTTGGTAATTTTGCGGACGACAAACTAAACTATGAAGTTTTGTGACTTTTGGACAACATACTAAACTTACATTTTTGGTGATTTTTCGGACGACATACTAAATTATGATGTTTATGATGACTTTTCGGATGATGTACTAAACAATGATGTTTTTGGTAATTTTGCGGATGACATACTAAACTATGACGTTTTTGTCACGTTTCGGACAACATACTAAACTATGATGTTTTTGGTGATTTTTCGGACGACATACTAAATTATGATGTTTATGATGACTTTTCGGATGATGTACTAAACTATGACGTTTTTGGTAATTTTGCGGACGACAAACTAAACTATGAAGTTTTGTGACTTTCGGACAACATACTAAACTTACGTTTTTGGTGATTTTTCGGACGACATACTAAACTATGACGTTTTGTCACGTTTCGGAAGACATTTATCGTGGTGTTGTCAATGACATATTTCAAGTAAAAGAAGACAAACTTACACAATTCTACAGATTCACCTTAGTCCATCAGTAATCAAAATTTTCTTAATTTTAACAATCCTACCATTTTAGGTTCTGTGTGTCCCTAAGGCCATCTGAACAGGTTCAATACTTTTCTAACCTCAAAGTACAAGACAACAAACGATTGCGATTACGATTTTGATTAATACATTGTTTTAGTCTATAGCACTACATATAACGACCAATATCCATCACAGTTTCCTGGAGTCTAGAGTTACACAGACTGCTTTAGTTGTCTGACCAACAATCCACAATGTGGAACCCAAATAGATGCAACTTATTTGATCAATAATTCATAGATCATTTCCTCTATCAATCCATTATTTATAGTTCATCAGACTATATAATGTTACAAAATTGTGAAAGATCCTCCTAAAATGCTGATATCAAGATTAAAGCTTGATGTTTGACTGTTACACTGTATTTCTTTTCTTTTTTATTCAGAATCTGCAATATTGAACAAGCAAATCAAATAATCTGATGATGGGTGAGTTGACATTAAAAAAATCAGAGTGAAGTCCAATCTTTGAGCACAAATTCACCAAAAAACAATACGAAGCAGAATTCAATTTGTTATAAAAATCTATATTTAATCAAATCAAACTTTATTTATAGCACATTTTTTATACAGTTAAAAATGCAACACAAAGTGCTGTACGACATTTAAAAACAAGAAAACCCATCCTTCCCTCCCTCCCAATATATGCACACAACTGCACAAGCACAATCAGGAAAATCAGAGATGGCTGAGCTGAAATTGCTCCAAAAATTTCATGATTTCAGTTGGAATGACCTTCAGATGATTGATAAAATAAACTACTTTCAGTGTCAAAATAGTATACAGCAGAGAAAAGCAGCAAGTTCTCTGAGAAACAAGGGGAGCAAAGAAAGACCAAATTTGGTCCGTGTTGCTTAATAAATCACAACCTGGTAATCATGTCAACATCAAGTTGTTGACGTTGTTGGCTTTGTCCTGGTTGATCAGCTGCTCTACCTACATTATTAGTTTCAGGTAAAATACTCAAACATTTTTTGCAAAGGCTGCATTATTTACACATTATTTGCCTATGGGCTTCTTCTTTATCTTTTAAAACTTGTCTTTATTTACCATCTTTAATCAACAAAATTGCAGACTTACTCAAGGCTTTTCTTTGAGATGCCACTATGTAGAAGTTTGAAAGGACACAAACAACAACAATTAATGTCACATTGCAGCTGAAAGTAAAAGTTAACATCGACTCAGCTACTCACAGACACAAACATCTGACTTTTCTAGTGGCTTTTCCTTCAGCTGACAACGTGTCTGAAAATAGGTCAATGACTTCCTCTGATGAGGTTTCAACATCACAAGAGAAGCAAACGTTTTCATTTCGCTGGGTCTTGAGGTCACAGACTAAATTTCTCATTTGGATCCCAGACTTAAACTGTTTAATAACTCCTGGCTCTAATCTATAAATGAGCGCCAGAGTTCAAATCCCCTTTGCGGCTTTACTTTTTGCTTATCCCTTTGTCCGCTTTGCCACTCTCCAAATGAACAGCAAACACACTCGGGGTAGAGCTGTGGAGTCTTGGCAACTCTGCAGCACCTACCGAAGAAGCTCTGTGAAATTCTGGCAGAGCTGTGAGGCAGCAGCTGGCCGAAGAGCCAACTTTCTAACCCATGTAGGAGTCTCTTACATGGGCCACGGGGGTTCGCTGCTCTGTTGAGGTGCAACTTTCCCCTCTAATCCCTTTGCTGCTGTTCGATAATCCCCTCGCTGCTTGCTTTGCTGCTTTCTTTGCTGTAATCCTCCTGCTTGAATAAAGAGAGAATAGACAAGGAGGATGGGGTACATAGTGTCTCAGACAGACAGGAGGGATGGCTCTGTCGGTCAGTAAGCCTCCTGTCAATCTGCACATCCAGGATCTGATGCAGCTACCGCCAATACTGCCCGACTGCTGCCTTTTTGGGGGGTCTCCACAAAGAGCTGGCTTAGATATCAAACTGAATTATTCCAATTGTTGAAAATAAGCCAGAGATATGAAATGAAAACACTATGAGACATGGTCAGATGTTTGAAAAGCAAAGATAAAACATAACAATAATGATATAAAAGCAGGGATGAAAAAGAAACTGACATGGCAGGTGTGGTCCGCTGCTTCTCCATTTCTTTTCCATTTATTTCTTGTTCAAAGATTGCTTGTGGGGGCAATTTTCCAGCTGCCTGAGAACCAGCAGCCAAGGGTTTGCAGGGCAATAAAGCTTCCCACCCTGGATGTCCACGCAGAAACCTCCTGGACAACACATCTCATGTAATGCTCTGCTCAGTTTTCTTTATGTGATGCACTTCTGAGCACAGTTAAATGACGAGAAGTAGAAAAGAAGAACCTCTCCTCCTGCAGACTGAACTCATTAAACATTATTAGGAACACAGCAGCACAACACTAAGCCATGGGCAACCTCACAAGTGATGGGTGAACAACGCACACATCAATTAACCAGATGGATCAATGTTTCATGCTGACCACACTGACAAATTCAATTTCTAATGCATGCATCAAATGGTGGCCAATAGCTAGCCGCAGCATGGATGCTTTCCTGTGGCCCCTCAATCTCGTCTTGATGCTACAGCTAATGTTGATGCAAGTGAAGATGTGTGTTGGTTTGTGAGAGCAAGGAAGAGGGAAATAAAGAGTGTTTATACAGCATGTGTGTATGTGATGAGACATCTCATTAAGTGCTTAAACTGCCCCACACAACTGGTTTAGCCTCAGGTGTCACAAAGGGCGCTCACACAAACACACACCGCTGATGCACTTTGTTCCTCGCCAGAGCTTTAAAGTGTGTGTTCTTGTTTGTTTGAGTGTGTGCACGTCTGCAAAGTGTGACCTCTCGCTGCCATTGTGGGTTTAAAGCGTTCCAGCTTGAATCAAAGCACTGCAGCAAATATAAGAGGGAAGCTGAAGAGCAGAAACAGAGACAGACACACAGTCAGACAGGGAGGATTCAATGCGACAGAGGCAGCAGAGGAGGGAGGAGAGCGGCTCAGACTGCGACACCGAGCCGAGACAGGAATTAAGGAATTAGGAGGCAAAGGGAGCGAGCACATCAAAGGCAGAGAGCCAAGTTACTCGTTATTTTTTATTCACGTGCGTCAGAGACACGGTGCCAATCATTAGATGTCTTTTTTTTCCGCGGCTACATCATCCTCCACCTTGGTGTCAGAATACTGGTCTGTTACCGTGGCAACTGGCGTGTTCAGGCGTAAGAGTGTGTTGCTCAAAAAGAACAAACAGTCCGAGCAGTGTCTTCATCACACTCATCTCCCGTCCAGCAAGTGAGAGACAAAAACAGGAAGAACTCCGTGCCTGAAAAGTCACCGTGTGATTTCTTATCGTGAGTTAAAACAAGTGATGCACAGTAGCTTTGAGCCACAGCTGGCGATCCGGGCTCAGCGTGCGACGAGTCACACTTGAACTGGCAGCCAGAGAGCTCCACCTGTGGCAAATATCAGTTTCTACAAGATCAGGGGAACCTCCAACTGGAAACCATGAATTGTGCCTTGTGGTGACTCAGGCAGGCGCAGAAACTGTTTCGTGCTCAAATATTCAATAAACCGCTTCATAAATTTGGTGCACGTGCTATCTGCATGCATAATGTTCACTTCTACTTCTTCACCTGCTGTCAGCTTTCAGTTATTTAGCTGCCTCCATCTCCACTGGCTGGTCCTGTGCTGCCATTTACATGTACATGACGACATCTCAAATCATGTTCATTAATTAGATCTTTTTCCAGACTAGCTTTGAAAATGTTTCAATTCAAGAAACAAAGATGTCAATCATGCTTGAGTAAATAAAATCCCAATTAACAATTTATTTAAAAAGGGATTTTTATCATATTGGAACTGACTGAAACCTCTCTGGGGGACATCGAAAATTCCTCTATGTAGGAAAAAACCTAAAGTTAGGAAGAAGCACACAGTCAAATTAAACTTCATAAACTTTCATATTGTGAAAAAATATATAAATCCTTGAACAGTGTGCTAGCAGTAATCCCAACTGTTCCTCCAGTGGATAATGTTAACGCTTGTTTGTTGTGTTGAGTTAGAAAACACAGGTTTCATGTTTGACTCTTTAGAACATCAATCAGAATCAGCTTTAATGGCCAAGTACGTACACAACATGCAAGGAATTTGGTTTCAGCTGTTGGTGTCACCCTAGGAATAAAGAAAGAGAATAATAAAAAAAACTATAGAAAGAAGAGGGAAAATAGTAGTGATACAAATAAATATAAACACACTATATAGAGATATTTACAAGCTAGAAAGGAGCAAAAGTGCAAAAATGATGAGCGCTAGATGATGATACAGTGCAAAAAGCAGAGAATGCTGTTCTTAGTGCAAAAAGTAATGTACATATACATTGTTATATTGTACAGGTGTGGAGGAACGGCTCAGCTGTTTATTAGGGTGATGGCAGCAGGGAAGAAGCTGTTCTTGTGTCTGGAGGTTTCAGCATACATGGCTCTGTCGCGCCTGCCAGAGGGGAGGGGGGAGAACAGTTTATGTCCAGAGCGAGTGGGGTCTCCGTTGATGCCCTCTTCCTGGTTTTAATGGAGTACAGTTCCTGGATGGAGGGCAGGGGGGCTCCAATTATGTTTTCTGCAGTTCCTACTGTGCGCTGTCGTCCGTTTCTGTTTTGCTATGTGGCTGCTCCAAACCACTCAGTGACAGAGGTGCACAGGACAGACTTGATGATTGCAGTGTAGAACTGGATCAACAGCTCCTGTGGCAGGCTGTGTCTCTTCAGCTGTCATGAGAAATACATCCTCCGCCGAGCCTTTTTTAGGATGGAGCGGATGCTCGTCTCCCACTCGAGGTCCTGAGAGATTGTAGTCCCCAGGAGCTTGATGGTCTCCACAGCTGACACAGGGCTGTTGCTGAGGGTGAGGGGGAGCAGTGACGAGGGCCGTCTCCTGAAGTCCACTATCATCTACACAGTCTGGACCATGTTCAGCTGCAGACTCATCACCGTCCTGGATCAGGCAAATGACTGTTGTGTCATCTGCACTTCAGGAGTTCAACAACTGGGTGCTTGGAGGTGCAGTCACTGGTGTAGCCCGGGTGGTTGAAGTGACACCTCCCAGCCTCACCTGCTGCCTCCTGTCGGTCAGCAAGCTGTTGATCCACTGACAAATGAATGGAGACACATTGAGGTGGGAGAGTTTGGTGGAGACAATTTCAGAGATGATGCTGTTGAATGCTGAGGTAAAATCCATAAACATGATCCTTCCATAACTCCCAGGGCCATCTAGATGCTGCAGATGTAGTGCAGCCTCAGATTGACTGCATCATCACCTGACCTGTTTACACGATAAGCAAACTGTATGGGGTCCAGCAGGGGTCCTACTATGGATTTCAGGTGGCTCAACACCAGTCTCTTGAAGGACTTCATCACCACAGATGTCAGAGCTACTGGTCTGTAGTCGTTCGGTCCTGTGATGGAGGGTTTCTTGGAAACTGGGATGATCGTGGAACATTTAAATGTAGAGCAGGCTTCACATAGTTACAGGAACTATTAAAGATCCTGGTGAAGACTGGAGCCAGCTGGTCAGCACAGGCTTTAAGACAGGAGGGTGAGACTTCACCTGGGCCCGATGCTTTCTTGGTCTTCTGCCTCTGGAAGAAGGTTCACTTCTTCACCCACTGTTAGTGTGGGCAGTTTGGGGTGCAGCCTGAGGTGTGACTTGGGTTGTTGGGTGGGTGAGGGGTGTGAATGTGTCTCTTTCAAACCTCCAGTAGAAGGTATTAAGATTGTTGGCCAGGTCTGTGTCTGTTTCAGCAGGGGGGGGGTCTCCGGTAGTTGGTGATGTCTTGAAGGCCTCTCCACACACAGTTAAAGCAGTTTCAGTTAACAAATGTCAGCTGCAGTGAAACTACTACTTTTATTGCCAAAAAAGCTCTCACTCACTGGCTGCTCCATATGTACATTCATTAAGTGCTCATTGTGCTGTAGCTTTCATTTTAAACTGGAAAAAGTTGTCCATCAATCTCCATTGAATTGCCTATTAAGTAAAACAGTATTTGCTAACAAGCTCTCATTTACAAAAGTTTATAACTGCTAAATTCAAGACTCTGCAGAAAACCCTTCACTAGCTGTCACAGCTTCCTCAGTGAGTCTCTACAGGCTTTGTACACCTGGATTTGGGCAGTTTATCCCGTCCTTCCTGGCAGACTCTGTCAAGACTCTGTAAAGATTCGTCACATTGGATGAGATGCATCTGAACTGCCATCTCCAGGTCTCTCCACAGATGTGTAGAGTTTTAAGTCTGGGCTCTTAATGGGCCACTCAAGGACAGTCAGAGACTGATGGCTGTATGGTTTAGTTCACTAATGTGCTGAAAGATGAAGCGTCTCCCCAGTCTGAGGCTACCTGCACTCTGAAACAGGCTTCCTTCAGGGACTGCTCTGTATTTGGTAGTGTTCATCCTCCCCTGGGTTCTGACAGGTCTCCTGTCTGTGCTGCAGAGAAACACCAGCATAGCGTGATGTTTGCAGGTGACGAGCAGTTCCTGGTGTTCGCCTGACACAGTGATTGGAGTTTTTCCCCAAATAGTTCAGCTTTTGACTCATCAGATCAGAGTCTTTGTACTCCTGTTCTCAAAGTGCTTTAAATGCAGTTTGTAAAAAATAGCAGTCTGTCATCCTCCCACTCAGACTGTCTCCTGTCTGGCCACTCTGCCATAAAGGCCTGATTGATGCAGAGCTCTCAGTGTGTTCTCTGGTGGTTTTGAGGGTACTTTTTTGGACAATTCTCTTTCTGTTTTGCTCATTTATTGGTCTCCTTCCTTGAGAATTCAACTCAGAAAATAATTAACCAGCAAAGTAAAATTCAGAGTGTGCATTCCTGTCGCATGGATTTCCATCTTTCACAAAACTGGGCAGTGATGAAATGACAATAAAGCTGTCAGTTGGTGCTGAAAAATAATGTCAATCATTAAATCATATTTGAGAAATAGACTAAAAACTGTCTCTGCAATTGTGCACATATGATATCCATAATGCTAGCCTAGCCGCGCTAGACCCATGCTCTGAAGACGCAAGGGTCTAGGCACGCTCGACAGGGAGGGAGGCGGGCTAAAAGGTTGTCTTCCAAATCACTCTGCAGCAACTGGGTAGGTATACAACCAATCAGCACAACGAATAGGCTGACATAGTTCCTACAGCGCCGGATTGTGGCTAAGTCCCATTAGCTTCCCAACCAGTGGAGCCAACTGGTATATTAAGGATTTGCCATATCCCGTCGGCATAAGTCCAAATACGTCTTTCTTCTCAATGAAACACTTCAGTGCCGTCCTTTGTTTATCTTTCAAGTTGAATTTTAGCTTCAAATCTTTAAGGGCTGTGGCCAAAGCCGAGTCGAAAGATAACTGTTTATTGTGCGCTGGTTGTTTCTGTCAGAATCGTCGTGCCTCTGTCGTCACTTAGTTACGCCTGCCTTCTGACTCTACACTTTATGGTGATTCGTCTGGCCAGTTTTAGGAGCATCCAACCTTGAGCCTTATGGAGGGTAACTAGAGCCACCCTGGCAGAGAATTAAATTTGTTGCCGTGGGTTGTCTAGCGCGGCTAGGCTACCATAATGCTGGACACCAAGAGCCTGTTCCAAGGGTCAGATTCTAAAGGAAACGTTACTTAAGTTTAAATTTGATTTAAACTTAAGTAATACTAATTCTATTAGTTTCTACACACATTTAGTTAGGGTATAAGCAGCTGTTCCAGAATATAAAATAGTGCAGATTTGTGTGCAGAGAAAATGTGAGTGTGGGAGTAAAGTTGTCCAGCTCCTTGACCACAGTCAGAGCAAGAAAACGCTAACACAGTGTACTGCAAACATCATATATATGCAGACATCTATTGTATATCTCCAATAAATCGTGACCTCATCATTCTGTTTTCCTGCTAAGTAGCCAAAGAAAACAGCAACATAACCCAGAAAAAAGACCATTGCTCTTGTGTTTATTTCGTCCAGCTTTCTGTTTCTGCTGCTAGCATTAAACCTCAGGAAGTAACGTTTCACAAACTCTGCTATGAAGAATGCAGGAGGACACCATAGTAACATGACATGAACCAAAACTTCGTTTCTCATGACTGCGAATGCAGCACACAGACCTTCAGTTACTGTTCTGTTTATTGAGGCATGATTAAAGTAACTTTACTGCCTTTACAGCAACACTGTCAGAGTGCCGCTACTTGTCTCAGACGCCAACAGAGACTTCACATAACAAACCTACTCGTCCACATCACCACCTTCATTAAAGAAATGTGCAGCCAGGCTGGATCCTCGCTGCTTGAAAAGATTAATTCATATAGTTATTCACTGTTTCTTTTCCCTGCTAATCACAAATGTGCAATGATCGAGAAAATACACTGATTCTTGACTCAATTAAAAGTCAGACTGTGAAAATGTCACTTAAAGTAAATTTATATATGTATAACTAAGTATAATAAGGAAAACGTATTATGATAGTAAAATTGAAACTACTCAATGTAGAAAAAATGTCAGTTACGCTCTTTAATGCAGTATATTATAAGATTATTGCTACTCGTGCATTAATGTAAAAGCAGAGTTTTACTGTTGTAGTAACTCTAACACTTGTAACTCAAAGAACTGGAATCAGAAATAGTCAGAAACCAGAATCAATAAGCAGAAATGGAATCATTTAAATAGAAACGCAAACCCAGTTATCCATCCCTGTTTGTTTATGTCGGCGATGTTACTCCTTGTGCAGGTGCTAACCTTTAATTGGCTGCTCGCCTGGAAGCTAATAATTATATGATAATGTGATGATACTCACGCACCAGATAGCAGGAAAGCCTCCTTACAATAAGATATCAAAACCTGCTCAGACTTTCACTAATTGCTGTGTTGCCAGTTTATATTTGGGCTAAATATAACACGGCTTTTACTCCAATTAATTTACATTGCTAAAAGGGTGGAAACTGTCTCTGGTCTGGTGATACTTAATGCTTGCATCACAGTGCTATGGTTTGGCTGCTGCATCATCTCGCGCTTGCTAGCACAGACATTAAAAATCGAACTAATTCTAATCAAGTACATGCACAAACTAGATGGTTAGAAGTGCTGTGACGAACGAGGATTATTCAGGCTTGGAGGTCCAGCAACTGAAAATCAATAAGCCAATCAAATATGCTCAGAGGGGACAGCAGGTGTTCTTAGTTTTTTTTAAAAATCATAAATGTACAATTATAGAAAATAAGTAGAGAAAATGGAAGTGAGCGCATTAGCATTTTTCCTCAACAGATCCACCAATTTGTGTTTGATATGTAAATAAACTTGCATTGTTTTCAAGCAAAGCAGTGCATTTTTAAAACCACATAACTACTCCAAATACAATACGAAGAAGGTCAAAGAATTGCTCATGCCGGTATTAACCCTCATGTTGTCCTGTGGGTCAAACTGACTCATTCTAAAGTTTGTAAAATATAGAATATAAAAAATATAACAGTGAGATCAACTAAATCAGGAGTTTGTCTATATATTAACAAGTGGTATTACAGTGCTAAATTAGAAAATAAATGTGCTATGTGTTGAGTAAGTGGCCTAACACTGTTGTTTTATTAACAATGTGGGGAGTTGATTTTAAACCATCAGCAGCAATAGTTCAAACTCTATCAGACAGACATGATTTGCAACAGTTGTGAGCAGAAAATGTGATGTACTCCACATTTCTAAAGTATCACATTAAAGACAAATCAGCAGAGAAATACTGGCACTATGTAAAAGACACAATCACACACCTGAGTGGTCGACTGCATATACTGCTGTTTCCAATAAATTATTGATGGTAGAGCTGTCTAATTCCCCTGAATATCTGCCCTTCCATTAACATGATAGTATCAGCACAAAGATGTCTCATGTACACTCCTGTTCATATACTTAAAGCTACAACAAGGGGCTCCAGTACACCAAAATGAACAGCAGCTGCAAGACAGATTGTGCTGTGAGTGCTGCAACAACTTTTTTTGTTCGAGTGCAAAGACTCTCACGCTATCACTGTACTATTCAACCACAGCTGGATGGAAAATTAACAGAACTGCATCCTGTCAGAAGTCATCCTGGGAAATCAGCAACGTAAGTAGGAGCAGGTGAGGTTGAAGTGGATGCACAAATAAAAACGCTAAATTACAACACTTCATCATCACATTTAACTCCAAGAATGAATCATCACGGACAGAAAACATTTAACACTTCAGTGGGAAAAAATCCTTCCATGAAGAACAGATATTAGTGTATAATGTTTGATTATGATCGCTACTTTCTATTTTCACACTGTAAAGGACTGGAAATGAAAACAGTGACTCGATTATTTATTTTAGAAAATCATAGTTTCTGCACGATTACCATCACTGTCCAACGTCTTTCCTGATGTGAGACATGGAGGTGAGCGTTTTGCATATGTATATGAAGAGTTCATTTGCAAAAACAGATAACTCCGTTTTGATACATTTTCAGAAAACCTTTTTTTATTGTTTACTTGAGATAATATCAATCAAACTGAAGTTGAGTGGATTTGGCTGAGTAGAAAGTACATGAGAAAATAGAGAAAACATTAATTATTCGTGTTATTATTATTATTATCTCAGGTAAACAATGAAAAAATGAGTTTTCTGAAAACGGAGTTACCTGTTTTTGCAAATGAACTCTTCATATACATACTAGTATGTGAGCTATATTTAAAAGGAGCAGTGCATTTTAATTGGCCTCACATTGACCTCATTTTACTGATAGCACTGATCATAGCAGAAAATGGCCATATTGAACGCTCCAACTGCACCTGTGATTACAGTAAATTTAGATTAAGAAGAGATTCTCATCTGTAATTTGAATCAGTGCATTTGCCATCCGCTCCGTACAGTTTCACGGCATTTTGACCCCTGATAACACAATTCTTAAAACATCTACTAAACGAATTTAATGCAGTTATCGGAGTTGTGTTTTTAGTTAAAACGGTTACCTTTTCTGGCATCTAACACGTCTATTATGTCAAAGACAAGTGTTTGTGTAAAATTGGAATCCAAATAGATATGACGTGTTTTATTCCTGCTGCCATCTTCATGGAATTGTAAGAATCTTCAAAAATATAGCAAGTTTGAGCATCTCTTTAGTATTTAAGTCTTTCTTTGCATATTTTCACGTGTACAAAGAGGTTCAAAAGCCTCAGTCTACTAGTGAAGATGCCTCTATTTTGCATTTTTTTTCATAATTATTACAGCTTTTCATTATAAATGATGAGATCAGCTTAACAATTTAGGTGAGGAGTAGTGTTACCTGCTATACCAATACTAGAAAAGTATCGCAATGCTCTGTTGTTAGAAACCGTTTTAGTTTTAGTAAGAATAAGAGTGTTTCAATAGCAGCTGAATTTATGCGTTGCCTTGATGTGCAACAGTGAGGCACCAGCACTGTGCTTCTGCTCCTAGCAGGGAATAGTGGGTGCACTCACTGCTTTTTTCTTCTCTCATGAGCACACTACAGCTTTCTTGGTGACAAAAGAACAGACAGGTTGTCCACAAAGCAGATGCACAAAGCAAAATGTGCCTTTATTTCAGCCGACAGTAACAGCGACACCACAGAGCTCAACTTTAAATGATATTTTACCTGCCACCTTGTTAAAAGTCTTCAAAGAGTAACAGGGTAGTGAATGTGATAGATAACATGCCTACATCATGCCCTCAAACACGAGCGATTTACTTTGTGCTAGCTTTTTTCACACGAGTTTAACGAGGTAATTAAGAGCTACAGTAACGGTCATATTAGGTTTGATCTTTTCAGCTGACTGATTTTCAGGGAAATTTTGTGTTTCATCACGTTTTTTAAAAATCACTAACTATGTAGGACATCAACTGCTCATGTAATTGTTATTGGATGTATTGTATTCCAAACCACGTCTGTGTAGGTGTCTTGATGAAGCACAAATGATGTAATTGTCTCACTACTGTAACTATTAACCATTCCCTTTTGAAGGCAAGAAAGCTGCACGATGGCAAGAATTGCATGTGTGTAAGCTAATTACCCGCCACACTATCATAAGACCTTGTGTCTTGCAATAGATCACATTGTTTACTGGGCAAAAAAACATCATATAACTGATCTCTTGGCTGTAAGGTGACCAGATCACGGGGGTCCAGGGGAAGTATTAATTACATCAAGCTCATATTCTTCAGAGAATCAGAAAATCTGACAGTTTTAAAAAAAGAGCTGAACTTTAAAAAGGTGCTTAAAAAAATCGGAGTGACCTAAAATGCCATTTCCATAAGGAGCCCCAACATAAAGGAAAAGATTTATTAACAAGGCCAAACCAATGTTCTGCTGACTCAGCTATGAACGGCGGCTACAGGGTGATTTACTTGAACAAGCCACTTATGAAGAGATCAAATCTTCCTGAGCGCTATCTCAACACTGTTTCAAGGGAAGGATGCCACTTGAGG
The DNA here is from genome assembly GCF_021347895.1 of Acanthochromis polyacanthus. Lineage (NCBI taxonomy): Eukaryota > Metazoa > Chordata > Actinopteri > Pomacentridae > Acanthochromis > Acanthochromis polyacanthus. The sequence goes on along the minus strand of NC_067135.1, from coordinate 8,587,307 downwards.
AAATCTGACCTTTTGTATTCAGCAGTTAACACGGTCATTGCCACAAATTTGCTTAAAATTGATCCCGATTTTAAACATGTGTCAGGACTTCATGTATTCTTTTTTTGCTTCTAAATCCTTAAATTTTCTTATTATTTCCAGGTTTACATGAATATATGACAGTTTCAACGTGGTCTCACACTGTATAAAAATATTTCTTGCAGAGAAGTCTAAGGGATTTATTGAACACGTCCAAAATAGTGTGAAAAGGTCAAGATGCAGATATTATACCTATTTTCCTCTCTGTGGTGCACAGTGAAATACACTGCATTGACTGCTGGTGTAGTGTGACTGTTTGTATCGATAAAAGTGGCAAAAAGCCGCACAGAGATCGAGCATAAACTCTCAATAAACACATTATAGTTCTTATCTTTATATATGCACACACAATGGGATAGAACAATTGGCTTTAAACAAATTTTACTCTGATCTCCTGGTATCACTTGTGTGAACACTTGTATAAATTAAGATAATACTGAGGCAACGCTCAGGCAGAAATGAACAAGTTCAAGGTTTTTTGTCAAGATAATGAAGGCGCTTTGATGCCTGACGGGAAGAAGTTGCTGCTAAAAGTGGAAAAGGAAATAAATGTGTAATTTTACCCAACGCTGGCTCCTGTTAGCAGCTACAAGATGCCAATTTCTATAGTGGAGGCACAGAAACAGACTAAATATAAATATGTTGCTAACGCAGCTGGCTAAGAAACCTCTCACACCTGCACACCAACACACCACAGTGCTTCTATAGCACAAGTGTCAAACAGAATCCACTAATTTAGACCTACTGCAAAGCAACGGCTGAGATAAAATACCTGTTAAAGTGTTTAAGACGGAACTCTTTATCGTTAATCTGCATCTTTGCAACTTCAGCCAGCCGAGGCATCCTGTGCAAATCTGACATGCCAGTCAAACAAGATAACACACACTGCTACCGAGAGCTCAACACAACTGAGAGGCTTCAGATGAGGCTAAATCGGAGGTCTCCGCCGCTTAGTAGAATCAAGTGGGTTTCTAAATGCAGCCATGACAGATAATAAACTTGACGTGTTTGACAGGGAACTGATCATTCTTGTTGTAGTTCTCTTGTTAAAGACTGAATAAAAAAAATCTTTGTCATAAGAGGAGGCTTTACAGAGAGCTTGAACAAAGTGAGTGTATGTTTGTAGGCTCGACTGCTTGTACAGGCTGTTCCTCAGGCAGCAAACCGACTCAGACGGTCTCCTTTGGTCTTCAGGTCAGACAGAAGAGCTCTGCCCAAAGGCGTAAGGGTGCAGCCCGACTTGAATGGAGTTAGAAGGTTAGAAGTGTAGCTGGGGGCCAAACCGTGCAGCGCTGTCAGAATAATCTTCAAAATCAGGTCTGATACTAACAATCAGTGTGAGGAGGCAAAGTGTGACAGCAGATACAACCTGAGCAGCAGCACAGTGGACAAAGACAGCTTTAGAGTAAAACTGAAGCTTAGCAATAGATCGATGTTTTGAAACGGCCTGTAGATAACGCAACTGCACAATGCTTTAGACAAAGTCTACAAAAAATGTTCTTCCTATGCAACTAATCTGCATTCTCAACTGTGTTTTGAAGGGAGCGCCATTTTGTCTTGAAAAAAATGTAAATTTTGACCTGTGAGACGGCAGAAAAAAACCGCATGTTTGGAAGTGAGAAGGGTGGTTGGTGGCATAAACCAGCGATTGGACTTTTACACTTTAGAAAACTGAATCCTGTGATGAACGAGAGAACATCAGTCTCAGAATTCAGTTCTGCTATCCACCATTGTTTACTTTCACTCACTCTCTGTTCAGGTGTATCCACAAAGACTACGTAGTTACAGTGAGAAAAATATCATGCTGTGTTAGACACTTGTACTTGTCAGAAGCTTAGTAAAGGTTTGGCACCAAAATGTCTTGCTTAGGGTTCAAAAACATGTCAGGGTTTCGGTTCAAATATAACTTTCTTTCTTGATGCCTTTCTTTCCTGTACGCTGCACATATTCAAGTATTTATTAATTCTTTGTGTGTTTTTTGTATGTTCTTTTTCTTTTGCTGTCTTTATGGGTGTTTTTATTTCAATAAATGATTTTTTTTTTTTTTGGATGGGGTGGAGGTAGGAGGGTACTTGAAATGCTTGACATGTTCACCTTTAAACCAGCCAAATTACATTCATGTGTCACATTTTCTATGAGCTAAACCTTCAACATAAATAATTAAAAAAAAAACAACACAAATCTTTCACTATGTGTTCAGAGCTTCTCCTCCATTTTCTTGGTTATCTCGGTGTCAACCCACACCCTATCTAATATATGATTGCTCAGCTAAAAACAGGCAACCACAAATTCTTAAAATATAAAGCAAAGATACATTGAAGAAATGTATTTGTGATATGTTGTGATCCTACATAAAATAAGTGATATGTAAATGTGTGATTGAGAATGCAGTTTATTTGTACAGAAAGTGAATTTTTATGAAGACTGTGCTGCTTTAAACTTGAAAGAAACAAACCAAAAGCCAAAGAATGCTAAACTGTGGTATCTACCAGGCGATGTCAGTGCATGAAAGCTGTTTGTTTTTAGTTTTGTTGCATCATTTGGATCTCTCGTCTTTGTGACATCCACTGTGCATGAGTAAAAACCACACAAATGTAAAAATATGTGTCTGTTCGTTAAGTATTTTGTGTCAAACTCAAAACTACAGCAAAGACTTCAACAAAGAAGGCAGAACAAACATTTTCTTTGTTGAAATGACTTTTGCATAAATTGGAAAAACCATCAGATCAGGTTCATTTTTAAAATATCTGATTTTCCATCGCTGCATTAGTCTTGAGATAACTGAATCCTGACGTCTTCCAGCATCCGAGTATCTCACAAACACACGTGTGCTGCAAGCTCACATGTTCAGTTACTGCCGGCAGCACGTACACACATCGATGGCTGCAGACTGGTATTGACTGTGGTAAATTAAACACCCTCGTTAAGATAACCTCGTGACCCGGCAAACAGAGCTGCAGGCTGCTGGTTAGGGGGTGAGTGTGTCGCTGCACGACTGAATAAATCCACAAGGCAGGATGGCCTCAAGTGTCAATAGCAGTCTGATATGCAAAGCTCAAGTATTTCACACTTTACTCCCACTCTGAGATAAAGATTTCATTCTAATAAGACGTCTAATGAGTAGCTGACTGCATTAAGGCTATTATGCAATATCTTTAAAACTGACAATAAATTAAAACTCCCAGTGTAACTAAGAAGAGCTGAGTGTGCTGAACCTCCTGAGAATTAGGATTTTTCTAAACTGGAGCTGCGTATAGTATTTAACGACATTGTATTGCTGGCTGCCTATATGGATGAAAACCTCACCAACTTTGCACCGCCATCTACTGCAGAAAAAGCCAAATAATATACATTCACAGCTCAGCATGAAACTGCAATGGAGTGTAAAGAAAGGTTAGCACCATCCACCACTTTCTCTGTATGTTAAATAACAATAAGTAGGTGGTAAGTGTGTAGAATGCTTGCAGTTTAGCAAGTTTATTTAGTCTTTTTTGACCCAAAAGTTTCCAATATGCAGCTATATGCAAATCATTTATTGCTTTTTACTGTTTGTTTCTTCTTTTTTTTTCTTTTCACAACTGCAAACAGCGAGAAGCAATTCTGCAGCTCACTCTAATGCCTTTAAATTAAAATCTGCCCACTTTACATAACCCTCTCAAGCCATAAAAGTTATAAGATGAATATACAAAACATGAAAGGAACTCTTTAGCCGTCTAACCCATCCAACCTCCACTGACGGCTGTTTATTGGATGGGCCAATCAAAGCAGTTATTCAACACGTCTCTGCAGGTTCATGGACGACTCCTGAATCAAAAAAAAAACATTGATCTTAATGGCTCATCAAATTGAGAAAAAGAGGATCCACTTGTTAAATGCACCTACTGTCAAAACCGTCGCAGTGCAAGAGCCTGCGAACCTCAAAGCACCAAACTGAGTCATTAAAATCTGACATGTATCGCCACTGAAGGAGTACGTTTAGAATTATGGCAGATGAATTCAAAGAGCATTCACATGGTGCTACTTGAGCCAGCTGCTGTAATCTAACACTTCAGGGAAATAACAGCTTTGAAGCACACAAAAACAGTATCACAGCCTGCAACAAAGGAGGCATGATGCTAGTTCTTTCAGGATTTCACAGAGACCTGCACCCAAATGCCACACAACCTCAATTTTCCTCAACGTTTACAAACCTTTTTACATTTTAGAGGATTACATCTGACTTCTGTAGCAAATCCATTCGAAAGATGCTATTGAATCAAGAAGGCCTGTAGCAAACAACATCAATATTGAAGCAGCGTTGTGTTGCCATGTTCATATTTGATTGCGAGTGCTCCTCGGGGAGTCTGGCACTTACCCAAAACAAAACATGCCGTGCTAATGTCTAACGAATTATTGAAGTGTTGTCACAAGCAAAAAGTACTTTTGTCTTTCTCTACAGAAATAACTAAAGCCTTTTCTTACGGCTACAAATCAAAATCTTTATATATGTGCAGGTGTAAAGTTAATTACATTCCTGACATTGTGTATACATTTGTATGTAACGTTAGGACTTTGTTTTGGCAAGAAAAGCATGTTCCTGCTCACTGAAATCTGGTCTCCTTGAGCTACCGTTTCACCCATCCCACAATTTTCTCTTTCTTTTTTTGGTTTTTGATATCTGTAGCATGCCAGCGGCTTCATAAAAGCAGGGATGAGAGCTAGATGATAGAAGCATGAGAGGGAGAAAGAGGAGAGTAGACTGAGGGATGAAGTGCATGATTGATGAGCAGCAGGAAGAGGGGAGGGGGATGAGGCCATATTGTGAGCATATATGTACAGAGAGATGGAGGTTGTGCCGCCGGTGAGGATTCATCCTGTACCCGTCACGACATTTTACCTCGACGCCTCCGGCACAAAAATACACATGCAGTGTTGGAGATCTGGTGGGAAGACAGATTTAGAGTTGCCTGGCTCTGATCCTATTTTTGCACTTACTTGAAAATTTAAGAAAAAAAAACTTTAATTTTCGAGTTATTGTGTAAGGACACTATAGGTGGCATGTAAAAAATCCACTGCAGGTGAATGGATTGATCTGCTGTTTGTCTTTGTAATGACAGAATTATTTTAACAAAAAACACTTCAGAACAAACTTTTTGTACACAATCATACATATGAAGATGCAAACTTAGAAACTTATCTGAACTAATTTCATGTCTGTATGTTAATTTTGCATGATTATGATTTTTGTTTTCTAACCTCTGATCCCCAGAACACATAGGCAGGTTGGAAAGACGAGTTATTTTTAGGAAGTCACCAATAACACAACATTTATCAGAGCCAGAAACTGTAAAAACAGCAGAAAACATGTTTATTGTATTTTTAACTTCCCAACTGTCCTTGAACTTAATTATTCAACATGTCTCATTTAAAAAATTGCCAAAAGAATTTGGTTGCAATGATTCTGTAAAAAATCCAAAACAAAACGAAACAAAAAAAAACTTCTTAGAAACATTCATATGTATGAAGAAGTAGACACAAGATTATAGTGTGTAAATTAACCTGTACCCCCTCAGCTCTTTTTATTGGTAATATGTGAATAATTTTCATGTTTCTACGTTAACTTTGCATAAGTATTTCTTTTGGCATTTGAACCTTCTAAATTGAAAAACTCATCAATGGGTTTCAAAGATGTGTTACTTTTACAAAACATTACAAGGATTTTCAGAGACAAAATCAGTAAAAATTAAAGAGAAATCATTTATATTTTAGCTTTACAGCTGTTCTTGAACTGTGCGATTTTCAATTTCTCCTAAAAAAATTGCCTCATTTAATATTAAAATCTGAATATTTCATCAAAATCCCTACACTTTAGAGTCTTATTAAAAACACACCAAAAACAAACCACTTGCAATAACCAGACTCTGCAAAAAAACAAAAACAAAAGAAAAATATCGTACAAGACAAAAAGCATTTTTCAGTTACTTCCATAGAGATGCTGGATGTTATACTGCAGAGAAAAATGAGCGCACAATAAGTTAAAATGTGACAGGAGCACAGAAAAAACCCAGAAACTGTTTGGAGTTCAGAGTCTTTGGCCGATGGAAAGAGAATTACAAACATGTGACACACACAGGCACAAAGGTACATTGTTATTTTTCCTTGAATGCTTTTTCATTGCTAGCAGTCCCTGGGTAACTAGCGACGCCACCGCTAACACGCCTCCACCTACACAAACACACACTCTGTCTTCATCCGCTGCCCTGTGACACCTTCACACAGCCACACGTCCATTATCACAACACAACAGCCAACCGCATGCAAGGCAGGACAAAGAGAGAAACCTCTGCGTGCACGTGTGTGTGAGCTAAAAAAAACTGTCTAAAAATAATTTAATGAAACGAGTTGCTGCAGTGTAATAAACATTAATCATAAACACCATAAAGCTAGTAGCTCTGCCCTTTATGCCGCAAACATAATCCTGCAATGACTATGTTTCATTTTCATTGTAACTTGTAGCTAACATTGATTTTTTTTCCACACCTGCCTTATAATAAAAACAACCGGAATAAAATAGTGCAGCTGTGAATGTCAGCTTCTCAGCAGAAAACTTTATTTTGATGGCAGCAACAAATAAAGATGCATTGTGCGGTTTTCCAATATTTAGCGCTGTGGCTCTTAATTCTCTGTCCTGGCAAAAGTGATTTGTCAGGTAGTTTGGGCTCATCTAACAAAAATCCCATCTTTTCAGTGCATGAACCTACAAAGTTATATCCTGCCTTCTGCTTCATTGCTTTGGGAATGCTAAAAACTTTACTTTTTGGACTGGATTTACTGAGGGACTAATTTTCCCGTGTCGCTTATTTTTTTGGTTTGTACGCACAACTTTGTGAGATCAGTTCCAGCAATTCTTTGCTTGCCAGAAGTGCCACACGAGAGGGGTTATCCCGTTGGCTCCTCGGTGCCAGGGAAGATCAGCAGAGCACAGATAAGTGCTATCGATGTTGAATTACACCCAGCTGGAAAACAAATATAACACGATTCTCTTGTCAGCCACAGAGCGAGTAGAGAGTCACACAGAGGATGTGAGTTAAACCTCCTCTGGAAGCCACGCTGCAGCCCTGCAACAGTCATATTAGATGTATTTCAATGAAGCCAGTCCACTGATGCAGAATACATCTAGTTAGAAAAGAAGCAGGCGTGAAGCCGCAGTCTGCCGCTGGACTAGAAGCGATACTAAAGCTACAGCTAAAGTCTCAGGCTGCCATTTTTCTCGACATGGGTACTTAGATGTTTTAAGCCCATGATGCAAATTCTGGCAACCTGTAATGTCTCCTGGCTTGTAATTCAATATTTGTCAGCCTCTTATGTTTAAGCGGTTACAAATAGCGGTTAAAAAAGTAAAAGTTGGGGCATGAATAGATCAATTTTTTC